>NC_073238.2:118550000-119917500 GCF_029281585.2 Gorilla gorilla gorilla
TGTGTTTCTATTTGATTCTTCTCTACATTCTTCTTTATTAGTCTGGATAGTGGTCTATCTATTTTGCTGATCATTTCAAAAACCAGATCCTGGATTCACTGATTTTTTTAATGGTTTTTCATATCTCTATCTCCTTGAGTTCTGCTCTGATCTTAGTTATTTCTTGTCTTCTGCCAGATTTTCTATTTGTTTGCTGTTGCTTCTCTAGTTCTTGTAATTTTGATGTTAGGGTGTCAATTTTAGATCTTTCCTGCTTTCTCTTTTGAGCGTTTAGTGCTATAAATTTCCCTCTACACACTGCTTTAAATGGGTCCCAGAGATTCTGGTGTGTTGTGTCTTCATTCTCATTGGTTTCAAATAACATCTTTATTTCTGCCTTCATTTGATTATGTACCCAGTAGTCATTCAGAAGTGGGTTGTTGGTTGTTCAGTTTCCATGTAGTTGTGCAGTTTTGAGTGAGTTTCTTAATCTTGAGTTATAATTTGATTGCACTGTGGTTTGAGAGACTGTTTGTTATGATTTCTGTTTTTTGCATTTACTGAGGAGTGTTTTACTTCCAATTATGTGGTCAATTTTAGAATAAGTGCAATGAGGTGCTGGGAAGAAAGTATATTCTGTTGATTTGGGGTGGAGAGCTCTGTAGATGTCTTTTAGATCCACTTGGTCCAGAGCTGAGTTCAAGCCTTGAATACCCTTATTAATATTCTGTCTCATTGATCTGTTGGTTTAAAGTATGTTTTATCAGAGATTAGGATTGCAACTTCTGCTTTGTTTTGCTTTTCATTTGCTTGGTAAATATTCCTCCACCCCTTTATTGTGAGCCTATGTGTGTCTTTGCACGTGAGATGGTTCTCCTGAATACAGCACACTGATGGGTCTTGACTCTTTATCGAATTTGCCAGTCTGTCTTTTAATTGGGGCATTTAGGCCATTTACACTTGAGATTAATATTGTTATGTGTGAATTTGATCCTGCCATTGTGATGCTAGTTGGTTGTTTTGCCCTTTGGTTGATGCAATTTCTTCATAGTGTTGAAGATCTTTACAATTTGTTAGGTTTTCACAGTGGCTGCTACCGGTTATTCCTTTCCATGTTTAGTGCTTCCTTCAGGAGCTCTTGTAAGGCAGGCCTGGTGATGACAAAAGTCTCTCAACATTTGCTTGTCTGTAAAGGATTTTATTTCTCCTTCTCTTATGAAGCTTATTTTGGCTAGATATGAAATTCCAGGTTGAAAATTTTTTCCTTTAAGAATGTTGAATATTGTCCCCCACTCTCTTCTGGCTTGTAGGGTTTCTGCAGAGAGATCTGCTGTTAGTCTGATGGGCTTCCCTTTGTGGGTAACCCGAACTTTCTCTCTGGCTGCCCTTAATATTTTTTCCTTCATTTCAACCTTGGTGAATCTGATGATTATGTGTCTTGGGATTGCTCTTCTCAAGGAGTATCTTTGTGGTGTTCTCTGTATTTCCTGAATTTGAAGGTTGGCCTGTCTTGCTAGGTTGGGGAAGTTCTCCTGGAGTGTTTTCCAACTTGGTTCCATTCTCCTCATTACTTTCAGGTACACCAATCAAACGTAGATTTGGTCTTTTCACATAGACCCATATTTCTTGGAGGCTTTGTTCCTTTTTTTATTCTTTTTTGTCTAATCTTGTCTTCTCTCTTTATTTCATTAGGTTGATCTTCAATCACTGGTATCCTTTCTTCCACTTGATCAACTCGGCTATTGAAACTTGTGTGTGCTTCACAAAGTTCTTGTCTGTGTTTTTCAGCTTCATCAGCTCATTTATGTTCTTCTCTACACTGGTTATTCTAGTTAGCAACTCGTCTAACTTTTATTCAAGGTTCTTAGCTTCCTTGCATTGGGTTAGAACATGCTCCTTTAGCTCGGAGGAGTTTGTTATTATCCAACTTCTGAAGCCTACTTCTGTAAATTCATCAAACTCATTCACCATCCAGTTTTGTTCCCTTGGTGGCGAGGAGTTCTGATCCTTTGGAGGAGAAGAGGCATTCTGGTTTTTGGAATTTTCAACCTTTTTGTGCTGGTTTCTCCCCAACTTTGTGGATTTATCTACCTTTGGTTTTGATGTTGATGTTGGCGACCTTTGGATGTGGTCTTTGAGTGTATGTGCTATTCCTCTCTGTTTGTTAGTTTTCCTTCTAACAGTCAGGCCCCTCCGCTGCCGGTCTGCTGGAGTTCGCTGGAGGTCCACTCCAGACCCTTTTTGCCTGGGTATCACCAGTGAAGGATGCAGAACAGCAAAGACTGCTTGCCTGATTTTTCCTCTGGAGGCTTCATCCCAGAGGGGCACCTGCCAGTTGCCAGCCAGAGCTGTCCTGTATGAGGTGCCTGTCAGCCCCTATTGAGAGGTATCTCCCAGTCAGGATACACAAGGGTCAGGGACCCACTTGAGGAGGCAGTCTGACCCTTAGCAGAGCTCGAACACTGTGCTGAGAAGTCCCCTGCTCTCTTCAGGGCTGTCAGGCAGGGACATTTAAGTTTGCTGAAGCTGTGCCCACAGCTGCCCCTTCCCCAGGTGCTCTGTCCCAGGGAGATGGGGGTTGTATCTATAAGTGCCTGACTGGGGCTGCTGCCTTTTTTCAGAGATGCCCTGCCCAGAGGAGAGAAATCTGGCAGTCTAGCCACAGCAGCCTTGCTGAGCTGCAGTGGACTCCACCCAGTTCGAACTTCCCGGTGGCTTTGTTTACACTGTGAGCATAAAAGCACCTACTCAAGCCTCAGCAATGGCAGACATCCCTCCCCCAACCAAGCTCAAACATCCCAGGTCGATCTCAGACTGCTGCTCTGCTGGCAGCAAGAATTTCAAGCCAGTGGATCTTAGTTTGCTGAGCTCCCTGGGGGTGGGACCCACTGAGCCAAACCTTTTGGCTCCCTGGCTTCAGCATCCCTTTCCAGGTGAGTGAATGGTTCTGTCTCACTGGTGTTCCAGGCACTACTGGGGTATGGAAAAAAATAACTCCTGCAGGTACTTTGGTGTCTGCCCAAATGGCTGCCCAGTTTTGTGCTTGAAACCCAGGGCCCTGATGGGATAGGCACGGGAGAGAATCTCTTGGTTTGTGGCTTGCAAAGACTGTGGGACAAGCCCAGTATCTGTGCCAGAGTTCCTCAGGCTAAGTCCCTCACAGTTCCCCTTGGGTAGGGGAGAAAATGCCCTGACCCCTTGTGCTTCCCGGGTGAGGTGATGCCCCACCCTGTTTTGGCTTGCCCCGCTGTGGGCTGCATCCACTGTCCAACCAGTTCCAATGAGAAGAACCAGGTACCTCAGTTTGAAATGCAAAAATCACCCGCCTTCTGCATCGATCTCACTGGGAGCTGCAGACTGAAGCTGTTCCTATTCAGCCATCTTGCCAGCAATCTGGAAAATCCCATTTTAAAAACTATCAGATCTTGTGAGATTTATTCCCTATCATGAGAACAGCATGGGAAAGACCAGCCCCATAATTCAGTTATCTCCCAACAGGTCCCTCTCACAACATGTGGGAATTATAAGAGCTACAAGATGAACTTTGGGGGGGGGGACACAGAGCCAAATCATATCATTTCACTCCCTGGCCCCTCTCAAATCTCATGTCTTCAAATTTAAAACAAATCATGCCTTTCCAACAATCCCCCAAGTCTTAACTCATTTCAGCATTAACTCAAAAGTCCACAGTCTAAAGTCTCATCTGAGACAAGGCAAGTCCCTTCCACCTATGAACCTGTAAAATTAAAAGCAAGTTAGTTACTTCCTAGATACAATAGGGGTACAGGCATTGGGTAAATACAGCCATTCAGAATGGGAGAAATTGGCCAGAACCAAGGGGCTACGGGGTTCATGCAAATCCAAAATTCAGTGGGGCAGTCAAATTTTAGAGATCCAAAATGATCTCCTTTGAGATCCTCCTGGATGTCTCACATCCAGGTCATGCTAATGCAAGAAGTGGGTTTGCCCTTGTGGCTTTGCAGGGTACAGTCTCCCTCTTGGCTGCTTTCACGGGCTGGTGTTGAGTGTCTGCCGCTTTGCCAGGTGCACAGTGCAAGGTATCCGTGGATCTACCATTCTGGGGTCTGGAGTATGGTGCCCCTTTTCTCACAGCTCCACTAGCTCGTGCCTCAGTAGGGACTCTGTATGGGGGCCCCTACCCCACATTTCCCTTCCGCACTGTCCTAGCAGAGATTATCTATGAGAACCCCATCCCTGCAGGGAACTTCTGCCTGGGTATCCAGGCATTTCCATACATCTTCTGAAATCTAGACAGAGGTTTCCAAACCTCAATTCTTGACTTCTGTGCACTCACAAGCTCAACACCACATGGGAAACTGCCAAAGGTTGAGGCTTGCACCCTCTGAAGCCACAGCCTGAGCTCTATGTTGGCCCCTTTCCACCACAGCTGGAGAAGCTGGGACACAGGGCACCAAGTCCCTATGCTGCACACAACACGGGGACCCTGGGCCCCGCTCAGAAAGCTATTTTTTTTCCTAGGCCTCTTGGCCTGTGATGGTACAGGCTGCCATGAAGACCTCTGACATACCCTAGAGACATTTTCCCCATTGTCTTGTGGATTAACATTTGGCTCCTCCTTATGCAAATTTCTGCAGCCAGCTTGAATTTCTCCTCAGAAAATGGGTTTTTCTTTTCTATTGCATTGTCATGTGCAAATTTTCTGAACTCTTATGCTCTCCTTTCCTTATAATGCTCTCCTTTCCTTATAAAACTGAATGCCTTTTACAGCACCCAAGTCACCTCTTGAATGCTATGTGGCTAAGAAATTTCTTCTACCAGATACCCTAAATCATCTCTCTCAAGTTCAAAGTTCCACAAATCCCCATGCAAGAGCAAAATGCCTCCAGTCTTTCTGCTAAAATATAACAAGAGTCACTTTTGCTCCAGTTCCCAATAAGTTCCTCATCTCCATCTGAGACCACCTCAGCCTGGACCTTATTGTTCATAATACTATCAGCATTTTTGTTAAAGCCATTCAACAAGTCTCTAGGAAGTTCCAAACCTTCCCACATTTTCCTTTCTTCTTCTGAGCCCTCCAAACTGTTCCAACCGCTGCCTGGTACCCAGTTCCAAAGTCACTTCCACATTTTTGGTTATGTTTTCAACAACACCTCACTTCTGGTACCAATTTACTGTATTAGTCTGGTTTTTTTTGTTTTTTGTTTTTGTATTTTTTTTTTTTTTTTTTTTTTTTACATTGTGGATAAACACATATCTGAGTCTGGGCAATTTACAAAAGAAGGAGATTTAATAAACTTACAGTTCCATATGGCTGTGGCGGTCTCACAATCTTGTTGGAAGGCAATGAGGAGCAATTCACATTTTATGGGGATGGTCACAGGCAAAAAGAGAGAGAGCTTGTGCATGGAAGCTCCTGCTTTTTAAACCATCCCAGGTTTTGTGAGACTTATTCAGTATCATGAGAACAGCATGGGAAAGACCCACCCCCCATGATTTAATTACGTCCCGCCAGGTCCCTCCTACAACACGTAGGAATTATGGGAGCTAAAAGATGAGATTTGGGTGGGGACACAGAGCCAAACCATATCAAGCAGTTACCCCCATGCTGCTGTTTTCATGATAGTGAGTGAGTTCCCATGAGATCTGACAGTGTTCTAGGGGGCTTTCTCCATTTTGCTCAGCATTTCTCCTTCCTGCCATCATGTGAAGAAGGAAGTATTTGCTTCCTCTTTCACCATAGTTGTAAGATTCCTGAGGCCCCCCAGTCATGAGGAACTGTGAGTCAATTAAACCTTTTGTTTTTTTAATAAATTTCTCAGTCTCAGGCAGTACTTTATAGCAGTGTGAGAATGGACTAATACAGTAAACTGGTAGCAGGTAGTGGGTGCTGCTGTAAAGGTACACAAAAATGTGAAAGCATCATTGGAACTGGGTGACAGGCAGAGGTTGGAACAGTTCTGAGGGCTCAGAAGACAGAAAGAGTAAGAAAGTTTGGAACTTTCTAGAGACTTGTTAAATGGCTTTGACCAAAATACTGATACTGATATTGGCAATTAAGTCCAGGTTGAGGTGGTCTCAGAGGGAGATGAGTAAGTTCTTGGGAACTGGAGTAAAGGTCACTCTTGCTATGCACAGAGATTGGCAGCATTTTGCTCCTGCTCCAGAGATTTGTGGAACTTTGAACTTGAGAGACACGATTTATGGTATCTGGCAGAAGAAATTTCTAAGCAGCAAAGTGTTTGGGTGACTTGGGTGCAGTTAAAGCATTCAGTTTTATGTATTCACAAAAAAAATAGTTTGGAATTGGAACTTAGGTTTAAAAGGAAAGCAAAGCATAAAAGTTTAAAAAATATGCCACCTGACAAAGGAAAAATCAATTTTCTGGGAAGAAATTCAAGCCAGTTGCAGAAATTTGCATAAGTAATGAGGAACCAAATGTTAATCACCAAGACAAAGAAGAAAATATCTCCAGGGCACATCAGAGACCTATGTGGCAGCCCCTCCCATCACAGGCTGGAGGCCTAACAGGAAAAAATGGTTTTGTGTGCCAGGCCCTGTGCCTTGCTGCTTTGTGCAGTCTCAGGACTTGGTGCCCTGTGTCCCAGCAGTGGCTAAAAGGGGCCAAGGTACAACTCAGGCCATGGCTTCAGAAGGTGCAAGTCCCATGCCTTGGCAGCTTTCATGTGGTGTTGAGCCTGTGGGTGGACAGCCTGTGGGTGCTGCCTAGATTTCACAGATTGTATGGAAAGAAACCTCAAGAATTGAGGTTTGGGAACCTCTGCCTAGATTTCACAGATTGTATGGAAATGCCTGACTGTCCAGGCAGAGGTGTGTTGCAGGGGTGGAGCCCTCATAGGAAATTCTGTTAGGGTAGTGCAGAATAGAAATATGGGGTTGGAGCCCTCACACAATGTTCCCACTGGGGCACTGCCTAGTGGAGCTGTGAGAAGGTGACCACAGTCCTCCACACCTCAGAATGGTAGATTCACTGATAGCTTGCACCATGTTCCTGGAAAAGCCTGCAGACACTCAGTGGCGGCCCATGGAGGAAAGTGGGAGTGGGGCTGTACCCTGTAAAGCCACAGCGGTGGAGCTGCCCAAGGCTGCGGGAACCCCCCTCTTGCATCAGTGTGACCTGGAAGTAAGACGTGGAGTCAAAGTAGTTCATTTTGGAGCTAGCTTCAAGATTTGACTGCCCTGCTGGATTTTGGACCTGCATGGAGCCTGTAGCCCCTTTATTTTAGCTACTTTCTCCCATTTGGAATGGCTGTATTTACCCAATGCTGGTACCCCCATTGTATCTAGGAAGTTGCTAACTTGCTTTTGACTTTACAGACTCATAGGCAGAAGGGACTTTTCTTGCCTCAGATGAGACTTTGGACTTAGACTTTTAGGTTAATGCTGAAATGAGTTAAGATTTTGGGGTACTGGTGGGAAGGCATGATTGATTTTGAAATGTGAAGACTTTAGATTTTGGAGGGTCCAAGGGTGAAATTGTATGGTTTGGCCCAAATCTCTTCTTGAGTTGTAGTTTCCATAATCCCCATGTGTCCTGGGATGGACCCAGTGGGAGGTAATTGAATCATGTGTTGCGATTACCTCCATGCTGCTCTTCTTGTTATAGTGAGTGAGTTACCACAAGATCCGATGGTTTTATAAGGGGATTTTCCTCATTTTACTTGGCACTTCTCCTTCCTGCCATCATGTAAATAAGGACATGTTTGCTTCCCCTTCTGCCATAACTGTAAGTTTCCTGAGGTCTCCCCAGCCATGCAAATCTGTGATTAAATTAAACTTCTATCTTTGTAAATTACCCAGTTTCAGGCAGTCCTTTAATGCAGTGTGAGAATGGACTAATACAAGGTAGTTTTCCAGGTTTATGAGTTTTGTTTTTTTTTTTAAATAAGTTATGCAGCTATCTTCCTTACAGACTCCAAGACAGTAAAATTATAAAATATTTTTAACATATATAAATATATGTGCTATGAAGATTAAAAGGAAATTGATTTCCAAATTATCTTGTTGAAGTTAATGTATTTTGGAGTTAAGATGCATATCTTATCCTAATGATTCCCCAACTAACCAGAAATTTAAATAGAATAACTTCAGGTTTCAGTTACTAATATTATATTTGTAGATTATTGCGTAGTTGAAAAGACACTTTCATTTTGTCATGTATTCTCACCAATGTGTTTCACAATAAATGAATTGATGGCATCATCATTATCATCATCATCATCATTATCATTGTCATGACCATCATCTCCGTTAACAAAAGTATGGAGTAATCAATAAGAAATCATTAAAGATACCATTGAGCTTAATAATAAAGGTGGTGTTATTAATACAAGGTATAGATAAGAAGGTTCAGAAAGAAACTGATGAGATTTTTGTATTTTTCTCTTTTCTATCATTACATTTTTTTCTAATTCTCATTTGGCAATTATAAATTAGAACACCATTACAATTTTGTCTTCAGAATCCTGGGTTGCCCCATAAGTTGTTAAATATTTTTTGTGCTGTTTCAATCATAAAATTAAAAGCAATTCTAGAAATGAGCTACTGCTAATTTACATAAAGATTATTATAATTAAAATTGTAGTGGAGACTAAAAGTATGTTGTAGTTGTAGACTCTTCTGTAAGTAAAATAATATATGCAAATAACAATAAATAACAATACTGATAACTACATGTGTGCATTTCCATAATCATTTTTGATTTATAAAACTTTTACCAATACAAATTTAAATCCAAGATTTGCAAGTATATCCTATTCATTTCTTCTTTTTAAAAAAGGAAACACTATCTCTATACATAATTCTTAATTCATTTATTTTGTAATCAAGTCTTCATTTATTTTACAATAATTTAAAATGAAATTTTATTATACCAAACTTTATATTATAAATCATTTCATTATCACACCTTGCTTTTTCCAATCACACTTTTTAACTTCAGCATTCATTTAATCATTCAATCCAAAGTGATTGAAGTAGCAGAAGATATACACTATGAGGCAGAGGAATAAAGACAAATGTCCACAAAACATCACTTTGCATCAACACGCTGAAACATGGATAGCTTCAAACGGAATCTGACAAAATTCCAAACATGTAATACATGTCTTAAAATGCATTTCCCTATGAGATGATATAATGAAAATACTTTTAAAAGTTGTGAGAATTAAACGAGATCCTTGGTTCAATGAGCGTACCGGAATCTTGCTGGAATGCAAAGCCCTGGTATCCAACTGGAGTCATCTTGTAACTAAAGGGGTCATTCCCATACAGTAACTCAGGGAATTGCTCACTCAAACAGTAGATAATGGTATTTCCTGTTCTTTCTGTGAGTTGGAAGATTCTAAAGAACTTCATTCTAAGAGTCTCACTGCTTTAGATGAGGCTGACGTGATTATTTCACTAAGGATTACACTATTTCTCTAGTGAGTGAAGCTGTCCTTTTTGTTTGAGAAAATATAGCAGAAGAGTCTGCCTTATACAGTTTTCTCTTGCAACACTGAAAAGGCTATTAGTATTTACTGTTTACTGAGGTGAACGTTGTTTAAATTTGCATTAGACAATCCATTTAAGAAACAACTAAATGCTGATGATTACAATGTCTGCATTACATTAAAACTGTTAATTTGTGGCAGTAATAATTTAGGATTTTAATTATAAGCCTGAAAAGCAGATTTAGAAATGCAGTTGGCACGACTAATGTTAATTTGTCCTTTAGCGTTTATTGAAAGCAATATATCCAATGTAATTATAGTGCATGTCAAATAACCTACTATTTTATTTTTTAAATGTGTGATTCCTTAATTTGCTTGATTAAGATGACTTGCCATCTGTTAAAATTTTTGTTGTGTCGTTTTTGGTGGGTTTTACATTACTTATCAACAATAAGACTTTATCGATAACTTTTCTTATTGATTCAATGATCATTTTCCTAATGCTTATTCATTAAGTTCATCATCATTTTCTCTACGCTTATTACATCAAGGGTCATGTAATGTCTACTTCACTAAATGCTGCAAACGTTATTGGGAATCAGATGTGCACTATCATAACAGACATGAAATCAATGCCAAGCATACGGTCCTGGGTTCTTTTTCGTTGAAACTAGTACAATCTACCAAGAAATGTTACCTCTGTGATAAGATGACTGGTTCTAGCCATATTAGCCTTGTATAAATCTTTGAATGTTTTCATTTCTTCTTCATAATATTCTAAAAACATTAATGCAATGTGTATTCAACTTTATGAGAATGCATTTTTAATATCTTTGGCTGGAGATTCAATGGAATCTATGGATATAATTGAACATTTATGGATATAATTGAGCTGAAAATCTCATTAAAACTTAAATATGTCTTTCATACTACTTGTATGAACCCTTTCATTCTAATTTTTACTGATTAAATTTTATAATAACTGACAAGAGTATAAATATAGTCTCTTCTTTATTTCAACCACAATATGAACACATCCTAAGAAATTTAAAAGAATAAGCTTTAAAGAGTATCAAAGGCATTCATTTAATAAATATGTGCTTTCCAATTTTATCTGTTTTCACTCACAAGGTTTTTATTGATGTTAATTTTTATTAATAATTTCAGTGTCAAATAATTTTCATGGTTACACCTCCTACCTCACTCACAAAATAATCTTTGACTGTGGCATATTATTAATATTTTTACTTTAACTGGGATAATTTGTAAGTGTTTTACATTGTTTGCAGTGAATTTTAACAACATTTTATTAGTCAACAGGGTCATACAATATTGGATAATCTATGGAAAAATCATTTAAAACCAATAGCTATGATTTAGAACTGTTTAAATTCAACTTATATTTGGAGATAATTATTTTACAAAAATATTAACATGTTTTTGATAATTACATTTTAAAAATTTAAAAAAGAACTTGGTACCAGGTAAACTAAATCCTTTTTTTAATCAAATTACTTTATATTATAGAAGACAAGACTATCCAAGTATGCTAGTAATTCTCAGTTTAGCTGTCATTCAAGTCGCCCTTTTCAAAATGTGTTCTAGGAAATTTTGTTTTGGAGTTATCCTAGAAATATTGACAGTCTATTATTTACTATAAAACAATTATGCAACCATTTATATGAAGTAATATGAGAACTTCTGTACATGACAAGACAACACTTAAATTGTTCTCAAAACAGCAGTGTCACATATGTCTCTTTCAAACACCTAAGAATAATCCTCTGTTTAGTTAGACTCATGTAGAACTAAGAGAATATTCACAACAGATTTTAAGATGTGCTGCTACTAACTTACTATAAGGAGAGAGCTTGGAGTTTACATGTTTTCAACTAGGTTTAGAATTTTTTCCTGAGGATTCAGGTAGGTTGATTAAACACACTTAGACTTTCCCTTTACTCAACATGTATTTGACTACACACACGTGCACATACGCACATGCACAGATGTATTTTTCTTTTATTGGATTACTTAGGATTAGGATAATAATAACACTGATAATAATAATCATAGCAATCATTTGTCATATATAGTACTCTTCCATGTCCTATAGAGGAGTTATGGTATTGGTTGATTCATGAATATTATTTTCAGTGATGGCAATAATCTTTCAAGATAGTTATCATTAGCTCCATTTTAAAAATCAAGAATGTAAAGCTTAAGGAGAGTATAGTATTTACCTGTATCAAAGTACTAGAGATCATGTCTGCTTAGTTTTAAGTTCCACATTTTCTCTATTCCCATAGATTTTAGAGAAGTATGATAAACATATTCATAGTATGAGATTTTAACTAGTTCTCATGGCCATGCTTTCTGAGTTCAATGAGGATAATTTCAATCACTCATGTGAATATATAAAATAATAAATTATTGATCACAGACACAAAGATAAATTTTGCCATTTTTCTAAAAATAAAGAAATCACTATTTACAATCTATCTTCGTGTTCAATGCTATTGTAAAAACTAAAAACAAAAGCAAAAAACCCTCTAAGACAAAAATATTAAGGCGCATAGTACTTCATCTCTTGAAACACAATTATGCACACTTTGAAAATGCCCATCTAGGTAAATTTAGGGTCCATGGTTTTATTTTTTTTTTTAAGTTTTTTTTTCTTTTATTATTATACTTTAAGTTTTAGGGTACATGTGCACATTGTGCAGGTTAGTTACATATGTATACATGTGCCATGCTGGTGCGCTGCACCCACTAACTCGTCGTCTAGCATTAGCTATATCTCCCAGTGCTATCCCTCCCCCCTCCCCCCACCCCACAACAGTCCCCAGAGTGTGATGTTCCTCTTCCTGTGTCCATGTGATCTCATTGTTCAATTCCCACCTATGAGTAACAATATGTGGTGTTTGGTTTTTTGTTCTTGTGATAGTTTACTGAGAATGATGATTTCCAATTTCATCCATGTCCCTACAAAGGACATGAACTCATCATTTTTATGGCTGCATAGTATTCTATGGTGTATATGTGCCACATTTTCTTAATCCAGTCTATCATTGTTGGACATTTGGATTGGTTCCAAGTCTTTGCTATTGTGAATAATGCCGCAATAAACATACGTGTGCATGTGTCTTTATAGCAGCATGATTTATAGTCCTTTGGGTATATACCCAGCAATGGGATGGCTGGGTCAAATGGTATTTCTAGTTCTGGATCCCTGAGGAATCGCCACACTGACTTCCACAATGGTTGAACTAGTTTACAGTCCCACCAACAGTGTAAAAGTGTTCCTATTTCTCCACATCCTCTCCAGCACCTGTTGTTTCCTGACTTTTTAATGATTGCCATTCACAATTGCTTCAAAGAGAATAAAATACCTAGGAATCCAACTTACAAGGGGTGTGAAGGACCTCTTCAAGGGAGAACTACAAACCACTGCTCAAGGAAATAAAAGAGGATACAAACAAATGGAAGAACATTCCATGCTCATGGGTAGGAAGAATCAATATCGTGAAAATGGCCATACTGCCCAAGGTAATTTACAGATTCAATGCCATCCCCATCAAGCTACCAATGCCTTTCTTCACAGAATTGGAAAAAACTACTTTAAAGTTCATATGGAACCAAAAAAGAGCCCGCATCGCCAAGTCAATCCTAAGCCAAAAGAACAAAGCTGGAGGCATCACACTACCTGACTTCAAACTATACTACAAGGCTACAGTAACCAAAACAGCATGGTACTGGTACCAAAACAGAGATTTAGACCAATGGAACAGAACAGTGCCCTCAGAAATAACGCCACATATCTACAACTATCTGATCTTTGACAAACCTGAGAAAAACAAGCAGTGGGGAAAGGATTCCCTATTTAATAAATGGTGCTGGGAAAACTGGCTAGCCATATGTAGAAAGCTGAAACTGGATCCCTTCCTTACACCTTATACAAAAATCAATTCAAGATGGATTAAAGACTTAAACGTTAGACCTAAAACCATAAAAACCCTAGAAGAAAACCTAGGCATTACCATTCAGGACATAGGCATGGACAAGGACTTCATGTCTAAAACACCAAAAGCAATGGCAACAAAAGCCAAAATTGACAAATGGGATCTAATTAAACTAAAGAGCTTCTGCACAGCAAAAGAAACTACCATCAGAGTGAACAGGCAACCTACAAAATGGGAGAAAATTTTCGCAACCTACTCATCTGACAAAGGGCTAATATCCAGAATCTACAATGAACTCAAACAAATTTACAAGAAAAAAACAAACAACCCCATCAAAAAGTGGGCGAAGGACAAGAACAGACACTTCTCAAAAGAAGACATTTATGCAGCCAAAAAACACATGAAAAAATGCTCATCATCACTGGCCATCAGAGAAATGCAAATCAAAACCACAATGAGATACCATCTCACACCAGTTAGAATGGCAATCATTAAAAAGTCAGGGTCCATGGTTTTAAAGTAGAAATTATACTCCCATTAACACACACACACACACACACACACACACACGTGCGCACACACACACACCCTATGTAAAGTTTTATCTCATATCCCCAAAACAAAAATTTGTATTGACTATTCTAAGTTCACTAAAGCATATTAGAATCCCTCTGCTGTATTATTATTATAATAAATTATCCCCCATTTGTATATAAATCCGTTATGAGAAGGTGTTGTTGATGATTAGGACACATTTGCCTTTAAAAAAACAAGACTATTAGAAGTTCTGTTATATTCTCTCATGCAAATAACATTCAAAGTTTGGATGTTAAATAGAGGCATTTCCAGGCACAGATCAACTCTTCGAAAATTATTGTAGGAGGCACTTTAAAGGAAAAAAAATGTGTTTGGCACAGGAAATTACATTTAACTAAAAGCATTTTTTAAAATGGGCATTAACAAATTAGCCAGGAATGCATCATTCCCATCTTATGCTCTCAAGCACTTAATGCGGATAGACCTACAAATCACATTATCATCACTTTCCATACCTTCATCAAATGTCATAGCAACAGCTGCCCTAGTAGCTCTGAGTATGCCTTAGGCTAAAGGAGACATCTGTTTGCTGACAACTTCAGATCAAATGACAAATGGGAGACAGAAATGTCTGTGCATGGTAAGGTCAGAGGCCTTACCTATTTGTTAGTTTCAGTTGTAATAGGGATTTTCTTCCTTTGATAGACAGGGAAATGACTAACATACTATCAGTTAGTGATAATACTAATTCTTCTTCAATCAAAATTAAGTAGGGTTACAAAAGGAAGATTATTATTGTTTTGTGATTGACAGGTGTTAGTTGACACTTTTTTTGTTTTTGGTTTGTGTTGACATTCATCATACTTTAAAAGTAACCACAGATGTTTCTTTTAGTCTGATCAAAATGAAATTAGGGACTACAGGTTCCACTTCTTTTTAGCTCTAAAGAGAGTAGTCTTTTAACTTAAGGGTTACTTATTTAAAATATTAGTTTAGTTCTTTCAAACTAAGAAAAAAGTCTATTTACATTGTTTATAGTCACTGAATGTGAATGCCCATTTTTAAGTGAAAATAACTAATGTAAATAGCAAGTAATTCCATATTTTAGTCACCTTTAATCCTTTTTTAAATTCAGGTGAGAGTCTGGTTTCTGTATGAAATCACCTTGAAGAATATTGTGCTATTCCTCCTCATATTGTTTCCACCCAAAATGACAGAGACAGATACTGTGTGAAGGAAAAGTTCTCAATGCTCAAAGAAAGATGCCTGAAGCCTTTCCACAGAGTTTTGATTCTGTTAGGTTTTATCAAGCCTGCTTGAAATGCCATCCTTTTGTGAGAGAGTCTTGGTGATCAAGAAAGATGACATGGATTCCTCATACAGACGTATTTTATCTCTGACAATTCCTGCGTTATTTTTGTAATATTTTTTGGTTAGTTTATGCTTCATTTTCACATGATTCTATGTTGTTTCTTTTAGTATTATTTTTTCTTAGGTCTAATGTAGTCAATATTATTGAATGATATACTGGTCCTGTTAAATGATTCATTTTGAAATCTACAAATTCTAATGTTTTTATGAGCAGATTAACTTGTCAGTTAGATACACATGTAAATTTAGCTTTTTGCTTTTCTTTTTTATTTCAGTGTTTATCTGTTTATCCTGTTCATAAAACCGCTAATGTACAGGGAAAATGCCTAAGGCAAACAACTTTTTAAAATGCAGGGAACAAAATTATTCCCTGTGTTTCTTCCTTTTCAGCTATTCTCTTATGAACAATTCTCATTTTTTTCACTTTTTACTCACTTTATTATTTTAAGTTTGTCTTGCTTTATATTTTATTCAATACATAACAAACTTACTTCTTAGTAAGAAGGTAATATTAAATTTTGGAGTTTAGTTCACAATCAATCTGATGCAAAAATCTTTGATAGATTGACATTGCTTCATTTATTGCTTCATTTGGCATACATTTATTTAGTTTCTATATTTTCTTACTGCAATACTAGGATCTCAGGCTAGAAATATGAGTAGGAACTAAGTCTATCATTCAGAATCTAAAAATCTAAGAATTAAATATTTGAACACTCTACATATATTTTGTGAGAGTGCAATAATATGATAAACATAAAACAGTGGTCAAAGCAAATTTACTTTAGATGGTTTTAAGGAGGAGTCATTTGTGCTCAACCATGTTAAAGAATTTTATTTTTATGTTTATGAGTCACCTTACTCTCTTTCACTTTATATATTCTGTTTTAAAAATTACATTAAAGTATTCGAAGTACTTTTGTTTTCTTACCTTTCTGTTTGGATGTCCTACGTTTCTTCGATCATTTTCCCAACAACAACAAATTAATATAGAATTAGGTGCTATATCTAGACACAGTCATTAAAATCCCTAAAATGTGAAGCGTGGGATAAAATGTAAAAGGCCAGAGGCTTTCTGACTAATTGAAAATATAGTAAAATCCTTAACTTCTTTTAATTGAAAACAAAACTTTCTTAAGTCTACCTGTAATTTACCAGTTTATTTTAAAAGCCACATTAAGTTATTTTTAGTTTTTAATGTGTAGTAAACTAAGACACTGTATTTTTTTCACATGAAATGCCTATTCTGTTCTAGTAGTTAGCTTTTGAATAAATATCAGAATTTAACATTATCTTAAATATATTTCCATGTTATTAATTTCAGCACATTATGAAATAATTTAATGAGAAATATGATATGAAGTACCTAAGTTATCAACTCATAAACTTTACAAGATGTATTTAAATAAATTGATGAAATATATTCTGTAGGATATAAGATCTAATTACAAGAAGATGTGAACTACATTTCAGATAAAAAGATTACACTGTCTCCAAGTTATCCGTATATTTAGTAAATTCACAACTAAAATAAATTGTAAATGTAAAATAAATTTCTGATAAAAGATTTAAATATTTCTAAAAGAGAAAAGTTAAAAACAAAGAAATGATGAAGATCATTTTTCTCTCAGATATGGACACTACCATGCAATTATAGTAACTGATGTAGTATGGCAGTCATTCAGTACTATACAAATTTAGGATTAAAAGAGCCTTGTATTTTAGAAACAGTTGATTTTCTATGCAAAGGATGCATTTTAAAGCAATGCGATAATATTTTGTTTAGTAATTCATGATGGGATGATTGACTGCTCTTTTGAAAGAACTGAAAATAGATCTTACTAGCGCAGAATGTAAGAGCAAAAACTGTGGAGCCAAACTTCCTAAGTTCTGATTCCACATCTTCCAATTACTGGTCAAATTGAGACTTTTATTTATGACAGAAACTTGCAAAAACATTAATTCATTGACATTCATAAGGCCACAGTCAAGTCTAGCCTCTTGGAGTTAAAATATCTCGTTTCCAGGTTGCTTATGCATGATCTGTGAGTCCCAAGGCAGGAAGCAAGAAGAATAATGCACGAAATTGAAGCAACATGCTGTCAAGTTGTACCTGAATGAAGCATAATGTGGTTGTTTCAGCAGTGGATGGAGAGACAGTTGAGACCAAGAAGATTTGAAACGGCATACATGAAGTATATGATACAATACTCAGTATTCATTCAAACCAAGAATGGCAAAAAGAAAGATACACAGAACAGCAATTGAAACAAAATAGTAAAATGGCAGTAAATGATTAGATAGTAAATTTAAACTGCAATGTATCAGTAATTGTGTTCTTGCAGATGGACTAAATGCCGTAATGAACAGTGTACATTGTCAGACTAAATAAAAACAAGACAAACAACAATAACCTCTCCACTTAAAAGAGACACATCTTCAATATAAGAATACAGAGTGTGTTGAATCACAAGAACTGAAAAATTTTAACATATAAAAAAAGTGTCATATCTATAATAAATTAGAACAAGTATAATTTAGGGCAAAAGCCATTATTAGCAATATAGGCGTATTTTATAATGGTAATATGTCAACTTGACAGGAATATATAACTATATAAATGGCATGTACATAGTAATATAGACTCAAATTAAATAATGCACAAAATAAAATGATTGCAAAGAGAAATAGACAAGTCTATATTTACAGTGAGGCATTTTAACACACCAACTCAGTAAATGTTTATTTAATCAAGTTAAAAATCCTAAGACCATCAGACATTTGAATGATACTGTTAAAACACTGAAACTAAATGACATAAACAGATTATTTTATCCTACTCAGAGATAGGCAGTTTTCAAGATGATCTGGATCATTTTACAAAATTGACTACATTCTGGTCCCTCCAGAAAATCTTACCCTAGAGGGAAGAAGGAGAGGTAGAGACTTCCTTCTCTGGAATCATTAGTAGCATTTAAATCTCTTCTTTCCATTTTCGAGTGGCCCATGTCATCTATAAACACATCTTTATGACTTTTTCAGGGGTTTTCGCCTACAAAAAATCTTGATACTTTATCTATTTGCAGTGAGAAATATATATTTGCAAATATTAATTAGAATCAAATGGAAAACATTTAAATAATTCATTAAGCCTATTAATACAAATAGAAATGTGGATAAAAAATCTCCATTTGAAACAATCTTTACATTATTTAAAACAATTGATGTTTGTCAATAAATAGAAGCCCTTTGCTAGCTGATTATCTCCTCACAAGGGATTTTCATATCTTCACAAAGATAGAAATGGACATTTTTATTTTTCAGAATCATAATTTTAAAAGTGTAGTTATACATATAGAGATGAGAAATGTAAACTCCTGAAACTTACATGTTTTTTAAAAACTAAATGAGTATAAGCAAAAGATGGAATGTATTATGATAATATTGTAAACTAAAAAATTACTATATTTTAATCTTCAGTAAATATTTTCAGAGTAGAAATTACTCCAAAATGGCGCACACTACATCTGTACTCTCCCTGTTTGAGAAGATGTTTATTCATTGATATACCATAGATATTTTCTTTGATTTAAAAAAATTAGAAATGTAAAATTTTAGAACAAAAGCAAGAGAGGCATTTTCCTCTCTTTCTGTTTTATTTGCATAAGGTCTAAATCTCTAATAGCAGCAAATACTTGATCCCTTTTCTCCCTCTTCTGAGTTACCCATCTTGGTTTGGCATTGAAAAGATGCATATCTGACTTCATATTTTGATTCTGGAGCAAGGTCCTTAAATAGTTAACAATAAATTTGGTATCAAATATCATTACTTTTTAGTGTAAGTATGTATTTTAAAATTTTACACAAAGTGGTTTTACATATAATTAACTTACTTCTGTGAATACTTTCTATATTACCTCTAATCAAACAAAACAAGTCTTCCTGTTCTAGTTTAGGATGTCACCTCACCTTTTCCAATTACAAAAATATCTGTAGTAGCACAAAAACTACAATGCAAATCACTAGCACCCTTCAAAATAGTAAAGTAAAATCAATATCAGATTTCTAGATCATTTTCTTCTAACTATAATGCTTGCAAGGCTGTATGAATACAAAGAAAGAACAGGAACTTCCCCATAAATCAAGGAGATTGTGCACCCCACTTCCACTCTCAACTTCCGGCTCAGCACAGTAACATTATCTGGGTTTTGGAGCAAACTTAAATTATTCCAAAAACTTTGTAGTTCTTCCACTGTGGCTATTGTTTACTAAGTACAATTTCCAAAACTAAAGTCACAATTTCCTAAATGCATACATGCAGACAGACGCAAAGTCATTTACCTAACTTAAAACAAACAATAAAATGAATGGGAAACACATCATTAGGTAAATAAAATAGGATTTTTTTTTAAGTTGCAAGACAACATTTAGAGAATAAATCAAAGAAAATAGTAATAGAAATCCAAGAGCATGGAAAAATAAAATAATAGAAATACAAAAATAAAATTTAAAAGGAACATGCCTGGAATACACAATTAAGGAAATAATACAGACAGTACAATAAAGATACAAACAAGATGAAATGAAATAAGAAAGAAATGATTCGATTACTAAAGAATCAGTATAATAGACCCAAATGGAGCTCGAATTGTAGTTCCTCAAAAAAAATAAATAAATAAAAAGAGAGAGAAAATTGAGATGAAATAATCAAAACTAAGTCCAGGAAATTTCTTGAAACTGAAAAATAAAAACATGAGTTTTCTAACTGTTAGGGTCACCTACTTTCCAAGCAATGAAGGAAAATTAGAACTGCAATAAGGAACACTTTTTCAAATTTTGGTTTACCAGGAACTGGAAGATAATCTTAAAGACTTCCAAGGAACTCATTAACGTAACTATCAATGTCTTAAACTCAATACTGGAAACTAGAGAGGATTGAAGAAATACCTTCAAAAGAAAAGGTATTACTGTAGAGAAAAGAAATTCCCAACCATAGTTCTATATTTAACCAATTCAGTAGGAGCCTAAAATAAAGGCAATTTCATACATGGTACTTTCTCAAAATCATTACCTTTATTTTTGACATAATCTCCTTAAAAAAAAAAAAAAAAAAAAGCATGAAACAGGAAGACAGGAAAGATCCATTCGACAGAGTACTTGACACAGGAGAGAGAAGAAGTACTCATGTGTCTGAAAGTATTCAAAGGGGGAGTGTTAGGAGATGAATTAATTTAAAAAATGAGTAAGAGTAAAATAGTTTAAAATTAGACCCTGAGGAACTCCAGGGAAGACAAAGTAACACAAGGAACAAGCAATGTTAGGCACTGCCTAACTTTCCTCAGGGTGATGTGTGCCTCGCCATAATTATGTAAACACTTACATTGTTAAAACGAAATTCGGATAACTAGTTTGAGTAAAGGGGAAAAGAAAGTATGTTATTCATGTCGGAGTTGGAAATATGTGATAGGTTGAAATTCTCAATTTCCTAATTGGAAATCATTAAGTCATACCGAAACCTGAAAATTCAAGAACTAACAACACAATTGATGTTGAGATATGGAATTTGGTACCTGATGAAAGATTAGAAAATTATTAAAAGCAATTTCTTCTGGATGGTGCTACAAGATGGAAGAAGAAAGGACAGAAAGCTCTTCATAATCAGGTAGACGCTTTGACTTTTTAAGTGGTATGCCTATATGCCTTTAAAAAACAACTCAATTTAAAAGAAAATTAAGAGATACTAACAGCCAATTTAAAGAAAATTTAGTAAAATATTCAACTGTATAAAGGTACACAAAATATTGGTTTTCTACATGATAGCAAAGATGAATTAAGGGATGGGGATAAAACTCTTCTCAATAACACCAAAATTAAAATAAAACATAATTCATATATTTAGAAATATCATTACAGAAATATGTTGAACTTGTATTAACAGCCTCTCCTCAAAGGTAGCATGGAGAATCATGTAAACTTAATTTGGAAATACAAAAAAAATTGAGAATGTGTAGTGTTGTTCTTTAATTCTAACTGTAATGGCTGAATAATATTTTGATCATGATTGTGATACTATAGCTTTCATCGCTAGAGAGAAATCATACATACACCACACAAAAATAAGAAACTGAAAATAATTTTAACAGTGAACCACAATTATGAGTGAACACTTATAACTGGAAACATAATAGATTTTTTTTTCAGTTAACGCTGCCTTATATTTGATCAATTCTGTAATTTTTTGTGTAAGATATTGTAAATCATGGGAAAATTAAACCAGTTTTTATTACAGCAATTTGTTCTGATCTGCTGTTTTTTCCATTGTGTTGGTATCAACTATGCAATTAGAGATAAGCTTCAGACAGTTTTTATTTCTCTTTCATAAATTAAAAAATTACCCTAGTATAGAGAGTGTCTCGATTTAATGAACAAGAATAAGCAAGAGTACATCTTTAACACAAGCCAGTAGGAAAGAATGCTGGAAGTTTTAGCTAAAGAAATAATTTAAAATACAGTTGTCATCAAAATGCCATTGCCTCAGTTTGATTCACAGTCTCTTATTGATTTGAAAAAACTGTTTATTTTTTCATTTGCTTTCCTCTTGGGGATTCCATGTGCATATTCATAATTTTTACAGTCAATGGCCAGAAAAATTATGACATTTCTTTGTGTGAGGTGGAAGTATAAGCTATTTACTGATTTGTTGCTTCTTACCTCTGCATTCATTTCTTAATATGTGGATTGCTTGATCCATTTGAAATTACTTTCCATATATATGATTTCTATTACCCAGCATAATGAGGCCATCACAAAATGTCATTTCAGATGATAGAGTCATGAGTTGGTTACTGAAATAAATATACGTGCACTTATGAAGGACATAAATAATGGATTTTCCAAAACAAATTTGAATGCTAGCAGTAGAATCCTCAGACATTTTTACTTGTAGCCTTTCTTTTATTGTGTTCTAGAAGGTAAATACATCAAAAAATGTTTAGCACACTACAGATATCAGTCTTAAAATATCTTCTAAATTGAGCCGTTCTAACATCAAACAAATCACATAACAAAATGGATCATTTTTCAAATATGCTTTACTGTTTCTCCTTCCCTGGCCATTTGATTCGATTCATTTTGACAGTTATCGATTAGCTACTGTATATAAGGCATCATATTAAGGACTATATGGGGTATCCATAGATCAACTAGGCCCAGTCTGTGGCTTCTAATAGCTAATAGCACAGTAGGTAACACCTACGAATACAAACATAACCACAATAAGAAAGGTTTAGGTTAAGTGTGGCGAAGAACTACAAAATACAATGAGAAAACAGTAAAAAGATCAATTCATACCAGAGGATATGGGTAAGCTTTTGCAGTTATGGTTGGGGCTGGAGTCTTTCAAAATTTGTAAGATGTTATAAAAATTTGGAGTTGGTGATACCAGATGTTCAAGCAAATGGAGAGTAAAAAACTAGTCATGGAGATTGGTATTTTTTGGAGAGTTATAAGAAAATAAAGTGTCTAATGCAGTGGCCACTAGCCACACATGGATATCGAGCACTTGAAATATAGGATGGGTACCATGCTGAAATGATACTACTCAGAATATAATAAGGTAAATAAAATACAGAAAATTTGAAAGTACATATATTTGAATTCTGGGACTGCCACTTAAGAGCACTATGGACTTCATAACTCATTTAAGCTGTATAAACTTGATTTATTTCTTCCATAGAATGGGGATAGTTATCCCAACATGAAATAGTTGGTGAAAGAAAGAGATACTTTTATTCTTTTTCACTTGTAAAATAGACTGCATGTGAAGTATTGAACGCAGTAATAGGACCATGGAAAACATTCAGTCAACAGAAGCTAGTATTGTAATCACTTTAAAGGTAAGTGACTTGCCCAAGGCAAGAGCTAATGAATTGACAAAGCCAAGAAACTCTAATGGCGGTCATCATTGGACCTCAGGTACATTCTTTTAGGCAGATCACCTCCTGAATTTTCTCAGTATGTCCAGTAGTTTCTGAAATAATGAAACATTGGCCTTGCCCATTCCATACATACTTTTTTCCTTTCTTTTTTTTTTTTTTTTTGAGATGGATTCTCACTCACTCTGCCTCCCAGGATGGAGTGCAGTGGAGTGATCTTGGCTCATTGCAACCTTCACTTCCCGGGTTCAAGCAATTCTCCTGTCTCAGTTTCCCCAGTAGCTGAGATTACAGGTATGCACCACCACACCTGGCTAATTATTTTTTTATTTTTTTTATTTTTTTTTTTTGTGGAGACGGGGTTTCACCGTGTTGACGAGGCTGGTCCCAAACTTCTAACCTCAAGTAATCCTCCTGCCTCAGCCTCCCAAACTGCTGGGATTACAGGCGTGAGTCACCGCACTGCACCTGGCCCATTTCCGTACTTTAATCTGTCCTTTCTCGGGTACATCACCTAGATGCCTGATTTCATGATGGTAATACCTCAGTGTTAAGAACTGGTTAAAATTTGGGTGGGGTGGAGGTGGAGGAAATGCAGTCTTTCACATACAAGACTTCTGGACCCTTCTACTCTGAAATTGTTCTATCATAAAAGAGGCATTGCTGCTAAGGATGAGACATGATAATTAGATTTCTTATGGTTCAAAAAAACTAAAAAACCCTGCCTATTGCCTTCATGAACAATGTATGTAAACCTGTAGAAGTTCTCATGCAAAAGATTTATGGCAATCCACTTTTAGCATCTAGTTTAGAAAAGTATGTATTTTATAAGTTATTGCTTCCATTTATATCCTACATTAAATGACCCTTAGCACAATATATCAAGATTTATGCATGTACGTATATATTGAAATGATAAAGTTATTTTTGTACTTTTCAATTAAAATTCCACATTTTAATAAAATTGTATCATAACTGTGGAGGTGACAGAGGGAAGTTCTGCATACCTATCAACCATTAGATCATTTGCCCTATTTTCCTTTTTAATATTTTTTTCCACAACAAACGTTTTAGTAGCAATGCCTGTCTTATTTGGGACATAATGCACAACCAATACCAAGATTGTTGACTACTCCTAGACAGTTTTAGTTTATCAGTATGGTATAATTAAACCTCATTTCCCCAAACCAAATATTAATATTGTAGATGGTTTTTATTCAATAGCCTTTTTTTCCTTCTTGAAAAGTAGGAAGTAACCTCTAAGTACCTATAATGAGGGGGGACATGTTGAGCTGCAAAGATTATGTAACTATTGAATGGAAGTGATAATATGCTCTTAATAATCCCATTAATCGAGGCAAAGTATACTAAGCCTGAAACTATTCATCTAAAATGCTCACAGGCTGAGAATGCAGGATTCCTTCTAGCCTGACAGATGCATTTTCTTTCTACTAGCGAGCAGGTAAATTGAGTTGCACAGGGCGAACCATGGGAAGTGGGATCTGATGCTTCCATTTCTCCCCAGAAGCCTGCGTGCATTATTTCAGAAATCTGCCTCTGGATGTTATGATTGAAGGAGAGCTGCTGTGCACTGTTTACTGGAGGTTTGAACTCTGGCTAATAAACTCTTCCTAGCTGACAATGCTGTTCTCATTTTCCCTGTCACGAGGTAGCTACCTCATGAGAAAATTTTAAAGTGCCTCAAGCAAGCAGGTAGCAAGTGGCTGCTCAAGATTAATTTCCATTGGCAAGCCCTCTGCTGCAGCGTGAGTCTGAATACCAATAATGCAGGATTAAAGAACAAAAGCAAGCAAAGAAAAGCTCATCCCAGAGGTGAGAGAAAGGTGAATTGTGCAAATATGGACATCGAAGGTATTCAAACAGACACATATGGTTTCCATGTTGTGAGACCTTAAAGCACTCTCAGAAACTCCAAGAAAGCTGTTGATGGGTCAGATTTCTCACTTTTGTCCCTTCAAAACAAGATTGTCCTGAACTTATAGGAAATATACTCAAAAGTAGTATGATTTAAGGAAGTCTTCCAAATACCTGCCTCATTTACAGATAATCAATGGAATTCCAAAAGATTTTATGTGTTTTAAACCCTAAAAATGCAAATATCCAGGAAAGGGCTAGCACTAAACAGAGCTGGCATGTATGCCTCAGTGCAGGTGTATATCTCAGTGTCTCCTGAAGCCAGGGCCTTAGAGGATTGTGGAAATAGCAGGTACCCTGACAGCAGGGACTGGAAGCCACAGTCTGGAGAGCAAAGAGCAGAATCCATACTTACACCTCAAGATGAGCAGGACAGAACATAACCATTTTGCTATGAGCTCATCTCTACCTTCTTCACCAAACTGCATCCCTGTTACTTCTCCACTAACCTCAGGACATACCAATTCTTGTAAAATGCTTAGCTCTCTCAAGCTTCTGTGTCTCTCCAAATAATGCTGTTTCCCTTCCCTGCATTTCTTCCTTCTCCACCGTATTTGACTTGACTAACTAATATCTAGCAGAGCTGTCAACCAGTTCTAGTCAGTTTTTGCTGCTGTAACAGAATACCACAGACTGGGTCATTAATAAAGAAGAAGAACTCATTTCTCATAGTTGTGGAGGCTAGAAAGTCCGAGATGAAGGCACCAGCAAATTTGGTGTGTGGTAGGGGTTGTGCTCTACTTCCAAGATGACGCTTTGATGCTGCATTTTCAAGATGGGGGGAACGCTGTGTCCTTGCATGGCAGAAAAGAGTGGAAGAGAACAAGCCACTCCTTCAAGAATTTTTTATAGCAGCATTAATTTATTCATGAGGGTGGAGCCCTTATGATCTCAGCTGCCATTGGTCCCCACCTCCCAACACTTGCACTGGGGATTAAGTTTCTAACACATGAATTTTAGGGAACACATTCAGACTGTAGCACAACCCCTCCAGGAAAACCTTTCTGACCTCTGCTACCACTGACTCTAGACTAGACTTGGTATCTATCCTTGCTTCCCGGCATCATGTACATATCACCATTATAGAACTGACCACTATGTCAGAAATGTCCTTCATCACATGGCTGTCTCTGCTAAGACACTGCCTCCTCCTAAAGATTAAACACTCATGTTCAAAATTCTTTCTTCATGTCAGAGCACAGAACCACAGATATAGTAAACGTTCAGAAAACACGTAGTGAAAAGAAGAACTTTAACGCTGAAAATGCTCTTTCCTAGTAACCTCTAATCATGCATTTGAATAAAATCAACATGTATATAGATATATACACACATATACATATATATATATTTGTTGAACATTTACCAGTTTAAACAGTATATTAGTTTCTAAGCATTGTTCTTAACAAAATGGTAACACGTGTTTTCTGTCAAGTAAAGACT
This sequence comes from Gorilla gorilla gorilla, assembly GCF_029281585.2. NCBI lineage: Eukaryota > Metazoa > Chordata > Mammalia > Primates > Hominidae > Gorilla > Gorilla gorilla. The sequence goes on from NC_073238.2 coordinate 118,576,593, forward strand.
ACAAATGAAATGGTTGATATCAGAATGACGCACATATGTAGAGAACAAATCAACATGTGTACCCCGACATCCAAAACAATCACAAAATAGCTCTTTGTGTAGGAATGTATGAATCGCACGATGTCAGTCCTTAAATGGCACTGCATTCGCAGGGAAATGTCAATGACATACATGTTGCCTAACGAAGGAAAAAAGCTATGAGCTCAAGTTTAGGTCTCTGATTTTATAGTTATTCACAAATCTACTCACCTTCTGTTTCTAATTTGCTTTAGCTCATCTCTTTATTCAGTTTTCATTTGAGCTACTCTTCTCTCAATACAGATCCATATGGTGCTCCCTCTAAGAAAGCCTCGGTAACTTAGAGCAGCCAAGTGGCTTCCCTCCCAGACTCTGTAGTCCACTCAACGGCTCGTGCATTCTCACCAGATGCTGACTCTCAGCTTTAAGAGGGTTGCTGAGAGGCATATTCGTCAACGATTGCCTTATGGAACAACTGGCCATCTGTCTTGCCATTGCTCTAAGAGGCTAGAGATTCAGTTTCCAGACATTTCAGATTCACAACATGCACTTTCAATAAATGTTTCAAAGATGTTTAGATTAACAACATTCTGCCAAATGATGTTTACTAAAGTTATTTTGAGATTTAGTGACAAAATCACAAAACAAAGGAAAAAACATTGATGCTGTCATTCATGCATACATGCAGCAAATTTATATCTATGAGTTCTTCATATGGACAGCACACAATATATGTTTACAAATATGGACACAAAATCAGCATACGTATGACTACTACTGGCTATCTGGTTCGATATAGAAGGTTTTGGTGTAAAACAATATTTTTCCACTTGTGTGTAAGAATTTTTTAAAGTTACAAGATATGGCCTTAGACATATTTTGAAAGAAGCAGTGTGTATATTGTTTGGAAACACATTAAAATATAAACTAACTCTAAGGGTGCAGGGGGCCACCATGGTACATGTATGCCTCTGTGGCAAACCTGCACTTTCTGCCCACGTATTCCAGAACTTAAGGTGAAATAATAATAATAATAAAATCACATTTAATGAAGCACTGCAATTCTTCCAGTCAGGAGTTTGAAATAGACAGAATCATGGTCTGAAATGACTAAGATGGTGAAAATGGGCATGGAACTTATCTCTATTAGGTGCTTCTATGCAAATATGACTTAAGTACCATTTTGCTCACTTTATGGATGAGAAAATTGAAGTGTATAATTAGAAAATCACCTGACTAAAGTCATAAACTTATCAAGGAAGTAATAGGCTCTGAAATAGAACTGATACAAATCCCAAAGTTCTTTTTTTTAAAGAAAAAAAGGCTTTATTTAGAATATTGAATATCCAGTCAACTGCAAATATTTAAAGTGTAAAATTTGATGTTTTGATATTAGTAAACATTTGTAAAACCATGACCAAAATTAGGAGTGGACTGATTGCTCCCCAAACTTTGTCATAATCTTTTTAACTGTTTTGTTCCACTCCCTCGCTACCATACTTCGTCTCCAGGCAACTACTCAACTACTTTCTGCCCCTAAACTCTAACGCGTGTTTCCTAGGATTTAATATAAATGGACTCACACATCAACTGCACTTTCTTGCCTAACATATTTCACTGGCATTCTTAATTTGAGAATCATCTATGCTGTAGGATGTATGAATTGTTTATTCTTTTTATATTGCTGTGTAATATTCTATTGTATAGCTATTCCAAGTTTGTTTATTCATCCTCCTGATGGACATTTGAGCTTATTAGGAATATGCTTATCAGGAATATGTATGCTTATTGACCTAAGAGTGTCATAAATAGCTGGCTGTTATTCACTTCTTTATATTTAAAAACGTATTTTTCACTTTTTTTTTAACGAAATATACCTGGAAACACAGTGCATACTTTCATGTCATTTTTAATGACAGATTTTATAGTTTAATGTAAATTTTATGTATGCCTACTTGTTATGTATTATAATTTATAGGAAATAAGTTGTTATAAATTAATTAAATATTTATTGTATGGTATTTTTACATTAATTAAATATGCATCGTTAAAATGTATATATTTTAAGTTTAACCGAAGTTTGTAGACAACAATAGCATCTAAAAAGCCAAGTAGTTCAATGTTTGTAGAAAGAAGGAATATGGGTATAAAAATGCATCTGCATTATAGAGATAACTAAAATGCTTGGCCAGAAAAGCACAGTATCTCATCATTTTGATGAAACTGATCTTAACATAAATGAGTCGCTAGGATTGATGTTATTAAAACAAAATAATCAAATTCGGAGTTAACTAAATAATTTTGAGTTCCAATAAAAAATCAATAAAGTAGAAATCAGAAATTTTAGAAACCAATAAATATGTAGGTGATGAAGAAAATAAGAAGCTGCAGTTTGAAATGTTAGTACTACACTAAGATGGCCACCAATTACTTGTTTAAAGTTAAACATTATAATAGAACATGGGCATGTACAAGAAAAATATACGATTTCATAAAAAATATTTCATATAATATCTGAATATTTTTAAAAGGCCATTCAGAGAAATGATCTAATTGTGAGTTGATTCATGGGAACAGGCTTATTTCTTCCACAGAAGGCTTGTCTTTATTTGTTTTCTGTAAACACTTTCTTGCCTACATAAAACAGAATAAAATATTTACAAGTTAAAGAAAAGGAGGAAATTTTAAATGTTGGAAAAAATTTAAAGAGAATTTGTGTCTATGTGAATTCATAATTCATTTTCATACTTTTATAAAATGTTTTTAGAAACATTTTGCTTGCTGGAAATTTATGATTGGGCTCCAGATATTGTAAATTGTATGTCAGGTGCTGCATATTTTGTATTCTTATAAATATTTTTAGTCTTTGTTTTGGGACACAGCTAAGCTACGAATAAACAGTTTTATCTGTTTGGTTCTTGTTTTGAAATTATTTAAGTAGGATTAGTGCAGTATTATAAGACTAAGTAGAGCCCGCTATGGAGGCAAACTCCTCTATGCACTTTCCCCAGTTCCCATAAACCATGAGGTTTTCCAGTCTACCTGGAGGGAACAGGGACTATTCTGTGCCCAATGTGAATGATAGGCACCTTTCTTTCTAATCATTTTGGGTGGTTCTTTTACTCCTCATAGCATGTGTTTATTAGCTCTCAGATACACAAAGGGGATTTCTGTAGATCTCTAGGCTCACTCCTCACAGCTCTCTCCTGCCCAGTACTCCATTCTGTGAACTGTAGTCACCTTGGCTTCTGACTCTCAGCTCCATCTCCTCCACTTAGGGAGTTTGCTGGACTGCTTCTTGGCTCAGTTCCTCTAAGCCATGGCCTGGAGACTATCAAGGCTATAAGCTAGAGTTATTGTAGAACTCACCTTATTTGTATTCTACCTCTTGGGGATCATTGTTCTTCACTGCTTGAAGCTCAGGGTCTTGAAAAGTGTTCTGCATGTGTGCCATCTGTTTTGGGTGTTGTTCATATTTCAAATGTAGGGGTAAATCCAGTTCCTTTTCCTCCATCTTTGTTGTAAGTGGAACCCTAAGCTAAATATTATTTCTATAAAATATTAAAACAATAACTACAACAAAAGAAATGGTATTAATAAACTGCACCAAAAATTGTATTGGCTACTACTGGATGGTGTCATTAAAGATTGGGGGAGGCAGAATTTTCTTTTATATTGTATCTTACATTGTATTTTTTTCCTTTGAAAATCACATGCAATTAAACAGACACATAGATCAATAGAACAGAATAGAGAACCCTGAAATGAATCCACATATATACAGCCAACTGATTTTTGACAAAGATATCAGGAACATTCATTAGGGGAAGGACAGTCTCCTCAATAAATGGAAAACTGGGTATCCTTAAGCAGAAGAATAAAACTAGATCCTTCTATTTCACCATATACGAAAAAAAAACCTCAAAATGAATTATAGACTTAAATCTAAAACCCAAAACTGTAAAATTACTGGAAGAAAACAAAGGGGGAAATGCTTTAGGACACTGATCTGGTAAAATATTTTATGAATGAGACCTCAAAAGCATAAGAAACAAAAGCACAAATAGACAAATGGGATTATATCAAACCAAAAATCTTTCTGCATAACAAAAGAAACAATCAGTAGTAAAAAGGGTAATCTCTAAAATAGGACAAAGTGTTTGCAAACTATTCCTCTGACAAGGAATTAATATGAAGAGTGTACAAGGAATTCAGATAATTCAACAGAAACAAAACAAAACAAAACAAATGTCCCACAGCATTTCAGCCTGGGTGACAGAGACCCTGCCACCAATATATATATATATTACACCCGGCCATATAACCTAACCATATATATATATATATATATATATATGTGTGTGTGTGTGTGTGTGTGTGTGTGTGTGTATACATAATGCACATAAACACAGTCAAACAGCACATAATTCAGAGGAGGATGTCTATAAGATTTTCAGGTAAAACCTCATTTATTTAACTAAAAGGTACATTTTATAAGTCTGCAAATATTAATAGGGGTGTAGTGCCATCTTATCATTATTTTACTTTGCATCATCCTAATGAATAATGATGAACATATTTTCATGTCTTATTTGCCATCTGTATATTCTTTTTGTTGAAGAATCTGTTCAAGTCTTTTGCTTATTTGTAATTAGGTTGCTCATTTTTAAAATGTTGAGTATTAAGATGTTTTTAAAAAATAAATTCTGAATTAAAAATTCTTTCTAGATATGTGATTTACAAATATTCTCTTCAAGTCTATAGCTTACCTCTTTATTGTCCTGACTTTCTAACAAAAAAATATTTTTTCTATTCTCCAATCTGTCTTTCTTTGGGGGGATTTGCTTGTTGTTTCCTATTAATGAACTCTTTGCATAACCACATTGATGAATTATTTTCTTTTTTTTACAAGCTTTATATTTTGTGTTTTACATCTACATTTGTAATAGATTACTAGTTAATTTTCATATATGATGTGAGGTTCATTTTTTTAAATATGTGACTATCCAATTTTTCCAACAACATTTATTGAAAGGCTATTCATTCCTCATTAAATTACATTTTCACTTCAGTTTAAAATGAATTTATAACATGTGTGGATATCAGGACTCTCTCTACAGCTCTTTTGATAAATTTGCAATACTATATTATATTGTCTTGACTACTGTAGCCTTCTACTAAATCTTAAAATTGTATAGCATGATTTTCTTTTACTTTTCTTTTTTTGTTGTTGACACAAAATATCACTAGATTACTTGTCACCTAGGCTGAAGTGCAGGGATGCAATCATGGCTTACTGTATACTCGACTTCCTAGGCTCAAACAATCTTCCCATCTCAGCCTCACGAGTAGCTGGGGCCACAGCCACGCACCACCATGCCTAGATACTGTTTTTTTTATTTTATTTTATTTTTATCTTTAGTGGAGACGAGCTCTTGCTACATTGAACAGACTCTGCTTGAACTCCTGGGCTTAAACAGTCCTCCCTCCTAGGCCTACCAAAGTGCAAGGATTACAGGCATGAACTACTGCAGCCGGCCATATAACTTAATTTCTTAAACTTTATTCTTTCTAAATCATCTTAGCTTTTCTACTTCCTTTACCCTGCCATTCACAGACCTGACTGACCAATTTGAGGATGAACCTATTTGGTTCCCTGCTAATTTCCTCTGGTTTTTAGAGAACCAGATTGTTTGCTTCAAAGTATCCTATGAACATCAGGTGAAAAAGCAAAGGTACGTGCAGTTCAATGAAAGTATTCATGTTTGCAGCTAGGTGTAGAGAAGCTACAGGATGCACCCCAGATCACGTGGGTTTTGTTGCTGATGTTTGTTTGTTTTTAAATTAATGCCATTGCCCAAGTGTGAATCCCAGTTAATACAAACTACATCTCTATGGATGGGAGTTGGGCATCTTTACCTTTTAACATCTTCAGGGGTAATTTTGACATTAAGCGTACAAAGAAGCACTGCTAAATAAGTAGTTTGCAAAGTAAAGATAAAGGCCATGATATCTTCTAAAGAACATTGCAGTGAGTACTGCCCCAATCAGCAGGGTTTATGCTTATCAGATACGTGCAGTATTACCACTTCCGTATTAACTGGCTCTGCAACACCCTGCTCTCTCTTCCTCTTAAGTGCTTACAGGAGTAACTATCTCAACTGGGAAAAGCTAACAAATGATTTTTTTTCTTAAAAGCTCTTAGGAAGACTTCTTTTTAATATAAATACATATTTTTCACTTTTGTGGTTACATAGTAGATGTACATATTTATGTAACAAATGAGATGCTTTGAAATAAGCATGAAATGTGAAATAATCACATCATGGAGAATGGTGTATCTATCCCCTTAAGCCTTTATCTCTGTATTACAAACAATCCAATTCTACTCTTTTAGTTATTTAAAAATGTATAGTTACATTATTATTGACTATAAGACTTACCTTTTTTAATGATTAACCTAGCTTACACATTTATTTATAAGTAAATAATCTGATAAGAATATTTTCAGATATGTTCTTGCTTTAATAAGTGGATGAGCTTCAATAATAAGAAAGGATATAGAAAAATAGTGACAGTAGAAAATAAATCCTTATAAAGTTATTATAGTAATGACTTTGATTTTATAATTGCCCAGTTTACCATGAGCTGTCAGATCCTTGCACTCTTTCAGTGTGAATGCAAATTTCACCTCATTTGTAATTACAAAAATATTCACTTCAGAAGCAGAATAAATAGAAAGAGCCCATTCCCAGCAAAAAAAAAAAAAAGAGGAAAAGTGTTACTGCTTCTACTTTTAACATTCTTTACAGCAATTCATCGTTCACACATTGTAACATCATATCGAACATGAAATAGTACACTTAATGTCTGATAAAATGTTCAGATTGGAATACTCATAAACATATTTTGAATCAGAAAAGCCTTAATTCAAATATCACCACACTTTAGCTATAAATATAAATCCTGACTACTGTCCTGCTGCTTGGTAAATGCCCCTAAGAAGAGAAACTCTAAGTTTATAATTTAATGTATTTGTTTTCTTCAATTGAAAACCACTGGGATTCAGCCAACTTTTACACCATGGAAAGAAGCACATTTTTCAACAAGATTCCCTTGAAGCCTTCTGGGTGAAAATTATCATTTAAAAGTCTTCCTTTTGCTTGTGGTAAATATGTTGTCACAGGCAATACAGCAAATGCAGCCATAAACTCACTAAGAAAAGTCTTACTACTGCATGATTATCAGGCACAAGTTGAATTAACTAGGATTGTTTTGAAGGAGTAAGGAAGTCTTATACTTTAAAGCATTGTGTACTGTTTGATCTCATGAAAGCTCTATTTATGGATGTTGATAGTTAAAGTTGCCATAGCTATGAAGAGAATCACCTTTGGGGCTAGAGCAAAAGGGATTTTTGGATTGTTTTTGTTAAAGGGCTTTATCATCCAGTTTATACAGATTCATTAAATTCATCACCTGGTGAAGTATATTGCATTATGATTTTCACAAGAATATCACTTGCCTTTGTGGAGCAGAAGAATGTCAATGGTAATTATGAGGCTATTATCATTTGTCACGGATAGCTTCCCCCTTCAAAGAAATAAAGTGCTTTTATGTGTAATATTCCATTTAGTTTTGTAAATTAGCAACGTTTCTGTGAAAGAAAGTGTTATCATCCTCATTTTGTTGAAAGAAAGTAACAAAGGCTTGAAGAGGTTAAGTGACTAAATATAAAACCAGGAAATGGGCATTGGTACAATGTGCACAACTTATTCAGATTTTGCCAATTTTACATGCACTCGTGTGTGTGTGTGTGTGTGTGTGTGTGTGTGTGTGATCTTCCATGCAATTTTGTCACATGTGTAGATTTCTTGTATCACAACCATAATCAAGATTTAAAACTGTTCTTCACCCTAAGATTCCCTCATGCCCTACATCACCATCCCCAAACTCTGCCCACCACTAATCTCTTCTCCATCTCTATAATGTTATCATTTTGATATATATATATATATTAGATGGAGTTGCGCTCTTGTTGCCCAGGCTGGAGTGCAATGGCGGGACCTCGGCTCACCGCAACCTCTGCCTCCCCGGTTCAAGCAATTCTCCTGCCTCAGCCTCCTGAGTACCTGGGATTACAAGCATGCGCCACCACGCGGGATTAATTATGTATTTTTAGTAGAGACCGGGTTTCTCCATGGAGATCAGGCTGGTCTCAAACTCCCGACCTCAGGTGATATGCCCGCCTTGGCCTCCCAAAGTGCTGGGATTATAGGCGTGAGCCACCGTGCCCGGCCGAGAATTTTATGTAAATGGAATCATACAGTATTATTTGTGCATGTCTTTTGAGAGTTAGCTTCTAGACTCAGCACTATGTCCTTGAGAGATCCCTCCAAATTGTTGTAGTTGTGTATATCAATAGTTCTTCAGCTTTTATTGCTGTATTTCATGGTGTGAAATACCATAATTTCTGTAACTATTCTCCTATTGAGAAAAATTTGGATTGTCCTCATTCTTGACTATTATAAATAAAGCTAATATGTACAAGATTTGGGGAACGTAAATTTATGTTTCTCTGAAATATGAAACCAAAAGTGCATATATTAGGTTGTGTGGTAAACAATGCGGTTATTCAGACAGACAAAAGTAGATAGAGCTCAGAGTGACAGGGTTGTGTTGTGAATAAGGATGTGTTCTCTGAGACCAAAATGTCTTTGTTTTATATACGAGCTTCACAACCTGTTACTCATGGGACCCTCACTGATAAAAATGAAGGTTATAATAACAATGATGCCATTTCAAATGGAATCATTGTGATGATTGTGTTAGTTAATTCATGACAAGTCCTTAGACCTGTAACTAACAAGCACTAAGTTTTCAATAAATGTTAGCTATCATTGTAATTGCATAACTTTGGACACCAGTCATATTAAACACTTTCCCATATATTTATTATCTTCTTGAATTTATTCTCTTGTAGAAAAAGTTCATGCTTAAATATACTGATATTATCTAAGAATTTTTATTACTGATTTGAATAACTTTTATAGGGTTTTGGAAGCAAATGCAGTCAACTGTTTCAATCAATATTAATATAAACAATTGTGTATAAAAATCAATAATGAAATTTTAAAAAAATTCCTAGGAATGAGACTTTTTATAAAATTTACTTATTTTATGTTTGGAAGGCTAGTCAACACACTGAAGGAGGGCGTTAATGAGCCAGCCCATATGAACAGTGTGGTGCCCAAATTTCCTATGTCTGTGAAATTTCATGGCAATCTGTCAAAATTAGCCAAACTTGTTTCCATTAAATACACTGGTGGTATTCAAATAATTTAAGTTCTGGTTCCAAATCGAATATAAAACTGTGCTGAATATAAAGAAAAAGGAAACCTCAAAACTACCTTCAAAACATATTGAAGCCTTAAAATATTTCTGGACTTTTTAAAGGGTCCCAAGAGTAGAGAACAAAGTTTGGTGATAGTGTTTTGAAATGAACAGACAAGGACACTCTCTGGACATAATCCCTCAGGCCAAATATACTGTGTAGTTTGGCTTACAGCACCATTTCCACTTTCTACTTTGCTTAACTCCAATGTGTTTAATAAAATGCAACAAAAAGTAAATACTTACTTCAGTGAGCTTATTTTTCCAAAAGCAGCACTATGCATCCACCTTAGGTACCCATAGTAAAACTTTTGTTATTTTTATACAATTATTATAAATTTTGGATCTTATATTAATTCATTAATTTAACACATATCATGACGGCTTGCTGTATACACGGCACTAATCTAGCCACTAAGATCATAGGGTTGAGCAAGAGAGAGAGACTCTGCTTTCATGATATTTATTCTGTTGGGAATGTTGACAACCTTAATGGTAAACAAGTGAATGAACACGAGATATAATTTCAGGTCATGGCATGAGCATTGAATGATAATGAGGCAGGGTGAAGGTATGAACAGAAACAGATGTACTGTCATTGGTGATCAGAGAAGTTCTCTCTGACCAGGATAGAAGCCCGGAATAAAGGAGAAAATAAGGATGCAGTCGTTTCCAGAAGAGATTTTCAACCAAAGAACAGAAAATTTTAACGCACTGAAGATGAATGGGTGATTGATCTCAGGGATGAGGTTATACTTAGCTCATTACATGTGGTTTTAGGCCTGTGTGAAAAAACATGGAGTTGTTCCAAGAAGAGTTTTTGTAAGGTAGCCTCTAAACCTTTCTAAGCTCCCAGTTTAATTTCCAAAGAGCCCACAGTGGAAAAGGACAAAGCGTCGGGAATTATCGCAATCATTTTCTGTATGCTCTCCTTTTTTAGTATAGTGTGCATTCCTCAAAGTAGTAAATAATGGTGTTTTACTCATCTCATAGTGCACAAGATTCTAGATCTCTGTGGGGTAAGTCAGGCATCAAGTCAATGTCTGTTGAATGAAATATTTTAAGTCCCTGAGATTAAGATCATTTTGTTCCACAGAACAAAATGGAGCCACTGTTTAAACTTGTTGTTACACATTTTCCATACCCAGTGTGACCCTTAATACTGAGTGTCAACTTGATTGGATTGAAGGATGCAAAGTATTGTTCTTGGGTGTGTCTGTGAGGGGGTTCCCAAAAGAGATTAACATTTGAGTCATGGACTGGGAAAGGCAGTTCTACCCTCATTCTGGGTGGGCACAATTTAATCAGCTGCCAGCATGGCCAGGATAAAAACAGGCAGAAGAACATGGAAAGACAAGACTGGTTTAGTCTTCTGGCCTATATCTTTCTCCCCTGCTGGATGTTTCCTGCCCTTGAACACTGGACTGCAGGTTCTTCAGCTTTGGGACTCGTACTGGCTTCTTTGCTCCTCAGCTTGCACATGGCCTGTTGTGGGACCTCACCTTGTGATCATGTGAGTCAGTACTTCTTAATAAACTTTCCTTTATATCTACCTCTATCTTATTAGTTCTGTCTCTCTAGAGAACACTGGCTAATACACACAGCCAGTCTAAGAAAAAATAATAATTATAACATTTTTTTCCTGTTAATTCCTTCTCAACAACTATATTGTCACAAAACTGCATAAACCAATGTTCTAAATTTGTTTACTTGGAAATAGAAATGAAAAGGAAAGTTTATATGTTGGTCTATTCTACACGATAAGATATATTTCATTTTAAAATAGAATAACTGAAGAGTATGAAAATTCAGTAGGACTTCTGTATTTGAGTTTTTATGGTTTTGCTGTGAGAAATATTGGATAAGTTCTTAAAATAAAATTTCTGTCAACAAGGTTCAATATCCAAATATTTATTGAAATCTTTTAATTATTTGTACTATAAATATTTTACTAAATGAATTGCAAAGGCCATTGTGTAGAAAAAATCCTGCTCTTTTTCGTCCCCTACGGTTCTTTTTCATCAATCTATGGTATTGTTCTTTTTCCTCCAAGTGTCAATGTATTTATGGTATGATAAAATTTTCTACTGATGTCCACAAGTACTTATCTCTCTATATATATCACCCTTAACTCTGTATACCAACTGAAAAATACAGCGTGACGTTCAATTTTTGTAGTATTCTCTTTTTAGCTATTTAATACACTTGCTCATTTTAATACTTCCAACGTATTTTCTCCTTTCAAAAAATTGGACAAAACTGATGTGTTGATTCAGTCGTGAGTCTCATAAACAGCATGTAAATGAGTTAAGTTGAAAATTATCAGGAATGCTAAAGCAAGGAATCTTTAATCTCAAATGGATGCTCGACAAACTTAAACCAATAAATCGTGTGCCTAATTATGAATAAAAAGAACAAATGTACAGAACACGAAAAATGTCAGAAGGATTTTTTCAGTCCATGGGTCATGAGGAATCCCGTTTTTTGTTTTATATAGATAGAATCAGCTTCTTCACGTATAATGTGTTTGTTATAGTCTGAATGTTTCTGCTCCATCCCACTTCAAATTCATATGTTAAATTCTAACCTTCGATGGCATGATATTTTGAGATGGAGCCTTTGGGAGTAAATGAGCATCAGATGAGGTCTTGAATGTGGGGTTCTTGTGATAGGATTAGTGCTCTTGTTTTCCCTATCAGCCTATCTCGAGTACCTCCGCCAAAACCTAGAAGACCCCAGCGCGCTTGCCCTCCCTTTCTCTACGTGAACAAAGAAGAGGTCATGTGAGCACACAGCAAGATGTCGGCTGCCTGCAAGCAAAAAGAAAAGGCAGCCCTCTGCACGCTGGGAAAATAACCCTCACCAGAAACTGACTGAGCTGGCACACTGATCTCAGATATCCAGACTCCAGAATTGCGAAAAAATTAATTCTTGTTGTTTAATACACCTAGCACGACTAAGAAAATATTTTTTTATTGCATATACTATCTTTTTTTTTTTCAGAAACACACTAGGTCAGACGTGTATCATCTACATCAAATTCGCTTAAGGAAACCAAAATTTCTATTTTCATTTTCTGAAATTTAGTGCTGGAGTCAATAGTAGGGATTCTCGGGATTCTTTAAGGTTTTCTCTTTCAGAGAACTGACTTCTCTATCTGGCAGTCTGCTGTTCACAGCAGTATCAGTCCCACATATTTATAAATGGGACTAGCTAGCAGGAGTGAGCTGTCGATGCAGTGTTAACAGAAGAGAAAGCTCAAACTTCCCAGAAGTCCATAGACACATTTTCTTTGCTCATACTGGTCTGAACTCGTGATGAATGTCTTCAATCAGTGTCTTTAAAGTACCATAATCATGGTCTGCATTTTTTAGGGAAAAGAGTGAGGCTAGGTTAAAGAGTACATATTTTGAAATCAGGGACGCTTAGCCAAGGGAAAGGGAGCAACAGATACTAAGCACCAATAATTAATGTCTACTACAGTAGGAACATAGAAAACTATTTATTTTATTTATACATATTATGACTTTGCTATTCATTTCAGTGGCATCAATAATTAAATTTGTAAAAAGATGGACAATAATTTCTCAAATCTGAAAATGTTTAAGAACAGTGCTAAGGAAATTTACACTTAAAATGAAAAGATGTATAATACTATGATCTTTCAGATTCCCTTCAATCTGGAGATTTTATAAGTGTGTGATCATTATTGTCATTTTAGTCTTTAGTGTTCTTTCTTGAAATACACTAAGAATAATCTTTAATATTAATCTCTAGTATTAATATTTTTAAGATTGCAATAATTAAACAAATGTGTTTAATTGGCAGAAAGTATGCCAATATTAAAAGGGAAAGGAATTGTGGACTTATTTCTTTAGGGGTTTTATTCAATAAATACCTCTAAGTGGTAAAGTCACCGTGTCATCTGGCATCATAGAGTCAGCATTTAGATCATCTTTGGTTATTGGTTACAGGTTTATCAGTTTCTACAACCCACTCTTTTCGTAGGTTTTACATTTAAATCATAATTTGTACGTTCTTGTACTTATTCATTTTTAATTCAACACATATTTTTTAGCTGATAATTTTGTAGAAATCGCCACACTAACCATATTGTGTTTGGAGGAGCTAGATGAACTTGAGTATGATGTTTTCTCCTTCAATTTGTTCATCTGCTAAATAATATTTCCTACATCATTGTGTGATTGAGATTAAATTAGACAATGCAATTGCAAGAATCTTCTGGATGATATTTACCATTATCATTGCTGTGATTACTTAGTAGATGATAGAACTTACTAACTTAGGAGCAACAATGATGACTCGTGCCATGACAGATTGTGACGAATTGCTCCTACATGATGCTGGTGAGCATGCATTCTCTCAGCTCTCAGAAAATTATCAATGGCTATCATCTTGGCTTTATTGTGGCACTATTCACAATAGAGAGACAGAATCTACCTAAGAGCCCATCAATGGATGAATAAATAAAGGAAATTCACATGTATACACAATGGAAATTTTTCCAGCCATAAAAAAGAATGAAATTCTGTTATTGGCAACAACATGGATGAGTTTGGAAGACATTATGTTAAGTGAAATATGTCACACATAAAAAGATAAATACTGCATGTTCTCACTCATAGGTGGGAGCTACTCTCTACCTTTCACAGAGGTAGAGAGGAGAAGATAGTTACCAGAAGCTGGAAAGGGTGTATTTGGGGAGTGCAGAAGGGGAGTAAAGAAGCATTGGTCAATGGGTACAAATATAAAATTAGACGGAAGGAACAGGTCCTAGTGTTGCATGGTACAACAGAGTAACTGTAGGTATAAAGATGTTTTGTATTAATCTTCTCTAGAAGAGAAGATACAGAGTGTTCTGAACACAAAAAAAGATAAATATTTGAGGTGATGTAGATCTCAATTACACTGATTTAATCATTCCACATTGCATGCATGTATCAAAATATCACATGTACCCCATAAACATGTACAATTATTACATATCAACAAAGTAATAAACAGTGGGGAGGGATAGCATTAGGAGATATACCTAATGTAAATGACGAGTTAATGGGTGCAGCACACCAACATGGCACATGTATACATATGTAACAAACCTGCACATTGTGCAGGTACCCTAGAACTTAAAGTATAATTTAAAAAAAAATAAAAAATAAAAAAATAAAATAAAATTAATAAACTAAAAAAGTCGAGCAATTTTAAAAAAAGGAAAAAGAAAACTGACTTAACCTGGATTAACAATTATGGTCTTAAAATGTAAAGAATTAATTTAAAACAGGATTTTAGGGGAAATAATTTCTCATAAAGTGCAGTAGAGTGTAGAGTAGTTTAGAACAGGTTTTCTCATATCATAGTGCCTAATTTCAATTCTAGGTTCTACTAGTTTCCCAGTGTGTGCCCTGGGGATGTTTACCTTGTTCCATGGTTCAGTGTCATCATATTATAAAATGGGCTCATTATAATAGCACTTACCTCAAAGGGTGGTTTTAAGGATTAAAAATTCCAAAGGGTTTAGGAGAATGATGCATGAAAATTAATTTTTTTATTATCTGTTTTAATATGTAAAGTGTATACCAACAACAAAAATTTAATTTTAATATGTAAAACATATTTCATTATGATATCCATTTATTTATTTTGTTTTTAGACTAGTTATTTTGCTAATGATGTACTGCATTTATGGCTATAAATAAAGTGCTTCAGGAGAAACCAAAGAAGTAACATAAAGTATTTCTTAACTACCTATCATATGTACGCATGTGTCTGTATGAACATATATTCATATTCTCTGATAGTCACCTTAAGTTAGGTGAACACTGTGCAAGAGGATCTCTCTCTCTTTCTCTCTGTGTACCTATATATATATGTGTGTGTGTGTGTGTGTTTGTGTAGCCCATATATATATATATGTCTAGCATTAATATATACATATTTACAATATATACAATAGAGAGACAAAATCTACCTGAGAGCCTGTCAATGGATGAATAAATAAAGGAAATATTGCATATATACACAATGGAATATTTTCCAGCCATTAAAAAAATGAAATTCTGTTATTGGCAACAACATGGATGAGTATGGAAGACATTATGTAAAGTGAAATATGTCACGCATAAAAAGATATATACATATTTATGCTAAACAAGAATTCCAAAGAAATGTATTAAGCAGTGCATGGACTGTCTATACACATATGTGGTAGGCAAATTCAAGTAAAGAAGAAGTACTTTAAATTAATGGGAAAACTCAAAAAAGACTTCAAAGCTTAGCGAGATCCTGGGTTATTCTTTTTTAAAAAAACTTTTAGATTCAGGGGGTACATGTGCAGGTTTGTTACATGTATATATTGCCTAATGGTGGGGTTTGGGCTTCTATTGAAGCCATCACCCAAACAGTGCACATAGTACTCAACAGGTAGTTTTTCAGTTATTAACCCCCTCCCTCGCTCCCAACTTTTGAAGTCCCCAGTGTCTATTGTTTCCATCTTTATGTCCATGTGTATCCATTGTTTAGTACCCATTTATAAAGGAGAACATGTAGTATTTGGTTTTCTGTTTCTGCATTAACTCACTTAGAATAATGATCTTCAACTGCATCCATGTTGCTGCAAAGGACATGATTTTATTATGTTTTATGGCTTTGTAGTATTCCATGTCCTATATGTACACTTTCTTTATCCAGTGCACTACTGATGGGCACCTAGGTTGACTCCATGACTTTGTTATTGTGCTAGTACTCCAGTAAGCATACACACACAAATGTCTTTTTGGTAAACACTTTCCTTTCCTTTGGGTAGACGCTCAGTAGTAGGATTGCTTTGTAGAATGGTTCTAGTTTTAATTCTTTGGAAAATGTTCAAACTGCTTACCACAGGAAATGAACTAATTTACATTCTCACCAATGGTGTATAAGTGTTCCCTTTTTTCCTCATTCTCACTGATATCTGTAATTTTCTGATATTTAATAAAAGCCATTCTGACTGGTGTGGGATGGTACCTCATTGTGGCTTTAATTTGCATTTGTCTGGTGACGGGTTTTGTTGAGCTTTTATTATATGTCTGCTGGACATTTATATGCCTTCTTTCGAGAAGTGTCTGTTCATGTCTCTATCTTACTTTTCAATTGAGTTGTTTTTATCTTGTTTAATTGTTTAAGTTCCTTATAGATTCTGGATATGAGTCCTTTTTTGGATGCATAGTTTGCAAATACTTTTACATTCTGTAGGTTGTCTTTTTACTCTGTTGATAGTTTCTTTTGTTTTGCTGGCCTCATTTGTTTAATTAAATCCCAATTGTTAATTTTTGTTTTCGTTACATTTGCTTTTGAGGTCTTAGTCATAAATTATTCACCTAGGTCAATGTCCAGAAGAGTTTCTTCTAGGTTTTCTAAAGGATTTTTACAGTTTGTGGTCTTATATTTAAGTCTTTAATCCATATTTGGTTAACTTTTGTATATGGTAAAAGGGAGGGGCCCAGTTTCATTCTTCTGCATATGGCTAGCCAGTTTTCCCAGTACTGCTTATTGAATAGGGTGTCTTTTTTTCATTATTTGTTTTTGTCAACTTTGTCAAGTATCAATTGATTGTAGGAGTGTAGCTTTATTTCTGGGTTCTTTATTCTTTTCCATTGGTCTATGTGTCTATCTTTGTACCAATACAATGTTGTTTTGTTTACTATAGCCTTGTAGTATAGTTTGAAGCCAGGTAATGGGATGTTATATTACTCCCTTCTTGCCTTGCTATAAAGAAATACCTGAGACAGAGTAATTTATAAAGAAAAAAGGGTTTAATTGGCTCATGATTTTGCAGGCTGTATGGGAAGTATAATGACCTCTGGAGAGGCCTCAAGAAACTTTCAATCATAGTTGAAGGCAAAGGAGAAGCAAGTATATTTTATAT
Organism: Gorilla gorilla gorilla; assembly: GCF_029281585.2. Taxonomy (NCBI): domain Eukaryota; kingdom Metazoa; phylum Chordata; class Mammalia; order Primates; family Hominidae; genus Gorilla; species Gorilla gorilla. The sequence continues at coordinate 118,593,925 of NC_073238.2, forward strand.
GGCTGGAGCAGGAGGAAGGGGGCAGAGGTGCTACATACTTTTAAAAACCAGTTCTTGTGAGGACTCACTCACTATCTCAACACAATACCAAGAGTGAAATTTCTGCCATTATCTGGTGGGTGCCAATTACATCCCACCAGGCCCCACCTCCAAGATTGAGGATTACAATTTGACATTAGATTTGGGTAGGGTCAAAGATACAAACTATATCATTCTACTCCTTTCCCCTCCCAAATCTCATGTCCTTCTCACATTGCAAAATACAACTATCCTTCTCAACAGTTTCCCAAAGTCTTAACTTATTCCAACATTAACTCAAAAGTTCAAAGTCCAAAGTCTCATCTGAGACAGGCTAATCTCTTCTGCCTGTGAGTCTGTTAAAAAAAAAGTAAGCCAGGTACTTCTGAGATACAATGGGGGTACAAGCATTGGGTAAATACACATTTTCCAGAAAGGATAAATCAGCCAAAAGGGGCTACCGGTCCCACACAAGTCTGAAAGCCAGCAGGACAGCCATTAAGCCTTAAAGCTCCAAAATAATCTCCTTTGATTCCATGTCTCACATCCAGGGCATGCCAGTGCAAACAGTGGGCACATGAGGTTTTGGGAAATCCTTCCCCTGAGGTTTTGCTGGGTAGAGCCTCCATGGTTGCTTTTATTGGCTGGCATTGAGTGCCAGCAGATTTTCCAGGTACATGGCGCAAGCTGTCAGTTCTGCCATTCTGGGGTCTGAAAGACAGTAGCCCTCTTCTCACAGATCCACTGTGTAATGTCCCAGCAGAGACTCTCTGTGGGGGCTTAAACCCCACATCTGTCTGCACTGCCCTAGTAAAGGGTCTCCATGAGGGCTCCGCTCCTGCAGCAGGCTTTTGTTTGAACATCCAAGCTTTTCCATACATTCTCTGAAATATAGGCAAAGGCTCACAAGCCTCAACTCTTGCACTCTGTGCACTTGCAGGCTTACCACCACATGGAAACCACCAAGGCTTATGGTTTTCATCCTCTGAACCAGTGGCTTGACTTGTATCTAGGGCCCTTTTAGCTACAGCTGGAGCTGGAGTGGCTGAGATGCAGTGAGCCCTGTCCCTAGGTTTTGTAGAGTGGTGGGGCCCTGAACTTGGCCCAGGAAACCATTCTTTCCTCCTAGGCGTCCAGGCTTGTGGTGAAAGGAGCTGTCTCAAAAGCCTCTGAAATGCCTTTAAAGCATTTTTCTCATTGTCTTGACTATCAGCATTTGTCTTCCTTTTAGTTATGCAGCTTTCTGCAGCCCCATTCCTCACCTGAAAGTGAGTTTTTCTTTTCTATCAAATGGCTGGACTGCAAATTTTCCAAACTTTTGAACTCTTGTTCCTCCTTAAATATAAGTTTCAGTTTTATGTAATTTCCTTGCCCACACATATAACCATAGGCCAAATCTTGAAGCTTTGCAGTTTAGAAATTTCTTCTGCCAGATATCATAAATTATCTCTCTCATGTTCATGTGTGTTGCGGGGGGGAGTGGGGGGCCCTACACAATTTTAAATAGATCAAAACCAGATCTTGTTAGAACTTAATCTCAACTTGGTACCAAGGGGAAAATTCATGCCATAATCAAATCACCTCCCATCAAGCCCTACCTCCAACACTGAGGATTACAGTTCCCTCTAGATATAGATGGGGATACAGATCTCTAAACCATATCAGATGCCTCCAGGTTTGTTATTTTTGCTTAGGATTGACTTGGCTACTAGGGCCTATTTTGGTTCCATATGAATTTTAGAATTTTTTTCTGATTCTGTAAAAAATTATATTGGTAAATTTGTAGGCATTGTATGGAATCTGTAGATTGCTTTGGACAGCATGAATACTCATTGACTTTTCCAATCTTTGAGCATGGAATGTTTTTCCATTTCTTTGTGACATCTATAATTTCTTTCATCAGTGTTTTGTAGTTTACCTTGTAAAGATCTTTCACCTTCTTGGTCAGATGTATTTGTAGGTATTTTATTTGTGGCTTCTGCAGATGGAATTGGATTCTTGATTTGCTTCTCAGGTTAAACATTATTGGTTTATAGAAATACTACTGATTTTGTATGTTAATTTTGTATCCTGAACGTCTACTTAAGACATTTATCAAGTCTAGGAGTTTTTGAAGGAGTCTTTAGGGTTTTCTAAGTATAAAATTATACCATTGGTGAACAGAGATAATTTGACTTCCTCTTTTTCTATTTGGATTCCTTGTAGTTCTTTCTCTTGCCTGATTGCCCTGACTAGGACATCCAATACTACGTTGAATAAGAGTAGTGACAGTGGACATTCTTGTCTTGTTCAAGTTCATAGTGGAAATGCTTCCAACTTTTTCCCATTCGGTATGATGCTGGCTGTAGTTTCGTCATAGAGGGCTCTTTTATTTTGAGATATTTTCCTTTGATGCCTAGTGTGTTGAGGGTTTTTATCAGAAAGGTACGTTGGATTTTATAAAATACTTTTTCTGTGCCTATTGAGGTGATCATATGGTTTTTGTTTTTAATTCTGTTTATGTGGTGAATCCCATTTGTTGGTTTTCATATGTCAAAACATTCTTGCATTGATCTAAGGTTATTCTTGATTAGCATACTCGCTGGATCAGCAGAATCAATTACAAGAGAACATGTTAGAAATGCAAATCATAGGCCAGGTGCGGTGGCTCACGCCTGCATTCCCAGCACTTTGGGAAGCTGAGGCAGATGGTCATGAGGTCAGGAGATGGAGACCATCCTGGCTAATACAGTGAAACCCTGTCTCTACTAAAAATACAAAAAAAAAAAAAAAAAAAAAAAAGCCAGGCTTGGTGGCATGCACTTGTAATCCTGTCTACATGGGAGGCTGAGGCAAGGGAATTGCTTGAACCAGGGAGGTGGAGGTTGCAGTGAGCCGAGATGGCACCACTGCACTCCAGCCTGGGTGACAGAGCAACATTCTGTCTAAATAAATAAATAAATAAATAAATAATGCAAATCATTGTCTCTTCCTCACACATTCTGTATCAGACACTCTCAATGTTGAGTCCCTAAATCTGTTTCTATGTGTCCTACAAGTGATTCTCATGGCCATTTAAGTTAAGGAACAAAGGTGCCAAAGGAAACTGGGGATGAATGGCTGTCAATTACACATCAGGGAAGCCTTTACATTGAAATGTGAGACATTTCTGTTTTTGCTCACTTCTCAATGGTCAGGGCTGAGCACTGTACCACACTGCTTAGTTGTTCCTTCTTTGTTCTGCCAGTCTCAGTGCATTCATCCCATATCATTCCAATTTCTTATTTTTCCTGCATGGCAAAGTGCGTCTCTTTGTCAGGTAGCATATTCATGAAACCCAACCACAACGACCGGTCAAGCAAGAGGTACTATATAATGAAAGTCTCCTTCTAAAAGAATTCTGCCACTTGCTCAGTGTTACTTGCTCATCTTCTCTTCTAGGATGTGAGCTACTGTAGGCAGAAACATTTTTTGTTCATTTTTCTAAATTGTTGGTGTCTGACAACGCTTGCTGTAGAGTAGGTAGCATTCACTGCTTGGGTGACAAATAATGCACCAATTATAAGGGTGAGAAATGTGAATTTTTTGTTTTGCAGAAGATGCAAAATCATGCTAATGAAATTCATGAGTAAATGTATTAATAAAATAAATGTATTTCAAATAAAGCTGACCATTTTTTTTTATTTTTATTTTTTTCGACAGAGTCTCACTGTTTCCCAGGCTGGAGTGCAGTGGTGTGATCTCGGCTCACTGCAACCTCTGCCACCTGGGTTCAAGCAATTCTCCTGCCTCAGCCTCCCAAGTAGCTGGGATTACAGGCACGCAGCACCATGCCCAGTTAATTTTTATATTTTCAGTAAAGACGAGGTTTCTTCATGCTGGCCAGGCTGGTCTCAAACCCCTGACCTCAGATGATCCGCTTGCCTCGGCCACCCAAAGTGCTGGGATTACAGGCATTAGCCATTGCGCCTGGTCCTTATATGGGTTACTGATACACCCATGATCTTTATACTGTATTACTTAAATGTTATTTGGAATACTAGACATTTCATTTATTTCTAAAAATACTTCAATTATAGAGATAACTAAAAAATAAGCTATACCATCCAACAAAGTTTTCTAATATATGTAGTCTTCCTTTCTCTTGTTGTAACTCTCATCCTTTGGTTTTTGTCATAACATTTGATTGGTTCATCAATATTTTTCAGATTTTTAACACTTCTAGGCAGTAGCAGTAGTGCTGTCCGTAAGAAATTATTTTATTATTATTTTAGGGTAGTACTATTATTTTATGTACTTTCAATTGCTTCCTGACAATTCTCCCCAATGGCTTTAAACAAAGTATCATTCCCAACACACAAATTATATAATTACAGGTTAGGTATCCCTTATCTGAAATGCTTAGGACCAGAAATGTTTATTTATTCGTGTTTCATTTACACCTTATACACATGGCCTGACGGTAATTTTATGCAATATTTTAAAGATGTTTGTGTATAAAACAATGTTTTGAATGCATTTGGATTGCTACTATTCACAGGAGGTCAGGTTTGAAATTTTCCACTGTGACATCATATCAGTGCTCAAAAAGTTTCAAAATTTGGATTTCAGGTTTTCAGATTAGTGATTCTGTATCCACAGTCAGAGAAAAAAATGCTGAAATAGCCTAAATTTTTGTTTGTAAAAGACAAAACCTTTCAGGATCATGACTTGACCAGAAAGCATTTCCCCGGCACCTCTAAGTCATCAAGAAAGACGAAGAACGTTCAGAACATGAACAGCCGCTCACGTAACAGTGACTGTGGACTCAGCCTCCTTCTCACTTCCAGCCCTAACATCACCTCAAAGGGCATTTTGTCTTCATAGCTACCACATGGCTGTCAGGTTTTCTGCCATCTCCAGGCTTCTGCCATCATAACATGCAGTAAAAAGAGAAGAGGAGAAACATGAAGGTGTACAATGTTTTTCTCAAGAAGAAATAGCCTACTAGTGACTCCACCGTGTTAACTTGCACTGACATCGCACTGGCCAAAACTGCATCACATAATTATTCCCAGCCTTAAGCAAGTCCAGAAGGAGGTGAGTCACGTTGACTGGACACGTTGCCGTTGTTAACAAAATGGCGCTTCTCTTAGCAAGGAAGAGAAGAATGCAAATAAAGTGGGTAACACCCATATATGTCAGCTGCAAAGAGATTTCCTTAATGTAACTAATGAATAGTACTGGTAATTAAATTTTTGATGCAATCTTATATATAAATATATGCTTCTCTCTTTTTAAAAAATGCCTCACTTAAACCATGGAACTAAGTTGTTGCTTTACCAATGTTAATGGACATTGCTCTAGACACAGTTTATCAAAGTATGTTAATTTTATAAATCAAATGATAAGCCCCATGATAAATAAAAATAAAAAGTAGGGGAACAAGGAGTTGCAAGGTAAGCCAAAATTATTCTGTTGGCCCTCATTGCAGCATTTATTGATTCATATGCCGTAAGAGAAATTGCAAATTCTGACTTTATAGAGCCTCACATTTTCTTCCTTATACAGTTTCCAGGCAGTTTTAGGCTCTTAGAGAAACATTCTCAGCATTGACGTGTGAATGGAGTTTAAACTATTAGTACCACTTTCGTGTACTTTAGCAACATTTTCTGATCTTAATCCCGTAGTTCAGTGAGCAGAAGCATACAATGTGGCAGTTATTTCATACTTCCATGATAGTTCAATTTTTTTATTGAGGCGATTCTGAGAAAAATGTATAAGCAGTGGCAAATTAAGGAGCTGGAAAGAAAATAAAAACGTTTCTTTTCTGTTCCACAACTGGAATTAACTTTAAGCTGAATTACTGAGTCTTCACAAAGGCAAAATTTTTGACTCTTAATTTTGTTAATCTATTTCAGCTTATTTCTCAGGATAAATATACCATCTTTTTGTGCTAATTAGTACTTTCACAGAGAAAAAGTTTAATGATTAGTTATTATGCTTACCATTATTTTTATTTTAGCAAGGGTATTAATATTTTTTATCACTTACAGATTTTTTTTCTTTTCAATATGAAAGACTTTGCAAAATTATTTTGACCTGGAAGTTAAGCGTATTATTGTTTGTTCCCTTATTATTATCCATTTTACTTTCCTTATTCCATTGTTGTTATTTAATTTAAAATATTTCATACGGGATGGCAAACCATGAACCTGGAAATAGAAAGCTGATGCATTTAAATAAGGTGCACTTGATATGGTAGCACCCAAATAGCCTGGAGGCTGTATAAACTTTTCTGGACAGTATGATAATCAATTCATAAATTATGTACACCTGAGCCCTTTTCACCTTAGGCAGTTTCAGGATGTCCAAAAAAACTTCAAACTTAACTCTTTCAAATCAATGGTTTAAGCCATCTTAATAACCAATTAGCATCACTGCAGAAATAGTGTAATCCATTATGAATATTTAAGTATTAACAGTTTAAGAATCTTAAAAGATTTTATGCCAAATGTGTAAACATACTCTTTATCTTTCTAGCTTTAAACTCTTCCTCCTTTGCTGCTGTCTGTGTGCATTTTTACCAAAGGTGGAGAGAATTTATTCTCTTAACGAAGAGAGAAATGGAAGCTTGCCCTCATAACCTTTGTTATAACAGAATACTAGACCTTGAAGAAAAGAGAAATTGTAAAGAAACATTGCAAATGAAGCGTTGGTCAACTGTGGCTCATGAGAAGAAAACCATGCTGGTCAAAGATTTTAAGAATTTTTGCCGTTTTGGCTGTAACCCCCACCCCAAAACACACACCCAAATCAAGAGATTTCCACATGAAATGTATCACCCCATGCAGTGGCATAAATGTGGTGGGTGAGAAGGGAACATCTCTTTTTCTTGACTGTGCATGTTTTATAATAAAAATACTAGATTGCTAATTAATTGATCTTAGCTGTTGTAAAATTACTAATCCCTAAGTATCTTTTATTGGAGAGTTAATTATTTTCTCAATATTAAGCAATCTTCTTAAGACTCTTCAAGAAATTGCAATAAACATGAATTCATATAGAGCTAATTTTCAATAAAAAGTGAAATGATTATAAAAGTGAATAGAATCTCAGAAGAAATAAGGGAGGGTATTAGAATAACCCATTGATCAAATCAATGAAATTTGAAACATGAATGAAACTTATACGTGAATGCTCTCTGTGAATTACATTCATTACCTTAGTAGGAAGCCTGTTTCTTAGTTTCATAGATAGAAAGCTGACAAAATATTTTGTTTGGTTTTTAATTCATTCACGATTGTCAATTGTGCATTTACTTTGTGGTGAGTCTATTTTTTAACCCTGTTCTTTGAAGTGTTAGGACAAAGATATTCCTTTGTTTCCACAGGGAAGACTTTAAATGTTTGAAATTAGTCACTATGTTTTCTTCTTTGAATATGGTCTTTCTTCCAATTTAACAATCTAATATGTCCAGTTGTTTTTTATATAAAATTCTATTTTTATCCATCAATCTCCTGTTGACATATCAAGCCCAGTATTTCAGATATTTATACTTAACATTCCAAGAAGAGGCTATGCTTTTCACATTTATGTACACTCAACTTTTGTTAAGGCAACATATGCTTTTCTTTTTAGCAGCTTCTTGGCACTGTTGGTGATTATTGAGTTACAGCCAAGTCAGGTCTGATAACCACAAACTACTGTCTGCAGTATTTACTACTTTATATTTCTTTTTCTCTCTCTCTCTCTTTTTTTTTAATCTAAAGCATGCCTTGAGATTAGTTTTTATCAGATTCCATGTTCTTGGTATTCACTCAGCATTCCAGTCTTTTGAGATAACCTGAATCTCAATTTTGTCATCAACTATTACATTGTTTATGCCTTCCAGTGTTGTATCCTCTCAAATTTGAAAAGTGACATGTGCAGCCTTGTTCATAATCTGCACCCTGTCTCTCCACAGGTGGAACCAATTGATCCATGTCTGTAGCATAGACTACTGCCTAGTTCTAAGAGCTATCTTTCTCAGACAGAAAATATTTAACCAGTTTCAGCTTCACTTTCAACAAAAATATTTATGGTATCATGTGGATATGATATAAAATGTAGACTGATTGTTGGTATTATTTTGTAGATTTTAATGTGATTTAATATCTATAGCTAAATTGTATGTCATTTGAAATATTGGATGAAAAAAGATATCATATATTTTCATATGGCATTGTAGATACTTATGCAAATGAAAACATTAATTTCACTACACTTCTAGAAAAAAATTAATGTAAAGATCAAATACTGCATTTAAAAAATGAAGTTGAAATCAGAACACAAATAAACCAATTCTATTTTACTTGCATATTATGCCATTTAAATTTTCTTACAATTTCATAAGGCCATCAGAATCAAAGTAGCTCTCTAATATTCAAGTAGTTAATTTGTTTTAGAATACTATCTTTGGCAAGTATAAGTCCTCCCTGGTTTTCTTACAGAATTGAAATAGTTTACATTAATATTTGTGCAATTTTCTAGAGCAAAAGAAATTGTGAGATAACATCTCTGATTACACTTAAATATAGGGTTCAGTGGTTTCAAGAAAATCTAAGTATTTTCTTTCTTTTCTTTTTTTGAGACGGAGTCTTGCTGTGTTGCTCAGGCTGGAATGCAGTGGCGCAATCTCGGCTCACCGCAACCTCCGCCTCCCGGGTTCAAGCAATTCTCTTGCCTCAGCCTTCCGAGTAGCTGGGATTACAGGCGTGCGCCTCCACGCCCGGCTAATTTTCATATATTTGGTAGAGACGGGGTTTCTCCCTGTTGGTCAGGCTGGTCTCGAACTCCCAATCTCAGGTGATCCGCCTGTCTCGGCCTCCCAAAGTGCTGTGAGCCACGGTGCCCGGCCAGTCATTTCAATGATAGGTTGGGAAAGTTATTTTTTGTTAAGCAAGTGGGGATGAGAGCGCTGCTTTCCTTTGCTTTTACATAGAGGGAGCTCAAATAGAGCAACATCCCTGGTAGCTTTCTGCTGTGCTTCACTTATTTCTTCTCATAGAGGAGAAATGACGTGTCTCATTGGTGAGATTGGAGTTTGGGAGAGGCACTCGGACTGCTCAGTTAAGTCTTTCTCTTCTTCATTTCTTCCATATCTGCCTAGCTACAGATCATGCTCATTCTCTCTGTTTTTCCATTATGTAAATTTAAAGGAAAGTATCTAATTCTTAGGGTGGGTATTGGGAAACTCACCTTCTCCAACATAGACTTTGTGAGTAATAAAAAAGTCTAACTTTTGTGATCATCGTCATCTGTCTAACTTGTGATGATCTCTAATTGAGAAATAAGGGTGTCATTTATTAAGTGCCCAAAACTACAATATTGTATTTATTTGTATTACTTAGGTATTCACTTATTGTTTCAGAATTTTTACTTTATTGTGGTAAGAACAGTTACTATGAGATCTAACACATTTTTAAGTGGACAACATATAATTGTTGACTGTAGGTACAATGTTACAGAGCAGATCGCTACAGCTTATTTATTTTGCTTGATTAAATTAATGCCTGTTGATTAATAACTCCCTATTTCTCCCTTCAGTATCAAAAAATAAATTTTAGAAAGAGGCTAAATATATGATACCAAAAGAACTATATATGTAAACAAAAAAAAACCTATTTCTATAAAGTCTAATTTTTAAGTGTCCTCACCAATCAACGTATTGAAGCAACACGTTTAGAAGAAGGTGGGAACAAGGGCCAGACACTGGTTGCAAGTAACGTAATTTGCATCTTTTGGAAATGAACAAATATTTCATTCACTAATTATAGTATTTTCTATGTATTTCCCTTATTTTAAACTTTAACTTACACATCATAGATCCCTGCAACTGAGAGCTATGGCTAAGAAATCATCTAATTCAATACCTTCTTGTACAAAGACAAGTGTCTAACAAAGTTCTAAATGCAAAAGTTACCCTACTTTGATATCTAAAACAGGATTATGATTCTATCTCAAAAAATTGGTTATTTTCACCTAATATATACTCACACTGTTGTAAAATACATAGGTTGTGTAAGAAGTATTGAGATGGTATTGCAGATCCCTAAGACTGGAGAAGCTTTACCAATAACAAAATGAATAACTCTGAAAGTTAAGGATGGAAATTGTAGGCAATCTTCTAGTATCCCATTCTAGTATTTACCAAGTAAATGTTATTCCTTTTTGTCTTTTTGCCATATTCAGTTTTAAGTGTAGAAAATTTCATACGTATTTACTTATCCTATCTTTTTCCAGGGTCCTTGCACAAAGTAGGAGTTATCAAAAAAACTCAGTAAAATGTTCTTATTCCAGTGTTGTTCCAACTTTTATAATTTTCAACACACGATTCTCCAAAACATCAGACTATTCTCGATGCTGTTTAATATCCTCAGATTCTTTGGATAGCAGGAGTTATATTAGATCCCTAGAAAACATTTATTTAACATCGAACAGAGTATTTTTACCCTAATTTCATAATAATAATATTTCTAATAGTCATTCATAAGCACTTAAAGTAACATTTATTTTCATATTTCATGAAGTAAGGTATAGTGCATATCCTGGAAGAAACAGATTACTAAAGAATCTTGAGGCATAGTAATGTCTGTCACAACTGACATTTTACATGATGACTATCAAATCATTAAACTACTTAACAACTGACCACCAATAATATTAAAATACATGTTTCTAGCACGTTTATTAAGATTGTTTTGGATTGTATTTGTTTTTGAGGTACCAATACTAGCAAGGTAATGTTAAAGTGTATATTTTAGACATGTTAAAACTGGTCCTCTGTCATCAAACTGCTCTGTAAGCAAAATGCATATATGCAGGTGTGTAAAAAAACTCCAAGACTTTTTTTAATTTAAAAAAATCGAAACTTTAGGCAGACTTTTTTTGAAATAAAAAATAAAACAAATATCTACTTCTAGGAGCTATATTCTGTAGGTATTCTAGCAAAACAAATCCTCAAATGAAAATACTTCGAATTAAATAGCTATTAACTAGAAAAATAGTGGGGTGTACACCTAACTTTTGCCTCTTAGAGGTTAATTTCTTTATCAATTGTTACCTCTTTCATTTTGATTAAGTAAAGTAAATTATTTATAAAAAGTTATAATGCATGAAAAGGAAAATATTGATTTCAAATGAAAAATAAACAGAAAAAAGAATCTTTTACTTCCACGCTTTTGATACAATTTTAAAGCAGGTAAGAAATGAAGAGAAGAAATTTGGGATTTTATTTTTTGGTCATAAACAGGATAGTTAATGATTTCCACCAAGGTGTCGACTTACTTGAAAATCAAATGATCTGATATCCAGGTGATCTCTGGAAAGCATGTGAACATTGTGTTTCTGTCTTTTGTTTGCACTGGAATGCCAAATCTGCAATACAACTAGTTAGAAGGTTTGACCACCCGACGACCACACAAAGTCTAAGTGGAGAGTGCTGAGAGGTGATTCACCCTCCTTGTCTGCCTGGTCAGCCAGCTGAAACCCTCCAGCCATTAAACCGCTCTTAACACTAGGGAGCACACTTTCCCCAGGAATTATCCTGGGGAAGTCAGAGACAGGAGGCTTCCCTTGTGCAAGTCAGCATCAGGCCCCGTGCCAGCCCGTGCTCCGCTGTAGAGAATGACAAGTCACACAAATATGACAGTGCTAATGGTAAACAATGACAGTTCTGTCAGGAATCTGAGAGGCTTTTCATACTTCTGCATGTGCCGAAAGAGAAGCAGAGCTATTTTATTTGTGGCATATAAAAATGACGGCATGAACTCTTCACCCCCTTTTTTTTCCCCTTTAAACAAATCAAAATTAGAAGAGTGTTAGCAGCTTTATGGTTTGGGAACAGAAAGCAGGAGGCTTTAGAAATGTGAAAATTCTTCTAAAAATTTCCCTAACTAAAAATTCGAACATATAGTAGTTTAAAAAAAAATTACTTAAATGACCTTAGATTTGTGATATCTTAACATAAAGCTTTCTTGCATTCTCAAGGGCATGCTAATGTCATCTAGAGGGCATGGAACCAATAGCCACACACCAGAGGCTGTTAGACAGGATACACGCTATGTAAACATAGATGAGGCATGCTCTGACAAAGCTACAGTAGAAGGAGGCCACATGATCATTGGATCACCCGCAATGTTACATACATCAGATTTTCCACTGAGTTCATTCAAAAGTGTGTTATATATTTACGGTGTGGAAAACACTGCCTGAACTATTAGAGACATAAAAAGAATGAGGCAAGAGCTTTGCTTTAAGGAGCTCTGGGTAAAGATGAACACCTGCAATGTCTGCTATACGAAAACACAAAGTACCGTACGATCAAGAGATACATACAAAGTGCTTCGTTTGTTTGGGGTGTCATGCTAGGTATTGCGGGGATAAGAAGACAAAGAAGATAGGGACATACACTGCAGCGAACTTAGAGTCTAAGGAAAGACATAAGACATGTATAGATAAAAGACACTTTTATTAAAAAGAAGAAAGCACAATACAATCAATGAGACGCGAAGAGAAAAGAGGAAGCAGTGATACTGATATGAGTAATTATGAAGTGCTTAAACTCTGAGAGCAACCATGTAAGTTGTTTACAGAAATGATCTCATATCTCCCAAACAATGGACTTTATAGATAAGAAAGTTAAAGATGAGAGAGGTGGCTGGCAAGTTATACAGTGAAGATTCAGATACACATTTAAGCACAAAGATGTCTTTGTTGACGACCACATAACTATTTGCTTCAGTGAACTCCTTTTATTTTGTTTGTCTAAAATTTCTTTCCCTTTTTCTGGCGAAAGCCTTTGTGGGGTGTAGCTCTGATGGATGTCAATTATGGTGAGACCGGGTCCTTCTGTATACAAGGGTGGAAACATAACTCAAGCCTCCAAGCCACTGTAATTAGACTGGAAATAATGAAGGGCAAAGCCAAGTCAGTCAAATCCCTTCCTTGCAGCGTTTTTTAGTGATGTTGAGAGAAGGATCATCCTTCTTCTCTCCTGGATTTCTATTTGTGATAACATTAGCTAATTCTGCTCTGACACCATATTCCTCCTCCACTTGCCGCATTAAAAAAAAAAAAAAGCCACAGTAAAACAGAAAGAGGTTACAGTTTGGTGATGGGGTCCACAATTCAGTTGTGCATGCCTGAGTCTAGTTTCATCTGAGGATTTGGCAATAAATTGATTTGAGTTTAGTGACTCTTATTTGCAACCTGAAAAAGTCTAATTAATGAATTCATGCTTAGAGGATGAAAAAAATTGAAGGAAAGTAATATTTGCATTAGAATTCGAAGAATAAATAGTATTCAAATGAGAATTATTCCATTGCAAGACAAGATAAAAGCTATGTGTCAGGCTGACTATATATCCCAGTTTGCCTAGAAAACATTTGATGTATGTGTTCTACCATAAAGGCACAAGCACACTTATGTTCATCTTAGCACTATTTATAATAACAAAGGTATGTAATCAAACTGAATGCCCATCAATGGTAATTTGGATAAAGAAAATATGGTACATATACATCACGGAATACTCTGCAGCTATAAAAATGAACAAGAGCATATCCTTTGCAGCAACATGGATGGAGCTGGGGGCCATTATCCTAAGTGAATGAATGCAGGGACAGAAAAGCAAATACCATTTGTTCTCACTTGTAAGTGGGAACTAAACACTGAATACACATGGGTATTGAGAAGGGAACAACAGACACCAGGACCTACTTGAGGGTGAAAGGTGGGAGCTAAGAGAAGATTGCAAAACTACCTATTGGGTACTGTGCTTATTACCTCAGTAATGAAGTAATCTATGCACCAAAACACTGTAACACACAATTTACCCATGTAACAAATCGGCACGTGTTCCCCCAAAACCTAAAATAAAAGCTAAAAAAAGAAAACATTTAATTTCTCCTTATTGCCTCTATCTTTTACTTGTTGTCTCTCTCAATAGTTTCAACCTTTATAATAAATTATATGGTGTAGTCATCCTTTTATATATAAAACTGAAACAAAGAATGCATATATAATTTTACATATATCTATATGTGTAATTTAGAATTTAGGTCTGAGACAAAGTGGGAAGTCTCAACTATTATATTGATTACTTAAATATTCTATTAAGGATCTAAGTGGTAGTGTGGATCACAGGAAAGATATAATCATAACCTTTAAAGATATTGTAGCTGGTAGTATTAAATTTCAATTGGTAAAATATGAAACTAAGAAGTTATTGTTGCAACCTCTGTGAGAGATAATTAAGCTCTGAAAAATTGTGGCCCGGGCACCCACGCACACACAAACAGGACAGTGATTTTTTAATTCAGTGAGGTAAACAGAGTAAGGCCTCCATTTAAATGAGAATGCCAACAGCTAGCAAAATAAAGAACAAAATCAACCTATGCTTTCCTTCACCAGGCAGAGAGGATTGAAGGAGCTGGAAAGAGGTTTTAGACCTTGGTGAATAATCTTGTAAAAAATTAGATTTATATTCAGAAAAGTAAAACATAAATTCTATCAAAAAGTTTGTACAAACCCAAGGAGGTTGGTGAAGACCATGGTTTTCTGGTGATTGGGGCATTATCCAGATTCAATATGTTCTGAATTTATGGGATCATAACTGCTTTAAAAGGCACCAGTTCTTATATCTAATATGATTCCCTACTTTAGTTCAAACTCTCATGATTTAGATGGAGCTACTACCAGTGCCTTGGCTGAGTGGGATTGGAGAAAGCTGAAACTGACATAGTAAGAGATAGTATGGAAGGAGAACTAATGGGGTGTGGGCTGTTGATGGCTTATGGAGGTCAAAAGAGAAGAAGAAGTTGATGTAACTTATTTTTGTTCTATACTCTACATGGCTTCATAGATGCCAACGCCTTCAAAACACAGGTTTAAAAAAATGGTAGAAAAAACGATAAAGCTAGTGTCAGCATTTGAGTTTGAGACAATGGTCAAATATTCTAGTGAAGCTTTTCACATTTTACTTTAAATGTGGATTTAAAACTCAAGAGAATAAAGCTATAGATATAATAACAGAAATGTATCATATTTACAAAGAAAGAGAGAAAGGAAAGCTGATATCACGTCTTTGAGGAAAGGCCTGCATTTCTATGTTAAAAGGACAAAGATGGAGTACCTACAGACACCAAAACAACAATTCAAACAGATGCCATATGATGAAGCTAATAATTGTCATTATTGATAGTGCTCAAGTGGTCTTTCAAGGTAAAGAGGATGAAACAGATCTTATAATTTCAAGATATGTTTGAATAGAAACAATTTCAATAAAACAAAAAGCCTTTTGAGAAGAAATTGATAAATGGAAGGTGGGTGAGATTGGGTAACATTGAAAATAGTGAAGTGAACTACAATAGGAAGATGTTTGAGGGTAAAAGGTCAGTAGATAATAATATAGAAACTCAAAAGAGTATAAAGTTAGTGGGAAGACTTTGTAGAATGTATTAGTCCAGATGGCATAAGTTGTGCGTTATTTTCTATTTAATAAGCACACCACAGAAATATAGCATTTGTAGTTTTGGCTCTTGCAAAATCTGAAGAGAGCTGGGTGACCCCCTAGGGCCTGCTCCGTGGAGTGACTCAGAGGAGCAGACATCTTCCAGTGACCTCCATCTTGACATCTTTCAATGACCTCCATCTTAAAAGTGGAAGCAGCTTAAAGATGTTTGATGAGCAACAAGTGGCCACACAAGTATTGGAGAAAAAAAAATTAGAATGTGGGGAACAGAGGCAGTAGACACAATAAAAAATTCTATATAACAAATGCTATATCTTTAAGAAATCAAATTTTTCCATTAAATATTTGTTTAAAGTTACGGACTACTTAGATGTTAAAGTATCACTTATCGCAAAGATCAGTAACTTATTTCCTCTGTATAGTAGATGCCTCTTCTGTAGAATTAATATTTCACTATAATCTCTAAGATACAGTTCAAGGGCACAATTTTATAATTCAAAGATACTTACGGCATGAAATTGAGATCTAATACTCTTGTATCTTTAACAACCATTTTGTATTTAAATAACTGTTGACATTTACAATCATCGAAGAACTATTTGAACTCTGTAGAGTATAGATATTGAAGTACAAAATTAATTATGAGATAATATATGGAGCCTGTCGGCTTTATTTAATAAGTGTGTATGTATGCCAATAAAGGCATTTTTGTTTCCTTATGTAAAATGTCCTATCACCCCTCAGCTCATTTTGCCATATCCACAAACACTACAGTTAGCAGTTGAGTTTTCTTATTTGTTTTTTCTTTAAAAATTATTTATAACTTTTGGTTTCTGAAAAAATTGGTAATAAAACAGGCAAAGTAGGAAAAAGAATTATCTGGTGGTAGAGCAGACAGAAAAATAAACACTTCAGCATTTATTTTTAATGACCTAGTTAACCCCACTCACTGGATTTATATAGCTGACAGTTTGACCTCTTTTATTGCTGATATGAATTGAAATTTATTCCATGAACTACACGATTGATCATGAAGAAAATAAAGACATGAAAAGTGGCAAGACTTAATCTGATCTCTGTGTATGTGATGCTTATATTAAATCTTCCAAATATATAAAATAAATTCAAATAATTCAATTGTTGTAGACACATTGATTACTTAATTAAATTTATTTATTTATTTATTTAAATCCAGGTTACCAAAATTATTACCTAGAAGAAAAAGATATTTTAATCAGAAAAATAAAATACTTTATTATTCTACGTAGGATGAAATTTGGTTCAGAATAACAACAACCATTAAATGGGAAGAATAACAACTTAATTTCAAGTGGAATAAAATTGAGAGTTCTTTCTTCCTTTTTTCTTATTAGGAAGCCATAAGAGATAGTCATATTACTGATTTATGGGTAAATAATTTTCACTTCATACGCTAAGAGATTAATCTGGAGTCAGTTGGCTTTTTATTATTTTTGTGTGCTTTTTAAATCAGATTTTGAAGAAGTAAAAGAAATAAACATCAAAACATAATTAAAATTTTTTATTAATAAAGTGTTGTTGGCTTCTGCCTATTAATATTCAATCGGTATTTGGTTTTAAAGACAGATTCTCTATGATAATAGATTTAAGGAGGGAAATAATAAGTATGTACTATAAACTTTAATTCTGGATGCATAAAATATATGTTTCATTAATTTTGAAACACTATCTCATTCAACTAAATATCAGAATTGTACACTTATTTTAGTTTTTAAATTCAATTTTCAGGGTCCAGGACCATGGAATTTGATATAAGCATTTAAAAATGTGTTTTTTCTCATGGTGAAAGCAGAGACAAAAGATAATCTGTAAAGGAAAATAATTATACATGTTATTGGTTATCTTTTTGTTTGTTAGTGCATTTTGTTTCATTAATTTGGGAATTATCAATATAAATACAGAACATAGTCTTCAGTAGTTCCTATGGGTTTGCATGAATTGTATGACTGGGAAAAATGTAAAATGTAAGCTGCTCTTAATCAGCAAATTTTTCAATAAAATGTCAATGATGAACAACAGAAATTCTCTTCTTACTGGTATACTGGAGTGACTTGTGCTAATGAGTTGGGGATAGCACATAGAATAGTTTAGATTCAAATAGTGCCAGTTGGCTCCTTTAGACTATTAGTAAATGGACAGCCTTTTTTTTTTTTTTTTTTTTTTTTTTTTGAGAGAGAGAGTCTCACTCTGTCACCCAGGCTGGAGTCCAGTGGCACTATCTCAGCTCACTGCAACCTCTGATTCCTGGATTCAAGCAGTTCTCCTGCCTCAGCCTCCCAAGTAGCTGGGATTGCAGGTGCACGCCACCATGCCCAGCTAATTTTTTTAAATATATTTTTAGTAGAGACGGGGTTTCACCATGTTGGCCAGCGTGGTCTCAATGTCCTGACCTCCTGATCCACCTGCCTTGGCCTCCCAAAGTGCTGGGATTACAGGCGTGAGCCAGGACAGACTCTTCTTAATGCACCCTTGCAAATGCCATGTTCAGCCATTTTCAACCGAATTTATTTATTTATTTCTATATGAATGCCCTTAATGGATTGTTTCCCAGATGATACGGTTTTGGGGTCTATTTTCTGCATTGTAATAACCTTTACTACAGTAATTACAAGTTCAAAAACACCAAATATCTAATGAATTTCTCTATGACATTGTTTATCTTCCATAATCATATCAATATGGTGCTAATAGCCAGAGGAGACTTTTGCACATTCGCCTTTGTTTTTATAAATCTCAAGACAAACAATATTCTTAGGTCAAATTGTATCTCCATCATCTAATGGATGATAAAATGCATGAATGAACTTTATGACACATTAGCACCTGAACCGTCTCAGGAGGGAATTTCTCAGGTTGTCAGTACACAGCATTAAAACAGCTGAGTTATAAGTCTGTCAAGTTTCTAGTTATGCTCCTAACGGAGGAAGAATTACTGCAGTGATAGTTACTTATCAGAGTTCTGGCTCCCTTCCCACCTACTTTTGAGCTTCTAAAGACTCATTTCCTAATAAACAAGTTAAGGGCAGTGATTGTTATTCATAGGCTCACTGTTAGTATTTAAGTGAATTATTTTCATTTAATAGTTTATTTTAGTTATGTAACCATAATACATAAGGTAATCATTGCATTTCTTACGCTGTGCTGGCATTTTTAATGTAAATTTAGCCTTTGTTTCTAGGGTAATTTATTGAATCACATAGCAGACTCTAAGACTCACTAGTACCTTATGAGCAATTTTAGTTAGTTTTCCCTTTTGTACTTTTTTATGAGAACTGGTTTTATTTCATTTGGGGAAAACATTAAATTTGTCTAGGAGGATTATTAAAATAAAGTGAAATAAGCATTAGATTTAAGATGTGATTTGGACGATCAGCCTAGATTGATGTTCATTATGAAAATATGTGCGTTACTACATGGAAATTGAGTTTCACTCTCCAAAGATTCAAGATTGATTCCCTAGATAACAGGCTAAATTTAGTGTAAACTCCAATATTGAACCCATCTACTTTTGACCAACTAACTTTTGGCCACATACAAGGAACTACCTATTATTTTCTTTATGATTATGTCTAAATTTGTGTCATTTCTGTTGCTCTACTTTTAAACTATAGATTAATAAAAAAAGGGGAGACGAGATAAATTTAGACTTTTTCTCTTCTGTATCTTATCCTTGTGATCTTTTAAGCATTGTAAACTTAGAGAAAAAGTCATTTGTTTAAACCTTTAACTCAGATTTATACAAATCATAATGTAGTCAAGGTCAAAAATTTAATTACACAAATCTTATATACAAAGTTGACATTATTTTTTCTTTCTTTTCTGAAAGTTATTTAATCTTCATTATAAGTTCCCACTTCGTTTAAGTAGAAGGGAAGTTTAGGTTTATCCTTTAATTTTTATCTTGGTTTTATCTTGTTAAAAAGCCTCGTTTGGTTAAATTTTCAGCTCATTCTATGTTCAACTTCTAGATAAGAAGATTTTACATTTTCTCATATTCAAGGTGAAGCAAGAAAAACCTGATTATATTTCCTGGCAACAACATAAAGGTAACTAGTCTCAGCTCTCTCCTTTTTGGCTGGTCCTTGCTGTAGAATGGATGTCAGGTTGATTGGTCTCTGTACTGTCATCAACTGAGATTAATGCACTCATCCATTTCTTGCTGTGGCTTCGAAACCACTGCTGCTGAAAGTTGACCAAATCCAATCCAATCCCCAATCTCTGCCAATTGAATGATCCTTTAAAAGCTGCATGTGCCTCATGAGAACACACAAAATCTTCTTGATTTCCTGAATGCTAAGAACAAGTTGTGGGGTGATTCCATCACCATTTACCTAGTAAATTCTCTCTTTTGCTATACTGTTACCACATATCATGCTGGACATGGCTGAATATGAGACTTCAGCTGGAGAGCTGGTAAAACAAGAAATGCTTTCTTGGATTATTTCTTGCTTATTTGCGTGTTTCTGTATTTCACCCACTCAGATTTCAACCCTTTCTTCTAAGTCTTTTTTTGCTTTCCACACTCTTCCCTAACCCCCAGGACTGGTACTGGTCCATGGCCTGTTAGGAACTGGGCTGCACAGCAGGAGGTGAGTGGTGGGCAAGTGAGCAAAGCATCATCTGTATTTACAGCTGCTCCTCATTGCTCATATTACCACCTGAGCTCCATCCCATGTCAGATCAACAGTGGCATTAGCTTCTCACAGGAGCATGAGCCCTGTTGTGAACTGTGTATGTGAGGGGTCTAGGATGTGCACTCTTTATGAGAATCAAATGCCTGATGATTTGAAGTGAAGCTGAGGCAGTGACACTAGTGCTGGGGAGTGGTGGCAAATCCAGATTAACATTAGTAGAGTGGTTTGACTGCACAGAGACCATAATAAATCAATCGCTTGCAGACTCATCCAAACTCTATCAGTGAGTGGAGAGTGACAATTGAGCTGCATCTTGTGGCAGGCTTTATAGTGGCAAGTGAGCTGATGTACTTCGATTGTACAGCTGCATCTGGTGGCCTTAAAAGTTTGTTTGAGACAACTTCAAATCTCCATATGTTCTGGGTTAAAGTCAAGGTGGAATATTCTGAGACTGACACAAAAGCACTGAAAAGCCTGCTTCCATTACTAACATCCTGTCTTTGTGAAACTGGGTTTTCTGCAGTCACAGCAACCACCAAAACAAGATTATGGAGTACACTGAGCATCAACAACACACTTAGGTGTCACTGTCTCCCATCACCCCCAGGTAGGACCGTCTAGTTGCAGGAAAACAAGCTTGGGGCTCTCACTGATTGTACATTAAGGTAAGTTGTATAATTATTTCATTACATATTACAGTGTAATAATGAAGATATAAAGTGCACAATAAACGTATTGTGCTCGAATCATCCTGAAACCATCACACCCCCGCCCCCAGGTCCAGGAAAAATTGTCTTGCGTGAAACCAGTCCCTGGTGCCAAAAAGTTTGGGAACTGCTACTCTAACAGACCAGAATGGGTAGGTTTTCTGTTTCTTCCTTCGTATCCTACTAGGACTATATTTTTACTATGATATTTTTATTATGATACTTTTATAATTCCTTGAGTCATCAAGTATCCAGATACAGCTTAATAATATAAGAAAGATTATCGATATCCAATGAAAGGTCTGTCAGTTAAGACCAACACATTTGGTTGACAATGCAGGAAAGTCAGAACCACTGAGATCATGGATTACCATGAAGTAAAGTGAATGTATTTTTGAAATCCTCCCATACATTAAACATTTTATGAAAACTTGAAGGCAATATATTCTGGTTATTTCAGACTAAGTATCTGAACTTAGATCCTATTAAGTCAAACCATGTGGAAAACGACAAGGTTGGACCATACGAAGTTGTGATTTTTGCATGTCAAAAGTGGAGGAATATTATCAATGTAGGTTCAGTTATTTCAATTCTTCCCTTATCTTGTTTCTGTGAAAATTAATTTTGGGAGTCATTGCCAAATGTGTGAACACAGACACACACACACACACACACACACACACACACACCATTCTCTTTGATAGTCAAGTCTTTACATATTACACAAAAAATGTTGATTTATTTCTACATTTTAACATTCCACTTGATAGAAAAGAAATTATCAACTTAAATAATTATATTGTGCTGTCTCCTCATGTTATAATAAAGCCATAACATACATTATAAATATGTATATATAATATATAAATATGCACAAAATAATAATTGCATTTTGTTTAATACGTATCCAAAGAGTGTATTAGGATTACACCTGATTTTTCATCGTGTATTTTGTTTGCCTGGGAGGTTCTATTTGCCATTGGCTTTATTCTTTGCACTATCAAGATATCCAATTTTAACATTTCTTAAACATTTCAAGCATACTAAGAAATATATTTTTTCCCAAAAAAAGTGTAATTTTAATGGCCTCTTTCTAAAATTCAGACTGGCTGCTTTCTAAGTTTGAACTGCACACCAATGTCCTCTGCAAATTTCTCATCATCTGCTTTCTGAATACAGCATCTTATATTCCAGATATCATGTTTTTCTATTTCATAACTACTTGAAGCACATCCTAAAGTAAACTGATAAGAAATGATACACAGGGTTTAAATTAATGAATCATTGATTACCTAAAATTTAGTTTAATTTAGTCTCAGTAGAGGATTCTAGGTGGAAAGGTATTCTACCTGGTTTTGAAGACATTTTCACTTTGTATCACATCATCCAGCATTGCTAAGAGTCCATTTCCAGTTTCCTCCGCTGTCCTTTTGCAATGGTCTTGTTTCTCACCCGCTGACACTATGTGTGTTTCCTACGACTGCTGTAACAAAGCACCACAAACTGGGTAGTTCTCATATTTTACTCAGCTTACTTTTTAAAAAAAAATGCGTTTCTTTCTTTGTTAGGTTGGTTGGTTTTGCTATTCTGTTGTTTGGGATGTTTATATTAACCCCTTATCAAATGTACGGTTTGTAAATATTTTCTCCCATTGCATAGGTTGTCTTTTCAGTCTATTGATTTTCTTTGATGTACAGAAATAATTTCTTATTAAATTACACAAACATGCATATATAATTATTTGCATGGAGCACAGTGACTTCTAATTTTCTGCAGATGGCTTATGATTTTCTGGATTTGATACATAAAGAGGAGATCTTGTAATAATAAATATTTTGAGTCTTATTATGCCTTATGTATGTTAAATTTAATACTTTCTTCCATAGGAAAAGTGAATGATTAAAGTGTGACTTAAATGGATGTGACTGAGGCAAAGGACATATTGCTAGGTAAATCTTGTAGATGCCAAGAATTGAAGCAGAGGCTTTATAGGTAAACTAGCAGTTGAATTTCTCAACTTCTCTTGGAAACATTTGTAGAAAAAATATTTTTGAACATTTAACGAAGCAGTATGAGCATACCTAAGTCACTCAGCTGTCTGAGATGATGTTAGAACATTTCTCTCGCTGTAAAGGAAAACGAGCAAGCAGACACTTTCTCTAGCCCATCTTCCCAGCCGCCAGTGTCCAAGAGTCTTAATAACCTCTGTTTGATTTGTTACTTGGAGGAGGAATTTGCTCATGTGTCATGACTGTCAGAAGCCCTTTTTGGCAACTGTATCAGTAATTAGCTATGCCTTGTTTGTGCTCAAGGCAAGTGTATCTGTCACATTGATTTTTAAAAGTTCTAGTTTTTATTCTTGTTTTCATTTCAACTCCCATGGTAGCCTCTCAGCATTGTAAAACCAACAGTCACAATATCGATCAAGCTTTCATTGATACTTATATTCTAGAAAATAAGAACCAGCATGCTACGCCACCCTCAGTAGTATCAAATTTTGAAAAGTTAATATTTATAATGCAAAGTTAACAACAAAGTTAATATTTGGAATGATTTGAAAACATTTTTGTAAATTTTTAAATAGCTTTTCGGATTGAGTGAACATAAACTGCCTTGTGTAGAGTTTTCTGAGAATTTTTTCATTGATCAAATATACCAATATATTGTCTACTATAAAACAGTAAGTTAATTAAGAGTTTCTCTTCCATTGGTAAAAAAAAAAAAATGTCGTTTCAGACTTTTACTCGGGTTTTAGAACAAATTAAAAAATAGACATAAAATGGCATAGATCAGAGATTTTCAAAGTTGAATCATCGACATAATCAAAAGTAACAATAGTTTAAAATGACATTTTTTAGGGGAAAACTTACTGTAACAAAATATTTGTGAAGAAAACAACATCAAAATCAAAGTGAAAATGGAAAGAAGAGTCTCGGATAAAGTATTTGAAGAACTATGTAAAAGGTGATATTCATTATTAACATTTCACAAATATTTAACATATAATTGAGCTATTATGAATTAATGAGAAAGAGACCAAAATTAAAAATCTGCAATGTATATGAACAGGAAATTTAAAAGAAATGTAAATGGTAAGTAAATAGTTAATACAACAGTATGTTCAAACTCATTGATCCTGAGTGGAAAGTAATAAAATAACAATAATGTTTTTCTTCTTGCCTTTCAGATTTGCAAACTTTAAATAAGTTTTTAAAAGATCATCAGCAATTCTGGCTCTGATGTAAATAATTTCACAATATCATCAATTGTTAGTGAGATTTTCATTTTATCAACTTTGAATAGAGCTGTAAAAATATCTCCCTGAATAGATCTTACATTAAAAGAAAAAATTATATTATGTTTACTACTGTACTGTTGTACTAACTAGAATAGTGACTAACTGGCACATTGTTGATTCTCATATTTAACCAATTCAATTAATTATTAATTGTACATATCCTCTGACCTAATTATCTCACTTCTAAAACCAATCCTATAAAAAGCATAACATGAGTGATTAGAAGTGTATGAGGATATCCATTGCAATGCTACATTTTGGAAAGAAAAGCCATGTAAATGTGAGTCAATTTTAAAAAAAGAAGGAAGTAGATTTGAAAGATATATATGATTTGGAAAGATATATAAAATATTACATTAAAAACAAAGCAAATTGTAAATTATGTGTAGTGTGGTCAAAGATTCTCTAACCTGTTCAGGAAAATTACCTAGGAGGTTTGACAAATCTGTTGGTGCATTTTAAAATTTGAGGAAATACTAAAACCAGACACATAAAATATTAAACAGATGAAAACACGTATGAATGGATTATTAACTTTGAAAAAATACCTATGAAAGGAAACATCTTAATACTTATTACACATCATTCGACTTACTAGTGAAAATATGCAGTCATCAAGTCATCAAACATAAATGCTTGCTATTTATGTAAAAATCTTTTTTTTTTTTTGGGGTTCAAGTGATTCTCCTGCCTCAGCCTCCTGAGTAGCTGGAATTACGGGCACACACCACAACCGTTTTGTAGAGACGGGATTTCACCATGTTGGTCAGGCTGGTCTCAAACTCCTAACCTTGTGATCCGCCTGCCTCAGCCTCCCAAAAAATCCTCATTTTTAAAAAAATGAGTTGTGGCAGGCAGGGTATGATGCATGTGGAGGAGACTAAATACTCAGCTACAATAACAGGCAGCAAAGAGCTCTTGTGTATATTTAATCAAGAACTTCCTACCTAAGTATATTACTAAGAAAAATACAAGTAAATACCAAAGGTAATCTTTAAAAGAAAGGAAAGGCTCCAGTGGAATGAAATTGGACAGGGTTGTGCCATTTCTATTTTAAATATTTTGAACTAGCAATCTTAAGATTTTTATCAGTTTGAAACGTAAGTAATCTTTCTGTTTCTGTATTTATTTGTTTAGTTTGCCTTTTTGATAGGGCAAGGTAAGAAGTTTTTAACAGTTCATCAAAAGATCCAAATTACTGACCTGTTTGCAGTGTGTTCCTTTTTTCTTTTTTATAAGTTTTACCCGTGAAAAGAGAAGTTGGTAATTTTTTGAAGCTAGGGAGAAAGATATAAAGAAAAAAGATTACAGAAAGGGGGATAAATACTATTGTATATGGTTGGAAATATCAAAACACTGAAAACTACGTCTCTTGAAGTAAAAAAAAAAAAAAACTATTGATTTTAATGGCTAGCACATTTAAATACAATATTTTATTACCATGACCTGAGAAAATTAATTGCTCAGTTTTCTATGTGGATTTTAGTCTTCTGTTACATTAAAATATATGCTGGCAATAGTTTGGGTACTAAGTGCACAACCTCTTATCCAAAAAGAAGTAAGTTCTCACTTTAGTTTATCTGCAAAAAATAAAAAAAAAAATGATTTCTGTGCCAAAATATGTTATTCTAAAGGTAAGTTACACTTTCAACCAGAATACATATAATACTAATCGGGAAAAATCTTATGTTTAGCATGTATTTTAAGAATAACTTCTTATGAGCGTCATAAACTGCAAGATTTTATTAATTTGAAAATCAGTTAAATATCTGTTAAAGTGGAACAATACAAGTAAAATTTGAACTGATCATTTTATTTCAGATGATCATTCCTTCATAATTTAACATGTAATTGTATCTAGACAAATAAAATATAATAATGCCTCTGATGCATTAAAAATACAACAATGACAAAATTGTGAGTTGGCCTTAACAACCGACAGGGATACAAAATCAATTATAACAAATTCTCAAGAATGCTCTGAAATAATTATATTCATTTGCCTGGTAATATTAAACAAAAATAATCAAACATTGATTTTATTTTCTAGGGTATTTATACCATACTAATTTTTATTTTTGTTTCAAATTAAAGGAACCAAAAAGACAGTCCCATCCAAATCCTAATCAATTCATGCTGACTTCATGGCATCAACATTAGCCAGCCACACCATATGCCTGGCTGTAAAATGGAGTAATTAGTATGTGCCCCTGAATAGTAGATTGCTATTTGATTAGTATATTAATACACATTAATGGAGAATCACAGAAATCTGCAAATGTGTCTGTTTTTTCGGTGTGCCCCAGGAACAATGAGATCTAAATGTTCCCTCTGTGGGCACCGGCTGAGCTCTGCCCTGTGTTGCTTTCCACTGTGACAGGGCAGCACTGACTTCCAATGCCAAGTCTCACAGTCACTGTTCTCCCTCTACAAACCCACAGATTCTTTCTCCTCACCACATAGCCACTGCCAGCTGAGTGAAGAGCCCTTCGGTCTTGAGTGATCATTGGCAGTAGCCAGGCAGTACTCTCCATGGGCCTGGGCAATGGTAGCCGTGAGGGGAGGCTCCTTCTCCTTGAGGAAAGGAGAAGGAAGAGTGTGAAGGACTTAGTCTTGTGGCTTGGGTACCAGTTCAGTTGTAGTAGAATAGAGCACCAAGTAGATTCCTAAGTTTTCTGACTGTAGGCTTGACTCCAGGGGGGCATTTCTCAACCTGCCTTGGGGTGGTGGTGTGCTCACAGTCATGAAGGGAAGGCCACAAGGCCTGGCTAGATTCACAACCTGCTGATTGTAGAGCACATGGGCCTGGAGGAAATACTGGTGGTAGCCAGGCAGAGGTCACCGTAAGCCTGGGGCAAGACTCAACGCTGTGCGGCTTTGGGTCTGAGCCAGTGCAGTCATGCGGTAGTGGCCCCAGGGGTGCTTCTGCCACCCTTCCCCCATCTCCAGGAGGCTCAGTACAGAGAAATATATTCCATTTATTTGGGGGAAAGTAAGGGAAGAGCACAGGAGTCTCTGCTTGGTAGTACACGGAACTCATCTGGATCTTACCTAAGACCAGCAAGGCAGCATCTCTATGAGTCTGTAAGAGTCAAGACAGGGAATTAAAAATAGCTGCTTGGAGGAAACTCAGTGGCATTCCAGATAACACAGAGAAGGAATTTACAATCCTATCAGGTTAATTTCACCAAACCAAGTGATCAAAATAATTAACAAGAATCAAGCCGATATTCTGGAAATAAAAAATTCAATTTATATACCAAAGAATTCATCCGAGTCTCTCAACAGCAGAATTGATCAAGCAGAAGAAAAAATAAGTGAGCCTGAAGACAAGCTATTTGAAAATACATATAGGAGACAAAAGAAAAAAATAGACAAGAATGAAGCACAATACAAGATCCAGA
This sequence comes from Gorilla gorilla gorilla, assembly GCF_029281585.2. NCBI lineage: Eukaryota > Metazoa > Chordata > Mammalia > Primates > Hominidae > Gorilla > Gorilla gorilla. Next base: position 118,621,497 of record NC_073238.2, read on the forward strand.
AAATAGCTGCTAAAGGACAAATCTAAGAGTTATCAGCCTTAAAGAGGAGGTAGAGAGAGAGAGATCAGGATAGAAAGTTTATTCAAAGGGAAAATAACGGAGGACTTTACAAACCTAGAGAAAAAATTTGATATTCAAATACAAGAAGGTTATAAAGACCAAGCAGATTTAACCCAAATAAGACTGCCCGAAGACTTTTAATAATCAAACTCCCAAATTGAAGGATAAAGAAAGAATCTTAAAGAAGCTAGAGAAAAGAAACAAGTAACATACAAAGGAGTTCCAGTATGTCTGGCAGCAGACTTCTCAGTGGAAGCCTTACAGGCTGGGACAAAGTGGCATGACATGTTTAAAGTGCTGAAGGAAAGAAAACCTTTTCTTCTAAAATAGTATAGCCAGCAAAAAATCCTCTAAATATGAAGGATATATACTTTCTCACGAAAAACAAAAGTTGAGAAACTTTATCAACACCACACTTGTCCTACAAAAAATGCTGAAATAATTTCTTCAAACTGAAAGAAAAGAATGTTAATGAGCAATAAGAAATCACTTGAAGGTACAAAACTCACTGGTAACAGTAAGTACATGGGCAAATACAGAATATTATAATACTGTAATTGTGGTGTGTAAACTACTCATATCTTGAGTAGAAAGACTAAAATATGAACCTGTCAAAATTAAAAACTATACCACCTTTTCAAGACTTAGTATGATTTAAATAGAAACAACAAAATGTTGAAAAGAATGGGAGAAAAAGTTAGAGTGTAGAGTTTTTATTAGTTATGTCTTTGTTGTTTTTGTAATCAGTTTAGAATAATGGGTTATAAGACATTATTTGCAAGTCTCACGGTAACCTCAAATTATGAAACCTACAACAGATCCACTAAAGTAAAATAATAAGAGCCCACATGTAAAAGTTCAAATAAACAATGTAACTATGTATTTTAAACTATGCATTTTAAGGAACTAGAAAAGCAAGGATCAACGCAAAATTACCAAACCCAAAATTAGTAGAAGAAAAGAAATAATAAAGATCAGAGCAGAAGTACATGAAATCGAAACAAAAAATACAAAGGATCAATAAAATGAAGATATGGTTTATTCAAAAGATAAAATTGGCAAACCTTTAGCCAGATTAAGAATGAAAGAGAGAATACCCAACAAATAAAATCAGAGATGAAAAGTAGACATTACACTGATAGTGCAGAAATTCACAGGATCATTAGAGACTATGAGCAACTACTTGCCAGTAAATTGGAAAACTTAGAAGAAATGAATAAATTACTGGATACATACAACCTACCAAGATTGAACCATGAAGGAATGCACACCCATAATAGACAAGTAACAAGTAATGAGACTGAAGTCATAATGAAAATTATCCTGGACAATGACAACAAAAAACCCCATAGCTTCACTCTAAATATGAACAAACACTTACAGAAGAACTAAAACCAATTCTACTCAAACTATTTTGATGAGTAAAAAGGTGAGAATACCTCCAAACTCATTCTGCAAAGCCAGTATTACCTTGAGACTCAAACCAGGCAAAGACACACACAAAAAGAAAATTACAGGCCAATATACCTGATGAACATTGACGCAAAAATTCTCAACAACATACAAGCAAACTCAACTCAGCAGCACGTGAAAAAGATCATTCATCACGACCGAGTGGGATTTATCTCAGGGGTGCAAGGATGGTATAACATATACAAATGAATCAATGTGATGTACCATGTCAACAGAAGAAAGGACAAAAATCACATGATCATTTAAATTGATGCTGAAAAAGCATTTGCTGAAATTCAACGTTCCTTCATGATAAAAACATTCAGTAAAACTGGGTATAGAAGGAACATACCTCAATACAAAAAAAAAAACAACCCATGTATGATTGACCTATAGCTAGAATCACACTGAATGGGGAAAAATGAAAACCTTTCCTTTAAGATCTGGAACAAGACAAGGATGCATAAGCTCACCGTGTTTTTCAGCATAGTACTGGAAGTCCTAGCTAGAGCAATTAGGCAAGGGAAAGAAATAACAGGAATCTAAATAGGAAAGGAAGAAGTCAGTTGATTCTTGTTTGTAGATGATATGATCTTATATTTTGAAAAACCTAAAGATTCCACCAAAAAACACTATTAGAACTTACAAATAAATTCAGTAAAGTCTCTATCAGAGAAAGTTCTCTTTCCTACTTTTAGTTTAGTAAGAGGCTTTATCAGTTTTAGTGAATTCTATCAATGTTTCTTCTGTGTCCACTGGGAAAATCTTATATTATTTTTTCTTTTCAATTCATTAATATACTACTGCTGATTTGTTTTTAACTGTTAAAGAAACCTTGCAATCCTTAGATAAAACTCTTTGGTCGCAAACTCTAAATTTTACATATTAAAAGTATGTATTGGTAGAAGTCATATATTCAGAATACATATGACTATATTCATGAATATTAGTGTCAGAATTTTTTCGTTATAATAACTTTAGTACCAGGTGAATGCTGGACACACAAATTGGGTAGGAGAGTATGCCTCCTTTCACATTTTCCAGAAGAATTTGTGTGGAATTGATATTATTTCTTCCTTAAATGATTGGTAGATTCACCAGTGAAGTAATATGGAAAAGAATTTCCTTGGTGAGAATAATTTTAATTAAAAATTCAATTACTTTAGTAGACATAGATATATTCTGGTTATTTATTTTTCAAGTGAACTTTGGTAGTTTTTGTCATACACCAATCTACCCCTTTAATTGAAGTTGTCAAATTTGTTTGCATAAAGTTGTTCTTTCTACACTTAGTGTTATCTCATTCATTCTATTTTATTTGAGCTTAATATATTTTTTTCTTTTCTAGTTTCTGAAAGTGGAACATTGACGTGAGATCATTTTTTTCTATTCTTACTAAGTCAATAGTGATATGTTTCCTTTTAGGCAATACTTACTGAAACAGGAAAATTTTGATATATGTATTTTTATTTTGATTCCATTCAAAATACTTTCTAATTTCACTTCTTCTTTCTTTGTAGACCAAAGGTGTATTTAGATAGAAATGTGCAATTTATATTCCAAATACTTATAAACTTTTATCTTTACATCTTTGATTTCTAATTTCAATCTACTGCATTCTGCATACATGCTTAATATTATGTGAATGCTGTTAAATATATTGAAACTTGTTTTATAACCTTGAATATAGGTTATATTGGTAAATACATTGTATTTTCTTGAAAAAAATATAAACTGGAGTGTTGCTATAGCATTTTTGAATAAATACTAATTAGGTCAAATTGGTTGAGAGTATTTTCGGTCTTTTATATTTTAAATGATTTATGATTAGTTTGTTATGTCAATTATGGTGAAGGAATGTTAAAATCTTTAGGAATTATCATGGATTTTCTATTTTTCCATGCAGTTCTATCAGTTTCTGCTTTAATATTTGTATTGACTTTATTGAGATAACAATTCAAGTTTCATAAAATTTACCCAATTATAGAGTATAATGCAAAATTTTTTGTATATTAACCGAGTTGTGCAATATTATTACAATGTATTAGAAGGTTTCCCTAGCTGTAAAAAGGAACTCTATGCTTACTAGCAGTCAGTCCACAACCCCAAGCCTGATCCCCAGACCTATAACCACCAGTCTTCTTTCTGTCTCTATAGATTTGCATATACTAGACATTTCATACAAGTGGATCATGCAACATGTATTATTTGAAACTGCCTTATTTCACCTTGCACAATGTTCTCAAATTTTATCCATGTTGTTGCATGCATCCACATGTCATAATATTCTATAGTGTAAATATCTCATGCTTTGTTTGTTCATTTGACCGTTAATGTATATTTGATTTACTTCCACTTTGGGGGTTATCATGAATAATGATGCTATGAACATGCATACATGTTTTTGTGTGGATATATATTTTTGTTGATGGATATCTTCAAGTGATATGGCTAGGTTATATATATGATAACTGTATTTATTATTTTGAGAAATTGCCAGATATTTTCCAAAGTGACTTCAGCACTAAACATTCCTAACAGCATTGTATAAGGTTTCTAATTTCTTCATGTTAGTCAATACTTTTTATTGTCTATTTTAAAAAAAACATTTTATCCATCCAATTGACTATAAAGTTATATCATATTGTGATTTTGATTTATATTTTTGTATTAGCTAATGATGTTAAACCAATTTTCTTGTGTTTATTAGTCATTTATGTATCTTATTTGGTGAAATATTTATTTAAATGTTATTTTAATTGAGTTGTTTTTGATATTGAGTTCTAAAACTTTTTACATATTCTGCATAGAAGTCCCTTATCAGATAAAAGATTTGCAAATATTTTCCTATTTTAATGGTTGTCATTTCACTTTCTTGTTGTTATAATTTGCAATACAGAAGTTTTAAATTTGATCAAGCCCAATTTATCTATTTTATCATTTGGCATTTGTGCTTTTGGAATCAAATCTAAGGAAACTTAACCTAATTCAGGCTCATAAAGATTTATTTTTATTTTTTCTTCTAAAAGTTTTTTTTAGTTTAGCTTGCATATTTATGTTTATGATCAATATTCAGTTAAGTTCGTGTATCTTGTAAAATGGAGGTCCAAATTCATTCTTTTTCATGTGGATGTCCAGTTGGTTGGCACTAATTTTGAAAAGTCTGTGCTTTCCCAATTGAATTATCTTAGTACCCTGTCAACTCCAATTGACCATAAACGCTATGTTTTATTACAGCACTTTCCATTCTATTCTATTGATCTATACGTCTTACTTTATGCAATACCACGTGGTCTTGATTACTGTATTTTTATTATTAAATTTAAAATTAGGAAATGTGGGTCCTGTAAATTTGTTCTTTATTTTAAAATTATTTCGCTATCACAGGTCCCTTGTAATTCCACGTGTTTTAGCATTAACTCTTCAATTTCTACAAAAGAGCAAGCTGTGATTTTTGAAAGGAATTGCATCGAATCATAAATCACTTTGGGGATTATTACTATCTTGACAATATTAAATCTTCCTATTCATGAACATTAAATATATTTTCTTTCCAGGTAGAGAGATATTATTGCATACCTTTCAAGAATATATTGTAGTTTCCAGTGTACAATAATTATACATCTTTTGTTAAATTTATTTCTGAGTACTTTTTAAAATGTTTTATTAAATGAAATAATTTCTTAACTTTGTTTTCAAATAGTTTATGTGTAGTGCATAGTAATACAATTGATTTTATGTTAATATTACATTCTACAACCTACCTCAATTTACCTATTAGTAAAATAGATTTTTAGTAGATTTTTTATGTTTATCTTTGTACAAGGCCATATCCTGAGAAATATAGTCAGTTTTGCTTCTCTCTTTAAATCCGAATAATTTTGTTTCTTTTTCTTGCCTGATTTCCCTGGACAGAACCTCCAATACAATGTTGCATGCAGTGTTGAGAACAGGCTTTCCTGTCTTGTTCCTTGCCTTGATAAAGCCTTCAGATTTTTACCATTAAGTACTTCATCCCTAAATATTTGGACTTTCCATAGATGGCCTTTATTAGGTTGATGAAGTTCCCTCTATTCCTTTTTCTACAAAGGTAGAAGAATCTGACATATGAAGTTTTAGTCTTAACCACTCAAAAACACGGATATACTGCAATTAGAATTGGTCATTTGAAAACGTAAAAGTATATACATCATAAAAAAACATTTAAAAAGAAAACGCCTAATTTTTGTAGCTCATAGAAATAATACGATTTAGTAACAACATAATCAATTTAATAAAATAATAAGATTTAATTATTAATTTAAGTTGATTAAATTAACATCAATATGTGAAAATAAATAATTATAATAAGATGATTCCAAAACGCAAATTCAATGAGTCAAAAATAGCCATGAAATTCCTAAATGGAACAACAAATCTGTAGTATGCTTCGAGATATAAAAAGTTATTTTTATATTTATAATAATTAAGGTAGTGTGATATTCTAACACGAATACACAAACCGATCTAGACACAGAACAGACACAAACAAATAGACACAGAATAGAACCCGGAACCGCAACCATTCAGATATATTGATAAGATTCACCTGAGTTTTATTTAAGGTAGCTCTTCAACACAGTGGAGAAAGTATGGTCCTTCATGTAAATGGTGCTGAATCACGCAGATATGCTACAAATCTCACATGACGATAACTTCAAGATGGCATAGTTACTTATGTGAAAGTTAAACCCATGACAAAAATGGGGTAGATTTTCCAGTCCTGAAGCTAGCAAATCTTTCTTCAATTGGACCTCAAAATCAATAACTGCAAAGAAAGACATGATGAATTGAATGATATTAAATGTCAAAAAGTATATTCATTAGAAAGCAACGACAGATTGGAGAATCAACACGCAGTGAATGAAAATGCATTTATTCAACAAATGCACATGCCCAGAATACATAGGTAAATTCTACAAATAATTTTTTAAAAGGCAGACAAACCTAATAGAAAAATATCAAAAGGCTTAAAGAGACACTTTGGAAAAGATATCCATGTAATCAACACACATATGAAAGTAGATTCTTATCACTGATCTATAAATTAAAGTTCCTGTACAATAATATAACACCAAATCGCTAATAAAAATGGTAACAATAACAACAAATTTAACAATATTTTTAAAATAAGAAAATTTAAAAATTTTCTTATCAATAATTTTTATTCTGAGAAACTAGAAAAGAGGAAATGTCTTTAATCAACCATGATCTAGTGTTATCCAAAAGCCAAGAACAGTCATAGGCTGTCTCATTTAACTGTCTTAACAACCCTGTGAGGCAGGTATATTACTCCAATTTTATATCAAAGGAACTAGGATTATTTTAACTTTGATTTTAGGTTCAGAAGTACATGTGCAGGTTTGTTATGCAGGTATACAGATTATTTTGCCACTCAGGTAATAAGCATAGTACCTAACAGTTTGTGGAACTTCACCCTCCTCCCACCCTCCACCCTCAAGTAGGCCTCGGTGTCTGTTGTTACCCTTCTTTGTGTTCATACGTTCTTGATGTTTAGATCCCACTTATAAGTGGGAATATGCAGTATTTGCTTTTCTGTTCCAGTGTGAGTTCGCTTAGAATAATGGCCTCCAGCTCCATCCGTGTTTCTGCAAAGCTTATACATTTAAGTCTTTAGTCTATCTTGAGTTAATTTTTGTATAAGGTGTAAGGAAGGGGTTCAGTTTCTGTTTTCTGCATATGGCTAGCCAGTTTTCCCAGCACCATTTATTAAATAGGGAATCCTTTCCCCATTGCTTGTTTTTGTCAGATTTGTCAAAGATCAGGTGGTTGTAGATGTGTGGTGCTATTTCTGAGGTCTCTGTTCTGTTCCATTGGTCTATATATCCGTTTTGGTAGCAGTACCATGCTGTTATGGTTACCGTAGCTTTGTAGTATAAACATGGCTGAAAAGAATATGGTCTCATTATTTTTTATGGCTGTGTAGCATTCTATGCTGTATAGGCACCATATTTTCTTTATCTTGTCTACCGCTGATTGGCATTTAGGCTGATTCCATGTATTTGCTATTGTGAATAGTGCTGTGATGAACATACAACTGCCTGTGTCCTTATGGTAGAATGATTTATATTCCTTTGAGTGTATAACCAATAACGGGATTGCTTTTGATTTGCGTTTCTCTAATTATTAGTGAGCATTTTTTCCTATTCTTATTGGCTGGGTGCATGTTTTCTTTTGAAAAAGCACAATACAAAATGTTAAGGCTGTGGAAAAACTGAAAGTCTCTGCTACTGCAGCTTGAAATACTATTTGGTAAAACCAACTTCGAGTTACTCTGGAAAACACTCTGGCTCTGTCTAAAGCATCTGAGTTTCCATTGCTTTCAGTTTTAGATATAAAACTAGAGAAATCCATACATATGTGTACCAAAGACACACACTAGAATGTTTACATTGGTGATAATCATGATGGCGAAAAATAGAAACAGCCCAAATGTCCACCATCAGTATAATGGCTTTTATTTTTTTTTTATTTATTTTATTTTATTTTATTTATTTATTTATTTTTTTTGAGACGGAGTCTCGCTCTGTCGCCCAGGCTGGAGTGCAGTGGCGCGATCTGGGCTCACTGCAAGCTTCGCCTCCCGGGTTCACACCATTCTCCTGCCTCAGCCTCCCGAGAAACTGGGACTACAGGCGCCCGCCGCCACTGCCGGCTAGTTTTTTGTATTTTTAGTAGAGATGGGGTTTCACTGTCTTAGCCAGGATGATCTCGATCTCCTGACCTTGTGATCCGCCTGCCTCGGCCTCCCAAAGTGCTGGGATTACAGGCGTGAGCCACCGCACCAGGCCTATAATGGCATATTTACATTACGGGGTGTGTGATGACAATAAGAATAAGCAATCTATAACTATCACACCAATATGGGTGAAGCCAGATACAAAAAAGCATATACTGCGGGATTGTATTGCATAATTAACAAACCCAAGCAAAACTACTCTCTGCTGGTGAACCTCAGACAGAGGAATATTGACTAGAAGAGGGCACAAAGGGCCACCTGAGTACTAGATATATTCTATGTCTTGGTTATCTGGGGATGGTTATATAGATGTGTTTTATTCATGAGCATTCATGAAGATGTACAATTGTAACTTGTGCTTTTTTCTGCACATACCGTATTTTAGCAAAAATAAATTTAAAACAGGAACGAAGCAGGAAACAACGTTATTCTGAAGAATGTGCAAGACAGTGACCTATCCCCATTATACTTAATTGCTCAAAAGAATGATTGAGAATGCATTTTGCTGACTCTTTTTTGGACCATTCTAGCAGGCAGATGTTATTGCACACCCCAGAGGAAATTTGGTTTGTGGTTCTCTGACTTACATAGTTCTGTAGTTTTAAAGCCATGCAGTCAAGTTGTCTACTGGGTTGAGTTTGTTTCAAGACATTCATTTTGAGTGAGAAAGAAAATTCTTATGTTAAATAATAATAGAATTCTCAGAGATAATCATGGTTTTTTTTTTTGGCAAAAGATTTGACCTTCGTTGTATGGGAAACAGATTGTATCCATCACTTCTCTTCTCAGTTTTTAAAAGCAAAAGATGAAAAAGTAGATCATCTCATTAACAAAATGAAAAAAAAAAAGAAGTAATAAAAAAGAGGCATGTACAAGTGCCACTGGAGATTGTTTATCTGATTTGTGTCTCAGTAAAAGCTGTTACCATATGCCTGACAGGAATATCAGCCGTGAAGATATTGTTGATTAGGATTAGGATAAAGTCAATTAAAAACGAAAACGGATTTACTGATAAAAATGATCAAGAACTGTGTTCCCAATCATAGACTCAGATAATCTGAGAGTCGCATAGTCACTCCAGTCACTTTGTCACGTATATACTTGATAAACAGGTTGTGAAAGCTTTCTGTATAAAGCATAGTGGCATTTGGAGGTTAACATTCATATACATATTTATAATAATGGTCTATTTATTCAAAACCCATTCTGGATACTAGCGTTTTCTCACATTGCAGTTTTTTTATCCTTGGCAAGGCATTGGGTTCATTTACTTTTATAAATAATTATGGTTTAATGTTTAGAAATAGAGGTATAACTTCTTGACTTATGGTATTCTATGAAATAACAGGAAAGAAGAAACCAAATACAATTTGTATATGTGTGTGTGTGTGTGTGTGTGTGTGTATGTGTGTGTGTGTGTGTATTTAGAGAGAGAAAGAAGAACAAAGTAAATTGCTCATCATTTCCATTATTTATCACTTTCCAAATAGAGCTCATTTTGGAAAGATAAAGGAAGTAATAGGAGCTATTTTCAGACCATATGGAACTGCATAATGTATTGGGGATGTCGCCAGATTCAAGCAAAGTGGTTGCATTTTACAAGCTGGAGAGTCCCTTTCACAAGTAGGATTACAGAATAATTATGCTCATCTTTAGATGTTTCTGAGAGTTTTCATTGGGTCTATATATGATGATAGAAAAGTAGGATGATGATAATCTTTTCCCAAGTTTTAAATACATTATGTGTTTCTGCCTTTTTATTTTTGTTTAAAGATTGTTATGCCAGGCTGTGATATGTTTCCATTTGGTTAAGTCAATAAGGACATTCAATTTTTTCAAGATCATGTGCTTCACAACTTCCAAATCTTATTTTTCAAGAGGAGTTATTTCCTGGATTGGTGGATATTTAAGCTATGCATGAAACAACAACAAACAGAAGTTTTTGTTTTTCTTTCTTTGATACACAAAAGCTCTCTGATAGTCCCTGATTTATTTATTTTTAGTGGACTTGGCCAAACTGTCATGGGCTGAATTGTACATTCTCCATTCATATGTTGAAATCCTAACACCCAGCACCTCAAAATGTTACTGAATTTAAAGATAGGGCCATTTGAATGGGGTCCTAATCCAATGTGACTCATGTCCTTATAAAAAGAGGAGTCTAAAACACTCAGAGAGACACCAGCGATTCGTGTACACAAAGGAAAGACCATGTGATGACACAATAAACCAGAGAGAGGCCTCAGAAGAAACTAAACCTGCAGACGTTTTATTTCCATGGTTTAAGCCACCAAGTCTGCAATCCTTTCTTATGACAATCCTTGTAAATTAATACACAAACTAACCAGCCTTTGACAACTAAGCAGCCTGCATAGATTAATTGGGCTAGTTCCATTTCTTAATTAGCAAGTTAGGAAACAATATGATTTAGGTTTCTGAGAAGGCTAAGAAGGAATTCTCCTGTGATAAAGATTTTATAAATGTAAGGTCCGTAAGTAAGTATGATGAAATGACGACATTTTGTCTGACCCAAGACCTCCTTCTACTCTATTTAGAAGGCATAGGCAGGGAAAACGTTAGCATCTAAATTTTCTGACATTTTAACATTTATTACTTCTGAATATACCACATCTGCAAACCCAGGGGCATTAGAGCGACTAAATGCAATATCTGTTCAACACGCAGATAGGAGCTACATCAGCAAGTGCAGATTTGATGATAAACTTTTTCGTTATTTGTTTCTGGTGCCAAATTGGGAGTGAAGATTTTAGTTGGGGCTCTGTTCCAAAGGTTAGGCCGTGAATTGAACTGCTGCTTTTCTTCACCAATATTAGAGATATCAGTTAGATTAAAATTCAAAACGAACTTGCTAGAGAAATTAAAGAAAATGTTAATATTTCCAAAAAGTTCAAAATGAACATTCAGGGTTTGAGTTTTATATATATACATAGAGATTAAAATATAATTATACCACTTCTGCTTTTGGATATTGTGCCGGGAATAACCTTTCCTCTGTCTTTCCTCTCCATGTGCTCCTCATTTGCAGCCTCCTGAATGAGATTGATGCTCTATGCCTGAATGCTCAGGCTGTACCTAGATTCTCCACACTCTAGAAGAACGCTCTGTAACTAGCAGTTGTCTTCTGTGTTTCTAAGCTATCAAACTGTGCAAAGTCAACAAAATTCCACTGTTTTGAAGAAGTAATACAGTTTTTAGCAGCCCTCTACCTACTCTAGGTTAAATACAATGTCTAGGGAAACACTGTAATAACATATAAATTGGCCATTATTACTGATTTTTAGGGAATATCCATATTCTCAGTGTAATTTCTGACCTGTAATATCCTATATGAAACTGGACTCAACTATTAGATAAAGAAAGACCCTATCCTCCAACTAGTACTCACTCAGACACTGAGCAAAAGGACATTTCAGGTCACTTGGCCCCTTGTACTGGTATTTCATCTTTGCAGATAATATTAACTGTATGACTCTATCAAGGAATGCTAAGAAAGAAATAATTATATTTTACAAAATGTTTTCTATTAAAGTTATTTCATTTTATGCTTTACCAGCTCCAGTAAGAAAGCACGATATGATATTTTCATAGGATTATGGACTTGGAAGATTCCTTATTGCATCAGTGGGTTAATAATGATTGCTAATAATTTCACATACCATAAATCTGGCAATTATTAATCTTTAAAGGCACTTCAGGTGAAATCTTTAAAAATGTATTATTCAAATTTTATGACATAACTTTATTAAAACTTTACCAAAATTTGCTGTTCTCCAAAGAATTCATAGAAACTTTGAAAGAATTAATGGAAGAATGAATGCAAAAATATAGAGTTCTACATGTATTTGTCGTTGTGGGCAATGCTTTCTTGCTGTTCTATAGCTGTTCTAGTTGGTGTCTACCCTGGCTGTAGATTCAGAGAAGAAAAAAATTTGAGGAGAAATAAAACGGAGCATCTCTCTGAGAGCCTTCTACAAGTTTTTATTCCTCCGCTTTTTTGTGTTTTGTTTTGTTTTTGTTTTATCGTATCTCCTATCAGATGAATTGAATACAGGTTGGAGAATAATACATCTCTTCTCTTGGTAAGACTATAGTAGAAAATAGAAAATTAGATATATTATTTGTCCAAACGTCTGCTTTTGTTTTTGAAGAAAAACAACAATAGCAGAGGAATCATTCAAAACTTTTATTCTTTGGCAATTGAACTGATTATCTTACTTTGCTCAAAGGTTAACACTTGATTTAAGGAGCTTTTGCTCCTAAGTGGAAGAGTAAGAATGTCTTTTAATTTCATTACTAGTATGATATTTGCATTATGAACAGACTTAAACTTAGACAATATTATTTTCATATGATGAAACAATTATACATAAAAGAGCAAGCAACTCCTGTTTTTTCTGTTAGAAAAGTCACCATGATCCAGAAATAATAGAAATGAATAGTATAAATTTTCCCTTAAACATAGATCTTTATTCACTTCTTGTATTTGAAATACTTCACCTTTTCCTCAACTTCTTATCCAACAATAAAGTGTTTCTGTTTGAGGAGAATTGCCAGTCTGAAGACATTGTGGGTGATACCTAACTTGCTTTGATTTATGTTTACAAGAGTGTCTCTGTTGCAGACCTTACTTTTCTGCTAGTGTTTAATACATTGTTGACATTTATTGGAGCTAGAAAAATTATTTAATAATATTTATGGTTCAACTTTCAATGCATTTTTATTTTTCATGTTTCTTGTTTCAATAAATAAACTCAGTGATAAGGTTGAGTAAACTCAGAGCAAAGAAGTCTTCACTTCGAGAATCAAGAGAAGCAGTTTGCTTTAAAACACACTGCCTTTATTTTATGACCCTATTAGTTTATTACTTAAATCAGTTACTCTAAAATGCAAGACCACCGGGGAAACTTACAGGTCATCTATTCCTGTAATTTCCTGTTGAATGTAAGAAGTGCTAATATACCTGTGTGTATTAAGATTAAATTGTTTTCTGTAAATTCAACAATTATAACAAAATTAACTAATATTTATACATTTCTGTTTCAATAAATTTTCATAAAGATATTTTGTTTCAGTATTTCTTCATGGTAGTAAAAACTTAAAATATGTTTTGCTATTTTATTAAAATTGTGAAACACACATCAATCACTTTTTAATCAACTCTAATTTGGCTACATTCTCAAGTTATTTCCTAGGAGCCCCTCCCTACTGCCTCTCTCTGATGGACAGATATCTGTTTGGAACTATTCATTAGCTCCTAGTCATTCAGTAATGTAGACCTTCTTTTTCTTTTCTGGTAGAAGTAAAAAAGAAAACATTTACTGTGTTAAATAAACCCATGAAGTAAACTCCACACAATTTTTTGAAGGTCTTTGACCATACTACTTGCATACCTTAAAAAAGAGTAATGCTTTTTCTTAAAATGCTTCACCTAAAATATAGATATATTATTTTTACCTCATATATGTGTCATATTGTATGTTACATATTATATATACTATATATAAAATATACTGTAGCCAATTATATTTTTGCAGTTTTACAATAATTACCTCCAATGTTTTAATTCTCTTTCCCTCAATCTCTTTATTTTTATTAATCTAGAAATGCTCATAAATTTTACTTGAATGTTTTTTCTTCCGAGCAACTTATTTTAAAATTGTTATTATATTTAAGTACATGTAGTATCCTTTATTAACTATTCTATGTACAAACATGATTGTTCTAAGATATTCAAAATTCCATTAAACTAATTTAATTTTTAAAAAACTATTCAAAAGAGCATTTTCTTTTTGCATTTTCAAGGAATCAAAAAACATTTTTTGATGTTGAAATTACATTGCATATTTCAACTAAAGATATTTGCAAAAGAAAATATAATTTGTACTATAACTAGGAGATAATGCATATGAGAAATATGTAAACACACACAGAGTATTGAAAAAATTAACTCACCTTTAAATGTACGGTGCATTTTTAGTATTTTATTAACTGTAATACTACAACTACTAGATTTTACTAATAGAATTGATTTTCAGGCTTAGCCACATAATGGGTTCCACGATAATGAGCTTAAGAAATTTATCAAAAACTCATATTCATATTTCTGTTAATATTGCTGTATACACTTTATATATTATATGAATTGGATCTCTTAATGCCTCATTGCTTCCTTCAGGGTACATTGTAATGATATGAATTCCTTGGACCTCCAAAGCAAAGGGTCTATAGTCTGAAGTTCCTGTCCATGGGAATGAATTCTACCGTTATAACTCCTATGGGAATCAAAAGGGCCACGATTGAGTGAATGCATGTTGAATAAATAATCTCCCTAATGTCAAGATTATAATGACGGTTGAAATCCCCTTGTATGCTACTTGACACTATATATGACATTTTCTTCATTCATATAATACTTATTATAATCATTTTTGTTCCTTGACCTTCTCTTTGGCAGCATAAAATATGAATAATTAAGCAACTGATAATCCAAAGTAAGGTTTGCAATATTTTTTTAAGAATACATAAATTTGCTCCTTGATTGTGTCTTCTACAAAATGTTCTCCCAGAAATTTAGAGAATTCCTGATATATGAGTAAAGATAAGACATGGGATCATGTTCATGTTATCTAGGCCAGCTTTAAATCTTGGAAGCTACATGATTTTTACAGGATTTTCTGGAACCCCCCATTCCAGGTTAGGTGTTGCAAATGAAAGAAAATGTTCAGATGTAAGGAAACATGTCTAGCACTAACTTCACTATTATTCTTATTCTTTTTATATATTTACTGATTACTCAGGCCCAGAAAGAGCCTTGCCCCTTGTCTTGCTGAAAGCGATAGTCTGGAGACTGTTGACTTGGCAAATATATCTCAGTTTTTTTGGAGTGATTCTGACACTTGCTACCCCAGCATTTACTGAAAATATACAAGCACACAAAATCATACAAAACATAACAGAAATAGTAAACACATAGTTTCTCATGTGAATGGAAGTGTCTCCCAGATTAAAAGTTGGATCCTGTACATTTAATAACACAGTTTCCAGCTCTGAAATCCTTCTGCTGCTTGGCAAAATCATTATTCTGGTATTATCCTAGAAGGGGTTGACTTTTATAAACATTCCCTTTCACAGGCATTTATCTTTCCTTTTCTGAAATACCCATTTTAGCACTTTGTCCCTAAACAAACCAAAGACATAAAAAATCAATTTTTGTTTTAAAAATATAACACAGCCAAGCAATAAATCAATGGTATTTCCAAAGTCCTTTGCATAATTTAAGACCTAAGTCAATAATGATGGCATAGCTTCAGTTGTTCATGTATTATTATTTGTCTTCAAATTTTTGCCACATGTAAGGTTAAAATTTCACATAAAATCTATGATCTTTCTTATGGAAAAAAAGTAATACTTCTTGAAAAGTAACAATAGTGTAAATTATACTGAAAGCCATTCTACACTAACTTGAGTAAACATTTCTGACATATGTCAAGTGAGCCTGTATTATAGCTATAGTGTCTTTAGCATAACAGCAGATAGACTTAGAAAACTATATGTGGCACATAATAGGTACTCATTTAATATTTATTAAATGAATAAATAAAATGGAACATTATTCTTCTGTCAGAGAGGTTTTATCTCTGAAAATGCCTTTGAAATCTTCAAATATAAAGATTGTTAACTTGTAACTTTCAAAGCTTAATAGGAAGGTAGTTCTGGTGTTTCCCAAGTATGAAACGGAAGTACATTCAAGAATGCTAACTGAAGTTGATAACAAATATCAAAGCAAAACTTGAATCATTACTATTAACTGACAGATCTATCAATATTACATGCTTAAAATATGTGAACAATTTATTAACACATTTTCTAAAGGCTTATATTTTCAAATGTTCAAGAATAGTTTATTATTTAATTATCTTCAATGTAATTAAAGGGTTAAAATATCTGCTCATTTACATGTGAATAGTAGATAATGCAGAAACTATTTTAATGTTCCACCAAAAAAATCAAATTACCTGGGCATTGCCAAAACACAATTTAATTTTTTTTTGTAAACAGATATTTCAGTAACAACAAAGTTTAAAGTATATTTTCCTTAAAATCTAACATGATATTCAAGCCCATCTTCTAATTTGTTTTGGAGGGCAGATAGTAGAAGCCATTGTAAATAAAGCTTCCATTCAACCATATGCATTAATAATGTTATTTATTCCAACTGAATTCCCACGGGAGGTAGCAAGGTACAAAAAACAAAAAACTTGCAAGAATCAGGAAATCTGGGTTCAAATATCCAATTCGATGTCTGCAAGATGAATAAGCTAGAAAAGATTGTTTATTTGTCATTAGTTTTATTAAGTTGATTAATTAAAAATTAGGATGGCCAATGGCAGAGAGAGCTACGTTAATGACTTGGGTTGGATTCACCATCATCATTGACTTTCAGATTTGAATGTAAGTTAATTTAAAAATAAATAGATGAATACATACATTAATTTTGTTCTGTAAATTTGAGTTGGTGAATATGTTATTCTAAAGCATATTGTGAATTGACTGTATTTATAGCAAAACAGAAAATATGATGTATCTTTGCTGATGGGATAATCACATGACTTGGTAACAAGAGGTGATACCTCTCATACTAGTAAGATGAGAAATCCCCTAATTGTAAATAGTTTTATCAGGTATGTTTTATATAAATATCTTATTTCATGGCTGTTTAGGAAATTAAAATTAATAGGCAGCGTCTATGAAAACATGTATTGGTGATTGTGTGTTTACATGTCTTTTTCAGTAAAAAAGTGATTTGAAAATCACTATGCATTTGCTGTAGAAAATATAAAGCCAGGTAAAGTGAGAATTAAAGCGACTGTTAGAAAGGAGAGGGATGAGCTATAAGGAAATACATTACAAAAATTATTCTTATTGTTTTTATTAATAAAATTTATATTTCTAGTCGCCCATTATTCCATTGCCAAGATTATTATTCTAGCTATTTATACAACTTATTTCATTTTTAAGTCTTATAACCGAGTATACCTTTTGGCCAGTTTTCTAACAACTGCATTTTCAGGAAACTGTTAAATTATCAATATGATGAACAAATGAATTGTTAAAATATACAATAAAACAATGCCATACGTAATATTCCTATAAAAATACGCGGTTCCGAATGCTACTAGTTTACATCAGGCAAGAAAAATGACTTAAAATTGTTTGAACTAACTTAGAGCACACACTGAATTGATAAATAATTATATATTTTTCTGTGAACCAGACTAGAGAGTTTTGGAAATGCAACTTAGTTTACAAAACAGAAGAATGTATTGTAAAGTGGGAATACTTGGCAGAAACGCAGCTATCTATTAAAGGTGATATTTGTACTTAACTACCAGGTAAAGTTTGCCTCTAAAGGAGGGCAGGCACACTTCAGGATAATTCCCCAAGGCAAGAAGAAAATACTATAATTTCTATTGTATTTGTTTCTGGCTTTTTTCAACTTTTAGTTTTGAAACAATTTTAGACATATGAAATAGTACAAAAAAACAAAATACAGAGTTGCCATACATCTTTGGCAAAGTTCCTCTTAATGTTAACATCTTACATGTAACCGCAGTACAGTTATCAAAACTACATGTTTGTGAGTACAGATCTCTTAGCTAACTACTTTATTTGAATTGCCTCAGCTTTTCACTTATATTCTCTTATAGAAACTTGCTATAGGTTTCTCCTTAACTTCTTCTAGTGGATGAAGGCTTCCTATACGTTCCTTGTCTTTCATGACTTTGATACTTAGGAAAAGTTGGTGTTTTGAGTATTATGTAAAAATGCCACTTAATTTGGGTTTGGTTGATTTTGCAATGATTCAATTGAGATTGAGCATCTGGAAAAAGAATAACACGGAAGTGATATACACTCTTGGTACATCTCATCAGAGGGTATATGATTTCAATGTGGTTTACTATTTGCGATGTTAACATTGATCATTGGACTGGAATAATGCCTACCAGGATTTTTCCACTGTAAAATTATTATTGTTCTCTTTATATTAATAAACATTTTGAAGAGTATACTGAAATCATGTAATTATCTTGTCTCCCCTTTGCATCCATCAGCAAATCTATCCTGCAGCAAGTATTACCGATATTTTCTATTTTCCTCATTCTGACTACATGTATTGATTGGAATGCCTCCATAAGAAACAGTTATCCCTTTTCTCCCACTTATTTTGTCAGTCATTTATTTATACCAGTATGGACTTATGAATATTTATATAATTCTTGAAATTTCAATCCACATATGACTTTATGATAGAAATCAGAAATGCATCAACTTTTTTAAACCCTAATGAGAATGTACATTGGGACCCTCATTAGTACAAACGCTGAACAATCTGTTGCATAGCAAAAAGAGAATTGTTGACAGCAGATAGAGTTCACCATATGATGAAGCTGGTAGTGGCACTATCATTCATTCATTAACTTATTTGCTCTTTCCAGATATATTTATTGAGAACCTACTATGTGCCAGACCATGTTATAGGATTGGGGGGTACCCATTAAATAAAACAGATGAATTTTGCCACGCAGAGAAGTCTAGCATAGAGTAAGAAAAGAAAAGAATGTTAGATAAGGAGGTTACAGAAGTCATCAGAAACAAGTCTATTCAGGACCTAGATTTTACTATAATTTTGCTTGTAAGGCCCAGGCGGATATTTAGTAAGGGACAGTTAATATTTTAAAATACAAATATATCTATATATATAATATATATATGAGAAACATATATCGTATATAGATATAGCATATATATTAACATACTGTATATATAGATTTATAGCAGTGCATGTATGTGTGTGTTTGTGTGTGTGTATATATATATATAGAGAGAGAGAGAGAGCAGTACAAAGTTGGAAGCATGGAGATTTGAGTAATCTAAATAAGAAATCACGTGATTTGAACTAGGAAGCTATTAGCTAAGATGGTCAGATTCAGAATATCTTCGGAAGTTTAAATTGTCAAATTATCTGACAGATTGAATGTAGGGTATAAAAGAACAGTCAAGAAGGTAGACTTCAAAGTATTGAAACTGCGCAAGGGGGTGAATGTTGCATTTACTATTTTGAGAGGGAAAAGTTGGAAAACAGAGCTTATTAGAAATCCAGTTAGAATTCTAATAAACACTTGTATACGTAAGTCTAGATTTTAGCCACGATGAGCCTGGGTTTGCAAACTTTGAATTCATTTGTGTATAAGAAGCATTCAGTTCCTCTAGGAGAGAAAGTTGGGTGGAGTAAATTTAAAGGATAAGCTATTGGAAAGTTAAGGTATTGGCGCACTCTAAGGTTGACATTGGGGCATTGAGAAAGGGAATCCAGCAGATAAATTAGGGTACAATAGAAAATGACATAGAAGTCGCTAGATTTGTGCATGCTTTAGTGTCAAACCAGAAGAGATTCTGAAATCTAGAGAAGGCTCCGTGTGTAATTATTTCAAGACATGAGGCCGCTCCATGTATATTCAACCACTCTCTGTGTTTTGCTTTATTTTAATCTTTGATAAAAGTAAGGTTGCTAAAGAAAGTAAGAACAAGGCAAATGAAAGATTAAAATATTGAGAGTATACCATTGAGATTAACTGAGGCGCCATTAGACTTACTAACGATGCTGTTGAAGAACCTTTGAAACCCATTATTAGAATAAAGTGGTTACCTGGAATGAGCCTATTCAGGGCCTAGATGTTGTTATAGCTTTGCTTAAATTATAATACAGTGGCCTAAAAACAAGGAGAATAACATTTCAAGAAAAGGCAGCTCTCTCAGGTGTTGCTAATATGTCCAATGAGATGAAAAATGTGAATTTACCATGGGATCTGGTGATGTTGAATTCAATGCTGACTTTGACAAGAGCAGTTTCAATGAAGTAACGGGAAGAAAAGCCCTTCTGGAATGAGTTTAATAAATAATGGGAAAAGGGGAGTTAAGAGATAGCGAGGGCAGGTGTGGTGGCTCACAGCTGTAATCCCAGTGCTTTGGGAGGCCGAAGCAGGAGGATCACTTGAGTCCAGCAGTTCAAGGCTGCAGGGAGCTATGATCACACCACGGCACTCTATTCTGGGGAACAGAATGAGGCCTCATCTCTAGAAAAACATAAAATAAATTAAAAAGTAATAGTGAGTACTGATTCATATGAGTGTTTTTGCTACAATGGAATGTAAACAAATGGAGTTAATGCTGAATGATTAGGTGGGGTCTATAGAAAGTACTTAATGGTAAAATACTATTTTTTATTAAGTGAAAGTGTAAATAGTTGAATTAATGAGTGAATAAGCACTTAAAAGTATTTTTTCTTTATTCTAATAATGGGTGTCAAAGGTTCAACAGCATCAATAGGTCCAAGACCAAAATTCAGGTTCTAATAAATTCTCAGTTAATTTCAATACTATGCTCTCAATATTTTAATCCTTCATTTACCTTTTTCTTTCTTTGGAAACCTTACTTTTATTAAAGATTATAATAAAACAAAACACAGAGAGTGGCTGATTGGGCATGGAGTGGCCTTATGTTTTGAAATAATTACACGTGGAGTCTTCTCTGGCTTTTAGAATTTCTTCTGGTTTTGACAGTAAAGCATGTGCCGATCTAGTTAAGTATATGTGATGCACTCATGCTGTGACCGGCAAAGGTATAGCTGTACATTCTGGAGGAGAAAATTGTTGTAGGAATGATTATTTCATGCTGCTCTTCACCTATGTTGGCTCAGCAGGCATCCACACAAATGAAGTTAGGTACCAATGATCAAGAGGTTCTACATGAGAAATGTGGTATATAAATGTATCTATATACCATTTTGTTATGAATAATTAATCTGCTGATATCAGAATTGGTAAAGTCCTCATAGCATTTCAGTTGTAGCTATTTTTTTCATGGTTTGGAAGACTGCATATAGTTATATAGCTTTATTTCATACATCCTCATTAGTAGCATCTATGCAAAGAACTATTTTTAAAACATTTTAATAAAGAAAAAAAGGAGCTGGATCAGGAGGAGTGAGTAAATCTGGGTTTGAATCAGAATTCTGCTCCTTATTGGACAGGATATCTTTGGCAAGCCACTTGAACTCAGTCTCAGGTTTCTCAACTAAAAATGGATGTATTATAAATATATAGGCACTTACCACTACTTTCCTAAGTAGTTAGATAATGGAAGCAATTTGCAACCATAAATGTAAGATATGAAAATACTTTATACTTACTTAACACCTTACTCTGCTTTAGAATGTTCATGTATGTGTTGTCATTTGATTACACCAATTTTTAGACTAAGCAGGAAGAAACTTTTGCTCCAAAGTTACTTATTTAAAAAAAGTAGGAAATAAGAGAAGTTACAAAATAGTTAAAGAGGTCTGAAGTGAATAAAATATTAATTTGTGTGTTTGTTGAATGCCTAAAACAAATCCAAATCTATGGGGGCGTTCACATGTACAAATTAATTTTAATGAACACTGTGAAATCACTATTATAGGTAAAATGTTAGTGATAAATATAAATTTATTAATCATTTCAAAATTCTCCTTTAAAATGAGTGAACTGAGTCATAGAGAAATATAGCAACTTGTTTTCTAATATAAAAGTGAATGCCTGTGAGCTAATATTTACTGAGTTTTTGACTATTTTTTAAGTTCTACATTCAAGCGAATTCTTTATTAATCTACATAATTAACCTCAGAATATCACTATATTTTCCTATTTTTCATGCAAGAAACTACAGATGGTCCCCAACTTAAGATAGTTCAATTTGGGATTTTTTTGATATTAAAATAGGTTTACTAAGGTACTAAATGCATTTCAACTTACAATAGTTTGAATTTATGATGTGTAATTATAAGGAAGTAATCCCATCTTAAGGTGATAAGCATCTGTAGATGTAAAATATATTAAATAATGTAGCCAAGATAATGCCTTTATAAAGTGAAGTTGATTTCAAAACCTGCTTTTTGGCTCAGATTTGTTTCATAACACATCACTGCATTAGTTGTGTCATAATAACAATACACATACTAGTAACAAATCCCAAATAACAACGTCGGTCTGAATAAGTCGAGTATTCATTTCCTCTTAATTGATTCACTTAAACTCATTTCCTGGGTAGTTATTAAAATGTATGAAGGATTTTTAGGTTTTGATGGGTGTAAAACTGATGAAACTCATAAACACGTATATTATAAATACTCTAATATAGATAAACATAGAGTGAGAAAAGAGAAGCATATACTGAGTGCTAGTCACGAGACAAAATCACGATTCATTTATAAGTAAATAGTGAGGACTTCAAGGAAATATGCTATATACATTGCCTTTATATTCCCAGCAAATGGATAAACATAGAAAGAGTGATCTGAAAGTAACGTGTATTCAGAGACGCTATGGCTAACCAATAAGTCAGAGATAACGGACGCAATGTGAAGAAATGAGCTTGGAAGACGCAGCACACTGTGAACGGCATTGAGTGTGATGCTGAAGTATTTAGGTTTAATTCTGGAATCAATGAGGAGTTATCGAAGGCGTGGGAGAGACGTTCAAGCAGGAAAATGGCATCATTTCATTATTAGAAAAAATTACAAATTGAATTAAAGCTATAAGGAAGTTATATCAAATGTGGAAAGTCTAATAGTTTTCAATGCCAAGATTCATTACAAGACTATCTAAAGAAAATTCTGTGCTTTTTTTTTTTTGAGACGGAGTCTCGCTATGTTCCCCAGGCTGGAGTGCAGTGGCGCGATCTCGGCTCACTGCAAGCTCTGCCTCCCGGGTTCACGCCATTCTCCTGCCTCAGCCTCCCGAGTAGCTGGGACTACAGGCGCCCGCCACCACGGCCGGCTAAACTTTTTTGTGTGTTTTTAATAGAGACGGGGTTTCACCATGTTAACCAGGATGGTCTCGCTCTCCTGACCTAGTGATCCGCAGGCCTCGGCCTCCCAAAGTGCTGGGATTACAAGTGTGAGCCACCACGCCCAGCCAAATTCTGCATTTTTATGTTCTGATTAATATTTACAAAGTGAAAACTCATTTGTTTTGTAAGGTATTGATGATCTTCTTTCTTTATTCATAAATTATATCTTTAGGTATTGTGAGAAGCAAATCAATATTATCCAAAGCTTATTGTGCCAAAATTTTTTAGTGAAGAGGAACAGTACGTTTTTATTTATACTGAAACACATTAAAATATGAAATAACATCTTTAAACATTTTTTACTTATATGTACATATATTTATGAGTTATCAAATTTTCTAAGAAAAGGAATTTATCATTTTGTAGAAAGGCTTGCTCATTTTTCAATTGTGTTCTAGGTTAAAAAAAAAGAAGAGAAAGTGTGTATCTAAGGTCTATCTTAATATTTGGTCATTTTTATACTGTAGTTTCTTTATCTCTTCTATTTCTCAAACCAATCAGAGCTACTAAAAGTTCTGTAATTCTGTATTAACTCTGTGAAGTAAATGGATTTCTTAAAAACCACATATTTAAAATAAATGGTATAGTACTGACTATTCTAAACACAGTCAGTGTATGGTTATTTAGTTATTAAGTCTACTCATTTCAAGGCAGGGAAGGTACTAATAGATATAATTTGACTTTCAGATTGATGGGTAAAATCTTCAAATTAAAACATATAAAGCCATAAATGACTCTTTACGTCAACATATATGAGTATTATATATTAATATAGGTATAAATTGTATTTTTATTAACAGTAAATAAAAATACACTTGAAAAATTATTTAAAAATACACTATTTCCAAATGTATTTTTTTCTTACACTGTGACAACATTATTTTTTGCTGGCAATTCAGAGACCTTTCTTCTTTTTTCAATGTCCCTCTTCTGCTAAAGTTAAATAACAATGAGATGGGATTCAATTTTACTGATAAATTCTTCTCCACACAGATAATCGTTTTTCAGTCTTGATCGTCTTTAGGGTATTATGAATAATCCGTGCACCTCTTCATTTAAAATTTATTCTGAGCATTATGCAAGGGTCTAGGGATGTAAAGACAAGTAAAGAAGTTCATAGTCTGTTGGTAGAGGGAGACCCTGCAAATGATCAAGTTATTAAAATCCTGCTAGATAAGAGCTGCTATAGAGGTAACCGAGAGTGCACAACTGACATTTAGCCTAATCCTTCCACCGTAACAAATCCCCAATTTACTACCTTCACAGACCTCAAACAATTGCACATTAACCTTAGCCCAAATGTCTTGCCCTGTAACATTCTGTCTATAAATTCTCCAAACAGAAAACCAGAACATGTCCTGAGATGCATCCGTATGCAAAACCTTTCTATTCACCCATGATATGTAAAGATAAGTATTTAATTTAAATGTATTTTTGAAGCCATCTGATTGTGGGTTGTTTCCATACCTGTCTAGAACATAGCTGTGTTATCCTAATGATAATTTTTTCTGTCCTGCTCTTTGCCCTATCACTATATGTTGAATTCTGTTCATCGCTCCCCCAGTTCCAATCCCTTCTCTTCTTCTTGATCACATCTTAATATTAACCATTTTACATAATTTTCTTACTACCGGGTTAATTTTTCTCTCTAAGATACTATGTAGTAATTGTTCCTCCAGCTATTTTCTCTCACTAGTCATATCTCAAGTATTTCTCTACTCATAAGATGCATTGCAATTAGAAACATATGCCTTTAATATTTTCATATTTTCTTTGCTCTTCAAAATCTTTTCCAGTTGCTTAATATAATTTTCTATTTTCACAGCACTTTTATATTTATCTGATAATACCTATATAAATGGTATTTCTTTAAATATCATTAAAGAAATACCATTAGAACACATGAATGGAAAGTAAACACATTTAATCAGCTAACAAAGTGATAACAACTGCCACAATTTGTTACATTTTGTTCACTCCTTTATTCTTTTCAAACACAAATACATGCTAATGTTAACAATTGAACAAATTATTTTTTTACATATATGTAGCCTGATTTTTCTGAAAAATATGTTGTGAACTTTTCCCAGTGGCCCTAAATATTTTGAAATTCTCTATACCTATCTGAATAGTATTTCATCTAATGGATATTCTTAACCAATGTTTGTTCCTTATATTGTGGTGCTGTGATTAATATTCTAGTGTAAAATCCTCAAATTCATCTACAAAAAAATACTTTAGTATATACATTGCCAGAGATAAAGGTGAAGTAATCAAATAACTCAAAAAAAAAAAAACTCAAAAAGTTTAAAATTAAAGTAATGGGACAGATGCACAAGAAAGTAGACAATTACTACTAAATATAGCATTAATATATGAAGTTTTGATTTAGTACTAATTCCCTGCTATGTGCATTAATTCTGCCTCATGAATTTTATTTGGTGAGTACTATTTTTTCCATTGTATACATGAGGGAATCCCAGTTTGGGGAAACTATTTTACTCTAAAATTACCTGAAATTATAATATGAATATGAACAAAGCACAAAATGTTACAGTGTTAACTAGAGAAAATGTGATTTTTTATTTTGACAAATAAGTAACTTCCATAAACATATATAAAACAGAAAGTTCTGCTTGCTAAATAACACAAGTATGATGATGAAAAATAGAAGTAAAAAAGAAAATTTCACAGAACCGTGGTTACAGAATATTGAAAGGTAACTGCAGAAAAAATATGATGAATATTTTTAAAGGAACTATATGCTTTAATAATAATAGAAGAAATGTGCCCAGCATATATCATTATATTGTTGCATCGTCAAAAATGACAAAGAATAACAATAATAGTTTTGTTGAAATAGGAAGGCTGATCAAATGACTGTCATCTTAATTCTTAAGAAGCTTTTAAGGAAAGTTGTTTTTTTTTTTTTTATTTTTGAGATGGAATTTTGCTCTATCGCCCAGGCTATATAGTGCAGTGGCCCAATCTCGGATCACCGCAACCTTTGCCTCCTGGGTTCAAGCAATTCTCCTGCCTCAGCCTCCCAAGTAGCTGGGATTACAGGCTCCTGCCACTGCACCCAGCTAATTTTTGTATTTTTAGTAGAGATGGGGTTTTACCACGTTGGCCAGGCTTGTCTTGAACTCCTGACCTTGTGATCCACCCTCCTCAGCCTCCCAAAGTGCTGGGATTACAGGCGTGACACACTGAACCCAGCCAAGAACGACATTTTTTAAAGGAAAAGAGACAAATGCTAGAGAGATTGAGAGGAGTCCAATAGAAGACAAGAGGTTATAGCAAATTTTACAAAGAAGGAAGTAGAGTGACCGTGAGGTGAGATGTTCCTGAATACGCAAAAGACAAACCCTTGAAAGTGTCTTGTTCTGAAGCCAGTAATTATGGCCGAGGGCAGATGTACACAGAGAGGGAAATAGTTAATTAAAAATATATCTATGGCAACACAATACTAAATTTTGATCACACTTCCATCTTCTTGCCTTTTTTTATTCGTACAGGTTAAGTTTCTATAGTCTTTTATTCATCACCAAGCTAAAAGAAAAAAGATCAGCACTTCCTGTACAGCTATTGAAAAGCGTCTGAGGAGAATTAAGGTAGCAGTGACCTTGTAAGGAACAGAAACCCCCAGCATTCTGACACTTCAAAACCCAGCTTATCATCCAGATCTGTCATTGTTCTACTTTGATTTAGATGTAATGCTTCCAAGAAAACAACTCTTCTCACAAACAGAATCACTCCCAATCATTAGCCCATCTTCCCTCGTGAACAATGTGGTGAGGGGGTGATGAGAGGGAAGAGGAGCCTGGATATGCATCTGCAGAAACAAAGGTGGCGGCAAGATGACTCCAGCAGCTTTCTGCAAATGAACATGAATGGATAATTAGGTTTATAAGACGTGCGAAAACAGCTAAAGTGTAAAAAGAAATGACTTAAAAACAACAAAAAATCTGAGAAACTGTCACAGGCAAAAGAAAACTAAATGTAATATGCGATCCTGAAGGGGATCTGAAACTGAAAAGATCATTATACTTTATTTTAAAATAATATATCATCAATATTGGTTTATTCACGTTGACAGATATACCATCACAGGGAAAGATGTTTATACTAGAAACAACTGGGAGTCCTGTAGATGGGAATCCTCTGTATTATTTTCATGAATATTCTATAAACTTAAAGATATTCTAGGGCCGGGCGCGGTGGCTCACGCCTGTAATCCCAGCACTTTGGGAGGCCGAGGCGGGCGGATCACGAGGTCAAGAGATCGAGACCATCCTGGCTAACACGGTGAAACCCCGTCTCTACTAAAAATACAAAAAATTAGCCGGGCGTAGTGGCGGGCGCCTATAGTCCCAGCTACTCGGGAGGCTGAGGCAGGAGAATGGCGTGAACCTGGGAGGCGGAGCTTGCAGTGAGCCGAGATTGCGCCACTGCACTCCAGCCTGGGTGACAAAGCGAGACTCCGTCTCAAAAAAAAAAAAAAAAAAAAAGATATTCTAAAATACAAATTGTACTTAAAATTAAAACAATAATAATAAATTATAAGCTGGACATGGTGGCGTGCATCTTTAGGCTTATAGGCAAGAAAATCACTTGAACTTGGGAGTTTGAGGCCAGCCTGGGCAACAAGCTGAGATGCTGCTTCTGAAAAATATAAAAATAATAAGTTAGTATTTTACAGCTTTATTCAGTTATGTTTTACAAATAAATTGTATATATTTAGGATGCACAATGTGATGTTTTGATATATGTATTGTGAAACGATTACCATAATGAAGATATATTTATTATTGTTATTGTAATTATTATTATAGGATTAAAAACAAATGAGCTAAAATATTGTAAATGGTGAGTCTGGGTAAAGGATGTATAGAATTTTTTAAATTATTTTTGCAACTTTCCTGTGCTTGAAATTATTTCAAAATAAAAAGAAAAGTGAAAAATGATAAGCAAACAAGCAAAAAACTCATCACAGAAATATGCTGAGATAATTCAGAAAGTAGATGAAGCTTTAACGACAACAATAAGAAAAAAACAATTCCTTGTGATTCCCAAGAAGATATTGCCACTATGGAGGATTGAGGAGGGTTGGTTGGGAGGACATGTACTATCAAAATGAAATAGGAAGCTAGAGAGACTTCTTAAAGCTTAAAAATGACTACGATGTTTGAAAGAAAAACCAGATGAATATTCATAAAATGTAGAGGAAAGTCACAAAAAATGCCAACAGAATGAGATAATAAGGCATCAGGCATCTGATGTACTACCATTACTAGGCAATGGGACAAAGAATGAATAGAAGAATATCATCCAAAAGGCAATAGCAAAATATCTCCTGGAGCTGAAGAGAAATTTCGATTTAGTCTCAAATGGTCCGTCAAGTATCACTGAATGAATGAAAGGTAAGCCACCCACACTAAGGCACATTATTATTATTATTATTTTAATTATACTTTAAGTTCTGGGTTACATGTGCAGAACGTGCAGTTTTGTTACATAGGTATACACGTGCTATGGTGGTTTGCTGCACCCATCAACCCATCACCTACATTAGGTATTTCTC
Organism: Gorilla gorilla gorilla; assembly: GCF_029281585.2. NCBI lineage: Eukaryota > Metazoa > Chordata > Mammalia > Primates > Hominidae > Gorilla > Gorilla gorilla. Next base: position 118,650,359 of record NC_073238.2, read on the forward strand.
CTAATGCTCTCCCTCCCTTAGTCTCCCACCCCCCGACAGGCCCTGGTGTGTGACGTTCCCCTCCTTGTGTCCATGTGTTTTCATTGTTCAACTCCCACTTATGAGTGAGAACATGTGGTGTTTGGTTTTCTGATCTTGTGATAGTTTGCTGAGAATGATAGTTTCTAGCTTCATCCATGTCCCTGCAAAGGACATGAACTCATCCTTTTTTATGGCTGGATAGTATTCCATGGTGTATATGAGGGCACATTATTATAAAAGATAAGGAATGACTTGAAAAGTAGATCATCATAAAAGACTCTAGAATGGATAAAATTAATCACACATAGACACCCCTCACAAGTCACCAAAACCAGTCACCAGTCCAAAAGAATGAAAACAAGACTAAACTAGAGACTTCATCAGGAGTATGGAAAAAAAGGGCAATGATAAGCAGTTTTCATTTTTAAAGAAACAATGTCAACCAAATAGTCTAAAAACAGTATAAGAAAAAAACAATTTTCGTTACATATATATTTGAAAAATAGCACAATGAATAATAAGAAATCACAAAGGAGAAATTGTATACATAAGTGACAGAATATCATGGAAATAGAAAAACTCTAGTAACATCCACAAGACAAGGTAGACTCCCTGCAGAAGAACTCGGCATCAGTTTCACACAAGATTTCTCCTCATCACCATGTGGCATTATGACTTCATTTGCTTTCTTGATTTGAAGGCTAAATCTTGCATGAAAGCATAATAAATTCATTCAACCTATACTTCAATAGTTCGAAAACCATAATAAAAGCTGTAATAAAATATTGTTTATTCTAAATAAGAATAAATATTCAATATAAGAACATTGCTAAGGGACAGATGCTGCAAATTTTGACAAATTTCCCTAATACTATTATCATTAATTTATCTTATGGAACAAAGATATTCAAGTCAATTCTCATAATTAAATTAAATACTGGAAAATGGTATAAAATAATTATAATTTACTGTAAACATACTATAAAATTTTCATCAGCTGTTTTAAGAGACATTGGTTATAAAAAATAGTGATATAATTTTACATCTTTGAAAAATTAATTATTAAATTTATCCTATATTTAAGTTCAGTTAATGAAACCCTCTTTTGACTTCCCATGGTACTCTTATCATAATTATGAAGTGTTATCTAATTTTACCACTGTGTATTTTTATTTATCTTTTTGTTCGGCTGCTTTTTCTTCAAGATTATGGTTTTGGGGAGAAAGCGGCCACAATTCCCAAGCTTAGGCAATTTCTGGGGCAGTATCTAGTTCCTGGAAAATCCCTGAAATATGTGTTAAATCAATGCCTAGCACTTAATTGCCGCCATCACGTGGGGTCAGTTGGACCTTTCTCATGAAATTCCTCCGGGTCTCTAGTTTAGGACTTGCCTCCTTCCTTTGTTGACTCATGCATGGTTTGTACTGTATATTCCTTTCTCACAATTATTGGGTGAAGTTGTTATGTACTTTCTAGTGAAATATCAATAATTATTAAATAATACATAACAAATCTTAAATTATGTAATGCCAAGAAAAAACTAGAAATTCTCCAAGATGACAAAATAACATTTTGGACTTATTTCATATATGTAATATTTATTTTTTATATAAATATATATATTATATATAGAGAGAGTTTAGAGACAGGGTATAGTGTGTGTGTGTATATATAGATATACATATATATATTTTATATATGTGTGTATATATATATTTTATGTGTGTGTGTGTATATATATATATATATATATTTATTTATTTGTTTATTTAGAGAGAGAGAGACAGGTCTTTGTTGCCCAGGCTGGAGTGCAATGACATGATCATAGCTCACTGCAGCTTTGAACCCCTGAGCTCAAAAGGATCCTCCTGCCTCAGCTTTCTGAGTAGCTAGGACTACAGGTGTGCACTGCCATGCCCAGCTAATTTTTTTTAATTATATTTTTAGAAACGGTCTTGCTATGTTACCCAGGCTGATCTCAAACTCCCGGCCTCAAGCTCTCCACCTTCCTTTGCTTCCTGAATTGTTGGGATTACAGTTGTGAGCCATTGTGCCCAGCCATAACTCATTTTTTACAGAAGAGGATATAGTCTTTCTGTTCCACTGTCTCTGCTGGGCTTCTCATACACTCTTGGTCATTTAATTGACTGTGTTTTTGGCTCTCCTTCCAGTACAACCAGTAAAATAACTAGAGCAGCTTGACCTGCACTACTGTTTTCTGCTTTGTGTAAATATGGATTTAGAAGAGGAATGAGGTGGGGAGGGCATATACGGCCTTTGTACCTGTGTTGCAGCTCCCTAGCTACATACAAATAACCACCCTTATTGAAACCACCCTTCAATAACCACTACTTGTATATTCACAGATTTGGGGTTTTATACATAAAATCTAGAAACATTTTATCTACCATAAATCCACCTATATCTTAACCATCATAAAATCTTGAGATTTGTCATTGATTCTTTCACGTGTAGATATCCTGTGCAAAGTAGTTTGCCTTTCTGAGATATCACACTTTCATGTGTATTATCCAGTAATTAGAAAACACAATTTATAAAACAATAGTGAATCATGTTACTTACATTCTCTCTATATACAATATGCCAGCATCGAATCTTCCAAATTTCAAAGATTCAATTAATTTTTAAATAATTTCATATTGCCATATAATGCATTTTCTTCTTTAGTGAATTTTATATTTCTTTGGATTTTATCAGTTCTAATCCATGGGTGGTAATATATATAATTATACATATTTATATAAACACACACACACCTAATAAGTTTCAAAACCCACCTATTGTGTTCTATTTTCGCTTGTGGTATACTTTAAATAGTAGAACTTGACCTGGTAGAGCCATCATGTTCTCTAAAATTATGATATGACATTAGGTTCTAAAGAGAGAATCAGATGTCATGGATTATATTTTCAGATGCTCGATACCAATTTTTTATGATCTTGGAAAAATGAATCAACTTGTAGAGTCATACAAACACATTTAATGGTTTGAGAATAAGTAACAATTTAATTATGTTTTAAAATGTAAGATACATTAAATAAGCTGTTCATAATCTTATTATTTATTCTTCACTGTATGGATATATTAGAGTTTATTTGAATTTTTATTTATGCAAGTTACCTAAGAATAGTGCTTAGAAGTTCTTGTGGGAATTCAAAAATTGGATTCCTCAGTTGTTTTAGGCGAGAAAATACAAATTAGCAGAATTTCTGCAAGGCAGCTGGGGCATTTACCCAATTTCAGTAAATGTGGTAGAATTTTCTCTCGATGCTATTCTGCAGACAAAGAGGATTTAGAACTACTTTTGGCTGCACAAGAAGGATATTTCTGTATATTGCAAACAAAATGCAGCCACCACTGAATGAAAAAAAATCATTTCAAAATAAAACACGCATGTTACCTTTTTTCTACTTGCGTTTCTGTTGAAGAAATAATCATGCTCATTGCTGAAAGTCACCTCCAAATCAACATAAACATACAATTACTACTCTGGGGTGAGAATTGTCTCTTTTTCTATAAGCAGAGTATGAAATGGTTTTAGATGTCAAGAAATAGAATAGCGGAAATGAGGTGATTACTCATTTAAGCCAAATGGAAAACTGTGTCTAATTGTCTAACTGCTCCATTGACTTCAAATAGTCTGCAAACAGTCACAGACTCCTGATACGTTTAATGCACTCCCAAGGAGCTAAATAGACCTTCTGCAGTATTGAATTTCCATGGGAATTCAAAACATGATTCTTATTGCTTCTGTGTTTCTTCTCGTCATCCTCAGTGCTAATTTCTTTCAATCACACATACATTTTTTGGTTCATAGTTTACCTTGGTTTCTTGGAAACTGGCAGAGAAAACAAAAGCTTACGAGTAGTAGTATCAAAGTAAAATTAGAATATCTCTTTTTTAGTTTACATCTAAGCAAAACACACTGGCATCATTTTTGGTCTCTCAAATCAAACTGTGACTATTACTAGTACTCGGTATTTATTCAACCATTCAAAAAGATTTTCTTTCATAGATGCTGTTCAACTTCCTAACAGCACTGGCCTTCTTACCAGTAAAGAAAATATTTTAAAAAATAACTTGGATAGGCGCTGTTGCTCACGCATGTAATCCCAGCACTTTGGGAGGCTGAGGAGGGCCGATCACGAGGTCAGGAGATACAGACCAGCCTGGCCAACATGGTGACATACCGTCTCTACTAAAAGTACAAAATTAGCCAGGCATGATGGTGCACGCCTGTAGTCCCAGATACCCGGGAGGCTGAGGCAGAAGACTAGCCGGAACCCGGAAGGTGGAAGTTGCAGTGAGCCGAGATCGTGCCATTGCATTCCAGCCTGGCGACAAAGTGAGACTCTGTCTCAAAAAAAAAAAAAAAAAAAAAAAAAAAAAAAAAATTAAAAAAAAAAGAAATACTTATCTTCTTTTTCTTTAATGTTCAAATTAGCTGAAGCAAAAATTAAACAGCTATCCAGCAGTTAATACACTAAACAAAACCAATTTAAATAATAGTTATTCTGGCAGAATTGTTGAAAATTCTACCTTGTTTTGACTGGCCCTAGAGAAAAATCTGATTCAAAAATAACCAAAAATATTCAATGAAAATATATAATATTCTAAATTGAAATTGCTTAAGTTGTGTAACATTTTCTTATCATGATAAAATAAAAATCTAGAACAAGGAAATCATAATTATTTTCCTTTGAATGTGATGTTTTATGTACATTTTATACATATATTTAGACTGTAAAACAATTAGAATAATATAATAAAACTAAGCTCAATTTTTAGATTATGTATCCACTTTGTCTTTTGTTAAAACAGTATTTTTTTGGTTTCAAAGAAAATCTTTTATATAAAAATTGAAGAAAAAAATACTTAGGCAATATTATAAGGCACTTCCTGGATCAGGTTATACCAAAACACACATACCACAATGTATGTTTCTCTGAAAATAATATATGTTTGAAAATAATTTATGGAAATTATATCTCTGTTTTCAGTAAATAATGACAAATGAGTTCATAATTTAATAAAATGAAGCAACACACTTAAAGACACTAAAAATATTTTTGATAGATAATATCAGACAGATATCAGTACACTGGAATGATTGACTATTTGTAACATATATTACTAGTAGCAGCAGTGAGAGGTAGAGAGTAGATAAACGTAATAGAAATATCAAGATTCTTATGACTTAAAATTTAATAAGTCAAAAAGAACAAATGGAATTTTATTTGTATAGTCTTAGAGGAAAGTTGATTGACCAGAATGAAAACTATTCGTACAGAAATTAAGAATGTAAGAAAATAAATTGTGCTGAATATTGTAATTTAAAAGCAAGTATTTATACTAAAATTGATTAGAACATTAGAATTTCTGGATCAAATGTGGACTGTCATATATTATCAGTGGACACCAGTGGAACAATAACCATGTGAAGATTTTAGAGACTCCTGTCTCCTCCAATCCAGATAACCTAAAATATAACAACAGGGAGGGATGTTACTTACAAGACATAGTAAAACTCACCTGACTAAGAAGTCCTGCAGTTCTGACAATGAGTTTGACTAATGGTAAGAGCTGTGTGAATAGGTAGTGACAAGCAGCTCTGCAAAACCATTATTTTTTGTTTGTTATATTTATCAAATTGACAAACATTTTTCCAGCAGCAAGCGTCTCCATTCCTTTGTATTTCTTTTACCTACCTAGAAAAATCAGTTTATAATTCCAAAGGCAGAAACTATTTCATTCATATCCTGAGCTCTTAGCATGCTTTGGTTTTGTAGTGATGCAGTAAGGGCAGATAATGCATCTGCAAAATGAATGAGCTGCTCTAGGTACAACATAAAACAGTCCTTTTTACATCATCTACACTACTTAATTGGGTCATAATCATTTTCTCTTAGTTATATTTTATATTAACTTTTATTAAATCAATTTAGCATAAATATTAAATTATTATGTGTTTAAATATCACCCATCATTTCTGTAAAATTGAAACAAAATAGAAACAAATTAAGAAAGCAGTTGCTTTTCTTAGGAATCTTTATACTGAAAAATTCCTTAACTTGTTCCTTCTTCCCTTGCTCCCTTTCTTTTCTCCCTTTCTTTCATCTTCCTTCCTTCCTACCTTCCCTTCCTCCTCTCTTCCTTCCTTCTTGACAAATATGTAGTTTACTTGATCTTGTTTGTAGAGGTTAGGAGAACAAGACAGAAATACAACACTAGTGCTCATTTAGCTTTAATCATTTTGGAAGAGATGTAAGATACAAATATGAATATTATGTAAGATAATTTGAGTGCTATGATTTTCCCTGGGTCTATAAAAACTCACACTTCCTGATTTTCGTTTGTTTACCTAAATCTAGTAGCTAATGAGTTTAACAGAAGACAAAAATTCCTACATCAAAATAAAATTTCCCTTTAAATTACCTCAACTAGAAAATCCTTGTAGTTCTCATGCAAACAAATATTCTGAGCCTGTTCTCCCATTTCACCAATCACCTTTACCTCCTTCAGTCCCCAGGCTCCCAGGACCCTTTTAAGAAAGCCTGTGGCCCTTACTTAAAGAGGAATGGACACCGATACGTATGTCCAGCAGAAACTGGAAGTGACGTATTACATCCATGTGCCTGTTAATAATTAAATAAATACTTTAAAAAGGTATTGCAACTGCTAAAAATCTAAGAATGCAGTTTGAAATTAAATACTACTAATATTTACTTTGAAGTCATTGTTTTTCTTCTTATAATTCGTATTATGTGGGTTAAGCTAGCAAATGACTTTTGGAGTATTCCAAACATGAGATCATTATACCTCTGGATTTCTATAAAAGTTGTTCACCACTACAACCTGCTTGTCTGAATCCTGGAACAAGGGGATACCTTCACTCAACGAAGTAAAATACCAGTATTCCAGAGCCTCTTTAGACAGAAAATTCTGAATTGATACCTTGCCATGAATTTGGTTGAGAGAAATGCTATGGAGAGGATATTATCTTTATTACATAGTACACATTTACTCTTCTATGTATTATGAGTTCTATCTGTGAGTTCATCTGGTGGTCAGAAATTTGACCATTTCACTGTATTAACCAATTCTTTTACAGACTATCCTTTACATTTTGGTATTTATTTTATGGCTTTTTAATTTTAATATATCTTTTATTAAAGCACATATACTTACAGAATACTACCCATGAGATGCATGTACGATTAGATGAAATTTCATGTTACTGACATGAAGACCAACAAGAATATTACAGGGTTGCCTCAAAATAATTTTCGTCTTCATTTTCTTAATACAGATCTTTAGAACCTGTGAATTTTTGCCTTCATTTTTCAATGGTATTTTTCCTGGGTTCAGGATTCTTGGTTATTTCCGCTTAGAAAGAAGTCAATCCATCATCTTTTTACTTTCGTGATTTCTATTGAGAAGTTGGCTGTCAATCTTATGCTTGCCCATTTGAAGAAATTATGTCTTCCTTTTTTCATTATTTTAACTTTTTCCCTTAGTTTACATACTTTCTTTTAACTTCTGTTTTTCTCTGTTTTCTGTGTCTAACCTTCTGTTACTATAATCTAGAGCTATTAATTTCAGATGTCCTATTTTTCAGCCCCAGAATTACTGTTTCCCTTTACTGTTCCTAATGAGCACACTCTATATTTTCATCTACTTTGTCCATCCATTTTTAAAAATTTTAATAGTCATTGTAAAATCCTCATCAGCGAATTTCAATTTCTGTTTGATGTGTAGTTCTGTTTTTATTTTCTATTAGTTCTCTCCTCCTTGGCTTTCAGCCTATCATTTAGTGTAGCTAGTAATTTTTGATTATGTTTCAACATTGACATTGTATATAAAAATTGTAGAATCCCCATAATATTATCACGCTCTAGGCTAACCATTGGTAAACTATAGTTCATGGGCCGAATCTGGCTAACTTGTTTTGTTTCTGTAAATAAAGATTTATTGGAAAACAGCCACACTCTTTCATTTACATATTGTCTATGGCCACTTTGACAATACAATGGCAGACCTGAGAAGCTGCAGGAAGAGACAATATGGACCACTGAGCCAAAAACCCTCTGGCAATAAAACAGTTTCTGCTCAGCTCAATCTAATCAGACTTGCTATATCACAGCTGTGTTGAGTCCTAACAAGTGCATTCTATCTATGTTCTTCCCTCAACTTTTAGGGTGTAAAATAAGATCACAGTGGGGTTTTTAGGGCCCTTTTCCTTAGTGATTTTTTTTTTTGTCTCAGAAAAACTGAAAAAAATGCTCTGTTGTGTTTTCCACAGGCTGTCAACTTAGGTGGTTAGTCTTGGAATCCCAGTATTCTGCACACGTCATTAGGAAAAAAATTAAGAAGCAAAATGAAAAGTAAATTTCACATTCCTGTTATATATGGTAACATTTGATAAAAGTTAACTGCAGGATGTTAGCTGAGAGACAGGGAGTGGTTGGTGGTGGCTTAGTTCTCCTTCCTTACCAAATAGCAAAAAAGAACATTTTATAAAACTTAACTGCAGGATGCTAGTTGAGTGATCGGGAGTGATTGGTAGCAGACTAGTTTTCCTTCCTTACCAACTAGAAAAAAACGAATAAAACAGAAAAAAATATCTCTAAGAAAGCAATGGGAGCTGCTGAGGCAAACCCTGGATGTCTGCAATCCCTGTAGTATCTGCAAAAAATATTTGTCAGTTTTGTTTTTCTCTCAGTTATCCTCACTTGACATGTAATCTGGATGGTCAGCCTCTTGTAATGAACCAGAATTAACAAATTGCTTCATAGTAACATTGGCAGTTCAGCTCACTTATACAAGGTTCTCCACTCTCAGTAGTCTTAATGCCTCAAGTTCTCTTCGCCTCCACAACCCCCATTGCCTTCTTAGAGACAATTTTTTTTAATTTTATTCTTTTTTTTATAGTTGGCAAGGAAGGAAAGCTAGTCTACCACCAATCACTCCGTAACACATAGCTAATACCCTCCAATTAATGTTTATCGGATGTTACTATGTATAACAGTCACGCGAAATTTGCTTTTTATATTAGTTTTCTTTTTTCCCCATAGATCTGCTTTCAACCTCAAAACATTCATTTTCTTCTATATGTTTTGCTTTGTAAGCTACTTCAAATCATTCTTGGGAATTGGACAGCAACAAAGACATTTAATCATTAAAAGGAAGACATTAAAAATGTCTATTCTTGCATTTAGATGGACTTTATAATGACAATTTAAATAGAAAATGAAATTCTTTTCAACAGCAGTATATTTGTATTCATTCTTTCACACCTTCTTTCAAAAGCAGTCTGACAATAAAATGGAAGTAAGTGATTCTTTATAAACAGAGCCCTTTAGGAATGTCCTTTGATCCAGTTAACACCTATTTATTCCCTTACCATTCAGTGTACTTACAGTTTTTTGCTAAAATTTGTAAATACTTCTCTTTTTTCCACCCTAAATACAGTTGTCACTTTCTTAGCCTTAGTCATGTAATTTTCATCTGGAACTTATTTACAAATGACCTTTCCAAAAAAACTGCTATTTTCTAACCCTGCTCCGGTTAGGGTTAGTTGGCTCTTATCATTAAATAAGTTTGGTTGTTAGCACCATGTAAGGTTAAATATGGATAATTAATTGTCTGTCTTAGGCACTGGCTCTTGGTAGAGACTCGGCAATAGCTAGGCGTTTTCTTATTTGCAAGGCTCTTATATCGGTTGGAACCCGGAGAGTGCGCCAACAAACACCACAAGGTGGTGTGGAGAAGCACTGTTTTTAATGACCGCCTGGTTGCAGAAGGGCTGAGGCCTAAAATGGTGTCAGCACCAGTGAGGACAGGGCAGGGGTTTTATAGTCTCCTGTAAACGGGAAGTGATGTAACTGCTACACAGCACCTGGACAGCCTCTCTCTCGGTCTTCAGGGGGTACGTGTCTTCTGGCCAGCTCCTGTCCTTCTTCTGCTATCTTGCTGATGCACACTACTGACACAAATGGTCTTGCGCCTTGGGACTGGGCCTGAGAAGGGAGGAGTTATTCATTCCCTTAAGCTTTCAGGCCCCAGGGAGAATCTTTCACTATTCTTTTCTCAAAGGTATTCCAAGTTCTAATGTTGCCCTTCCTAATTTTATTTCATACATTTTTCTAATGTTTAATTTTACCAAATATTCATATTCATAAAAATGTTTGGTTAATATAATGCAGTATGAAGAGACTCAAATTTATCAAGAAACTAATATGACCCAGGTACTGTGCTAGTTTTTTACATACATTTTCTTTCTATTTAATTCCCTGTGTTGTTACTCATGTTTAATACATGAGAAAATTAAGCTGGAAAAAAGTTAAATAAATCTCCTTTGGTTAGTCCCCAAGTGATCATTATCATACTTTAAAATTTACTGATAATTCTTTAATATACATAAATACTAATGTTTATTTTCCAAATTGTCTTGTAACAGGGATCCTCATGCATTGTATGCATTATGATTGATGATATCTGTTATCTTTTACTTTTATCTATTGCTGCATAAAAAAATCCTTCTAAACTTCAGTGGCTTAAAACAGAAACATACTGCTTTTCTCTCAGACTTCAGTGGATTGACTGGACTCTGACGGGTAGTTCTTATTTGGAATTTCTTATGAGGATGCAGTCAGATGGTGGTTGGACTGGAGCAGCGGTGTGCTAGAGTCAGTTTTTGCTAGTGCAAAAGACAACTTTGTGCATGTATTTCTAGTTTTGCCTCCGGTGATGTCACATTGATAGCTAGAAACAGCCAGGGTAGTGGCAGTTCAATGAAGATTGAAATTGCCATGAATCAAGGCTCTATATCCACAGCCCACCTTTGGAAACTGGATCTATCAGCAAATCACTGGACTGAAATCATTTGAAGGCTAAGTATTGCCAAATTCTCTTTCTAGAAGTGTGTAATTGCATATGCCATCCACGTACTTACCAACAATGTACGGAAATGTCTGTCTCCTCATGGTCTGACAGACATATTATATTACCAATCTTTTGGATTTTTATAAATCTAAGAGGTAAGAAATTGCATTTCAGCACAGTGTCCACTTGCATTTTTTCTTACTATGAGTCAGGTAGAGCATCTCTTCATTTACAGTCTTTTGCATTCTTTTTCTATCAATTATCTATTGATACCTGTTATTCATTTTTCTGTAACGTTTTTATTCTTCTAAGTACAGCATAGAATGTTATATCTTATTATTTATAATACAATGATATTATTGTATTATAAATACATTTTTTTCTGGTTGGTAAGGAAGAAGAACTAGTCTACCACCAATAACTCCATGTCACTGGAGCAGTGGTGTGCTAGAGTCAACTTTTGCTGGTGCAAGAGACAACTCTGCATCTATTTCTAGTTTTGCCTTCAATGATGTCACGTTGATAGCTAGAAACAACCAGGGTACTGTCCTTTCACTTCCTTTTTAAAAATTAAATGTTTGCATTGCCACAGATGGATATGCTTGCTTTGTTCCTGATTGGGGAAGGTATTCAGTCTTTCACCATTAAGTATGATGTTAACTGTTAAACATTTGTAGATGCCTTTAATCAACTTTGAATAGTTTCCCTCTATTACTATTTTGCTGAAACTGTACATCATCAATGTGGATGTTTGATTTTGTCAAATGCCCTTTATACATTAGTTGATGTTGTGTCTGGAATTGGTGGGTTCTTGGTCTTGCTGACTTCAAGAATGAAGCCGCGGATGCTCGCTGTGAGTGTTACAGTTCTTAAAGATGGTGTATTCGGAGTTTGTTCCTTCTGATGTTCAGACGTGTCCAGAGTTTCTTCCTTCTGGTGGGTTTGTGGTCTGCTGGCTCCAGGAGTGAAGCTGCAAAACATCCTGGTGAGTGTTACAGTTCATAAAGGCAGTGCATCCTGGGTTGTTTGTTCCTCCCGGTGGGTTCGTGGTCTCGCTGATTTCAGGAGTGAAAGCTGCAGACCTTCGCAGTGAATGCTACAGCTCATAAAGGTGGCATGGACCCACAGAGTGAGCAGCAGCAAGATTTATTGCGAAGAGTGAAAGAACAAACATTACATAGGATTGAAAGGGACCCCAGTGGGTTGCTGCTGCTGGCTAGGGTTGCCTGCTTTTATTCCCTTATTTGGCCCCACCCACATCCTGCTGATTGGTCCATTTTACAGAGTGCTGATTGGTCCATTTTACAGAGTGCTGATTGGTCCGTGTTGACAGAGTGCTGATTGGTGCGTTTATAAACCTTTAGCTAGACATAGAGTGCTGTTTGGTGTGTTTACAATCCTTTAGCTAGACAGAAAAGTTCTCCAAGTCCCCACCGGACTCAGAAGCCCAGCCAGCTTCACATCTCAATGTGATCATATATTTTTTCTTCTTTAGTCTATTGATAATGAATTTCATTTTGATGAACATGTGTTAAATCATTTCAGAAACTATGTTGGATGTGTTTTCCAAATGTCAGTCTTCATTTTCTTTATAAACGAGCCACTCCTTCAATTATGTTCCTTAAAGGAAGGGTATGTGTAGGTGAAGAAGAACCTCTCATGTTTTTGTGCTCAGTTTCATGTCCTATTCCACTTTTGCCTGATGTAGGCTGAAAATAATGGAAGACAGTGTCCTTGGAACATGGCTGCTATCTTTGCAAGGATGTGCACAAATTGGGAAAGTGAATTGACAGGAGAATGAATATGTGGCCTTGTCACTCACCCAAATAGAAAATGATTTACTGCAATTGCATTCACTATATAACTGTTTAGAATTGTCTAGCTAGAGGATAGGAGAATGTAAATAGAAGTACAATGTATAGTAGATCAAATGTAAAATTCTATGTTGAATATGCCTTCACCAGAGTCCAAGCAAAAGAGCTTGAGGAAACTCTGAAGGTTTTATTTCAGTGTTTCATTTTGTTCCATCGTCCTGTGTTTCTCTTATCTCTGCTGGAATATGTCCATTTTCCATCCACCTTAATTTAAATCTACATGTAAATTTCTGAAAACTCCTCTCTTTAGGATTAGTTGTTGCTCCATAATCTGTCATTGCTGCCCATTAGTTCCTTTCCATAAATCTGAACTGCTCACTCACTCTCAAATGATGACTGGGGTAAGCTAGCAGGGAAATATAAACTAACATTTACAGACTTAGTCCAGATGAGGTGGTAAAAGGAGAAGAAATCTGGTTTGATTCAAGGTCTAAATACTGCCTGAGTTACATAGAAACATGCTTTTACTTTCAATTGTTTATGGATAACTTTGATTACTCAGACACAAACACAAGGACAAGTGTTGATTACATGTGACACGATACTCTGAGAAAAAAGAAGAGAAAACCACAACTCCCAAAGCATGTTTATTGTAATGGAATAGACAATTTTAATACAAAATATTCTTTTGGTCTTTTTTTTTTGTTCATTTACAGCCCTAGTTTCTTTGCTTGAACCTCTCAGTAATCAAGAAAAAGTGATAGTTTTTTAAATCCCTTTTTTATCTAATCAAACATTTTATAATCTCTCTGTACCACTTAAAGACATGCTCTTTCACTTTTATATATATATTTATTTCGATCAAAATGCATACATTTAAAGAATAAAATTAAGCCAACATACAGAGAAGTTCTGTAATTACTTAATACTTTTCTTCAACTTTATAGAAGATGAGACCCTGTTATCTACCATCTTCAAGATTAACAAAACAAGTAAAATATTCCTAAAGGGAGTTTTTAGTAACCTCTAAATAAATATTTTTGAACTAGTGATAAGAGTTTGAGAGCACTGGCAGTAGACAGATTATATTGTACATTCATTAGGTTGTAATCTTAATATGAGATGAATCTTTTAAAGGCTGAGATAAGACTAATTCTAGAGTTTTTCTTTCCACTTAGTATTTCAAATAGCATCATATTAGATATGTGAGAATTCTACTAATACATACTTTTTCTATCGCACTTGTAAAGCAAAAAATCGAAAGCCAGCCCCCCAACTAACTGAATGGACCTCTCCTCTCTGCCAGGGAACTCCAAAGGTAACCTGAAAAACTGGTTCAGGCCATGAGGACAAGAAAGAGTCTGAAATGCCTCATTATGCACCCTCCCCTAGCTTTTGGAATTCAGGAAAAGGCAACTAGCATTTAACATCAACACAGACCTTAAGTCTGATAAGAAACATGGATAATCTATTGTCTCTGAAGCCTGCTATCTGGAGGCTTCATCTGCCTGATAAAATATTGTTCCCATTAGTATAACCCAGATATTCCTTTCTATCGATAATAACTCTTTCAATCAATTGCCAATCAGAAAACTTTTAAATTGACCTATAACCTGGAAGTCACACTGCCACTGCTGCCTTTCTGGGCCCAGCCAATGCATATCTTACATGTATTTGATTGATGTCTCGTGTCTCCCTAAAATGTATAAAGCCAGGCTGTGGATGACCTCCTTGGGCACATGTTCTCAGGATCTCCTGAGGGCTATGTCACAGGCCATGGGTCACTCATATTTGGCTCAGAATAAACCTCTTCAAATATTTTACAAAGATTGTCTCTTTTCATCAGCAAACTGATATTTGTTGCATATTATAAGGAAGGTCTTTTCTGGGAAACAAAAAGAAAAACAAAAAGGATGGGAGGAAACCACTATATGAACCCAGGTGAAGATATGATAATTTTTAAGTCACTTTTTATTGGTAAGTCAATATTTAAAAATTGCAAATTATATTAATGTTACATGCTTACATGGGGGAATACTAACATCCTGGAACAAGGCTTCTGAAAATAGGTGACACTATTGATTAGTGATGTTTTCCATTTGCTGAAGGTCAAATAATGGCAGCTCATGTGCTATTTATTCGCCACCATTAGTTAAAAAAACCTAGGAAATACCTCCTGGATTTAGAGTACAGCATCAGAATAGAACAGATTTGGATTGTAATACCTCATCATTTATTACTTGGATGAATCTAGGCAGATTGCTTTACTTCTGAACCTGGGATTTCCCACCTGTAAAATGTGGAAAAATTAAAACTGACTCAAAAAGTCATTGAGGACAGTAAATGAAAAAGCATGTGTGGTGGTTAACACTGAGTGTCAACTTGATTGGATTGAAGGATGCAAAGTATTGATCATGGGTGTGTCTGTGAGGGTGTTACCAAAGGAGATTAACATTTGAGTCAGTGGGCTGTGAAAGGCAGACTCACCCTTAATCTAGGTGGGCACCATCTGATCAGCTGCCAGCATGGCTAGAATATAAAACAGGCAGAAAAATGTGAAAAGGCTAGACTGACCTAGTCTCCCAGCCTACATCTTTCTCCCATGCTGGATGCTTCCTGACCTCAAACATTGGACTCAAAGTTCTTCAATTTTTAGACTTGGATTTGGTTTCCTTGCTCCTCAGCTTGCAGACAGCCTATTGTGGGACCTAGTGATGGTGTGAGTTAATACTTAATAAACATATATCTATGTGTAATAGGAGATATATATATATGTATAATAGGATATATATATGTATAATAGGATATATATATGCATAATAGGATGTATATGTATAATAGGATATATATATGTATAATAGGAGATATATATGTCTCCTCCTTGTTTGCAGCAAGTTAGTATTCCCCCATGTAAGCATGTAACATTAATACAATTTGCAATTTTTAAATATTGACTTACCAATAGAAAAAGAGTTAACTTAAAAATTATTATATCTTCACCTGGGTTCATATAGTGGTTTCCTCTCATCTTTTTTGTTTTTCTCTTAGTTCCAAGAAAAGAAACATATAAAATATATATATATAAAATATATATAAAAATATATATCAAATATACATATATAAAAATATATATATAATATATATAATAGGAGATATATATATCTCTCTCCTATTATAAAAGAAACATATATATATATATCTCCTATTAGTTCTATCCCTCTATAAAGCCCTGACTAATGCAGCATGTATATTACTTTACCCAACAAATGATATTATAGTAAGTATTCAGTAAATGATGCTTATCATTGCCTATCCATATTAGATTAGAAAACCTACTGAGAGAAATCTTATATACAATTTTCTGGAAAATGAGAGGGAAAATATTTAAATTATAAAGTACGTTTATGTTAAACTTCATAACACATTAAATATTACAGTAATATTCATTTAAAATAAGAAAAGGCAGCTTTGTCATGGAGGACAGAGGTACAAATTCTGACAGCTTGAAGAACATGACAGTAACATAGTTCCTTAAGCTTTTGTTTATTACTGTTTGTTTTGTTAAGTACTTCTGATATGGTTTGGCTCTGTGTCCCCACCCAAATCGCATTTGAATTGTACTCCCATGGATTCCCACAAATTGTGGGAGGGACTCAGTGGGAGATAATTGAATCATGGGAATGGTTTCCCCCATACTGTCCTTATGATAGTGAGTAAGTCTCCTGAGATCTGATGGTTTTAAACATGGGAGTTTCCCTCCACAAGCTCTCTCTCTCTTTGCCTGCTGCCATCCACTTAAGACACAATTTGCTCCTCCTTGCCTTGCTCCGTGATTGTGAAGCCTCCCCCGCCACATGGAATCCTAAGTCCATTAAACCTCTTTCGTTTGTAAATTGTCCAGTCTCTGGTGTAACTTCATCAGCAGCATGAAAATGGACCAATACAACTTCATTTACATTTTTATAATTGTGCTTTAATATAGAGTCTTGGCCAAGTATAGTGCAAAGATTTCTTATACTTAATCTCTTTTTGTTTTTGCTTAAACTTTGTATAAATTTCATTATGTAAAGCTGATTTAAGTGTGATTTAACAATGAGTGTATAAAATACCTAAACAAATTAAGGCTATGTTGTCATCAGATTCACATTAGATTTACATCTTATAACACAATTTATGTTTTCACATCAGAGGCTTAATAAAATATTACAAAAAAAGATTTTATATTTTTAATCCGGAGAGAAAAAACTCTTCTATAAAGGTATCTTATTCCAGTGACAGACAAATAATGCTTAGATTTATGACCTAGAAAAAGAACCATTTGTGGTATAGTTCCTTTGACATGTATCAGTATACTATATATTTTATTTTAATATTTTTAGTATTATTTCTATAAGAAATTAAGGCAATAATGCAGAAAGTGATAATGAATGAACAATAAAATTGTATTAATTCTAGTCAATTCCCTGTCAATTAATACACTATAAAATAGTTTTCATTAAGTTGCGTTTATTAAATAACCAGTGTGCTAAGATTTAGTTCAATGTACATGCAAAGTAATAAACTTTGTCATTTTCTCAAAATATTAATTTCAACCTGACAATAAAATGTTATATCCTGATAAAGCTGTATTGGAGTGTGATCATAAGGATTGCTAAGTTTTAATCATACAAAATTTTATTGTAAGTTAATTAAGCAGAAATGTTTTTCCATTGTACCTCTCAATGAGAAAATAGGTTTAAAGCTAAAGGGACTTTTCTATGTATGACATATATTTGTATACCTAATTAGGGGAGTTATGTTATAATAAAACGATTTGCTTCAATTGATTCATTAAATTGATATGCATGATAATTCAATTAGAATGAAAATACAACAGTATAAAAATATTATAAGAATATCATTTTATAATCACCTAAGCTACAGAACTTTTTTCTTCATATTTTTAATTGTTTCAAAATGAAAATCACATTTGATTTGTTTGCACAAAGTGTAGATTTGTAACAAGTACTGTATCTATTTATCTGTAAGAAAATTTCCTCTTTTGGTGTGTCTTTGCAAGATTACTATATTTATTAAGGAAAGTTTAGTTTTCGATATGGCTTTTCCTGTCTTTTGTCTTTACATGATAGAAAAGCAATACAAAAGTCCTATAAATTCATTTTGTTTATTTATTGTTAAAATTTTGGTGAAAATGTAGTTGTGCATTCCAAGACATTTTCATTTTCTTCCAAAATAAATTGAAAAAATAGTAAAATTGAAATCATTTAAAGTCCATTCTGAAAACATATCTTCCTTTTCCAAGTCACAAAGAATTTTTGCCAAGGAATTTTAAGTATGCTGTAATTCTTTTGTGCCATAATATTCTGAATTCTGCTATGCTGAACTCGATTAGTCATATGTTCTGCAAGTAAAAATGATTTTCTATTTTACATGATAATTTGTGAGAAACAGTCCTTAAATTATTTAATATACATAATTAATACTTTCTAAATATGAACATTTTAAATGTTCTGTTATCACCAAGATATTGTTTTAAAAGTATTTTCACATCATTAAACTTCCTCAATTTAATATCACAGTTGAATAGTGATGTGTAATTGGGTTAATTCAAAACTAATTCAATTTTAAAACAACTTCTTATAACAAAAGGGAGTTCCCCCTTGGTGATTCTACTATGGTAATTAATTTTTTTCTTCTGTGTGGGTTTTAGCGTATTTGGGCAATCCAAAAATTCAGTGGCTCAAACATTTTAACATATCTGAACATACTTCCTTCTGTACTGGGAATTGTTTTATCCTAAGGTCCAGATGTCTACATTTATACTAACTAGTATTTTAATATATTTGAGTTTCACATCTAAGAAATATCTTGTCTCTTGTTGTGAAGCATAGAACCTTGACTCTATTAGGAAGGTTTAAATCAGGTCCAAAGATGATTATTGTATATAAATACTACCTCGAATATTTATCATTAGAGATTAAAGGTATTTAATTTTAAATGAAATGCAAAAAAGTCCATTGTCACAAGAAGTATACCTTTTAATTTTAAATAATTCATTTATATTACTTTTCTATTTTTACAAAAGCAAACAAAAATTTTCTGTCTCTCTGTCTCTCTCTCTTTAACTCTCTCTCTCATCTTACTATCCGTCTATTTTTGTTTTTTAAAACTTTTTATTTTTAATTTTGTGGATACCTAGTGTGTGTGTATGTATGTGTGTGTGTGTATGTGTATGTGTAGATAGATAGATAGATAGATAGATAGATAGATAGATAGATAGATAGATAGATATGGGGTACATAACTTTCTATCTTTGTAGTGTTTACAAAGGCAAGTAAAATTATCTCTCTGTGGCTGGATGCGGTGGCTCACCTCTGTAATCCAGCAATTTGGGAGGCCAAAGCGAGTGGATCACTTGAGCTCAGGAGTTCCAGACCAGCCTGGGCAACATGGTGAAACCCAGTCTCTACTAAAATGCAAAAATTAGCCGGGTGTGGTGGCTCATGCCTGTAATCCCAGCTACTCAGGAGGCTGAGGTGGGAGAATCGCTTGAACCTGGGAGGCGGAGGTTGCACTGAGCCAAGATGTTGCCACTGCACTCCAGCCTGGACAAACAGCGAGACTCTGTCTCAAAAAAATGACAAACAAACAAAAAAAGTTCTCTCTCTGTCTGTCTCTCCTATCTATCTATCTATCCGTCTATCCCTCTATCTATCTACCTAGTTATCATCTGTCTACCCACCCATGTGTCACCTATCAGTACTTAATCTCGAATTCATTAAAACTTTATTTCGTGATTCATTAACGTTGCTTTAATGTTTATGTTTATCATCGTAGTCAATAGTTTGACTATATAGATTTTATAAATTTTTTATGACTGGCAGTTGCTTTATGAATGACACTGGCCATCAAGTTCATTCTTAACACTTGGAAAATTAATGTGTAAAGAGGCAATATACCAAGCCTGTGTTGTGGATAACAGTGCATGTGTATGTGTAATATGAGACTGATAACCCAGCTATTTCTACCCTGAATGGAATGGAAAGTGGATGAACAGTTTTTTTTCTGAAACGGAGTCTCACTTTTGTCGCCCAGGCTGGAGTGGAATGGTGCAGTCTCAGCTCACTGTAACCTCCGCCTCCCTGGTTCAAGCAATTCTCCTGCCTCAGCCTCCTGAGTAGCTGGGATTACAGGCATCCACCACCACTCCCAGCTAATTTTTGTATTTTTAGTAGAGATGGGGTTTCACCATGTTGGCCAGGCTGTTCTGGAAGTCCTGACCTCGTGGTCCCAAAGTGCTGGGATTATAGGCATGAGCTGGCCCGCCCGGCCAATGAACAATTCTTATTGTTACGTAAGTACCAGTAAGGCAGTGAAAATGACCCTGGGTTCTAATTTTTGTTTTTACCATCTTTGGGGCCTTAAGAAAGTGTTTCACTCTCTTTTGGCCCTCAGCGCGGAGAGGCTATTGATCCTGATCTCTTACAACGACAAGAATCTCTACATTTCTCTACACACATACACACACACTCAGTGCTGATTTGTGCATATGGCCATTTATTTTACACTGTTATTTGGTTTTTCACTTGTCAGCTTCTTTGCTGAAACTATCAAGAATTTCCTACCTCCTGCTCTAAACCCTGCATTTGCTAATATCAGGTCCTGCACATGGCTTTCATTCACTGGCCAGCTTGGCTTCTCGTTTTCTGTCAACAATGACGCTTCCTAACATCCACAGTTACTGAGTTGCCTGAGTATTTTCTTCAGAATGTGCCTATGCCATTCCAAAGAAAGAGACATGTTGACAAATGTTCAAAGGTGTCAATCAGTAAAGTGATAATTGAAAATGCTGAAAGGTGGCAATTGGGATAAGATGCCAATGCCCCCAGGCGAAAAGACCTGCCAGTCAATGTGATGTGGCCACTGAAATGTGGAAGCATGTGGAAGCATGAGTTATTTCTCTAACAAAGAACGCAGCAACACAAAATGGAAGATAAGAAGGTCTGAAAGCAGGGAACTACAAGAGAGATTTTATCACACATTAAACTCAAAACAAAAGGCTTGGCACAATTCTGTGGGTTTCCTAAAAAGTCTTGTTTTTCTGAAAATCATTTTACATTTTTAGCATTCCCCAGATGACATAGCACAAAATGGTGGTTTCAAAATAGTTGTTGATTTACCTAATGAATAATGAATAAAGAAATGAATGAATAAATAAATATGTCACCTGGACAGAAGTCTAAGGAAGAGTTACTCAAACAGCAAGTTTCAAGTGATCATATTTTAATATAAACAATAAATGCACATAGTTAATTTGCAAGACAATTCGAATTAAAGAATGCAATTCACAAACTAGCAACCAGTCATGCAGCTTGCAAAACATACTGGTTACCAGTAAAGTATGATTGATAATGTAATTCTTCAAGATACTGCATTTAAAATGAATTCTAACAAGATTCCAAATGAAGACTAAATGTACTGGTGAAAGAATCTAACTATTCACGAAAGAATATGAGTGAATTGCCCCCACAATATACAATTATCAAAGGGAAAAAATGAGTAAGTCAAATTGAACAAGATTTGGAAAGAACAAAATTGGTAAATTGGATTAAACTTGAAGAAAATATTTTTAGTGATCTACAGGTAATTATATAGTCCAGTAACTTAGTAAATAGGACATTTGAATTTAATATTAGAAATTCATTGTAAATATTTATTTAGAATAATATATTATAAAATATATATTGCCCTGATCAAATGATTCCCCTGATATTTTTAGAAACATGTCAAGTAATTTTATGGACGTATTTATATGCCAAATTATTCCTACCTGACTTGTTCTAATTTAGGGGTAGAGAAAATTAAAACAGATAAGCAGGACCACTTACAGAGGTATGAGCATCCAGAATATCTGGAAATGCTATTTGTTTTCTGCTTATCCACATTATTCAATATTCAAGTCACCTATATTTTCAAAACTTCAGTAGAATGTGTTGCTTGCTGCATTGATGGCATTTAGCTTTAGGCACTGCTGTAATAATTTTCTGTATTTTTTGTCTTTTAATGGGCACCACAAAATAATTCACATTAATTAGTGTCATTTTAATTTATTGCACCATTTATCAACTCTACTATTTGTTTGACCCAAACTAGGTTCTCATGAAACATAATTCTGACTAGGAGTATTACCATTTCCAGCTTAGTCTTATAATTGTGTTGATATACACTCAACTTAAATAAAAAGTTTCAACATTCTACCAGTAGCAGTAGCTGCATTGGAAACAAACAAACAAAATAACAAATTGCAGCCCAGAATTCCTAGAGACACTACCATATTTTATGCTATTTTGAAGAGCCGAAATACTCAAGAAAATAGAGCAGAGATATGAACTGTATGTAGCAAAGGAATCTGAGAAGACCACATGCATAGTGCATGAGGGGCTTAGCATAATTCCCAGGCCACTATAGGACCAAGGCTTGATAATAGGGATGTAAACTGGTTCAATTAAATGTTCTCTTTTGCATATCATCTTATTTTTATGAAAATATATACTTCTTATATAAAAGAAATAATATTTTGTAATATTTGTGAATAATATTTAAAAGTAGACATGGAAGAATAATCACACCAACTGCTGTTAGTAGGTTATTGTTTTCCTTCCATATTAAACTCCACTTTGGTCTATGTATGTCATGAGCCTATTCCTTCTGCATGTAAAATCTGTAGTCCTTTAATGCACTTGTAGTTTAAACATGACCTAATACAACATAATTTTGTTTAAAAATGAGATTTAAAGTTCTCTAATACTTTAGTGAGCTTGTGACTTCCATTTACTTATGCATTACACCACAATGAGCCTAAAGTTTATTGCCACAGTTTAACTATTAATATGTGCCATTTTCAGATATATATATATATATATAATATACATATATTTTTTTTAATGGGACAACATCTCTATGGTGGACTTTATTAGTTATTTCCTTCCATATTCTTTTTTAAGGGGGCTCTTTTTAAAATTTTTTTATTATTATACTTTAAGTTTTAGGGTACATGTGCACAACGTGCAGGTTTGTTACATATGTATACATGTGCCATGTTGGTGTGCTGCACCCATTAACTCATCATTTAGCATTAGGTATATCTCCTAATACTATCCCTCCCCCCACCCCCCTCCCCCCACCCCAAAACAGTCCCCGGTGTGTGATGTTCCCCTTCCTGTGTCCATGTGTTCTCATTGTTCAATTCCCACCTATGAGTGAGAACACGTGGTGTTTGGTTTTTTGTCCTTGTGATAGTTTGCTGAGAATGATGGTTTCCAGTTTCATCTATGTCCCTACAAAGGACATGAACTCATCATTTTTTATGGCTGCATAGTATTCCATGGTGTATATGTGCCACATTTTCTTAATCCAGTCTATCGTTGTTGGACATTTGGGTTGGTTCCAAGTCCTTGCTATTGTGAATAGTGCCGCCATAAACATACATGTGCATGTGTCTTTATAGCAGCATGATTTATAGTCCTTTGGGTATATACCCAGTAATGGGATGGCTGGGTCAAATGGTATTTCTAGTTCTAGATCCCTGAGGAATTGCCACACTGACTTCCACAATGGTTGAACTAGTTTACAGTCCCACCAACAGTGTAAAATTGTTCCTATTTCTCCACATCCACATGCTCTCCAGCAATAAGTGTTATCCAATTAAATGGTTATATTTTAAAAATGGTGTTTAATCGAATGTGCATCTATTTGATTATTAGTTTCACTGAACATCTTATTTTGCTATTATCTTTGGTGAAAATTGAACAT
Organism: Gorilla gorilla gorilla; assembly: GCF_029281585.2. Lineage (NCBI taxonomy): Eukaryota > Metazoa > Chordata > Mammalia > Primates > Hominidae > Gorilla > Gorilla gorilla. Next base: position 118,673,911 of record NC_073238.2, read on the forward strand.
TTGTGTTGCATTTTTTAAAAGTTTAATTGGGAAGTATATATTTTGCTTGTGCATTTCAAACATAGGTGTTTACACTATGATTATCAGCTATTTGTTTGCCAAAATTGTTGCAAAAGATAAAAAGAAAATGGAATATTTTATCTTTTAACATGTTCTATTTTTATCAATATTGTAAATATTTCCTTTGTGATTTCCTCTTATAATTTAATATTTAATTCTTTCATTGTTGGTGTAGGTAAAATGTTCTACATATGTTTTGTTTCTACCTTATTAATTTTATTAGTCAAATCACTAGTTTATTTAGTTTGAGGTCTATTCGACCAATGAGAACAGGAAGAAGCTTGTCAAAGTCACAAAACAGTTGTGTTTCTCTTAGTTTATCATTGTTATTCTAACAGGATTCTGGTTTATACATTTTGTTGCCATCCTATTTATTACATAAACATTCCTGAGTGATTAGTCACTGTGGATTGGACATTTTGTCAATTTCAGCTAACCCTATTTGTCTTGATCAAAGCCTTTTTCTTACATCCTTCTTTGTCTGCAACTCATTTGCCAGTTGTGCACTGTTTATGTGTTCTTCAGCCACATCATTGTCAACTTTTGTTTTAAAATTCATGCTAAATTTTGTTTTACATGTGTCTTTGCAATGCAGTATTTATTTGTGTTTAATATCTCAAATTAATCTGAGCATCAAAGGGGAATTTAGCCAGCTTATGATCGTTCTCAGAAGTGATGCATTTGGTTTTTTGCTTTGTTTGGTGGCATTGATTATTTCACACATCTTGCATGTTTGTTTCCTTTGGATTTTGGTGTAAGATTTTTCCCATCTCCATGGACTGTAGGAAGAGGTGCTGGTGGAACAAGGTCAGCAGCAATGGGGCTACCTCAAAAAGCAGTAAAGGAGGACAGGCTGGTATTACTTACTTATTTGCATTCTTTTGCTTTATTTTATTTGTTTGTTTGTGTTAGGAGAAAGAGCTTATGATTTGCAGTTTGGGGACAAACACTGGGAAAGTGTTTTCCTGCCTCTTGTCTTGACGGCGGGATTACAATAACTTTAGCAAATAAGAATGACATGATGCTTCCGCTTTGTTTCTCAATTGTTGAATTACACTATAGGTGAAAATTTCTCCCATATTCTATAAATGGCTTTATTATAAATTCTAAGGGGTGTGGCAGTGTGAGTTTTCCTCCTTTCTGTTTTCCTATCACCCTTTAGTCTACACAGCAGTATTTCAACTTTCCTTCCCTCTCTTTATATCTCTAGCTCTGAGTTCGCAGCCTAACTTCTAGTTGATGCACTTACTATTTACATCATAGAAGTATCTTGAAATCATCAAATAAATGTCTAACTGCCTTGGATTATACAATGAACTTCTCCCTGCACCCTTTTCCTTCTTCCTTCCTGGTTTGGTAAGCATCTTCCCCTAGGGCATAAGGCAGCTCTCCACTTCACTCTGTACCATATCACCTTTAACATTCTCAGAGACCTTACACTTTTGAAGTGCATTCTCCAAGTCTGGTCTTTTCAAAGACTCCTGCTTCATTCATTCTATCCTATCAGCTTTTATATAAAATAGAAAAACAGAACAGCTTAAAAATAAAAAAAAGAAGAACTAAACCAAACCTCAACTTCACAGCACCCTGCAGCTACTACCTTAAAATATCTCCTACTTTCACACCCAGACTTCTTGTTGACACTATTGTCTCATCTTGACAATTCTGCTCACTCTGTCACACAGTTGAGCATCTGCCTTTTTACTTCCCCAGCACCCGTTCTTTATCCCGGATAAGCCTCCCTCCCCATTTCAATGAAATTACATTTCCTTAATTAAAAACGTAGTTTTGGAAGAGAGGGACAAACATAACCCCAGCTGTGTCCTTTACCTCTTGTCTCATAAAAGGTGGGGTAACAGATGACCCTAAAACACAAGAGCTTTTTGCAACAAGGCTTATTCCCTGTGGACCACAGATTGGCTGCTTGTTGCTGCTTTAGGTTGAGCAGAACTGGGAAGATCTGCTTCAAGCTGCAAGTCTGGCTGTGCTGAGATTCTGCTGCACGTGGGGCTCAGGTTTGCTTCTCATATATTCATTCTGTGGCTCAGGCTGAAGGGGCAGCAACTACTCGGAAGGAACTCCTCCAGGCAGGGGGTTGAGATGCAAGAGAGCAAGCTCACCAGAACACCACACCCCAAGTTTCTCCCAGTGTCAAGGCCACTGGCAGCCATCTTTTCCTGACATTAGAGAAATCCCACTAGAGAGAATAACACATATACACAAAAGTCAGGAGTTAAATACAGTACCCCCTGGCATCAAGATGCTGATTCCAGTTATACCGGAGGCCTAGACAAAATGACAGTTTATTTAATGTTGCTAATACGTCTCTTGGTTCGATTACGATATTTGGATCAAGTTCTCTCACTGACATCCGTTGACGTAAATACAGTCACACTCTCTTTTACAACATCCTGGGTTTTGATGGCGTCATATTATATTGAAACTGTACTATCCGTCTTAGCAGTGTCTTTCAGTTCAGCCTTTAGTTTTTTTAGTCTCGGAAAAAAATGGCAATATGAATGATACCATCTTCTTAAAAAATTCCTCCTCTGGCTTCCAAAACTGGTCTCATTCTTGCATCTCACATTCCTCTTCCTCGATTTCATTTGTGGGCTTCTCTATCTAAGGCTGCAAAATTAACATTGATGTACTTTGGGTTTCTGCTTTAGTCAAACCTAATACCTCATTTTAGACACTCTCCCTATCAAATTGTATCCATTTCTGTATTTCTAGTACCATGTAAATGAAGATGTATCTAGAATCAATATTTTCAATCCAAATTTTTTTCTAAATGTCAGATCCATATGCATAACTTATCTCTGGACATCTGTAGGCATATACTTAACATACTTTTTCATCCATGAAAATTTAATTTTTCATCACGCCAAAATTAAATTCATTTCATCCCTCAAAATGCTTCCACTTCCTTCCCTGCCTCCTTCATGTAATGAAAGTAACCATCATTCACAAACTTCGGTATATTTGAGTTATTTTTCTGTTTCAGGTTATTCCCGTTTTTTTACATGGATTACTGCAACAGTATCTTCATTCGCTTTACTGACTTCAGTTTAATATATGACAAACTATACTCCATATTGCACTCAGAATTACCTATTATGCCAATAATATTATGACGCTTACCTCTCAAGAGAATTCTCCAGTGCCTCCCTTTGCTGTTAGGATGAAGTTCAAACTTCTTAAGATGCTTGTTGATGTCGTTGTGGATGAGTTGGTTTCTGCTGATCTTTACAGTGCTTCCCCCATCACTATTCACCAGCACTGTATCCGTGCTTAAGCTCTACTGAATACGCATCAATTTCTTAGATGCAGAATGCTCTATCTTGTCTCAAGTCTTTCAGGAACATTTACCTCTCGTTGCAAAATATCAGTTCCCTCTTCCTTCTACCCGCCCTTTTGCCTTGATAATAGTTCATATTGCACTGCAACATTAAAGCCCTCTAGCAAAGAAATACAAAGACTGGTCTTTTTATTGGTTGAAAATAGGAACAAATACCATTCACAGAGATTAAAAAATATATTATTTATCAACCTTTGATGCCCTAACATTTGAAATTTCCTCATTTATGTATTTCTTTGTGGAAAAATTTGATGTGTAACTCTTCATTCAGGCTACTGCAGATATCATTACCACTAAAGAATTGATTGAGAATGCCCTCAAACCGAGGTTAAGTCTTCTCATGCTGCTATAACAAAATATGTTGGACCAGGATATTTGTAAACAACAATAATTTATTGTAAACAAAATAATTTATTGCTCACAGCTCTGGAGGCTGGGAAGTCCAAGATCAAGGTGCCAGTAGAGCTGGTGTCTGATAAGAGCTCATGCCCGGATTCAAAGATGGTGCCTTCTAGCTATGCCTTTACGTGATGGAAGGGGTGAACAAGCCTCGTTTATAAGGGAGCAAATCCCAGTTTTGAAGGCAGACGCTTATGACCTAATCAACTCCAAAAGGTGCCTATAATACTATCATCTTGGGGGTTAGTTTGCCAAATGTGTTTTGGGGGGAACGTAGATATTTAGACCATAGTATCTCCCATAAACTAATTTCTTAATATTAGTTACTAGTAAGTTAATTTATATATATAAACATAAATAGCTTATGATAAACATAAGTTTATGTTATTTTATATATGTATAATTTAAATAACTTATGTTTATCATCAGAGAATCTAGGAGATGGGTACTTTTCCATCTTCTGTACTTTACTCAGTTTTGAGAAAGAGAAAATGAATTTACTCCATTTGTAATTTTCAAGGAAAGAAACATTATGAAGTAATAATTTGGAAAAATGCTTGCAAACATGAAAGCATATTTAAAGTCAGTCTGAGTAGAGTTTTTTTCAAAGAAGAGTTCAGTTAATCATGCATTATGACATATCAATTACATAGAGTACTAAGAACATATAGCATCGTTTCTTATGTGCTGCTATAATTGTAGATATTTTACATGTAGATCATGATAAGTATGGTAGCTGTCATTATTTTTGAGAATGTGCCCTCTTCCTATGAGTTATTAAGATTACTGATCAAGACCACTAAGCATATACCCATAGTCCAACAAGTTAGGCTAATTTAACTTGCTGCAGAAAAGGAAAATACATCCCAGGGCAACTGTGGCGACATCTCAAAAGAGAGATTTGGGAGGAGCATTTTATAGAATTCAGGCTTATGCTGAATAATTCTTGGGAGAAATTCAGAAAGATATGCCTGGTTTTGAATTGAATTCTTCTTGTAAGCAGAGGGAATTCAGAAAGTGTTTATCTTGTACATTTTATCTAAGAGGAAGAACCATTAAAACAGGGCTGATGTTATCATTGATTGAAAAAGCAACCATCATCCACATTAGGTAAAATTCAAGTGGTTCAATCATTTTTTTAATTGTGTTTGTCCTTGTCCTGTTGCAAACATGCTTACAGTATGGCCTTATTTGAATGCTGTTTGTATTCAGTTTGGGAATACCAAGTTCTGGTTGCCAGCAGGGCTGTTTTTAATTTTCTCAGAAGTGATCTCAGACCCTCCACACCAACACCAAGTTGGCCATGAGTCTTGCTCAAATCAGTGGATTATGAGTAGAAGTGACATGTGAGTTATGAAAAAAAAAACTTTCAGACCACTGTCTTGCCCACCAAGTCTCTCTTTTTCCTTCACTGTGAAACCTGTGATGCTGCAGACAGGGGTTGTTTCCCCAAGCTGGGTCCTAGCATGATGGTAACAAGGAGCAAAATCATGATCCACATTAAAGGACTTAAAATTCCTGTATTCAACCAACTTTTGCATGAGGAAGCTACTGAAATATAAGGGCTATTGGGGCCTGTTATATTATTGAGCCTAAGCTGTATGACATATATATTTATCAGAACAAGTTCTTATCTAATTATAATCACTCTATGAAAAATTGCCTAATTTACATTTCCTGTTACCTTCAAAATAGTTACTGGCTAGCAACCTGATTTGTCGGTATACTTATTATAGATTCATCTCTTGTGCATAGAATCTGTAAATGATATATAAAACTAGATTTATAACTTATTAATTTATAATGATAAATATGACAAGATTAATCCTCAACAATGTGTATCTTTTATAAATAAATATCGTTGCCGAGAGGCCAAGAAGAACTCACATTCTTATTATGTGTGCTTACTGATCTTACAGGCAAATTCATAAGGGAAGATAAACCATTATTTTAAAAAAATTGTAAAATATAGGATCATTGTACAATAATTTAGATAAATCAAATGTTGATTTGTATAGGCTAAGGTATAATATCTTTACTATTGAAAGAGTTCAGCAGGAGTGGAATACTCAAAGTTCCATGGTTCCTTCTATCCTGGGCAGCTCATGGTTGGATATTGGCCACAACATTTGCAGTTAAATAGAATATTAGGATTGTGATATAAATTATCATCTATGTATTCATATTTTTATATACATGTGTAAAAATTTGGGTGTTCACATCTTAATTTTTCACTTGGTGGTGTGATGACAAAATATAAATTCATGCACTATTGGAAACATATTTTCCTAATGTCTTCATACATGGATTGCTAGTTTTCTTAATGGTGACATTAAATCCTCATAAAATGATTGGGTATCTTTCACCATCTCCTTCCTTTGTGCATACATAAAGTACATCTCCTGGGACCACTGAACATGGATTCTTTGTGAAATGAAGCTTTTCTGTCAGGCAGTTAAAAAAAATTATTACCATCCAAGCAGATGGAACATCAGTAATTTGGTACTAATCAGCTCAACTGGTTTTACAGAATTTCTGCCTTTAATGTTCTGTGCCTTCATTGTGTATGATTTACATCTAAGCTGAAAGGAGCTTCAAAGGCTGGCAGCTATCAATAGCTGGCTGATGCTATCTCCTCATCGTTAGTCTTTCCATCGCCAAGTGGTCTTTGGATCAGGTGACCGAGAATAGCTATTGAAAACAGCACACCTGTAAACTGTTCTTTTTCCACCGTGAGCCCGATTAAGACTTTGCAGAATAAATGGGGCACTGTATGTTTCAGACCACCAAGTGACCACACCATTATTCTATCAGCCATCAAGGATAAGCGAGACAGATAAAGATATAATGCTTGCAGATAGAATCACTTTCATCCAGGAAGAAGGTAACAGACACATAAAGACTGGTTCAGCTATGGATTAAGTATCGGATAGTTTTTTCACCCATGTGTTATCTATAGTTTCAATATGGTAAAGATTTTGTTTTGTTTTCAAAAGTTCTTGAAAAAATATACCAAATGAAGTCCTTCAAAAATAGTATCACCTAAACTGAATGCTAGGCTTTGGGAAAGTTGCTGTTTTATTTTCTTGGAGTTTCATTTCAAGATGTTGTATTCCCCAGTGTGATTACGTTGAACAGATGTTGAATAGTTTATCCAGTTTCTTTTAAATGCCTGAATTGAAACATTTTATCCACTCCAAACTTCTCTAATTTCCTTTCAACTCCAAAAGTGGAATTTGCATAAAGTAGGATCCCAAAGGAGTTTTGATGCTGTGATCTAATGCCATGCTGTTTTTGTTTAATTTAGCTACCGTTTCTAAAGCCACGGCAAGAAGCAACTAGGATATTGGTTCATAAATGGTAAAAAGTACAATGCTTTTCTTTCCAGTCTTACTTTTGTGAGTACTTCTCTAAAGGATGTGGAGTTAAATTACTTCTAAACAAATACCAAAAATAGCTGTGACTTTGTAATGTGATATCAATCTGATAAACAGAGACAAGCTAGCTCCTTCATTCGATAAATGAAATATAATTTATTTTAGAGCTAAGAAATGTTTGTCATTTATATCATAAAGTAAATCTCAACACAAAAGTTACTTACAAAATCATTGCTTTTGCATCACTTTTCACTGTTGATTTGATATCCATAGTTAAATGCCCGTAAAGCACCAAAATTCCACTCTGTTTGAATAAGAAGTATACCTATTCATAATTGGATGCCAAAATGTAGCCCTTAACAGTCCTAAGAAGCAGATGCCAGAAAACTGGCTCCTATAGAGATAACAGCAAGTGTATTTGTTTTGTTTTGTGGGCAGGGAAAGGGAATTCATGAAACATACTAAACTTGTCTTGCTTTTTACGATCACGCTGAAATAACCCGTTAGGATTCAACACAGCACTGCTGTGGACAAGTGTTCTTCAATTGTGCATGGTGGTCAGAGAACCTGAATTCATTTTTAATAGACTCCTGCATCCTACACGCTCATAGAGCAGTGCAACATATTTGAATACTACATGAGTGAGTTTTAAAACTTTTTAAATATGAAAAACCTCAAATGTATGTAAAAATAAAGAACACAAGGTAATGAACCCAGAGGTAATCATCCCTCTGCATCATAAGCTTTAAATTCCCTGTTCAATTTCATGTCAGCTACATCCTTCATCCCCTTCTTCTAAACCTATATAACTTTAAAAGAAATCCCAATATCATTTCATCCTATTTACATCTATTTTAATATCTATTTCTAGGTGATAAAGATTTTAACAAAAATAATTCACTATACAATTATTCTGAAAAAAAATTACTTACAATCATATAATATCTAGTCAGTGTTTAAATTCCCTTGTTTTCCCTATGGATGCTTTCATTTAACAGATTCTTTGTTTGAATCAGAATTCAAAAAAGCCATATAGTATCCTTGGTTGGTGTGACTCAAGTCTCTTTTATTCTGCAGTTTCCTCCTTGTTGACATTGCTTTCCTTTACCATGCATTTGTGAATGACACTGAGTCATTTATCCCATAGAGTTTGCCACAGAATAAATTGTTCTGACTTTATTTACTGGTGTCATTTTTATGTTCTTTACCTCTTGTTTTTCTGTAAATTAATAGATGCTTGCCCAGAGTAGTGTTTGATTTGATTTGTTTTTTTTTTTTTTTTTTTTGAGTGGAGAAGACTGTTTCATCAGTAATTACTTCTATCAGGAAATAGATAATACCTTTTGATGACATGGTGACCATTTTTATTTTTTTGTATTTTTGCCCCTTTGACTTTACTAACACTACAAAATCTGGTGAAAACTTTATGTTTCAGTTTTTGAAGTCTTGCCACAGAAGTGAAAGCTATAAAATAACTATATAATTAATTCAATCTACAATTAGAGGCATATCATGTATTAATCACCATTCCCCTTGAAAGAGAAGAGGAGAAGGATAAAGCATAGTCCTTTCAATTAAGGAGCACACGGTTCAGTGGTGTGAAGATACATGTAAACAAAAATTCCAGCATTACATGGTATTTGTGAAAGGTATGAATCCATGCAAGATGATGTGACTCTTTGTCTGTAAAAGAACTGAGTGCAGAAGTCTCGTCCAGAGAAAAGGTCTTATGTAGAAATGAAGAAATAGTAGAGCAAGCATATTTCAAGTGACTCAATCATAGAGTTAACATGCGATCTACTAAATCAGACATTTATCTAGGAAACTCTAGAGAACAACAGTACTTTGTTAAATTAGAAAAAGAGACATGATCAAATATATGGTTTGAAAAGAAAATTCTGCTATGAAAATGCCAGAATGATTACATTGAGAGAGAATTGGCAAAATTGAAAGGAGAAAAGCTGCTCAAGAAGCTATTCAATGCAAACATTGATTAGATATGTGTTAAAAGCATATAATTCAGTGGAAGCAGGTGGAATATCTGAATTCAAATTCAAGTTGCTTCTAGGCTTCAGACTCTGCCCAAAGTACAAGTCTTAGACAGACCAAGTTACCCTTTAGCATCTGAGTTGTCCTATCAGTAAAGTGAGGACAACTGTATTTCTCAAGAAGGATCTGGTTTCATTGGACAACAAGCCCAATTCAAACTTGCACAAGAACAGGGGAATTCATTGTGTCTTGTGAAATAATGTTCAAGAGAATACCTGAAGAAACTTGACCCAGGAACTTTGCTTGTTAGCAGGGACTGGCATTTCTCCGTCTCAGCTCTGTTCACATCTATGTGAGCCCCACCTTAATGTAGTGATATTTATGGAGCAGACCTCTGGATCTCCAGGATGACATCCTCACCCTCAAGCCCAATAGAAAAGGAAGACACATTGTTCTCTAAGTGTATCAATACAAGTTTTGGGGTGGATCCCATTGGCGTAAATGGGATTAGTTACACATCCCTGCACCAATCCCCTTGGCTGGTAGACTGGGATTTACAGATTGACTTAAACTATAGTCACCTTCAACAATATGGTTGAGTTACTCTTTATTACATAAAGAGTGAACTAAGGAACTATCTACTTTAAAAAAAAAATAGGGCATTACCATGAAACAAATGAGGAACAAATACTTGACAATAAAGTTGCAAATGTCCGGTATCAGAAAATGAAAACTGCCTATTAAGTCAGAACCTCATATTATTCTGTCATACTCTCTTGGCTTACCCTCTCCCCACCTTTTTTTTTTCCTCTAGCCATTGCTGGCTGGGGCAACCAGGATGCAAAGGCACTGTCCGACAGCTCTTGCCTCAGTTCAGGGACTGCGGTAGATAAGCTATGTGTCATTCCAATCCTGCTTAGGAGAAGAATCACTGCCCATGTGCAAGAGGTGTAGTTAGCTGGCAGACTCCATCTGCTAATTCTTTCCAGGTCCACTTCAGCCTTTTGGCCAGTCACTTTTTAATTTAATTTAATTTATTTATTATTTTTTTTGAGATGGAGTCTTGTTCTGTCACCCAGGCTGGAGTGCAGTGGTGCGATCTCGGCTCACTGCAACCTCCACTTCCCAGGCTCAAGCAATTCTCCTGCCTCAGCCTCCCAAGTAGCTGGAACTACAGGCATGCAGCAGCACCACGTCCAGTTAAATTTTTGTATTTTTAGTAGAGATGGGGTTTCACCATGTTGGCCAGGATGGTCTCGATCTCTTGACCTTGTGATCCACCCGCCTCAGCTCCCAAAGTGTTGGGATTACAGGCATGAGCCACTGCGCCCTGGCCAGTCACATTTTTAGCCTTGTGTCCTGCTCAATGATTGGGCAAGGTAGTGCTGTCCAGGTCACTTTTTTTGAGTCGTTAATAGCAAGGTGGTAACATAACAACCTAGTCATTTCTGCCCTAATGAGCATGCTGGCTCAGAAGTCCAGGGACTCCTCAGTCTGACAGCCTGTCTTGGCTAACTTCCATTTCCCTTCTTTTACCCCATTTATGTTATTCCTTAACAAATCCTTCACATGCACAATGCCCTCCCCATGTCTGTTTCCCAAACAGCTCACCTTGAACAGAGATTTTCTGCTCCATATTGGAAGACATACAAGAGCCCACCCAATCATTTCAGTAAGTGCACACCAGGAAATGCAAGAGAGTCAACAATGGCTGTGGTCAGTGATGGATGGGAGGTGTTAAAGGCATTCTTTCCTGCTTTGTGTCTCCGATGGACAACTTGGAGGTGTATTCCACATGGGTTCTCAAAGGGTTCACAGTTTGTTATTTAGTTGCACAAAAAATAATCAGCCTACTCTTTCTGGTACTTCAACTTCTGTTTCCAGTGAAAGCATGCAGATGCTAGTCTCTAGCTCAGCTCTTTGAGGAGATCCAAATTAAAATTCTGGCTGATCCAGTTACATAGTTTGTGGGGCCAATGGCAAAATAAAATGCAGGTTCCCTTGCTCAAAAAAAATTCATAATTTAAAGACAGCAACAGCATGCCATTAAACCAAAAAGCCCTTCTAGTGCCCAGGCACAGGTCACCTCCTGTGAAGCTAGCCCCAAACAACATATAAGGTAATATGAATACATTGAGGCATATAGACTTTTGATCTATATTTTCTCTCGATGTCTACATACCATGTCATTGCTCAGGAAGCAGTAAACTGGGGAAATACTGACCTACCCTTATAGGATTATAAGCATATTATAAATGTGCTTCATAGGGAATCTATCTTCAAAGTAAATTTAAGCTGTGAATGTGATTAGTTTAGTTTTATTAAAATATATTGGAATATTGGACTATGTACAATAGTTACCTTTTCACTTTTTGTGTAGTAAGGTAAGGGGAATATTTTTAGGACAAATGCTTCTGCTCTTTTTGTGAGCCTACTATGTGACACTTCTTTGTAGCTGAAACACTGCAAGAAGCTGAGGAGTTCTGTCTAGTCATGTTTTATTTTGCCTTTGGAAATCAGCAGGCTGGTTGGAGCAGGGTTACGGGCAATAGAGAAGGGGAGGTTAGCAGAAAGGTAAACTCTAAATGGCTGCTATGAAGCCGAGGAAAGGGAACAAGTCAGCAATGAAGCTGATTCCTGACTCTGAGGATCCAGCTAGGTGGGAGCACATGTGATTTGAAACACTTGGCATACTTAAGCTGGATTTAATGCATTTGCTTGTGTGGTTGTTTGCGTGCTTGTCATTGCTCAACTTCTGTGTTGATAAGCAGAGAATATGGATGCTTCCACACATTCATGTATTTGATCTACTTTGGAAGGTACAGTGAAATAACACAAATTTAGGATGATTTTATGAGGGATCTAGGGTATATCAATGAGATATCTGCCCTCTTATATTTGTTGCAGCACTGTTTACAATAGCTAAGATTTGGAAGCAACCTAAGTGTCCATCATCAGATAATGGATAAAGAAAATATGGTTCATATACACAATGGAGTAGTATTCAGCCATAAAAAAGAATGAGATTCAGTCATTTGCAATATGGTTGGAACTGGAGAGCATTATGTTAAGTGAAATAAGCCAGGCACATAAAGACAAATGTCACATGTTATCACTTATTTTTGGGATTTAAATTTCAAAACAATTGAACTCATGGAGATAGAGAATAGAGGAATGGTTACCAGAGACTGGGAAGGGAAATGAGGGGCTAGGGGAGGTAAGGATGGTTAATGGGTACAAAAAATAGCAAGAATGAATAAAACCTATTATTTGATAGCACAACGGGGGACTATAGTCAATAATAACTTAATTGTATATTTTAAAATCACATGAAGATTGCAATTGGATTGTTTGTAACACAAAGGATAAATGTTGGAAGGGGTGGACACTCCCTTTATCCTGATCTGAATATTATGCATTGTGTGCCTATATCAAAAATATCTCATGTACCCCATAAATATAGTAGTGTGCACCTACTAGGCACATGCACAAAATTAAGAATTTAAATTTAATTTTTTAAAAAAGATGATGGGGCCAGGCGCGGTGGCTCATGCCTGTAATCCCAGCACTTTGGGAGGCCGAGGCAGGTGGATCATGAGGTCAAGAGATCGAGACCATCTGGCTAACATGGTAAAACCCCATCTCTACTAAAAATACAAAAATTAGTTGGGTGTGGTGATGCGTGCCTATAGTCCCAGCTACTCAGGAGGCTGAGGCAGGAGAATGACTTGAGCCCAGGGAGGTGGAGGGTGCAGTTAGCCGAGATCATGCCACTGCACTCTAGCCTGGTGACTGAGCGAGACTCCATCTCAAAAAAAAAAAAAAAAAAAAAAAAGATGATGGTAGAAATAGTTGAAGAAATGAAACCTCAGGCCGGGCAATAACATTTGGAAGAGAAGTAAAAGACAGTCACGAAAGTAGAGTAGACCAGCAATCCATAAGGCCGGATATCGTATTTGTTGTCTACAAAATATAATTCAGGTATTGGCAGTAATTCAGGTAGAGGAAAGTTTGGGGACGAGTTAAAAAAGGTTGGGAGGGGATTGGCATTCTGAAGAATCAGTGGCAAATATGTTTCAAGAATAAACAGTTAAGTAAAATCGGTGTGAAAGATGAGGTTTTGATAAAAGGCACATTTAAAATTCTGTGTGGAGAAGCTTTGATAGCAATCTTGCCATCAACTTTTATTTTGGAAATTTAAATAATACAAAACAATGAGTGGCTTTAACTCCACGGACTGTGATAGAAGCTGCATTCTGAGAAGTTCAAGTATCAGGTAAGTCCATGAGAAAGAAGAAAATTCTGTGAAGAAACCAGGTTGTCTTCACTGGAAAAGTAAAAACCAAACCAGTAAAAATGTTTGGTAAAAATAATAGCTGTCATATTTGAGGCAATATCAAAGAAGGAAAGAGTGAAATAGAAAACAGCAAAGGAAAAAGAAAAGAAATATTTTAAATTTTAACCAAAGAAATTAAGGATAGAAGCCAGGCTAGAATTATCTGGCCTTGAGATTCTAAGAAGGATTTTGATGCCAGATTGCTTTTTGCAAAAACTGGGTGTGACCTGAGGTCACTGCCCATCCTGTCTTCTCATGTGTCTCTAAGTCCTGAGGCCAGAACGTGCTACTATTTTTATGTTGTTCTGCAATCAGCAAATCTTTATTGAGTACTTCTCCTGTATCAAGTGCTATCTAGTTTGAGAATGTAGCATGACATAGCTCCTGCTTCAAGGATTTTACAGCCTCTTGTGGGAGATAAACAAGTAAACAAGCTAGGAATAGTCAGCATGAGAAATGCTGTAGTTGGCAAAATGAAACATGCCTTGGGAACACAGAGGCGGGAACAAACCCCATCAGGGGCAATCAGCACAGCTCCTCCCGGAATTAAAGTCTGTGTGAGCTCTGAAGGTTAAGTAGAGCCAGCAAGGTCAGTGGCAGAATCTCTGGGCTGGAGAAAGTATAATTTTACACATCAGGAGATAGTTGTAGGATACCTTAGAGATGAGACTGTGGCATACTGGGGACTTTATGTGGCTCAGGACAACTAGAGGCCTTGTGAAAGAAAGATGACAGCATAACATAATGGAAAGATATGAAAACCAGACAGCTTATGCAGGACTTTCCTTACCAGGAGGTGGAATTTTAACTTTGTTCTGCACAAAAGAGGTTTTAAGCGAGGAAGTGAATAATGAGGTTTGGATTTACAGTGTATTCTGAATATTGAGAAGGATCCATTTTACATGTGTACTGAGAGCATTTAGATGCCATTTGTCTTAAGCCAGGATGCCTGCTCTGAGATAGACAGGGAGAGAGAGCAGGAGACAGATTTGAGAGCGTGGCAGGGTTCTTACCTATTTGGAAAGGGTTGTTTGTATGCTGTTGTGTTTCCTTTGTTTATAAGGATATAGGAAACAGATACAAGCAGTATGTAGCCTCAAAACTATTTTTTTAGGAATATTGACAGTGCAAACACAGTTTTGTCAAAGGAATTGAGTATGGGAAGATAAAACAGAGGAACATGCAAAAAAAAACAATTCTTCAACAGTTTAGTAACTTAGTGGGCTCCTCCTGTTTTTAAATTTTTTTTCATATGTTGAGAAATTCAATACAGCACCCAATATTAATTTCTCAGCTATCATTTTGTTTTTACTTACTAATAAAACTCTAAAAGTTAGAATAAAACCATTAGTTTTATAATATTAAGCACAGATTTCAATAGACTACATATGTATTTATATATACATACGTGTAAAAATATATTTATATATGTGCATAAAAACCTATATGTCAAATTTTAAAATTAAGTTTCTGGCAGAATTTAAAATTACCTTACTTTTGTGTTAATACAACATAACTATCATTTCTATGTCAGTAGTGTTGGAAACTGGAAAGCAAATAGTATTTTCCATACATACTTTCTTCAAAATACTGTTAATTGCCATAAAGTTTAAAAAGTTATCTGGTGACTGCACTGTCTAATCTGTAAGAAAATGTACATTTATATACAAATAATGATAATATAATAGCATTTATAGAAGGCTTAGTTTGTGTCAGACATGCTTCTAACTAAATTACATATTTTATTTTTCCTTACACCAAACCTATTGCATAGCACTCGTCATAACAGTTCTCAATAGATTTTATTCATTTATTTTATTAAAGTAGTAACCAGTAGCTATGTATCATTGAACAAAATGTAAAAAGAGCTTTGCTCTGTTGAAGTGTATATTCTAGCTGGAAAAGATAGACGATCAATAAGAAGACTAAATAATAAATTAATGAATGGGAAAATTGTGTAGACTATTACAAGTGATCAATGCTGTGGAATTTGAACAACAGAATATGTACAGCAGGAATAGGAACTGAGATTGTTTGGGTGAAGCAGAGGTTCAGAGGTGAGTATTAAATAGTGGGTGAAAATGCAATATTTGAGCAAAGATCGTTTGGGCATAAGAGAAGTAACGAAGTAGGAATTTAGGAGAAGCACTCTAAGCAGAAGAAAAGGTGGGGGAAAGAAGTATTACGGGAAAGGTCTGAACAGAAATGTGATGTTCTCTGACTTATGTTTTTCAAGGATCGTTCTGGCCTAGACAAAACCATAGGGAGGGCAAGGATAGAGGCAGGGAGAACTGTTAGAAGACAATTCAAATAATATCAGCCAGCAGGGATGGTGCTCGGCCTGGGTAGAAGCAGTAGCAATGGTGAGGATGGCTCTGATTCTAGCTGGATTTTAAAGATGGAGCTCACTACGTTTCCCATCAGATTGAGCGTTGGTGTGAAGGTGATCAGTCCAGGATATCTGGAGCACTTGACTCCATGGAATTATTAGTATGAAGGTACCATGAACATAAACAAGGAAAGCTCTAGGCAAAGCAGGTGGGTACGCAGAAATCCACCTTTGGACATGGTAAGTTTGAGATAATCCACGTGGAGATACATGAGCCAGTGTGTACATTAATCTGAAGTTAGGAAGAAAAGCCTGGTTAGATAAATAAATTTGGAAGTATTCAACATACAAATAATATTTAAAACCATGGGTTGGGGATAACCAGGGAAGTGAGTGACAGAGGGGGGCTCATAGGATTCTCAATAGAGGCAGTGAAGAAGAATGAAGAGTGCCCAGTGGTGGTAAATCAGAAATCAGGAGAGTAAGATCTCTTTGGAGTCAAATCGTGAAAGTGCTTTATGGAGGGCAGATAATCAACTGACCACACACTGAGAATTTACGATTGGATTTTACACTGTGCTGGTCACTGGTGACACTGAGGTGAACAGTTTGGGTGGGATGGTGAAAGCCAAAGCTCGGAAGGAAGTTTTAAGAGAGAATGGGCAGAAGGAAATTGGAGATAGAACTAGAGATAGAAAGAGGCAAACATGGGCAAGGGCTAGCGGGGCAAATGGGTTCAAAAGAAGTTTTCTGGTTGCTTTATATGTTAATGAAGGACAAAGTAATGGTTTCTCTGGATGCTGACAGGAATGGCCCATTAGAGAGCAAAGAAAAGATGATATTGAAATAGCAAAGGATTCCGAAAATTATGCCCTTGTTTAGGGGGAAGAACGGAGCAGGCACTGAAACGGCAGGGGTCACTGCTGTTGGGTTTTTGGATGGTCCATCTGTGGGTTGGATGCAGGGTGACCGTTAACAGTAATACAGGTGCTTGTAGGTGGATAGATGTGGTGTGTGGCTCTTGAGACAAAGTGATCAGCTGAAAGAAAGCTTGGAAAGAGAGTCATTATGTCTGGAGAAAAGAATAGAGTTCAAAGCATTCAATACCTTAGAAAATTGGGGAGAGAATGTTGTAGCAGCCTGGGAAGTAGTATGATTGACATAATTTATGGCAAACTTGTTCATTGCTACTAATGAAGAGTGACGCTAGTTAGTCTAATGCATTTTTTTCCACTTCCACAGATATAGTGTGGAGTATGCCGAAGTTTAGGTCAAAATCAAGGTTGTGAATTTGCCAAATGAAAGGAAGCAGGAGGGTGAGGAGGGAAAGGAGGAGAGAGCTTTGGTTGTAAGGGAAAGAGTGGTTATAATAATTTATAATGATACTCAAGCTGGATAGGGAGGAGAAAATAGATATTAGGAAGAAGAGACAGTAAAAAAAAAAAAAAAAGTAGAACAAACTGGAAGTCCTAACGGGGTAAAAAAGTTGATGAAATTAGAGCACAAAACAGAGAGCTGGAAAGGGAGGTGGAAATGATCAATGGGAGGGACGAGTGAAACTTAGATCGAGGTGGTGGCCGGTATAGGTAATGACAAGTATGGCTATGACCCTGGGAATAATTATTGAGATCTGGATTAATTGATTTTTAGATAGTTAAGCAACTTGGCTAGTTCCAGGATTCAAACCCAGAATGTCTGACCTCATAGCTCACACAGGATTGCCTGCAATTTTCTATCTTCATATTTTCTGTTTTGGCTGTAGACACATACCAACTGCCTCCAAACTTCCACTTGCTGGTGTTGGCAGCAGGAAAATGCGACGTGTGTTGGTCATAATGAGCTATGGCTTTCCATTTTTTTTCTGGGAAATGCTGGAGATTTTTAACCCCAGGAGGGTGTGTCAGTGAATCCTCAGCAGCACCTGCTGCCTCTGGTGTTTGGTCCCAGTGATATTTCACTCCAGCAGCACTTAAAGGAGTCTGCAGTCAGAGTTGGCCAGGAAGATTTTAGAATTTTACTTCTTCACGTCTCATGTATTCCTCCTGCTTCCCGGAAATGCTTTTGTCTTTCACGTCACTCTCAATCTTAAAATGCACATATGTTACTCTTGGAGCTGTTTATTTAAGTCTGTATTCTTAATGTAGATCTGTATCACTGAATGATAGTAAATTCCTACAGCACAAGAGCTGTCTGACTTGAAGCCTGAACTTAGCTTTTAAAATCAGGACCTTGAATTTCCGTTCTACAAATTTTATTTTCTTCAAATTTACATTAAGTTATTTTTGAAATTGTATTGTTCTGGAATGAGGTGATTGAGGTGATTTACCATTCTAGAAAACACTTTGTGTTTTTTGCACACTTTTTAAATTTGTCGGCCGGGAGCGGTGGCTCATGCTTGCAATCCCAGCACTTTGGGAGGCCGAGGCGGATGGATCACGAGGTCAGGAGATTGAGACTATCCTGGCTAACACGGTGAAACCCCATCTCTACTAAAAATACAAAAAAAAAAAAAAAAAAAAAAATTAGCCGGGCTTGGTGGTGGGCGCCTGTAGTCCCAGCTACTCGGGAGGCTGAGGCAGGAGAATGGTGTGAACTTGGGAGGCGGAGCTTGCAGTGAGCTGAGATCACGCCACTACACTCCGGCCTGGGAGACAGAGCGAGACTCCGCCTAAAAAAAAAATTTGTTTCCCTCTTTCCTTTCTCATTTCATGAATCTTTTATATTCTAGGTTATCTGAACATAACAAATGAAAGAATTTTATAAAATCGATATTTTGTTTCCAGAATTTTTCTACATATTTGCTAGTTCCGTCTTTGCCTTACTTCACACTATCAGTTTTTCTTTAATATTTGGTGATCCTTAGTGTTCGCTCATAGTTACAGAATGAAGATTCGATTTCAATGAATATTGATTTAGATACGTAGATACAAAAAAGGGTTTTCTCTGAAATTTTGACCATGTTCAGCATATTAATTTGTCAAGGGACTTGGAAGAAAAGACTATCAATAAAAAATATATATATATATAAAATTTGCAAATAAAAACATATCAAACATTAAAAATCATGCCTTCAAGTCATATCTAGAAAATAAAAAAAAGGGAATTATAGATATTCATAATCTATTCATGATTAGTAATAATTAGAAGAAAATCAATGATAATATTAAAATAACTAATATCAATTGTTTGCATATGATGTGCCGCTTATTTTACTAAAATATTTTAAGGGTTGATTCATTTACTTTGCAACCAACTTTTGAGGTAACATCCTTTTCATTCTGTTTTCCTGATGAGGAGACTGAAGAACATAAAAGTGATCTACCCTGCTCAAGCAACACAACTGCTATACATTGCTGCTGGATTACAGCCCGGCTCTGTTTTTTTTTTTTGTTTTTTTTTTTTTTTTTTTTTTTTTTTGAGCTAGAGTCTTGCTTTGTCCCCAGGCTGGAGTGCAGTTGCGTGATCTCGGCTCACTACAACCTCTGCCTCCCGGGTTCAAGTGATTCTCCTGCCTCAGCCTCCCGAGTAGCTGGGATTACAGGCGTGCACTACCATGCCCAGCTAATTTTTGCATCTTTAGTAGAGACAGGGTTTCACCATATTGGCCAGGATGGTCTCGATCTCTTGACCTCATGATTCACCCACCTCAGCCTCCCAAAGTGCTCGGATTAGAGGCATAAGCCACTGCGCCCAGCCGCAGTCTTAACAGAGAGCCCATTTTCTTAACTTTGCATGGCATTTTTTGTCTCAGATTTATAAATGTGTGTGTGTGTGTGAATCATATGTCAAAATGTTATCTCTGGATGGTGATATTATGGGTGACATTTTATTATTTGTTATTATTTTATTATTTGTGCTTTCAAACTATCTGCAATATATGTTTAGTAATTTTATAAGTAGAAAAATTTCTAGTGACTTTACACAATCTGGATTAAAAGGCAAAGTAATATGAGAAAGTTAAGAAATAGGGAAATGCTAGACTGGCCAAGGATGGGCGCTTCTAAGATGGTCAAAAGCAAGTCTTCACTGGGAACACTGAGCAGGCAAGCTGCAAGACTAGAAAATAATGCCTCATGCTAAGATGGTTATGTTGATATAAGACTTTTAACAAGTCCCAGAATATGTCTGTGAATGAAAGTAGCAGTAAAGAAGTGGTCAAGGCCATTTGATATGCCATCAATAAATGCAGAGTCTTGTTCATATGTAGATATTAACGTCATGAAGATGATGGCAGGGATGGGCCTCATGTGGATTGGGTTTATAAAAGAGGGGCACCACCTATGATTTGACAGATGCTGGCACAGGAAGAGAAATTAGAGTTCGGTCAAATCACTTATGTAATCCTAAAAAGATGAGAATTTCATTTTATAGGAGAGCATGGATATATAATAGAGTGGTGGGAAAATGATTTGGGGTATTTAGGGGATCAGAAAGAATTAAAACTACAACCTTGCAAATGAGTTAAATGACCATAAGAGTATAAATTAATCTCATGCACTGGAAAATGAAACAGGCACTCTATTTGCTGAGGGATGCTAATGCTACCAGGACTGTGTAAGGTTCAAATATCCTAAATATAATACTGGAACACAGATATTATTCAATTCAACATGTGTGAACTGCAACTCGTAATATTCTACGCCATAATTATGGTGTAGAATAAATAATGATGAAATCAGAATATAAATCTAGTTTTCCATGAATTCTTAGTGAGAATATGGGATTCATGGAAAAAGTTTAATGTTCTTTCCATTGTGATAGATTGTACTGTGTACTGAGGAACTTTCGGGTAAACGATGAAACATTATCAAAGCAAAATTGAAAGATCAGAGAAACACTATAGTCAACTGCATAAATTAATACTTAAAAACAAAACTAGAGTGAGAAGAAACTTAGACGCTAACTTGAAGATTTCCTCTGTTTCAGCTTGTTCCTGAAGGGTCTGGTTTCATGTTAACAAATTTTAAGACTGATGCATTATGGTAAACTCAGTTAGTTAGAACCATGATATTAGAGAGGACAGTGACAATGTCAGCATCCCATATCAGTCAACATACTGAAAGGGGGCCAGGTGGGCATGGCAACATACAAAAACACAAGCCAAAGGTGCCCAGCTTGATCTTTGATTTGTGGTTTTATATGTTGTCATGCTTCTTGGGTTTGTGTCTTTCCTCCCTTGATGTTTACTTGGGGCAGGCTGTCCGCACGTGCAGAGGCCTGCCAGCACTTGTGAGGGACCACATGCAGTGTGTTCCCTGAAGTTGTGCCCATGCGCATTTGAGCCGTTTTTCCCTTACCAATTGAGTGGTCCTAGAAGAAGGTTACATGGCAGTTAAACTCTGCCATTTTGTCTCTTAGTGTGCATGCTTGAGCCCCGCACCCAACTTCTGAGATCTTATCAGGAAGTTGCTGATACCGGCTTCAGGTGTTTTCTATCTATTGGGAGATAGCCTTTCCCTGGCGCCAGCTGTGACCAATTATTATTTTAGAGCGTTTATCAACTGTCTGACCATCACCTGATGGTCACCTGACATTCCTGGGTGGCAGGAGTAGGGGTGACCTCTCCTGCCCTGCCCTGCCCTGCTCATGTCTGCCTAACTACCTACTCTAACAATCGGAGTTTAGCTCCATGAAGCAAGAACCATGAAAATGATACTAATTGTATGGGATCAAAGATATCTACATTTCCCTCTTACTTATGAGGTATATCACCCTTTGATACCACTTTGGACCACTTGAAGGTCTTTATTTACTTGCTTTACAATTTTGTAAGTCAACAATGATTTCTGCAGAACATTTAAGGATGTTTTTGTTTTGTTTTGTTATATTTTTCAGGAATCCACTCCATTGTATCATTACTTTGTATTGGCAAACATTTGGGGATTTTCCACAAACAAAGTCTCCTCTACATTATAAAAATATATACCATTACATTACAAAATATATACCAAGTTAGCTGATTATTGTTATTATTACTGTTTTAAATTTACGAAAGAAAAGATGAGACTGCTGGGGGATTTATTTTACCCCATCTCCCTGGCTCCAAATGTCATTGCATTTTTTAAAAAAGTCAATTTTACAGGATTTAATTTAGGACCTAGCATTTAGACAAGTTACTTACCGTATCTTAAGCCATCAAGAATTGTGATAATCAACTGACTCAATTTAACTGCATCAGCATTTTGTATAAATGTAATAAGAAATAAGTTGAACAACTTCACAATAGAAATCTTCAGCACATAGTAATTGTATAACTATTGATATTATTCCAATCTCTCTCTCATGTACTCCCTTGTGAATATCATTGCTTATATTAGACTTCATAATACTACTTTTGAAACAAATTGAGTACATGAATGACAATCTTTTCATTTAAAGCTTTAAAATCGTTATTCACAGGGATTAAAAACAAACCTAAAATTAGGAATTTAATATAGCATTTGTGATTATGATTTATTCAAAAGAAGCTTAACCTTTTCAGTGTCAGAGTACTATCAAGTCCAACAATGGGTTGTTGTCATCTGAATTATTGGTAATTGGTGGTCAGTTTGGGGCTCACAGCAGTCATGGTAGTTAAGGTGAGTCAAGAAAAAACTAGGAAAGTAATTAAGGATTGTCAAGGGTAAATACATCTGACATAAAAATAGCCTGGGTCTCCTGTTGGGAATGCTACCGTTGCGGAATCTGGCAAGCAGACTCATTACTGAGGGTAATTATCGCCTCCTGCTTTGTAACTATTGTTAATTTTTGAAGGTTTCTTTAGCCAGAGCTTGCCAGGAGTTGCAATGATACCACAAACAAGGTCACTAAGTGGCTAGTTGGGTTGTTCTAAGGTAAGACACACATGCAGAATATCGTGTTTAAAAATTCAACTTATTTATTTGCTACATGAGATTTTTCAAGTTCCTGAATGTAAGTAACCCAGTATCATTTTTATTTCTGACCTACAGCAATGTGCTAGAATATTTAAATGCTTGAACTGCCTGAAAGATGATTTTAAAGAAATAAAAAGAAAGTGTCTTGAAATTTCCCCCATCTTTTTAGTTGTTCGTGTTTGTGGATAGAGATGTAGAGACGAGGACTTAACTGTTTTCTCGTGATTCTCTAATCAGCTGATAAAGTGCTTTATATCAACTTATGTCAGCCCTTCTCTACCTGACACTTTACAGTATTCAAACACAAACATTAAACATAATTCAAAACTTCTGGCTGGGAGCAGAGGCTCATGCCTGTAATCCCAGCACTTTGGGAGCCCGAGGTGGGCAGATCACCTGAGGTCAGGAGTTCCAGACCCGCCTGGCCAACATGGTGAAACCCCGTCTCTACTAAAAATACAAAAGTAGCTGGGTGTGGTGGTGCGTGCCTGTAGTCCCAGCTACTCAGGAAGCTGAGGCAGAAGAATCGCTTGAGCCCAGGAGGCGGAGGTTGCAGTGAGCCGAGATCGCACCACTGCCTTCCAGCCTGGATGGCAAAGCCAGACTCCATCTCAAAACAAAAAAACAAAAAACAACAATGACAACAACAGAAACACTTCAGTGTAACTTGCCTTTAATTCAGAGATGCAAATGAATTATCTCAAGCACCTTTTCTCTCTAAATCATTACAGTTTCATAGGAGATGTCAACTAAGGATCCTCCCAAGTTTTGCTTTAGATCACTGATTTTTAGAAACATACTGGTGATTGCCACATTTTTGTAGCATCTTTTCTGTGTGTATGTGTGTGTGCGTGTGCGGGCGTGTGCATGTGTATGTGTGCGCGCATGTGTATGTGTGCACGCATGTGTTTAATTTCTATTCATGGGAATTATCAATTTCTTTTACTATATCTCTGGCTTAGTCCTACATATTTCAATCTTTGGCTATTATGTAAATAAGATACTACAATAAGTATTCAAATTAAAATGTAGCATATGGGTAAACAGGTGTAATATTTTAACAGAGTTTGAGAATTTAGAAAAATATTTTACAGAGCCATCCCCTGCATATTGTATAATTTACCCTGAAAAATATAGAAATTAGTAGAGTGGTACTTGCTAATTTTCTCTTTGAAGATGTATAAAGCTGGCATTTTCCCCTTCTGTTCCCAGAAATTATTGAAAAGCAACAAGGAGAACTACAACCAAAATACCAGGTTTTATTTTTTTGAATGAAACTAGGAGAAAATTAGAGCCTCCATCTAAGAACAAGTGGGTAATATTCCAGAATGAGTGAAGAGTCCAGAGAACCTTGTGGAAAGTATCAGAGATGTCTTCAGAGAAAGACTCAAATAGTAGTCATCAAAAAAGATCCAGTCAAATACAAATCTGAAGTGCAAAATCCAAACCACGTATTTACAACAGCGAGAAAGGACTAGATGAACTGATGGCAACAGCCGTTAAAATCCTGTTTAGTTTCAGAAAGAGACTTTGCATATCCAATTAGGAATTACAGAGAAAAATTCGTATTCACAAATATATTCTATCTCTATGGAGGGGGAGAAATGTTTTGCATTGAAAATAACAACAGAAATTGTAAAATAAAAACGATTGATACAGATGTCACTCTCACTTGGTTAGAAAAAAGCAAAGAAATGCAAATTTACTCCTAAACTTTGAACCATAAAAACATTCCAGGCAATCAAACACACTTCCCTGCCTCTACTTCCAGAGACAGAAGGAGAGACAGAGAGAAAGAGTGATAGACAGAAATGTGAGGAGAAGAAACATGTAGATACATCTAATCCTGCAAAAACTCACCTGCATAAAGTTAAGAAAACAAAACCAGGAAATTATCTATTAATCATTAATCTGAACTTAACTGCCCTTGAATTCCAAGCAGAATAGAGTAGCTGATTGGAGTCTAACGTTCTACTCCAATAAGAGATTGGGACATCTGCCTAAAAAAACCAGAAAAGATAGAATAGACAATGATATACAGTCTTTTATGCAGCAAAAAAATTCATAGACAAGGGAAGTAGAGGAGCTAAGAATCTGGAGAGGTGAAGAATGTTGTTAAGAATCTGGAGAGGCGAAGAATGTTGTTCAGGTTGGTGACCTGCAGAACTTTTCCCAGGGACTGTTTTATCATGGGAGAGAGGACGCAGTGGAGAATCAGAGCTTACAGCCATTTAGAAAAGCAAACGAACAAACAACAACAATAAACAAAACAAAAAAAAAACAAAAAACAAACAACAACAACAAAAAACAGAACTTTGCCAGAGACCTGTGGGCTTCCAACACCTGGCCAGTTTAACTCTGGGACACTGACCAAACCCCAGAAGGACAGTTTGGTGTTGTACACCCTGCCCTATGGACAGGTACTAACCAAAAAAGCAGAAAGCTTTTGAAACACTGACTGGAGACTTTCTGCACTCTGGGGAGGCAATGGTTGGAAGTGCCTGAGGTAAGAGGCCTGCAGAATATGTAAGATTCTCTCAGACAAAAGTCCTGGAGGGTTAGGGACAAACCACAGGTAGATAGTATGAGATCAACCTCACTCCATATACCCCTCCAAAAGAAAGTGAAAAAAGGAAGTTAAAAGTTGCATAATCTTAGTGAAAGACTTTACACAACTTTCACACACATCGATATTACAAAAAAGATATACATGTGGTAATTGTTTTTCTGTTTCTGCATTAATTTGCTTAGAGTAATGGCCTCTCACTGCAACCATGTTTCAGCAAAGGACATGATTTCATGCTTTTTTATGGCTGCATAGTACTCCATGATGTATGTGTGCCACTTTTTCTTTAATTCACTGTTAATGGGCACCTAGCTCTCACTGAGTGGAAGTTAAACATTGAGTATACATGTGCATCAGATAGCACCAGCAGACACTGTGAACTACTAGATGAGGGAAGGAGAGAGGGGGTCATGATCTGAAAAACTATCTATTGGCTACTATGCTCACCGCCTGGATGACAGGATCATCCATATGCCAAACCTTAGCATCATGCAATACATCTATGTAATAAACCTGCAAATGTACCCCCTGAATCTAAAATAAAAGTTGAAAATTTTTAAAAAAGTTAAAGATTATGAGTATATGTAAAGACTTGAGGCTGGGCATGGTGGCTCATGCCTGTAATCCCAGCACTTTGGGAGGCTGAGGCGGGTGGATCACTCGAGGACAGGAGTTCAAGACCAGCCTTGCCAAAAAGACAAAATCCCATCTCTACTAAAAACTACATGGTGTCGTCATGGTGCATGCCTGTAATCCCAGCTACTCGGGAGGCTGAGGCAGAAGAATCACTTGAACCGAGGAAGTGGAGGTTTCAGTGAGCCGAGGTCATGCCACTGCACTCCAGCATGGGTGACAGAGTGAGACTCCGTCAAAACAAAAACGAAAACAAACAAACAAACAAAAGACTTTATATATATATAAAATATATAAGGATAGATAGAAAAAATAGAAATAAAATCTGTCAGAAGGGAAAAATTGTATTATAGACACCTTAGTCATTAAAATGATAAAAAATATTATGAATAATTTTATGCTAAAAACTGACAATTTGAACTTGACCAATTTCTCAAAATATAACATTTATTTAAAACGTCACAAAAACAAATAGAGAGTATGATGACTTCTAAATGTACTTTAAAAATTTAAACCAAAAAGCCAGTTGCACAAAAACAGACCCTGTATGACTTGATTTATATGAACGATTTGAAGTAGCGAAACTCATGGAAATAGAATGTAGAACGGTAGTTGCCAGAGGCCATGCAAAGCATGGTCGGGGGTTGGCGGGGGAGGAAGGAGAGTTGTTCAGCGGGTACTGGGTTTCAGTTTTTTTTTTTTTTTTTATTATACTTTAAGTTTTAGGGTACATGTGCACATTGTGCAGGTTAGTTACATATGTATACATGTGCCATGCTGCTGCGCTGCACCCACTAACTCATCATCTAGCATTAGGTATATCTCCCAATGCTATCCCTCCCCCCTCCCCACCCACCACCACAGTCCCCAGAGTGTGATGTTCCCCTTCCTGTGTCCATGTGATCTCATTGTTCAATTCCCACCTATGAGTGAGAATATGCGGTGTTTGGTTTTTTGTTCTTGCAATAGTTTACTGAGAATGATGATTTCCAATTTCATCCATGTCCCTACAAAGGAGATGAACTCATCATTTTTTATGGCTGCATAGTATTCCATGGTGTATATGTGCCACATTTTCTTAATCCAGTCTATCATTGTTGGACATTTGGGTAGGTTCCAAGTCTTTGCTATTGTGAATAATGCCGCAATAAACATATGTGTGCATGTGTCTTTATAGCAGCATGATTTATAGTCATTTGGGTATATACCCAGTAATGGGATGGCTGGGTCAAATGGTATTTTTAGTTCTAGATCCCTGAGGAATTGCCACACTGACTTCCACAATGGTTGAACTAGTTTACAGTCCCACCAACACTGTAAAAGTGTTCCTATTTCTCCACATCCTCTCCAGCGCAAAAGAAGACTTTTATGCAGCCAAAAAACACATGAAAAAATGCTCATCATCACTAGCCATCAGAGAAATGCAAATCAAAACCACTATGAGATACCATCTCACACCAGTTAGAATGGCAATCATTAAAAAGTCAGGAAACAACAGGTGCTGGAGAGGATGTGGAGAAACAGGGTTTCAGTTTTGAAAGATGAAAAGTTCTAGGGATCTTTGCACAGTGCAGGTATCGCTAACACTAGTGAACTCTAGACTTAAAACCGGTTAAGAGAGTAAATGTTATGTGATTTTTACCACAATTAAAATTCAAAGAAACAATATTCACACTATACAAATAATAAAAACCCAGACCCAGAGAGGTACAAGAACAAATAAAGAAGGTACACTTTTCAACTGAATTTTTGGGTCAACACAACTATGATTTTCACACCTGAGAAAGATAGTAAAGAAGGAAAATTATAGATCATTCCTGTCAGTATTACGGATGCAAAAATCCAAATTAAATGCTAGCAAATTAAATTCACTGCTATAGGAAGGATCAGAATTTATTGAGATTTCATCCAAGAAAGCACATTTGATTGAACGATTAATATCAGTGTAATTCATATCAACAGTATAGTCTACGATTATTTAGATAGGTGCAGAGGCAGTTGGTGTAAGTTAAGACCTATTCTATTTCAGCCAACATAGCATACACACCCATCACTATCTCTCCTACTAAATGCAGCCGAATAATTATGAATGGAATGCATGGAGCAGTTATCTGAGCTTCTTGACTGTGATAATTAAATGGTAGCAGACAGAGTCAAAAAGAAAAGAAAGAAAAAAATAAAAAACAGAACTCAAAGTATAACTAAAGTGCCAGTGAGATTCCCACTTTATTTTCCTCCAGTATCTTCTGACCTAGCCTGGAAGGCAACCCAAAATTGAAAGAGCGTCCTCAGTGTGGACAGAGTTCTTTTTTTTTTTCTTTTTACTTTTAGCATGTTAAAAAACAATCACATCAAAAAAAGTATACAGATAAAAAATGTCTTAAATGACATAAGAAAATAGTGCTTGTGTGTATATATATATTTTTTGCATATATATATCTATATGTATAGATATATATATAAATCTACAGTATTTACCACTGTTGATATATATATTTTGGAGCAGCTCAGATACTGCTATTATAAACTAAATTGTACAGCTTGGTTTCCAGTGTGGACAGAGTTCTAAGAGAAATCCTGTCTGGTTTGAGAATAGGAGAGGGTGAACCATATGAATCAGGAAAAAAAAAATGTGGAAAATTCCTTGTCTTTGTTTAGTTTCTGTTTTTTCCTGTACTTTGGGAGAGCAGAGAGCAGTTAATCACCATTTAAAATACTGTCAGGAAATAACCGCCAACCCAGAACTTTACATCTAGTGAAAATATTCTCTAGAAATAAATTTGAAAGTTATTGTCAAATGAAGGAAAACTCAGGTAATTTTCACTAGCAGATCTTCTCTAAAAGAAATGCTAAAAGAGGTTTTTGAGACTGAAGGAAAATGATTCATGAAAGAAACTTAAAACTTCAGGAATAAAGGAAGACCATGAAAATGGAAAAATATAAAATTTTAAGTATATGGTGAAAAGTTAAAAATGTATGTTTAAATCTCTAGAGCAGCCACCAGAAAGTCCCCCCAAAACAGATATAATTAAAACAAAAAACTCAACCAAAAATTAAAATGAAGTTCTAAAATAAAATTAATTCAAATAAAAAGAAGAAATCAACAGAGGCAGAAAAATAAAGGCAGAAAAACGGAAAACAACAGTATGATACAAATAATTATAAGTGTATCAACAATTACATTGAATGGTCTAAACTCAACACTTAAGATACAGATTGTTGAAACCAATCCTTTTGGTGTCAGGACTTAATTAAACCTTGAACAGTTACCAAGGATTCTAAAGTTCTTTTGTTTAAATGGGTCATATATATTGATATTCACTATACTAGAAATCAAAACTGAGAAATGTTGAAATATATATATATTTTTAACACGATAAAGCCATGCATATTAACATAAATGACATATTTTTACAAAAAGATAAATATTTTATGAAAAATAATAATGTAAACAAAGTTGAAAAGACTGGTACGTTTTGCATTTTGTAAATCTCTTAAAAATCTCACTTAATAGAACACAGCAGATTCTTCTATCTACTTTCGTATTCAGCGATTGCTATATTTATTTTGCTTATAATAGATGAAAAAAACCATCCTAATACTCATATAAATATATAGTTGGAAATGGGAGAACTATTTTAACCAACTTCAGATAATTGTGGATATTCTTTTTCACACCACACCAAAACTTGACAGGTAGTATTTTCTTAAAAGTTGGTTGGATTGTAGAATCTGAAACCGTAACTATGACTTTTTCTCACCTTTGTAATACAAAAATCCATTGTGTAATTTGAATGAATTTCCTAACCGTATATAATTTGGTAACATCTTGCATTGGTCATTTGGAAAACATTGGTTCAATGAGTTTTATTCATCTTCCAATTGTTGACACATTGTTATATAATATCAGATAATTTTATCTATGATCATTCCTTTAGAAGTAACATAGTTCTATTTTCAGTACCTACATACATATATACATATGTTTGATACACTGAATTATTTTGATGTATATTTTTTCTCTAAAGTGTTGCTTAAGTGATTTATTCTTTTACTTGCCAGAATAAAGAGATTTTTTCTAATTGTCTTATTTTTTGTTTATTTTAACTTTGTAATCAGATAGCATTGTTTTATTTGTTCTACTTTTTGACAGTTTCCTTCATGATTTAAAATAGGGTCAATATTTATGAATACAGCAAAGATACTTGAAAAATAACTAATGTTTTTCTTTCTGTCAAGTTTTTTATGTATTTAAGAACTATTTTTTTCTTTTTCTTTCTTTTTTTTTTTTTTTTGAGATGGAGTCTCACTGTGTCGCCATGCTGGATTGCAGTGGCATGATGTCCTCTCACCGCAATCTCTGCCTCCCTGGTTCAAGTGATTCTCCTGCCTTAGTCTCCTGAGTAGCTGGGATTACAGGCACGCACCACCACTCCTGGCTAATTTTTATATTTTTAGTAGACACAGGTTTTCACCATGTTGGTCAGGATGGTCTCAGTCTCCTTATCTCATGATCCACCCACCTCGGCCTCCCAAAGTCCTGGGATTACAGGCGTGAGCCACGACGCCCTGCCAAATTGGTCCTATTTTTTCTTCTGCTACATACTACATTATTATGTTATTATTGTCATGAGTCTAGAGAGGTGAACTAAAGTCTTTATGCACAATTTTGTCTTTTTTCCCCAACATGAATTAATTACTTTACATTTTCAGCTATTCTGGCTGTCAGGCCTTCTGACTTGAACTAAGTATCATTGAATTACACCACTGGCTTACCTGGGTCCCTATCGTGCAGACAACAGATCGTGGGACTTCTCAGCCTCCATAATCACATTAGCTAATTTTCTTAATAAATCTCTCTCACAATACACACACACACACACACACACACACACACATATATATATATAATATATGAAATATAGATAATATCCTATTGGTTCTGTTACTCTGAAGAGCATTCACACGGTTATATACAGAAGGTTTTACCAAATAAGTTTATATGCTAAGGATAACAAAAGCCAGATTGCTCCTTCTTGGAGAGGGGACTTACAAACACGGAAAGGTAAAAACTCGAATGACCTCTGTGGTGTTGGATCGGAGTGGTGTTAGTGTGGACTCATGCCTCACATTGCTCTGTCTGTATGTGTGTGTGTGAATGTATGCGTCTATGCAAATAGATGTATGCATGTATATGTATTTTCTAGCTTCATGCACTGAAAGAGGCTTCAGCATGAATAAGCACATCTAGCTCTTGGAATTTGGCTTCTAAATAACATCCTCCAGTAAAAGAAACCAGGGCTCCTTTTTCACAGCTGAGACAGGAAAAGAATTATATGTTTCAGGAATATATTGTGTTGTTACAAAACAAGACATGCTTAATGATGATAATGACGGGTAAGGTGAACAATCTCTTGAAGACATCTCTTACTGGGCAAATTTTGTAGAATTTCAGTGTCAAAATTAGTTATTCTAAAAGCATATTATAATCCATTAAATGAAACATAAAACCTGGGTCCGTTGAGATCGAAATAAATCAAACAATTAAAAATTTCATGAGGGATGGGATATTTACAGAATGTTAAAGTAGCTCCCCCCAAATTCTTACTATTTACAAAGAGAAAAAGTGTAATTTTTCAATAGAGAAGCCGGATAAACATTCTATTATGTGATCAAAGTAAGCATTATCTATGAAGGGAAACTTGAAATCATGTTCTACCTAATAGAATGCAATGGGAAAAACACAACATTACTTCCTGACAGAGATGCTTAGCTTGGATGTAAATATGAGGCAACACCAACCAAACCCAAACCCAACCAGAGGAATGCTGTACACAATAACTGGCTTGTAATATTTAAAATGTCAAGATTATGAATGATATGTAAGAACTCTGGGATTTTCCAAGAATGAAAAACTTGAGACAGATTAAAATTAAATACCATGATTCTTAACGGAATTATTTTGTGAAAAGGACATTATTAGGACATTTGGTGAAATGTGAATGAGGTCTGAGGTTTAGATGGCAATAATTCATCAATGTTAATTTACTGGATTTGTTAGTGGCACTGTGGTCATGTAGGAAGAGATTTTTGTTGGTACAGATTAACATTAAATATTTTCAGGGTGACGGGGAATTGGAAAAAGGACAAGTTAATTGTCCTCAGAAGATCCCACAAAAATGAAACTTCTTTATCCCATATTTGCAGACTTTTAATATATTTGAGGTTATTTCAAAGTAGAACAAAATGTTTTTTAAAATAAAATAAGCTGTGTAAAATAGGCATTATTTTAATTATTTTGATGTTATTTAAATTTTTCCTAGTTTGGTCTTTTAAAAATAGCTTTAAAATATTTAATTTGGTAGCATGAACTTCTACATTGAATAAGAAATCTGTGTGAAAACAAATGAAATACAAAAAAAATGGATAATATACCTCAAACCAATCAAGACAGTTTTAACTATTGGGAAAATAGAATGACATAAATTTGAATTAGTGAAACAGAATGAAAAGAATGACAGAGTTTATTATTAATGAAAGCCCATTCCTACAAAATTGCAAGACATACAATACTATATCTTAATTAAAGAAGAAAAAAAATTGCCGAGGGGGGCTTAGTTTTGTTTTTGCCTAGCTGTAACATTTTTTATTTTTAAAAAAGTAAAATTTACTCCAGAACACTAAAGTTTGTATTATTTTCAGAGAATCAAAGTCTCATGAAATTGCTCCAACAATATGCACAGTATGATAGCATAATGTTGGATCAATTCTAGTCGAAGGGTAATGTGTGGTATGTGAATATTCAATTACATAAATAACTGTTATGTAAAATAACAATTTATATAAGAGACCTTAGACACGTTACACGAATGTTTTGGGCTTTTAAAAAAATGAATATCTGCATTAGAGCACTTCAATATTTATATCTAAGGGACTGAAGAAGATGTTAGTCAGCATGCTTTGTTTTTAAGGTTCTAAGTTTAAACTGGGTGTGTGCAAAGAAAATGGAGGTTTGGTAGGAAGAGCCTGGATTGGTAAAAGATCTATTTCATTTCCATCGTTGCTCTACAAATAAGAAGACACATAGGCCCTCATATTAGGCTATCACAGCGCTGAGATATTTGCCAAGTATTTTCTCTTTCACTTTACGTTTTGTCATCTCTAGAATGGGGCTTGTAATAGTACCTACTTTGCAGGTCTTTGTTCAGGGACTGGGATGCGTAATGACTCAATACTTCTCAGATAATTTTCTATTGATCCCAAACCTTCATCCTAGGGAAATTTTCTATTCTAGTTATTTTCAAAATATCAGTAATTTTGAAAATGAAGTGTTCTTTCGATATTTACCATACTATAATCCATTGCCTCATGGATTTTTTTTTTTTTTCTTTAGAAGGAGTCTTGTCCAGGTGGAGTTCAGTGGCGCCATCTTGGCTCACTGCAAGCTCTGCCTCCCGGGTTTATGCCATTCTCCTGCCTCAGCCTCCCGAGTAGCTAGGACTACAGGCACCTGCCACCAGGCCCAGCTAATTTTAATTTTTTTTTTTGTATTTTTAGTGGAGACGGGGTTTCACCATGTTAGCCAGGATGGTCTCGATCTGCTTACCTCGTGATCTGCCCCACTCGGCCTCCCAAAGTGCTGGGATTACAGGCGTAAGCCACCGCACACGGCCAGATATTTTCTTGTTAAAATATATATTTTAAAGCACCAGAGGAATTTCTTAACTGTCATTTTGCAATTGCAACTTTAGTCCTTTCTGAAGACCATATTTGGGCTTCTGTTGGTCTCTGTAAATAGACTGCATAGACCAGTGGAGCATGAGAAAGTAATGAACAATTTCCAGCAATTTCATAATTTAATGGTAGCTATAACAAAGGATGGATCATTACCTTTGTCTTCCTAAGAAACCATGAAATTATGAATTTATATACTACAAATATAGTATATATATGTGTGTGTGTTTGTATATATAGTTTATATATATAGAAAGATACATGTGCATGTGTTTGTGTGTGTGTGTGTAACACATACACAGATATATTTTTTGGTTCTGTAGATATAAATACTGATGTGATGAAGTAAAAAAGTAAGACAATTTGTTTCTGAGTTGTTTTTTTTTTTTTCCTTTGGAGAAATCTCCCTTTGCTTACTTGCTTCACCAGCTAAGCTCATGTTGAAACTTTTATTTCTAGTTTATTTTTGTCTCAGTTTTTGTTTAGCTTCTCTTCCACTATGATTTTATAATGTAACTCTCTAAGGTGTTTTGATGTAGAATTCACATAAAATGAACTATGACAAATAATTCTGTATCTGGGACTATGTTATGTAAGTGAATTTTGAGTTCAAATTAAGATTGGACAGGAAAAGGCACGCCTTATATGATAGCAAATAGCTTGGGAAAAATAATACTTTGGCTTTATGCAGGCATTTATGGCCTTTTCCTACCAGACGCTGTCCTTCAGTGTACTCAAGGAAAATCAGTGAGACAAATAGTTGGCTTCTCTGAGCTTGTGACTGCAGCAGTATGGAAATTCTGATGAGAATTGCACAGACTATACCAAAAATAGGTGGTTGTATGCACCACATGTTTTTTGGAAGCAAAGCCACCTATTTATGTATAATTCAGTAGAATGGGGCTGATATGCATCCACTAGTATCTCATACAGTTGTTCACCATTATACTTTGGGCACTGAATTCACTTGGACTGTCTCAACAGAGAATTGCAGTCTACTGGGAAAACTCTCTCCCAATAAATTCTGGGACATTTTTTATCTTATGCTTCATGTCTCTTCTAGTATCAGGTGAAATCCACATAACATTGAATCTCTTACATGAAGCTAGGTTATAAAGTCAGCATGTGAAGTGGAAATATATATTATCAAGAACAAATCCAGAGACTGAGGCACTTGCTCTGTGAGGGGCACACAGAAATAAAGACTGCTTGAGAGGAGAGCAAATCAAATTGTTCCTCTCACCATCTCCTGCTTCTCTGCAGGGATGGTGTATCTACTGTTTACATGACGCTGGAAAACTGATAAAGGACCATCATGAAGAGCATCTTATTTAACTTGAATGTGAGCTTTATGCAGAATTATTTCTACCTTAAAAATTAAAAACAAAACAAAAAACAAAAAACAACAATAAAAAAACAACAAAAAACAGATAAAAACAATACTATGACTGACTGACTTTCCTAAAGTTCCTGCCTTAGGACTCACATCCCATGTTAGCTGAATTTTGGTCTAACTTTTCACTGAGACATAGTAGTGTGTGTTTTCAACGTTGTTTGTTTTTCCTGCTAGACATGACTACCTGAACACACACTGACAGTGAGGCTCTTGTTCCACGTTCATATTGGTGTATTTCTTCTGGATATCAGTATCCTTCATGGACTTCAGTTCTTACCTATTCTAGAAAGTTGAGCAGTCCATTCCTCAATGTTGCTGGTTCCTATCTTAGATGGACAGCAAATGCTTCAGGGTTATAAGTCACTGTGTCCTGCTTCTGTGGCTATAAAATTGAAAAAGTTACGCAGCTTACCCATTCATTCTCAGCTTGTTTGTTGTGTTGGTTTAAATGTCTACAGGCGAGAATCAATATGAGAATAAACAACACCTCTAATCCCTTTTGCAATCACTCTATCATTTTAGGCTTAAAATACAGCATCTTTTTTTTCTCATTTATTTTCCTCCTTAATAAAATCTTGACGGCTCAAGCAATGTGTTATATAACCTTGGAAACAGATTTTTTTAAAAAAAGCTATCCTCAGTCTCTTCTAAATTCTATCTACAGGCAAAATCATCACTAACTCTTCCTACAGTTTTTTACTATTCTTCTTGTTTTTCCAATAAAATAAACTTTAGAAATTATTTTAATGTACACTTCTATTTCAGATGTTCTGATTAGTTACAATGGCATTTGCCAATATAATTTGCCAAATTGAAAAATAGACACCTGATCACAAGTGAGATATTTGGTAATCTAAATGTTGAGAATGGGAAAACTTTGTTATTGCAAATATTTCAAATATACATCAGATAAGGTAAAGGTAATTGTAAACAACTTACATAATACTAACATTTCCCAGGAGAAATGTGTGCATAAACATTTATCAGGGACAAAGTGTAGAGCAAAGCATTGATTTATGGATTTAAAAAGTTTGTATATTTCATGAATTCTGCTTTTTATCAAATTACAAGTGATGGAGTGATGGATTAAAAACTGTTTTTATTTATTGGCAGTACAGGTGTTTATGCAACCTAAGTGTTATTTTGTTTTTTTATTACGTGAGTGTAATACACAAAGATATGGGATAGGTTTTCACGATACAATTAGTATTATTGATTATTTCAAAATACGTAATATGATTAACAATACCTATAGTATATAAGCCCTTCCTCACAAACGTAAAGAATAAGCATATAATTTTATTTGACATTAAAAAAAGAATTCTACTGGTTTATCTCTGCTGAAATTCTTGGAATTCTTGTAAATAAAATGTGTATTTTGCCAATTTTTAAAATCTCAATTTTTGCTTTTTTATTGATTCTTGACTTTAGAAAACAACATAGAGTTGTTTGTAAGTGTCGTAGTTGTTGGGAATTATTAATTGGATTTAATTAATCTTTGCGTGCTGTATTCAGATATAATGAATTCTGGAGAATTTAAATTAACACTAATTTTAAAATCTTTATTTACCAATAACGTCGTGCTATGACATGACTAAAGAGAAAATTTGTTGGAGACACAGAATCTCCACTACAGCCAATTATTGCCTCTAAGATTTTAAGTGTGAGGTGTGTGTATGCATGCACCTGAGCTCATGTGAGTGTACATGTTTAGGGGAAGGAGCAAGACAGGAAGAGATACATTTTATGAAAACAAATCTATAGGTTTAGTGGGTATATAGTTCAGCGAGTTTCTATTTTTACTGTAAATTGTGGAAAGGAATCTCTAAATATCAATAAAGCCTCAAACATGTTTGCTGATTCTAGGACATACTGTCAATCACACACTCACAGGAGAATTTTGCATCTACCTGAAATAATTTAAATTTATCTTATATTTCTCTTTGATGAGAATCATACAAAATGGAATTTATCTGAATTCTTGTGTTTGCAGAGCAGAACATATAGCAGAACTATTAAAAAAACAAGTATGTTTGTAATAGTTGAGATACAAAAGAAGTTGGCCAAGATATCCCCAAATATGCTAAAAAGTTCTCTAATTGTGATGCTGAAAGAAACTTTTCTAAACTATCAAAAATGAAATGCAAATTGTAGTTAGTAGGGCTAAAAAAATTACTAAATTACCTTTTTCTTATCTCTACAAAAAATATTACAAATAATATTATGTCGTATGAAGTGTGATCAAAGTATATGTAACTAAAAACTAAGGAATCATTTATAGTTTATCAGGCAGTCAATTAAAAAAATGCTATTTTTCTAGATTTTGTAATTTGAAGTAGTTTCCATCATTAATTATTTATTGTGCGTTTTCTCTTTCTGATCATGCTTACCCATTTTTATTAATGAATTTATATCAACTTTCTTAAAAAGAACCCCAAAATGCATAAACGGCAAACATCACATTTCTGATCTGCACCTGTATATGTTCTTTGATATTATCTCTTTCTCTGTTTCTCTTTTATTTTTTATTTTTGGAAGCAGGGAAGAGGTTATTTCGATGATTTCTTTTCCAAAAATAGAATAGCGAAATTATAAGATTCATGTAACTCTAAAAAATTTCAGCTTATTACAGTGAATCTCTTTAAAAAATAAAAAAAAAATTAAACAAGCATTGACATCATTAAAGATCATTAAACAAAAAACCCAATAATACAAAGTTATATTGGCATGCCCAAAAAAGAATAAAATACAGTTTTTGGAAACACGATAACAAAGTAATTGAAATACACTAATTTAGAACATTAATTGATTAAATATCACAAAAGATAAGTTAAACGTTATCTCAAATTAAGGTTTTATGAAAAGAAGCAATGTCAGTAATAGGTAATAAATTTCTTTTTTTTTTTTTTTGAGACGGAGTCTCACTCCGTCGCCCAAGCTGGAGTGCACTGGTGTGATCTCGACTCACTGCAACCTCCACCTGGGTTCAAGGGATTCTCCTGTCTCAGCCTCCCAAGTAGCTGGGACTACAGGCAAGTGCCACCACGCCCAGCTAATTTTTTTGTATTTTTAGTAAAGACAGGGTTTCACCGTGTTAGTCAGGATGGTCTCGCTCTTCTGTCCTTGTGATCCGCCCGCATCGAACTCCCAAAGTGCTGGGATTACAGGCATGAGCCACCACGCAGAGCTTAGGTAATAAATTTCAAGTAAAATTCAATTCATTAAAAAATTGCAAATACATTTTAAAGTACATCTTATCATGTAAGGATAAAAACATAATCCTAGAAAAGATACCAACATTTTTACAGTAAGGCTTATCCATGTGTGTATAATAGCATACACTATCTTTCGTAAAACCTCACATTAAATTTAATATAATCAAATTCTCATGCATTTTGAGTTTTTTATTATAAGGTAAATAATATTCTTGACTTCTCTAATATAAATTCATTAAATTACTCTGACTACTCAATTAAAATATAATAAATGTTAAAATTTTTATTTTCACAGTTTGCTTAAAATTCTAAAAACTTAAAATTATTGTCATTTAAAGGATTTTTCAATACATGCTACTATAGGACATGTTCTAAGTTCTTTCATTCATTTTAGTAGACACCAGGAGATTTGGTTGCATAATCTGTGAAAAACAAAAATATGTTAAAATGAGATCATTTAGAAAAAATAACTCAAATGATTTAATTAAAGATAAGAGCATGAAAACAATTTTAGTTAAAAGAATCTCCTTTTTATCCAGATCTTTATTCCGTATTTAAAAACCCCCAACTTAATTCAACCAGGAAAGGAGCATTGGAAAAATGGACCTTTGAAAGTAACCTAGCAAATTTCCAGATAATTCCTATCACATGAGAGATAGAAGATGAGCTCTTTCCAGTAACTATGCTTTGTACATAATTCAGCTGCATTTTGGAAGAGTGTTGTTGGAATTGGACATGCACATTTAAAAATAAAACTTGTGGAGTTCTCTTCCGTTGAAACAGTCTGAACTGTCAGTTTAGCTAACCTTTGTTTGCCTGTCACCGAGTTCCCGTGATTAAATGGGAAGATTATAATCATTAACCATGCCAGGGGTTCAATGTGGGTGGAATTGGATATGCGGATGACATTCTGTTTATCCAATGAAGTCAAAATCAAACTTTATCTTTTCTAGCTCAGCACCCAGAGGTCTTTAGGTTAGCTACCAAGGGCCAGCAGCTCTTTATTTCCTGACTGTATATTAAATACTGCATTCACTCTGGCTGGGGAATATTTCCCTACACACTGTAATCTCTGCTTTCCTGGGACACTGTGTATTTGACATTATAGGAGAACCTTAAATTAGTAATGTTTTATCTATTTTAAAATATTAAAAGATTTTAATCATTAAACAATTTTAACAAATATGCCTTTTTAATTTTATATCTCATGTTAAGCTTCTTGTTATGAATGACAGAAACAAGAATGTTAAATATTGCAGAAATTACTTAGCCACAAGTGATAGTAGCACATATATAGTTTTAATAGGCTAAGTAATAAAGTGATTTTTCCAAGAGTATGTTAGTTTTTAATACTTTTCTCTAGACAGGTATTATTATTAAGAGCTGTGAATGTGATCATATTTGAAAGGAATTTTACTTAATAATTAAAATGCTTAGTAATTTGAATTCAAATAAAATAGGTTTGAAGTTTAAAAATTAAACTCTTGTGGAGAGCAAAAGCAGCCTACATCTTTGGCTTAGATTTAACAATTGAAAGCGTAATGAAGTGAAGGAATATAATGTTGTGATATCTATATTTTTTTACTAGATACAACTTATATTGTTTTCTTGCTTTATAAAAAAATTGAGAGCAGATTGTAACTGATATTTCTAAATCCCTATAATAAAGGTTTACTATAAATATGTGAATTTGCTAGTCAGCTTCCTTCAAAAGTTGTGGCTTTTGCAGTTGATCCAGTTAAACCCCATTGAATAACTGACTACCTAAGCTTATAATACCCAGGGAACATAATGGCTAAGTCTGTCATATTTTAAAGAGAATAAGTAAAGTTTCCCAATAAGCTACATTTAATTTAAAATTATTTTCCTAAATTCCTTTAGGCTTGGTAATTAATACAGTAAATAAAATTAGAAATATGCAAAAATTAAACACTCATAACTTTCCTTCTGATGGATAATCAGTGAAAAGAAACACTAGCATTAAATCGTAATTTGTCAACCTCAAGTGACATAGTAAACATGCTGAGAAATAGCAACTTTTATGTGAAAAGTAATCAAATGTTTTGATTATATGATTCCAAAGAGTTGTGGGTTTACAAATTTCACTAAAAAAATAGAAATCTTTTACAACACATGTACTGATCATTAATAAAATTCGAATAAGATATATGTTTTTAATATATGGAATGATGAATTAAGGGAGATAACAGGGTGTTGCCTTGAATTAAAATACACTTACTCTGTGTTCAGATAATCATCAAAGGGAAAGTGCTTGAAAAAATAATGATAATATTTGAGATAAGGTAAATTACAGCTGTCACACACTAATTAAAACCCATAGATCAATCACAAGATGAGTCAACTTGAACACTGCATTTAGTGGGCTTATCTGCCAATGCTTCACTAGCTGTCCTGCTGTTAAATCTTCTGTGACCTGCTTTATTGTATTCATGTAAACTCTAAATGATTTTTCCAGTAGAGCTTGCAGTGGGACTGCCTTCTTCCCTCCAGGTCTTCCACACTCTGTCGGGAAGGTGGTGAAGAGACAGGACTGCAGCCCTCATAAAGGCTCTGCAGGTGCTCCTCAATACTGGCCTTTAGGGTGAACTTGACAGAGGTGTAAGGGTCGAGAAAGAAACTGTGGGAAGTTCCAATAATCAAGACAGATGCTCTTTTATGAAGTGAAATTTCGACCCTAAGACATCATCTCCTGGGGCCACAATCATTCCAACATATTCTTGATGGAAAAGGCTAACATGTCCTCCTCAACCACCACCTGAATGCACTTGGCACATCATAAAAGAGATGAGTAGGAAACACAGGAACATACAAGCAAGAGACAGGGTCAAGTGGGAGATCCTCAAGAAATACTCCTGAGCCCACTGTTTGAAATGGTCACACATGGTTTTAGAGTTAGAAATGAAATAGTAAGAACACTAGCAATTACAATGATCATGACAGCAATATACAAACATGATTTTTTTTTCATTGAGTAATTATTTTTTTGAGACAGGGTCTTTCTCTGTCACCCAGTTTGGAGTGCAGTGGTGTGATCTCTGCTCACTGCAACCTCTGCTTCCCAGACTCAAGTGATTCTCTGCTTCAGTCTCCAGAGTAGCTGGGACTACAGGTGTGCACCACTATGCCCGACTAATTTGTGTATTTTTTGTAGAGACAAGGTTTCACTATGTTGCCCAGGCTGGTCTCGAACTCCTGAGCTCAAAGAGATCTGCCTGCCTCAGCCTCCCAAAGTACTGGAATTACAGGTGTGAGTCACTGCTCCCAGCTCTTCATTGAGTGACTATTATTTTCCAGGCATAATTCAAAGTGCCTTAGAAGTATTAATGCATTTAATTCCCAAAAAATCACATCAGATTTTATTTTTCATCTCTGTTTCATAGCCTATAGAACTAAATCACAGAGAGGTTAAGTAACCGCCCAACATTACAGTTCGAAAGAATAATAATCAGTATACAAATGCAAGCAGTTTCTCCCCGGATCCAGCCTCCATAACCACGCCAGAATGCTGCCTCTCCAATACATTTGAACTTTTATCGGGCATTAGAATCAAACAGCATTTATTGATAAATAACAAACTTCTTTGGCCTGAAAATTTAACACATTCAAACAATATCCTGAAATTTTCATTACAAAACTTCCTAGAAAGCAAATCAACCTGGTTATTAACATTAGTTGTTGGACCCTGGGGGGTGGGTGTGAAGAGTTGAGGAGGGGATGAAAAGATAAAGCAAAACCAAACAAACAAAATGAATAAGAACACTTTGTGTCTACAGTGAAAGCACATGTGTGGTAGGTTTCCATTTTTGTGCAAGAGTTATGTGAAGGGTTGTCACAAAATTAAACGTGGCTCTTTCAGAATGGTACAAAGTCTGATGGATGCTTACCATATATTTAGCTCTTCTGTGATTTTTGTTTTTTTGCAATGACTATGAGGCCATACAAAGAGCTCATATATTAACTTGAAAACTCTGGCTTGGAGGGTGATATGGTTTGGCTGTGTCCCCACCCAAATTTCGTCTTGAATTGTAACGCCCACGTTTCTATTAGTCTAATATCTGGGTCTTTCAGTGATAGGAAAATACAGGAGTTAAGAAATGGGTAGTAAAAGTGAAAACTGTGCTCCAGGATATGAATGGGAACACCAGCGAATATTGGAGGTCAAGTTACCTGTAAGTTTCAGGATTGGTAGAAATAAGAACATGAGACGTGTCCTGAGACACAGAAATAGTGATATTGAAAACAGTTAAATACCTCCATGCCATGTGCTCCAACATATGAGAAAAGCTCCATAAACAACCAACATGTTCATACAGTGGTTCCTTGTAAGGCCCTCTGAATTATGCCAGGAAAATAATAGTCACTCAACAAAGAGCCAGGAGCAGTGACTCACACCTGTAATTCCAGATATTAGACTGGGTTCCATGAGAGGAGCCCAGTGGGAGGGGATTGAATTATGGTGGCGTGTCTTTCCTGTGCTGTTCTCGTGATAGTGAATGAGTCTCGCGAGATATGATGGTTTTAAAATCGGGAGTTTCCCTGCACAAGCACTTCCTTTGCCTTCTGCCATCCATGTCTTGCTCCTCCTTGCCTTCCACCATGATTGTGAGGCCTCCCCAGCCATGTGGACCTGTAAGTCCATTAAACCTCTTTTTCTTCCCAGTCTCGGTTATGTCTTTATCAGCAGTAAGGACACGGACTAATACAGATGGCTCATACAGAAATTAGAAAATTAGAGATGCAGACCTGGCAAAGTAGATCTGAACTGGGACTCCGGAACTAATGACATTGGCTTTCTAGATTGGAAACACTTACAAACCCAGACATAAGACTCACACCTTAAATGGTCTGTTGGAGCTTTTATCCTGGTTTTCCACAAAAGGACTATGAAGAATACAAATGGCTCCTTCAGAGAGTGGCAGTTAGCAGCTCTTTATTATGAGCGCTCTCTTCGTCGTATTTAGGTAAACTCCATTCTAATTCAAATTAGGTAAACACTTACCAATACTTTAATCGAAACTTGTATTCAGATAAGAACCACTGTATGAACATGTTGGTTGTTTATGGAGCTTTTCTCATATGTTGGAGCACATGGCATGGAGGTATTTCACCGTTTTCAATATCGCCATTTCTGTGTCTCAGGACACGTCTCATGTTCTTATTTCTACAGATCCTGAAACTTACAGGTGATTTGACCTCCAATATTCGCTGGTGTTCTCATTCATATCCTGCGCACAGTTTTTCACTTTCGTTACCCATTTCTTAACTCCCCTTTTTTCTATCACAGAAAGACCTAGATATTAGACTAAGGGCCATTTTTTCCTTTTTCCTTATGCATACTGAACATAGAAAAACTTTTAACATCAGCCTTCGTGTGTTCAGCAGGCTTAATAGCATCAACCTTAATTAGACATCCATGTTCCAAAAATATGAGATTTTATCCAGCCTTCTGTCTAGTTTTCTTCTGTGATTCTCCCCATTTACTCCGTTTTCCTTGTCCCCTTTCTCCTCTTCACACCTTCTCACTACCCATTTCTTTCACCATTTATAAAGCAGAGCCATTTTTTCCATTTCTCCCTTAACTCATGCCCCAGGGTCTGACCTTTCATTCAAGAACTTTATTGAAGTGTTTTCTAAACAGCCCCCTTATTTTTCCTAAGGAGGAATCCTGATCCTTGTTTTTAAGTTTGTTTGTTTGTTTTTTCCACTCTATTACCTAAACATGTTTTAAATTAAACTCAGGCAACAGACTTGATGCCAAAATATATTACATCACCGTACCATTTTCTGAACTTCAACCTTCATCATCTTTCACGTCTCCCAAATGGTTCCCTTGCTCTAATCTATTCCCAATACACCAACAGTACAATGGTATTTATTTTTTTATTTATTATTATACTTTAAGTTCTAGGGTACATGTGCACAACGTGCAGGTTTGTTACATATGTATACATGTGCCATGTTGGTGTGCTGCACTCATTAACTCCTCATTTACATTAGGTGTGTCTCCTAATGCTATCCCTCCCTGCTTCTCCTACC
Source organism: Gorilla gorilla gorilla (assembly GCF_029281585.2). Taxonomy (NCBI): domain Eukaryota; kingdom Metazoa; phylum Chordata; class Mammalia; order Primates; family Hominidae; genus Gorilla; species Gorilla gorilla. The sequence continues at coordinate 118,718,235 of NC_073238.2, forward strand.
CCACGACAGGCCCCGTGGGGAACATCAAGTACAATGGTCTTTCTGAATTGACACAATGATCACTTTACTCACTCCTCCAAGGGCTTTCTGTCATTTAAACTACAAAGTTCAGCTTCCCGTAAAGCAGACCTGTCCACAGATGCGGGCTTATTTCTCAACAAAATCTGTCACATCTTACACAACAGTCATCCTACCTGTATCTTCAACAAAGTTGTTGGTGCCTTTGCTTACGGGGGCATATCCCCTGGCATTGGCACTTAGCCCAAGAAACTTTTTCATGTAGTGATCATTGATGTCATTCATCTCAAGCCTCCTATCTCCTTTGAATTCAACTTCATGTTAGGTTGAACTGAACCTCTGTCTTTTGTGTCCATTAAATCCTATGTGCTTGTAAAATATAGCAACAACACTCATTTTTACTTATTATTTGCGTGTCTCTCCCTTCTGCAGCAACTCAGAGGCATTTGTTTAACTCTAATGTTTAAGATAATATCCAGCATCTATTAGGTACGCAATAAATGTTAAATGAGTAAATGAAAGTTTTAAAATTCAGCTGTTGATAAATAGTAGGAAGAAAATGGGGCACTCCACAGTTGAAGATTAATTTAACACCCCTAAGGAATTGTTAACTGAATATCAATAGATCTTTACTTCGTCCTAATATAGAGTTTATATAATGTCATAATGCTACATATTAAAGCATTCTGCTTAGGGTGATCAGAATTTCTAGTGAATCACCACTTTGAAAACTTAAGCTTTATATACCCAGGTATTTCATTTCATTGATGTGCATGGAATAGTCATATCTGTGCTGAAATTTTAGACTATTATTTGTAACATGATACTAGGTGTAATAATAACACAATATTTGGAATCAGGGTTACCCTGAACAATCCAGGATATCCCATTACCTTCTTTTAGGACTAGCAGGCTTTTCTGAAGAACAGATTGGTACGTCGGGGCATAAGAGACTCAGTTCTTGCTTCTACATATTATGCTTGCATAAGTTAGGACCTGAAGTGTAAAAGGAGGGATTGGGGGCAGATAATTGGTAAGGGGATATTGGAATACCAATTCAGTTCACATCTCCGTATTTGTCTAAGTCTTAAATTAAGCACAGCATAGCCATGTCTGCCCCATTTAATCGTTTGCCTCTGCCTGAGACAAGCAGTCCAGACTTTCCCAAAAGTCCCTCGGCACATGCTCTGCATTTGTGACATTAACTCTCTCCTCTTCCTTCAACTCTTTGTGACTTCTGGGGGTCCTGTTGTGGATCCCACTTAGCCTCCATTAGAGTGTTTTAGTTGAGTGCCTTTCAAACTGCAATGTGGATAAGAATCACCTGGAGATTTCATTACAGTGCAGATTATGATTTCACGGTTCTGGGTTTGAGTATGAGATCTTTCATTTCTAACAAGCTCCCAAATGAAGACATTCCTGATCCACAGACCACACTTCGTGCAACAAAACTTTAGATGACAAATCATGAAATATCGTGTCAGTTTGTTTGGATTTTGGACTCTGGTTTCACTATTTACCAGAAAGGAAACCTTGGATAACCTATATAAATGCTCTCAGCTTCAAGGAACTTTTCCTATAAAACAGGCTATTAATACTTCATAGGGTTCACGGAAGGACAAGGGAATAATATAATTAAACATATAATTTCTTTCAAACCAAGATGCTCAATCATATAAACGTCCTTCTTTGCCTTCCTTTTCCCCTTGAACTTTTAGCCTGATTCACATATTGCAAAAGTTTGTCACTCACATTTGGGGCTTTTAGTTTCTGGATTTTAGTTTCGTCTTTGGCACTGTGGTCTAGCCATCAGTTAACCAGTTATTTATTAATGATCTTTCTCGCCCACATCATTGTTCATAGGCAGGCTCTTTTAAGAACATAAAGATCAACCATCATGGAACTTTAATAACTGTTATACTCAATTGCTGAAACACACCTTTTCCTCCCTTGATCTGTAGTTAGCATTCCTTCAATTATTTTTTTTAATTCACGGAATTCAAAAACTTCAGTGATTTTTTTTCTACTGGGCTGTCTAATTTTAACATGGTAAGTACTTGGTAAAGTTCAATACCTTTCCCCTTATAAGTTTTTCTTCTAAGCAAGCTAACTGATTTTAGAATAGGAGATGTTAACACCATAAATATATTTGTCAGGATTAGGTTTTCACATTGCTTTGGGGATATTGGAATACTTTCTTAATCACCCCTTAGGTTTTGTTTGAGGCTCTATTTCAGGAATCACAGAAAGGCCTTGGTTTGTAGTTGAATGACATGATGAGGCATTTACTGTCACAAATGTAATAGCAGTTATAAGTAAATTGATATCCGGGTAAAAAGCAGTGTATTTTTCCAAATCTGTCAACATTATATTTTGTTATGAAGAGAATAACGAAAAGAAATGGAATATTTGAAAAATAACCTTTGATAGATAACTTAATGTCCTTGAGTTTAAATTTACTCTTTTTTTAAAAAGATGGGAGTATACACAATATTACTCTAACGTTTCTTTAGACATCAGAATTGTATGTTGGTTTGAGTAAAGATATTCTATTTGTATGTTTTCCTCTCTCCTTCTTTTCTATATAATAAATGCCTATTTTGCTAATGTGTTTAATTACATAAATGGTTTTTTCTGATTCCGTTTAGCAGAAAGGGTTGATTTCGATAAATATTTTATTATTAATATTATTCATAATAATCAATTTTAGCTTATTACTTTTTATGTCTAAACAATTGTTCAAGTGTCAATTAAGGAACCATAGAGCACAGAATAGACATAATCATCATTGTGTCATTTGGTGTATAAACAATTAGATGAATTTGATCTCTAAATTAAACAAGTGGGAAAGTATTATATCAAATAAACTGCAAATAAAAATTACATGACAGATATGATTTATGCATAAAGGATTTGGGAGATGACATATTTTTAAAATTGTCTATAATTGATGCTATATTCCATAAAAATGTGTTATTTGTGGTATTTTTTAATCTATTATAGATTTTTTTCTAACTTTTGTTTTGACATTCAATTTTGAAGCTATTCATTTCCACTCAAAAATACAGGCCATCCATCTACAGTGCTAAGTTACTATTTAGTACAATGCCTTATAAACTTGACATCTTCTTATACTTTCTGAATTTCTATGGTTCAGTGGAAAAAAGAAGCATTGTGCTAGGTTATTTCAGACATTGTTAGTCTGACATAATATAGGAAGTATTTTTGTGCTACACTTTTATCCTGGCGTAAAATGTGGCATAATTTTTAGGTTCAAGAGCTGTTTTACTCCTATTCAAAACTTTCTTCCAGTGACCTAACCAAAATAGTATGTATTAAAAGCATGTATAACCTACTACTTTTCTATGAACAATAGCCTTACAATCTGTTTGCCTTGCATAAAACACATACATATGTGCACACCTATGCACCATAAGCTGTGGATCCTTTGTGTGAAGAAGACACTTGTCCACCATGGAGAAGTCCCACTTCCCAGGTTTTACATCTCCAACCCCAGAGTTCAAAGCCAGCTATTCTTCGATGATAGGACTAGTTTGCTAAAAATTAAAAGTGAAATACGCAATTGCAAATAAATATGAAATGTTTTGCTTTCTTTAAATGTGCACTTTTTAAATTTTATCTCTTGGATGTATTAACACACTAATATGAGTTGGCTTTTTAAAGTATTTATTGTCTAAAACATGGTTTCTCAAACTTTCATGATAACAAAGTTTTATGAAATTTTTTAGATTTTTAAATGAAACGTTAGATATCCCTGCAAATGTGCTAACACTTGAATGAAATGAACCCAGGTTTGCATTTTGGTTCTAAATTTTAGTTGCAAGCAACTTACTTAACGTCGTTAATCACTAGTCCTTTCCTAAGGAAAGGGGAACTGATAGACTTTTTCAGCTGATGTAGACATTAAATTAATTAATACATGTAAATTGTTTAACATAGTTTCTTCCACAGAGTAATTGATTAGTACAATAAGAAATTATTATTATTAATCTAGCTTATTTTCATTACATTTGAAACAACAATATCTGAAAGACTTGCCCATATCTTTTCAGGATTCAGTCATTGCAATATTCCTTCTATGTTTCTTACTCTTAAATGAAATACAGTGTTCACCTCTGACACTAACATTCAACAGAATAAGCCCCTGTAAAGAAATTAATCAAAGAAAAAATACATTTGTTATATTTTTTCTCTCTCTCTGTCATGATTCTAGCAAACAAATAGAAACAAGGCTAGGCACGTGGGTGGCTGGATAAATATCACTCTTCAAGTAGTGAGATTAATTATGATATATGAATAGTTTTGCTGTCCATCATACACATTTATTGATAGTTGCTTGAAGAAATATATCCAACCTAAAATCTTATTCTTGTTGGAATTAAATTATCACAATTTCCAATCTTATATGTGTACTCGCCTATTTACTTTTTAGCCAAAGAAAAATCACCCCAAATTTACAATAATGTAACAGCTTAGATATTCTAACAGTAACATTTATACTCAGTAATCACGTAAGAGCATTCTAATTAAAACACATTAGCAACTAACATTCCTTAATCCGGGTATGCAGGTTAAAAGCCACATAGTTTCATTACAACATATACAATAACCAACTCAAAATGGATTAATAACTTTAATAGAATACCTGAAGCTCTAAAACTGCTGAAAGAAAACTAAGGGAAAAACTCCATGACATCATAACATTGGTCTGGGTAACAACTTTTTGGTTATGAATCCAAAAGCACAGGCAACAAAATTAAAAGGAGACAAATAGGATTAGATAAAACTAAAAAGCTTCTGTAGAGCAAAGGAAACAATAAAGAGAATGAGGAGACAATCTACAGAACAAGAGAAAATATTTTCAATTTATACATTTGACAAGGGGTTAATAACAAAAATATGTAAAGAGTGCAAACAACTCAATAGCAAGAAAACCAATAATCCAAATAAAAAATGTGCAAAGGATCTGCATAGATTTTTTTCTTTTCTTTCTTTCTTTCTTTCTTTCTTTCTTTCTTTCTTTCTTTCTTTCTTTCTTTCTTTCTTTTTTTGTTTGTTTGTTTTTTGAGATGGAGTTTTTGCTTATGTTGCCCAGGCTGGAGTGCAATGGCACGATCTCGGCTCACTGCAACCTTCACCTCCCAGGTTCAAGCGATTCTCCTGCCTCAGCCTCCCGAGTAGCTGGGATTACAGGCATGCACCGCCATGCCCAGCTAGTTTTGTATTTTTAGTAGAGACGGGGTTTCCCCACGTTGGTCAGGCTGGTCTCAAACTCTCGATCTCAGGTCATCTCGGCCTCCCAAAGTGTTAGGATTACAGGTGTGAGCCACTGTGCCCGGCCCTGCATAGCTATTTTTCAATAGAAGACGTGCAAATGGCCAGCAGGTATATGAAAAAAATGTTCAGTATCACTAATCATCAGAGAACTGCTAATGAAAATCACCGTAAGATATCACCTTATACTTGGTAGCATGGCTGTTGTAAAAAGACAAACTATAAATATTGGAGACAATATGGAGAAAAGGGAACCCTTGGACACTATTGGTAGGAATCTGAATTAAGATACCCATAATCTTAAGCATAAACTAATGTCAAAATACCTGTGAATAGAGCTGTCAAAATACCAATATTTCCGATGCCCCATCCCTCTGAAAGGGTCATAGTTGAATGCTGCTAGAGAAACATTTCATAGTCTTTCTGGATGGACTCGCTTCAAATTTATGACCACTGATCTCAAATAGTCTCTCAATGCTATTCAACAGTGCATCTCCATTTCTCTAGTAAATTGCCTTTTCTGCTCTCTGGGATGGCTCTCTCATACTTTCTCCTCAACTCTTCAACAGCTCCTCCCAACTGGACTCTCAGCACGGGAATAAAATAACTGAGCTCAGTCAAGAACTACTTCCTCTTCCAATCACCACTTTAAAAAACGTGTACCCATATTCTCAGCTGCCCCACCTGTGCAGATGAAAGAACAGACACTGTTCAAAGGCCAACCTCAGTACCTATGTCTTTGGTACTATTCCCTCCTGCCTTTTATACCGTGATGTTCTTCCTTCAAAACTGAACATCTCCAAAAATGTCCTGTCACACCAGCCTTATTGTCTCATCTCACACTTTCTCTTCAACCTATACTGGTCAGAGTTCCTCTGCCCCCAATGCACAGAGACTGCACCTATAGAGCTTGCCAAAGCTGAAGGTCAATTTTCTGTCCTTGTATTACATTAGGTTTCAGCAGCACTTGACATGTTCTTTTTCTTAAAATGTTTATCTCTAAGCTTTCTTGACACCTGGCTCAGAGTCACTGGTAATGTAATCACATTTTCTGTGTTGGCATTTTTTCCTACTGTATCAGTTCACTGAATAGAGCAGCACTCCAAGGCTCTTCCCTCACCCCTGTTCTCTATCCGTGCACTCCCTCCTGGGGTTCTCTTATTTGCCTTGTAACTTTAAATAGCATCCACACACTGACTCTCAAATGTACAGCAATAGCAAAGCCTTATTTCATTACCGGCAGATTCTTATATCCAATCTCCCACTTGCCATCTTCACTAGGATAAGCACTAGCTTTAGACAAAACAGAGATAATGATTTTTTCCTTCTGTTAATTTCCTCCCAATTCCCTCAAGCGTTCTTCCTCCCAATAAACATCATGACCATTCACACCATGACTTCAGAGAAAGCCTTAGGAGAGATACTATGTCTATGTCTCACTCACACTCACATTCACTGCCTCTCCTAGTCCTGCACCTCTACCTTCAGAATGCCCTGAGTCAGAGGGTGCTTTCTCAAAGGGCATTTTATGACTTGTTAGACTGAAAAATCCTACTGGGTGCAGTGCAGGGAGGTGAGGCTGGAAAGGCAGGCAGAAATCAAACGGTCAGGGCTTTATGTTGAGACAGTAGGGATCCACAGATTTTATGTATTTAGAAGTGGGGTCTCAAAAAAAAAAAAAAGAAAGAAAAGCCGCAGCCTGGTCTCTGCCTCCATCCTCTCCATCTGGACAGTGGCCATGGCATGCTATCCTGTTATCCTGTTACCTCCTCCCCAGTTAACCTCTTCTTGTCCATGTTCTACAGAACAACCAAGAGTTATTTTTCTGAAATGTAAATCAGCACTCCCTGATCTAACTTCCTTCCAGTGTTCTTAGAATAAAATCCCAGCTCCTTATCATGACCTGACAGATCCTGAATGGCTTGATGCCTGTTACTGATCTAAGATCCCCCCAGTCATTTTCCCCCTTTTCACCATGTTCAAATCCACCTGGCTTTTATTGGTCTTACAGAAACACAACGTCTTTCCTACTACGGAATTCTGCACATGCTATTCTTTTCCCTTGGAGGCCTCTTCCTGTAAAATCACGCATTACTCTCTCATCATTCGGGTTTCAAGTCAAGGCCCAGCTCCTCAGAGATGTCTTACCTGCTGTCATCCCTAAATGTCCTCCATAGATAGCCTCTCAGTACTCTGAACCATATTGCTACTATGACCTTATTCTTAGCACTTGCAGTGGGATTATCTTAATTATTTGTGTGTGTATTTGTACGTTATATAGCTTTCTAAATAGAATGAAGCAACATAAATATAGACTGCCTATCTCTTCTAGCACTGTGTACTCAATTCTCAGAAGAAATTTCCAGTATAGGATATGCTCAAAAAGTATTTGTTAACAGAGAGACTGACTACATCAATTGGCTGACATTTACATTCATATAATAATAATAATCTCACCAAATACTCATTTACCAAATAACATATCTGCTGTAAGAATAATTTGAAAAAACAAGTTTATTATATTCAATTCTTAGAAATAATTCAATCTGTTTCTCAATTAATGTATAATCTCATTTTTACACTGACCTTTTACAGTAACTTCATAGGTCTATTAATATCGTCACTAACTTTTCATACACACACATGTAATTCTTGTAAGTATTCTGTATAATTTTTTTTAAGCGTCTTCTAAGAAAAAATATTCTCATTCCTAAAAATAAAATAAAAACCTGGTTTGGATCCAAATAGAATTTCATTATGAGTGAGAATCAGTTTGGAGAAAAACTTAATATTTTTGCATCAGTAAAATGACATAAAATGATGGTAAATTCATGTTTTTTATATTGATAAGCTAATATTTTCAAAAATTAGATTATTTTATCAATACTTATTCCACTCATTTGAGTTGTCTATTTCAAACCACATTAACTTCAATTTCTGTCATTCTGACAATGAAAATCATACGGCATTGTTACAAAAATGTATCACAAACTATAGTGCAAACACTTGCCAATAAAAAAGATTTATAACCTAAGTGAAACGTATATATACAAAATTTAATTCTGAGAGTAAATTAGAAAACACATTTGAATCATTTCTATACTATTCTGGAAAGAAATACTGTCTTTATTGCAACTTTAATCAATTGTAATGATTTTTCTATGTTTCATAATACTGATTTCATCATCTGTCATTTTCTGCAAGTATTTTATGTTAAAATAATGTAATATTAAGTATTCCAACAGATTTATGATTAATTTCCTTTAACTACGTTATAGTAATATATTTTTCTCTTAACAGTGTAGAGAAAATTTTAATTGAGGAGTTATTAAATGTGAAACTTTGTGAATATATGGAGGCAAAAATATCTACAACTATTGTTAGAGCTATTTTGTATGGGGTAACTGTGTGAGAGTGTGAGAGTTAGAGCTATTTTGTATGGGGTAACTGTGTGAGAGTGTGAGATTTGGTAGGTATGGCAGGAGGGTAGCTATTTTAAGGGAATTATATCACCATGTAAAATTCTGGAACTTAAGAATTATTTTTTAAATGTCCCCAAATATTATTTAGTACATAATATATACACTGTATACTATAAAATTTAGGTGAAAACGAGCAGCAAATGATTTTAAATCTGGTGATTTTTTGTTTGGTAAGATTATTATTACTATTGCCTAACTTCAGCTAGTTCAAAGACAGTACTTTTCCAGATTTTTGATATACAAGTGTTTTATTGACAAGATTTTATATGTTAACTAATTCATGAGGATTTCCTCTTCTTAGGACTTTATTCGCTCATATTTTAATTGGAATATGTTAGGAGAAGATAATCATTATTAACAAATTGAGTGAAAAGGTGTTAGGTAAGTTATTTCAGGCCTTAATTTCAAATAAAGTTGTATATAATCTCAGCGTGAAACCAATACAGACTTCACAATTGTAGCTGTATTTCATAATCTTCTACAGCTATCACTGGTTGAATTTGCAGTTGAGAAGTTACCTGCGGGAGACATGCCTGTGCATGCTCATGTGTAGAGTAATCTTTAAATGTATCAAGAAAGAATCAAGTTCTGAATGCAAATGCAAGGTTCCAGAAAAACCCTCTTGCTCTCAGGATGGAGGAATTGGACAGGACTTACTGATGCAGTTATCACAAACCCAGCAGGAGCACTGATCCCTGGCATCCTTCTCTGAACTTCAACTCTGAAAACATGTTATCCGAGACCTGCCCTATAGGGATCCCCCGCGGATCTCCTCAAACCCACAGTTTTTCTATTATAAATGTAACAACCAAAATAAAGGAGTCATAACAACTTGTTTCTTCACACCCTGTAGCACTACACAAAGATGCTAGGTAGTCCTGAGTGATCATATCACCTCGAGATGTGTTAAACAAAACACCATAGCTTCTTACAGTGTCAGACCTGATGTATGAGAAGCAAACTCCAAAGCACCCACACTCACATGTTGTCTGTGACATACATGTGATAAAAAGGTCATTCTGAAGGGCTTTTGAGATTATTCTATCCCATGTACATTTCACAGTGACCATCAGGTGAGTTCATACCAAGGTATCAATTATAAGAATCTCTTAGTATTAACCAGGAAATGCAGTTTTGTTCAATCATTTATCAAATTTTACAAATCTGGAACAATCCCAAATCCTCCCAGAAACAGTCTGAACTTTAAAAGCTATGATAGATGTCAAGGAAAAATAGTAATTTTATGAAAAATTGTTTTCATTTGCCGTGTTCAGGTTCACATGATAGCATCACTTAAATATCTGAAAAATGTCTCAGATCAAACGCTTCTATCACCTGCTCTAGGGAGACGGAGCTAGAACTCAGGGTCAGAGAATCTGCCCAGTGGTACAACCACAGGCTTCTGTGTGGAGGGCTGCAAGTACACCCATGATCTTAACAGCATTTTGAGCATTTTGAGCGAGAGCAGCCCAGCGAACTCTGTGCCTTTATCATTTATTTCTAAGACTTGGTCACTTATATTAAACCCACTCTTTTCTGTAATCCAAACTACAGTCTGTTGAGTTGAGATGGGAAAGGATGCTATATGCAACTAATTGGTGATTTAAAAATCCATTATGTCTGATTTCCCAACTGATTTTTCTTACGTTATACCTCCCTAAGGTAAGCTGTTATTTCAGGTAAATAAGGCTACTACCATAGTATTACATTTAGGGTTGCCAGATACAAATGAAGTGAACTTTTAAAGCCCTCTGGAGTTAGAAGAAGAAAGTATAGTGTATTTACATAAATAGCAATATTAATATATTTAAAAGTAAGCATCTTTTTGGGTGTTATTTGCTCAGAAACTGTAAATAAACTACTGAGAGATGTCCTGGACTTATCTTGGTGGGTAAATATATATTTTTTGTATACACACACACACACATATATATATATATGAAATGTATCCAAAAGCTATATAATAACATAAGAAATATAATAATTCTTATACAATAACCACCACCCTTATAAGACAATTCATGATTTTTTATAGTTTGCAAAGTAGGTAAGATTTCTGTGCTAGATATTAGAGAAGAGTCTTAGTTATATTTATAGAAGTGATTTTATTAAAAAATCAGGAGATTTTATGCATATTTTATTATTTACATTATCAGTCATTTGCTTTGCTATTTTTCTCAAAATGGCATTTTAAAACATCATCCCATAAATAGTAAATTCTCGTCTTTGTTAAATGATTTGCTAGTCTAGTGCCTGGTTGGCAAAATCAGCTTTGTAAAGCAGGTTTTAAGATACAGGTGGAAAAATTAGTAGTAATAATTATTTCACTGTAGCAAAAGCTTTGTCTTCAAAATTAAAATTAAACAAAGTTACTTGTGTAGTCAGGAAGGATGGCAAAGGCAGCACCGCCTCCTGAAACAATAGAGTCATCAGGCACGTTGCTGCCCCCGTCTAATTTGATGTGTCAGGCCCTAATCAGCTCTGTTTCACAGTGCTTTGCTCCATAAAAGCAGATTTGTTTAACCACAACCTCTATTTCAGCATGAGTGGAGAAGGAAGAATAACGGAGGAGACCAGGCATATCTCACGTGTTGTGTTGTGGGTATAAAGTGAATCCATCATTTGCTGGAGAGGCAGAGGAAAAGTGACAGGCTCATTCATGCCTTCGAGACATTTTTGGGTCTATTGAAAATTTTAATCTGTGCACTCTGGTTGAACCTCCGCACTCCTTAATTTAGTACACACAGCCATGCGCTAGGTCTGTCTGCCTCAGATAGGGCCGGCTGGCTTCTGTAGGACAGCAACCCCCCTGAGGAGTTTTCTTCTCTAAATTCATCCTGTCTTGAACTTTACACACACATATAAGCTCCATTTACAGGAGGATTTCAGAGTTAATTAAACGCTGAATTTGTTTCTTTAGAAATCGCATATGCCTCGGGGTTAAGGAACAGCGTTTCAGCAACCACGTTAATTCAGGATTAAGCGTACTGTACATTTTCTGAATAAATTTTATTTTTATAAGTATACATTTGGAGAGATGGGGAAATTTTCCCCCTCTGTTACCATAACAGGTTTTAAAAATAGATTTAAAAAGGACAGCATATGCCAGGAGATGCTGCAAATCAGCAAATTCAAAACCATCCTTTACGTAAAATGCATTGGAAACAGACAAATAAACTAGAATGCTGGAAAAATTGTTGCTTTGCTGATAAGGCCATGGAACGACTTCCACCGGAGGCTCCCAGCTTTAAGTCCTGTTCACTCTGGATTTGCTCTGTGCACACCACGGTAATAATCTCAGAAGCATAATATTTACAAATATTTGGGTCAAAGATGACAGGTCAGATTTTTATTATCAAACTAGCAAGTCAATACTGACATATACTAGTTTTAGTTCCACTAAAGATACTACATATAACAGCAGACACGTTTGTTCTTAATTTTCCTAAAGGTAGGTGTTTGGCAGAAGATAAAGCCTGAGCAAATAGAGAACAGAACAAGCCAGGAACCTGGTATTGTCCTCGGTGGATTTACTTTGAAACACTGTGCTATAAAAACTTTGCAAGTAATTCAGTACCTTGAGTTCATTTTCATTGATATCTTTGCACATCATGTACAAGAAAGTTGTATTTTGGCAAAATGATCAATATCTTAAGTCACAGATTTACAAAATGCCAGAGAATATTCTTTGCATTCAAATTAAGAGAGACACAGAACATGAAAAAAAAAGTGTATTTAAAGATCTCGGACAACCTCGACCTTTTTGTTTATATGTTTAGTTTAAATTATTAATGACATGTATGTGTTCACTTCAACATGGAATGTTTCTTTCCTTTCCTGTTCTTTTTCTCTGTCTGTAAAGTTTGAAATAAATCAGTAAAGTTTGAAATAAAAATAATTGTTACAGTTTCTGAGGTAGAGAGACAATTAGGTAGCATTTGGCATTTTCTGTAGGTCAAATGAGCATATGGATTCTTGGAGGTAAAAAGTTCAATTCATGAAGAAGAACAGAGACAACCGAAGGCTACAATGACTACAGTAAAATAAAACAGCCCTAAAGCCCAGCCGAGTAAGCCCTCATCCATAAATCTCATTAATCAGGGCTACTTCGAAATACAATGAGCAAGGGAGAAAATTATGCCCTATTTCAGACTTGCCCAGTTTCTTTATCACTTAGAAGAAAGAGAAAAAAAAAGAAATTATTAGGACCATGTAAGACAGATAATCAAATCAAGGAACGATGCAACTATTGTCATATGTAGGGTAGAAACTACGCATAGTATTTTGAAGAGGCATAAATAGCCTGTACTGATACGTCAAAATTTTCCATTTACATATGTGCGGAATTTCTATTGGTTGTGTGAGATGATCTCATTTTTAGGGAGACGTAGCTGTATGTCATTTATAGCTGTGATTTATATTGCTTGACCTATTGAGGTAAAAATAGTGGTTGTTCTAAGAGTATCCCCTGTCTGAACGCACTGTGCAGAGTGTTCACTCTGGAACACTTGCTGTCTCAGTTCTGATTCATTTTGAGAAGAATTCCTTTTCCGGACTTCTATAAACAGACATTGGCAAAGGAAATTAAATAAAGCAAACTAAGATGATCTAATTGTCAGTGAGTCAAAGCCTCATAAAGCATTATAATTTGGGTATTTTATCTTAATGTCTGAGAGGAAGCTGCTATTAAACCACTGGCCTTAAGCAAAGCAACACGTGTAATAATGCAAACGAAGAGAATCAAATTGGCCCATTACTTGATAAAAGTTAATTGTTTTAATGAATATTTTTGGCAACTACAAAACAACAATTTTATAATACTTCAAACTTATAGATGTAGTGAAATTATTTTTAATGATGTTGAATTTTAATTTTTTGTTTTTAAATTGTAAAGCAACTTAAAAGTTCTAGAAAACTTCAAAACTATATGCATAGAAGGAAAAAAATAATCCTACCTCACAAGGTGTACAGATCCTGACATTCGTGGATGATAAGATCTTTCCTCATCTGTTTGCTGTCAGTGATGACACACATAGACATTGTTAAATAGACATGGAGAAATATGAAAGTGAAGTTTTTCTGTTTATTTGCATGGGTCTGTTTTTATATTTTCACGAAATATATATCTCAAATATTTATCAGGTCAGCAAGTGTTCTTTGGAAAAAGGAATTCTGCTTTTTCTTCATTTTCTGATTCTTCATTTTATACATCTAGCACAATTTACTCAATCAGATTTTGTTGACTATTAAGGTTATTTCCTTTATTCATATATTGAAAGCAATCTTAGGTTGTTTATTTTCCTTCAAATAAAAAAGCAGACCCATGATAATTTTCTTAAACTGTACGTTTTATGGTATCTAACACAAATTTTCTGAAGTTTCCAAAATTATAAGAGAAACAGTTTTCACAGTTTTAAATTGCATTTGTCAACACTTGCAAGATTAACTTTTATAAATAAATTCACATATGGGAATTTTTATTTTATATAATTATCTACTTAGATTTTTTTCTTAGTGATGTTAAGATCTTTTATATAATCATTCATATATTACTATTGTTTGCTTTTTAATTTTTTTGGGAGCTTAAAAGGTTTGTTTGCCTGTTTTTGCATAAGTATGTTTCAAATGTATGAAATTAGTGTAGTTTAAAAAAATAATTTGTGCTCTTGTACGAGGGTTTACAAAAGCTTCCCTTCAAATCATGGAAATAGGCGATTCATTTATTTAACTATTCTTTTGTTTTGATTGGCTTTGTTTGTAACATTAGCTCATATAAACTAGGTATAATACATTTGGACATAGGGTAAAAGAGAAGAAATTTTATTGTATTAGTAAAAGGTTACTCCAGAGCTACTTACAAAATAATGTATCTTTTTTATTTTTTCATGATGGCATTTATGGCATATACTAAAATCTATACATTAATATCTACATTTGCACTTTTTGTTTTATTAAGTTGTTTCTTTTTTTTCTATTTGGGAGTACAACTTTGAAATCATTACAGTTCTTTAAAATATACATTAATGTTTAGTAGAGCAAGTCCTCTCATTATTATTGTTTCTAAAACTCTTAACAAATTTTCTTTCATTAATATCTTTAAAACCATTTTGTCACACTCTTGCTAATCAGGAAAAATAACTAATAGATACTAGGCTTAATGCTTTGGTGATGAAGTAATTTGTACAACAAACCCTTATGATACACGTTTGGCTATGTAACAAGCTTGCACATCCTGCACATGCACACCCAAAGTTGAAATAAAAGTTAAAATAATCCTCCAAATAATATTGTATTATATACATTTATGTTTCACTTAGGAATATGTTTCAGTTTTAAAACATTTTGTTTATACAATTTTATAAAACCTTTCCCTATGTACCAAGTTAATTTTTAGATGATATACATATTTATGGTAGATGTGAGTGAAAGCTTTGTATTTGTATGCTTCTTAGTTATTATTGCTAGTTTTTGAAAAATCTTGAATATATTTCTATTAGTCTTAATATACATTAATTGTATTCCCTTGGCTTATTTATATAGTAAATAACATTTGCAAAGATAATTTTTAATAAAATGTTGAAACGTTTCCATGTTCTGTTATTTCAGCTAAAAAATAACTACAATAAAAACAGTGACCCATGTGTCCCAAGCACTCTTCTAAGAGCCAGAAAGACAGCTCTAAAATACCACCTCTGCTATTATAAAGTTTATAGTCTTACTTTATACCATATTTATTTCTATTTTGATAGTTCTGATTTATTCTTTTATTCTTTAATATATTGTTATATATTACTTTTCAAAGGATGAGTTTCAGTATTTATAATGTCCTTTTTTCTGTTACCTATATCATTATCATCAATATATGCATTTTTTTTCTTATTTTCATCTTATTGGGACTACTTTCAGTCTAACTTATTGCCTTGAGTGCCTGTTTTTTTTTTTTTAAATCTTTCAAATTGGTTTGACCATAATTAGACTAAGGTTTATTGAGGTGGCATCTAGAGGGTGTTAAATTTTATGCTTCCTATCTTTTTTTTTTTTCATATCCAGACCCTATCTATAGCTATAGATAGATATGGACATAGGTGATGGTAGAGATATAGAATAGATAAATCAGAACTCTGAGAGATTAGAAACTTCAACATCCACAAGAGAGTAAACAAGGGAAGAAAGAAGCCTTATTCTGTTTTGAGGTCTTTCTTTGAACATTACAAATAATTTCTCTCCTTCCACTGCCTCCCTTAATTTATATTGGGGTCCCTTAGTTCTGGGTCAACTTGTTCAAATGAGCAGGTTATGAGATGTTGAGTGAGGAGCCCACACGACTGTCCTCCTGAGGTCCCGCACTGCCATCTGAGCAGGAGCAGGCGTCTGTCACGCTGAAGACCTGCGTGCTACTCTGTGGTTTCAGAATCCTGGTAGAGGAGAGCGTTACTTTAAGAAACAGACACGTGAGCCTCCAGATGCAGCCAAGCATGAAATCAGCCCTGGTGGATAACCTTGAACAGCGACAAAAGAACAATCTCCTTCCAAACTGGGCTAGGAATTTGTATTACTGAACCATGCCAAGTTCGAAGGAGGCAAGCACGGTTGCTTGAAAGTTATGGGAAACAAACAAATAAAAACTAAAGAAATCCAGATCTTTCCAGGTGTAGACAAATGCTCTATTTCTGGATGACAGGTTTGATTTGCTTAAACACATTTCAATGAATTGAAGGTTGGAGTTGAGAGTGTGTCGTGACACATTCCTGTCTTACCAGAATAGGGGGGAGGAAATTGCTGATCCCGGGAGCTAAAGCACCTTTTTTCACTCACACACGTGGTCGGCCTTTGGCACTTTTGTCACATGCACATTGCCTGCCAGCTCCTCCACCCTCCACTGGGTGACGAGACGCTGCTGCCTTGAGTCAGGACCTGCATTAATGGGGGTGTAAGGTTTTCACTCAGCGGAGGAGACAACCCCACCTAGTGAAGCTAAAACTGAAATCCGATCATGAGGGAGGGCTTGTGTTGGTCTTGCCGTTACTATGTGTTCATATCATATGTTAAATTTTATGTATTTCCTTTTCCACTTATCAGATACACTTTATATCAGTGCTTTCCTCCGATGAATTAAGATTTTATTTCTATTTTCAAATTATTTAAAAAATTGGAAATCTTTAGAGAGAAATGTTTTGTACCACTAGTTTGTTCTTACCACCAGATGAGTTTGATGGCGGGGAAAGTGTTTTCTTTAGATGTGAAGTTAGAATGTATTCTTGAAAGTTTAGATTCTCATCTAAGCTGATTCATATAAACCAATAGTCTAACAAAGAAAATGTGAATTCACTTAAGTGTTTTCATTTAGATGTTACCAACAATTATTCTACAATTTGTAAGAATGTGTGTGCGTATGTATCTCTTGGTGCGTGTGTGTGTGTGTGTGTGTGTGTGTGTGTGTGTTTGGTGTATTATTAATTCTATTTCTTAACTATTTTAGATGTTTGTAAATTAATTTGACTTAGCAAATTCTGGAAGCCATATTCACAGTTTTTATTTAAATCTAGACACATAAAGTCTTTTTTATTAATTTTCTCATGTCACAGTTTTCCACACTCACTCATTATGTCTAAAACTCAGTAGCTTCTAGAGGTAAATTGCTTTCTAGGAGAATATTCGCTAAATATCTACACTCTATTTTAGTTCCAAAATCTTTTGAGCTGGAAATGTGCACGTGCCTGGGAAAACTGAAATCAAAATTAAATTCTCTGTCAAGGAAAATATAAAATTTGAAATCACAAATGACTCATTCCTTTCTAATGACTATTTTGCATCACTATTATTAATGACGTTTTAGAAGGTTTACACACATTCAAAATGTTAGTATCTTTTGATATTAACAAATGAAGGGAATACTTTTGACAATCAAGCTTTGGGTATTTTTTACATTTATTAAATATGTGATTGAAATTTATTTAATAAGCATTCCTGAATGACAAAAATAATTTAAATGCTGCTACTTTTAGAAAGATTAGAAGACGTGCGGCAGAGGGCTTGGGGTCGTGAGTCTGGAGTATTGGACACATATACTAGTTATTCCACTAATTGGTTATGCTACCTTGCAAAATCCTTAATAGGGCTAAGCTATATTAGGGTCAGTTTCCACATGCATAGGCTTTGGTGTTTAGAATTATCTATTTAAAATTCATTTCAAAAATTGTATTGCTGTAATAAAAGAGAGTTGTTATTGCGAATTCTTCTATTATTATTAATATTATCAACACATTAATGTTAAAACAGTTGAGAAGTATACCTAGCAGGCAACATGTAAGTAACTATGTTGGATCAGAAAAGGATACCTTCAGGCAAACATTGTTTTAAACCTGGCTTGTCCTGGTGCCAAGTGTGAGACAAGAGATTTCAATAAAGAGCTTCTTCCACTCTTTTCTTGAGGATTCTATAAACAAGTCTCAGAGAGAAGATATATTCACCACAGATTTTAAAATGCACATAAGCAAGGATAGACAAGATAACTGAAAAGCAGTCAAAATGTATGCATATATGCAAAGGGGAAATGCGAAGCCAGGTGATAGTTTTTATTATTAGAGTTTAAAGTGTCCATTTGGAAGAGATTAATGGTTCACCATCACTGTGTCTAATTTGGCTCTATTTTTTGAGTAAGGTTTTACTTTCAGAAAATGAAATGATATTGCTGAATACATTTCATCTTAAGAATATTAACAAAGGACACAGTCATTAATGAAAACAGGCAAGGCAATTCACATAGGCAGACTCACCTCATATCCTCGGCCTGATGCTAGGTGCAGAAAATGGCATTCTTCAATTTCCCAAAATGAGAAAATCATCCTTTTATTAATTAATTTGTATCTCTAATTTTTTTTCAACTTAGTAAACACAAAACTTGAAATACTTGTTAACACAAGTGGCTTAAGATGGAAATTCTTTGCACCATTTGCATTTTAGTAAAATTTATACAGAAATCCCCCCAAATGCCCCTGCTGTAAAATGCCAAGGTAGTTTCTAGTCTTTCCACTCACCTTAAAAATGAACATTTGTAGTAGCACCTCAAATAAATTGGCTTCTATTCCACAGCTATGGCTTTGGGTTTTTCTCCTTTGTGTGTTCCTTGCCCCTCCATTTGCTGCCCTTAAAAGTTTGACCCTCTTTTTTTTCCACCGTATGTCAATGCCCTTGAATTTGCTCCAGATCACCTGGTACAGTGGAGAAATAAACGGGCCAGTAATCATTCCAATTTCAACCCTTACCCACCAGTGCCCTTTCTTAAGAGCCTCCAATCTCTGCCTCAAAGAGATGTCCTATTGTAAGTTTTACTTGGAGAATTGCTAACCCCACTAAGCCTATTAAAAATGACTAGAAGTTTTTGCATGCAATATTCTGTTGAAATAATATGAAAACTTATGTTTTGTTTCTCATTTAGTCAAGGTAGAATTGTTTCCAGGAAAATGGTTTATTCTCCATCTGATTCCGCCACAGCTATCACCAGGAATATGGCAGCACCTTTGTTCCAGAGAGAGGAGGACTCCTGTTAAGGAAGAGGCAGAAGGGAAAGCTGGAGGTGCTGGTCAGAAGCCACAGGAGGTGATGACAGGAAATATGAGTCCCTGAGAAGTGGGGCACATGGTATAAGTGACAGTGGTGATTGAGACACCAGCTAAATCTGGTTTGTAAGGATTTTCTGATGAGAGTCTGTAACCCTTCAGCCACCTTCTAGGAAGACCGTTTCTGATCTTCAACCTTGGCATAGCCCTGAATTCTTGAGTGACTGACTCAATCCACTTTAGCTGTAGTGCCACTGTCTGCTAAAGACGTTCCTCCCCGTCAGAATGGGAAAAAACAGGACGTAAGGCAGGGAGCTACCTCTGTTTCTCTTGCTAGAGTGGGATGTGCTTTGGCTTCCCCATATGGAGAGAGAGCACCCCACTTGGAATGCGTAAGGATTTTTCCATGGAAACAATATTAACACAGGGAAAGGGGATCCATACTCCATGAGTTTGGAAAGCTACTCTATGTTCAATATGTGTTAGGTTGGCTTTTATGGATTTGCCTCAGAAGCTAACCACATTTCCGACACTCCTTCTCTAGGAAAAGGTCAAGTTCAGGGCAATGAGTTAGTAAGCCAACTACTGGAACATGGTGTATTTATATGGGACTGGAGTGAATCTCTTCATTGTGTGTGCGTATGGGAAGGCATGAGCCTCACCAACAGCATTCCTCAGCCAAACCTCGGAAGCTAGAATTCCAGCAGAGCTTCAGGATTATGGTGTTGTCCTTCAGAAAACAAAACAAAACAAACAAACAAAAAATATTCATCTTTATTTTAGGTGTGTTATGCTTCTATAGATAACAAGTTAAACTAAGTATTTTTTCTGTTTCACATACAAAACCTAACTGGTGGGTTTGCTTTTTGATGCTTCATTACTTGAGTCTAGCTAAGTGGTTAAGGGCATATAAAGTTCATTTCCAGCCCACAGTTCTTTAAGGATTTATTTCCTTGTCAGTGTTACTATGTCAGCAAGTATGTGTGGGTGGTAAAGAAGGCCCTGGGAATACTAACCATTTTTACCGATTAAATAAAAAACTGCAAAAATAATGTAAATAAGGAAAGGAGCCATCAGCTAATCCCAACATTCTAGGTTAAAAAAATCAAAGGTTTGTAAGTAAAAACATGCCAACATTGCATATGTTTTTTAGCAGATTTCTCACAACCTGAAGATAAACATTGCCCACAGTGAGAGTTAATGGTACTGAATGCCTTATCTTTTAATGTGCTTTAATCTGGTGCGTTGTCCTCAGTGAAAGGAATAAAAAGGCTAGGTTATCAAGAGAGGAAACACAGGCCCTTATGTCTAGCTGCCTTTGACATGAATCGTTGCAAGCGGCATCTTGAGTTCTTGGACTCCGAGGAGTGGATTGTTTGTTGTCTTTGGCATACAGAAATGGGTAAACCAGTCTCCAAACAGTGATTCTTAAAAACTGGAGCAAGAAATGTATCCACTAAAGGGGAATGCGGATGTTTTTGCAAGTATGTTCCTCCACTCCCTCCTGGTGTATCCCCCACATCCCGGGTAACACTGTGACCTGTTTTCTAGTAAGCATAACTTTAAAAGTAGACTATGATTTATAAAATCACCTCGCCAGGTGAAGGTTTAAGATGGATGAAACAGGTTCCTTTGATCTTAATGAAATCCTTAATGGTAAAGCCAACTCAGTTGTGTGTTTCTGTTAGGGTGTTTTTCTGCATTCATTCATAGTTTCTGAAAAAAAGCAGAGCAATATGGGAAGTATATTAATCATGTTACTGCTCTGGCTGGATAATTTATCAGTATCATAGGTTCCTGGAAGATTTACTAAGCCTCTTCAATTACTTAACTCTTGTAGAATAATTTACATACTGGCAGAGCAGATTAAAAAAAAAAACACATGAATTAGGTCATTAACTAAGACTATTTCAGAAGCACCTGGATGAAGATAATGTTTTCATCTCCTCAATTCATCATGAAATACTGTTTTCTACGTATCAACCTTTTTTTTAAAAAACGCCTCTACAAATTATTGTTTCACTAAATCTTTCGCATCATCAATACTGTTGATCAAGGGCAAAGATTTATTAAATAATAAATTAATTTTAAGTAAATATTTTAACATTAATGTGCTTGTTTGTGGTATCAGTGTTTAATTCCAATTTGCTGATATGTCAGGCAGCACTCAAAATTGTATGTTTTTTTGTTTTGTTTTTTTTTTTAGTGGCTGCAATTCCTTTTTAGCATTTTGCCTCTTTCTCTAAATATTCTAAGCACAACTTGTATATACTGCTCACAGAGATACCTATAGATCAAACTTGCAAAAGTGCATTTGAACAAAGGGCTTAAACACTCAAATAATTAAATTGCAGGCTTTCCTATTGATGTAAAAGACATATTATTTTTGCTTAAACCTAATAGTCAATGGATTATGAAATTTAATACCATTAAATGTACCACCTGGAAAAAAAAGTTGATAATCTATGATGCATGCTCAGGAATAATTCTATACAGCATATATATTGGTCACAGTAACTTTCGGAAACTTTGAAATGTATTGAATATATTCCAAGTGAGTTGTCTTGTTCTTTTTTTTTTTTCTTCCCCACATGGTTTTCAGCTGATAGACAGCCATTTTGTGCCTATCCCAGTTGGCAAATATAACACAATTTGATCTCTTTCCATTCTTAGAAACAATGAAGCCCTTTGATTTTGCCTTTCAAGACGATAAATGGAATTGCAGTCATTCCTCCAGTGGCTAATACCTGCCAGCAGATCCTGAAAGATGTCATTGATTTCTAGATGTATCCTGATTTCAAGGTTGGTAAGTTCAGAGAAAATGTGTTTCCTAGAATAGATAAAATATAGTATATGGTGGTAGATGCCATTCCTAAAACTGTCTAATTTGTCTACTCAAAAGAACGAACTGCCCAGCACTCCCATCCACGTATGGTTATCAATCCTAAGACTATAACGGCATTTGTGAAACATTCACCAAGAGATGGGGAAGTGGAGGCACGGGTATGATATGGAAGCTATGTCTTTATTACTGATTTTCCTCTATTAAAATTTTCAATAATCAGGCCAGATGGGATGGCTCAAGTCTGTAATCCCAGTATTTCAGCAGGCCAAAGCAGGAGGATCACATGAGGCCAGGAGTTCAAGACCAGCCTGAGCAACATAATGAGACTCCTTTTCCATAAAAGATACAATAAAAAATTAGCTGGGTGCAGTTGTGTGAGCCTGTAATCCCAGCTACTTGGGAGGCCAAGGTGGGAGGATCGCTTGAGCCCAGGAATTTGAGGCTGTAGTGAGATGTGATTGCACCACTTCCCTCTAGCCTGGGCAACAGAGCAAGACTCAGTCTCTAAAAAAAGGAAAAAAAAAATCAATAATTAGTTATTAACATATTTCATTTACTTTCATTTTTACTAATAAATTATTTATTTGTAAATAAACAAATATTTGTTCTCAGTTCAAACCAGTTGATAAAGAAGAGAAGTATATGTGAAATAAAATCAGAATCAGGTAAAACAATACATTAATATTGCTTAATTTCATATATTGTGATATACGAATATCACAAGATGATGATTATTGCCACTTTATAGGCTTCAGTTTGAAATGCAATTTTTTTAGAACAGTTTGCAGCAGTTTCTCCTTGATCTTTTGCTTTTTTTTTTTTTTTTTTTCTTTTTGAGACAGAGTTTCACTGTTGTTGCCTAGACTGGAGTGCAATGGTACGATCTGGGCTCACTGAAACCTCCGCCTCCCAGATTCAAGCGATTCTCCTGCCTCAGCCTCCCGAGTAGCTGGGACTACAGTTCTGTGCTACCGCGCCTGGCTAATTTTTGTATTTTTAGTAGAGACGGGGTGTCACCATGTTGGCCCAGCAGGTCTCAAACTTCTGACCCCAGGTGGTCTGCCCACCTCGGCCTCCCAAAGTGCTGGGATTACAGGCGTGAGCCACCGCGCCTGGCCTAAAATTTTGAACATGCTCTTAGCAAGGGACAAATGGCCCAATAAATAAACTGAAAAATGGAATATACAGGCATGGCTATCTAAGGGTAGCTTTTCTTTTTACCTTACATTTCATTCATAACTATTAAAATAAGGACATATTTTATAAATTGCTAAACATATGCATTTATGGAAACAGCCATATACACCGACACCATATGAACAAATACGTAGCCTTTATACTTTTACTGCTAATATGTAACACCTCTAGATGTTTATACCTACTCACCTAATTTTTTTTTAAATAACATTGTTTTTCTTATTATGTTTTTCTGATAAAAATTTTATCTCACATGGTATCCCTAAAATTTCAATTTCTTTGTTTAAAATTCAGTGCAGATTTCTTCAAAAGTGTGGCTACCCGACATAAACATCCTCTACCCAGATTCCATTTGAAGTGCTGAAAGATGAAAAGTATATGGGCTTTGGTGCTTGGCAGAACTGAGTCCTCTTTCCAGCAATGACCTTAGCTCACATACGTTTTCTATTCTGTAAAATAAAGGCAATAAAACAGGAATATTGTGCTGTTTCTCTGAGCTGATATGCTACACAGAGATCGCGGTGGATGACTTCTTTTTTTTGAGACGGAGTCCCGCTCTGTCGCCCAGGCTGGAGTCAAATTGTCATTATAATTGTTTTGGTTATGACCTCTAAAATGATAACTATTATTTATAACTGTTATAATTAGATAACAATTTGAAAATGTTTATAATAACATTGTTAATTCAAAAAAGTGATTGTTATAGAACCATACTGTAGGTTTCCAACTAAAAAAAACTCTGCATAATGAGAAAATAGTAAATAAAATGTTCTGTAAGTGGCATATTGCTAATGAATATTTTTTAAATAAATAATATTTGTTTAATAAAATATACATAAATATAATGTCTTAAAAGAGATTGTAAAATTATTTGTCACCAATAGTTGATGACTCATGAACAAGGTGTGGAAATGTATCAAAGTATTTATCCAAATAATGCTAAATGACCTGGATCCTGAAAACACACTCAACATAACATATTTTGAAAAAGAGCCAATATTTAATATGAATCTGCTATGACTTTGGAGGACCACTGCACAGAATTATCTCCTAGGAGAGAGTACAAAATTGCTCCCCAAAATGCCAAGATTATTCGGTCACTACTCAAAAAGAAAGTAAAACTTTATTCTGAGCATTTTGATTGAGTAAAATATGAAAATGTGAACACTTTTATGTTTTTTCAATAAGAGAGATGCAGAAAGAAAATGGTATTTAGCTTTGTGTCCTATCCTTTCTTTTTAGGATAGTAGATTATATATTTGAGACGGGTAGAAGGGAGAGCCATTGTTTTAATACATTTGTTTCACAGTGACAAGGTTTGTCTTGAGACTGAAAATTAGGGAGAAAATATTAATAGTGGATTTTGTAAAAGACTAAATGTCACCACAAAGGAGAAAGGGGAATCAAAAGTAACACAAGTAAGTCTAAGTGTGTTTGGTACATTACAAGGATGTTAATACCACGGATGTTAATTTAGCAAGATTCTAATTTTAATTTGGGAAGAGTGGATAGTTGTGAAGATTCTACTTTTCTTTTGCATATAGGTTTCAACAGATTATCAAAAAGAAGATAGATATTTCTTGGTCAGTCACACATATATTCACTTTTACATTTTTGACACAAAAATACACTGCCGACCCTTCCCATAATATATACCCAAATGTATGCAGTATCTGTGAAAAATACACCATAAATATTTAATTATGTAGGCCCTGATGCAACCTGTGTCAGGAGCGAAAATCTAGGAAAATTCCCTATAACAAATTATAGAATGTTGTGTTGATTGCATTATAGCCATACAAACCTTCTCTTCCTACCAAACATCTAAGATTTAGTTCTTATTCTTATAGATAAAGCCAGTTATTTATGTGTGTGTATATATATTTATATATATACTATGTATATATATACACATTGATATATGTATATATAATGTATATATAATATATACATTATATATACACATATATATACATATATATGTGTATATATACATATATATGCATATAGAGAGACAAAGATACAGATTTTTTGTTTATGTAAAAGTGATTTAAAATTTTCAAATGGCAGCAACTCAAATGGTCATAGGATTTACTCTGTTAGAAATCAAATAAATTCATAACTTTTCCTTGTGCTACCGAGATGTAATAGACAGCAGATCATATCATGTTAGAATGACCACATCATTCAAGAGGCAAGTCCGTGACTGAGGGTCTAACAGCCTTGCCGGAAATTATATAATGAGCGTGCCATGGCGGCCAGACCTAGATCTTCTGGTTTTCAAATTAAATATCTGCTTCATATAGGCAAAAATGTTAATCCATTTGTATGTTTTTTCCTAAAAATGAAAGTAGTATATCCCTTTGCTTTTTGTGTCGTTAAAAAATAAAAATGATTTAAGATAATGCTTTGTTACTTTGGAAATCAAAAGCCTTTTAAAAGTGTTTCGTATTATGCCTACCAAAAAATGTTAAAAATGCATATGATTTCGAGAATACATTTTAATCTTATGCTGTCTTGAAAACTACCACACCCCACAATGGATTTGAACTTTATTTTAAGGAAAATAATTGTTTTATTGCAGCTTGTCAGGACCTACAAGAACTGCCATTTAGCAGCACAAGGTTTAAAGTCCCTTTGTAACTACATTGAGTTCTATGGCTTAGATATTCTAGGGTATTTATGTATCCCTCTCATTAAAGGCCATTAAATGTGGTACATTTCTTCCGTAAGATTACAATCTACTTGGAGACGAAAAAGTACACATGTAACACAAAATAAGAAGCATTACAGAGTTTTGCACATAAAAAATGGCAAAACTATAAACTCATAGAATGTCTAAATGTTGAAGTTATGGTATTTATTCCCATTTTATTGGTTTGGGGTCAGAAAATGTGTTCAATTTCAAATATGTTCAAAATATAAAACCAAGTGATTCTATTAGCATTTTCATTTGATTCATTTGATTATCAGCTTAAGAAACAACAGTCTAAATGGTGATTCCTCATTTCACTAATCTGAATGGTTCTGCTTTGGATATTTTGATAAAAATCAACTGTTTTTTATGCTGCTTTCAAAAATTAGATTGGTAAAGATAACGAAAACAAAAATAATAATACCTGAGCATTTCTCCATTTTTTCTCAGCTAGGATGTGGAGCACATGTAACGGCAGCCTCGTCGATATCAGCTTCACGGATGCCATGTTGAGGTGGCTGCATCTGTCATTCTGTGTCATGTCACTTTGCGTGGTGCCTTATAATGGATGCTGACATGAGGTAGCAGGCTGTCCTCACACCTATGAAAGCAAATTTCAAATGAAAGCAGGTGACTCCTTCTTTGCTGCAGTAACTAGTGTGGCAAATAAAATATTTAATAAATATTTTAATAAATAAATAAATAATAAATAAATTTAATTTTTAATATATTTAATAAACAAATTTAATAAATAAATAAAATATTTAAGGAATAAAATAAAATCTAATTGTGGAGAAGGATATTATATTGCTAAATATGAACTGCATCTAGTAATGCCTGATAATAAAAGATAAATGTTATTTGTTCTAACACATGCTTTCTCTTGAATCATGTGACAAAATAGAAATCAGTCTAATTAAATTTGTTTGTTTTTTATATTGCGCTAGGTATCAAAATAGAAAATACACGACAACCACCCTCCATTTCTACCATCATTATTTAAAAATTGTTTTTCACGGGTATTATAACACTGGTGCTTTTACATTTTTGTTCAGTGACACTGAAATGAAAATGACTTAACAGCCAATTCCTGTCACTTTGGTGGAAGTGACAGTAGGTTTTTCTTTTTTGCCACTGATGAATCTGGACTCTTAAATTGTGGCAAGGAGTAGCCAATGCAGATGTTAGCAAAAGTTTTCAGATAAAATAACTACTTCAACAGAATACAGATTGAACAATTGCAGCTAAGTAAGGCCAAATGTATCTAAACTATTCCCATATTACATTAAATTTCAGTCTAGGTCAGTGAATACCGAAAATAAAACCTAATTATTCCCAGTTGAAAAGTTCAATGTCACCATTATGATCTGACCTACTTTGGAAGCTCTTGAAGTTTCTTTGCTGCAATGATGAGCAGGTTATCTATTTTTTAAAACATTCAGCTGCTGAGTGATACATCATAGTTATGATTATAAAACTGATATTTTATATGATAAATGAAATTAATTATCAAGAAGAGGATACATAATTTAGTGAATCTCTGTTTAGTGGTAGAAGTAAAGGTATTTTGATGCAATCAAACTAATATTTTAAAAATATAATTAAGTAGGTCAATTAATCTAATAAATTAAATGTAACACTTCACTAGTTTAATAATTAGTCTATACAGCCTTTTAAAATGTAACTATTCGGTATAAAGTTTTATTTTTCTTAGTCCTTATAAGGATATATGTTAGTTTTCATTTTAAGTAAATAAGTTTTATATGAAAAATTAGTCTGTCTTCATAGGGACATTTTTAAGTTCAAAATATAGACACAAAAATAAATGTACCAATGTAGTGCTTTGAAATTATTTTCTTGGAGGTTTCACTAAGTTGTCTCAATATGCCTTACTCTTTCTATAGCAAAATAAATTCATATTCAAGTAGTTTTTATATGTTCTATGTGAAACTATGATGTGGACTTTGGAAAGGATATATTACTATTTTTCATGAATGAAGTAATCAAATTGGGTATATATATATATTTATACCTATATTTCTATATTTTAAAATGTTTTGAACTAGTCTGTCTAGTATGATGTCACAGAAGTTGGGATTGGATAATGTTAGCTTAGGATTCCTTGTTTGAAACTCAATTGTGAAAGACCCGTTCATTTGCTGTTTATAGTTGGGGTTATATAATTGGCTCTGGCCAATTAAATATTCTATAATTACCTCATAAAAAGATCAATGAGCATAAACTAACCAAGATAAATAGATGATAAGTAGCTAGCTAGATAGATAGATAGATAGATAGACAGAGTCCTAGTCCATTTGCGTTGCTATAAAGGATACCTGAGTCTGGGTTATTTATGAAGAACAGAGGTTTATTTGGCTCACAGTTTGCAGGTGGTATAATAAAAACAGTGCCAGTGTCTGCTTTTGGTGAGAACCTCAGGAAGCTTTCAATCATGGTGAAGGCAAAGAAGGAGCAGACATCACATGGTGAAAGAGGGAGGAAGAGACAAGAGAAGGAGGTGCCAGAGTCTTTTTAACCTTCAGATTTCATGGGAACCAATAGAATGAGAATTCACTCATTACTGTGAGGATAGCAACAAGCTATTCATGAGGGATCCACCCTCCTGACCCAAACACCTCCCTCCAGGCCCCACCTCCAATCTTGGGGATCAAATTTCAACATGAGATTTAGAGGAGACAAATATCCAAGCCATATCATATAGATACACAATTTCATATACTTCCTACAGAACTACCCAGTGCTATGGTCATGCTAGTCACCATCTCCCAACAATGATTTCTGTCCTTACCTGATTCTTTAAGTACAAACTTAGTAGCCTCTTTTCATTCTTCACCTCAGTAACTCTCTTCAACCCTTGAACGCCTTAACCACCCCCTTCTCCAATGAAATGATCATCTGTCTATTTGGTATCATCCAAATATCTCCCTTACTGTGCAATCTACGTTTGGGATGCCTGATTCACACTTAACAGACATACAGACACTTAACTTACAGACTTACAGATGCTTAACTGCCTAACAGACAGTGTCAGCTCAATCAGTCACTAGTTCATTCATTTGGTCATAAGTTCTTCCAACAAACATCATTCTCCCTTAGTTACATTGGCCATTTGCCTAGAAAACCAAATACAAGACAATATCTGTCCTGTACTGAGGGAAACAAGTATGTAAACATTGAATCTAATGAATTTGAAGAATACAATCAGGGAATGTAAAAATCACTTGTAAATTTGACCTTGAGGGTGGAGGCTCAGGAAAAAGACAAAAATAACTTCAAAGAGAGGATGATTGTGTTGGGCTGAGTCTTAATAAATAAATGCTCACCCTCCCTGAGGTGAGTACTTTTCTTGCTGAAGAAGTGAGTGTGCTCAAGGAGGTGTGAAGTAAGCAAGATGTTGTTTTGAGAGAAGTAGGCATTTCATTTAGGCATACCTAAAGGAAAGTCAGAATGGAGCCAGCCAATGCCCAGAGAAATCTGGGAATGAAGAGGAAGAAGAGTCATATTTTAGAGGCTCTGTTGAGAAATATTAAACAGCTCGATCTTACTCAGAGAAGAATGGAAAGATTACCAACGCTTTTTTCTGGGAAGCATGATGTCCACGTGTTCATTTTATAAAAGCAATTCTTCAGAATATTCCTGTATATTCTACAGGAACTGTATCTGTCCAAAATATATTTTCTTTCCAACTTTGTTTTTCCTAATTTCTTTCAGCATTTTTTTTGTCTGGGCAGCCTCAGTGGAAACCCAGTTGTCTTTGAGACTAGCCTAGATTTCTCTTCCAACTATCTACGTTAGTTGTCATAGAAAGTCAACTCTACCCTCAAATTTCTCTTTAATCCACTGCTTCCTCTCTATCCCCAGTGAAAATTTCCTATCTTAGCTTGTAAGAATCCCTTACTTAAAAGATTGCACGATTTTTTTTTCTAACTTTACTCATGTCTTAATCCCTTCTAGTTTATCACCTTTCCTGTCACCAAGGTTGCTGTTTTAAATTAATTTTATCACAACACTCTCCTGTTGGCTTATTACTGGACAAAATCCAAACTCATCAGCATGAGTTTGTCAAGATTTGTTTCTCTCTCGGACCTCAACATTCTGGTTCTTAAACCACAGTTCTGGCCTTGCTAAAAAATGTTCTGGAATACTATCAGGTGAAAATAAAATTCAACACTTACATGTGCCTTGTTTATGCAAGCATTTGGTATTTGCTATTATGATTACCAAAAGCTATAGATGTTGATGAAATCAAGAGAGGAAATTAAATCGATCAAACATAAAGCTATAGTTAATGAACTGGAAAATAGATTAAAGACACATCTACAGAACTGAGTTTTCTGAAACATGTATGAAAATACAGGGTGCACATACAAAAATTACAAACCCCAGAATATAACATATAGAGTGATCGATAGTGATGTGGTTTGGCTCTGTGTCCCCACCCAAATCTCATCTGGTAGTTCCCATAATTTCCACCTGTTGCAGGAAGGACCCAGTGGGAGATGATTGAATCATTGGGGCAGATCTTTCCCATGCTGTTCTTGTGATAGTAAATGGGTCTCAGGAGATCTGATGGTTTGAGAAAGGGGAGTTTCTCTGCAGAAGCTCTCTTTTTGCCTGACACCGTCCACGTAAGATGTGACTTGCCCCGCGTTGTCTTCCACCATGATTGTGAAGCCTCCCCAGCCATGTGGAACTGTAAGTCCAATTAAACCTCTTTTATTTATTTATTTATTTGTTTTGTAAATTGCCCACTCTCCGGTGTTTCTTTATACGCAGCGTGAAAATGGAGTAACACAGACAACACAAGATTCTTTAAAATTTCTTGACCACAGGCAGTTTTGACAGGAAATGAGTCTTGCAGTATGGTAAGTCACATCTAAATTTCACCTATATTACCTTATCATCAGTTCATCTTCTCCTTTTTCATGGATAAGCAATACTTAAGGCTGAGCTTCTTCAACTGATGTCAATGAAAAATAATCCATTATCTGTAAATAGTACAGTACTTCTATTTCAGCATATTAGTTTAACTAG
This sequence comes from Gorilla gorilla gorilla, assembly GCF_029281585.2. Classification (NCBI taxonomy): domain Eukaryota; kingdom Metazoa; phylum Chordata; class Mammalia; order Primates; family Hominidae; genus Gorilla; species Gorilla gorilla. The sequence goes on from NC_073238.2 coordinate 118,749,381, forward strand.
CAATGAAAAGAGTAGCTCTTGATTTCTGCACAAGGAAAAGTCAAACAGATTATATGCTGAAGATCTAATGACAATTTCATTTGTCTTGATTTTGAGCCTTTGCCTGCTAATTCCATTTGAATTTCCACTCACCTGTATCTATTGAAGTTTTGCTTTGCTAGCTCAAGTGAGAACTGAGAGGCAGCTTTTCCCTAGCACACGTAAGACCTTTAATAGGGAGCAAATACATTATTATCATGTCTCCGTCATTCCAATTTGATTTTCTCAACCACATCTAAGCACTTGGCACTGGACTGCTCTCTGTCCTTGGTACATACGGTCTATTTTTGGAACCAAATCGATTTTAGCTATTTCCAAGTGCTGATCAACAAACCAGTGTCTTTGCATAATGAGATTGTATTTGTCCATGTCAAATGAAAAGAAAGAAAAGTTGACTTAGTACAATTTTTCCTAAAGCTAAATGTATTTATTGTTAAGGACTTTAAAGGCTGAGATTATTTCCTTTCTAATTTTTTGTACTGAAATGCCTTTCATTCCATAAAAAAGGAATAATGAAAAATTTTACTTTGGGTTGGTAGAATCTAGGTTTTTTGTTTGTTTGTTTGTTTGTTTTTGTCTTTTTTAGAATCTTGTTTGAAAAGAGTAAATGTTGCCAACCCAGCTACTCCTCTCCCATTGATTTTGAGTTGTACCGGTCTGTGAAATATTTAAGAATTCTTTTAGTATCCGTTAACAATTATCCTGATCCTATCATTTTAAATAAGCGTTTGAGGGCCTTTGCCAAGTTTCTTTTCTTCAGAACAAATAGGACACCATTCCTTTACCTTTAACTTACAGCCCTTTTAAGTGACTTTCCTTGGGCTTGGCATTCACAGGTGCTCTTTCTTTCTCTTACTCAAGGTATCAGAAGCTTTGATTCTAGTTCCACTAACTCATTTTTAGTAGGTTGTGCTACAGTAAATACATCAAGAAAATATGTATACGTTATTGTATATACATAAAAATGTGCATTATATGGGTGATCAAATCATGTGTTAATTAATGTCTATTAGTAAGTTTAAATTCCTGTGCTATGGCTCATTGTCATCAAGACTATATTCTTGATGTTAATCATCCCTAAAAGGAGTGGATGATGATTGGCTAAAGCAATCAGTTCCTTTCACTTGAGGGATTTGAATATAATATTTGCTTAAATAAATATATCTGTGCTTAGAGTGCTCCAAAAATGTCACAATCTGATGGGTAAGACAAATAAGTAGCATAATAAATATGGAAAATGTCATAACGGGCAATATATACACATGGAAGGACAGAGCACAGAGAGTCAGATATGACCCATCATCAGTACTGGGAAATCTATGAACATGTATTTATTACTAATGAGGGACAAGTTTCCATCTTGGTTAAAATCAAACTGCTTAAATTTGATCAAATTAAGTACATGTTTTTGTACAATAAATTCTGAATTTAAGATAAGGACTAGGTAAACTTAATCGAGGTTAAGTTTTTTTTTTTTTTTTTTTTTTTGAGTTGGAGTCTTGCTGTTGTCTTCCAGGCTGGAGTGCAATGGTGTGATTTCAGCTCACTGCAACCCCTGCCTCCCAGGTTCCAGCAATTCTCCTGCCTCAGCCTCCTGAGTAGCTGAGATTACAGTTGCGCACCACCACGCACGACTAATTTTTATAATTTGAGTGGAGATGGGGTTTCACCATGTTGGCCAGGCTGGTCTCAAACTCCTGACCTCAGGTGATCCACCTGCCTTGGCCTCCGAAAGTGCTGGGATAACAGGAGTGAGCCACTGCACCTGCCTATTCTTAATATACAATAGAATTAAGAAAGATGGAAAAAGATCAAGTAACTGAGACTAGTCTTTCATTCATCTGTTGGGAGTCTAGGATTGTGGAGTTCAGTTATCTTGTTGCACCCTCAGCCTCAGGCATGTATCATTCCTTTCTACTTGTTCATAATCATGGCACCTCAACCACTCTCTATCTTTGACTCTACTGCCACTCAATATTATTTCTTAGCTGACTCTTCTTATGTCTTGAGTTAAAATTTCCCAAGAGAAATCTAGTTGGCACATTCATTAACCAGGTAAAATAGACAGCTACCTGTAGTCAGATGTCCAACACTGATCCAATCTTTTGTGGCAAGAATGATGAATCATTGTTATGAAAATGGGCAGGGAACTCTTCAGAGTCAACTCTGTCAGTCTGACAGGCACCCTAAGGGGGATAGTATAACTGAAGGGGAAAAAATAAAGTTTAAGTATGTCCCAGAACTGTATGTGCTCAACAGAATCTGCTTGCTTTTCCTGCTGAGCACACAGCCAGACTACACTTCTCACACATACTTAACACTAGATGTGGCCATGTTGCTTAAGATCTGGCCCATATAACGTGCCAGAGCTTTTTCTATTCTATGCAAATGCTCGCGAAACCTGACCTGCAAACATCATAGTCTTTTTTCTCATCTTCTGACTGAATGAACAGGACTTGAAAAACCTAGAGAAGAAAGAAATTACAAAACTCAAAGTACATGATTCTCTAAGTTATCAGGTGGAAGTTTGTGTGCTGGGATTCTGTCATTAATAAGTAACAAAGTTCTTATCGTGTTAAAAGAAAGTTGACATTAAGGCATTATTTATTATAGTGATTAGCTTATATTTATTAATACTTAAATAATTTAGCTTACCTAGGACAGAGTCATCACACCTTATAATAAAGTAATTATTTAGATCAAAATGTTAATCTTTAAGAAATTATACTTATTTGGTCTTACACATTCTTTCAACAAAGGTCTCATTCCAAATGTGTGTCGTGTGATATCATGCATATCATAAATACTATTTTTCCTCTAAAAACAAGCTACAGTGACCTTTAGCAAACTGAGAGACAAATCAGGTCTGTGACCTGCTTTTGTGCGTCTGGTGAGCTAATTTTTTTAAAATATTTTTAAACATTGTGAGAAAAAATAAAAATATAAGACCATATATGTCCTGAAAAACCTAAAATTTGTACAAAATATGTACTATCCTGGTCTTTCATGCACAAAATATTTACCAACTCCAAAACTAGAGCAATAATTTTGTTACCAAATCTGGTGAAATCAATAGCTAGCTTCATTTAATTAAGAGATCCATTTTGATAAACATAATGGTAGCTTTAAAGATGTCTGAGAGACCCCAGTAGTGTATTTAACAGTTATGCAAGAAATAATATCCCGGTTATTTCAGGAAAAATCATTTTTACAAAATTCTAATTTCACAAGAGTTAATATTGTTATCAAGAAAAGTCTTGAGTATCTTTTCAGCCATACTATTAATGAATATGATGTGAATAAACTGATATTTCCATGATGCATATTTCAAAATATCAATGATGTTAGCATCATATTCGCACAATTTGGAAAAAAAACACACTACATAAAAGATACACTTTTACATTTGTTCATGGGAAGACATCCATTTGTGCCATCAGAAACAGAAACTAAATAATTGTACATTTTCCAACCCTAATGCAACGTAATTAATGACGACAGACACACAGAACTAAGATACGTTAGAATAGATATATATATATATATACACACACACATATACATATATATATAATTAGATGGTTAATGTTTAGTCAGTAGAAGTATCTTCAAAATTCAAGTATCAGACATGCATGGAGTTCCTTGTAACACAAAGATTCCAATTCAGAGTTCAAAAATACTGAAATGAGGAACAGGATGGAGAGTTTGTTGTTTTTGTTTAGGGTTTCCCCCCATTCTCTGTGGATTAGCTAAATATTGGTATTATTATTTGACATGAATGAGGGCTTTGGAGGAAGGATAAGCAGATAAGAAAGGTGGGGTGTTATGCACGTCCTAAATGTTTAACTGAGTAGCAGATTTTACAAAGTCTGTGATCATTTGGACAGATTGAAGACATCTCATAGAATAAACTTGTGACACCGCATTAAGCAGTCACCAGATATTATTAGCTCCAGGTAGTCTAATAAATTTTCTCCTTTTAAAAGGCATATTTTAAAATTTATTTTCTATTTTTTTAAACTTTTATTTGGAATCCAGAGTGTGCATGTGCACGTTTGTTACATGGCAGTATTGAGTGATGCTGTAGTTTGGGGTACGGATGATCCCGTTCCCCAGGTCATGAGCATAAAACTCATTAGGTAGTTTTTCAGCCCAGGCCTCCTCCTTCTCTCCCCTCTCTAATAGTTCCCAGTGTCTATTGATGCCATGTTTATGTCCATGTGTACTCACAGTTTAGCTCCCGCTTATAAGTGAGAACATACGGTATTCAGCTTTCTGTTCTTGTGTTAATTTGCTTAGGATAATGGTCTCCAGCTCCATCCATGTTACTGCATAGGACATGATTTCATTCTTTTTTGGCCACATAGTATTCCATGGTGTCAGTATATCATGTTCTCTTTATCTAATTCGCGATTGATACACACCTAGGTAGATTCCATGTCTTTGCTATAAATAATAATTTTTTAAAAGCTTAAAATTTATTTAGAAGGAATTTGAAGGAAATAATTTCATACCGATACATATTGCTTTTAATTTTAAAAATCATTTACTATTCTCTATCACTATATATGTATGTGTGTGTATATATATATATATATGATATATTTTAGTTCCAAATCAGAACACATTCCTTTACTAATTTATTTACACTAATAAAAATAGGCGATGATTAAAATAATGGCAAGCTTTTCTATAATTTTACTTCTTAGTTGTTATTTTCTTGTCAGTTTTCACCGCTGATTTTTTTCCCCTGAAATAGACAATTTGTTATGAGACACAAAGCACTTAAAATTTCTATTTAAATACAATTTATTCTGAGTAAATAGCATTAGACTCTGTATTATTCTGAAAGAGAATGTTAGCCCGTCGAGACCATATTATGCATATAACAAAAGATTATACTGATATAAATGTGTACACATGAGAACATGTATTTCAGAGAGATTTATATTTTATCAATGTATTGGTGTGATGTTTCAGGACTCCTTAAGTATTGGCAGGCTGCTTTCATACCTCTTGTAATGCTCTATGACCCTGGTTTTGCAGATAGAAGGAGAAGTTTTCATTGAAAATAGTAATGGGTATTGTAAAATGCTACAAATTGACAGGATTTTTGTTTCTTCTATTTCTTATAAAAAGCATTATATGCAAAGCCACTTTTTTGAAGCTAGAATAAGAAAACAACTCCATGGCCTAGTTCCCATGACTTCACAGACAGAGTGGGATTAGTAAAATATTTTAAGATTCTGTAAATCAGCCACAGAACAATGAAGGACAGCATTATTAAAAATAAGTCTCTGGAAAAGGCCTCAAGAGAATTGATATGCCAGAAGTTTACAAATAGAAAATTAGCTTGTCAAGTTTTCAAATGGCCAAGTAGATGTTCACAGTTAAGCTTAATTGACTAAGGATGTTCAAGGGGAGGACTTTTTAGATTATACTTAAATGGACATTTTACAGTGGTCTCAGGGTATAGGAAAGAAGAACCACAAGATAGAATTTTCTGTTAAATATAATTAGATATTAATTACATGAAACCCAATGAGTAACACATTTCAGATGATGCTTATTAATTCTTTTAGATCCTTTAGGTTTGTTCACCTAGTTAGCTACAATTTTAGTCTTACACTTCTCTTCACAACCCAGATTTAACCCTGTTATGCTCATATTTATAAGAGTTTTTTGCCACCTACATGACCAAAACAATAGATATTTTCAAGTATAATGTTTCCCAACTTCCTATAGTTCCAAAAGGTCCCATGATCCTTGTTTATCTTTTTCTACTTCCTCTTGGTCTCAGAGTAAGAGATGCTCCTCTTTCTGTCTATAAAATGCCCTAATATCTGCTTTTGATCTAATGTTTTCCCAACTTTTCTTATGAAGGAAGGAATAATGAAGGAAGGAAAGATGGAAGGAGGAGAGAGGGATAGAAGAGGGTGGGAATGGGGGGTATGGAGAAGGGAGAGAGAGGGAGGGATAAAGACACCACTCTCTTTTGGGTATTTTTTTCTGGAGATTTACTTCTCATCTTATTCTCAGTTTATCATCTAATAGATGATGTCTCTATATTCTCATAACTTATTCTATCCACAGTCAACTAAAATATTGCTCACACCAAAGGATACCATTAATGCTTGCCCATAAAATATTTTCAAGTCTTATGTATCCATATTGTATGAAACATTTAATAAAGTTGTGCGCTAGCACATAAGATTTTTGTGTCAAATCATGGCCAATGGAATCAGCGATTTTACTGATTGTTAAGTTTTATTAATAATGCCAATGCTCATCTGAAGAAGAGAGATCTGGGATACCAAGGGTACCTCCTCAGGTCCTGTCTTCCGTACTAGATATGCACCTCTGGTTCAGGATAATAGATGAGGTTGCTGATGAGATCTATGATTACCTAACACAGCAGGATTATTTAAATTATGAACATCTCTATTTTATACCCAGTTAAGAGTTGTATAGTTTGTGTAACATTCTCTGGGAAGCTGTTTCATATAAATTTTGAATTCCAATTCTTGTAGGTATTTCTTAGCCAGGAACACCTTGCTTAGAATATTTCAGAGATAAGTCCTTTTCCTGGTGAAGAGATTATACCAGGACACCTGCCAGTCTGCCATTTTCTTCCTTGGAAATTGAGTTCCTGATGAAAGGAATGAAAGGGTCATAGGCCAACTGCTTTACTCGTTCTTCTAATCTGTTTTCCTTTGTCTCTTTCTTTGTTTCTACAGCATGAGTCTTTTCTATTTTTTCTTCTATCATTTGGCTATATCTCCAATATGTTTTGTCAGAATTTTTCCTTACCATTTCTTTGTTTCTCATTTCTTTCTTTCTTCTTTCCTTTTTCTTTTCTTTTTCTTTCTTTCTTTTTTTGAGACAGAGTCTTGCTCTGTCCCCCAGGCTGTAGTGTAGTGGCGCAATCCTGGCTCACTGCAAGCTCTGCTTCCTGGGTTCACGCCATTCTCCTGCCTCAGCCTCACCAGTAGCTGGGACTACAGGCACCCGCCACTGTGCCCGGCTAATTTTTTGTATTTTTAGTAGAAACGGGGTCTCACCGTGTTAGCCAGGATAGGCTCGATCTCCTGACCTCATGATCCGCCCGCCTAGGCCTCCCAAAGTGCTGGGATTACAGGCGAGAGTCACCCCACCTGGCCTTCTTTACCATTTCTTAAATGTTATTCCATAGGATTCTGTTTTCAGGGTCCCTTCTGTTATTTTCTCTCCTTACACTACATTTTTATAGGTGATATTTACTTCTTTTTTAATGCTGTTAACTATTACCCTGTACTGTGAGTCAAAATGTATTTTTCTAAACTGTATAGAGAGTTCCTGATCCGCATATAAAAGTAACAGCTAAACAACTCTATTTAGATATATTAACAGCATCACGAGAGCAATGCATTCTAGATGAAAAAGATGGTCTTCCTTCCATTCCCTGATCTGATCTTTATCAATTTACCATCATTATCAATAACAATGAGAAGATAATAGGCTGTTTTCTAATATGATTATCAACATCAACTAGTATTCAATGATAAACTTTGTTAAGCATAACTTACCTATTGCTTTCTTTGTGCCATTTATAATTATCTCTTTTACTATCTCCATAGAATTTAAAGATAGTTATTATTACTTCAATTTTATATAATTTAATATCTCCGTGGAATTTAAAGATAGTCATTATTTCAACTTTGTAGAAATAATATAGAAATTGAGACTCAGACAGTTTAAATGATTTATGCAAAGCCTGTCAAAAAATGGCAGAACAAGAACTTGAACAGAACTAACTCCAAAGATACATACATTCATGTCTTGCCAACAGAACTACCTACTGATCTGCTCTATACACAACGCGGAGATATTGAGCAGGAAATTGCTAAGGTATCAGCAGCCTGGGTCCCTGAGCTTCCTGCATGTCGGTGTGTTTTTGAAAGATTTGGGTGAGCTTCAAGGAAGTATAGGGTATAAATGCTAACAACGTGTCTTATGGCCTGGGGAGAGGAATAAGCAGGATTAGTGACCACCCTCAACGGAATATGTTAGGTCGAGTTCAAGCTAAGAATTTTTTAGCTTCTCAAACAAAGCAACCTGAAATTCCAATGGGAATTGGAATTTCAATCCCAGTAAATAAGATTGAAGTTTATTACTCTCCTAGGTCCATCTCTGAGTGTTCAGGATGCTGGAATTTCTCTGCCATTTCTCAACATAATGATTTCAATCTTTGTGTTCATATTAGTAACCCCAGTTTTTGCTGTGTCCCAGCTAACAGGGATGGGGGAAAGTGAAGTGCTGGAAACTTCCTTTTTAAGAATACAAACAAGTGCCCATATTACTTCTACTCACATCTCATCTCTGCAAACTTAATCACTGTTGTTCACTGAAAGGAAAAGGGAGATAATGTATGCTGGGGACAATTATTGTCTCTGCCACAGTTTGAATGTATCCCAGAGAGGACATTCAAGAGGTATTAAACAACCTAGAAACACAACCTGACTTGTTCAGACACAGTGACAGGTCCAGACATATGAGCCATTCAAACAACATGTATCTCTCGGGCAAACTTACATTTCAGACCTTATGCTGAAGAAAGTTACCCAGTGAGCACAGCCTGGAAACACTCCCTTTCCCACTCTGCAACCTACAAGCAGTTGTGATTCCATACTTACTCTTTATTGCACACGAATGGTCTGGTCATCCTCACTCACTAATTAAGTGATCACATAATACACGATATTATATACAATGTATATAAAAGAAATACTAATAATGCCGAATGAATTGATCATTCTAGGTGCAATTTATTTTCTGTATCTGGGCATGATCAAAATATTTTATACATATATATATATATATACACATCTAGACATGTTGTACAAACCATGATTGTTATTTGAAAGATGTTGAAAATCACAGCTAATCAGGTATTTTGAGGCTACTTACAAGAATTTTATGTTTTTCTGACCACTTATTTAACAAATTTCCATCAATCTTGTATTCATGTTCTGTTGCTGCATAAGAAGTTGCTGCAAACCTACCTTAAACTTAGCTTTAAACATCACACGATTAGTGTCTTACAGATTTCAAGGTTCATGTGTCAGTCTTGGCTTAATTGGGTCATACGCTCAGTGCTTCACAAGGCTGTAATCAAGGTGAAGGTCAGAGTGAATTTGCTTTTGGAAGATTGACTGGTAAAGAATCAGCTTCCAAGCTTATTTGGGATGTTGGCAGAATTTATTTCATGAAGTTGTGTGACTGAGATCCTTTTCCTTGCTGGCTGTTGGCTGATGCTCTCAGCTCTTAGAAGCTGCCCCCAGGCTTTGGCCAGTGACTTACTTCACATGCCCCTTCAGCGTGAGGTGGCGTACTTATTCAAGGCCAGCAGGAAAATCTCTCCTTCTCAAGTAGGCTCATATGGAATCTCTTACAATATAATGAAATCTGTGGGTAACTATCCCATTACCTTGGACATATAAAATAATCAAAAGAATACCCCATTACCTGTGTTACACTCTGTTAAATAGGAATGAATCATAGGTGCTACCCTGCTACCAACTCTTAAAAAGAGAGGCTTACACCAGAGTGTGGATTATTTTGAGTATCTCAAAATTCTACCTTCCCCACATATTAACAAGTTATTTTATATATATATATATATATATATACCCACACACACACATATATGCTTGTGTGTGTGCATATCTCCAACATAATACAGTGCATGAAATTGATTATAATAATTTTGTAAACATGTGGGAATGTTACAAAATTGACTTTGTAAGGGAATCTGATTATATACACTTACACCTATACTGAATTATATGTATATGTTCATGTATATATGTGTATTAGGGTTCTCTAGAAGGACGGAATGAATGGAATACCTATATATATATATAATGTTAACTCACATGATTACAAGCACACACGATAGGACTTCTGGAGGCTGAGGAGCAAATACAGCCGGTCCGAGTTCCAAAACTGAAGAAATTGGAGTCCAGTGTTCCAGGCCAGGAAGCATCCAGCATGGGAGAAAGATGTAGGCTGGGAGGCTAGGCCAGTCTCTCTTTTCACATTTTTCTGCCTGCTTATATTCTAGCCTCAATGGCAGCTGATTAGATGGTGCCCACACAGATTAAGGGTGGGTCTGCCTTTCCCAGCCCACTGACTCAAAGGTTAATCTCCTTTGGCAACACCCTCACAGACACACTCAGGATTAATACTTTGTATCCTTCAATCCAATCAAATTGACACTTAGTATTAACCATCAGAAGTCCACCCCTTGTCAACTTGAATCCATACACATCTCCTAAGATCATATAGAATCTTCAAATGAAGACAATAATAAGGTCATAATTACACCTAACATAATACAGCTATCCTTCCAACAACAAGAAATGCACCAATCCCCAACCCAAATATTATTACATATAGTTAACAATACTTTCATGTTGATGTGAAGTCAATAAATCTTATATCACATAATAAAGGAGAAAGGAAATAAAATGAAGGTATTTTTTAGTACAATTATATACATGCACAGACTTTTTCTTTTTTTTTACAAAAGAAGGTGTAAATACTAATGACAATTAGAATCCTCCTTTCTGCAGCTGGTCACGTGGTCATAGCTGGTATTGATGACCACCTTGATGATACCCATTCTGTATTCTCTTTGCCTTCAGAAAGCACTTCAGCAGGTCATAGTTTTATTTCCTGGTGGAGTGACCCACACCTTCATTCCTGAAGGGTCTGGGCCATTTGTAGTCCTGGCTGAATTGGGCTGTTGTAGTTTCCCATTGCCTTAATCACAGGTCATGGTAATTCTAAGTGATGTCCTAAGGGATCTCCTGTATTCCATGCATATTCTTCCTTACCTCCGTTGTGGAGTAGCAGACTGATTTCATCGTGATAGTCTGGGTCAGTCATCCCAGCCAACACCGTAACTCCCTTCTTAGCCTGTTGACTTAAAGATAAGAGGAGCCCAAAGTGTCCTGGTGGCAATCTTAACTTCCAGTTTAATGGAATTGTTGTTGTGTCTCCTGGTGGCAGCGTTCTTCCCGCTATAACTAAGACCTCTAGGCCAGCAGAATGTAATGTTGCGGGAACAGGAAGCAAAAATTTGGCTAGTGGATCACTGGGGGTGATGGTGAGTGGTGCCACTTCCACTGTATGGATGTGCATATACATGCATAAATAGATTTATTAACATGAATATATATATATATACATAGATAGATCTCATGAGAAAGATTATTGAACTAATTTATTTTCTGACTTGAAAGAGTGAAATTATTTATTGTGATTATAGTGAAATACATACATGTATTCATATTGTAATAGTAACTCAATACATTAGAACAATATTCCTCTGTGAAAGCTGATAAATTAGAAAATATGATGAATGTTGTTAGAAGTCTAATTCTTAATGACATAACCTATGAATAAAAAAACCCAAATAAATATAAAATGCAAATAGAAATTGTATGAGGGAGTTTGGAGGAAAAACAATAAAATAATTTTTAAGTTCACATGACATTTTTTCATGAAGTAGGTTCTACGAATGACCCTCCTGTTATAATATTGCACATGTAATTTAATCATGGATAAGCTAAAATACAAACTTGTTTCAAAAATAAAAGAAAAATATGAACATAGTACAATATCTTATTAAATAAGTTAAATTTGTAGTTAAAAAAATAAAAACTTCCCACAAATAAATTTTATTCCCGTACGGTTTCACTAGTGAAATCTACCAAACATTTAATGAAAAACAACCGATTCTATAAAAAAACTCAGAATATTGAAATATAAGAATACTTGCCAAATCATTTTCTGAATATATTATTTTGATATCAAAATTTTAAAAATATGAGAATTATGAATGAGGAAAATGGAAATATATATATATATATATACGCACACACTAAGAAAACTTCAGATCAATATTTCTCATAAACATGGATAAAAAATCCTAAACAATATTTTATCAACTTGAATGGAATAATATATGAAAAGGATATTACATCATGAACAAGTGGATTTTATGTTCAATATGCACAGATATTCTTGTTTTGACTTAACAGTCAAAATTCAATCAATGTAATTCACCATGTTAAACTAAAAAAGAAAAGCTGAATTAATCAACTCAATTTAATATATAGAGAAAAATCAAAATCCATTCCCTAGAAATATGCTGAGCGAAATAGATATATGAGAAAACTTCCAAAACCTTAACCTGACAAAGGGCACGTACCACTAAAAAATAATAAAAAAAGAGCCTAGAACTAACCATTACCCTTAAATGTGAGAGACTAAAAGATTTCCTCTAAGATCAGGAAAAAGGCAAGAATGTCTACTTTTACCTACATTATTCATCATTGTGTTGGAAGTTCTAGCCAGTGCCACCAGGCAAGAAAAATAAATAAAATGTTTACAAATTGGAAAAGAACAAAATCAGAGTACCTTTATTCACATGTAGATAATTATTTATGCAGAAAATGTGATTAAATCTGCCAAAAATTACTAGGACTAATGATTGAGTTCAGCATGGTAGCAGGATACAAGATCAATAACCACAATCAACTGTGTGACTTTATACTTGTAATGAGCAATGGGAAATTGAAATGGTAAAAAGTCCTATTACCGCAAGACAGTTTATGTTCCCAACAACCAATTGTTCCTCCAGAATCATCACTTAAAAAAAAATCTGGCTGCCCCTTGATTTCAGCCTCGTGTGACCTTAGATAGAACCCACCACCAGACTTCATTTGAGATCCAGTTGAGTCAACCTGCACTTTTCACCTAAGCAACAATGAAATGATACATACATGCTGATTCTGTTATTTATTTATTTATTTATTTATTTTTATTTTTTTATTTATTTGAGACAGGGTCTCACTCTGTCACCCAGGCTGAAGTGCACTGGCACAATCATGGGTCAATGTAGCCTGAAAATCCTGGGCTCAAGGAATCCTCCCACTTCAACCTTCTGAGTAGCTGGAACCACAGGCACATACCACCATGCCCAGCTAATTTTTATATTTTTTGTAGAGACAGGGTCTCACTGTATTGTCTGGGCTGGTATTGAAGTTGTTTTAAGACAGGAAATTTGTGGTATTTTTATGGCAGCAATAGACGACTAATACATCCTATATTTGTTTTTATTTAAGTGGACTTTTGGGTCTTTTTAAATTTTAATTTTAAGTTCTGGGGTACATGTGCAGGACATTCAGGTTTGTTACATAGGTAAATATGTGTCATGTTGGTTTGCTGCACCTATCAACCCATCTCCTAGGTATTAAGCCCAGCATGAATTAGCTATTTTTCCTAATGATCTCCCTCCCCCTACCCCACCACCTGACAGGCCCCAGTGTGTGTTATTCCCCTCCCTGAGTTCATGTGTTCTCACTGTTCAGCTCCCACTTATAAGTGAGAACATGCAGTGTTTGGTTTTCTGTTCCTGCATTAGTTTGCTGAGGATAATGGCTTCCAGATCCATCCATGTCTCTGCAAAGGACATGATCTCACTCCTTTTTATGGCTACATAGTATTCCATTGTGTGTGTGTAGCACATTTTCTTTATCCAGTCTATCATTGATGGGCATTTCGGTTGATTCCATGTCTTTGCTATTGTGAATAGTGCTGCAATGAACATACTCATGCATGCATCTTTGTAATAGAATTATTTATAATCTTTGGGTATATACCCAGTAATGGGATTGCTGGGTCAAATGGTATTTCTGTCTCTAGATCTTTGAGGAATTGCTACACTGTCTTCCACAGTGGTTGAACTAATTTACACTCCCATCAACAGAGTAAAAGTGTTTCTGTTTCTTCACAACCTCACCAGCATCTGTGATTTCTTGACTTTTTAGTAACCGCCATTCTGACTGGCGTGAGATGGTAACTAATTGTGGTTTTGACTTGCATTTCTCTAAAGATCAGTGAACACATTCTATATTTGATAAAGGACTTGCATCCAGAAGAATACTTAAAACACTACTAAGAAAACAAATGACCCAGTAAAATATGGGGAAAATATTTGAATGTATATTTTACCAAAGAGATGTTGATAGAAAACAAGCACATGAAAAGATACTCGCGATTACTAGTTCTTAGGGATATATGGATAAAGCCAGATGAGACACTATGACACAACGATTAAAATATCCAACATTAAAGAGATTGACCATATCAAGCATTTGCAAGAAAGTGGAGGAACTGCATTTTGTACACTGATTGCAGGGATATAAAGAATAAAACCACTTGGAAAAGAGCTTCATAGTTCTTAATAAGTAAGTCATACATTGACAATATGATGCAACCATGCCACTCCTAGCTCTTTCCATGAGAAAATTGAAAGCATGTTTCCATACAAAGACTTGTACACAAATATTCATCACAGATTGATTTCTAATACCTAAAGTCTGGAAATAATCCAAATGTTCACAAACACATGAAAAGATTAACAAACTGTTATGACAGTAATAGAAAACTAAAAAACTATAATGAACAGGACTTGCATCCAGAATATACAGGATATTAAAAGGATAATGAAAGCATAAATGAAATGAAGTGAGAGTATAGACAAACCATATATAGTTAGATAAGATACAAATATAGATATAGATAAAAATAAGCTGGAATGCATTACTGGAGAGCAAGGGGATCAAAATTATAAATCACTGTTGAGTCATGGAGTGTCAAATGACAACACTTAAGATATTTCTTATAAGATTTTCATAAGAAGACAAAATAAAAATTTAGAGAGGAGCTGATGAAAGAAAGAAATCCACAGATCCAGGAGGCAAGATAAATAGCAAACAACATTAGTAACAAAAGTAATAAAATTAGTTACTTTTTTAGATTTCAGAACTATTAGATATCTTTGCTTTCGTAAATGGAGTGTTTTTGATTGTGTTATTATGCTTCCTTATTTATATATGGTACAGAGAACAACTACATATGGAAAGAGACAAATAGAAATCAAGCATGTTTATAAATAGAAATTAGTATCGGTCAAGATCGATCTTAAGATCAAATGTGAGTCAAATATCCCTGACTTTATACTGCACATTTTCCTTTCATTTTACAGTACTACAAGGCACATAGTCAACTGAAACAATATTTCTATGAAAAATTAATGAATGAACTAAACTCTAAGTAGAAATAAAAATGTATTGGCCAAACAGATAACTTAGAAAGAACGCAAAACAATAAAATAAATTCTCTATAAGATATATTTAATCTCTGCCTGCCTCTGTCATATTCACTTTCTATTCGACCAATATAATGTTGGGGCTCTTTCACATCAGTGAGGGTTGTCTGTGTCTGGTACACAGTAGGCAGATGTGATGTCATACTTGGCCTGGGTACTATAGACCTAATTCTTACTATTTATGGCTAGTCCCTAGGAAGACTTTATGTTCTGACTCCTTGTTGCTATATTCTAGACTCACTCAAAAATGTATGGATGGACAAAGATAGAGATGTGTGGATATGTGTCTCTGGGGACGTTCCATGGGCAAAACTGTTTCAAGGAACTGCTGTGGCTCTGATCTGTTTACTACCTCTCTTGTGGCAGAAATGGCAGACATTTAAAATTTCCACTTGCACATTTTTTCAAATTAAGGCTTCAGAGAAATGTGTAGTTTTGTGTGTGTGTGTGTGTGTGGTGTTATCATGGTGTGTATCTCCCCATTGTTTAATAGAAACACTAAGATACTAAGTATGCACAATTTTGGGAAATACAAGGATGTCATCAGAATTTTGCAGATTACTATTAGTTTCTGTTTTCTTCTTGAATAGTATACATTATCTCAGGATACAATGTAAAAGTTTGCCCTATGAAGTTCCAGAAAAAAATAGTGACGTTTATCAAATCCATCTGTTCCCATGAGAAGGAAACATTACACATGGCCAGTATTTTCTAGCTTCAAAGAACACTTTACCAGTTCTTTAGCTCTCATTGCAGTTGACTTTTTAAAAATTAATCAGTCTTCATAAGTTAGTGTTTCCCTTCCCTTGATTTTCTCATCCTTTTAGAATTTATGTTTCAATATGTGTTATTTTTATATGAATTTAACAGAGAAAAGAAACAGCAATAATGAGAAAGATGGAAGAGGAACAACAGCATAAGAAGGAGGGGAGGCAGGAAGGAGGGCAGAGAAGAAAAAGAGGAAGAAGAGCAAGAAAAATGAATGACAAACGAATTTGCAAGAAGAGACAACTTAGAGAGTAGAGACATTGTTGGGATTTTCAAATTAATCCAGAATCTTAAATCAGGCTGGAATGTTAGGCACAGACACACAGAGAGTTGGGTTTTTAGCGGTTCCGATTCTTTGGTTTCTTTATTATACCATCATTTGCAGTATTTTCTGAGAGCAGTAGAGTTTCTCTTCCAGTCTCATCTTATTCAAAATTCTTTGTAAATATAATCTATTCTCACTTGTTCACTTTCTGGTCTATCTTCTAATTTGAAATTTGACTTTCGTTCTCAGCATGCTACTAAAACTCCTTTTTAAAATTTTCCCTCTTACTTGTTGAATCCAACAGCTTTTTCATTTGTTTTCAGCTCTCCAACTTTTTTTTAAACTTGATTGTAAAGCTTAGATCCTTTGGTTTTTACAGTAGCACTCTGCTGACTTTATTGCCATTTCCTTCAAGCTAGTTCCCGGGCTCTTTTGCCAGCCCCTTCAAGGCATTCACAAAGTTTTGTCCTCAGTCTTCTACTAGTCCCATTTGTCACAGCAACCTTACCATCCCACATATTTACATAGTTCAAACCACCACATTTATGCTGAAGACAGCAAGCCTCTGTCTCCAGGCTCAAGCAGCTCATGTGAGTTTCTGAATCATGCACTCAACTGCCTGCTGAACACAGCCATCTTTTATGTTCCGTGTACAGTTCAAGTTTCACAGGTCGAAAAACAAACTCATCCTCTCCTTGAGTAAACCTGCACCTCTTTTCTATACCTGTTATATCTAGTCAAGACCCTGGAGAATCATCCTGCAGGCATTTATCTTCTTACCTCTTTTACCAAATCATTCTTGAAACTTTATGTTACTTCCCAAGTTTTACCAAATTGACTCTTACTCTCTATTCCCATTTGTGATAGCTGCAGCTCATTCTCTGTCTTATTTATGTGCTACTGTTACAGAGTGCTGAATGACATCCTGCATTTGTTCTCTAATCTACCATTCGCACATATACTCAAGATTTATGTAAACTATAAAGCTCACTGCATTACCTACCTATATAAACATTCCACATGTTCTCATAATTAAGAAAAACACAGTTTAAACTTCTCAAAATGGTATATGGTGTCTGGAATTGTCTTCCTTTCTAGCAATCTTATTTCTTGTCAATCTTTCCCTTGGGATTCAAGCTGTAACATCCCAGTCTGTTTATGATGCTCTTGATCACAAAATTCTGTTTCCACATGTAGACCATCTCCCATGCTCTACCTTCCCCTTGAGAATTCCTTTTCCTCTAGGATTCTAATTTTTATTTTTAAAATAAATGACTAAAGAAGGTCTCTCCTTATTGCTGGAGACCGCGGCAGGGGTCCCGCCTCTGTGCTGCCATTATGTTGGACCCATTACTGCTGTTAAAACATCGTCATATAATTATGCACCTGTGCCTGCCGAAGGCTGAGAGCTTGCACATAAAGAAAGCTGTAAAGTGTTACTCCTACCCTTACAACAAGAAAAACACAAGACACACCTTAAGTCAGCAACTTTCCATAAAACCATCAGAGAATGAAGTTCTAAGGGCAATCAACTGTCCCAAAATCTGGAGACACACAGACTGCTGCAGGATCTGAGTATTTGTTTACCTGAGATAGATGCCCCTCAATGCCATTTAATCTGGTAAGAAAATTCAGCTAGAAATTTAGAATGCCTTGGTAAAGGCCAAGTACAATCCAGTGAGAGAGTATAGGGAAGTCTGCACCCTTTGGCACATTTCTATATCAGGCACTCACCGGGAAGATGGGGAAGAATCCTGAAAAACTCACCTTTTATTGTGCTGGGTTGGGAAAATAGCAGTGTCTGCCTTAATCTGTCCATACTTATTACTTTATTGGCCTATGAAAAATAAATCAAAACAACAATCTGCAGGAGAAGGACAACAAAAGGAAATAAAAAATAAAAACAACACAAAAAAACCTGCACCATAAGAGCATAGATTGTTAAATCACTCAATTTATTGTTTAAAAATTGAATGCAGAAAACTGTGAGTATGCATTCCAAATTTTATGTCTACCAGAGCCACATGATCTTAAAATGCAAAGGAATTGGAATCCAAAGACTGAAACTTCAATTTAATCATAATTAGCTATATGATACACAAAGAAAGAATAAATGTTTGAGGTGATAGATGTGTTAATTACCCTGATTTGATCATTATCATACACATGTATCAGAATATCACTCTATACCCCATACATACATACAATTAATACATATCAATTAAAAATAAACATTAAAATAATTATTATTTGCATATTCTTTTTTAGTTACTGCATCACCAAAACTTGCCTTGATTATGAAGCTATGTTAAATTTGTAGGTGGTTGAACAAATTTCATTATTTTGAATATTTATAGCATAAATGAAGCACTAATTTTCCCCTGGGGAACTGACTCCACTAGGAGAAACTGTTGGCTAAGCAATAGATCCAAATCTGTCTCTTTCTTTCTTTCCATTCTTGATTTAGTACAAGAAAGCCGATTTCTGGGGTACTGTTGCCCTGCCATGGGAGGTTACCAGAGGATGTCTAGGGTATTCAACACATCTAGGAAACTACCCAAAGTTGGCGGTCTCACCCGAAACCGCTTTGATTTTTGCAATCTAAATTGTGTGCCATAGCTAATGGCGAGTTAAATTATGAAAGCAGAAAGAAACAACTAACCACACATTTTCTATTAGGATGGTTAAGTAGTAGAATGACTTCAGAACTACCCACCTCTGGGCTCCAAACCTGAGTCTGCTTTGATTAAGTCTGCAAGGCTTGCAAAAATAATTAACTTTTCTGAAATTCATTCTCCTCAGTTGTGAAGGGGAAAGTAATACTTACATGAAGAATTATGGTGAGAATTAAATATCATTATATTAGCCAATCTTTGGTTTCACCTGTATGTTCCACAAAAATAACCTACTGCTACTATTGTTATGACTAGAGTTTTAAAATTTTTAATAAATAAAAATAGATTTATGTTTTTATATTTTATTTGACTAAGTGAATTCTCTACTTCAAATACCTAGAAGTAGATACTAAGAAAATTTTATGAATATTATTTTTCTCGAATTTGCTCTAGTCTTTAATTTAGAACTGGAAACATACCTGTTTTGACTAGGGCAACCTTGTCTTAGGTAGTACAGGTAAAATAGTTCACAATTCATCAAATGCTGAAGCCCATTAAGAGTTCTTTCAAAGAATGACTGTCTAAACTTGCAAACTGCAGATGCAAGAGTTGATGTGCTTATAATGGACTTGCAGTACATGACATTTTATCAGGCATTCAAAGAGCTAAATTTAGAGCAGCAGCTAGCATAATGGTTCCATAGAGTCAAATAAAATCAGTACTCTGATAGCAACCTGTAAAATTCAAAGACATTTGCAGTGTTAATGCATTTGATTTATTTATCTTTTTCCATTCAGCATCATTGTAAGTTTTAAATGGTCAATGTTTAGCATTACATTTCTGGAAAGAAAATGAATCCCTGTCATATACTAAATTTAAAATAAAAAGCTTGTACTTGGTGTCTAGAATTGACACTGTTGGCATTCATTATGGATGAATCAAATGTAATACACAGACCATTTTCTTTGTCATTTTATTCACTTGAGATGGAGACATTTTTAGATGTGTTTGTATAAGTGAAATTCAGAACCTCATAAATAAGCTCCTGCAAGAACAAGGTAACACATGGGATAAATACACTATACTTTTAGTCTTACCTCATATACACACATACACACACACACACACACACACACACACACACCCCATACCCCTCAATTAATTACTGAGAGAGTACCATACAAAAAATAATAGGAGACATTTGTATAAAATGAGCATGCAAGTGATATTCCTACCTCTTCAAATTTTCTTCCGAGCATATGGAATTTTTTACTCATCGCTTTCTTCCTGTTGTCTTTGTATACTCTCCCCGTTCTTTACCCTTCCTGAATATTCCACAATTTGCAAGACTTGCAAAAGAATAGGTATGCATTATAATCATTTTGATATTAGCCATTACTTGCCTTTCTTGTATTTCTGTATATGCATAACCACTGTATTTAAGTGCTCAAACTTTGTACCTTAGCATCCTTAAGTACACCACTGTAAAAACATTTTTTTAAATCTAGTTGTTGAATACATAAGTTAGCAAAGGGCAAAAGCCAAATTTAGAAAACATTCTCAGTCTGCGGTTTTTTTTTTCAACCCAGTAGGACATAAAACTGGTTATGTATGACATGCGAAGACATAAATTTTTTTTGTTAAATACTCAAAATAAAACAAAACACGAAAACTATAACTCTTATACTGAGGATAAAAATGAATTAGTAAATATTTTGCATGGCCTTCATTTAACAGCATCGTTCATTTTTCCTGTGAAAATCGAGGGGTTCCTGTCTGGCCTTTTGAGGTGTTTAGTGGGATCTGATTTGCAGAGAACTCAGGTGATATTGTTCAGCAGTAGCTTTGATAGAATTAACTTTTCTCAAAGCCTTTAATTTACCTGTATAAAAGTTAAGGAAACTAAATCTATAATAATTTAGAATTACGTATGATTAGCAGTAAAAAATACACACAAAAAACAGGTTATTGAGGCTTTCCCTAAAATTTTCTTTTGACTAATGAATCCAAATTTTGAACTTCTCTCTCTATGTATGTGTATATGTCCAAATATAAATAGCATGAAAGAGAAACATGCAATATGCTCTAAATATATTTTACACACACACACACACATATAGCTTTGACATATATATACACACACACAGACTTTGATTGTAAATAAACCTAGTGCAGAATATCAATATCTCAAAGATATTTGGATAAATATAAGTATTTACTAATGTAATGTTACATAATTTTAAACTCCCTAACTGTAAGCATATTATATATTATGACCAGAGTATAACAATATTATTAACATTTAATTGAATCTTAACAGTTAAAAATGCATCAGATATTATGCTTTCAAATCATTCTCCCCAAAAAGATAAAGTGAATTTTTTTAATGAATTTCTATACCTTCTGATTATCTAGGCCATGCTAGAACTATTTCCTAAATACATTAATGTTTATGGTGGTAACACATTAATTGAGCACATTTAATCAAAGTGCTATGTGTTACATCCTATTTGCCAGAATTATGTTACATTTCCATCTCAGCAACTTTCACTACAAATAGGACTAGGACACCACCAATTTCTTCAAGTCCATCAGAATTTCTCTCTGTAGATTAGAATAGGCTGAACTTTCCCAGCATTACAGAGGTGGACACAAAGTTCAGAGAGAGGGGAGCAATAATTATCAGCAAAGCAATCAACAGTGTCTGCTACAACATGTATATATTGAAATATGATTTACATGCATTAATATAATATTCTTTACTCATTCACAATGATGAAGAATGTTTGTGGAAATAGAAATAATGACATTATATGGTTAAATGACAAAATTCTGATTTTAAAATGATCTGTATTATGATCTTGTTGATTCTCATTGGCAAGCCAGATAGTATAGTTAGATGACAGAGACAGGTGACAGATAGATTTTTAAATAAATAGATAGATAATATATATTGATAGTGTGTGGATGGGATCCATAGATAGATGATGGAAGAGAGGAATATATAAAAATATGCACAAGTTCACATTGCAGTTGTATTATAGTGATTTGTAAGTCTTTTTTTGCTTCTCTGCATTTTATATTTCCTTTTAAGAGCAAATATATGGCTTGTACCATGTCAAAAGAATCATGCAACTTTCATTCAATTATTACAGCACATTACTTTTTTCACTTATATAATTAGTATATCCTTTCAACACCTTGTGAAAAAAAATTGTTTCATTCACAGTAAAGGGGCAAGATATCACTCTTTAGATTCTGTTCTTCATGGGGAACTGATACATTGAGGTGAATGTAACATATGTGAAGACAGGGTTTTTGGTGACATCTTCAGTTTGTTTGCAAATACTAAACTATTGGCAACACTAAGCAATCTTTGAACAAGAGTGACATCAGGCAATGCTTAAAATGTAAATATTTAATTTCTTTTTTAAAACTCTCATCTTGTTCTTTTATTATAAAAATGTGTGACTTTGGAAAAAGTAATTAAATTAATCAAACACTCTTTATACTAATTTTGTACAGTTTAGGGACTGTTAGACAAATAAGCATTTTAAATTTAAAAGAACATAAGAGTTCAGAGGAGAAACTGAAGTTTGAACACTAGGAAAAACAATAAATCATCTATTACAGGCTATTTTTAAAATCATATTTCCTGTTTGAAAATACAAAGTTAGGCCAGTGGCTCACTCCAATAATCCCAGCACTTTGGGAAACCAAGGTGGGTGGATCCCTTGAGGTCCAGAGTTCAAGAGCAGCCTGGCCAACATGGTGAAAACCCATCTGTACTAAAAATACAAAAATTAGCCAGGCATGACGGCACGTGCCTGTAGTCCCAGTTACTGGGATGACTGAGGCACCACAAGATTTGCTTGAACTTGGGAAGTGGAGGCTGCAATGAGCAGAGATCGAGCCACTGCTTTCCAGTCTGGATGACAGAGTGAGACTCTGTCAAAAAAAAAAAAAAAAAAGAAAGAAGGAAAGAAAGAGAAAAGAAGGAAGGAAGGAAGGAAGGAAGGAAGGAAGGAAGGAAGGAAAGAAGGAAGGAGAAAATAAAATACAAAGTTCCATTTTCTTTCACTTTTGATCATGCAGTGATTGTTGCACCTAAAGGACCCAGGTGAGGTTCCTGCTGAGTGTTTTAGCAAAGATTAGATGACAAATTCAGTGAAGTGAATTGAAAAAAGATATGTACACCACAACTGTGGATTTGAAGTCCTATTTATTTTCTTTTTTCAGCTCACATACTTTTTGATTATTGCTTTCAGATGGAATTATAATTAAAGCATTTGAAAGTCAGTGCTATCGAAATAAATATAAAATATTATCCACTGTATGAGTTGAAGAAGTTGCCTCAATTTTACAGTAATTTTACCCAACTCAGATATGAAATACAAAAAAAGAAAAAGCAGACATTAGGAAGAGGAAAATAGGCCCCAATTCCTGAGAATAATTTGCATACATATATAATCTAAATAATTAAAAGCACATAGGTGCTACAGCTGGTATTAAAAATAAGAAAGACAGTGAAAGATGGGCAAATTTAATTTGAGGACATTATAAGTAAAATGTTAGGACTGAATTGGACAGAAGAATGATCATTGGCTTATAGAGTGAATCTGAAAGAATATCTTTATGTGTGATGTTTTCATATGCATGTTATGACTGAAGTTGGATGGTATTAGGAATGACTGATACCATTGAAGTACCACATCTGGTAGCATCATTGAGACCATTATAAATCTGCCTAGTAGAAAGATAGAATAACATTGCAAGAATGTAAACTGACTTTTTTCACACCATATGTTATGTCTTTAAGTTAAGCAATGATAACATCGATTATAGACTTCATCTGTTATTTATTTATCCAGAGTAATATTGTTTCAAACTCATTGCAAGATAATAAGTTGAGAATACATCAATTTATTAAAGAAACATAATTTCTATTGGGCAACTCATATAAAATGAGAATTAAATAATAAGTAACAAAAAACCTGTCATGTAGCAACAGCCAACAAACAACAGAAGATTTCTCTAAACCAGGGATCTTTAAGTTGGTGTCCATAAATCAAAGGGCATTTTCAAAGACATTTGTTGGAGCACAGGGAGAAAATATTACACATTCTATACATGTCATGAAAGAATAGTTACTCATATATAATATATGAATTGGTAATAATAGACGTATAATATTTATATCCAAATATATAAATATTTCTTAAATTTTTATTGACTGATAGTTCAGGGTAAAGTTGTTTTGAGTCTATTTCTTTAATAAATGGTAAAGGTTATAAGGTTAATATTTCAGTGAGTAATCGGTCTTCAAGTTCTTTCAATAATGCCCTTTCACCTTTTTGATTCACAGTCATATATCTTCCACTGCCATTTTTATGAGCAGAATATGGTTGCAGGAATATTGCAGAACACATATTAGGAAAAAGCCTTTCTTTGGTCACTAAAATATCTACAAAGATATATCTGTCCATAATTACAAACATACAAAGAAACAAACAAACAAACAAAGCCCAACAACAACCACAAAACAAAACCTAGAGAACTAGGATAATAAAACTTAAGGACAACAATTATTTACAATATAAAGCGTTTCAATACAATAATAAAATGTTTTGCAAAAGAACTGATGTGGCAGTGCTTAGTACATAGCATATGCAATCAATTTCCTTCCTTCTCTCGTGCATTCACATCTATAATTCTCATTGAAAGAGCACAGGGGGCAGGATATGTGAGGTGACCAAGCCTGTGAGGAATGGTTGAACAGCTTGGGACAAAGAAGACATCAGTGAAGAGCTTGTCAATGGAAGAAAAGGCTCTGCAGGCTTAGAGGTATTTCTCCAGCCACATCCAGAAGATTTTATCTAAGCTCTTGTATAGAATTATCAGTAGTATATAAATAAGATTAAAACATTAATTTGTAAATGTATGTTTATATTAGTTTCTATAATTATTTATGTTAATGTGAATCCTTCAGTAAGTTGGCCCATAACTACTTCAAGAGTGTAGATTAACTTCCTCTGAAGTAGTCAAACTTTCAAATCAAAGAACGGTTTTAATTTTTCTTAGTTAGAACACAATATCCTGAAAATCGGAATAGACAGGAAACAAAAAAACTATCACAACATTTCTAAAAGTGAATTTCCTGACCACTTGCTTCCGTAATGTCTTTGATTCTTATTTTTATTTTAGTTTTTCTTTGTACTATTATTTTTCATGTGGCTACTAAAAAAATTTAAAATTCACACATGGCTTTTTTTTTTAGCTTTTATTTTAATTCAGGGGTACATATGCAAGTCAGTTACATGGATAAACTTGTGTCATGGGAGTTTGTTGTACAGATTATTTCATCATCCAGGTATTAACCCTAGTACCCATTAGTTATTCTTCCTTCTCATCTGCCTCCTCCCACTCTCCAACCTCTGATAGGCTAGTGTGTTGCTCTCCTCTATATGTCCATGTGTTCTCATCTTTTAGCTCCCACACGTAAGTGAGGACATGCGGTATTTGGTTTCCTATTCCTGCGTTAATTTGCTGAGGATAATGCTCCATCCACGTCCCTGCAAAGGACATGTCCAGCTTCATCCATGTCCCTGCAAAGGACATGATCTTGTCCTTTTTTGTGCCTGCATAGTATTATATGGCACATATATACCACATTTTCTTTAGTCTATTATTGATGGGCATTTAGGTTTATTCTATGTCTTTGCTATTGTGAATAGTGCTGCAATGAACATATGTGAGTATGTGTCTTTATAATAGAATGATTTATAGTCCTTTTGGTATATACCCAGTAATGAGATTGCTGAGTCGAATAGTATTTTTGTCATCAGGTTTTTGAGGAATCACCACACTGTCTTCCTCAATGGTTGAACTAATTTATACTCTCACCAATAGTGTATAAACATTCCTTTTTCTCTGCAACTTCGCCAGCATCTGTTATTCTTTTAATTTTTAATAATAGCCATTCTGAATGGTGTGAAATGGTGTCATTGTGGTTTGGATTTGCATTTCTCCGACGATCACTGATGTTGGGCTTTTCTTCATGATTGTTGGCTGCATGTATGATTATGATTTTTAAATGCAACAGGACTATTCTTAATAACATAGAAAATTCAAGTTTTGTTAAAAAGCATCCTACAAAGAGTTACTGGTAATCTGCATGTCTAACAATCTTCTCAAGATCTTCCTCACCCAGCCGAGTCTTGAGGACCAGTATTTATCAACTGGCGGTTGAACAGAGTCTATTCATATTTTATGGTCTACTATTAACAGCTAATATGGCTTGGCTCTGTGTCCCCACACAAACCTCACCTTGAATTGTAATAATCCCTACCTGACAAAGGGCGGTACCAGCTGGAGATAATTGAATCATGGGAGCAGTTTCTCCCATGCTGTTCTCATGACAGTGAGTTCTCACAAGAGCTGATGGTTTTGTTAGGGGCTTCCCCCTTCACTCAGCACTTATTCTCTCTCCTGCCACCGTGTGAAGAGTTGCCATCTGTAGTGATTATAAGTTTCCTGAGGCCTCCCAAGCCACGGGGAACTGTGAGTCAGTTAAACATCTTTTCTTTATAAATTACCCCAGTCTCAGTTATTTCTTCATAGCAGCATGAGAACAGACTAATACAACAGCCCTCAGTAAAAACTGTGCTAGTAAATTTCAGTAGTTTCTCACTGAAGTCTCTGTTGAAGTCAGTCTTAATCATCAAAACGGTAAACCAAATCTTCCACTTTAGAATGTGTGCTAAAGCAAAATGTTCAAATTTGTAACTACGTCAAACATTCAAACCTGCAAAAACGGCATTCTGCTTGTAGGAAAATGTTAATCTCTTCTTAGGTTTGATACTCTTGCATGAATACAATTTTTTTTTCCTTATTCCCTTCTCCTCCTCTTCTTCCACTAACTTGTTGTTTACATAATAAGTTTTATGTCATGCTAGTAGAGTTGGTATGTGGTTGCATAAAGACATAACACTTGGAATGGTGTTAGCTAGTAAAAATTTAAAATTAGATCAAGATCTTCAAGATCCTCAACCACATATTAAAGCTTCATAATTTTGATATTTGGGAGAAGACATGAGAGAGGTTCTTTATAAAATTCAGTTTCAAGAACCAATTTCAAGGTTGCTATACTTATGCAATTTAGTAAAATGCACATAATAAAAGTCTGAAGTGTTTTATGGATTTCTCTTTTTCACTTACTTTGCCAAATTAAGAACATGGTAAAAACTTGCCCTTATAGCCATCTAAGTCTCTGCTATAATTTGAATATATCCCACAAAGTTGATGTGTTGGAAAATTAATTCTCAACACAAAATTTGAGAGATGGGACCTTTAAGAGGTATTTAATAATAAATTAATTAATGTTGTCATTGCTGGAGTGAGTTTGTTATTGAAAGAGTGAGTTTATTATAAAAGTGAGTTCAAATCCCTCCTACCTGTGTGATACCTTCTGCCTTGTTATGAGGCTGCAAGAAGGCCCTCACCAGATACAGCCCCTTAATTATGGACATCCTTGTTTCCACAGCCATGAGCCAAATAAATTTCGGTTCACTGTAAATTACACAGTCTGTGGTATTCTGTTACAGCAGCACAAAATGAACTAAGATAGAAAATGATCTCTAAAGCAAAAAATGATTTCTAATGCATAAAATGTATTTATTTTTATTAGCAATTTATGGTGTTTTAAACATAAGACGGCTGAGGCAATACGAAACTTGATGAAATGAACAGATATAACTCCAGGTAAAGACTAAGAATATTTTCTAACTTTGTCCACTGCCACCCTCCTCCTCATCCACATGTAAATGCACCCATGTATGCGTAATTTTGGAGAATACATATATCAATGAGAATATGTTTATTCCAGTGGAGGAGGAGCTTAAAATCTCACATGTTGATATACAATCAGCATTTCATTTTATCATAATTATCCACAGAAGTATCACAGAAGCCAGTGACAATGCTTCGAAATGCTACAGAAAATACAACTAAAAATAATTTAATTGTAAAAATCCAAGAATTTTATAGTTAAAATTCTAAAATATTTCAATTTAGGTATATTTTTTACCCTGTGTAGATTACTTCTCTATTACCATATTTGAAAACCAACATTTCAATTTAATCAATCCATGTGCCTATTCAAACATATAATTACACTAAAAGACAAGGGTATCCTTAGCCACAACTGAAGGAATGATCAAATTCGACTCCCTGGCTTTCTCTGCAACTTTATCATCCTAATTTCTTTAAAAATATATATAAATCCTGTTCAAGTAACTGCAAAATCTTCTCAGTGAGTGCTATGGATCCAGACTTTTCTTTACATTTTTGCAAAATCCTGCTCACTTTTATGTATTTTTGTAGGAAGCTCATGAGCTAACTCTTTGGAAAAAGTCTGCAACGTCAATTTTACTGTTTTTGTATTTTTCTCTTTCAGAAATATCTCAAAGTTAAATAAGTCATTATGTCTTCACATCCCAAATTTCTTCATTAAAGGGAAGCTAGCAGAAGGCAAGTGGAGGCCAGGACTTTTTTTTGACTATATTCGATTTGCTCAAATGCTTTTTTCTTCATCTACAAAGATGATTATGTGTTTTTTGTCCTTTATTTTATGAAATGGTTTCATACACTGTTTGATGTTCACATGTTAAGCCAACATTACATTTCTGGGATAATTTCCACTTGATCATGGTATATGAATTTTTAATATGTTACTGCATTCAGTTTGTTGGGGTAAGAGTTTGTTTTTAGGATTTTCACATTTGCATTCAGAGAGGATATTAGTCTAGTTTTTTGTTTGTTTGTTTGTTTGTTTGTTTGTTTCTTGTAGTCTTTGCCTTTTTTTTTTTGGTATCAGAGTAATACTGGCTCCTTAAAATGAGAGCGTTTGCCCTTTTCTTTTACTTTTTTCTTTTTGGCAGAGGTTGGGGTGAGTGTTAATTTATCTTTAAACATTTGAAAGAATTCACCAGTGAAGCCATCATCTGCTCCTGGACTTTCCCTTGTGGTAATATTTTTTATTGCTAAGGCAATATTGTTGCTTGTTATAGATCTACTCAGATTTTCTATTTCCTTTTGAGTCAATTTTGGTAGTTTATGTTTTTCCAGGATTTCTTAAATTCCATATTGTTTATCAAATTACTGATTGTTTGTTGGTGTACAATTACAAGAAGAAATATAAGAGAATCACAATTTTTTATAATGCTTTGTATTTTCTAGGGTCTCCAATAACATCCCTACTTACATTTTAGTAATGTGAATCTTTTCTATTTTTTCTTTTTCAGCCTAACTTATGGTTTGACTTTAAAAAAAATTTCAAAGAACTAATGTTCTTTTTGTGTGTGATATCTATTGTTTTCTCATTCTCTATATCATTTATTTGTTTGTTTGTTTCTATTCAACCTTTTCTATTTCCTCCCCTCTGCTTGCTTTGAGTTTGGTTTGCTCTTCTTAGTCTAGTTTATTTAAATGAAATATTGTTATTGATTTAAGATCTCTTTTCTTTTTTAATATAGTCATGTGCAAATACAAGTTTCTCTTTAACCCATGCTTTAGCTACATCCTGTGCATTTTGTCATGTTTGATCTTTATTCACTTGTAGTGTTTTCTAATTTTCCACCCATTGGTTATATAGGTATATATAGTTTAATAACCACATAATCAACAATTTTCCACATTTATTTTAATGATTGATTTCTAATTTAGTTCAGTTTTTGTCAGAAAATGTTCTTCATATAATTTTCATTTTTGCAAATATGTTTAGTCTTTTATTGTGATGCTTAGTCTATCCTGGAGAATATTTTATGTACACATGGGAAAAATATGCATTCTACTATTAACTTAGGAGTTCTATAGATATCTGTTAAATCTTGTAGGTTTTAGTGTTGTTTAAGTCTTCCAGTTCCTCGTTGATTATATAGTTGCTCAAGCCATTATCAAAGGTGAGGAACTAAAATATCCATTATTTTAATTCTTTTTTCACTTTGTGTATTTGGGGGCTCCATTGTTGCATACGTGCTTATAATTATTATATCTTCTTGACATACTGACATGTCAATCATTTTATGATGTCCTTTATCTGTAGCTACAATTCTTGTCTCATAGCCTGTTTTGTCCAAAATTAGTATAACTACCCCAGCTTTCCTTTGTTCCCATTTGCATAAAATATTTTTTACTTTCAACTTATTTGTGTCTTGTATAGTATTTCATTGGGTCACATTGTTCTTAAGTCCATTTTGCCTATCTCTGAATTTTAATTAGAGTTTTTAACCCACTTACTTTTATTTTAATTTCTGATAAAATAAAATTTATGTCTGTCATTCTGCTATTATGTCATTTTATTTCTCTGTAACTCAATTATTGTGTTTTCTTGTGTTAAATAAATATTTTCTAGTGTGCCATTTTAAAGCTTTTGTTATTTCTTTTACTATATTTTGAGTTATTTCCTTTGTGATTGACCTGGTGATTACAGTAAACATTTTAATGTAAAATATAACAATCTGGCTTAGATTAATAACAACATAATTTCAACAGTGTTACACACAAATTACATCTTTAGCATTGTGTGTCCATCAACACACATTTATAATTACTACTTAATGCAATTATCTCTCAACTGAAATAGAAGAAAAAAAAGCTACCAGCAAAAAATACATTTGTATCTTCTTTTTGTTTCCCCATGTAACTATATAGGCATAGTTGCATTTAATGTTACTCGATTTCTTCTTGTTTATTTGAGTTAGTCTAGTGTCTGTTCATTTAAATGACTAAGACTCCCTTAATATTTCTTGAATTTCTCAATTTTGTCTATCTGGCAATGTCAATATTTATTAATTTATTCTTTTGTTGAAGACTGGTTCTAATGAATATACAATTTGCCATTGACAGCGTTTTCCTTTTTTTCACTTGGAATATTCAATTGCATAGCTTTCTGGCCACCACGATTTCTAATGAGACATCAGCTGTAAATCTTATTAAGGACCTCTCGTTTATCATGAGTCACTTTTCCTTTCTTGCTTACAAGATAGTCTTTTTGTCTTTGGCTTTACCAGTTTTATGATGATGTATCTAGGTGCAAATCTCTTTGACTTTATCTTACTTTCAGTTTGTTGATTTGGATGTAAAGACTAATGTTGTTCTTCAAATGTGTTAAATTTTGACCATTATGTGTTCCAATACGCTTTCTGCCAGGTTTTCTCTATCCTCTTCTTAGACTTCCATTGTAACAATAATAGCAAAATTGCAGGCATAAATTTTATTTTAACACCACCGCTTGATTGTTATCACTGGTCTCTGAAATTCTGTCCACTTTACTCCATTCCTTTCTGTTTCTGTTCTCGGGATAAATAACCTCAACTGACCTAAATTTAAGCTCACTGATTATTTTTTGTTCACTCTAATCTGCTATTAATTCCCTTTGGGGTGTGTGTGTGTGTGTGTATTATTTTATTTTATTTTGTTTTGTTTTATTTTATTTTATTTTATTTTATTTTATTTTTGAGATGGAGTTTCGCTCGTGTTGCCCAGGCTGGAGTGCAATGCACGGTCTCGGCTCACTGCAACCTCTGCCTCCTGGTTTCAAGTGATCCTCCTGCCTCAGCCGCCCAAGTAGCCTGCATTACAGGTGCCCACTACCACACCTGGCTAATTTTTTGCATTTTTTTAAATAGAGATGGGGTTTCATCATGTTGGCCAGGCTGGTCTTGACCTCCTGACCACAGGTGACCCATCCACCTGGGCCTCCCAAAGTGCTGTGATTACAGATGTCAGCCACTGCACCCAGCCCCTTTGGTATATTTTTATCAATGTATTTTTAACTCCAAAATTTCTATATGGTTTCATTTTATAATCTGTATATCTCTTTATTGATATTCTCTATCTGTAAGATATTATTCTTGTTTTTCCCTTCCATCTTTGTATCTAGTTTATTTTAGTTATTTGGACATATCTAAAAATACCTTATTTAAATTCTTTGTCCAATACATTAAATATTTGGACTTACACAGGGAGAGTTTCTATGGATTGTTTTTATTTCTGTTTACAAGCCACACTTTCTTGTTTCTTTGCATGCCTTATACATTCTTTTGGTTGAAAAGTGGACACCATAAATAATATAATATGCCAACTCTAAAAGTCAGATTCTCCCCTCCCCCAGGGTTTGTTGTTGTTGGTTTTGGTGGTTGTTGGTGGTGTTTGTTTTTTTAGCAACCTGTTTGAATTAAACATAAGTCTATATTTTTTTTTCATCTATGGCCACTGAAGTCTTTGATTGGTTAACTTAGTAGTCAGTAAATCACTGGTTAGATATTTCATTAAATGCTGGGGATCATTAATTTTCCGGTTCTTTCAAGGTGTTCTTTGTGCATGATAATCATGGCTTCCACCTCTGCTTTACTTCTTGCTTGCAATGAGCCTCAAAGTCAGGCAGATATGAGACTTTCAGGCCTTCTCAGATCTTTCCTGACATGTGGACAGTCTTCTGCATTCATATGGTTTTCTAGACTTCCAAGAATATGTGAGTTTTTCAGATCTCTTATGGCCATCTTATTCCTTAGCTTTTCTTTTTAACGTTTTTTGTTTTGTTTTGTTTTGTTTTGTTTTGTTTGTCCCTATTGCTTTTCCCAACTCTTATCCAGCATCTAGAAATTTGAGCACCCATAAAATTAGACAATGTCCTATAATCGTATTTGACATGCGGAAATAAAGCATTTTTCACTGGGCGAGCTCTGAGGCAGGTCAAATAAAACCAGCTTGGCAAGTAATATGTTCTGAGGGAGCCTCAGACAGGTCAAATAATGACACTTCTATGGCAATGAGCCTTCGAAGGAGCTCCAGCCTTGTTCTACTCCCCCCAGTGACTTCCAGGTAACTGATTTTACTATGATCATAGGGCATTGGTTTGTAAGGATATGGCAGAGTAAAGAGATGGGAAAAGGGTGAGGAAATTTCCAGGAGCTCACTGGAGTTCAGTTATTGCTGAAATTCAGTCATCTTACTTGAACAAACACTTTGAATTGCTGCAAGCTTTTGTTAATATCTAGAGTTCTATCAATGATTATTCTCAACATCTTTGCAAATTTTCTTGTTGCTCTTATTTTGGAGATAATTTCAGAGGTCCTTTGCCATCTTTACTGACATCATTAGCTCCATTAAATTTTAAGTATGTTTATTTTACCCACTTGAAATATACTTTCACAAATTTTATAAAATGTGATGGTTATACCAGTATAAACACAAGTCAAAGATTTTCTTAACTCGGCCGGGCGCGGTGGCTCACGCCTGTAATCCCAGCACTTTGGGAGGCCGAGGCGGGCGGATCACGAGGTCAAGAGATCGAGACCATCCTGGCTAACACGGTGAAACCCCGTCTCTACTAAAAATACAAAAAATTAGCCGGGCGTGGTGGCGGGCGCCTATAGTCCCAGCTACTCGGGAGGCTGAGGCAGGAGAATGGCGTGAACCTGGGAGGCGGAGCTTGCAGTGAGCCGAGATTGCGCCACTGCACTCCAGCCTGGGTGACAAAGCGAGACTCCGTCTCAAAAAAAAAAAAAAAAAAAAAAAGATTTTCTTAACTCATAAATGAGGGAATGAATAGGATGGTAAATCTGATTCAAAGATACTCGAAGGAACTAAGTATCTACAGTCAAGCAGTTGGAAGGAATACAGAAATGAGTGTTCTAATAGATACATAACTTCTTAATGCCCTACCTGCATTGAGACTATTACCTTTGTAGTTATCCTCTTTATAGTACAGAGATCATTTGCATCTCTACTGGAGATAAAAATCTATACATTGACATGTAACTGTGCAGAGCCTGTATCTTCATCAAAACTGTATAACAAGTCAAAGAAAGGCTTGCAAGCTAGAAAATTAAATCATCCTTTTGAAGACCTGTTAGACAATACTCCACAATAAAAACGGAAGCATGTGGAGTCTTCATTTTGCCTTATTTTTCGATTTTGGATAATTTAAATTTTGTTTAAAAAATTGATGCTTTGGTCGTTTATTGATTCAAATGAAACCACTCAAAAACATAGGGTCTTAAAAACAACTGCCATTTATTTTCTTTACGAATTTGCAATTTTGACAGAGAATGGTAGTGCTCCATGGAGCAATGGTAGGGAGAACTTTCCCGAAGGTTGGATAATCCATTTCCAAGATGGCCCATTTTCACTTGGCTGGAAAGGTTTGACTGGCTGTCAACTAGGAGATCAGATGAAGATGCTGCCTGAGTTCAGTTCCTCTCCACATAGGCCTCTCTGTGTGTCTTGAGCTTCACAGTGAATAAAATAGATCCAGAGGAAAGCTTGATCACATGCTGTGCCATAAGTTCAGTCACATAGCATCACTCCTTTCTTATTCTAGTAGTTAAAGCCATCACAAAGACTCATGAGACTTAAGGGGAGGAAACATACATTCCACCACTTGATAGATTCCAGAAATGAATGCATTGACAAGTAATGTAGAAAGAACTTTTGAAAAAATACAATCTTTCACAAACCACTTGATTTTGTTTTGTTTTGTTTGATTTTGACTTTTTGTGTGTGTTTTTAAAATATGTGGCACTAGGTTATGAGTATTTTGTTTCTGAACCTGTGTCAATGACTCAATCAGCTTTTTGAAGAGAAAGATGGTAAAATACGTTGATCCAATCATTTGAGGAAAATCAGAGGTATAAGTTACCTAAAAGTGTCACCTAAGGAATTGACAACTTTTAGAATTGCATCATTAATACGACTGACATGAGTTACCAAGATTAGATCCTATCATTTTAAGTTATAAGTACATCAAACTCAACTTACTATAATTTCATTAAACAGAAAAGCTAACTCTTCTGGGCATTTTTTAAAGTACGTGGCTTAATTACTGAACATATTTTTAGACTATGACTACATCTGTACAAAGTTAAAAAACTTGGAAAGTGAAAATTTTAGTTAATCAATGAATTGGCGTTTGTTGCTGGCGTGTCATCAGTTTATTTAATTGTTTGTCCATGGTCCATGTTTACTTCTGGATGTAGCAATATAGTTTGGTATAACAGTGATTGAAACAAAAGTCTTAGACGTTTGTTCATTTAGAGCCCTATCACCAGTGGGAAAACTGTGCTTACATAAATGTCACTGTACTAATTAGTGGAACTTTTAGATGTCACCTTTCATAAGTACAGGAACTCAGCAGCTGTGACTCTTGGCTATTTCACATAGTCTTTGTTAAGAAGTCCTAGGGGTATATTTTATAAGCTCCTCCAAAATTCCACAGTTTCATCTGCTCTGGATTCTTCATTGAGGGACCATGCACTGCCTCTGCTAGGAAGTAATATGAGTTCTCAGAATGCCTATGTTCATGAAAGACAAGAACAACCTGTCTGAGATGGAGAAAGAATTGACCTCAGCCCAAATTTGCACATCACTTTTCCTTATAATGCTGACTGTGATTAAGTTTGAAAGAGTTTTGCAGTTGTCGAATTACTATTATTAAACAGCTTCTTTAGCTTCTGATCCTAACAGCACTTTCTCTATAGAGTTCTCTCAAAAGTAGTCTATCATGGTGGGCAGACTACTGATGGCCATGCCACTACTCTCTCTCTCTCTCTCTCTCTGTCTCTCATACACACACACTCTCTCTCTCTCTCATACACACACACACACACTCTCTCTCTGTCTCTCTCATACACACACACACACACACACACACACACACACACTGTCTCTCTCTCTCCCCTACTCCCTCATCGTCTTCCACTTTCCCTTGCCCCATTTCTGTCTCTCATACTTTGCACAAACCTCCCTCAGTCTCTTCTCCCGAGTCCTGCAAACAATCCGAAAAGCTCTTGATCGACTCATGAACATATGAATATATACCAGAGAGATGGACAGCCTACCAGTTCATAAACATTCAAATGTAATCTTGGTTCGAGCCCAGCTGGGACACTCTGCTACATTAAGATAGAAAGTAGAGGAAGCCCTGAATTAAATAATTATTTGTTTGAATCAGAGATCCTTCTTTAAGGCTGTTAAGATCTATCAAATGACAAATGAGGAAAATGTAATGACAAGCGATTTTTTAAAAATCAGAGGAGTGCGCATAATTTCAAAAGTCAGAATGAAATAAAGATACGGAAAGGATTATCCCTCTGTGTCTACTGTAGAATTAATTCTTCAGAGGCTCCTCTCTGATCAAAGGAAGACACAGTGCAATTATCTCTCACACAGGGAACATGTTCTTCCAAATGTGTGAATCCCTTTTGATTTGTTTCTTAAAATTTGTTGAACTTCTTACAAAAATAGTATTCAATCAAATAAAGCATAACTGTGGAATAGAGTATAGGTCTTAAAAAGCAGCAACGTCTTGTTTTAGAATTTTCGATTGTGCCTGAAACCCAGGAGCAACTTTCCTTATTTAAAATTCTGACCATCAAATGAGTAAGTTGGAAGAATGTTGAGTGAAGATAAGGTATTTTATATTTTGACATACATTTTAAGAGAGCACTTCAGGGACCTACAGCATGGGAAGACAGAGTCATTCCCACCTCTCATTATTCATGTGCTTCTGTCCTGCTTATCAGTCCCTTTTTCAGAGAGGGCTTTCCTGATTATTCAATCTAAATCAGATGTTTTCATTTTTTGCTCCTTCTTCATAACCTTTATCAAAATCAGAAATTATGAACTTATCTGTGCCCTTATTTCTTTACTTTTGTCCCCTTCACTGAACTGTAACAGAAGTAACATCCATTTTGTGCATATAGCACAATGTCTAACACAGAGTAGGCACCCGGTGAATATGTACAACTGAATAAATAAGTCATACCATCAAAAGAGTGCAGTATTCTTAATTGTCTAGTGTTATACTTCAGAAATTATGCTTGTTGAGAGATGCTTCTCCGTAGATGTCTTGTGCTGCTACACATCTTTCAGGCTTGCCACAAATACAAAACGTTGGCTTCTCTGTGGCAGGGACTTCTCAAGGTGATGTTTACACTAAATGGCCTTTGCAGATGAAATAATATCTCCCTTCAGAAATAAAGACCGGGTTCTCTTACTGCCTGCTATAAAAGATGTAGATTCTACATGACTGATGTTTCTCAACTATGACACAAACCACTGCCTACATAGCATCTATTTGGTCTCCTCTCAGGGACTAAATGAGAGTTAGTCCCTCTGGAGCTTGAGGTGCAAGAGTAACTGATATGGAGTTTATTGCATGCTTTGTCATGAATAATGGGTTTCTTTGTCTCTGGCTCAAGTGGTTTATGTCAGAATCCATGAAATAATAACCAGCTGACTTATTAGCCCGAAAGTAGAGTAAAATCAAATTCTAGATCCTGAGTAATAATACGTAGAATTACTGAGCTCTTGTAATTTTGTAAGCAAAATAATAGAAGTAAGAATTAGCATTTATCACTTATAGATTTTTCTACCTAATTCTCATGTAATAATAAGTTATTAATATTAATACTATTGTCACCATTTTACATAAAAACCAAGTATAGCCCCCAAAAGGAAACTAACTTGCCCAGTAAGTATTGAAATTATTACCCAGCTAGTATGTAAAGAGAAGGTAGCCTGTGGTCTTCACTATTTTGTTACAGCATCTCCCTTGGGCAGCATCTCATTTTGGTTTATTAATGTGGTAGTAACTTCAAAAGAAAAGGATTCTTTGATCCCTGATTATATGCAATCTGGAAGCAGGTGTTTTGTCAGTCACTAATAATTGAAGTGAATGCGTTACATCAGTAAAGCTAATAATGTAATAACATTTACATCCCAATGATCTTACAGCAATGGTTCTCAAAGTGTGGTTTTCAGACCAGAAGCATCAGCATTGTTAGAGAACTTGTTAGAAATGCAAGTTTCTAGACCCATCACATAACTTTTGGCATTTAAGGATTAAAATATGTATGTTTACTAGTCCTCCAAGTGATTTAATGCACATTAAATTTTAAGAACCACAATATTCAAGTATAATTTGATGAATTTATACAATAGATGCAAAGCCAACTCAAACAAAACCATGTCCTCTTGGTGGCACAAAGATGGAACAATCAGATGAGATAAAAACACATCAGTTAGCCAATCTGGACACTATCCGCCATGGAGCAAAGCAGGCAAACAGAAAAGTCCAGGATAAATTCCAGCAAGTCACGGTAAATACTGCCAGTTTAGACAACAAAGTTGACTATATCAAGGAAGAGAAAACCACATCTACTATCAGATGAGGTCTTACCATGTATTATGCACTGTATTATATGGATATAAATCCATTTAAATTAAATAACAAATTTACACGATGGAATCAATTATTACCCATATTTTCTAAATCACAACACTAGGAGCCAGTGTTATGCCTAATTCACAGAGTTGGAAATAAAAAATGATGGAATTTCAGGCCGGATATGTTTAAATCCAAGGCGCATGCTCATGATCATTGTTCGTTGTAGCCTCCCAGACAGTACTTACTGCAGACGCCAATGGGCAAAATTCAAATTTTGGCAAAATAAGGAGGCAACATCAAAGGCTCTAGGAATCAGGGTTGAAATTCCTATATTGGCCACCTGCTATGTTTAATGCCGTCCACCATAAATGACGCAAAATGCAGCTCTTTTAGTATCAGTTGTGGCCATCCTTCTTGACACTCTCCAAGGCATCAATTGTCCATATTACTTCTTTATAGCTCATCTACAGGTCATCAGCTCATGTCCTTCTCCTACCTCCAGACAGTCAGAATCTTTCCATCATCGACAACATGGATGACTTCATCATCTGACACCTCACTCTGTATTATTTCTTGCTTCAGTCTTGTTCCTAGGGAAGTGTATATTCGCATGAC
The DNA here is from genome assembly GCF_029281585.2 of Gorilla gorilla gorilla. Lineage (NCBI taxonomy): Eukaryota > Metazoa > Chordata > Mammalia > Primates > Hominidae > Gorilla > Gorilla gorilla. The sequence continues at coordinate 118,788,131 of NC_073238.2, forward strand.
TTTCACTTTGCTTGTATTACTTACACTGCTTAAGTCATTCCTCCCTTGTCTGGCTCAGTTAATATGGTCTCTCTTAAATGCTATCTCTCCGTGAAATATTCCTCTACCACTATTCTCCTATCTTCCTTAGAAAAGTTAGTTTCATCTGACTTTGCAGGTTGTATTTACACCAGTGAATGATTATTTGCCAGTATAAACCTCCTGGACTACAAACTCAATCAGGGTACAGATGAAGACCCAGGCTGTAATCCCTGCAAAAATCCTGGCACACAGTAAATGCTCAAAGAAACACCCCTTGGTAGATAGGCAGGCAATATATCTATATATTAATGAATTAATTTCTTCTTGATGCAGAAGAGCAATCAGTCTCCCCTTTGCTATAGAATGTGTGAAAGCAGAAGTGAATCTCATTTAATGAGTCACAGTATTCAATTTCTTAGATTTTTCAATGGTCTTATACTGATAGTAAATTTTATATTTCTAAGAGAAATAATGAGTACATCTTAAATTTCTTTTTTGATCTTGTTTTCTGAAAGGTAATCTACATATAATTTTTCATTTTTAGTAAGCTTAGAATAAGAGAACTATGTATGTTTTAAGTATGAAAGTAAATCTTATCAGGCTTAGTTGACTGGATGATTGAAAAGGATGAAAAGTGGTGAATCACAAAAAAGACATAAATGCACTTTAAATATTTCATTTGAAGTCAAAACATGTAAACATATATGAGTTTGCTCATCAGTTGATATGTGAGTCAGTATATGGAATTTAAAGCTTGTTCTCTGGAACCAGATGTCCTGAGTTCAAATCCCATGAAAGATACTGAGCAGCTCTATAACTTAGGGAAATTATTCATTTTCTTGCCTCTCAATTTTCTTGTCTCTCAATTTTCTCATTTGTAAAATTTGGAAGAAGAATATTAAATGAGTTAATTTCATAAAGCTCCTAGAACCCTGTGTGGCTCATGCTATATACATTTGCAAAATGTATATATGGTCCCGGTCACTGCATGGCTATAAAAATGCATCTCAAGGGATTTTTGCAATGGAAATGTCCTGTGTCCTGACTGTATTGGTGGACCCACAGATACACACATATGATGAAATTTCATAAACCTAAGCGCACGCGTGCACATGCACACATACACACACATACACACATACACACGAGTGGCTGGGAAACCGGTAAAATCTGAATGAGATCAACAGACTATTTCAATCTCATCCTCATTATGATCTTATATAGTTATAAGATCATTATAGTTGAGCAAGGTGATACCACTGGGGGCATATGGGATCTCTCTGTATTGTTTCTTACAACTGCACATGAATATACAATAGTGTCAAAACAAAAGGTTAAAAATAAATACATGGGCTATTGATAGTGGTAAGCATGTGTAGGGACAGGGGCTATACAGAAACCCTGTAATTTCCACTCAATTTTTCTGTGAACCTAAAACTGCTATAAAATATAAAGTCTACTAAAACAACCAAACAGTGTTTATTTTTGTTTTAGGAGGGAATATGGTCAAGTCATATTTTTTTCTTATCCTTTCAATTTTGTCTGATTATCTTCCTTGTGATTTTGCCTAGATAAATCATACTCTGAATGCATATTCTGCAACTCAAAAATTTTATTCATTAGAGTAAAAAAGTTGAAGATATTTTAATTGCCGTGTGTGTTTCAAAGCTTATTGGTTTTTTATATTTTTACTCCATCTTTTATAGTGCCTCACATACACCTAAGTCAATGGTAGCTCTTGCTGTTATTTTTAGAGATGTAACTTCTTCAGTTCTCACCAAATATGTCAACTTATTTTTAAAACACTGGTTTATTTTCATTTTACATGTACATTTTATCAATCTTTAAATATTTTTATTAAATTATTTATTTACAGTGGCAACTGGCATAGTATAGCCATGAACATTCAAAGGTACAAGTGAGGCTGGGCACGGTGGCTCACACCTGTAGTTCCAGCTCTTCGGGAGGCTGAGGCAGGTGGATCACTTGAGGTCAGGAGTTTGAGAGCAGCCTGGCCAACATGGGAAAACCCCGTCTCTACTAAAAATCAAAAAATTAACTGGAAGTGGTGGTATAGTCCCAGCTACTCCTATCAGGAAGTGGAGGCAGGAGAATCGCTTGAACTCGGGAGGCGGAGGTTACAGTGAGCTGAGATGAAGCCACTGCACTCCAGCCTGGGCAACAGAGCGAGACTCTGTCTCAAAAAAAAAAAAAAAAAAAAAAAAAAAAAAAGGCACAGGTGAAAAATTCAGATAATGGGAGTGGACGTCTAAAAGGTGGGTGGCCTCCAGCAAGGACCAAGGCTCCCTGGATTTCCTGTGGCATAGTTTACAGCAGAAAGGGAAAGATGGTTAATCCAGCCAGTTGCCTAAGTGGAACTCTGTGCCGTGAGCGCCTGCTTTTGTTTTGGGATCACCAGTAAGACAGAGACATATTTATCTTGCCAGCTGCAATCCGCTCAACTTAGTGATTAACAGCTACTGCTCCAGCTGGTCAGATATTTTTCTGACCTCCTCTAGTCTCTAAGCATATCTCTCTGCTTCTGTTTTAATAATTATTGTATAAGCATGAAAGAAGTAAGGGCAAAGTACCAGATATGTATATGCCTGAAGAAAATTAAAACTTGAAAGGACTGGCCGGGTGCGGTGGCTCACTCCTGTAATCCCAGCATTTTGGGAGGCTGAGGCAGGCAGATCACGAGGTCAGCAGTTTAAGACTAGCCTGGCCAACATGGTGAAACCCTGTCTCTACTAAAAATACACAAATTAGCCAGGTGTGGTGGTGGGCGCCTGTATCCCAGCTATTCGGGAGGCTGAGGCAGGAGAATCTCTTTGACCCGGGAGGCGGAGTTTGCAGTGAGCCAAGGCCGCGTCATTGCACTCCAGCCTGGGCGTCAGAGCGAGGCTCCATCTCAAAAAAAAAAAAAAAAAAAACCTTGAAAGGATTAGAAAAGCATCAGTAGTCTAATGTATGTTTTCCTACCACAATAGTTAACATATTATATCTGTGATTTGCTATGCACCAGATACTGGTTCTAATAGCCGATAGATACTAACTCATTAATCTTCACAGATACCTTGTGAAAGCGGCGTTAAGAACAATCTTCACCTCCATTTTACAAATGCGGAAAGGGGAAAACAGAAAGGCTAAATAAGTTGCCCAAGGCTATATATACACTGTGACACAAATGAAATCTGAACACAGGTGAAGTGTGTCGAGTCAGTGCAGTTCATCTCTCTGCTGCATTGCATCCTTTTGCATGATATTCTCTAAAGACAAATATCATTCTCTAAAGAATGGGCATTGAGGGCATTGTCACCAAAGAATTATTAAGCCAATGTCAGTTCAATGTCATTCAGTGTTCCTATTTTGTTATAATGTTCAATGTATTCGTTATAGCATTTCTAAATCAAAATAAGAATCTTTATGTGATTTTTAAAATATTAATAGATGTATTTTATAATTAGACAGGAAATTATGAATAAGTATATGTACTGATTGTAATTTATGCTAGCAAATTAGATAAAAAGTAAGCATGAATTATGAAACGTTTTAAGTTAGGGAGCATTGATATAAATGTTACACCACAATTAAGAGTAAAGTTTAACAACGGTCTTTGGAAGTGTGGAAAATGGTTTTGATATACAGCTTTCATAAAAAGGAGCTTCAATGTTCAGTCAGTGAAAGGAAAAGGCAGAAAGTAAATATGACAGTAGTTTACCCATATTTTTAGGTTGTGGGAAATGTTTGCGCTTTTCTTCTATCTTTTCAAATGTATTTTTCTATAGGGACATAATAATAACTCATTAAAACATTAACATTGTAAAACACTTATTATACTATGCTACAAAGAAAGAAAACTGGGGCTATATAATTTTAATGATGGCGATCCTGAGAGTGGGAGAGGACACCAAGCCCCCAGATATTTGCTGGAGGTTCCTGACAGTCAGAGCACTGTAAAAAAAACCTTAGTACAGCTGCTGTCTATTCTGAGCAGAATTCTAATAGGGGATGCTTAAAATAGAATGCCCCTCTTCCAGGAAAAATGACCAGATACAGAAATAGTGTAGAAGGAATTAAAAGACACTTACCTGGCTTGTTCGTATTTGTGTGAGTCTATTACCTGACTCTGTGTCTGCAGAATTGAAGTTTCTGTTTAATTTTCTCCTGATAATATCAACTTTGGAAATACTATTAGGTTGGTGTAAAAGTAATTGCACCAATCTATAGTGATGACTTTTGCACCAACCTATAGTAATTCTAATATTATGAAATATTACTTATGATTTTTAACATTTAATTTAGTTTTTGTTTTTTCTTTTAGAGACAGGGTCTTGTTCTGTGGCCCAAACTGGAGTGCAATGGTGCAATCATAATTCACTGCCATCTTGAACTCCTGGGCTCTAGTGATCCTCCCACCTAAGCCTCCCAAAGTGCTGGAACTACAGGCGTGGATGACCATGCCTCACCAAAAATGATATTTTGGGCTTTTGCTTTTGTCTTGTTTCAAGTTGGATAACTGGCTCAAAATAATCTTTAAAATGTAATGAGATTTTATGTTCTTACTATATATAATTTATATTATCTATATCTATATTTGTTTTCTTTGTGCTCCCTACATTTCACTATTTAGTTAACGCTCATGTTCACAAAGGAATTGAAGTTCTTGTTAGTAATCTATTGCACAAACATTGATTATTTTTGACAGGCTGTCATAGGGTTTCTCTCAAAGTTTAGGTTAAAATTAGTACTCTGGCTTTTTTTCCTCACTGGTAAAATATTTTGGTTTGAAAATTTAAAAGTGTAATAAAGCATTTGACATTTTGGTATCTGTTTTAAAGTATTAAGAGAGCAAGGCCATAATGTAAACATGAAAACAAAGAAGTAGAAAAAGAACTCACCTAAAACGTTTTTGCTTGGCTATCAAATTTATAATTGCATAAGAATGTATCTATTGGCAATCAGAGGGAACTGAGAGAAATGTCTCCGTAGAATACACCTTACATAGGAGCAAGAATTTTTTTCCACAAAAAAAAAGTTGTTGTTGTTTTGTTTTTATAATTGTAAATGTTAATTCAATTTTTCAAGCTTGAGCTCATACCAGGTAGTACATGGGTAGACTAAATTTCTTTCTTCACTCAATTTGTCTTCATGAATTGAGCTTGTGAATTGTACCTGCATTCACATTGGAGTAAACTCTGGCTATGTGAACAGAAATAAAATCTTTACAGTTTTATCAAGGAAAAAATAAAGCACAACTCTGTATGTTTGTTTTTTTTACTTTGTTACTTTTTCCAAAAAATAAAAATAATAACCTGTATTCATTCATTTTATGCTGCTGATAAAAACATGCCCAAAACTGGGTACTAAAAGAGGTTTAATTGGACTTATGGTTCCACGTTGCTGGGGAGGCCTCAGAATCATGGCAGGAGGCAAAAGGCACTCCTTACATAGTGGCAGCAAGAGAAAATATAGAAGAAGCAAAAGCAGAAACCCCTGATAAACCCATAAGATCTTTTGAGACTTTTTCACTATCGTAAGAATAGCACAGGAAAGACCATGATTCAATTACCTCCCCCTGGGTCTCTCCCACAATACGTGGGAATTCTGGGAGATAAAATTCAACTTGAGATTTGGGTGGGGACACAGCCAAACCTTATCAGAGCCCAGTTATTTTTATTCTATATCATTGTTATTTGCCTTAGACCATCTGTTCTTAGGAGAAACACATTTTTCTAAATTCTTGGTAGTGCGAATAGAACTGTGACATACAGATTTTTATAAACTGTTTTTGATGACAAAGTTAACTAATTTCATTTTTATTGAGCATATTTTGTTACCTTTATGTTAAGATAAGGTTGTTTAAAGACCAGTATGAGAAAGAGTTCTCAATTAATTGCTAGATCTCTTTAGTTGCTTCAAATATATCATACTGAAGATCAAATATCATAATGTAGAAATTTGGGAAATAATTAATGTGAAGTCAGGTCTTGATCACTCTGTAAATTCTCTATCTGTGAGTATTGTTTTGTTATATGCAAAGTAAATAGGTAACTTTAAGCATCTTTTCATTTTTATATTCTTCTGTCTTTTCTTTAATCACTTATTGTTTACCTCCTCTTACTAAAACATAAATTGAAATGCAGCTTTCTGCATTATACCCTACACTTGAAAACACTAAGCTTAATATAACATGAATTGTGACCTGGTGTCTGTACAAGTAACAGGATGGTGGAGGCAAATCATGAGAAACGTGCTATTTTCAACATTGTTCTTTGTGTCATTATTGGTTTAATGTATGCTTCCAAAATAATACCCCTGTCATAAAAATCCTGAAAACCTAGTTTGTGCTGAAGTATGCTATTTTAATGAATTATAAATGACATACTTGACCGTAAGGAAGAACTAGGTGGTAATGAGATGTAATCTGTGCCTGACTAAACTACCTATTTCTATATTAATTGATGGGAATTTTCATTACTCTGAGTGCCTCAGGAAGCAATTGATTTAATTTCAAATCAAGGGAACTTGTCAGAACCTTAAAATATAGGCTTACGAAGAACTTTGTCAGTAGCAATTGTTCAAATTATGCACTGTCACTAATTAGCACCTTCTCAATGTGGCGAAGATCTGAGAAAAATCTTACATTATCTCCTGTGCTTTTCCTGGAGTGCTGTAATACATGTTCTTTAAATAAGGGCATGTTTAATAAAACATATTTTGTTTCCTTGAGAAATGACTGAAAGTCTTGAGTGGATTCAGGAAGACTCTAGAGATACCCAGGAAAATCCAATGGCCATGTATTAATTCCTCAAGGTATAGTAAGTGTTAGGTTAAACCACATGAAATTGCCATTTTTGAAGGTCGATATGAATAAACTTAAGCAATATCTTATGGCTGAAGCTATTGTGATTTGATGTCATAAACCAAATTTTACAAAATTAGTTTTTCACATGCTTTGTGCTTTAGCATAGCATAGGAAGCACAGAGTGTCTTTCTTTTTTCTTACCGTAAGAGTTTTTTTGAGAAAGTGAAGATTATTTCAAAGCAATCGTCCATGCAAAATCATAAAAATGTATTGACAATACAAAACAGAAGGAGTAGCAATTTGTCTTTCAGTAATACTACTTTTTAAGAATTAAATAAAGGGTATTTTTCCAGTAGTTTAGAATTTTTACCTTAACCATAAACTCATGTATTGACAATAAACCTACAGTAACAGAATTTTAAGAATAATCTCTTTTTAAATTATTTTAATCTTAATGACCACATCAACTATTTAATGATAGTAGAAGAATTTTTAAATGTTTAAAACTAAATGTAATTCTTAATTTTCTTTATAAGTGTTACTTTACAATTACTTATTTAATAAAATATTCTTATTAATAACTATTTTCAGTTCTTTAAACTTTATATTTTTTGATTTTTAAATTAAATTTTAAATAGACAATTTCCCTTGACTTCAGAAACATAAAAAGCTATTTGGGTCCATATTTAGTTTATAGAGATTCTTCTTCATTGAGAGGAAGGGCATCTGAATGCATCATTTACATTTAAAATTTTAATAAAATCAATATATGCATCAGGCACCATGATGCACTGCACAGAAAATAAGATAATGATGAATATGACAAAGATAACTCATAGTTTAATGGGGAGAAAAATCTTCATGCAATCAAATATAAACATAATCCAATATAAGTGGAGTTTAAGCACTCCTTTTAGTGAGCATCATTTACTTTGCTCTGCATCCTCCTTGGTTCCAGTCTCCATCTCCACCTTCTTTATTTCCTTCTTTTTTTGGTACAATCAAAACCACTGCAATAAAAAAAAATTAAATTTATCTTTATATACTGTGCATTTAGTTATGGGACTGTGTTGGGCCGAATGGCAGACCTCCAAAGATGCTCATGTCCTAATTATGACTGTGGTTATGTCTCTTTACATGGTTAAAAAACTTCTTATAAACTATTAAGTTAAGGATATTACAATGGGGAGAATATCATGGATTATCTGTGGGCCCAGTAGAATTACAAGGGTCCATATAATGGAGTTGTAAGAAGGCCAGACAGAAGTGACATTGGAGTGATGTGGCCGGGGCCAGTGAAGGTCATTGGCCTTCATTCCACCTCTGGAAGCTAGATAATAAGGAAAATATTCTCTGCTGAAGCCTCTAACATGAGCCATTCCAACCAACACCTTGATTTCAGCCCCATAAGACATATTTCAGACTTATCTCCAGAACTGCAATAGTATACATTTGTCTTGACTTCAGTCACATAGTGCAGTAATTAATTAAAGCAGCAACGGGAAACTAATCCAGGCTTTAGTACTTGGAGGTGGGGTGCCACTGTACTCAAAAATGGTGAAGTTACTTTGTAATTGGGTGATGGGTAGAGAAAGAGACGATTTTGAGAAGTGTAATAAGGGAGAAATGGCTATATTTCGTTGAACAGACTCCTAGTAGAAACATGTGCAGCTGGTGAGGTCTCAGAAGGAAGTGAGCAGCATGGTAGAGAAAATCTGTACCATCTAAGAAGTGACTAACACATAATGCATAGAATACTGGTAAAAACATGAACATTGATAACACCACTGGCAAGAACTCAAAAATAATGAATATGTTATCTGAAATTGGGGAAAAGGGAAACCTCATTATATGGTGACAGAAATCTTAGCTGAATGGTATTCTATTGTTATTTGAGAAGAGTAATTTATAAGCAGCACATCTGTGTATTTAGCCTAGGATATTTCCAGGCAAAGTTCTGAAGGTGCCACCTGGTTTCTTTCTGATAGTCTAGTAAAATCCAAGAGAAAAAAAGAAAAGACAGATGGAGGTAAGGACTGTCAAGCAAAAATGAATCAGGATTTGATAATTTGGGAAATTCTCAGACTGCCCAAATTGCAAAAGAGGCTAAAAGTAGGAAACTCACTCTTGGGAATGCGTGCCCTGGAGAGAAAGCTAGCGCCATGGCTGGATAATATTTGGTGGTGTGTCAGTTCCATAGTGATGAGGAAATCATGTTGTACGGGCCTGGGGAGCTTCACAGGAGATCTTCTGCTTTGGCAATGAGAATATTTTCTTGATTTTATCTAAACCCTTTTCCCTAGGAAAAATTTATCTTCTTCATAGTCCCTTTTGTCCTTTCTTGGAGGTTTGGTTTGTCTTTTGTTGTTGTTTTTGTTGTTGTTGTCCTTGTTTAGGTTTGGGGGTTTTGATTTATTTTTCTTTTGTTTGCACTATCCAGCCTGGCCATTTCTAGAAAGGGTTTTTGGAATTTTCTCTTCTTGGATTGATAAATTTTTGCAGGCCACATTTTGATGATTTACTTTATGAGCCCAAATATTATTTTAAATCTTGCACATTTAAAAGGAATTTTTATATGGGCTTATCATTGCTTTGGTAACACAAATCACCTAAAAGTTCTGATCTGATTGTTTCTCATATGTTCATAGTTCCAGAGGCCACACCAAAGAATTCCTTCATAGTTGTAACACTGAAGTCTGATTTGTTTCTGTGCACCTCTGCCTCTATGCTGCTATTTCTCAAGTTAACAGCCACAATGTAAAGGTAGAATTCCAGACTTAATGTGATCATTGCCAGGGATGAAAGATTATTAGCATTTACTCTAGAAAGCATTTAAAATCATATTGCCTGCTGTTTGGGTTTCAGGAAGAGTTAGATTTTCCAATTTTGAGTCTTTGGGTTGTTATACTTTATAGTTACCATTTCACCTCTGCAAACAAGCCTTTCAATTATTTCCTAATCATTTGCTGAAGGACCCAATATCCACAAACATACTATGAACATTTTGCTTTTCAATGTTTTCCACTAAAGCCACTGAATGGAAAAGTGTTTGGTCTAAATCCAGTTTATTGCAAAGCAAAATTATCACTAAATATACTGGCAATTCTTATGATGACCTTATGATGACATATTATATTTCAAGACTCCAAAATGAGTTACCTCACCACCTACTACCCAACCACAAAATTGATGTCATACATAGGTTCTTATTATAACACCATACTTCCAATACTGTTTCAGCATTATTCAGGATGATGCTAGCTGTTGCCTAAGACAAAGTGTGATATGTATGGTTCAATATCATAGTCTGTGGTAGTTGTCCTGGTCAAGACAAATCACTGCTTTAAGTTGCAATTAAATAACACTTTTAAGAAGTGATTAAATCATTCCTTTCAGCAGCAAATGAGGACATGTGCACACACACACACACACACACACACACACAGCCCAAATCAAAACATTAAAAGATGACATGACATGAAATACAATGACATTGATGGACCACCAACATCCAAATGTCAGGGAAAGAACAAGAGAAGAACAGATAAATAATGAATATATACATCACGCAGAAATTATGTACAAAGATGGTAAACTTAAATCCAAACGTATATAAATAATGGCAGTAAATATTAGTGGACTAGGTACCCTGATTAAAAGGTAGAAAGTGTAAGAATGGATTAAAAAGCATGACCCAACCATACGTTACTTATAAGCATGTTTTAAATGAAAAGACACAAATAGTTGAAAGCAAAATAACAAAAATGTATATGCTATGGAGAAACTAAGACGAATGTTGATGTGTCTGGATTACTATCAGACAAAGTAGATTTATGGAAGAGATTGTTAGTAGATAAAGAAGGTCATTTATTGATGATAAATGTATCAATTCAAGAAGACAAAATAATAAATGTTTAAATACTCAGTAACAAAGCTCTCAAATGAATGCCAAAAACCCCACAAAACTAAAGGAAACTAGGGAAATCTATGATCCTAGTGAGAATCTGGCACAGTTTTTCCAGTAAATAATAGAAGAACTTGGAAAAACAGTATTAGAAAAATGCAATATTTGAATAATGCTATCATCAACTTGGTCTAATTACTATTTGTGGAACGCTACCCTCATTTGATGCAGAATATACATTTTAAAAAATTGCCCTTGGAACATTCACAGAGATAGACAATATAGTTGAACTATGAAAGAAATCCCAACAAACTTAAAATCATTAAAATTTTACATAATAATTCTCTCCGATCACAATGGTTTTAAATTAAAATCACTGATAGTAATTTTCCTAGAAAATTCCAATTGTCATAAATTAAACAATACATTAGGACATATCTCATTAGTCAAAGAAGAAATCACAAGAAAAATTAGAAAAACTTTTAACAGATCTAACTGTACACTTCTTAGAAAAATATAAATACATTAAAATAACAATATTGAAAACGGTATATCTTGCTAACTCTAAGCAAAAGAACATTAGTGAAGCTGTATTTATGTTGGACAAAGTAGAGTTCACAGTGATAAAAAGAGGATAAAGAGGGTCATTTCTCATTGATAAGGGAGTCAATTTATGAAAAGTGCTTAACACTCCTAAAAGTTTATGACCTAATAACAGAAAGTCAAAATATATTGGAGCCCAAATTGATGGAACTAAAAGGTGAAATAGAATAACAATTATATTTGCAGATTCCAGCACCACTCTTCAATAGTCCATAGAGTAAGTGAAGAGAGAGTCAAGAAAGATACAGAAAACTTTGACCCACTTGACATTTATAGAATCCAACTCTCAATTTAGGCAACATATATAAATGGTCCCAGACTTAACAATGGTTCAACTTACATATTTTTGGCTTTACAATGATTTTATCAAGACGTAAGCCCATCGTAAATCAAGGAGCATCTATACTTTCTTTTTAAGGGCACATAAAATATATATACAAATAAGTTGTGTTTTGGGCCATAAGACAAGTGTTCATTAACGTAAATGAATTCAAATCCACCCTTTGATAAAATTTAATGTAATTAGAAATCAATAACAAAGGTAAATGCTGAAATCCCAATATTTAGAAACTAAATTATATGCATCTAAATAACTCATGAGGCAAAAAATAGAGAATTATATACTATTTTGAAATGAAAGAAAATAGAACCACAACATATGAAAACTTGTGAGACACAGATAAAGCAGTATTCAGGGAGAAATTTGTGACACTACTACCAATACTTCAATTAAAGACAGGCCTCAAATCAATGACTTCAGATACTACCTTAAGAAGTTAGAAAAATAAAGCAAAGTAAACCTAAAGTAAGTGAAGAAATAATAAGGTTTAGATTAGTTACTGAAATAAGTAAAATGGAAAACAAAATCAACAAATCTGATTCTTTCGGAAGACCCACGACTTTTACAATCCTCTAACTATACTGATCAGGAAAATTACAAGCGACACTCACAAGTAGTTTCTACAGTGTAGATGAGTTGAATCATTCCTCAAAGGACATAAATTCACAAATTTCAAAAGCATGTGCTCATCTTAATAGAATGGAGAAATGTCTAATATCCATTACTTGTGAAAACTCTGGGTAAATGAAAGAAATTCAACTTAACCTGATAAATGATATCTTCAAAAACTCTACATCCGAAATCATATATAACAATAAAAGACTAAATGTTTTTCCTCCAAGGCCAGGAACAATCTAAAAATGTCCACTTCACCACATCCTTCTAGCTAAATAAGCTTATTTAATGTTGGTGGGAACTATTAAGTTAGTTCAGTAACTTTGGAAAATGTAACATCAATATGTAAGAAAAAAGTATATTTGTATATACTGGTAACAATTAAATATGTAAATTAAAAACATAACAGAATAGTAGCAATAATATATAACATTTGAGACAAATATGATGGAAAATGGACAACACACTTATTCTAAAACCTATACAATATTTCTAATAGAAATTAAGTATATGGATTCATATACATAAATACACATATACAGAAATGGATTACATACATACATAAATGAATAAACACATCTTGTTTATGGTTGAGAGATTAATAATGTTAAATTCCAATTCTCCCTAAATTACTATAGGTTTAATATAAACTCAATCAAAATCCTAGCAGAATTCCTTTTGTCAGAGTTGGCCAGCTCATTCTAAAATACCTGTTCAAACGCAAGTTACTTGGAATAGTAAAAATAAATTTGAATATAAAAATTTCAGTTTAGTATTTGCAGAACTTGACTTCTAGACTTATTATAAAGCTATAGTAATCACTAGAATGGGGTACTGGCATCAAGAGAAGCAAATAGACAATAATTGAGAGTCCAGATTCAAACACATATAGTCATTTAATTTTTGGCAAATATGCAAGAGTAATCCAGTCTTTTCAACAAATGTATTGGAACAATTATAATCTTTTCAACAAATGTATTGGAACAATTATATACCCATATGTAAGAAAATAAAATTCCACCCATTTAATGTACCATATACACACACGAGTTTGGTAAGTTTTTAAAAGCTGAAGACATAAATGGACACTTCTCAAAAGAAGATATACAAGTGGCCAACAAACATATGAAAAAATTCTCAACATCACTCAGAGAAATGCAAATCAAAATCACAATGTGATACTGTCTTACACCGGTCAGAATGGCTATTTGTAATAAGTCAAAGAATAACAGCTGCTGGCTAACCTGTGGAGGAAAGGGAATGCTTATTTAACGTTGGTGGGAATCTAATTTAGTTCGGCCTGTGTGGAAAGCAGTTTGGAGATATCTCAAAGAACTTAAAACTACCGTTAGACCCAGCAATCCCGTTATTGGGTACATAGCCAAAGGAAATCATTCTACCAAAAAGACACATGTACTCATATAGTCATCACAACCTACTCATAATAGCAGAGACATGAAATCAACTTAGGTGTCCATCAAGGGTGGTTCAAATAAAGAAAATGTGGTACCTACACATAATGGAATACTATATAGCCATGAAAAAGAATGAAATCATGTCCTTTGCAGCAAGATGGATGCAGCTGGATGCCATTATCCTAAGCAAATTAATGCAGAAACAAAGACCAAATACCGCATGTTCTCACTTATAAGTGGGAGCTAAACATTGGGTGCACATGAACATAAAGATGGCAACAATAGACATTGGGAATTACTAGGGGGAAGGAACAGAGTGGGGCAAATGTTGAAAAACTGCCTGTTGGGTACTATGTTCAGTACTTGGGCAAAGGGCTCAAACATACCCAAAACCTCAGCATAGCACAATATACCCAAGTAACAAATTTGTAATGTACCCCTGAATGTAAAATAAAAGCTAGATTTAAAAATGAGCTAAATATTCTAAAACTTTGAGAGAAAGGAAATCTTGAGGACCCATGGTTACACAAAGATTTCTTAGACGCTATACCAAAAGCATGAACCATAAGAAAATATATTGATAAATTTTCCTTCACTGAAATTAAAAACTTCTCATCATTAGACACTGCCAAGAGTATGAAAAGACAATGCATAAACTGGGAGTAATTTTTGCAAAGAAAAACATCTGATAAATGTTTTTTTTTCCAGAATATTCAGAGAGTTGTCAAAATTCAATGCAAATAATCTGATAAAAATTCAATAAAAATAAATGAGTGAAAGATTTAGGCACTTCACCAAATTTATTTGTATGACATATTAGCACATGAAAATAATGCTTTGGAGCAATGGGAATTTTCTAGGTCTTTACATATACACATTTGTAAAAATATAAAAAGTGAGTGTTGGGGTGTGGACGGCAAGTAAGGGTATAATGAACTACTATGGCCAACTGTTGACAATTGTCCAAGATTGAGGATGGATGGAAGGTGGATAAGTTACACTATTCTGTTTTTTCACATTGTATGTTTTTAAAGTTTTCAGGATAAAAAGTTAAAACAAACACTACAGCACAGGATTCAATATTAGTTTCCCGTGTGTCTAGCTCTGGATCACCTGTTTTTTGGCTGTTTATGAAGGAGACATGATGTCCTATATTTTATCCCATTGGTATTTAAACTTTGGCTTAATTTTGCCCTGTGTCTTTCCTGCAAGAAAGTATAATGGTTACACATACTTAAGTATATATAATTAAGCCAAATATATTTTAATTAAATCCTCGTAATTAAATACATTTTCTATTATTTTAAACAAACACAAATCTCCTCATCAAGACAATTATCACTCTCTTTGCAAACAAATTTGAGACACTAAGAAAACCAAACATTTTCTTCTTCTTTTTTTTTTAATCCCAACTCTATTCCCAACACTAAAGTTGTGTTGACTTGATTTAATCTTATTTGTTTTGGACTATTTTGAGGACTTTTTTTTTCTTTTTTTTTTTTTGAGATGGAGTCTCGCTCCGTCACCAGGCTAGAGTGCAGTGGCATGATCTCGGCTCACTGCAACCTCTGCTTCCCAGGTTCAAGCAATTCTCCTGCCACAACCTCCTGAGTAGCTGGGATTACAGGCGCGTGCCACCACGCCCAGCTAATTTTTCTATTTTCAGTAGAGATGGGGTTTCACCATATTGGTCAGGCTGGTCTCGATCTGGTGACCTGGTGATCCACCTGCTTTGGCCTCCCAAAGTGCTGGGATTACAGGCATGAACCACCGTGCCTGGCCTAGGACTTTTTTTTAAGAAAGTATGTTTTTTCTCAGGTTTGTCAAAGATCAGATAGTTGTAGATATGTGGCGTTATTTCTGAGGGCTCTGTTCTGTTCCATTGATGTATATCTCTGTTTTGGTACCAGTACCATGCTGTTTTGGTTACTGTAGCCTTGTAGTATAGTTTGAAGTCAGGTAGTGTGATGCTTCCAGCTTTGTTCTTTTGGCTTAGGATTGACTTGGCAATGCGGGCTCTTTTTTGGTTCCACATGAACTTTAAAGTAGTTTTTTCCAATTCTGTGAAGAAAGACATTGGTAGCTTGATGGGGATGGCATTGAATCTATAAATTACCTTGGGCAGTATGGCCATTTTCACGATATTGATTTTTCCTACCCATGAGCATGGAATGTTCTTCCATTTGTTTGTATCCTCTTTTATTTCACTGAGCAGTGGTTTGTAGTTCTCCTTGAAGAGGTCTTTCACGTCCCTTGCAAATTGGATTCCTAAGTATTTTATTCTCTTTGAAGCAATTGTGAATGGGAGTTCACTCATGATTTGGCTCTCTGTTTGTCTGTTATTGGTGTTATTGTCTGTTATGGGGAAAGGATTCCCTATTTAATAAATGGTGCTGGGAAAACGGGCTAGCCATATGTAGAAAGCTGAAACTGGATCCCTTCCTCACACCTTATACAAAAATTAATTCAAGATGGATTAAAGACTTAAACGTTAGACCTAAAACCATAAAAACCCTAGAAGAAAACCTAGGCATTACCATTCAGGACATAGGCATGGGCAAGGACTTCATGTCTAAAACACCAAAAGCAATGGTAACAAAAGCCAAAATTGACAAATGGGATCTAATTAAACTAAAGAGCTTCTGCACAGCAAAAGAAACTACCATCAGAGTGAACAGGCAACCTACAAAATGGGAGAAAATTTTCACAACCTACAAAGTGGGAGAAAATTTTCGCAACCTACTCATCTGACAAAGGGCTAATATCCAGAATCTACAATGAACTCAAACAAATTTACAAGAAAAAAACAAACAACCTCATCGAAAAGTGGGCAAAGGACATGAACAGACACTTCTCAAAAGAAGACATTTATGCAGCCAGAAAACACATGAAAAAATGCTCATCATCACTGGCCATCAGAGAAATGCAAATCAAAACCACAGTTAGATACCATCTCACACCAGTTAGAATGGCAATCATTAAAGAGTCAGGAAACAACCGATGCTGGAGAGGATGTGGAGAAATAGGAACACTTTTACACTGTTGGTGGGACTGTAAACTAGTTCAACCATTGTGGAAGTCAGTGTGGCGATTCCTCAAGGATCTAGAACTGGAAATACCATTCGACCCAGCCATCCTATTACTGGGTATATACCCAAAGGACTATAAATCATGCTGCTATAAAGACACCTGCACATGTATGTTTCCTGCGGCACTATTCACAATAGCAAAGACTTGGAACCAACCCAAATGTCCAACAATAACAGACTGGATTAAGAAAATGTGGCACATATACACCATGGAATACTATACAGCCATAAAAAATGATGAGTTCATGTCCTTTGTAGGGACACAGATGAAATCGGAAATATCATTCTCAGTAAACCATCGCAAGGACAAAAAACCAAACACCGCATGTTCTCACTCATAGATAGGAATTGAACAATGAGAACACATGGACACAGGAAGGGGAACATCACACTCTGGGGACTGTTGTGGGGTGGGGGGAGGGGGGAGGGAGTCTTAGGAGATATACCTAATGCTAAATGATGAGTTAATGGGTGCAGCATAGCAGCATGGCACATGTATACATATGTAAAAAACCTGCACATTGTGCACATGTACCCTAAAACTTAAAGTATAATAATAATAAAAAAATGAAATAAAGAAAGAAAGAAAGTGTGTTTTTTAAAATTCTATTCAACACTTATATAACACATTACATACCGACCATTTTACTATTCACTTTATATTCATATATACTGTAGGGGTATTTATACATAAATATTATATATTAAGTCGGTTTTATTTCCATATTTTTTGGTAAATAAAATCAATTAAATACAATCAACACAGCCATTTAGAGATTTGCATTACTTGTGTGTGATTCATAACATGAAAGCCTGCCACTCAAGTGGAAACATTCTCCTTGGATTAGTAACCTTTAATATTTATAATCTATTTATTGAATCATCCATTTAAAATTTTCCTGATTTAATGATTTAATTATATATTTTATTTTTACAACATTACTTGGTGCTTTTTAAAATGCTCTATATTCTAAAGAGAAAAAGAAAATATTCACAGAAAATTATATCGTCAAAAATTTGTATATGTTCTGCTGTGAAATTCTGTCTGAGCTTCTTCACTGTCGTTTCATCTTGCAAAATAATTGATTGGCAGCAAACAACAACAGCAACAAAAAAAACTAGGCAAATGACCCCGATTATTATTTAATGGGATGGAGAATGCAAAGCCACTCTACTATGCCTGCATAGGTGTGTGAGATGACTGATGAATTGCAGAAAAATCAGGGCCAGGCGCAGTGGCTCACGCCTGTAATCCCAGCACTTTGCGGGGTGAGGCGGGTGGACCACAAGGTCAGGAGTTCGAGGCCAGCCTTGCCAAGTTGGTGAAACCCCGTCTCTACCAAAAATACAAAATTAGCCAGGCGTCGTGGCACACGCCTGTAATCCCAGCTACTCAAGAGGCTGAGGCAGGAGAATCGTTTGAACCCAGGAGGTGGAGGTTACCGTGAGCCGAGATCGTGAAACTGCACTCCAGCCTAGGCAACAAGAGCCAGACTTCATCTAAAACAAACAAACAAACAAACAAACAAACAAAATCAGAAATGAGAATGGAAGGAAGCATTTATTGTTAGAGGACAGAGTTGTTGGAGTTTGAAATAGTTTTCCCACATCATTACTTTATGAAGCGGATTTTCAGGAGCTTTTTGTGCTTGTAGCATACTCTTGTTTGAATTAAAGATGAAGACATTTCTTGGCACTCTTCTTGCTTTATATAAATCATGTCACAATTAAACATGTTTAGACATCCTCCGTTGGAAAGATTTTCTATAAAAATAGATTTTTTTTAATTTGCAACTTCAAATGCAATTTTCACTAATGAGACTCTTTAAATTCATATTTGTGCCTACTTACTGCACTTGGGAACCTTAAAATTGTATTTATAGATAGTGGAGTATATAAAAATGGAAGTCAAAAGAAAATAACAGTAATCAGATTTCCCAGTTGGGTAGGTACATTATTTTAGTTTTTCAAAACTGAAATGCTTAGAATTTTCTGTGGTGAGGGTGAAACAAATCTATATATAAGGATAATATGGAAAATATAATTTCTCTTTATAAGATATTTAACTTGAAAAGTTCTAATAATATTCAGAAAACCAATTTTTCAGAATTGTAATATATATTTTCATGTTTCCTTTTTATCACCACAAAGGAAAAGTCAAAATGATATTTTTTTCCTCTTTTTAAAAAAAATTACTTTATTTCAATAATGTTTGGGGAGCAGGTAGTTTTCGGTTACATGGCTAAGTTCTTTCGTGGTAATTTCTGAGATTTTGGTGCACCCGTAACCCGAGCAGTGTACACTCTGGCCAATGTGTTATCTTTTATCCCTCACCCCCTTTCCACCCTTCCCCCAAGTCCCCAAAGTTTATTATATGCTCATTGTGTTTTTGTGTCGTCATAGCTTAGCTCCCACTTATCCGTGAGAACATACAATAATTGATTTTCCATTCTTGAGTTACTTCACCTAGAATAATGGTCTCCAACAGCTGGGTGTGGTGGCTCACGCCTGTAATACCAGCACTTTGGGAGGCCGAGGTGGGCGGATCACGAGATCAGGAAATCAAGACCATCCTGGCTAACAAGGTGAAACCCTGACTCTACTAAAAATACTAAAAAAGAAAAAGAAAAAGAAAAAAAAAAATTAGCCAGGCGTGGTGGCGGGCGCCTGTAGCCCAGCTACTCGGGAGGCTGAGGTGGGAGAATGGCGTGAACCTGGGAGGCGGAGCTTGCAGTGAGTCGAGATCGTGCCGCTGCACTCCAGCCTGGGCGATAGAGCGAGACTCCCTCTCAAAAAAAAAAAATAAATAATAATGGTCTCCAACTCCATCCACGTTGCTATGAATGTCATTATTTCATTCTTTTTCATGGCTAACATTCCACGGTGTATAAATACTACATTTGCTTCATCCACTTTTTGGTCAATGGGCATTTAGGCTGGTTCCATATTTTTGCAATTGCGAATTGCACTGCTATAAACATGCACGTGCAAGTGTCTTTCTCACATAATAACTTATTTTCCTCTGGGTAGTTACCCAGAAGCAAGATTGCTGGATCAAATGGTAGTTCTACTTTTGGTTATTTAAGGAATCTCCATACTGTTTTTCATAGTAGTTGTACTAGGTTTCTTGCTTCTTTGTTTTTGGTTTTGTTGTTTTTGTTTTGAGCCTCACTCTGTTGCCCAGGCTAGAGTGCAGTAGCATGATCTTGGCTTACTGCAACCTCTGCCTCCTGGGTTCAAGTGATTTTCCTGCCTCAGCTTCCTGAGTAGCTGGGATTACAGGCACCCATCAACACGCCTGGCTAATTTTTGTATTTTTGGTAGAGATGAGGTTTTGCCATATTGGCCAGGCTAGTCTCGAACTCCTGACCTCAAGTGATCTGCCCGTCTTAGCCTCCCACAGTGCTGGGATTGCAGGCATGAGCCACCGTGCCTGACTGTGGTTGTACTTGTTTACATTCCCATCAGCAGTGCAGAAGTGCTCCCTGTCCACACCATCCATTCAACATCAATTTTTTTTTTTTTTGACTGTGGCCATTCTCACAGGAGTAAAGTGGTATCTCATTGTGGTTTTAATTTTCATTTTCCTGATAATTTGTGACATTGAGCATTTTTTCATGTTTCTTGACCATTTGTATATCTTCTTTTGAGAGTTCTCTCTTCATGTCCTTTGCCCAATTTTTGAGCAAAGTAAGCAGACAACCCACAGAGTGAGAGAAAATATTTGCAAACTATGTATCTGACAAAGGACTAATATCCATAATCTACAAGGAACACAAACAAATCAGCAAGATCATTTTTTTTCCATGTGTCTTCTTTCTCAGCTCATTTCTTGTACCACATGCGCCATAGTAAGGAGAAAGTATCTTGGTATGTACAATTTACTGTTATAGTAATTTGGTGATTAAAAAGCACTTATTGAAATAATTCGAAATTGTTATATAAAGAACTAAAAATCAGCAGGCGGAGGCCCTCTTGACTACCTTAATTCAACTGTACAATTATATAAATCATTAAATTCCCAGGAGTCTGATTTTCTCATGTATAAAATGGTGGAGATGGAAAAAATGACCCTTAAGGTCATTGCCAGATCTGATATACTCTGATTACATCCCAGGTTGATGGCAACAAAAACACATGTGGAAAATATAGGGCTGAAAGGACTTTGCCAAGTAGTTGATTACTAAGGCATGCATCCTCACTGCTGTTACTAGAACAAGAGTAATACTATTTGTATCTTGTTTCAGTGTTGTTCAAACTTTGTTTCTCCTCTAGGTCACTTGAAATGAGCAAAATTCCATCATTAGCAATCTTTTTATGTGATGCTAGAGAGATTATTCTCCCGCTCTCCCAAATATTTCATTCTGTGTCTTTTTCCCAAATCTCAAAAAAAAAAAAAAAAAGAATTCTCTCATCTCTCACTCATAACAGATAACTTCAGTTTTTAATTCCCCTGGAAATGTAAAAGAATCTGATAGGAACTCCATCAATATCTCATCCTTAAAACTCTGAGCCTTTCTTCTTCAGTGCCTGTATTCTTTTTCTCGAGTTGCAATGGAGGCCACATCGCCTTTGGGAAAATACCATCATCCCACTCACCCTCCAGATGGACTGCTTCTTATCAGGGTTACTCAAGTTTTTGCCTCATTCTTCTACTGGTTGTTATTTAAAATATTTACCAAATGGTTATGACACAAGCATAGATCACAGAAGAGGAAGTCAACACTGAAAACCAGTCCTGCTCTTTGGAATCACCCCTTCCTCTCTCTCGCTCCCTCTCATCATATCCATCTGCCTAACACGGTGCTTGACAACTTCCCACCTTCAGAAAACACTTCCTTGGCACCCTGTGCTTCTTTGCCTGCCATCCAGTTTCAGGGCACTAAAAAATACAGTTGCCAATATGGGATGCGATAGAGCAAATGGCAAGTGAAGAAGTGGAGATAATAAGATACCAATATTCATTTGAGTAGATTTTCTTCTAAAAGGAATCGTTGGGTCACACAGGCTCCATTTCACACTCCCTCTTACTGCTCTTATCAAATCATCAGTGACCTCATCCCTACCCCTTTCTGTGGATACTCTTCTGTCATTGATCCTACTTACTTCTTCATAGCAGTTTCTCCTCTCTTGCTCAGCATTTTGTTACAACATGCACTATTTGTGTTGTCTTCTTCACCAGCTGCTTCCAAGCTTCCTTTCCTGTCTCCTACAACTTCCAAAAAACCTTAAAGTTTTAAGTGCCACAAAGCTTAGGACACAATACCTTATCTATTGAAAAACTCTATGTGATCTCATCCTTTTCTGCAGTTTAAAATGGCAATCGCACACTGACGATGACCAGATTTCTCTCTCTGACATTTATCCATCCTCTCAACCCTGAACACATATCCCAGTTGACATCTCCACTGAGGAGTTTCACAGATGGGTAAAATGTAACATATCCAAAACAGACCTCTTGTCCTCCTCTGTGTACGCCCTTCTTACTTTCATTTTACTCTCAGTACAGGATACTATTTACTCAAATTCCCAAAGCAAAATATTTGAATCAAACAATCTTGTCCTCCTCCTCCCTAGCCAATATATTAGCAAGTATGGCCAAGTCTTCCTCACCTATATTTTCAAAATCCATCCATTCATCTCTTTCTTCAATGCCATATGTCCTATTGCATTTAACCCTTTACTGGTCTACTGACTAGCTATATTACTCCGTTTTCATACTGCTTTGAAGAAATACCCAAGACTGGGTAATTTATAAAGAAAAACAGGTTTAACAGACTCACAGTTCCACATGGCTGAGGAGGCCTCACAATTATGATGGCAGAAGGCAAAGGGGGAGCAAAGGCATGTCTTACATGGCAGCAGGCAAGGTAACATGTGCAGGAAACTTCTCCTTTATAAAACTATGAGATCTCGTGAGACTTTTTCACTATCACAAGAACAGTGCAGGGCGCGGGGAACCTGCCCCATGGTTCAATTACCTCCTACCGGGTCCCTCCCACAACACGTGGGGATTATGAGAGCTACAATTCGAGATGAGATTTGGGTGAGGACACGGCCAAAACATATCACTAGCTTCTTATTTTACGGATCTCATCTTGAGTGTTGTCTTCTCAGGATTTTCTTTCTTGAGTACTCTACTCAAGGTAACTCCACCCCATCAAACCCAAAGTCCACACAATTGGCAGCTCCCTGCTGTGTGGTTCAGTGCATTTCACTGTACTTCACACCATCAAAATGGGACATCCTTTGTGTGGGCCTGTGTATTATCTGCTTTCACCTTCTAAAGTGTCAGCTACATGAAAGCAAGTATCTAATCAATAAAAACATCCTTAATAAATAAATCAGTAGTAATAACTATCTTCTAGCTAAATCTAAATGGGGGAGAGGGGACCTAGCCCTCTACCTTCCTGTCAATTGCTTCATACTCATATAATACTTTAAAGTTTTAAAAGTACTGTATTATTACTGTTAAATCTGATCATAAATAATCCTTCAAAGTTAGTGAGATCCAAATAAATATATGCTATGCACATGGTCAAAACCAGTATCTAAAGTTAAGTGACTTGTCGAATGTCATACAATAAACATTTTGTTTTAACAATACCAGAATTTAAGCTCTCTAATTTTTCTTACTTGGGTATTGTTTATAGAAAAGTCTTAGTTTCTTGAAAAAAACTAAACATGCATTTGTAAATTGTTTAATGTATTTATAGGTAAAATTATTTTTCCTGTGACTAAACATATTAAATACGATTATCTAGTATCAGTTTATTCTGTATGACTATATATATGGGATATATATAACATTTTCTTATTGACACTAAATTGGTTATGTAAATAATATAAATATGGGATAATTTATTCTTTTAAATAATTTTATTTAAAAATTAATCGAATTTAAAAATAATAAGAAAATGGAATTTTAAACATTTTTAGTCTTCCCAAAGGAAAAAAAATTAACAGATGTAAGAATAAGAGTGTCATTATTTAAGTTATATATGATGTCATGACATCTAAGCAAAAGTAAATGAAAACTGTATAGACTATCAAGACTATCAACACTAAAGAAAACCTCGAATTTGCATGAAAGACAAGACCTGAATGTAAGAGACAGGTTCAGTAGAAAAAGAAGTGTCTAATATCAAGTCAGAATGACAGGAGGGGCCCTATCCTGTATTTAAATGCTGAAAGGTGTAACAGTGTACATAATGATCTACATGAATC
The DNA here is from genome assembly GCF_029281585.2 of Gorilla gorilla gorilla. NCBI lineage: Eukaryota > Metazoa > Chordata > Mammalia > Primates > Hominidae > Gorilla > Gorilla gorilla. Next base: position 118,812,153 of record NC_073238.2, read on the forward strand.
ACACAGGTCAAAGGATGCAGTGCCGCAGAAAGACTGCTGAAGAATGCTGATAGAGACGTGGTTAGGGCAGGGAGAAAGTGGCAAACTAAGATGAGGCAAGTGCCAACCCTATTGTGTAACACAAAGCAGCCCTTTAATTTTAACTAAAAATAATTTAAGATTTGTCACCTTAATTTGGATGATATATTTATTGTGATAACAATCATCTTGTCATGGAATGGTTAAATTTACCTAGATTTTCAATTTAAATAAGAGTTGGTAGGAAACATCTCACATTGAAAATATCTGTATCACAGAATTTGGTATGAATTGTGCTTAGAACAATTAGAAAAGAGGTTGCTATTGATGCAAATATATAGGAATATTTGTAAAAATTATATTACAAAAGCTAGTCAAGAAATCAAATTACACTGCCTCTTCCAGTGCCATTTCTGTGGGAAAGTGTGGCTATGTATCTAAGCACTGTGAAAGTCATATCACATTATATAATGAATTAGGAGACCTTAGCATTCATTCATCCTCACCATGAGCTGCTTTGTTGAGCACTTTTGCATCTCCACATTAACCAATTGGGAAAATAATTGCATTAACGTAGATAGTTGTACTGGAGGAAAAGGGAAAATATTCTTTTCTTCTACACAATGTTATTTTGTAAACAAGCTCTCCAGTGAAAAAAAGGCCCCAGGACCAAACTAAAGATTAGCTAGAACACATTCTAGGAGCACGATTCAAATTATTGTGATGAAGCTGACCTATGTATCAAAGTGCTTGATAGTAGAAACTTCATTATATAAGACAGACTAAGCTAATGTGCAAACAAAGAAATATTGGAAAAACGTAACAAATTCAATGAAATGTCAATGCATAGCATGAATCTATTAAAGGGAAATCTCCTTTTGGCAGAAACAAAGGTAAATCACTACTGAGAACACTCAGTGGGAGACAGGACAAAGGGGTTCATGGGAAATATGTAAAATAGGAATGAGACGGAAGTTTTCCATTTTGGGAACTGGAGTTTCAATTTCTATAGGAGGATGAGACCTGGGCTGTGACCTGCTGTTGGTGAGAGTATGAAACTGATCAACTTTCATAAACCTATGGGTTAGGCTTAAAGGATTGCTAATTCAAATAAGAATTATACAAATTTTGCACATAATCTCTGAAAGGCTTTCTATCCACTTGCATAATACTTCATGTCTAGAGCCTACACATGATTGTTTCGGGACTAATACAAACATATTGGATTTAGAGATTCTTGAGCATGGAAGATAGAAATAATATGGTAGAACTAGAAGAAGCAAGTTTCCCTAATGACCTGGTGGAGCAATCTGAATTGCCACCTATAGAATTCTTTCACTTGTGAAAATAAACAAAATATGTTTAAAGCACTGGATTCAAGTCTTCGCTCCTGGAAGCCACAAGTAACTGCTAACTGATAAACTGATCTGGCGCCAAAAAAAATTGATCCCAAACATAATTAGAAAAAGAGATTTCTTCAATGGGCCACCCCATAATTATTTATGGTCTGATATGATATTTGCTCTCTTTTGATAGTTGAATGTGTTAACTTTTTAAAAAGTCATGCAAAATATTTCATACAATGCTTAATAAGTTACATTATCACAAATGTTCAGTATAATATTAGATTTCCCTTTCCTAACTTGTGAAAAAGCTCTTGAGTTACAGAGAGAAGCTTGAAAGGTAGATACAGATACTTAAAAAAGTAAAATTGTAAAAGGAGCTGTAAAAATTTTCTTTAAATTATGACAGCGGAAAACCCCATCTCGTATCCCATTTTAGAAGAAGTATTTTAAGCATCAAAAGCAGCACACAAAATGGTTTGAAGGAAATAGAGACATGATAGACGGTGTCTAAAAAAAGCATGGAGTGATTATTGCAGAATTCACCTTATTGCTAATTATATGATAAGGTGGGAAATCCAAATAGCTCCTTTTGTGCACAGACTGCAGATTTTCTAGAGCATTTAGTAAAATATAAAAATTTTTTGTTTTAAGTTTAGTTTCCCAATGCTGATCAGACAATGACCTCTATTACTGTTTGGAACAAAAAAAAAAGTCTGACAGCTTATGAGTGAAGTTCTACAAGTCACTAAAACCCTAAAAAGAGCATCTCATGAGAAGTCTATAATTGCACTCTGGGAAGTTTAAAAATTCTAGTGGTGTTTTTAAGAAAATAGACCTTTTTGTATATCTTAGATCTTACCAACTTGGCTATTATTTTGGTCTGCTTGCACACCAAGCTAGACAAGCAGTTAATTGCACTTAAATTGACATTTTGATTGATTCAAATGATATTCCTGATGAATTTTACTATGTTGTAAAGAAAGAAGTTCAGAATGCTCAATAAGAAAGGCTTGGGGAAAGCTTTTAATGTTTAAATTTTAGAGTTGAGAAAATTAAGAACCAAATAAATTAAGTGACTTCATACTTGGTTAATCAGTAAAACAAACTAGAATTAGACCCAAGGCTCCTAAATGCTCTGGCCAGCTTTCTCCTGGTGGATGACACATGGTTAATACAGATCATTTGATAGGCCAAGAAAACTACCAATATACTCATGTTGTTGGAATCTCTGTCTCTTGCATGCCCCCTTCTGATAAAGGCTAATACATCTATACAAAAAAAAAAAAAAAAAAAAAAACTATTTAAGAGAGTGTTTCATAAGAGAATATCCATTTCCTCACTAAAGCAATAATATTCCTGTACATTTTCCTCTAAAATATCTGTTTTATCATTATGTAGTGATGTGTTAAAAGCAAAGCAAAACTGGAATCAAAACTATAGCTATGTGCCTATAAGGTTTTAACAATTTGGAATTGAAAAAGCCACACAGACAGTAACTAAGAGATTCTATTTTATCCCAAAAGAATTTCAAGAAGTAAATCAACAATGTGAAAATACTAGTATTCTTGTGACTTATCACTCAATATTTTAAAAAAGAGGATTTAAATTAATTACTAAAAGTAACATGAGAAGATTAAACTTAAAAACGATAAATCTAGACATAATAGAGAGATTAATCTATGTGACATTTTAATGAACTTATACCTACGTTCAGTGGAATTTTTTTTTTTTTTTTTGAAACAGAGTCTCGCTCTGTTGCCCAGGCTGGAGTACAGTGGCGCAATCTCGACTCACTGCAAGCTCTGCCTTCTGGGTTTGTGCTATTCTCCTGCCTCAGCCTCCCGAGTAGCTGGGACTACAGGCGTCCACCACCACTCCCAGCTAATTTTTTTTTTTTGTATTTTTAGTACAGACAGGGTTTCACTCTGTTATCCAGGATGGTCTCGATCTCCTGACCTCGTGATTTGCCTGCCTCGGCCTCTCAAAGTGCTGGGATTACAGGCGTGAGCCACCGCGCCTGGCCTGGAATTGTTTTTTAACATGAATTAATTCTTTACAGGTTCCTAATGCTGAGCTTTGCCCTTTTTCTTTTAGTATTTTAATCCTGACTAAAACAAACAAAATAGCGACTATTAAGAACAAGTAATAAATACCGAATATGAGAGAAGCCCGCCCCAAGCTCATACCACAAACCTCCAGATAAAGCAACAAATATTATTTTGAAAACATGGAAAGAAGATTCCAGAAATGCATACATGAGCTTTCTTTTAGAGGAGCACAGTGTTATATAGCACAAAGAAAATGAAGGAATTAACAAATGAGGAAAAGCTATAAATGAAAAAACTACAATGATAGATGCAAATTTGATAAGCAAAACCAATAATGATGGTGGGCCACAGAAAGAGAAGATACTCACCTCACTACATTCAGCCTATTTCCTCCTCAACAGATAAAAGTTACTGAGAATCCCAAGTTAGAAGTGGCTCCAGTAGTGATTCCACTTATCATTCAAGGAGGTATTAAGGAAGGAAATTAGAAGCAGAGTGGTTAAATGAACTACAAAAGTATTCATCTGGCCAAGAGCATTAGAGGAAAGAAAGAACAAATGTGTGCTTGTGGAGAGAAAGAAATTGGGGATAAAAGCAATCAAGTCAGAGGAGAAACAAAGAAACCCTCTTATTAAAGCAAACTGTATGGCTGAGAAACACTAGGATTTCAACTCAATTGCAACTGCAAGTGCATTCCTTGTCTATCTGGATAGACTCCCAACCTGAGAGGATGGCCCCAGGACAAGAGTTTTAATAACATCTACCACAAAAGACATATTGTAGGCTCCCTAGGCACTGGGTACCTTTTTTATCACCTGCACCATCCAAAGGGCTAAAAGAAAAATATTCTTTGACAGCAACCAAACTGGACTAAATGTTAAGGCAAACAATTGATAAAAACAAAATGTAAAACATCCTGACCACTTCGTATTTATAGAACTAATATAATGGGTAAGAAATGATAGTAATGATGATGTCATGGTGGTGGTAATGATGATGATAGCCAACCCATTTTTAGTTCTTACAAATAGATTATTCATGGTTTAAATGTTTTACATGTATTTATTTATTCATTTCTCGCAACAACACATGAAAGTCAGTATTTTTAATATCTTCCTTTTCTAGTTGAGATAACTGAGGCACAGAGGGATGAAGTCCCTCATGGAAGGCCAGGAAGACCAGTACGTGGTAGAGGCAGGGTTAGAACACAGAGGGTTGCAGAGAATCTATTCTACATGAAGCAAATAATCATATGATAATGATTTGTACAATCATATCCTCAATGGTGCAGGAGCTTTGCTAAACCTACAGTGCATAAGACACAGCCCTACCAGAATTTTTCTCCAACCATTCCCTCTGCTGGGAAACATCTTTCTCCAGCTACTCTCTTCTCATCCTCATTTCCATCAAGCCTTAGCTTCACAAGAGACCCCCAGGGGGTCTTAGCTTCTCAAAGAGACCCCCATCACACTTAGCTTCTCAAAGAGAAGACCCCCATCACACTTAGCTTCTCAAAGAGAAGACCCCCATCACACTTAGCTTCTCAAAGAGACCCCCAGGGGGTCTTAGCTTCTCAAAGAGACCCCCATCACACTTAGCTTCTCAAAGAGAAGACCCCCATCACACTTAGCTTCTCAAAGAGACCCCCAGGGGGTCTATTTCCCCTCAGCCTGCTTCTCCTCACTCTACCACCAACACTCCAGATGTTGTTTAACCTGCTCTACCCTCTATTTATTTTTCAGTCTGTGTCAACTTCTAACATACTCTAAAATTTATGTGTGCATTTCATTTATATTTTATTTTTACTCTCTTTTTGCTAGAATGAAACTCTATAAGAACAGGAATGTTTGACTCTTGTTCAGTGAGGGAACAGAACTGTGCCTGGCACATTGTCAAGACTCAAAAAAGTATTTGTTTAATGGATAAATGGAAAATAAGTGAAATGTAAAAGGGACTGTGACAAAATATATCACTCAAGAAACACTAAAAAATGAATGCACTAGTAGCTTTGAAATAAATAGAAAAAGTTCTTTGAGAGCTTCACAAAAGGGTTTAGATAGAATTAATGGGGAATTATTTCAGCCTTGCAGTAGTCATTCATTTTCTACAAGTAAAATATTACAAAATATAGAGAAACAATAGAAACTTCCATTATTTTTAGAAAACCAGAATAATAATGATGGAACATTGAACAATAATAATATGAGATGTATTATCTATTGTTTTAGCATATATGCTATGTTTGTATATGTGTGTGCATATATATATATGTACTGTATGTATGCATGTATGTATAAAACACAATAACACAGTGTTTTCCAAGGTGTGGGAATGTGAAATTTTTATATAAACTTCTGATAGAGCAGATTAGCAATAAGCATCAAATTTAATAGGTATACTTTTTAACCCTAAACTCTTACTTATTATTGTGAGTATATAATTGGATAAGGTACATAAAGATGTTTATGCAAGGTCATTAATTATACTGTTTTTAAAATAGCAAACCATTTAGAAACACTTCACATTTCATAATTAATTTGTAGTTGACTATATAAAATGCCCATGCAGGGAGCCTGCCACTGCTACTTAAAAAACAATATCTAGCTGACCCTGGAACAACACAGGTTTGAATGTCCCGAGTCCACTTCCACGCATATATTTTTCTGGTGAATCCAGTAGGCCTTTCCTATTGGTAGGTTTGACATCCACAACCAGAGATCTAAAATTCAATATTCCAGGCATCAAAAACCCGTGTATAGGGAGGATTGACTTTCTGTGTCTGGAACCCATAGGGCCACCTTGGAGATTTGAGTATGTTTGAATTTCAGTATATGAGTGAGTCCTGGAACCCGTCCTCCACAGGCACAGAGGGATGACTGCCTATTTACATACATTGACATGGAGCTACACTATGTGTTACTGACTGAAACAGAGCATGCTTCCAATTAGCATGCATGTAATGCTATGCATGTTATGATACAGGTGTATGAGTAGGTGTGTGTGAGAGAGTGTGTGTACAGGTATGCTTCTGTGGGGGGACAGAGGTTGAAAGAAAATTGAGAATTTTGTTCTGGCACTTGGCATCTTGGGTAAATTTTCACTTTCTTCTTTATTCTTTTTGAATTGGATTATATTTTCTACAGTAGGTATCAAAAATTTTAGGGAAAAAACTAATAAAGAGAGAAAACGAAGTTAGGAGAAGAATAAGGGGAAAATGCATGAGAAAAAAGAACTACTTTAGCTGCATAGGTAAAATTGAACTAATGTATTTGACATTTTAATTAGATGTCCAGGTTTACAAAATGCCTGAAAAATATTAAATGACTTGGGAAGATAACTTTTATTGTACTGTAATTAATTGATATTATATAGATATAGCAACTCCCCTATTGAGAAGATCTAAATTACTCTGAATTATTAAAATATTAGTATTAGACTCTCTTATGTAAAATAAAAATGTCATTTGAAACCAAATAATTACTAGAAATTCATAGGGATAAAACAATATGCTTAGATTACTTTGTATTTTGTGATAAAACTGGAAAATTTCTCATCTCTTATTTTTAAATGTCTCTGCTTACTTATTTTAATAATTTAAAAGTAAAGATTTTTTCATCATTCACTTGCCTGATGTCAGAAAAATAAAGCATTGATTACAGCTTGAAACAGGACTCTTGAGTTGAAGGATCAGAAGTAAAGAGGAAAAAAAATGTTGAAGGCAGAGAACTAAGAATTACATTTGGTGGGATAAAGGTTCATAGTGAATCATTTCCCAAATAAAGAAAAAAAACCCTGCTATTAAGAGAAATAACTATGTCACCATTTCTTTTGAATTTCAGTTCAATTATAATCCTGCTGAAGAAAGAATGAGGTGTGGAGAGAACAGACATTTGATGGGTGCTTATGACAGTACTTTGGGTTCCTCAACCCATTCATTCTTGACACTACCACCTTCACCCCACACTACATGTTCTATTTGAAAAAAAAATTATATAGTTTCAGAGTGATTAAGAGACAGAATTAAGTAATAGGGTATGGATGGAGCAGGGCTTCTGTGATGGCGTTGTCAGGGAACATTCCTCCAGGTGACACTGGAGCTTGGGTTAGGTGGGGAAGGTGGAGACATCTTGCAGAAAGTCAGAGGAAGAGCAAAACAAGGGCCACAAAGAGAAACCAGATCTGTGCCTTAAGGGAAGGGCAGAGAGGCTTGTATGCCTGGGACTAGTAGCACAGCGGAGGAGCCCATTGGGAGCAGCATCAGATCAGGAGAGGAAGCAGGAGCTGATCAGGTCACTTCTAAGTCACTGTTAAGGCAGTCAAAGGTTTTAAAGAAAATAATGAGATCTTATTTTTTTCCATAAACATGCCGCTAGCGTCTGTACAGAGAATGAAACCTGGAGGATAAGAGCAGACGCGGGCAAAACAGTTAGGAGACGTTGCAATCAGTGAGGATGACAGTCACCGGAAGTGCATGCCAGCAGCGAAATGGACAGGACATGCCAACTGCAAGAACTACTTTGGAAAGTAACTTAGAAACACCACTGAGGGAGGTGAGGAGCAGGGGAAAACAAAAATAAAAGGATGATTTTACAGAATGTCGTGTGTGTGTGTGTGTGTGTGTGTGTGTGTGTGTCTGTGTACGTGATATCACCCCAGTCTATAGCAAAGCAAACAATTGTTTCACCAAAGAAATAAACAAATTTAAGCAAACTTTATCAATACCTTTGAAATTATTATTATTATTATTTTTGAGATGGAGTCTCGCTGTCTTGCCCAGGCTGGAGTGCAGTGGCGCGATCTCGGCTCACTGCAAGCTCCACCTACCGGGTTCACGCCATTCTCCCTCCTCAGCCTCCCGAATAGCTGGGACCGCAGGCGGCCGCCACGAAACCCGGCTAATTTTTTGCATTTTTGGTAGAGACGGAGTTTCGCTGTGTTAGCCAGGATGGTCTCGATCTCCCGACCTTATGATCCGCCCGCCTCGGCCTCCCAAAGTGCTGGGATTACAGGCGTGAGCCACCGCGCCTGGCTGAAATTAATTTTTAACATTAAAAACAATTCAAATTTTGGTTTTCCAGCCAATGACGTCAATACTTATTTCACTGATGATAGAACTTGTGGACTTTCTGCAACATAGCTCCAAGATTGAAATAAGGAGGACATGAGTGACAATCATGACAGCCGCGTGACTGATGTCTGGGCACTGTATTAAGCGGACTTCTTCAGCCAAGAGTCATTGTACAGATAAATCACAGGTATTTGCTTAATTAAGGTGAAAATATTTAGTTTGAGTAATAAATTTTAGTTAGCATTAATTTATTCCCTGATAAATTTCCAGCTTCATTTTGAAGATCTGAACTATATTAGTGAGAGCTCCCTAAAGTATACTGGGGACATTTTGAAGTATATTTAATTTACATTTTAATGTGGCAAGAATTTTTACCACTTTGAAAATGATAATTAATACATAAGTTAATCATTACATATAAATGCCAATTTTCCCCTTGGGTGTTCTCCACAGAATGAGTCTCAAATTCATTGTAAATTCACTACATATCACGTCTCATGCTTCACAGGTAAATTCACTTTGTTTTTGTTCTTTCAAAAATACTCATACTCTTTTTGTCTTTAAAGACACAGCATTGAGGGGAACATTGCCACTTCTGAAGGTCCTGGCAATGCCAACCATTGCTTAACAGAAAATACGGGGAGGAAGCACGTACTGTGGCCAACTCATCCTGGTTTGCCTGGGAATTTCCCAGATTAAGCATGAAGAATCCCACATCTTGGAAAATATCCCAGTCCTGGCCAAACCAGAATGGTTGGCCACCATCAACAATGGAAAAAATATATATATGTGTACTATCCAGAAAACAACCAGCAGGAAACCTCGGGATGACGGATAAAGAAGATCTTTTGTGTATTATTATCCATATATCATTTTAACCCAGAGTCTCTATCTATGCATGTGCAAACCAAGTACAATTTCTAGACACTTTCTATTTTTGATAATATGGTCATGAGCATAGATCAAATAAAGCATGCCCTGAGAGGTAAGTGTGCCGTGCTGTGCTTTGGTAGAGCACCACGGAGATCACTGGACATTGCGGTCATTCACTCTTGAGAAAATGCAGGGAGAAAATAAAAGCAAGAACAAAGCATTGTCACTCCTTAGCTCCTTTCCAAGGCCTTCTGTGACAGCAGTGTGGGCATTTATCAAAGTAGGGCCCTGCTGTCCACAGCTGATTTCAACTTTGACAACAGTCCTGCCTGGCCGCTTTGAGTCCTGTAAGTCCTTTGTTATAAAGGGCATCGACTTGCTCTGACTTAAGGACCATTTCCATCATTTTTGAAAAGGGTATCTCTCATCACTTTTGCCTAGATCTCAATGAGCTGCCATATTAGTTTATATGTTTTCTATTGCTGGCTATGTCATGTTCCTGAAATTGAACAGGATCTAATAAAATATGGTACTTTTCATAATTACCATATTGTATTTGATGAAATAAATGATATTCAAGGAAACCCCTGAGTATCATTTCTTCTTTATTAACATAAATAATGAGGAACTGTTTTCAGGCATGGAAAGGGGCTACAGGTTGGGGTAGCACGACGATCTCTCACACACAGACCAGGAACAAGAAGCAGCGAGGCTAACAAAAGAACCGCACATGAAGTTGGATTTCAAGTTACAGTTCAAGATGGGACTAAACACAGTAGTGTTTCATTTGTATGATATTCTGAATGCTGCTTCTTAACACACATGCAATTTAATTTTAGTGGGTATTTTACTGTGATTAATAAATGTCAGTTCTCTGTGTTATCTTCCCATCATAACATATTCATAGACTTTATCTATGCCAAGAGTACTTTTATTGAACTTCATGTTCCAGAGAATTGGGGTGCTGTTAACAATAGTTTTACAGTTTATGTATTTTGTAAACCTCGATCTTTAATGAAAATGCTTTGTGAACTCACAGACCTGTTTCCTTGATAATAAAAGAGTAAAGAAACATAGAAAGGGCATGGATAGTGCAGATGTCACATACTGGATAAATTAACTTCAAGATTTGTTAATGGAAATACAATTTTTTAATACAATGAAGGATGATTCAGGCTGGCTAATTTAATCAGGCTTGTTCTTTTTCAAATTCATATCACCTAAACTTTATCCAGAATAACTTATACAGAATACCATTAAAGCCTATGGCTTCTAGCAGGTAGATACTATTACTTCTAATGAGTGTAGAAAGGTTACTTTTGGGCAACTAATTTTAAACATAAACATTTCTCATAGCATCAACAGACAAGAAACTTCAACAGTTTGAGCTTTAGTTCCTCACTTATAGCCAAAGATCAGAAGTCTCACATTAGTTTTACAGACTAATTTTAGTAATCTTTAAATTGTGCATAATTATAGAATAACTTAGGGTGGAGAGAGGAGGCCCACAAACAGGGTTGCCAGAAGCCCTCCTCACTCCATTGTACTTTGTACCTGAAACAGAGAGCTCAGTTAGCATGTATACACATGCACATGAACATGTATACACACGCACATGAACATGTATACACACATGCAAACATACTATCACACATATTTGCATATGTGTACATTTCTCTCTTTTCTTTCTTTCTTTCTCTCTCTCTGTCTCTCTCTCTCTCTCTCCCCCTTTCTCCGTTTCTCCTTTTCCCTCTTTCTCTCATTCTCTCTTTCTTTTTTTACACATGGTCTCACTGTCATCCCATCTGGAATGCAGTGATACAATCATGGCTCACTGCAGCCTCAAACTCCTGGGCTTAAGTGATCCTCTAGACTCAGCCTCCCAAGTAGCTAGGACAACAGGTGCACGGCAGCATGCTTGGCTATTTTTCTTTCTTCACAAGATTTCTCTAATAGCTATCATTTGAAGGATGAGTTTAACGTTTACATAAAAAAATACTATATTAAGTGCTGATACCAGAGGAGAAACATTTGAGTTTGAAAACTATGGCATTTTATTGGTGCACTGGCTACCTATGGATTAGCCTATCTATGATCTCGTGGCTTTTCAAAAAGATAAGATTTCATGTACTTTTTTTCCTCCATTATAATAATTTTTTTCTAGAAAGTTTTAAAAATTACATAAAACAGCTTATTTAATCTTACAAATGCGGTGTTCTTTTTACTTCTGCGTTTCTATATAAAAACATAAATAACATGAAAACAGAAAATGGATATTTACAGCAGCAAATTGGAAAAAAAGAAATACTGACTTTGTGCAGTTGTCTTTGATCTTCTTTAATTTACTTTGTGTAAAACCAGTGGACAGGTTTTAAACTTGTCCTTTAATCTCACCTAAGAATAGCAGGTGGGATCCACCAAATAATACTTTAGGACATTTTAACATTCGCCTTTCATTCTAGACTTAGAAAAAGAAGCCATTATGTAAATGCTGCCTTGGAGGACCCTTCCCTCCACTTATTCAGAACCTTAAGGTCCAATTGATCTGTGATAGCGTTGCTGACAAGTTCAGTCATTACTGAGCATCACTGCTCTCCAATCCCCAGAGCACTTCTCCTTCATATTAATAGAGTGCGTCTTAGTTATAAAGCCCTTTCACACATGTGCACGCGTTACCTTCATCCCAAACTATAGAGTAGGATGTTCTTTCTCTTCATTTTGTACCTTTGGAAACTGGGACTTCACTCACAACTGTAGTTCAGTAAGTGATACAGCTGGGTAAGACAAAGGACTACTCGCACCCATCCTTCTGGCTTCATGTCTAGCCTACATCACACACAGTGGCACTCAACTGTGCATTATTCTTGCTCGTGTGCACTTCTTGTACATATATGATTGGAATTCCAAAAAAAGTAGACATTTTAGGGTGCAGACTCAAACCTTTCTAGTAGCTCCTATAGCACCTGGCACAATCTGAGGCATCATGGAACATAGTATGAATTTAAACTAAAATTCAATTCACCAACATAAACCGTTCACTGACTGCATTTTTAAAGCAGGGTGCAAAGAAAAAAGATTTCAAATGTGAGGGAAGAAAACACTCAGGCATGAGAATAGTTGGGAGAGGTAGTCCTCCATTTTAGTGTCTGGTAAAGGTCAGGTTTTTTGAAAGCAGATTTTAAGGTGGAGATTTGCATTCGGGAAGTTTGTTGAGTGCTCTCACTCAGCAGGATCTTCTCTGGGGTGAAGGGTGAAGAAGGCAGGACAGGGCAGAGGGAGACACTGGACCGTGAGCCCTTAGCCAATTGTCTGGGGAGCTCTGGAGTTGGATGGCCCTCTAAGTTCTCCCAACTTGGACAAAGGACATGGGTATATACCGCAATTTCAGGAGTCCTTGGTGTCACACTGTCCAGCCTACTGAAAGGGAACCTTAGGTGAGGCTGCTCTCTTCAAATGAAGGGAATTCTCAGAGAGGGCCAAGGACTGACGGCTTGCCAGCCAGCGCCACTACCAGCAGCTTGTAGAAAAAAATATTTTAAATGGGGAATACATGCAGCACAACATAGAATTCACCACTCCAAGGAAAAGAAAGAAGTGAGGATTGTATTATCTCTCTCTCAAGTGAAGCATTGCTGTAGTAAGTCTATAGAAAACATGCATACATGTGTAACTGCTGTCTTGAGCATTTCTGTACTGAGCACTTTATAGACATTATTTTCATTAATCTTTACAAAAGCCTTAGAAGGCAATCACTATTGTTATTTTCTTTTTACAAATGAGGAAAGATGTTTGGCATATCTGAGAAGGTGATAAAGGCCGGAGGGCTGAAGTGCAGATAGGGATGGAGAGAGTGGGACGGGGCATGGAGGCGAGGTAGAAGGAGGTCCTGTAGTGGGGGCCTGATGGGGCTCAGGACAGGTTGAAAATGTTACCAATAAACACGTGAGCCAGCAAAGATTTGCAATTTCTGATTGTGTGTGTTTCTACCCCTCCCTACCCATTGTGTTTGTAATTTCAATTACAGACATTTCAAAGCAGTCTATCTTCATTTGAATAAGATGTGGGTATCAGATAGCGAACTTTTAGGCAAAGAGGGAGCAAAATCAAAAATGTCAAACTTGAAATAAAAATAATGAGTAATATAATTTTTAATTTAAAAAATCCATCTCCAATTTGAAGCAGTAGTCTTACTATGCCTCGTACAGGTTAGTATTTCTGTTGCAAATAGATTCAAGAAGATAGAAAAAACACTAAATGGATAAATTGGAGAGGGAAATTATTTTGTTTTCTTCCTATTAATGGATAGGAAGTAATTATACAACTAAAATGATACTTTTTGTTATTATCCATCAAGGAACTTGGGACCCACAACCTATTTGTTTTCTTTAAGCAGAGTTATGAATCATACAGTAAAATTTTTCTGCCAAGTCTTAGTAGGACACTTTTCTTTCCTTACCCATAAATCTAATCACTCAGAATGTACTAATGTTTGTACCAAATATCTCCATTGTTAATCTTGGTGTAAGTTTTTACTGTCTTCCTCCTACATTATTGCAATATTCTTCTAATTATCTCCTTGCTTCTGGTCTTGCCTCCATACAATTTATTCTATTCACAGGAACAAAAGTTTTTTGTTTTTTTTTTGAGACAGACTCTCACTCTGTCTCTTAGGTTGGAGTACAGTGGCACGATCTCGGCTCACTGCAACCTCTGCCTTCCCTGGTCAAACAATTCTCTTGCCTCAGCCTCCTGAGTAGCTGGGACTACAGGTACACGCCACTACTCCTGGCTCATTTTTGTATTTTTACTTGAGACGGGGTTTCACCATGCTGGCCAGGCTGGTCTCAACTCCTGACTTCGTGATTGGCCCACTTTGGCTTTTGCTCAAAGTGCTGGGATTACAGGAGTGAACCACCGTGCCCGGCCCATGTCACTACTATTCCATTGTTCATGATCATTGCTCATGACCTTCCAATGGCTTCGCTTGACTCTTCTGAATTCCAGACTCCTTAGCATTGTGTATGGGACCCACTGGTTCTGGCTCTTTGTCTGTGTCTCGAGCACCATGTTGTGTGATGATCCCAGAGCTTGCCAAGTCTTATCCACTCTGATCTTGGGCCTCATTTTTCTAAAATGTGCCAAGTTTCTCCCTGTGCTGGGCCCTTCGCTTATTCCCTCTGGGAACAACCTCCACCCATGTGCTTTTGTGAGGCTGACCTGAGTCCTTCGCATCATTCAGGTCTCAACTCCAATGTCTCCATCTCAGAGAAGCCTTTTCTAAAGATCCTCACTAAATTATCCACCTTAGCTCAAGCCCATGTCGCACGTTGCCTTCTTTTTAGTGTCTCTATCGTACTAACCACTCTCTGAAATTACTTAATTAATATGTATTGTCTATCTCTGAGAAAGAGACATCAGTGACATAGGAATAGAAATACGTGGTTTGATGCTGGGCACAGGGACTCACACCTGTAATCCCAGCATTTTGGGAGGCTGAGGCAGGTAGATCACTTTGATCTCAGGAGTTCAATACCAGCCCAGGAAACACGAGGAAACCCCATCTCTACAAAAAATGTAAAAATGAGCTGAACATGGTGCTTCACACCTGTGTCCCAGCTACTCATGGGGCTGAGGCTGGAGGATCACTTGATCTGGGAAGTGGAGGTTGCAGTGAGCTGAGCTTGCACCACTGTACTCCAGCCTGTGTGACAGAACAAGACCGTATTTAAAAAAGAAAGAAAGAAAGAAAGGAAGAAAGAAAGAAAGAAAGAAAAAAGGAAAGAAAAGAAAAGACAAATAAATAGATGGTTTGTCTAATTCTGTTTGTTATTGCATCCACAGAGCCTGGGCAGCATCGGGCAGATAGTAGTCCTTACTAAACATGGTTAATATGCAAATGGGTGAATGATTAAATGATCAGAGAGCTAAAGTATCTTGCTTTGAAACAGATATTCAGATGTTTAAGTAAAGATGTGTTGCTGTAATCCAATGAAAGTAGAGACTTTCATAGCCAAGACAGCAAAGGAGAATTGATCGAGACCTCACTTTGTTCCCTGGTCTATGAAGTCTGAACTTCCTCAGGGCTTACACTCATAAAGATCCAACTTCCGCAGCTAAAATGCTTCTCTCCTTCCCTCTCTCTCTCATTTCAAATTACTCCAGGTGCAAATATCAGTTTCCACAAGAAATAAATTCATACAAACCATTCATGACTCCGTGAATTCATTTAAGCTATACAAGATGATGATACAGTGAATATTTTTTTTTTTCAAACTGTGAGTCATAAATTTTTTTTGGGGGGGGTGGGGGATGGAGTCTTGTTCTGTCACCCAGGCTGGAGTGCAGTGGTGCGATCTCGGCTCTCTGCAACCTCCACCTCCTCGGTCTAAGCAATTTTCCTGCCTCAGCCTCCCAAGTAGATGAGATTACAGGCATGCACCACCACGCCTGGCTAATTTTTGTATTTTTTTTATTAGAGATGAGGTTTGACCTCATTGGCCAGGCTGGTCTCAAGCTCATGACCCCAGGTGATTCGCCCGCCTTGGCCTCCCAAAGTGTTGGGATTACAGGTGTGAACTACTGTGCCTGGCCTGTGAGTTATAACTATTGATGGATCATAAAATCAATTTCTCAGGTCACAGCCAGCTATAAAAAAAAAGTATAAAAAATATGAAACTTCAGACACGGAGTCAAAATTATTATTTTCTAAAATGTCCGTTTATGTGTTACATGTGGATTTGTATCCCTAGGCAAAAAAAAATATTATTTCCTATTATTTCTATTTTTAATTTTTGTGAGTACATATTAGGTGTATATATTTATGGGGTACATGAGAGATTTATCCTTGATCACAGTGAAAACGCTTAATGGCTCCTGACCTGGAGAGATGGCTCATCCAATCCAGGCTTTCCCCACCTTTCTGGCTCCACAGTTTCTACCCCTTTCCCTCTGATTTCCCTGATTAAGATTGGCAGCAACACCTACACTGTGATTACAGTTATCACCACTACATTGCTGCCAACACAGCCAGCTCCAAAATGCCCTCTTCATTTATGCAGAAAGCCTTTCCTGGCTTTGGAGCCTGTTTCCAAACTTTTTTCCCAGGCCTGGGGTGGGGAGAGAAGGGTGCCCACTCTCCTTAGGAGTAACTGGTCATTGAAATATTGCCCATCTTTTCTTTCTTTCAAATACTTTCTAGAGCAACTGTTCTGTAGCCTGAAAGCTGGGATGATGCTTCTGCCCATTCCTATTTGTAGGATTTTTTGGAGGGATTCGCAGAAGATTTCAGGAAGGAGAATCCCTTGCATAGAATACACAGTCTGATTTTTTGGGGCTGGCAAAACCTCTATTTATGCTGATTTTAGGGCAAAAAAATGTAATGTTTGTATTTCTTCTCACAAAGGCAAAGGAACTGTTGATCAGAAGATACCCAACAGTAGCTAGACTGTTTACCCCGATGTAAGCATGGGGCAGGAGATTCAGGATTCTGCACCATGTTTTTCCCAAACTTGTGTACTTTGAGAGCTGAAATCAACTATTTTAGGGACATTTAAATGTTTTTATAACCTGAAGTCATCTTATTTGGAGTGACTTTTTTTCTTTCTTTCTTTCTTTCTTTCTTTTCCTTCCTTCCTTCCTTCCTTCTTTCTTTCTATAAATATGAATAAAAATAGTTAATTCCCTTTGAACATATCTGACAACGATTACTTGTTAAACACTGTATTTATGTGTTAGATACTTTAAATTCCTTAGAAGTCAAATATGAAACTAAAATCAATGCAGAATTATAACACATAGGTCAAAAAGAGATTCAACCATAGCTGGACTGGCACTTTTTCTTCCCACTATCAAATAAGAATGCCTCCAGTTTGTGAGAGCTAACTGGAAAAAATGCATTCTTTTGTGATTAAAATAATAGCAATTGAAACTAGCTCAGTGTTTTCCCAAAACATTAGTGACATAAAAATCAGTTACAAAACAATGAGATGGGTGGATAAAGCCTTTTTCATAAATTCATTGAATTCCAATCCTCATCTGTTTAATCTGGTAATAAAAACTATTTACTACAATGATCTTTATCACTCAATAGGAATTAGAAATGTATCTTTTAAAAAAATGTTATAAAACTCTGTAACCTTGTTAAACTATCACTAATAAACATGTTAGAAAAAACTTAAAATGAACCAAACAAGATAAAGATGTTGATTTAAAAGAAGTAAGAAGAAAAAGACCAAAGCCCATGGCTTTCAAAGTCACTCAGAATTAATGCAGAAAAATGTTGACCTCGGTCACTGCGTTGGATGGTGTTCAAGGAAGTCAACCAAGGGGCCTAGGTAATGAGAAAAATGCTGTCAGAACCGTATGCTTGTTTACTACCTGAGGGCTAGTGGCACCAACTAACAGTTACTGAATAAAGGCCTCTCTAACCTGCTCCTGCTGAAGGAACTGGCGGCTGTGCCTTCAGTTGTACCTATAGGTACTGAACTCAGCCTCCACCAGGCCTCCATAAAATGAAGCTACTTTAATTGACAAGAAATAATATCTTTCTATTCTACGATACTCATCTCTTCCAGCAATTTGTTTGCTAATATGCCAGCAATCAATAGATGATGGCAAAGAAGAAATTTGTTTTTGAAAGCACTCTTCATTAAATCATACTGGCCCCACTCCCTGCAACTGTAGTTTGCTTCATTATTCAATAACACTCTCAGACCCCATGTGTGTGGCTCTCATTATTACAGATCATTTTTCCTTAGGATGTGTGATTTAATTTTAATGCCTGAATCAAAATCAAAATCCTCTGCTACTTAGACACTCTCTAGTGTAATAAGAACGCGAGGTTTATTTCGCCTTTGTGCTTGGGAATGTTTTGTTCTGTTTCTAAATTATGATAAAAACCAATATGAACAAAAGGACAGTGAAAATGAGGTATAAAGTTTTCCTTCCTTAGATAAATATGTGATTCAGTCTCCTCCTGAAACAATGCTGTTCCTTCTAGGTACAGGTTCCTCGTTCTTGGTTGATGCAATCATTTAACAAAGTTTTAGTTTGAAAGGTATAGTTAGACCTCTGAGCCATTTCCTTTTGGAATATTTCACATGCTTTGCTGTTCAAAACTAGCGTGTTATTTGTCATTGCTCTTTTAATTCCTGGATTGCTCATGCACACAGTACCCTCTTTCATTGCTGGTCTCTTCAGAACGCTAGCAAAAATTAAAGCATTTCCCATGCTGGATAATTTCCAAGACAAGCCATGATCTAATAGAACAAATTATTTTCTTTGTTTCCACTGGGAAGCCAGTAAGTGAAAAGCCATCTTTCCAGCCCACCTTCTGAAGATGCAGGCTTTGGCAGGTGGAATGGCTTTGACCCTGTGGCAGTTGTGGCCCAATTCCCCCGTCCCCTAGAGGGCCCACACGTGCCACCGTATGGTAGAGCCTGTTTATTCATCTCTGAGGAAGTTGTTAAATTGGTGTTTAATGAAGCGCCTAGTGAAAGCATTCCTCATTTCACAAAATTTAAATTTCAAATATGCGTTTGGAGATGGGGTGAAAGTATCAGCTCAAAATACTACCACAAGGCAAAAAGGAAAAGTGTTTAAAATCAAGCAAGAAATACTTACATTTTGAAAATAACAGTGTTTTATGGGTTCCTTATTTCACACCTATGTGCCAAAAGTTGATGCTTCTCTTCTTTTTAAGGAATACCTCTCACTACATGTGGAAAAAAAAAATAATGCTGAGTTGTTTCATATCAGCTCCTGAGTCATCCCAGGAGTAGTTTTTCTGTTGTGTCTGACACTCCTCCAGCCTCAACATCTCTTCCTAACCTGTAGGCCCACCCAGGAGCCCAGGACATGGGCCTTTGGTGGGCTGCTGCTTCCTGGCCTTGGGCACTGGGCAAGATGGAGAGGGAGACTGCCCTTGTTTTCCTCCCCTTTATTTATTCCTGCAGAGTCATCCCAAGAAACTATGCAGGATGATCAGATTTTACTTTAGAAAGTAAAAGGATTTATTAAAAAAAAAAAAAGAACCAGCTTATTACATGCTATGTACTACTTTTCACAGCGATGCAGGAGAAAGTGTCTATGGAGAAACACCCCTCAAATGGAATATGTTCCTGGAAATCTCCAGTTCCCGACCTCACTCCCATGTCCTCTGCCAATCATAGGATGCTCAATTCACTGTTTTTGGAAACCCACTAGGTGCTCCAAACTCGAAATTCTCCCATTTCCTGAGTCCCCACTGGTGTGAGATGTTACATCTAGATCTACCCAGAGGGTTTTGGCAAGACTGCTTTTAGCATTTCAAATTCTGGAGAAGTGCAGAAGGGTTATTTGGCCCCTTCGTTCCTCAAAATAGTCCAGAGTCAGTGTGGCTCCACTACAAGTCCTCTTTCAGTGTGTGTATTACTGGCTCACATTTTAAAATTGTGCCTTGATATGGTTTGGCTCTGTGTCCCTACCCAAATCTCACATCAAATTGTAATCGCCACATGTCAGGGGAAGGACTTGTTGGGAGGTGATTGAATTATGGGGGCAGATTTTCCTCTTGCTGTTCTCATGATGGTGAATTAGTTCTCACAAGATCTGTTGGTTTAAAAGTGTGTGTCACATCCCCTTTGTTCTCTCTCTCTCGCTACCATGGGAAGAAAGTCTTTGCTTCCCCTTTGCCTTCCATCATGATTTTAAGTTTCTTGAGACCTCTCAGTCATGCTTTCTGTTAAGCCTGTGGAACTGTGAGTTAAATAAACCTCTTTTCTTCATAAATAACTCCATATCAGGTAGTTCTTTTATAGCAGTGTGAGAACAGATTAATACAAAAAATTGGTACCAAAAGAATGGGGCACTGCTATAAAGATAGCTGAAAATATGGAAGCAACTTTGGAACTAGGTAACAGGCAGAAGTTAGAACAGTTTGGAGGACTCAGAATAAGACAGGGAAATGTGGGAACATTTGGAGCTTCCTAGAGACTTGTTGATTATTTTGAGCAAAATGCTGATAGTGATATGAACAATGAAGTCCAGGCTGAGGTGGTCTCAAATGGAGAAAAGGAATTTATTGGGAAGTAGACTAAAGGTCACTCTTGCTATGATTTAGCAAAGAGACTGGTGGCATTTTACCCCACTCAAGAGATCTGTGACATTTTGAACTTGAGAGAGATGATTTAGGGTATTTGGCAGAAGAAATTTCTAAGCAGCAAAGCATTCAAGAAATGGCCTGGCTGTTTCTAAAACTGTATGCTCTTTTGCATGAACAAAGAGATTATCTGAAACCGAAATGTATATTTGAAAGAAAGCCAGAGTGTAAAATTTTGGAAAATTTGCAGCCTGACCATGTGGTAGAAAAGAAAAACCCATTTTCTGGGGAGAAATTCAAGCCTGCTGCAGAAATTTGCATAAGTAAAGAGGATCCAAATGTTGATAGCCAAGAAAATAGGAAAAATACCTCCAGGGCATTTCAAAGACTCTCATGGCAGCTCCTCCCATCACAGGCCTGTAGGCCTCAGAGGGAAAAATGGTTTTGTTGATTGAACCCAGAGACCGGCTGCTCTGTGCAGCCTTGGGACATGGTGCCCTGCATTCCAGCCACTCCACCTCCAGCCATGGCTAAAAAGGGCCAAGATACAGCTTGGGCCATAGCTTCAGAGAGTGCAAAACCCAAGCCTTGGTGGCTTCCATGTGATGTTGGGCCTGTGGATGCATAGAAGGCAAGAGCTGAAGTTTGGAAACTTCCACCTAGAATTCAGAGGATATGTGGAAATGCCTGGATGTCCAGGAAGAAGTCTGCTGTAGTGGCAGAGCCATCATGGAGAACCTCTACTAGGGCAGTGCAGTGGGAAAATGTGGGGTTGGAGCACCCACACAGAATCACCACTGGGGCCCTGCCTAGTGGAGCTGTGAGAAGAGGGCCACCATCCTCTAGACCCCAGAAAGATAGATCCACTGACAGACTGCAGAGCCAGATACAGGGAGCTGCCTAAGATCATGGGAACCCAACTCTTGCATCAATATGACCTGGATGTGAGACATGGAGTCAAAGGAGATTATTTCAGAGCTTCAAAATTTAATGACTGCCTTACTGGGTTTCAGACTTGGATGGAGACTGTAGACCCACTGTTTTGACCAATTTCCCTCTTTTGGAATGGGAGCATTTACCCAATGCCTCTACCCCCATTGTATCTTTGAAGTAACTAACTTGTTTTTTATTTTATAGGCTCACAGATGAATGGGACTTGCCTGTCTTGGATGACACTTTGGATTTGGACTTTTGAGTTAATTCTAGAATGAGTTAAGACTTTGGGGGACTATTGGGAAGGCATGATTCATTTTGAAATGTGAGAAGGACATGAGATTTGGGAACGGCTGGGGCAGAATGACATAATTTGTCTCTGTGTCCCCACCCAAATCTTATGTCAAATTGTAATCGCCATGTGTCAGAGAGAGATCTCTTGGGATGTGATTGGATCATGGGGACGGATTTCTTCCTGGCTGTTCTCATGATAGTGAGGGTTCTCATTCTCACAAGATCTAATGGTTTAAACGTGTGTTGCACTTCCCCCTTCATCTCTCTCTCCTGCCACCATGTGAAGAAGGTCCTTGCTTCCCCTTTGTCTAACACCATGATGGTAAGCTTCCTGAGGCCTCCTAGTCATGCTTCCTGTTAAGCCTGTGGAACTGTAAGTCAATTAAACCTCTTTTCCTCATAAATTACCCAGTCTCAGGTAGTTCCTTATAGCAGTGTGAAAATGGACTAAGACATGTCTGATGTGTAATTGTTGAGTAAGAAATGGGTGTGCATGCATGCACACACACACATACACACCTGTGTCAAATGAAAAAATGAAATCTGTAGCATGCAGACTGCCTAAAATGCTTGAAAAAATAGAAAGATTTTCCCAAAGCCAGCACAACTTGAAAATTTCCTGAAGTTAACCCATCAAACTTAATTCCTTCTGATTTCCTCTGGACTCTTTCGAATGGGAACTTCTCGGTTCTTCTAAAATTATATGGGCCCAATTGCGGAGCCATAGATTTCTCAGGGACTAGTATATTATCTAAAAATTCAGCAGAAATTATATATATATATGTGTGTGTGTGTGTGTGTGTGTGTGTGTGTGTTTGTGTGTGTGTTTGTGTAGTATGGTGTTTGTATGTAATTATTACTTGTAAAAACAAAATTAAATTATTACATATGGTTTCCTCCAGCTTTGGATCACTTCAAAGAGTATTAATGAATGGTTAATGCATTAGAAAAGTGATTCTGACTTTTGACAAACTAAAAATGGTAGTCAGCTAAATCTTTCAAAATGAGTGGTTTAAGAAAGGTTTTCACAACTAAAAATATTTTTAATGTAAGACTTGAGTAGTTCTTAAGGAATTGTTTAGATGAGCTCAAATGCATGCCGTTAAAACAATGGAATGTTGCGATCACAAATCTAACATTGTAGGAGAGGGAAAAAAAGCCAACCACCAGAAAATTCCAAAATATTTCAGTTAGGATAATTAATCCAAATTCTGTTTAGACGTAGTTTTAATCTACTCATGAAAACAGCTTATTAAATGGAATTCAACCATCACAATAAAGAAATCATTGTGCAATTAATTACTCGTAGATTTTGTGGTGAAAATTTCACTTATGAAAGAAACAACATTTGCTATAACGAAGCAAAAAATAATTAAAATCAACTGGCATAGAGGGCCACCATGCCATACTGTTTTCTCAAATAACTTGAACCATAATTAAATGTTTAGGTGTGATATTTTAATTGTTGACATTGATTTATAAATAGTATTATAATGTGTGGGAAATCTGTGCTGCTTATTCAGCTTTCTTCATTGGTTGTATTTTTAAAAGTTCAACTGTTGTGACTGGCTATATAGAGCAAGAGTTAAATGTTGCCCCAAATGAAAGTTCAATTAGAAATATTCTAACCTGTTGATAATATATTCTGAGTCCCAAATGCAAGTCACTTTTATTCAGCGAAAGATACTTTATACACCATCTCATTCCATTCTAAGTATTAGAAACAAGACTTCTTTTCTGTCTCTTGGTGATGGGTCAAAAAATAATATGAGTGTTATTTAATCCTATTTTTAAAAAAATTAAAAAATTGGCCCCTCATTACTAGAAGAGGTTGTATATATATTGACTAAAGACATTGACTGTAGCTTTACAGACTAAAACTTTAAGGTATCAAGCTCTCTTGATGTGTTTTTTCATGATGCAGTTAATTGGAGGGTGGCAGTTAGTTTTGGATTAAGAATACTTTAAACCTACCTGACACTGGTTTCTATAATTTACAATAATATCAGTTTCGATTCTCACTTCCAAGTTTCCATTTTTATTGATGACTGACTTGTTCTTTGTTTGATAAAATGAATTTGTACATTTGACCTAAAATAGACACATTTTTGTTCTTTCAAATGAGAATAATGTTTTATTTTTTCTGCAATATTTATCTATGGATATATTGCCATTTATTGTCCTTCTATACTTCAATTATCTGAAGTTGATATTTCTAAACAAATCTATAAGCCACAACACAGATTATCAAATCCCTTCTTTTTTGTATATGAATTTGCATGTTATATACATCGTATTTGTTATATATGCATGATTATATATATTTATAATGATATAGTCACACTTATGAGAAACAGAAAATAAATCACCTAGTATAGAAATTACACATAGCTTCAGTATTAATATTGTAGTATTTACATATATATGTTTACTGTTATAAATTTAGGTATAGCAAAGTTATAAGTAGCAATATAATGGATATCTACATTATTATATTAATCGGTATGAACAAATCAGGCCATGCGTATCCCTCCCATTCTATTGTGCTCACATTTTAACATTATTATTCAAAAAAGGTTTATTAATGTGAAAAGTAAACATACTACTCTCAAACCTTTCTGAAACTTCTGAATTAAAGCTATTTACTTGCTCTGGGACTTCAAGATATATATTCTATTAAATACATGTAGTTTATAATATCCAACCTCATTATTTTTATAACTAGAGATGACCTGGTGGACTTAAAAAGTGAAAAGGATATAATAAAAAACATTAGAGACCAACAAGCCATGTTTGAACTTGACATTTGCGTGTTTTCTATTCACAGTACCTGGATCTTTGTGTGTCTATAACAGAAGAATATGACTGGGCTTGGATATATGTAGGATGGTTAACAAAAAAAGAAGAATGATGAACAAGAAATTTTTAGGGACACTCATGCGGTTTTTTAGTGGTGTAGTCTGAGCCCTCTGCCTCTGTATACACATCAATTGAGCAAAACAACCTGTCTTCCCAAAACATGTTAGTGAAATCCTGCAAAAAAAAAAAAAGGCCTTCACTAATTTACCATGTTGAATACTATCCAGAGTTGATAAAAGAAAGGGCTAGATTAACAATCTCGTTGCTTTTTCTTTTCTGTAAACTACATTTGACTACATTGTAAACTACTGTTTCCAACTAACTTAATCCAAATCTTTTATAAGGAACTATAAAGACAAATTTCCTCAAGAGTTTAGTCCCAGAGAAATCTGACCTCTCTTGACATAAAAGACCTATTTTGTATTAAGTAACGATAACAACATATAGTATAAAATCTTTTTTTTTGTCTTTTTCCCTCGGATAAAAGGAGTCTCTGAGATAAATTTGATATTGTGTTGAATAATAATACTACAGGTGAATATTATTTTTCCCTTCACCTTGATCACACATTTTAACATTATTATTTTAACTTTGAGATCCTTCTATTATTCAGATATAAAACATAAGAAACTATGGTTTCCATTTAGAACCCTTTTCCTGCTGCTAAGGTTTTTTTTTTTTTTTTTTGTAAATGGAGTCAGATGATGGAGATCTATCTGTTATTCAGAAACACATAGCAAAATTAATATGAAATTGTGGTCGGACTGAATGATTTTATTCCTTAATGGTTAGCTGTAATGCAATGTAATATAAAAATGTTAACAATTGAGAAAACACATATAAATAAAGTGACATGGCAGGATGCACAAAAGAAGGCGTCAGAACTAACGATCCTTCTTCACGTACTGAAATCATTAACCATTCCCTTTTTCTGTCTTTCTTGGGCGCTCTGTCTTATCCTCTCTTTCCTCCAGTCCTTATCATAAGACTTATCATATAAAGTACCTCTTTACAGATCGTATAAATTTTATAGCCTATATTGAGTTCAATACAAGGACATTTAACTATCCACTTAGCTCATCTGAGGCTTTGAGGGAGGAGGCGAGGGCCTTGAACTCTCGGTGTTTCATTTTTGCAAGCCTTTGTCGGGGCTTTCAGAATACATCATATCTGTAAGGCAACACCCTGTCCACGTTTCTGCACATCATTTGTGTACAAGACTCAGAACTGCCACTTCAAATCACAGTACACTGATTTTTAATGTTCTTCTAATTTAGGCAAAGATGTAGAAATCTTAGCTCAGTTAGACTGCATGCTGACCTGTGTTTGAACTTCCTCCCAGCTGCTCCTGGGTTCTTACCAACATTGTTTTAAGCTATACAATTTGGATGAAGCCATTTAAAAAAAAAATTTTTAAGAGGTTTATGACTTTTTTTAAAAAAGTGCTTTCAAGAAAAACAGCAAACCACCATGGTACGTGTATACCTATGTAACAAACCTGCACGATCTGCAAATGTACCCCAGAACTTAAAGTATAATTAAAAAATCAATAATAGATATGAAATTGAGAAATGACAGTTATGCTGCTGGATTCAAGCAGACACATATTTTCTCTCCCCGGTCTTATTCGGTCTTTAGAAATATTGCTATTATATCTTCCGCTATGACACTGCAGTTAGGCGTTCCTTTTGTAGACTGCACTGAGTTGGGTGCACCTGCTTTGAAGAGCACAGATATGTCACAACCGTGCTAGCCAGGTGTTTTGTGGGATTTGAGGAGTGAAGGAGTGAATTATTTTAGGAAAGTAGGCAATACAGTGCCCAGGCATAGGTGTATACAAAGAGATAATCCAGGAATTTTATAACTGAAAAGTTCAGTACAGTTGCAGTAATTGCTTTTAATAGAGATTGAAACACAGGGTTGTGGGGGAGATACAACATATAGAAAGCATTTAGGATACATAGGAACAAAAAACAGAGTGACAAATGCTTTGAACTTTGTTGTGTCTCTGTTAATTATAACAACTATACATATACTAAATGTGGCAATTTTTCTCACTACTGTGTCACCTTTCAAAACAATTTGGTAGAGCAAGGCAGAATGAAAGTGCTCCTAAGACAAAACAAATTCTACTCTGTATGCAAAATTTATATTATATGAACTTTTATAATTTGAAAAATGCATCCACTCTTAAATTCTACTCTGTAGCTTGAAAGTAGTAAAAAGCTAAATTGAAAATTTATCTTTCAATTGTTGTCTTCTGAAAGATATGCCATATAGCTTTGGTTCATCTCCTGTAATACATTTAAATTAACAAGAGTTTGAATAAAAATTATTATATGATGTTGCCTAAGATGAGAAAACAAAATCACTCAAAAGTACTGTATTCTCCTGCAAAAAGTAATGGCACTTATAACACAGCATATTTCTTTTTCTTTTTTTGTGCCTTTTTCTGAAATAATTTTTTTAAGTCAGACATCTTTTCATTTGCAATATGTAAATTTGTTGTCTCTGACTTATAACTTTGAAAAAAATCTTTTAAATTTTATATTTTTTATATGTTAAAGTATAAGTTATATTTAACAAAATCAAAGTGTTCAATGAGTTTTCATGTTTGAATATCCCTGTGAAAACACTGTCCAAAGCAAATTGAGAACATGTGTATTACCTAGAACGTTGCCTTGGGCCCCTGGGTCCGGCTCCCACTGCCCACACCATTCTGATTTCTATCACCCCAGATTGGTTTTGTTTGTTCTGGAACATCATAAAAATGGATTCACAGACTGTATGTATAAATGTATAAATGCAAAATACACATATGTGTATATGTATATATATGTGTATATACATATGTGTATATACATACATATATATGTGTATATGCATATACATATATATGTGTATATGCATATACATATATGCATATACACATATATTTCTGTATCCAGCTTTTTTGCTCAACATAATGATTATGAAAGTCATTCACATTTTTAATGTATTCACAGTTTTTTGTAATTGCTTAGTGATATTTCATTATGTAAATATAAGATATTCAATTACTCATTCATATATTGGTGAACACTAGTGTTGTTTCTAGTCTAGGGCTTATATGAATGAGACTGCAATGACTGTTCCTGTACGGTCATATTTCAGGACCAATGTTTTTATTTTTATTTTTATGGGGTAAATACCTACTAGAGGAATCATTGGGTCAGAAAGTGGGAGTATGTTTAACTTTAGATGAAACTGCAAAGAGTTCCCCAAAGATTTTTTTTTCTAGGCACATAAGCAATGTAAATAAATACCAAAAACTCTTTCTTCCCACTGCCACGTATTATTGTCAATTTTTTTAACTTTGGTAATTCTATTTATTGAGAAATTATATTTTATTTAGATTAAGCTTACATTCCCCATAAGATAAAGATGTTGAGCATTTATTTCTTTAGATGTTAATTGACCACTGACATATCTTCTTTTTCAGGTTGTCTACTCAAGTCTTTTCCCCATTTTCAATTTGGCCATTGTTTTTATATATTTCCTTCAAATATTCTGAATGCGAACTTTGCAGCTATTTTCACCGAGTTCATGGTTTGCCAATAATTTTAATAACATTTTATCATAAGCAGAACATTTTAATTTGATAAAGTTTTATTAAGCAATCTTTATACAGTTATCACTTTTAGTGAACACTCCAAAAATCTCTGCCTACCTAAAGGTCACGAAAATATCCGCCTATGCTTACATCTAGTTGGCTTACAGCTTTATATTTTACATTTATGTCAGTGATTCACCTCAGACAAATTTTTAAGTAAAGAGAATGGTAATTTTTTTTTTGCATGTTCAGTTATTCTAGCATTGTTTATTGAAAAGACATTCCTTTCTCACTAAATTATTAGGGAGCGTTTTCAAAAACAGATGTTCATATGGTGTTTATTCTCAGAGATATTTTAGCTTTTAGTGTAAAGGTCTTACATGTCTTTTTTTCCCTAAAATTCTGTTTTTATACTTCTTGTCCTGTTGATTGCTTTTGATATTTAGAAATCGTGATGTTGTTTCTCTGTAGACCTTGGATCAACTAACCCCAGTAAATTTACTTATTAGTCACTAAGATTATTTATATTTAGATTTCTTAAAACTTTTGCCTAAGTAATCACATCAATTGTGAATAGAGTTTTATTTTTTTCCTTTCAAAATTTACATATTTACTTACTTATACCAAAGCACAGTGGGTAAGACCTGTGTTACATTGTTGAATAGAAGCGGTGACCGTGGAAATTCTTGTCATGTTATTACTCTTAGGGGAGAGTGTTCAATTATTTCACTGTTAAATATGGTGCTAAGTATAGATGTATTGTAGACGTCCATAGATTGAATGAAGTTCCTGCTATACGTGAGTTGCTGAAACAATTTATCATGAATATATATATATTTTTTTCCAAAATGTTTCTTCAGTATGTATTAAGATGGTCATGTATATTTTCACATGATCATCTTAGTACATACTGAAAAAACATTTTGGAAAATTATTAAAAAGTCAGGAAACAACAGATGCTGGAGAGGATGTGGAGAAATAGGAACAGTTTTACACTGTTGGTGGGACTGTAAACTACTTCAACCATTGTGGAAGACAGTGTGGCAATTCCTCAAGGATCTAGAACTAGAAATACCATTTGACCCAGCCATCCCATTACTGGGTATATACCCAAAGGATTATAAATCATGCTGCTATAAAGACACATGCACACGTATGTTTATTGGGGCACTATTCACAATAGCAAAGACTTGGAAGCAACCCAAATGTCCATCAATGGTAGACTGGATTAAGAAAATGTGGCACATATACACCATGGAATACTATGTAGCCATAAAAAAGGATGAGTCCATGTCCTTTGTAGGGACATGGATGAAGCTGGAAACCATCATTCTCAGCAAACTATCGCAAGAGCAAAAAACCAAACACCGCACGTTCTCACTCATAGGTGGGAATTGAACAATGAGAACACTTGGACACAGCAAGGGGAACATCACACATCACACATCACACACCGGGGACTGTTGTGGGGTGGGGGACGGGGGAGGGATAGCATTAGGAGATATACCTAATGTAAATGACAAGTTAATGGGTGCAGCACACCAACATGGCACACGTATCATATGTAACAAACCTGCACGTTGTGCCACATGTACCCTAGAACTTAAAGTATAATTTAAAAAAAAGATAATCATGTATGTTTTAAAATTCTGTTAATAATTGATTTATTTTTAAATGTTACACCAAGGGTGCATTTCTGGTATAAAGTCAAATTAGTCATGATATATTACCCCTTTTATGTACTACAAGATTAAATTAGCTATGCGGAGTTAATGATCTTTGTGAGTCTGTTCATTAGGAATGTTGATCTATAATTTTCATATTTTGTCATTTCTTTGTTAGATTTTGCTATCATGTTGGCCTTGGACTTTAAAATGTAATGGAAAGTGTTCCCTCTTCTAAAATAATCTGTGTAAGGTGGATATTAGTTTCACAGTATCTATTCCTTATAAGTTTAATCTAATTAATTAATAAAACCATCTGTGTTTGTAGTTGTCCTTGTTAGAAGATACTTCTTAGTACTAATTCAATTTAATTAATAGATACATTGTTATCTAATTTTTTTCTCTTGTTTTGGTAAGTTGTACTTTTGAGAAAAGTTTGTATTTAATCTGAGTTGCTAAATTTGTTGATACAAATTGTTCATAGTATCTTCTTATTTTTAGGATATTTAATGATGTTCACACTTTTATTTTTGATATTGGTAATTAATTGCTCATAGTATGTTCTTATTTTCAGGATATTTAATAATTTTCACACTTTTATTTTTGATATTGGTAATTAGTAATTCCCTCTCTCTCTCTCTATTTCTAGTTCTAACTCATTATCGCTGTTTTATACCAAATTTATTATCATAGCATGTCCATTTCTTCCTTTAGTTCTAGCATCTTTGCTCTGTGTATTTTGAACTCCCTTACTAAGTTTATCATGTTTAGGGCTGTTATGCCTTCTTGATGAACTTGCTTGTTATTACTTTCCTCTATCTTTTTATTTCTACTAATGTTCCTTACCTTGAAGTCTGTTTTGTCCAATACTAGTATTTTCATACCCATTCTTTATAGCCATTGTTATTATTTTTACTTTAAATATGTCTGTGTTATTTTATTTGATGTGTGTTATATATAGTTGTTAAGCTCATTAAATAAATTTCTAATATCTGTTTACTTTTTAAAATGTCTATCCTTCTCTTTTGATTCTTTTAAAAATTATTTCTGTCTCTTTGCTTAAATTTCCCATGTGTTCCAAACGTGATGCCCATCTTGTATACAGATCCTTTATTATAAGTTTTACTTTAAGATTTTTGTTTGATTATATTAACATCTGAGTTGTCTCTGAGTCTACTTCTGTTAACTGTTTCTCCTATTGGTGATGGGTCACTTGTTATATGTCTGGTAATTGCTTTTACTCATGTATGTGGACTTTTTTAGGAAGACAATGGTATAAGTGCATAAATACAAAAGCATATAAAGGATGACACACATGATATTCACCCCAGGAAAGGACACACGGCTACTCCTGTCAGTAATCTAACGTGTAGACCTCAGTGAATGTAGTGAATGTATTCTCTACATAAGCTCGTTCTCAAGTTTGTTGTAGCATTTTTAGATTCAATTTACTGATAGTTACACTATTTTGAAAGAAGAATCAGGGCATTTCCCTTTAATATTGCTTGAAATCCAAGTACCAGAACACTTTAGAGAGATCATTGAGATATGCAGCCCGCGCACTAGTTTCCCAAACCACTTGAATCTATTTCATTTTTAAAACCAGGATTGCAGCTTTTTGAACTACTGGGGAACTCACTTTGCTCTCTAGTTCTGTCCCTGGAGTTCTGTGCGTTGAGAAATTTCTGATTTTTTCTGCTCTGATCTCGCCTTTGCAGTAGTTTATTTGTACCCAGCATGGGAAAGAGGCCTTCAAGGAGCTCTCCCTCAGCTCTCTGGCCCTGTGCCCAGCCTCCAATAGGCATTGCCATGCACTTATAGAAAAAGGACTTACAGAAGGTACTCTGCACTCTACTGGCCTGTCCTCAATGTTTGGAACACTGACCATGTGCACTTGGTGGAGGTCTGTGGAAAGATCTGGGTTTAGGTGTGGATTGACTGTGGGTTTGGAGTGTCTATGGACTTCTCCATCCCTTGCTAGCCCATATAAAGCTGCTAAGTCCGCATTCCAGAGTTCGCTGGCTCTCCTGACTCTTGTCCATGGCATAGCTTCTTACCAACCAGGAGTGAACGCAGGCATGGGTGTCCTCTACTCTCCTGTGTCCTAACGTGTCCAGAATTTATTCCTTCCAGTGGGTTCTCGGTCTCGCTGACTTCAAGAATGAAGCCGCCGCAGACCTTTGCGGTGAGTGTTAAACAGCTCTTAAAGATGCTGTGTCTGGAGTTTGTTCCTTTAGATATACAGATGTGTCCAGAGTTTCTTCCTTCCGGTGGGCTTGTGGTCTCCCTCACTTCAGGAGTGAAGCCGCAGACCTTCGCAGTGAGTGTTACAGCTCTTAAAGGTGGCGTGTCTGGAGTTGTTTGTTCCTCCTGATGGGTTCCTGGTCTCTCTGACTTCAGGAATGAAGCAGTGCGTGTTACAGCTCATAAAGGTAGCGCGGACCCAAAGAGTGAGCAGCACCAAGATTTATTGTGAAAAGCGAAAGAACAAAGCTTCCACAGCATGCAAGGGGACCCAAGAAGGTTGCTGCTGCTGGTGGCTCAGGTGGCCAGATTTTATTCCCTTATCACATCATGCTGATTGGTCCATTTTACAGAGTGCTGATTGGTGTGTTTTTACAGGGTGCTAATTGGTGCTTTTACAAACCTTTAGCTAGACACAGAGCGCTGACTGGTGCATTTTTACAGAGCGCTGATTGGTGCATTTACAAACCTTTAGCTAGACACAGAGCGCTGATTGGCACATTTTTACAGAGCGCTGTTTGGTGCGTTTACAAACCTTTAGACACAGAGCGCTGATTGGTGTGTTTTTACAGAGCACCAATTGGTGCATTTACAAACCTTTAGCTAGACACAGAGCGCTGATTGGTGTGTTTTTACAGAGCACCAATTGGTGCATTTACAAACCTTTAGCTAGACACAGAGCATTGATTAGTGTGTTCACAATCCTTTAGCAAGACAGAAAAGTTCTCCAAGTTCCCACCTGACCCAGAAGCCCAGCCAGCTTCACCTCTCACTAAGAAGGGCTCATCACTTTTTGTACTATGGCTTATTTTTTTTTTTTTTTGCAACAACAATTTTAATGGACTAAACAATCACATCTATGACTTTTAAAGGCTTAGTTAGCCTTCCTGTTTCTGGTATTAGGGTAGAACAACCGTTTTTTTGTGATTGCTACATCATAACTGTAAGTGAATTTCATGGTGTCTGACTTTTCAACAAATTCTTACTGTGTGATTTTTGTATTTTGAGCTATAGCAAATAATATTTATGTGTACCATCTAAAATCGTGTCTTGAGGGACAAATTAATTATAACTCAAAACTAGAATCTAAGAAAAATTGTTCTATCTTATGGCTAAAGTTCACCACAGAACACAGTAAAGTATAGGTGGAAAAATGTTTTAATATGTGAAGTCTTTCTTTTCATGTTCTACAAGAACATGAAATATGGATACTGATTAGAAAATGTATAGGTTCACTGTAGAAAAGATTTCTTAAATTCATATTTTTGTAGTCTTCTAAATTTAGAAATCTGATTATATTGCACACAAGCTTTTTCTTCTTTTTGTATATATATTTAATTTTTAAAGTACAATATAAAATTAGCAATAAAGAATTAAGGAACAAGAAGATGAAATTAGGAAATACAGCAAAACCAGAATGGTGAGTTAATTTCTAGTGCTTGTGCAATTATAGTAGTATTTATTGCAACTAGAAGCACCAAAACAATGTTTGAGTACCTATGTATTAACATAAGCATGATAATTTAAGCTTTCTTATTTAGTAAGGGATATTTGGAGTCCATCTATCTCTATGAGTCTCTAAAAAGGGGCTTTCATAATAAATTCAGTTAACACCAATACTGGGCTTTATTGACATATAGTACAGGGAGTGTCATTTCAGTTATAGGGCTCTGAGCAGATGCTGGTCAACAGAAGCAGTAATCAGAACTGCATCCTTTCTTTCACACCTAGACAGTAGCATGACTACCAGTGATATTTTCTGGCTATGTCCCACCCAATCTCATCTTGAATCGTAACTCCCACAATTCACACACGTTATGGGAGGAACCCAGTGGGAGGTAACTGAACCATGGGAGTGGGTCTTTCTCATGCTGTTCCCATAATAGTGAATAAGTTTCATGAGATCTGATGGTTTTATAAGGAGGAGGTCCACTTCACACACTCTTTCTTTACCTGCCACCATCCTTGTAAGATGTGACTTGCTCCTCCTGGCCTTCCACCATGATTGTGAGGTCTCCCTGGCCACGTGGAGCACATAAGTCCATTAAACCTCTTTTTCTTACCAGTCTTGGGCATGACTTTATTATCAGTATGAAAACAGACTAATACAGTAAATTGATACCGGTAGAGTGGGCACAGCTAAAAAAATACCCCAAAATGTGGAAGTGATTTTGGAACTGGGTAAAGGCAGGGCTTGGAACAGTTTAGGGAGCTTAGAAGAAGACAGGAAAATGTGAGAAAGTTTGGGACTTCCTAGAGACTTTTTGAATGGCTTTGCCCAATATGCTGACAGTGATATAGACAATAAAATTCAGGTAGAAGTGGTCTCACATGGAGATGAGGAACTTGTTGGGAACTAGAATAAATGTGACTCTGTTATGTTTTAGCAAAGAGACTGGCAATGTTTTGCCCCTGCCCTACAGGTTTAGGGAACTTTGAACTGAGAGAGATGATTTAGGGTATCTGTTGGAAGAAATTTATAAGCAGCAAAGCATTCAAGAGGTGACTTGGGTGCTGTTAAAGGCATTCAGTTTTATAAGGGAAGCAGAGCATAAAAGTTCAGAAAATTTGCAGCTTGACAACGCGATAGAATAGAAAATCCCATTTTCTGAGGAGAAATTCAAGCCACTTGTAGAAATTTGCATAAGTAATCAGGAGCTAAATGTTAATACCCTAGACAATGGGGAAAATGTCTCCCGGGCGTGTCAGAAGTCTGCATTGCAGCCCCTCCCATCACAGGCCCAAAGGTCTAGGAAGAAAGAATGGTTTCATGGGCAAGGCCCAGGGTCCCAGTACCGTGTACAGCCTAGGGACTTGGTGTCCTGCATCTCATGTGCTCCAGCCATGGCTAAAAGGGGCCAACATAGAGCTCAAGGCATTGGCTTAAGAGGGTGTAAGCCCCAAGTCATGGCAGCTTCCAAGTGGTGTTGAGCCTACGGGTGCGCAGAAGTCAACAACTGGGATTTGGAAACCTCCACCTAGATTTGAGAGGATGTACGGAAATGCCTGAATGCCCAGGCAGAAGTTTGCTGCTGGGGTGGGGACCTTATGGAGAACCTCTGCTAGGGCAGTGCAGAAAGAAAATGTGGGGTTGGAGCCCCCACACAGAGTCCCTAATGGGGCACTGCCTAGTGGAGCTGTGAGAAGAAAGCCACCATCCTCCAGACCCCAGAATTGTAGATCCACTCACAGCTTGCACCATGCACCTGGAAAAGTCACAGACACTCAACACCAGCCTGTGAAAGCAGCTGGAAGGGAGGCTGTACCCTGCAAAGCCACAGGGGCGGAGCTGCCCAAGACCATGGGAACCCCCCTCTTGCATCAGAGTGATCTGGATGTGAGACATGGAGTTAAAGGAGATCAGTTTGGAGCTTTAAGATTTGACTGCCCCACTGGATTTCAGGCTTGCATGAGACCTGTAGCCCCTTTGTTCTGGCCAGTTTCTCTCATTTTGAATGGCTGTATTTACCCATGTCTGTACCCCCATTGTATCTAGGAAGCAACTAACTTGCTTTTGATTTTACGGGCTCATAGGCAGAAGGGACCTGCCTTGTCTCTGGTGAGACTTTGGACTGTGGACTTTTGAGTTAATGCAAAATGAGTTAAGACTTTGGGGGACTGTTGGGAAGGCATGATTGGTTTTGAAAAATTTGGACATGATATTTGGGAGGGGCCAGGGGAGGAATGATATAGTTTGGCTGTGTCGCCACCCATATCTCATTTTGAATTGTAATTCCCACAATTCCCATGTGTTGTAGGAGGAACCCGGTCGGAGGTAATTTAATCATGGGGGTGTGTCCTTCTTGTGCTGTTCTCCTGATAGTGAATAAGTCTCATGAGTTCTGATTGTTTTATAAAGAGGAGTTCCCCTGCACAAGCTCTCTCTTTTCCTGCTGCCATCCATGTAATGTGTGACTTGCTCTTCCTTGCCTTCCACCACGATTGTGAGGCCTCCCCAGCCACGTGGAACTGTAAGTCCATTAAACCTCTTTTTCTTCCCAGTCTCAGGTATCGCTTTATCAGTAGCATGAAAATGGACTAATACAAACCATCAAAGAGAGGAAATGTAACACTGAGGTTTCAACTCAGTTGCTGGAACCC
Source organism: Gorilla gorilla gorilla (assembly GCF_029281585.2). Taxonomy (NCBI): domain Eukaryota; kingdom Metazoa; phylum Chordata; class Mammalia; order Primates; family Hominidae; genus Gorilla; species Gorilla gorilla. Next base: position 118,848,270 of record NC_073238.2, read on the forward strand.
TAGGAGAAAATAACATTTGCCAAGGAGACATAGTAGAACAGTGACAAAAGAGTAAATCAAATGCCCTAACCCAACTGCCCAAAGAATCATATGAAAAGAAATAGCAAAAACAAACTATAAGACACCAACATAGCAAAATAAATAAAAATAAAATATATCTAATTAACTATGGAACAATAACTTACTTTCATATTAAAGGATGCAAATGCACTTACAAAAGGAACTCAAAGCACTTTAATAATGAAGCATTTGATTAATTTGAATCATATATATAAACATTATTTGAATGATAATAGCTGGATATTAGAGCAGACTTCTAAGTCAGTTTGTTTTCCTTATGCCCAGTGAAGTTGTTTCTCTGTTGCATTTTTAAAAATAAGAGAAAGAATTTCCTTGTAAAAGGAAAAAGCAATAACCCCATCACTGGGTGTTCCTATAAGGCTTATGATCTGTGACTCCCTGATTGCTGCCATTTTGCCCTATAATATCTCTGTGTGCAGATGAAGGATGGATGTTATCTTCCTGCTGTAATAGTTGATTTTATTCATGGGAAACTTTTGGCCTAGAGAAGTTTAGCAATTCACAGTTTTTGCAGGGTGCTGCTGGGACCTTCTCTCTACTTCATAGATTCAGCTGTTCATAGCATAGAATGTAGCTGTCTTCGATAGATTTTTAAAAAGAGACAGGAATGTTGTAAATTTGCAAAGAGTGATAAATATCTACTTTAAAATTACTAATTTCTAATTGCAGTAAAAGAAAAAAGCATTAATAAATTAAATTTAATTTGATGCTTAAAGGTTTTAGCATTTGATTCTACATACAGGTAATGCTTCCTCCTCGTAAGCTTCGGCATTGTATTTTTACATATACAAATTACTCCTCAATCATCCTCTCTACATGGCAATAGCACTGAGATGATTCCAGCAACACGAGTGGTCATTTTTGGAGCTCATCACTTCGAATGTGCAAGATCCAAGAACACGTCCTTCCTGAATTTGTGCATGCCTTTGCTATTGTGTAGAATGACCTTCTAAACTGTTTTTTCTGCAAGGCCTAATTATAAAATGTTAATTTTTCGAATGAATGTAAAATGTTTCTGAATTCTTCCAGGCTTATTTCCACACCCCCGCTTTCCAGTGATTTCTTCATCCATGTGTTACAGGCTTAATCATATTATACTGTATTATTTGTTTTATGTGTATTTAAGTAATTAGGCTTAGAACCCCCGGATTAAACTGGTTCATTAGCTAAAAAATCAGCAAAATATTTGATTCATAGTCATTTATTATTTTAGATTATTAAACAAATGAGAAATGAATAGCCCTGTTAAGTGAAGTATCTGGATATCATGGGTCTATTGTAACATTAATTCTTTATGACTACACAATTGTCTACTACTGAATTCCATTTAGGGCAGTAGACACTGCACTTTCCGTGATGTACAGTCTGTATTTTCAACTCTTCAGCTCTAAACCACCAGCACTGAGGGTAAGTTCTATTAATTCTTTCTCTTGAAAATAATCAATGTTCTCTGTTTGTAATACAGATATGCTGAGATTATTTCTACAGAGTCTTTAGAAATAAACCTTCTCAGCTATAAAATAGCAATTTAATATAATAGAGTGGAGAATATAATTGAATAATAAATAATGCTGCTATTTTTTGTCATTGGAATGATATAAACCATTAACAGATAAAAAAAGAAAGGAATACATAATGTATCCCAGCAAAGTCATGAAATATAAAGGATGTTTCATTTTTCACAATAAGAAAAAATATAATTTTAAAACTATCAAACATTAACAAGCAAAATATTAGCAAAAAAATGCAATTACTAATATACCTGTATTTTTAAGTTTATTAGACTTATTGAGTGTTAATTACCAATATATTTATTGAATCTGATTTTGGTTGGTTTGTAATATTTGGCTATTTAAAAGGTAAAATGAGAATGTTTAATAGAGACACTAGCAAATGGAAGCATTAATTCGCTCAAAATTAATAAAATGTGATAATGAGAACATTTAATACTTCTTTAGAGTACCATAAAATAAAAGATGAAAGATTATTTTAGCTGTGCAATAATTACAGTGTTATTACAATTAACAGGAATTCATGATAAAGGAGAGTTTCAAAAGGATTGCCCACGATTTCACAGTTGGTAACCAGTGGTGCCAGAATACAAACCTTTTTAATTCAGTGCCCATATCACAGTTACATTGAGCAGTGGCACACTTTTTCAAGAACAGACAGAATGTGCATATGAGTTCTAGGGCATTTTTGGAATATATCCATTATTAAATAATAGAGAGATCAAACTCATGTGTTCTGTGTCCTAAGTCAGTTTACTACATACATGTGAATTGATGATGTAGAAAACAATAATACTAAAACGCCAGACATCACATCAACCTTGCAGTCAATCCAATGCTCTTGGTCCTAGTACTATCTAGAGAATTTTAAAAGAAAAAAAATTACTTCCATTGCTTCTTTTATTCACTCATGTATTTAGTACTTTTTAAGTTCACTTATTCATATTTTTTCATCAAATGCTGAATACACCTGTGAATATGAGCTTGATGTGTATTTGATATCTATATCGGTAATAAGTTTATAACCGTAGGTAATGCTTATATTAAGACATGAAAAATCTCTTTGAAACTTACAGAAATTTATATTAATATTAGGTAATGTGAATGATGATAAATGAGAGATAGCTTATACCCAGTGGCACAAATAAATTGCTCATGAAGGAGAAGAAAAACTCAAGCAGAATTATACAATTTGAAGACAACAAGGAGCACCAAGTAATGAGTGGAAGGAGTGTGTGATCATTGGGTAACGAAGTAAAAAATTTAATTTTACTAAAGCAAACAATGTTTCTACATGAGAATAGTAGAACACAAGACTTCATAAATCTGTAAACACACACAGGAGCACGCATAAATGTTGCTCCCTAGATCTTGCTATTACTAATAGTTGCAAACCCTTCATAATCTTAATTGTAAGTACTGGGCTCCCTGAGAGCTCTCTCGCAATTATAACCCTTCATGGACCTCAAACTTACTAGGATCTTCCATTTTTCTATTCTCCTCATTCTAACTTTTCTACTCAGCTTTAATTGATGGGTCAGTGATCACAACAACTCAGTTGCATTAACCTTTGCCCTGCCCACTTTGTCGAGTTCCTTTGGTATTAACAATCCTTGTTAAATCTTCACTACTTCATACTCCATACCCTGTGCTCTTACAGATGAACTTAATGTGGCTGAAACAGTTCCTGTGGTTTGGCACCAAACCATCCAATAAACTAAGAGAAATTTTGCGCTTTGTGGTGTTCAACCTCAGAATGTTTCAACAGTTAATTTTTTCAGTACCCATTAGAAACCTAAATAGTTTGCAGGTTTATAAAAGAGTTCTTACATGCATAAACATATAATAACTATTGTGGCAGTGAGATTCCACAGCCAGTAGTTATACTTAGAAAGTTGTTTCCATTCAGAAATATTTGCTTAATGTTGATCATGTTAATGGTAAAATTTTTAATGTCAAGAGCAGTATAAAACATGTCAAATGACAAACACTGGAGAACACACATATTTAACTAATAAATTATTCACATCATCTATTAGAGCATATTTGTTAATATTTTTAGATCTTTTGTTAATAATCTATTAACCTGCTTTATTTGGATATTTCCCAAATTATAATTAGCCTGATAATTTCTCAAAAATTAAGGAAAAATAAAATCTGTTTTTGTATTTATTTTAAAGAGAACATTGTGCATGACAACTGTTTTTTCAATGCAAATTTTAATAAGATATTACTTAAATGTACAAATGTTTTTAATATTGCTAAACAATTGGCTGTCTTTTTGAGAAGTTTTTTCTGCTACAGATCATATAGGCACAGCAGATATCTCAGAAGCTATATATGTATATATATAGTATAAATATGTGTATATATATAGACCTATATATATATATACAGCTATCTATATGATCTATATGTGTATATATAGAGACAAATTGCTGTATATACACATATACAGCTCTCTGTCTATATACTATCTAGATACTATCAAGAGAGTATGTGTGTCTGTGTGTATATATATACATATGTATATATATACAGCTATCTGTCTATCTGTCTACATAGACTCTCTCTCTCTAGAGTCTTAGTCAAGAAGCACTTGTGAATTGAAAAGTTCAGGATAAGGCCTAGAGCATTTAGTGACATAATGGTGAAAATACCACTTCATTAGCTTAGAAGCCACATTCACTTGTTTTTCTTTTTTTTTTTACGAGTTAATGCCAAATCAATTACATCCAAAGATAATATAACTTTAATAACAATTATTTGTAATAGTCCTACTTTTATTTTAAAAAGTGGATTAAAACCTACCAATATATAGCATTATTGTACCCATATAAAGATCAGATCTCTTTTTTAACGTTTGATAGATGTGAATTTAAATGATGTATTCTTTTAATAAGTAAATGGAGAATTACATATATGTATATTATTTAGGTTTTTACTGTTGACATTTTTACTAGTGCTTAATCTTCAAAATAAGAAAGCAATAAGGAATTTTATTGAAATATCTTAAATATTATTTAACATTATGTAATACACATGACAATTATAAAACTACAAAACATGCAATAATGCAATAATGCTGAGTGTCTGATTCTGTATTACTGCATCAGTGCTAAGATGCAGAGTATAAAAGTTTAGATTGCAATGATATACACCATAGTGTGGCCATGCCAAACAGATTTAATGTATACAACAAGTTCTTCAGCAAAAGTTGTGTGATATTGAAGGATGTTCATAATCATGAAAAACATTTCCATTAACCATATCATCATTGAAACTTTAAAACCTTGAAGCTCACTTTATTTTTTTTACCTTTATATGTCCTATTTCTACTAAAAACTTGGAAAATATGTTTTTATTTAATAATAATGAAATATATTATAAATCCTGGAGAAAGACATCTATATTGATGCTCATCTAAGTTAGCATTGACTGCTTTTCCTTTTGCCTAACTAAAAAACTATAGAAATAATGGATACAAAATATACTTAAGATGATCTTTAGGTACTGCAGTGGTGATGTGTGTCATTATATATTTGGCAAAACCCATAGAATGTACAGCACCAAGATTGAACCCTAATGTAAACTATGGACTTTGGGTGGTGATGTACCAGTGTGGGTTCATTGGTTGTAATAAATGCACCATTGTGGTGCAAGAGGTCAACAGCTGGGGAGGCTGTGTGCGTTTGAGGTTAGGAACTTACAATCACTTCATTTTTCATTTAATTTTTCTATAAACTTAAACTTCTCTAAAAAATAAAGTTGATTAAATTTTAAAAACTATAAAATCAATAGCAAAATTATACCCATATCCAAAAACAAATATGGACCTCAAAGTCAGATTGGTAAACAGAGTTGATGCCAGCATTGACCAGTGTGTATCCTAATCTGGGAAACGCGGTCTCACACTGTCCAAAGAAGGGATCTGAAACAAAGATCCTTTTCTAAAGCCTAAAATCTGGAGGAGTTTCAGTACCTAAAAAAGCTCTAGAATCAACATAAGGAAGCCACAAGGATGCTTACTTTCTGCCCATGGTCGTGATTATGGGAGGATAAAAAAACAGCATCAACAGCTAACTACAAAAAGTCAAAACTCAAGACCTGTTTTATCCCTGTTCAGTGATTCCACTGTGCATTCCTCTGTAATCCTAAACCAAGAAATCAACGTGAAAACTGGTTCAGGAACAGAGAAATCCTTTTTGAGCCCAGACAAAAAAAATGATATTCTATTAAGATGCTTTTGCAGTATAGGGCAAATGGTACACAGAACTCCTTAGGGCAAAAAGCAACTTGCAATGAAAAAAAGATACCTGTGAGGCTTAATTACAACATGTAACAGAATATTTTGTATTCCTACAAATGTGGGTGATAGAAGAATCAAAATGATAATATAAAATAAATAAAATTAAGATAAAAAAGAAGACATGAAAATAATAATTTTAGAAAGCTTGCTGTATTCACAAAAAGGAATGCCACCATCCAATCAACAACAGAATTTGAGGAATTACCTCTGCATTACATGGTACTTGATGCTGTAAAAGGTATGCAATTTTAGATGTATTCATTTAACGTTTTATTAAAATAGTATATGATCAAGACTTTTCACAAACACAAAGTGAGAAGATTGAATTACCAACATAAACTTCCAGTATAAAAGCTGTATTGCCTAAAGTATTTGATGAAACACACCATTCAGAAGTCCTCAGCTCATGAGAAGATTTCCATACTTCAGAAGTCCAGTGATTACAGTGTGTTCTTATGAAAGAGTTTATCTTTCTTTCTTAAAAATCAGATTTGATTATGTCGATAACGTTGGCTTGCTTTTCTTTTATTGTGGCAGTAATACTATTGCAAATATTTAAACACGCATAGCATCTGCAAAATCCACATTATGTTGTCCATAGAATTGAAACCCTGCTCTTTAACAGTTTTATAGGAATAGAAAGCTAAATACTTTCTTGTTTTTAATATAGACGATGAAAATTTTTTGGATAGCATTGAAGAGTTCAAAAGGTCGTATGAAGTGTTTTGCCTGAAGCTTCAGTGAAGTAAAATTGGTTTCTTCTGAGAATAAGGTACAAATATGTTTGTATGATATGATTTTTACAAATCATTGTCTCATAATATTCTATTTTATTTTTACAACAGGGATATGTGGGGGTTGATTCCATGGTTTGACTTAGATTTTAAAATAATGACTATTATTGTAAATAAATGCTGAATTCTAAGGGGACAAAGGAGAAACCAGAAAATTCATTAAAACTTCAATGGAGTTAATGAAATATTATCTTTGCAAATAGGGTAAGCAGAGGAGACCAAAAGTTGGTAGTTCAAGAGAAATGTTGGGGTTATATTTTTTAACTATTAGGATACATTATATTGGCAGATAGGGCAATGAAATACCCAAAGATTACTTCCAGATTGCTACCTTAAGCAACTCATCATCTAGTTCACTTCTCCATGTTCTCTTTCTGCACCAACACTATACTACTCTTTGATTCACCGAAAGGGACATGTTATTCCACACAGTGAAGGGTCTGTGAGAGACCGAGTCAGCATGAAGAGGAGTGTTCAGGGACCTGTGTGGGACATCATGCCTTGGCTTTCTCCTTATAACCCCATGTAGAGATTTATTATTAAATATTAGAGAAAATGGGTGCATAAATCTCATTTCATTCGATTAGAAAATGTGTATGTCAAGGAAGAAGACCCATTCCCTATTTACCGTCACAGAGGAAGTAAACTAAGAGAGAATTTTATAGAGATAAAAATATAGAAAGACATAGAAAACTCAGAAAGTAATACATTTAACAAGATGTATATGCAAAGCTGATTAAAATATTGATAAACCAGAGATAGATTATTCATTTTAAAACTGACAGTAAAAGTTCTTTAGTAGCTTGATTCGATTGCATTTGAAATATAATTCTGTTTTAAATAATTGATTGAGACTAATATTCAGAAGCTTATTTTGTATGTACTGCAAGCAATGTTAGTAAGAGCTCATGAAAACTCAGAGCTATATTCCTTGTTTAATTTGTTTGCTGATGGAAATACCATGCCTTGGATTAAGTTTTCAAATTACTATAAAAGCTAAGTTTTCAAGTGAATGTAAAGAATGTGAAAATTGGTAGTTCCACACAGCTCTGTCACGCCTTTCTATGAGTGAAGGAACGAGAAGCAGATTCTCACTATTTGATTATCTATGCATTTATCATCTGTCTTGTCTGCATTTTTCCTCTGAGCACCCTACAGAGGACTGTACAGATAAAAGGTTTTCCATTATATGTAATTTGAAGTAGAACAAATGATATGCAATCATATGCAATGTGAGAAAAATTATGACCATCTCCTCTCCACAGAGACTCACATTTAGCCTCAATTTACTCCCAGAAAGCCTGGGACAGACATCCTTGGTAGTATTCCGAGGGTCAGCAGGGTGGAGAAAGGGAGCTTTCCTACTATGTCAATAGGAACGTGTTAGTCCTCTGCTGGCTTGCATATGTTTTATCCCCACACACTATAGACTTAAGTGGAAAGGGAGACAAAGCACCAACAAAGCACACAAAGGCTCTGGTCATTTCCCCATTGTATTGTCTCCCTGCTTTATACCTGAATTTCTAGACATTGTCTGATTTCCACTTACACAGAAATACAAGTGGATATAAAATATTAGCCATTCCCAGGAAGCCAGATGCTTTAGACAAGTTGGGTCTATAAGGAAGAAAGACACACTCAAGTTATAAGAAAAACATGGTGGTGCATTTAGTGTGAAGAGACAGCTTCATCTATGACCTGGCTCTTGAGAAACTTACTTTTTCTTTTTGCTTTTCAGGGTGTTTAGGCCACCATCCCTGGAACAAATATTATCTCTTCCTGCAATTCCATTGTCTGCCAGTGTTACCGGCAGAGCTACTTTGAGTGCTGGGCAGGAGCTGAAGCCACGATGGGCAGGGGGTTCATTCTGGGGAGTGGCTGGGAGGGGAGATTCTTATGACGTCTGAGCCTGCAGCTCTGAGCTCTGAGTTGAAGCTCTGCTCTCCAAAGCAAGTGTGGCTCAGAAGTGCTTTGGGGTCATCTGTCTTCGCCAGCCTCACCTCACTCTTATTGTCTCAGGATGTTTAGGAAGAAATGAAAATTATATGGCTTAGTCTCAGCATAGCAAGAACTGTGGGGAAGATCATCAACTTTCTAACCTGATTTCTTCTGTGACTTCAGAGGCTTCCTTAACCTCCAGTTAGAAATTTTTATCAGGCATATTTGATTATTATGTATCAAGTATCTGCCTTGTGCCATTCACTGTTTGAGGCAGTTAGAAACAGTGATGGGCATGTCAGATGAAACCCTGCTCTGACGGACCTAAAATCCTAGTGAGTGATAATTAATATTTATACTTTATCTTTTCACTTAGTGATGAATGTTCAAAAGAAAAGCACTCATATCAGAATGAGGTACTTATTCTTCAAAAATTATGATAGATTCTCTTTGTATTTTGAAAATATTTTGGTGGTATATAATAGAGTCAGTTTCTTCAATAGAGCTACAAGCTTGATCCCCTTGTTGGAAAATATATATTACAAGGGCAACATTAGAAACCCCCACGATCCAATCACCTCCCACCAGGTCCTTCCCCCAACGTTAGGGATTACAACTCAACATGAGATTTGGGTGGGACACGGAGCCAAACCATATCAGTTGTTAACTCAGCTCTCGTGTGCTATATCCTTTCCTTCGTGGGATCCCATTAAAAACATTAAATGAAGAAACATAACAGCCAAGGGAAAGATGGAAGGACCCTTCCACGGAAAAAAAAAAAATGGAGCAAATAGCTTGAAGGAAAATGAGAAGGAAAACCTGTTGAAGGATGACGCCGATCTGGAAGAGGATGCCCAGAGTGTAAAGAAGGAGATGGGGATGGGCAACAGGGCTCCAGAGGGCTACCAGGCTGTGCGTTCACAGGTCGGAGGAGCAAAAAGTGCGTCCATCGCAACAAGAAGGGGGACTACTGTGAGTGGAAAGCTTGCTCATGGAGAGGGGGACATTCACTCCTCTTACTGTCCCCTATCCCTGCAGTCCCAAGGAGAGAGCACCCCAGTTATGTGATTGTGTGTACTATTTTTTAAATGTCAGTACTGGTTTGATTTTTAACTAAGTAAAAATGGAAAATTAAACAGAAAGTACAGGGTATCTGTCAGCTTCCCAGAATATATCTTTCGGGTCTTGTGTAAAGAAATTGAGATGTAATCTGCTTTTCTGAGAACACTACATTTTAATTGTTAATTATGATTTAATTAAATTAAAATTTAATTTAATTTTAATAGTTGCTCATGAAGTGAGGAAGAATTTTTGTTATTCAATTTTTTTTTTATTTTTATTTATTTATTTTTTTGAGACAATGTGTTGCTCTTGTTGCCCAGGCTGGAGTGCAATGGCGTGATCTCTGCTCGCTGCAACCTCTGCCTCCCAGGCTCAAGCAATTCTCCTCCTTCAGCCTTCTGAGTAGGTGGAATTACAGGCACCTGCCACCACGCCTAATTTTTTGTATTTTTAGTGGAGACAAGGTTTTGCCATGTTGGCCAGGCTGGTCTCTAACTGCTGACCTCAGGTGATCCACCCGCCTCAGCCTCCCAAAGTGCTGGGATTACAGGCATGAACTACCGTGCCCAGCCCTTTGTTATTCAATCTTAAGAGTGTCAGTTGCTGAACAACAAACTTTTAAAAATATTCTACCTGTAAAAGTAACGCCTTTCACTAGTGAAAATTTACAAAGTAGAAAAAAAATAAGTATAAAACAAAAATTAGCCATAAGCACTTTATTCAAAAAATAACATTTTATTGATTATCTTTAGGGTTCTTTATTGTGTTAAACTTCATATATTTTGAGTTCATAGTGCAAATTACATTTTTTAATATAAGTTAATTCACATATTTTTGTATATTACTAAATATTACTTTGCTTTTCTTGAGACGAGATCTCACTGTGTCCCCCAGGTTGAGTGCATTGGCATGATCTTGGCTCACTGCAGCCTTAACCTCCCAGGCTAAAGTCATCCTCCCACTTCATTTTTGTATTTTTTGTAGAGATAGGGTCTCGCTAAGTTACCCTGGCTGGTCTCAAATGCCTGGACTCAAAGGATCCTCCGACTTCGGCCTTCCAAAGTGCTGCAATTACAGGCATGAGCCACTGTACCTGGCCTAAATATTACTTTTATAGTTATTTGATAGTCTATGTTTGAATACATTATAATTTATTTAAGTATGCTACTGTTACTATACTTACGAAGTTGTTTCCAGGCTTACCTCTTCCAAGTTAAGCTATTGTAAGAATCTTTACACAATAATGGGTCTGACTTTAGTGTGGACTCTTAAAATGGATCATGTCATTTAAATAAATGCTTCAAGCCCCTGTTCTATATTCCTAAATCTTTCCCAGAAATATTACGTCATTTATGTTTCTCCACTAAATGGAAGCTTTGCCTCCTCACTGTAGCCCCACCAGCATTTGGTAATATAATTTAAAAAGGAAATCTCAATTAGAGAAATTTTAAAAAATATACATTGCAATGCTTTTTTTGGATTACCAGTGAGATTAAACTTTAAAAACTTGAGTTTAACGAGGCTGTACTTGTCAGGAAAAGGGGTCTCAATCCCTCTTTCTAGACCTTTGTCTATGTGAACCACATTTTCTGGTATAGTTGGCCACTCCAGCCATTCTACGTCCTTCTGCTTCCTGCTTGTGTGGTGTGGGGTGTGTGTGTATGTGTGTGTGTGTGGCGGGTGTGGGGTGTGTGTGTATGTGTGTTTGTTTGAGAGTGTGGTCGCTGACTTCGAAAGGGACGGCCAGTTTAAACACTATCTTGAGAGTTTCCATGATTTTCTTTGTTTCGTAAAGATTGGGGTGGACGGTGGAAAGATTGTATCAGCGCTTCCGGTCAGACAACACAGAAAATGGCAAATTTTTTCTAGTTAATAGGAGGCCTACCGTGATTGTCCTATTTATATTTGCAGCTCCCCGCCCCCACCCACACACTGCTCTATTTTTTTTCTTAGCAATGATCACCTCAAAAATCCATAAGGTACTTATTTATTATGTTTATCGGTTACTTTCCTCTAAACAATACTAGAATGTGAACTCTACAAAGGCAGGGATTATGTTGTTTGTTCTGTGTTGTTGACTGCTACAAGACATCTAACTGATGTAAGAATTGCATCCATGATAGGTGATCAATCAATATTATGGGATGGATGTGTGACTCTAAACACTGTCAAATGATATATAATCAGTTCACAGTGTTCTCTAATAAAGGGATGACACGTTGAGCATAGTGCTTTGTTGGTGCTTAATAAACTTACATTGAATAAAGAAACAAACAATGAGTGAATGAGTGAATTTTAGAAATGCCTACTATTCCCATTTGATGATTAGGTTTATTATGCAGTTATTTAAACTAATTATCCAAGACTATCTGGTGTTAGTTACCCAATTTCCAAATACAAGTTAACTAGAAATAATAACCTGTCTTTGCTGGGTATACATTTCCAACTGAATAAAATGAAATATCTCCAAATGTCAGAAGCCGAAGACAAAATTAAACATTTTTTCACTGAAATTCTCTCACTTATATTTCCATTTAATAAAACTTTCATTACAAGTGCATATCTTTTATAGACTAAGTTTATTTTTTTTTATTAAAAAGAAAGCATCCATGCACATTTCTAAAGCAACATAGGAATGAAGGAGATGTGTCTGGGCCGGTGGTGGGGAAGCCTCTAGGTGACTGCCCATGAGTGGATGCAACATAACAGATTCCAGCAAAGAAAGAAAATTAATTTGCAGATCCGTTGCTGTAGGACCAAGAAAATTTGTTTCAGGAGCTGAGCAGCTCGTCATTGCCATTGTAGCAGCTCTGTTTCCAATTCTGACTTTCTTAAGTCAAGATTCTGAAGATTTGGTACCCCAGGATATGCAAGTCTTCTGCGCCTGTGGATTTGATGTGAGGAAGAATCCCACTGTTCAGTAGCAGAGGCCTGTCAGAACAGAATTGACAACTTTCTTCTCTCATTTTTTGTAATGTGCCTTAGAACTAAGGTAAAAGAAAAGAAAATAAAAATTGTTATTTCTTCATGAAAAAATGAAACGCTTAAAATTCTCTAGTGATTTCTGGATCTCCAGTGGCATTCAGTTGATTCCCCGCTGTTACTACTTACTTTTCTTGATCAAACATACATGTTCTTATAATCTCTACCTAGCCAGAGTGATACCAATGGAAAAGTCAACCAAGACGGGAAAGAAGATTCTATCTGGCACTTAAACACACTGAACAATTTATACCTTCATCATTATGGCACACTTACCTGTAAATTATGCTCTAATACTCTGGAGTTAATTTAGGTTCATGCTGTTATCACCGTGAAGACTGATGTCTGCATGATATTGAATTTGTGCATTATTAAGTTACCAACCAATAACCTCAGACCTACACAAATCAAGGACTCAAACAAGCCCCAGCAGAAAGCCTTGCAGACAGCACTCACAGGGGCTGTTCCGATGAAGGAATCAGCATGTTTCTAAGAAGGAAGGTCAATATGACTCCTACATGACATGTATCCCACGATATGCGTTGCTTGGGTGAGGGGTTTGGCTTCAGAGGGTTTTGTTGCTAGCACTTTTGGATTCTTCAAGTGGTCCAGGGCAGACTGGGCTGTGCCACTTCAATGTAACCCCAATTCTGCTTAGCATGGTCTCAAGCCAATCCTCAGGAACCTTTTGTTTCTGTTCCCAAATTAGAAGTTGATCCTTCCAGTAAATAAAGGTCCCTAGGGGACTTACATTAGGGAAACCATGTGAATGTCAGTGCTTATCTGATGAAAGGTGCCTCCTTCTAAAGTGAACTGTTATTTCTTGGTAGCCAGACTCCTTGCTCCTTGTCCGTGTGTGTGTGTGCGTGTGTGTGTGTGTGTGTGGTGGTATGGGGGGGTGTGGGCAGAGGTAAGAGAGGAATCTAACATCTATAAGCTACAGCAAAAAGAAAATGCAGTTCCCATTTAGGGTTTGACTATAGAAAATGAGATGTAAGGCATACAGTTGTTGAGATAATCTTACACACTTAGGCAGTAGGTTCCTTAAAGCACAAAGCACAGGAGAAACGTCCCGTTTTTCTAATTGTTCTAATAAGTTAGACCAAAAAAGATAAAACCTGATACATGTGTTTGAACTAAGCATGTATTGTAATCATGATAAAGCATTGCCTTGCAAAAAGCTACTGAGAAAGTAGACCAATGACGCATTTTTCTCATAAGTTATTTTCCCTTAAATGTATTGTTTGTGTAAACTGAGAAAATTCCCACTATTTGAAAGAGGGTGTTTCCTTCTTTTAATAGAGAGCACTCAAAGCTCTAACAAAAGAGTGCAGCACAGGTGTTCCTCCCAGTGGTGTTCAGGGCCATTTTGGAGCCATATCCTGCCACTGCGCTCAATGGAGAGACCCATGTTGCTTTTTCTCCCTTGTAATACTAACCAACCACATATTGTGCAGAGCTTCCTAAAATCGTTACACGTGGGGTCAAATTGAAGACTGTTTTCAGCCTTCTTTTATTTATAGATGTATTAAAAACAAATATTTCAGCAAATAACCTCTACTTTAAAATTAAAATGAAACAATCTGCTATTTTTGGTTTTAGGGACATATTTGTTAACTTGTTTAAAAATAGCATTATTAGCTACATTTTTGCAAAATATATGCTAACAGATATAAATGTTAAACATATTTGATACCTATATTAATAGTATATGGCAAATCTGGATTCTGTCAAAAAGCACAGCTGTAAGTTGAAATAGCATGAAACAAAACAATCTACATAAAGAAATTGCCAACATTCTATCAAGTTAATAAAACCTAGCTAACTTGGCTTATAATTCCTCATATGTTAAACAAAACATTTTTCTTTTTAAAGTTTTAGTGAAATGTTGCAAAAAGAAACACCATTTTCAGGGTCATTTTGCAGCACGCTTTTGTTGAACTAATGTGCATTTCTATTTAAAAGTTCGACTTCAGTTTTCCTATACAATTTGAGCTTTATCTTGACATTTTGGATTAAATACATGGGTTGAAAAGGTAATTAGTTTTTGCAGTGTTATTTCTGGAAAAAATATAGAGAAATGTAATGATTATTCTTACACTAATTAAACTATGTGGTAAAAGAATTGTTTATTGTAAATGTTACAAATCTGAAGAGACACACCTATTGAATAAGGCCACACAAAAGCTAAAGTCTGTTTTAACACTTAAAATTGTCTAAAAATGGATAGTATAATGAATCACAACCTTATCTTGACTAAATACTTTCATTTTGAAAGATAATATATGTAAAACTTTTTAAAGCTTCATGAAATCTAATTTTTCATTTTCCTATAATTTTCCTATATATAAATGATGGTGTGTTTGGAGAAGGTTGTAATGTTTATTCCACTATGACTGTTAAAGAAACTGTTTTATTTTGGGTCTGATCATACTAGTTATCCTTTTGTAGATAAATCAACAGTTTGCAATTAACTTTTTTTTAATTAAATAAGACCACTGATGTTTCTTTTTGAATTAGTTATTGGGCATGTAATTAAATAATAAAATTTTGTGAATAGTAATTCTTTTTAAATAAGAGTATACTATGATGAAACCAATTAAATAGAAATGAGTCACATCTATTAAATAGAAATGATTTTGATAGGAGAAAGCCTTGAAATGATACCAATAATTTCAGTACAATTGTTAATATATTACATTTTGTTATATTAAAAAGAACGATAATTAGGCATGAGTATTTAAGCCATTCGATTACTTTTTTTCAATAGTTTTAACTGCTTAGTGATTGACCTATAATACACAACTCAGATAATTGCGAATAACCTCATATAGATTACTTTATCAAACCTCTAGGTCAGCCACTATCTTTTTAAAATTGCACAAAACATTACCATATCTTGAACAAAGTAATTTAAAGCCTGAAGAGGAATTTCTTCAGGAATGTTCTCTACCCATACAGTTTGTTTTCACTGGTGTTAAAGTTGATGCTGACATGTGCACGGTATAAGAGGCTTAGGTGGCATATTTGTAAAATCATCGCGCTGGCATACTATGTGCATTTGAGATGTATTCAATGGCTTACAAGTTCCAATGTCCCTTAAATAAATGACGCACAGGAGGATGCACTCTGCTCTATTTAGGTGTCTTTTCAGGTAGAAAACCAAAAAGGTATTTTCCTTATGCCCTTTCCTATTTGTCTCAGAAACAAATGTTAATGTTTTATATATAATTTACCTTAACCGATAATTGGCAATAAAGATAAAATAATTTACTGTTTTAAGATTCCTCCGTGTTAACTAATTAAACCAGCGGCAGGCGTGGGGCACAGGACAATGGCAAACTTTCAGCTGAATTAATTTTATGGAAGACCAGCTGAGTAATTGGACTCCAATTACAGGCAGTTTAGCTCCATCATCACCTTCACATGTAATTAAATGGAATTGGTTGATACAGCTTCTATTTTTATGAGGGCACTTACCAGCTTTTTGAACCCCACTGTGTCTTTGGATCCAGGCCAGTCAATTATTAGTCATTTCTCTTTCAAATGGAAATGCTTTGGATTCGTCATATCTTTTGTAATGCTTGCATGGAAAATCTCTCTGTTTTGCAAAGTTGTGGTATATTGGAATCTCTATAGTTCTACATAGATGGCATATTCATTTATGTTGGAATGTAGTCAGAGGAGCACCAAAAGGTCACAGCTACATGAATTCGAAGGTTTGCTGAGATGACAACCTGTGTCATCTCAGTGGCTGATGAACCTGGTACTTTTGGAAAAACTTCAGAATGGACCTTAATTAATTAATTTATTTATTTTTGCAAAACTCATCCGGAAATCACTATGCTTACTTTTCCAAAGTTCAGGTAATTTGATTCTCTTGTAAGGGACACTTACTATATTTTGCGAAATATATAGCAATGCTATAACAAAACTCTGTTTATCCAAATATTCTGTAAATAAATTTTCACATATATAATGATGAATTGATTATGAGGGTTTGATTTGCATGTGTACAAATTTCCTTTGTTTATTATTGCAAATGTGTACTAAGCTGAAAGAATATTTATAGTATAATAAATTTTTGAAGACATACCACTTATTAGGTTTTATTCATTAGTCTGTAAGCTCAGATTTGCTTTAGATGTCTAAAAAACATTCTTGGTAAAAGAGAAAATATATTTTTTAGATGGCAATTATTTTGGGAGAATATCTTTGTTTATTCTAGTCTAATCTGTTAAAGGATATAATTTATTAAACAAAAAATATTATTTCTAAGTTATATTATCAATCACAATGAAGTACAAATTACTACAAGGGTATATGCAGTTTTGACTATACTGTACTGTAAACAGCATATTTGTTCTTAATAGTTATTTTTAAACTTTGTAATAATTTATCAGTGGCAAAATAAAATTTACCAATTACAAAGTGCTACCAGTAATGACCCTTCATAACTCACTATGATGACAAAATCATTTCTAATTTTATCTAAGAAAAAAGAAGGCCATCAATTTGCAGGACATAAAACTGGAGAAGCAAAGAATGGTCTGACATTCATTAAAGAAAAAAATTTATTTTAACCAAACAGTATAATTAAGTGAAGTGAAAGCATTTTATTTCATAGCCTTGTAGCTTTAGTTTGAAAGATTGTGAATATGACTTGAAGTCTTCCTTTCTAAGATTTTCTAGCTTCAATTTTCTGAAAAATTTCTTATTTGGAATTCAGCAAATTATTAACAAGGTAGTGAAACTTCTCAAAGCTATATAAATTCCAAATGATAAGTTAATAATTAATATTGATCTCTAGGATTGTGAAAACTCTGAGTTATAACAATAATTTTCAATAAATCTACCCAACCAAAATTATAAGGATTGAATCTAATCATGTGGATAATTTAGTTTTCATATTTACTTATATTTTTAAAGCAACCTTGATGCTAAATACCTAATTTAAAAAATAATGTTAACATGTAAAAAAGAAGTGTAAGTTTAGTCTAATAATGTATATATCATATAATTATATTTTAAAGAGGATGTGTTAATAATATCTATCACTCATAATCTTGGCACCCAAGTACATAATTTAATTTCACATTCTGAAAATAGTTTTATATATTTAATAAATATATTCTACATATTTAGCAAAACACACTAGGCTATTTTTTAACTATGCTTTCATCAACTGTTGCTCTTTTCTATTTGAAGATAAATAGAAAAAGTTATTTTGATATGGCTATTTTAAAAAAAGAAAATCTCTTTTACATTATTATTTTAACAACATAATTTTTCTACTGAACTCACTTTTTAATTGATTATATCCCTTATAAAAATAGGAAATATTTTCAGAATATATCTAAAACCCAGTGCCCTTGGCAGTAGACCATGGCAGATTATAATTGCCTTTGGTAAAAACTTAGTGTTTAGATTTCTAAGGACACGACATTACAGTATCTGACATCAACCTCCCGTCCATTCATCTACATTCTCATTGAACCCTCAAAAGTGAATGGAGAAGCATTAGGTTTCTTACATGAACTCCCAAACATTTAAAAGCCTTCTTGGATTGAAGTTACACCAAAGACTCCTGAGTGGTTAATATCGAATGCAGCTAATATATTACACAGTCCCAAATTAAAATAAGGGAATCCAGGCAGTAACAAAATAATTCACAGTGCAACTTCAGAGTTGTCCTAATACAACGATTTCATTTTATAGGAAAGCGGGACAACTCAGTTATCTCCTTTGTATATACAGAACAGGTCGGAGTTAAGTTTTGATAAAAAACATAAGCTTCACAATTAATAGACCCTACTTTGTAGGGTATTTTTAAAGTATTTTAAAAGCACTTTAAATAAAACACAGAAGCAAAGATTGCCTCCGCAGTCTTAAAACACTTTACCTTGTGGCTCTCAATAAGTGGATTGATGGTTTATTTAGAAAAACATTTCTAAAAACTAGAGCATGAAAAACAAGGGAAATAATTAACTTTGCCCCAATTTTTATTATAATTTTATAATCAACTTTTCTTTTCTGAATTATGTTATAAAGATTGTCATTGTTGCGCTTAGTTGTATGTCTGAAAGCTAAATGGGACGTTAGAATTGATATAATTAAATTCAACCAGTTTAAAAATAAGAAAGTTGAACATGGAAGAGAAAAAGGACACAGCAATATTTGGTCAGAAAACATAATCATATAATACATTTTTTGCAAGCAGTAATGTTAATTCCACTATATTTTGTGTAACCCCAGCTTGATATTTTTATGTTTGATTTTAATATTTGTCTTTTAATGCAAAATATTAATTTATCTAGTCAAATATTAAACTCTCATGGTAAACACTTTTACATAGCACTAAAAAATACCTGGAAACTCCACTTTGAAGATAGCCTTACGCTACAATCATTAAATCTGTCTTTTTGGGAGAACAGGTGTAAAAAAAGTAGATCTTATATTTGGAGTATAACATTTTTATGTGCCCCGATATTAATGCTGTTAAATTTTTTCTAAAATAGTTAATCAATTCTCACTATAATATTTGTTTTATTTCTATAAGAAGCAAAAAAAGAGGATGATTGCTTTTAGGCAAATTGCATAAACCCTGTTTAAATCTAGACAAAACTTGGAGAAATCCTTCCCAGAAAACACAGGTGATTAATGGTAGAAGTACACATTTACTGCTGTTAAATCAATGCAGGTTTGTCTTTAGTTTTGCAGACCTCTTAAGTCGCCAGTTTCACATTATGCAAAAAGGACTCTCTTGATCATAGGGAAGAATCGACCTTTGCCTTCCCTGGGAACAGAATAAACTTTCAGGTATCATCTGGAATAAGGAGAATGTGTAATAAGATGTTTGCCCGTCTCTCTCTAGCTTCCCTAAGAAATAGTTTAACTGGGATATTCGGCCTCCCCGTCCACAAACATTCTTCTTTGCATACAGTACAACAAAAGCCTGTGTTTGCCCGTGGTGTCAGCTTAACAAAGTGCAGGGTGAGCACCAGCTTCCTGGGCAGAGCAGAACATCAATAACCCAGTGGGAAGTGGCGGGGACAGAAGGCAAACACGGGTCAGTGAGGGAAAGCCTGGCGGGTGGTGGGGCACAGATCTTCAGACACAATAAAGAGAATGACATCAGAGGGATTCATCCTTCTTTTTAATCTGAATTCTCAGTTATTAACTAAGACATAACATCATATAGGAACAACAAAGGAAGGCTCGGCCACTTTTCAGCTGCCTTGCAGATGGCATCTAAATGGCAGACTCAGTGTTCCTGTGAGAATTTGCCAGCGGCCGTTGTGCTGGGAGAGTTACTCAGCTTAGGGGAAAAGGAGCACACAACTGTGCCGGCTTAAGTGGATATTATTCCGTCATGTACACCACTAGGCCTCCCCCGTTTTCTGTCATTATTTATTAGGTGCACGTGAACCCCATGCAGAATTTTCAAAATTCTGGCATATTTTTTCAGTGAACAGCTGGCAAAAGAAAATAATGCTATGTAGCCATCTCATGTATATAAGGACATACATTTTTTAAAAACAGCTGAGCAGGAAATCATTAGTTTTTACGTCAACTGGATTTTATAAGACCTGATTGCAAAATATTTCTCTTGATATGCGTATTACATCAAAGAAATATTTACTGTTTTTCTATGTTAACTATATCATCAAGGGGAAGCATAATTGAGAAGTGATAATACATTGAATGGATTTCTTCAGGATATGGAAAAATTTGCTTTAAAAAAATTCATGATGCCAGCGAAGTATATTGGCTCTGTAAATAGAATCATTTCTATGAGAATTCCCACTTCTTTGTTCAGAATTTTACTTAATCAGGGAAGCAGCATAGCGTGTTGGATATTTGTGTCACAATAAATAGAAAATATGGGGGAATGCCATTATCAACACAACACTACTGCATCAGACAAACTGAAAGCATCACCCTAAGTGTTAATTCAAATGTGCAAACCACATAAAGATTTACTTCTAACTATTTATTTTGAGGGGTTTTGAAGAAATGTTTACAGAATTTTTTTTTAATAAAAACACAGTGAGGTAGAATTTTCCGGCAACAGTTGTAAAACTACAAATTCCAGGTAACTTCTTCAAATATTTATACATCTGCTAATCACACAAATTTGATGTAATCCACCTTCTTCCAATTTCATTTACTTACTAGATTAATAATCAACCTTATTGCTCTTTATATCTGATAATTTTTTGAATAAAATCTTAATGTTTGGCCAAATATTGACTTTCTTTATACTGAAGTAAACACCATTTTGGTTCCTGTTTTATTTTAAATATAGTGAATTGTTATGATAACACTATGTTTTAGGAGCAGCACCATAGTTGCTTTATAGAACAATATGTCCCGTCGGCTTTCATCATTAGGAAGTAGATAAAACATATCCGTGTTATATTCAAATGCATGCGATGGCAGGGTGCTTAATGACCTAGTTCTACCTTATTAAATCTGTACAGGATATCTGAAAAACAAAGTTTTAGAAACAGGAAATCAATTCACCAGAGATTTTAAGGAAATAGTACTCATCATTGCTATATTTAACTAATGAAATGGAATTCTGTGATGGAAATTTATGAATATGTTCAGAAGTATAGCAATATAGATATACATTAGAATTTGTTACTAATTCAATTATTCTTTTTCACCTAATCTGTTAGGTAAAAGCTTAACTAAACAAATTAATATTGAGTGGTTCCCAGGAGGCCAAGAACCATAGACTTTGTGGTAATGCAGAGGAAATGAGTTTCAGATATGTGTATCCTTTGGGGAAAATGGCTGAAGTTCAACTCAGGAGATCATGGGCAGTAGTGCCCTATTGATCTCTCTTCTGCAAGGGTAGCTATCATGAAAGTGAGTAGGTAATCTCCAAAGTAACTAGGGACTCAACTATTATATAGGCTAAAATCAATATTCTTGAATTCCACAGTTAAAAAAAATGTCAGATGCAATTCTAATATCCAGATGCAGTCAGCTCATTAAGTAGAACAGAAATCATATCAAAGTTTCAGCTGGGGGAAGGGAGATGACAGGCTGCTTTTTTCCACAATTATGATTCACAGGATGTTTGAAAGCATAGATATAATACTATATTTTAGAAATTGTTCAAAGAGAATGAAGGTAGCATTCAATGTAATAATAAAGTATCCTTCTATACTTTTACAGTTGTCTTCTTTAAAGTTGTCAGAAAAAGTAAAAACCAGTGCAATCAATTCACCTATGTGCTCTTCTTGTACAGAGATATTTCTTAATGAAATGAAGAAAGTGGCTGTCTGCAATTCTGAGAAATCAAATTAGTGGAGTGGTTCTGTCTGAAAACCTTAAAGGCTTATTATTGTCATGTATTCCTCTTTTGATTTTTTTTGATCCATTTATTTCGATTTTATTTTTGATTCTTTTTTTTGATTCATTTATTCATTAAACAAATATTTGCATAAGGAATTTTTACTCAGAATTACCCCAGGCACTAGAAATACAACATTGAACTGAACAGATGTCATGTCATGAGACAATTGACATAAAAGGAGATGAGATTTTTAACAAGTGTACAAATATATAATGTTAGTGATAAATGTTATGAAGCAAAATAAGAGACAAGGAAGTGAGGAAGACTCCATGTATATATATGGATGGTGTTTTAGTTTGGACTGCTGTTAAAAAATGCCAGAGACTGGGTAGCTTATGAAAAACAAAAATTAATTCATCACACTTATGGAGACTGGGAAGGTCAAGGTCAAGGTCAAGGTGCAGGTGGATTTGGTGCCTGGTCAGGGGTCCATTTCCTGCTTCACTGGTGACATCATCTCACTGTGTGCTCACATGGTAGAAGGAAGAAGGCAGCTCTCTGAGGGCTCTTTCAAAAGGGCGTGAATTGCATTCACGACAAATTTACCTTCATGGCCTAATCACCTCCCAAAAGGCCCCCGCTTTTAATACCATCATCTTGTGGGTTAGGATTTCAACATATGAATATGAGGGGAACACAACATTCAAATCATGGCATTCTGCCCCTGTCCTCCCACATCATGTACTTCTCATATGCAAAATGTATTCATTCTGCCACAATCGGGTCAAATGTCTTAACTCATTCAAGCATCAACTGGAAAGTCTCAAGTCCAGAGCCTCATCTAAATATCATCTAAATCAGATATGGCTGAGTCTCAAAGTCTTGTGGCAAATTGCCCTCCAGCTGTAAACCTGTGGAATCAAACATAGTATGTGCTTCCAAAATACAATGATGGAACTCGCATAGGATAAATAGTCCCATCCTAAAGAGAAAAATAGGATAAAAGAAGGGAGTAAGAAATCCTAAATAAGTCTATAACTTTAAGGCCTGAGAATAATTTTTTTTTCACTAGAAGCTCTGTCCTCCAGGCTCACTGGGGTGGAGGTTCCACATTCTGGACCCACTAGGGTGGTCCATTAGGGCAATGGCCCTGTCCCCGTGGCTTTGCACAGCCCCATCCCTGCAGAGTTTCCCTGCAGTAGTCCCACTTCCATGGTAGTTTTGTCCCTGTGTTTGACATCTGCAGCTCTCCCAGGCTGGAAATCAGCTCTACCAGTCTAGGGTTTCAGGGGCAGCCTATCCCATGATTCCATCAGGTATTGCCATAATGGGGACTCTCTGAAAACCCCCATGGTGGTTTTCTGCTTAGGCTTTGTGGTTATCTGGGCATCCTCTGAAATCTGGGTGGAGCTTTGCTGAGTACTGTGCATGCTGTGCAGGGACCCACCAGTGTACCCAAGGAATACAGTGAAGAGTTCAAGTAGCAGAGCCTTGAGGCAGCATGGGGAGCCAGCACCAAGGTCCCATGGGCACTCCTGTCCCCACTTTTAAAATCAGGCTCTGGAACTCTAGCCCTGTGATGGGAAGGGGAGCACCTATAGTCTCTGAAATGCCTTAAAGTTCATTCTTCCATTGTCTTGTTGAATACCACTTCACTGATCCACATCAATTCTTATCCAATGGTCCCTTGTCTACCCTATTGTTTTTCTCTCCCAAACACATTTTTCTCATTTTTTATAATATGGATAGGCTGATAAGTTATTTTTAAGCTTTAAGTTTTTCTTATGTTTTTAATAAAAGTTCTTTCTTCATATTGCTTCTCCCTTCTCATATTTTACTATAAATATTTGAGAGTAGCCAAGCTGCACTTTCAACACTTTGCTTAAAAATTTCTTCAGCTAAAAATCTTATTTTACCACTTGCAATTCTACCTTCGATAAATAACTAAGACATAAACATAATTCAGCCAAATTCCTTGCCACATTATAACAAAGTTTACCTTTCCTCCAGTTTCCAATTAAATGTTCATCATTTTCATTTTAGACTTCATCAGAATGCCCTTTACTGTGTTATTTCAACCAACATTCTGATCATAACCACTTAAGTATTCTCTAAGATGACTGAGGCTTTCCCTACACCTCTCTTCTCCTTCTGAGCCCTCACCACAATCACTCTGAATAGTTAGTCCATTCACTGCAATGTGGGCTTCTTCTAGCATGCCCCTCACAATTCTTGCAAACACTACCCTCTACTCAATTCAAAAACCACTTCCATATTTTAGACATTGTTATACCCCAAACATGGTACCAATTTTGGACTTAGTTTGTTGAAGTTGCTATAACAAGATATCATAGACTGAGTAGCTTATAAAACAGCAGACATTAATTTCTCACAGTTCTGGAGGCTGGGAAATTTAAGATCAACATGCTGGCATATTCAGCATTTGGGGAGTACTCATTTTCTGATTCACAGATGGTGACATCTTGTTGTGTGGTCACATAGTGGAAGGGGCCAAGAGCTCCCTTGGGCCTATTCTATAAGCTATAAGCACACTAATTGTATAAGGAGGACCCTGGCCTTATGACTTTATTACCATGCAAATGATCCCACCTCTCCAGGAATTGCAAGATATTTGTTAAACAATCAGCCAGATTTATCAAGAAAAAAATAGAGGGAAACATAATTTACCTATATTAGGAAGGAATGAGGGGATATTATCACAGATCCTACAGACATCAAAAGAATAAAAACATGGTGAAAAACTTTACACCAGTAAAGTTGGCGAAAGTGTTAAAATAGACAAATTCCTTAAAAATCACAACTTATTAAAATCAAGTCAGGATAAATATAAAATCTGAATAGCCCTACATCTGTTAAATATGCTGACTTCAGAATTATTTGTTATCACATTCTTTCCTACAAAGAACACTCTGGCCTAGATAGCTTCCTTGGTATATTCTGTCAAACATTTAAGAATGAAACAATACTAATTTTATGCAAAAACAAAAAACTTGAGAAAACAAGATAATGCAACAGTTTCCAAACCATTATAGTGAATCAGCATAATCTGGGAAAGACGTTACATGGGAAATAAAGAAAACAAAGAAAACAAAGAAATGGAGGGAGGAATTGAGATGGGGAGGTAGGGAGAGCTTTTATGCCAGGAATGCACAGCTGGTTGGTTTTACATTAAAAAAAAAATCTTTCGGTGAAATGTACTGCACTGCTAGAGTACAAGATAAGTATGATTTCCATAAATGTAGAGAAAGAATTTGACAAAGTTCAACAGATATTCATAATAAAAACTCTCAACAAACTAGGAGTGTAATAGGATATTGCATGACTTGTAGAGTACTGCCTCAACATTTGCTAACTATTTTAACTCTGGATATTTGACAGACATTTCCACTGTAGACATTAGAGTCTTTGCATTCTATACAGAAACATTTTCACTATTTATTCAAGTTATTTAGTAGTATAAGACGCCTTTAAAAATTTTTAAATGTAGATAAGACCATAATAGAATTATATGCATTTCCTCAGATTTGTCCCCATTTTCTCAAAAGTTTTACATTTGATATGAATTTGTTATGATATCCTCTTTTTATAATGCATAAAACATCTACAATAATGTCACAGCTTTTACTCTTGCTATTGTTTATTTGAGCCATTTCTCTCTCTCTCTCTCTTGCTTTAAATCCATCTTGCTGTAAAATTCTTTAGGCTTTTTAAAGAACTATATTTCATTTTGTTAATCATCTTTATTTTATCCCATTTCTTATTATACTAAAATTTACCTTTATATTTTTAATTTTAAATCGAATTTAGTTTTTCAAACTTACGGGCAAAAACTTCACTGGAATCAGTACAGGAATATGACAAACCGAAATGTAATTGACTGATTGTTGAAGGCTCACTGTGAACAAGTCTGAGAGTTAAAAACTCAGGCTTAGAGGGGGCCCACACTCCTGTGGTTTTTACTTCCAGTAACCCTACCAGGTTCTCACACTGAAGAGCTGAGAAAAAAATAAATAAATAAAGTCCTTCATGCTTTCCTTACTGGAAGGGAGAAAAGTATCTATTTCGAATTTTGGACTGAACATTCTTTTCTTAATGTCTATCCTGAAAGGAAACTATTTCACTAGAGCCTAACCCATGGAGATTTTACCAGAGCCTAACTGACTCAGGAGAAGGGAAATGCCCAACTGCAGCCTGCTTGTAGTAGTTAGGGTTCACCAGAGTAACATAAACAAAAGACATACACACACACACACACACACACACACACACACACACAGAAAGAGAAAAGAGAAAAGAGAAAAATGTAAGAAATTTAGCTTAAATGATTATGGAGGCCAAGGATTCTCAAGATCTGCAATCTAAATGCTTGAGAACCAGGAGAATTGATGGTGAAAGTTCCAGTCCGAGTCCAAGGGCAGGAGCTATTCTCATGCATCTCTGGTTATTACAGGGATATAGCACAATGGACATGGTGACTTTGTACTTTGTCAACCTAGGTAAGCTAGAACTACATTTTCCAGAATGCACTATCCTGCAATGGGGCATGGATTTATTGCTATTCTCTGAGGTGGTGTTAGGCCCAGTTGCTGTTGCAGCTCACATACTTGTCTTGGCATGGGGTTCACCTGCTTTGTATGGGGCAGGTCTGTTCTCCCTTGGGCTCCCACTGCAATTCCTTCAGATCTTCCACGTCCTAGGGCAAGGATGTGTTTGCAGCTTTATGTGAGGGGTAATCACTTCTTCTGCAGGTCATCCACATTTTCATGGCTGAAGGTGTTACTGAAATGCCAGGGGTTTGATCCAGGTCCTGCTGCTCACCACGCCATACATATATGTGTGTGTATACATATATGTATATGTATATGTATGTATATGAAAGTTAATATCTATAATATTATATATATATATATATTCCATTAATTCTGTCCCTCTAGAGAACCTTGACTAATACAATTAAACTATATACATCAGGGCCATGATGTTTCATCCATTTTCTCATCTGGCAGTAATTTCTTGAAGGTGTGCTTCATGCATTCCCAGCTCTTCCACTGGCTAGCCTGGAATCTCAAAATCAGTTACTCAACCTCTCCAGACCTCGATTTCTTTGGGAATTGAATTAAACACAGTTTCTCTTGAACAACGTGGAGGGTGAGGTGTGGACTCCCCACACAGTTGAAAATCCACATATAATTGTTGACTCCCCAAAAACTTACCTACGAATAGCCTACTGATGACCAGAAGCCTTATCGATAACCTAAGCAGTTGACTAATACATATTTTGTACATGTATTTTATTCCGTCTTCTTACAAAAAAAGGAGGCTAGAAACAAAGAAAAGATTATAAAGAAAGTCATAAGGAAGAGAAAATACACTTAATATTCATTAAGTGGAAGTGGATCATCATGAAGATCTCCATCCTCATCCACTTCATGTTGAGTAAACCGAGGAGAAGGAGGAAGAGGAGGGAGTGGTCTACATCTTAGCAATGACAGAGGCTGAGGAAATTCCATGTATAAGTGAACCCACAGAATTCAAACCCGTCTTAACTAAGGGTCAACTGTAATTCATTATGGTCTCTTTCTACTCTAAAACTATTATTCCATAAAATCCTAAAAAGGTATATATCACACTAAATTTCATAAGTAGAACAATATTAAATTTATAGCAAGGTCCCAGGGCAAACAGATAAATTCGAATTGATACACTTCACATTTTATCTTCAAATTATATTTTAAAATAAAACTTTAGCAATCACCAAAACCCTTCAAGAAAGAGGAAGATAAATAGAAAATTAAAAAAAAAATAGAAAGAGGAGGAAAGAATATTCTGAGCTATGTATAGCCAATGAATCCCTGACAAATTCTTAGAGCTCATCAGGTTACAAAGTGACAGTGAGAAAACACAAATCTTGCCAATGTGCTGTAATTGATTTTCAATTATAAGGTCCTTTCCCCTTTCTCTTGGTTACACTGTAAAATTTTGTCATTTTTGGTGGATTCCAAAACATGGATTAAACCATATGGATTGAGAAGGGTTATTATGCCTCAAAGTTTCACTGATATGAATTGCCAGAATTTTTCATATTGAGATGTATCAAGAATGCAGCAAGTAATTGAGTCAGTTTTGCCGTTGTTGCCATTGTTACAATCTTTGGACAAAAAGACGGAGGGGTCACTATGTAGCAGGTGACTCTAGGAATAGAAGTCAGAATAATTTCTTATGCAAAATAAAAACCTGTTGGAAAACAAGATATTACAGAGTTCTAGAGTTATTTGCAGAAGGAAGGCCTAAAAGTTCTTCTCTGTGCATTTTAAAGACTCCTAATTTGTTTAGGGAACTTCCACATTTATTTCACAACTTTAATTGCTTAATCTAAATGGAGTTCAAGTTTTTCCAGGGGAAAAAAACTTGGTTTGTCTCAACAGTTGTCAGATTTTGTAAAAGAGACTTAAGCCAAGCTGTTCTAGCAATTATCATTTTATTTAAGAAGCTAGCATTGAAAAATAAAACAACCTTGGATCACCAGCCTGAAATGCATGAGATTTTTAATTACTTTTAAAGACATGAATAATCTAATTTGAAATGTTAACCCTTGAGTGTGCATTGGGACAAAAGTTAACAATAGTATCTTGTTAGTGATAACCAATACTCAACGGTTAGTAAACTATTTCTTACATGAGAATCACTGGTGAGAATGTAAGGTTTACACGAAAAGGCAAGAAATAAAAGTAAATTACTAACTGATAACTTCATTTCTCTAACAGTTTTATCTACACCACTCACTTTAAGAGATACCAACAGTCACACCACACACTTACACTCTTCGAGGGAATAGAAATAAACTCAACATTTTGTGATGTTATAATAAACACATTTTCCGTGGAAAATAAAATTTCACCTAAACTAAATTAAAATGACATTATCATTAGCATAGGAAATAAAAAAATTCTAAAAGACATTAAAATTTGTATGTGAATCTGTATTCATTAACAGTTAATCACAAAGATATGAATGTAATTGCCGTTAAGTACAAGTAAGAATGTTTTTTTTAACAAAAGGGAGTGAAATGGACTAGGGAATTTATTAACCAATTAATAACCAATTTAATAACCTACCAATTTATTAACATATATTGAAAACAGAATAAGTTGTGCTTTTTAAATAAGAAATATCTTTGCTGTTCTATGTGTTTTTTAGCAGTTTGAGATTTATCAAACTTAGATTTGTTTTTTACTGTATTGCGTCAATAATTCTATCTGGTATTCGATGTATTAAATATAACAGAGTTTAGCACGTCCACAGCTTAATAATTGGTGTTATTTTACAAATTCAGTAAGCTGCATCTAACTGAAAATACCTCTGCCAGTGAGAATGGAATGAGGCAGTAAAAGTGAGAGATAAAGCAGATTAGAAAATTGGGGAGGCATGTTTCAAAATTGGGGAGGCATGTTTCAAAATTGGGGAGGCTGAATTAAAAGTACTGGGCTAACATTTGATAGGACAATCAACTGTGCAATTTTATGAACCAAGAAAGTGTACTGACACAAGAAAATGTTATGAAAACAGCAGAGTTAGGAAGGGCATAAGTTCTTTTTATACTCAGAATCTATGATTTTATGGATTCCAGAGAGGAAAGCTGAATGCATAGTGGAGCAGCATTAGGGTTCTCCAGAGAAAAAGAACCAGTAGAATTAATGGATAGATAGATACAGTATATACATAAAATATATATGTGTATATATATTATATATAGTATATGATATATAGTATATATAGTATATACTATACTATATATACTATATAGTATATATACTATATATATTACTATATATAGTATATATACTATATAGTATATATAATATATAGTGTTATATATACAATATATAATATATATATAATATATAGTGCACACACACACACACACACAAACAGAAGGAGAGAGATTATTTTAAGGAATTGGTTTATGTGGTTGTGTGGCTGGCAAGTCTAAAATTTGCAAAGTAGACCAGCAGGATGGCAATCCAGGGGAGATTAGGTGTTGCTGTGTGAGTTCAAGGGCAGTCTGGAGGCAGAATTCCCTCTTCCTTGGGGGATGTCAGTCTTTCGCCTTAGGACTTCAGCTGATTGGATGAGGCCCACTCATGCTGTGGAGGACATTCTGTTTGTTTAAAGTCTACTGATTTAAGTGTTAATCTCGGAAAAAAAAAAGGTTTACTGCAACATTCAGTTGTGTTTATCCAAATATTTGTATATGGTGGCCTAGCCAAGTTGACACAGAAAACTAGCCACCACGGGCACTGTATTGGAAAACTTGAGAGAAAACAGTATTCACAGTTTTTGCTTTTAAAGATGAGTATGAACAGTAGATGGAAGGAGAATCAGCCAAGTAAGGCTTTTGCAATAGAAAGATACAAACTCCAATAAAACACCTGAAGTAACATAAAAATAAGGCAAATGCCCAAAAGATAAAAATGGAAAAGAAGCTACAAAAAGAGTATTTGTTTGGCATTATCTGACTATTCTCAGGATATTTGAAGAATCAAAGGTTCTGGAATAAGGAATAGAGAAAAAAATCTTTAATCCAAAAGGGAGACTGAACTGGTCACTAGATTTTATGGTATAAAATAATATTCTAGTCTCTAGAAGGAGAATCTGCCAACTAGACAGGGAGAAGGCAAGGGAATTCGTCTGTTCTGCTCTAGACAGTACTGAAAATGACATAAAATAAAATAACTCTCTCAAAAAATGTATGACCAGAGACTTACCTTTGGAACAGTAATTCACATCATCTGAGTAGTTCAGGAAGTTTTAAATAGAGAAATCAGCATAAAATGTATAACGTACGATATCCCTGACATAAATTAACACAGCATCTCTCCAGCGATAGGTCCTCAGTACGGGGTAGAGAGAAATCTCAAGGATAAAAACTCACAAAGCATAAGCCTGCATCCAATACTACAAATACATGAGGGGGAAATACCCACTCTCAGTGAAAATCAGTGAAAAATAAAAATAAAGTTTGGCCCTCATTAAAATTAGAAAAGGAGGGGTTTTTTAAATATTAAATATAAAAGTAAGTGTGCCTAAAATAAATCAATTTATAAATGTTGGAATAAAAATATGTTATTAATAAAAAATATAAGACAATGTAGACAAACACTTAATAAGATAATAGTAAAGCCACTAAGAGAAATTCTGGGAGGCAAAAAAAAAAATATTCTCACATATTAAGACAATAAAACCTGTTAAGTCAGAAAATGTGAAGGTATATTGTTTAGGAGCAAAACAGAAATTGTAACCACTTTCTCTAACTATAATGATATTATTACAAGCAGTAAAATATAACTAAATATATCTTATGTAATTGAAATTTTAAATACATACCATGATGGGTCAATGAAGATATTTTAATACATATTTATTTAAAAATATTTTGTATTGAACAAAAATTATATTGAAAAGTTTAGTTTAGTTATTCATATAAGGTGCTACAGAGATCAAAATTTCTAGGAAAAATGCTTATAATCCAAAGGAAGAAATGAACTTATGTTTTAGGTTAAGAAGTTCTCACAGAGAACAGATTCACTAAAAAAAGGTAGACAGAAGAAAATGATAAAGATGTGTCAAAATTAATAATATTAATATAAATAAAATTGAAAAATACTGATGGTCCCTTGACCATTGAAGAAATGAAACCTTAACTGAAAAGGGTACACATAAGATTCATCACACTCATGTCTCATTTTATGGGCTAATAGTTTCTTCATTCCAAAATCTGACAAGGACAGAACAAGAAAGAAAAATTATACTCCTATCTCATTAAGAGTCACTAGCCCTATATACAATATTATCAAGCCAATCTTGAATTATATGTTAGAAAACATATGATTAGGCTGAATTAAATCACTGGAGAGTGAGGATGGCTGACCCTTAGAAATCCATGAATGTAACCTACCACATTAACTAATTCACATAAGAAAATAAAAGATTATCTTTAAAATGCTGCTATGGTCTGAAAGTTTGTGATCCCCTGAAATTCATATTTTGAAATCCTAACCTACAAGGTGGTGGTGTAAGGAGGTGGAAGATTTGGGAGGTGATTAGGTCATGAGGATAGAGCCCTCATGATGGGCGTAGTACCCTTATAAAAGAGGTCCCAGAGATCTTCCTCACATCTCCCACCAGAGTGCACACAGCAAGATGGCACCATCTGTGAACCAGGAAATGGGCCCTCACCAGGCACAATGCAGCTTGATCTTGAACTTTCCAGGCTCCAAAACTGTGAGAAACAAATTTCTGCTGTTAATAAGCCAAGCAGGGTATGGTGTTTTGTTATAGCAGCCTGAACAGACTAAGACAGATGCAAAAAAAGATTTGATGAAATGTCCTCACTCATTCACATAAAAAAAAAACTACTTTCAGAAAATAAGAATAGGTGGTCCTTGCATAAATATTATATTTTCTAGTAGCAATATTTTTAAAAAGTAAAAAGAGTTAGGTGAAATCAATGTAATAATATACTTTAACCCAATGCATATTATTATTATAAAAACTGCCAGCATAAAAAAATCGTTAAGATATTTTGCACTCTTTTTTGTACTCTTTGACTGCCAGTGAATATTTATCACTTACAATAAACCTTAGGTAGATGTAGCTGTATTTCAAGAATTCATTCGCAATGTGTGGCTATTTGATAGCATGGATCTCATGTATTCTAATACAAACTTACAGCAATTAAAATACCAAAGGGTGAGATAAATGGAATGAAGCATAATGCCTCTCACTGATACTTTTATTTAACTCTATAATGAGAAGCCTCAGTAAAAAGATATAAGGAATGAAAAGAATAAAAGCTACAGATATTTTAGATCATAAAATAATCCACATAAAAAATTCAAGAGAACCTTAGACAAACTATTAGAATTCATTTGATAACTTACAATGATTAAAGGATATAAATCATGTGCAAAAAGCAATTGAATTTCAATACATTTATTTAAGTTAGAAAATACCACAATAAAGGATAACATTTACTACAGGAGTATCTAAGGGAAGGAGAAGTCAGTAGCAAAATATGTTCAAATCCTGTGTGGAGATAATTATAAAACATTATTAAAATATAATGCAGAAAATCTAAATCAAAAGAGAAAAATGTTATTTTAATGGTTAAAACTTAATGTCATAAAGATGTCAATTATTTCCAATTAAAATAGCAGTAGCTTTTTAACTGGAACTTAATGAAAACATTAACTTAACATTTTCTGTATTTGGCCAGTGTTAAATTTTTTTTTTTTTTTCGCAGTTGAGTGATTTTATTCCCATGACTGTAGCAAGAACAATGAGGAGAATGTTTTGAGAAGGAGTGGCATTTTACTTTTGAAAAAATTACGTTTGAAATTATGCTTCTATGCAGAACCAGAACTGTGTTCAAGTTATGCTTTTTATTAGGCTGAGACTTAATAAAAAGTAAAAGTTATACATCACATATTTTTGTTTTAGTAGAAAATGCTTTATTTCTATCAAATTGAAAAGTGGGATTCATTCTTCAGGCAAGATGCTTACCAATAATAAATTGTGTTAGTCCATTTTCATGCTGCTATGAAGAAATACCTGAGAATGGGTAATTTATAAAGGAAAGCAGTTTAATTGACTCACACTTCCTCGTGGCTGGGGAGGCCTCAGGAAACTTACAATCATGGCAGAAGGGAAAGCAAATACCTCCTTCTTCACATGGCAGCAGGAGAGAGAAGTGCAAGCAGGGGAAATGCCAGACACTTATAAAAGCATCAGATCTCATGAGACTCACTGACTATCATGAGAACAGCATGGGGGAACTGCCCCCATTATCTAATCACCTCCCACAGGGTCCCTTCTCCAACACATGGGTATTACAATTCAGATTACAATTCAAAATGAGATTTGGGTGGGGACACAGAGCCAGACCATATCATCAGTGATACAAACAACCAGACAACACAACAAGATTAGTGTCATAATCTAATCAGGCTTTTATAACAAAATACCATAGACTAAGTGGCTTCTATACAATAGAAATGTATTTCTCACAGTTCTAAGAATACGAAGTCAAGGGGCTGGCAGAAGTCAAAGTGTTGCCAGGGTGCTGACAGATTCGTAGTCTGATGAGTGTCCACTTCCAGGCTCAAAATGGCTGTCTTTTTCCTGTTTCCTTAGATGGTAGAAGGGAGAGGCAAGAGATTACTCTGGAATCTCTTTTATAAAGGGAGTAATCCCATTGACAGTGGGTTCTACCTTCATGACCCAGTCATCTTTCAAAAGCCCCCACTCCCTAATAACATCACATTAGGGGTCAGGATTTCAACATGTGAGTTTTAGGGAGATGTAATAACGTAATGTATGTCAGTTAGACTGCAGGTGCTTTGAATTAAGCAAATAAACCCAAATCAAGATGGCTGACAACTGGTGCCCAAGGAAAAGCACTCCAACACATAGTAAAAAGACAAATACCTTCTAGAAGATTTCAAGGAACAGTAAACCAAGAAGATAAGTTGTTATTTGTATTAGGCCATTCTCTCATTGCTATAAAGAAATACTTGAGACTGGGTTTGGCTCAATGATTCCTCAGGCTATACAGGAAGCACTGTGCCGGCATCAGCTTCTGGAGAGGGCTTGAGAAGCTTACAAGCATGGTGGACAGTGAAGTGGGAGCCAGCACATCACATGGTGAAAGCAGGAGCCAGAAAGAGAGAGAGAGAAAGTGTGGGGGAGGTGCCACTCACTTTAAAATGACCAAAATCTCCTGTGAACTCAGAGTGAGAGCTGACTTATCACCAACGGGACGGACCAAGCCACTCATAAGGGACCCACCCCCACGATCCAGTCACCTCCCACCAGGCCCCACCTCAAACATTGAGATGACATTTCAACATGTGATTTGGACGAGGACAAATATCCCAACTATATCATCGTTGAAATAGAAATCTGGTTTCAGTGTGAGAGGGGTTCACAGTAAATTAGAACATGCCTTTTTAAGACCACTTTTGTAAGATTATTTTTGTTCTTTGAGCTAATGCAATTTTTCTTGTATGGCTAAATTTGAATAAACTTCATTCACTCCTTCATTCATTCACTTGTTCACTCATAAATCTATATGCCTATATATACATAGATTTACTTGCCAATTCAAAAAGGCCTTATTGACAATTCTGTCCTCCTTAAATAACAACTACTGGGTACTAATTCTATGAAATCAGAGCAGACAAATGCATGGGGTCTACCCTTGAAGACCTCCAAGTCCTAGGAATATGTGACAAGTGCAGTGAAGAGTCAATACTCTCTGTCTTCAGACCAATTAAATTATTTTATTAAATAATTTATTTAAATTAAATTTATTAAATTTAAATCAATTAAATTTATTAAAAATTTATAAATTTAAATCAATTAAATTTATTAAAAATAAATTTAAAAGAAAGCACTGAATAAGAATGAGATTCGTATCTTTTTCCAGCATGAATGGGTAGAGAATTTCCTTAAAAGTGATGCACATGAAGAAACAACGTCTGGGGAGCTGTGGCGTGGTGAATAGAGCCAAATGTAGAACAGGAGTCACTGTTTATTGTAAATGCAGCATAAGTCAGAACAGCTTAGTAGGAACTATTTCAAATTTCTTTCTAAAAACTTTCAGAAGTGTTAATCTTGATAGTTAATTTTAAATGAAAAGTTAATAGAAATATCAAGTCTCAGCCTCATTTATATATATTTTTTCTGGTAAAGAGCTCACAATCTGAATGTGTGCAGGGGCCAAAATGACCTGCAAATCAGTACTTGAATGAACAAAACAATTGTAAAGGACAAGCAGTTTTTAAGCAAACCTAATCCACAAGAAAGCTAATTTTGAATAATTAAAATTATAAAAATTTACCTCTCCCTGAATTATGTTTCATTTATTTCCTAAATGTTACATTTTCTGATCTGTTTCAAAATTATTCATTAGAAACAAAACCAACACATAGCTAAAAAGAAACTGATGACGCACAATGGTAGGCTAGTTTTTATATTTTGTGTACATTCTTTTCAGAACACACAAATCAGTCTTCTCAAAAATAGCCTTGTAATTGGACCTATGTTAAATGCAATATTTTAACTTTTGAGTGGTTAATGAAAAACCATAAATACTATACTAGCTACTGAAGAAATAAATCATTTCCATACTTGAAAGCTTCATAGCCACAGGGTTATATAATAGAAGGAAATTGTAGACCACAGAAGAAATTTCCATGTATTTACTATAATATTGAGGACAGAAGAGAAAAAGCTTTAAACTTTCAGTTGTTAAGACATTGTGAATAACAGCCCAGAGTAAGTAACAAACAGATGAATAATAGTTAACTTAGGGGCTAAACTATAATAGTTGCTGTCTGTCAAAAGAGTGTGTGGAACTATGCTCCTGAAAAAAAGTAGTATGTTTAAATAATTTATGGCATATAAACCATATGGTGACTCTTTATAAAACAAAATACAACTAAAAAATTTTTAAAGGTTGTTTTCTTTATAGCAATGACTGAAATACTTTCAATTATTTTTTAACAATATTTATTGAATTTGCTTAGAATTGGATGTGCTCTTTATTATACTGGGTGAATCATTACCTTTAAAAGTATTAAGAAGTATTAAGTATATATAACAATTAACTTATTTTAAACATGTCAGGAAAAAGTTGTGTCCTTCTTTAAAATGTTCTGGAATATTATAAAAATTGCACTGGGAAACTACTTTTCTCTTTTAACTAGAGAAAGTCACTTTTGTCTATTTAAGCCATTGACTGTATTTTTTTTTTCCTTTTCAAAAAGTCAGCATAAAATTAAACAATTCCATCAGACATTTAATAAAAACATGTAGTTTCTGGTATTTGAAGTCCTTTGGTGCTTTTTGCTACCTTAAGTTCCACTGTCTTCCTAGTGAATTCGCTGTGCCATGGCATGGCCTGTCTTTCCAGTAAAAAGAGGTTTAAGGAAACAAAAATCAACCCTTCCTGGAACATGTTTTTGACTGGAACAGGAAGATCACTGTATTCCGGAGGAAGGAATATTATAATTGTAATCATGATGTCTGCAGTTCATTTTTGCTTAGGAAAACAAATATATATATTAACAAATTTTCTATTACAACTTCAGAATATTGGTTTTATGTATAAAGTTTTACACAAGTGTGTATTAACACATTGATCTGAATGCCAATGTTGGGGGGAACTTGAACCTCATCTCTGAGTTTTGACAGAACTTTATGCCACTCTTGGCAGATACATCAATGCCAAATTCCCTTATTATTCAAAAACTAACCGTATTAAAGTCTAAATTTAAGGTTTTCATTTGCAAGGCAGGGATTTAGGAGATGTATGAGTCCATTTTCACACCGCTGATAAAGACATATCCAAGACTGGGCAATTTACAAAAGAAAGAGGTTTAATTGGCTTTACAGTTCCACACGGATAGGGAGGCCTCACAATCATGGTGGAAGGCAAAGAGACCAAGTCCCATCTTACGTGGATGGCAGCAGGCAAAGGGAGAATGAGGAAGACACGAAAGGGGAAACCCCTGATAAAACCAACAGATCTTGTGAGAGGTATTCACTACTACGGGAACAGTATGAGGAAAACTACTCCCATGATTCAATTACCTCCCATCAGATCCCTCCCACAATATGTAAAAATTATGGGAATACAATTCAAGATGAGAGTTGGGTGGGGACACAGAACCAAACCATATCAGGAAACATTGATAACTTTAATCCTGGTTCATCTCTTTGGTACCCAACACATTACTAAGTCACATTTAGTTTTTGGTGTGCCAAAAATAATTTGTTTCCACTGATAAAGTGAACTTTTAAATTTTTAAGTAATTGTGGTAGATTTGGGATTATTGCTACAAAAGCATCAGCTCATTTTCATGTTGCTACATTTTTCTAAGAGGAAAAAATTGCAGTTACAGGTTGATATTATTTGGATTTGTGTCCCTGCCCAAATTTCATGTTGAAATGTCATCCCTAATGCTGGAGGTGGGGACTGGTGAGAGATGACTGCATCATGGGGGGTGGTTTCTCATAAATGGTTTAGCACCGCCTCCTTGGTACTGTCCTCATCATTGTGAGTGAGCTCTCTTAAGATCTCGTTGTTTAAAACTGTGGAGCACCTCCCACTTCTCTCTCTCTTGCTCCTGCTCCCACCATGTGAGATGTCTTGCTCCCCATTGGCCTTTCTCCATGGCTGTAAGTTTCCTGAGGCTTCCCTAGAAGCCATGTAGATAACAGAATCATGCTTCCTGTAGAGCCTACAGAACCATGAACCAATTAAACCTCTTTTCTGTATAAATTACTCAGTCTCAGATATTTCTTTACAGCAATGTATGAACCACTACTACGGGAAATTGGTACCAAGGAGGGGGGCAAGTACATGGACTTGTGCATATACTAGAGCCTAGAGCAATTGGAATCTGTCAAGCAATGACACATATGTGCACGTCTGGAACTTGGAAGATGGCTGAGATACAGCAATAGATCATGCATATTTGGGTATTGCACAGCCTAGAGACGGACAGCCCAGGACTAACATTAGAACAAGGCATAACATGGGATTATTTTCTTTCCTATTATCAAAGGATTTGGACACAGGAATGTTTTCTGGGGCTTGTAACTTACTCAAAATACTCTGCTGTCCTTGTTCCTCTAATTAATTGCCCCAAATTGTTATTTACATGTAATTTTCATATACAGATGCTCCTGAACTTATGATAAGGCTTTATATTTCCAGGGAACCCATGGTAAATTACAAATAATTTAAGTCAAAAGTGCATTTAATACACCTGACATACTGAACCTCATAGCTTAGCCTCGCCTCCCCTAAAAGTGTTCAGAATACTTAAAATAGTCTAACCTTGGGTAAAACCATCTAACGCAAAGACTATTTTATAATAATGTTATAACAAATTTTAAATCAAAATTCAATGTTCAAAGTAAGATTTTATTAAATACATATCACCATAGAAAAGTAAAAAAAAAAAATTAATCAAAGGAACCACCAGAAATCAGGGACCACGTGTAGTGTATTTAAAGGTTATAGTAAATTTGCTTCGTAGAAAACAGACTTCTGTGAGTTTTGACTTCCACTTTAGTTCTCTAACTTTTTCGTCTTCAGATATGCTTACTTACCTCAACATAATATGCAAAGGCTCCATGAAACATCTCATATTGATTTTTCCGAGATTGCCTTACTTGGATATATTTTAAAGTTACGTTGCATGCGCATGGTTTATTATGCCTGAAAAATAAATATATTTCTGCCCCAACAGCCCTTCCCCAAATGTAAGTCCTTTTGCTAATGTGAAGATGAGCTGTCAGCTATGTGTATGTTCACTTTTTACTCTTAATATAGAGCATTCTCTCAATGCTCTTTGTACTTACACTTGATAGCAATGAATAGTTCCATTCATTTTACAAGTTGATCCTCCCCTGAGTGCTTTTAGCAAGCCTTGATTTTAGAGAAAGAGGACGTGATTTAATGGATATTGAAGCAAGGGACACAGAGAAGTTAGAGAAAAGGTTTCTAAAAAAGAGACTACAATTTGCCTTTTTGATGTTTATCTGAATAACTACTTCACTTTAGTATTATAAGAGGAAAGAAAGCACTTATTGAGAGCCACCATAGCATTTTAGCTAATCAAATCCCCTCTGTATTTTTAAATATATGATGGCTAATCTAATTTATAGAATGAGTCAGTCTCTTAGGAAATACGAAATATAAAATTAATGGACTTACTAAATGTTTTGTGATTGCAGTTGGCCTTTCTAGGCTGGGCTCCTCAAGTTTAAATAGTTCCTTATTTAAAAAGATTCATCCTGGTACGTTCAAATATGATAATATAATTATTTTTATTTTTTTCTGATAATTCTCTGTTACAGCCATAAAAACATATCTATCACTTCTGTTTTCCATTAAATGGACAGTAAGTGGCACTATTTTTAAAAATCTCTAAACCCAAATCTTTAAAACATTGCTTTAAGATAGGGTCTAATGTCACTGTGACAGCTTTTATGCAACGGTTAACCATTATCATTTTCTACCTCATTTACTCCTTCAGAACACCCTGACATTAGAAAATAACTTCACCCAGCAAGTTAATTCATTTAAGTACTTGGCAGACCATAGACAAATGACTCTTCTTGGAAGATCCATGAGCAGAGAGCAGTGTTCTAAATCAGACTTGCTATGGGGACCACACTGAAGTTATTTTATGACACAAAATGCTGAAAGTTAATACCTGTCCCAAATTTTCTAGCCAATAATGAGCTTATCTATGGCCTAGGCTACATAACATTTTGTGTCTCAACTGGGCACTTGTTAATGGACTTAAGCAGGAAGCAGTATAGCAAAGCCATAAAGCAGGGGCACTGAAATTAGGCAAATGTGGATTTTAGTCTTGATTCTGCCACATAAATGGTGTAATATTTTGAGCAAGGTTCACAGTTTCCCTTAGCCTGTTTCTTCTTCTGTAATGTGTGAATCATCCTTTGACAAGTATGTTAGAAATACAACACATAGGGAAAGCATTAGTAAAGTGTTCAATGATAAGACAATCATCTTAACTTCTATTGATATTTTCATTACACCTACTATTATTTGACCTTGGGAAAATGCCTTTATTGATGTAAGATTCAGTGTGTCTCTGTGAAATGGAATTACAACATCGTGTACATAAGTTGTAGGTATGTGTTTCAGTGATGATTAAATGAGCTAATAGCGGTACTTAAGGAGCTCTCTGCACATCCTTAATGATGGGTATTTATATTTTTAAATACTAAAAAAGACACATGATTGCAAACAAAACAAAACACTGCTTTAAAAGGCTGTGGATAATGATATCTAAAACAATGGTAAGTTATCCTGAGACTATTGGCAGGTACAGGCTTGGAAGTAACACAGATTAAGGTTCAAATCCGAATTTTATCACTTGTTTGCTTCCTGTCCATGGGTAAAACACTAATTTCTTCATGTCTTACTTTTCTCATCTTAAAGTGAAGAAAATGTTACTTATCCATAGAAGGTCTTAGAGAATGATTGACAGTATAGATAGGTATATAACAAAAGTTTCAGACACATAATTATAATAAGAACCAGGATAATAACAGCTGACATTTGTGGTACACATATTATTTCCCAGATGCTATACTAATCAATTAACATAAATCAATTTATTCTTCACCACAACATGACTATCCACTGTATTTTATATATGAGAAAACTAAGACATAACAAGGTTTATTAATTTGTCCAAAGCCACAGAGCAAGTGGTATGGCACAAAAAAATTGAGTAGGCACTCAAAAACTAATTATTATTATTTTACTCCCGATAAGAATGTTAACACCTCTCAAGGGCTGGGAGAGCGCTAGATCTTGTGGTATATTGGAAAGATTACTGCAAGGACTCATGCTTCATTATCATCTTTTTCCTCCACTAGTGACTATGAAATTAAGTAATTCAAACTTAAAGCTGTTGGAACTAGATTATTCTGAGCCTGGAGAGCAATGTGGCTATGTGGCCTGAGTCAAGTAGCATGCCGCTACAACTTATGCCATTTTTTTCCTGTGAATTATTAGGAAGACCAAACAGCTCCACAGATATGACCCCCTAAGATCACTACCCCTCCTTACAGAGCAGTAAGGTAATTTCCTTGGAATCATTCAATCTGAAACTGATCAAACTGCTGTAACATATGGACTGGTCTCATATGGAAAGTGTTGTAATCCTGCCAAAATGTCTCTGTGTCTTTCTAGATAAATAAAATCTTGGCTTGTACACATTGGAACACTGATCCAACTTGTTAGGAGTAGGTGTTTCCAGGTAACTGTCCCCAAGCTTTGTACTCAAGTAAACTTTATACTTAATCATGTTTTCTGAGTCTCATTATTTAAGGTTGACATTACCTACCTAATCACTGCTTAAATCTTTACTGATAAGACACCCTTGATGAATAGAAATAACGGTGATTGCTTATTGACACCTCATGAGCTGGACACTTTATATTTATACATTATCTCTATTCTTTATAATGTTCTTGGTAGTTACTATAATTTTCTTCATTTTTCAGATACTAATAATGAGACTCAATGAGGCTAGATTACTTTTCCAGATTTATATCAAGGGATTTGAGAAAGTATGAATAAATAAATCCAGGTCTTTCTGACAGTAAAGCTTGCATTTGTTTCACCTCAATATATTTATTAGAAGTATCTCATATGCAACCATGAACTCCAGAACTTTTAAGAGCCGACAATTCAACAAGCAAATGATACTATAAATATGTAAAAGATGAACAAGATTTGGCTTCTATCTGCTAGATATTAGTGATTCTTTAAAGAGCAATCCTAAATATGCAACTCTTTAGTATCACTGCCTTAGTTTTTTTTGTACTGCTATAACAGAACACCTGTAAATGGGTAATTTATAAAGGGAAATTTTATTTCTCACAGTTCTCGAGGCTGGGAGTCCAAGATTAAGTCACCATCATCTGGTGAGGCCCTTCTTGCTGCATTCTCACATGGCAGAAGGCAGAAGGGCAAGAGAGAACAAACTCCCTCTATCAATGCCCTTTATAAGGGCACCAAATCCTATTTGCAAATTTTGGACAGGACACATTTAAACCATAGCAATCACATGATATTGCTATAACTATCATAAACAAATCAATAGTATTTATTACTATATTATTAAGCAACCATTTATTATAATATGTTGTTGGATCTATGTTACATAAAAAATACAAAATAAGCTTTTCCCTGTATATTGT
Source organism: Gorilla gorilla gorilla (assembly GCF_029281585.2). Taxonomy (NCBI): domain Eukaryota; kingdom Metazoa; phylum Chordata; class Mammalia; order Primates; family Hominidae; genus Gorilla; species Gorilla gorilla. The sequence goes on from NC_073238.2 coordinate 118,891,095, forward strand.
AGTTGGAAAGATGGTTCATTTACAAAATTATAGAAAACCAAATAACAATATCATCGATAGATACAAGAACGCTGAAAAAATAAGACAAGAAATATATTATCTGACAAGGACATTAGGGCAAAGCAGAACATTATTTCCCAAAAACAAGCAGAGAAAAGTGTTTTTGGAAAGAGGGAGTAGCTGATTCTATTATGCCCTGAGAGAGGTTATATGATTTGATTTTAAATGGCTTCAAGGGATTTAACAGGTGGTCATTGGTGATCTTGACTGGAGGGTTTCAATGGAGAAGTAAAGTTAGAAATCAAACTAGAATTAATTTGCAATGAATGGAAGGTGAGAAAGTAAAACACCCAAGGTAGACTAATTTTTCAAAAATATTTTATTATTTTTCTGTGAAGAAGAGTGAAGAAATGCAGCAGAAGCTGGAGGAGGATATGGGGTCTGTCTCACCTTGGTTTACTCAAAGAGTGGGAAGAGTGACTCCAAAATATATAATTTTAACCAAACTCCTCTGGTGATAGACATGAACACATGTGGCACTTTGGGAGGCCAAGGCGGGTGGATCAAAAGGTCAGGAGATCAAGACCATCTTTGCCAACATTGTTAAACCTAGTCTCTACTAAAATACAAAAAATTAGCTGGGCACGGTGGCATGTGCCTGTAGTCCCAGCTACTCGGGAGGTTGAGGTTGGGGAATCGCTTGAACCCAGGAGGCAGAGGTTGCAGTCAGCCCAGATCACGCCACTGCACTCCAGCCTGGCGACAGAGCAAGACTTGGTCTAAATAAACAAATAAGAATGACATACTGCATCGACATACTGCAGTGACATGCTACAGACACCTCTGTTTTACAGTGTTAAATGCACACATTGAACTGCATATTTTTATATCAAAGTTATGGAAAAGAGTCATCATTATTTTACCCACAGTGTAAGATATTTGAATGCCCTCTCCCTGTGAAGGAAGTTTCCAGAGGAATATCCTTATTTTGTTTATCCTAGATAAGAAAAATCTTCCTTATAAATACAATCTGCTTTCTATGCTCAACTTCGGGCAGTGGCACGTGCCATTCACACACTCCTCTCTCCCTGGACAGCCTCTACACCTCCTTGCCTTGGCATTTCTGAGAAGTCCCCCACTTCTTATGCCACCGTCCCCCGACCTCAAACCTAACCTCTGTTTTGCAGGCGCTTCAGCTTTGTAATCCTCTTGTTATGAGCGTTCTTCCTAACACTTCACGACAATCTTATTTTTTATTACTCTAATACAATTCTTTTGCTTCATGTACAGTGGTTAGAATAGGCTTTGTAACCTCAATGTTATAGATCAAAATTATATCCGTTGTGCACACATCTGTTACCTTGATTGCATAAGCTTCAGTTTCCTCCCCTGTGAAATGGGAGCCACAACGTCTATCTCATAGTGTTAAGAATTAATGCACTGATGTTCTCACTTATGTGGGAACTAGAAAAGTGGATATCATGGAGGTAGAGAGTAGGATGATAGATACCAGAGGCTGGGAACGGTGTGTGGGTGGGAGGAGGAGAGTATGAAGAGAAGTTGGTTAATGGGTACAAACATATTGGTAGATGAAAGGTATACGTTTTAATGTTAAATAGCAGAGAAGGGTGACTATAGTTAGCAACAACGTATTGTATCATTCATAGCAGCTAGAAGAGATAACTTGAAATGTTCCCAACACATAGAAATGATAAATCCTCAAGGTAGTAGATACCCCACACACCCTGTCTTGACCATTACATATCCCATACATGTAACAGAATATCACATGTACCCCATACCTGTGTAAAATACATGTATCAACTTTTTTTTAAAAAGTTAAGCATTGAAATATTTGTAATACTATCTTGGAAGAGATAAGTAGTATGCAATAGGCAGTCTTATTTCTCTTTAATGGAAAATATCACAATAAGGAGAACTACTTAACATGTTACAGTCTTAAGTTACTATGTCTCTTTCTTAATGCAGATTCTGAAAATCTACACTAATGAAATTGTTTCAAAGGGTTTGCTTTCCTGAAAGTGTATAACTGCTTCTAAGCTCAGTGCCAGTAAATTAATTAAAGCATCACTAATCTTTCACAGTGAAAGAGACAAAAAATTCATTTTAATCTTGGACTAATTACATGCAATAATTTTGAAAATCTGCCTATTCCCTAAGAGTTTTCTGTTTCCTGAACTTCAGCAAAAGTGTAGTAGCTGAATTTAATGATTGTTTATACTACTTGATCCTTCCTCTCAAATTAAAATAACTGTAGAAGCGTAAATTGTGAAGAATGTCATATGAATATAAAAATAAAATACTGTATGTAATAAGAAATACCACTACACATAAACATCACATTAAGATATCCAATACCATTGCTAAAAAGGCTTATAACAATAAACCTTTATTGTTTCTTGGATAAACAATAAAGGCAGGAGAACTTAATATTATTAAGTACACACATTTAAACTTAAGTAATTATTAGTGAAATAAGATATATGAAGTTTCACAAATGTTTCATGTCTTGTTTTTAACAATATGCATCTAATTTTTTAAAAAACTAAAAGATAAACAGATTTAAGTTAGGTCCATGCGTCTGTGGGCCCTAAAGAAATGCATATTTTTGAGTCTATTTTAAGAATATTTGTACCATCATACCCTATTCAATTAATACCAAGTAAAATATTTCTACTTGAACCTGTAACACTAGGAATTTCCATAAATCACCTGAGTTGAACACCATCACGATTGGTTATTTATGCATTTGCAAACCATGAAACTGAAATAATTACATTTGAAAATGAGTGAAAGCTTTGAAAGCCACGTAACATTGGCAGCAATCTACTCCCTTGAAGCATCTATTTCTCACCCTGGTGGTCATTTTTTTTTTTTTTAACTGAAAACCAAGAAAATGGTATATGCATGAGAAGCATTTCCCTGTAATTAGCAATACTTACACATCACTACCATATAATTAGAAGTACTAGATAAAATGTGTGCTTCTAGAAGGAGCAAGCACATAATTATTAGAGATAGTTCCATTCCCAGTTCTCTCAACTATATCACGATTTACTCTATAAGACATAGTGCATGAATAATTCTGACTTTTTGGAGGGCAAAATGCCAAGCTACAAATAGTACAACAGGGCATTATTATGTTAGCAGAGAGAACCATTAGATTTGTTTTTTATTTTTCTGCCTCTAAACTCAAAAAGCTCATGTTTTTTACTCTTAAAAATTTACATAATGATCTTTGCCTTGCATTATTAATGCTAAGCATGTGTCATGATTCCTCCACAAGATGACAAACTCACTGAAGTCAGGGGCTGTCTTACACCCTCTGTTTATACTTCGTCTTGACTAGAGAATTGCCTTCAATTTTGTAAAGGTCAACAATTTGCAAGGGATTGAACGAGTGGTTGAGGGCACATGTTGAAACACCTGTGACTCCCAGAAGTTGCTGCAAATGTAGTTTCAGGTGGAAAGCGTCCCTCCCTCCGTTCAATTATTCAACTCCTAAAGGAGTTTTTCCTTTCGCTTTTTATTTCCTATAATACTTCTTCATTGCTCCTTTGATATTCATTTAATTTGGCACCAGTAACTGTTCATGGAGAAGTGGAATACAGTTCTCCCCTTCACAGCATTAATTTTTCAGTGTGTTTGGGTTGGGAGCGTGACTGTTGCTTCAGCTCTGTCTTGCAGTCTGCACATAGGTTGCATAGCCTAAGTGTCATAACTGAATGTATCACATTTGAACAGCCGGCCATTAGGCAGTGCATTACACAAAGCCGTTCCAGTAAAAGCTCTGAGAATGGCTCGATCTTGGAGAGGCCAGACCTATGCAAACAGAGCCCTTGAGATCCATTTTCTTGAACTTTCTTTGTTTGTATTCTCTGATGTTTGCAGATGCTATGTGTGTCTTTTGATTGATTCTATTTGGTTGCTTCAACGAGTACACCCAGTGGGCTTTGTTCCCTGTGAGTTAAAATAGCAAATGACCATGATGAAATATTTCCACCTGCACATAAAGATCTTATCATATGTTACAGCCAGCTTCACCACGTTTAAAACTGGTGGATTTTCTGAGAGTCGTTAACTATTAACAAAATGTTCTTTAAAATCCTCTACAAAGTTCACAAATATCAAATATCTCTCATCAAATAGCTATAAATATCATTTGCCCCATCAGAAAAAGCAATCTTCCATCTCTTGCATTCAATCATCTAGATGCATCAAATATAAATGTTTTCAATTAACAAGTTTCTGAATAATTGCCTCATGTCTACATGTATTTTTTATGTTGTTGAATGGTCCATGTGGTATATGACACATTTCTAAAAACTGACCTGGCTATTGCTAACTTTTAAATTTTAAATGTAGACTTAAACAATTTGAACAACAATGGGTATGTGTATCTGCTTATTCCAAGAGATTTCTCTGTGATTCAAATTATGCTGGGTAAGAACAGAGTTCAGAGTTTCATTTCATTGATTTTACTTGCTATGACCATTCTCCTCCACCCTTTTTGCCCAGTTCTATCAAGTTCTTCATTGCACTGCTTCTTGATCTAAAACCACTTAAGAATTTTAGCTTTTTTTCTCCCATTGAGACATTTTCTAAAGTCTGATGATTAAACTTTCCTCCATTTGGTTCCCAATAACTTCCCTAAATATCATTATAACTTTTTTTTCCTGTAGAAGTTTATTTCATAAGTTCTCTTTTTAGTGGTAGTTGAATGAACAGGCACAATGACATCCGAATTGTCCTAATTTACAAGATGTGTTGTGATATTGGCTGGAAAAAAAATGCCAAGCATGCAGCACCTACACAGATACTACACCAAAGAGAAAACTGAGTAAGTTCATACATTTGTGCAAGACAAAATTATACGGATAAAATATAAATGACCAAAGCAACTGATTTGCCATTTTGTACTTGCTAAATTAGCAAAAATATAAAATATATATAGGTTTCAAACCCAAGACTCCCACGTACTGTTGGTTGAAATTAAAATAAGGATAGAGACTTTTTAGAAATGAATTTGATTAAACTTTCAAAAAGTCTCAGAATTGTTCAAATCTTTTGACCCACTTACTTCATTTCTGGGAATTATATAAATAATCTCAAGTATTACAATATTGATAGGCATGACAACCTTCATGGCAAAGTGATTGATAGAAGCTATATTAGAAACAAAACTTAATACAAGTATCCAAAATGTCCATAATGAGAAGATACTTGTTACACATTGGGAAGCAGTACAGTGTTGCCCTTCTGAGCCAGGGCCTGTGATAAGTCTGTGTTTAAATGCCAACTTTAACCCTCGCCAGCTGAGCTCCCCAGTGTTTGTTACTTAGCGTCCCCTGTTCAGAGGCAGCCACTGCATCTACCTAAGTCTGTGCTGCAACAAGACCTCCAAAGTCCAAAGTACTGCAGAAAGCTTTTAATGTGCGTCATTTATTCCCAGGTCATTGGTAGTGGCCCTCTATCATGCTTACCTAGACTCTCAAAAACCCAAGTCACAAATCACTGTATATGTCATCTGTTGGAAAATTCTGAATCCCCCATCTCCCTCCTCCAGGCAAAAGTTATTTTGGCTTCACATCTGGTCTGTATAACAAAAGCTTGTCGTAAAATGTATGTTCTACTGCCTGTTCTAGGTGACCCACAAACAGTTATTTAAAATTAAATCATTCATCCTTTCCCTTCTTATGTCTTCAGGGGAATGATAAAAATATTCAGGCAAAGACCTGTGGATAGGTGAGGTGTCACCTTTAACCAGGGTAGCAGAATTAAATACAAGCTCTCACATCAAATCTCTCAGGATCAATATAATTACTTGATCTATTGTTTTAAGATGAAGACTATTATATTGTTTGTTTTTCTCTGAATGTTTTTCTTTCCCAAAATACCAATTATGACTTTCATTAATTTTTCTTCATCATGGATCTGATATTATTTGAAAATAAATGTGTCCAAAATCCTTTAAAATACAGTTGAAGTGACATTGGTTGCAAATGCATGCTAGTCCACAAACTCAGTTATTGCAAACAAAATGCACATTAATTTTTTTTTTTTTTTTTAGATTAACTAGGTACCCCAGCACAAACCCTTGTAACCATGCCCTTTGCCTTCCTATCGAAGGCTTATCTCACTCTGACGTGTTCTGGCCAGTGGATGCAGGGAGATGGGAAGAGCGCCGTATCAAATGGGGCTGGCCTGCACTTGTTCCTTTTCCTTCCCATGAGAGAAGGCTGGGACAAAGCCCTGAGGGATAAAACATATGGAGCAGTGTTAAGTTGCCTCAGTTGTCACAATCCATCCCAGACACAAAGCCAGCTGAGTGACCTCACCAAAACCAGAGACCTACTTAGCCAAGCCCAGCCTAAATCACTGATGTGTAGACCCGTGAACCAAATAAATGAGGATTATTAAAGCCAATGTGTTTTGTGATAGCTTCTATACAGCATTATAATGACACTAGATAACTAATATAAAAATACACAAAGCATATTTTATGCATGTTTAAAGTAAAATAAATTAAAAAAAACTGCAGCGACTGTGGAAATCAAAACAAAAACATACCTTATTCTGTTTGGAAATTAACCAAACTTTTTCATCATTATAGAAAGTCACATCAACAATGGCAATGTTATCCATTATTTTAAAGTGACAGATGCAATCTATCTGCATCATTCTATATTCAGGATGCCATATACATCATTTTACAGGTAAGCGTGCATGTGCAATAATATATATGCAGTCAATCTTCATTCTTTGCAGTTTCCATATCTGTGAGTTTTTCTACTTACTAAAGTTTATTTTTAGCCCCCAAATGAATACTCACAGTGCTTTCATAGTCATTCACAGATATGCTTAGAGTGATAGAAAATTTGAATTATTTAAGAAGCATGTTTGAATGAGGCTGAGTTGAACAAGGCAATGTCCTCTCTCCTTGTTAACAGCTTTCATGCTGTAAACACTTGTTCTCCTCATGGTCTAGTGAGTGGCACTTTTTTTCAGCTTTGTGTTTTTGTGAGTAATTTTACTGTTTAAAGTGGCCCCCAAATGTAACACTAAAGTGTTGTATAGTATTCTCAATCACAAGAAGGCTGTGATGTGCCTTATGGGAAGAAATTCATATGGTAGAGAAGCTTTGTTCACGTGTGAGTTGTAGATAGTGCTCTTGGCCATCCGATATTGGATTTCAGGGTTAATTATAAACAATCTATTAATAGCATATCCAGAAAAGTAGAAAAGAAATGTATCAATTTGCCTGTGAGGCTGCCCCAGAAAGTGCTAAAGTGATCCCTGGTGTTTGTAATAATGGTATGGAAAAGGTGGACAAAGGACCAAATTTATGGATTCATGAGATGATAACTGACTTTTAAAGATGCATTTGGCAGCATCATTATGAAGCTGGAGGCCAAAGGAGCTTATGGTTACATGACCCAGAGTCAGAAAAATGTGAAACCCTGTTCCCAGCTAGCACTGGCTCACACACTTCATAGGGTGATACAGCATGAACACTTTCAGCTTGCAGCCAGGCAAGGTAGTCTCTCCAGATCAGGAGGCAGTGGAAGCATTTTTCAAATCCCTAATAACTGTTATGTGAAAGAGCAGGTTTTCAACACCGATGAGACTGGCTTGTTTTACAAGGATGTTGGGAAACAAACCTGTATGAAACAAACCCATTTCAGTTAATGAAAATGTTGTGGCCAGAGGCTTGCAGGAACCTAACTCTGTACTTCTCCTAGGAGTAATAATTCAGTATTCGCTAATTCAGTATTCTCAGAAACTCTGTAGAAAATACCTACCATGAACAAGGAAGACTGCGTGTGTTGGGGGGCGGGGGTGGCAGGTGTGTGTGTGTGTGTGGGTGTTAAATATTGTTTCACTTCTCATACCCATCTTATTCATTATGAGCAACTGTAAAACTTTATCAACTTCATTATGGCTATTAGGGTTATCATGCCTGAACATTAAACATATGAATATGTATGCATATATAGACACTTTTAACATGAATTACTCTTCTTTTTTATTTTATGATAAGTATACAATTTTACTAATTTTTAGAAATTACATGTGAAGTAGGCTATATTAAATGTAAGTTTTATTGCAGAATTGTAAAGGGAACCCTATACAAAACAATTTAGTTCTCCTAAGATTAAACAGCACTAAGGTAGATCACTCATGTAGAAAAGGAAGGCTAGATTCTGTTTAAATTTTTAAAAGAATATAAAATTGATTTTACTGAGAGAATTAGAGAAGTAGAGAAAAATTTAAAAATCATGGGCCAACTGTTAATCATTTGGAAATTGCAAGTTTAGATACCAAATGCATATCTTACATCAAAATGAAGTCCACATGAAATAGATACACATGTGAAATCTGAAATAATAAAGTAAGAAGGGATTTTAAATATGTATTTTGGAAAGACAAAATTACCTGAGAAACTGTAAAGACAAACAATAATTATACAAAAATTGTAACACTTTGTGTAAAAAATTACATAAACAAAACTGAAAGATAAAATGGGAAGTGATAGGATTTTTGCTGATTAAATTGATAAAGACTAGGTTGAGTGTTGAGAACAAGTATCAGTAACTCTGTAAGAGATGTGTAGTCATATGATGGTACATTTTTATGACTTTTCCGAAAAAGCAGTTGGTCATGTATCATACATCAAAATCCCTAAAATTCTTGACCTAGTAATTTTACATTTAGGCATGTATCAAAAGTATACAAATATATATACATAAGTACATAAATGTATGCATATATATACACATACACACATATATATGATATTCTTTACAACCTTTTTTATAATAGCGTAGTATTAGAGGTAACCTACATCTTAGTAATTAAGGATTCATTGAATAAAACTGTTGAAAATATTGTATTTTAATAAGTTGGGAAAACTCTTCATAGGCTGAAAGAAAATACTGAATAAGAAGGAGATTGATGATACAGGGATGGAAAGAAATAGATGATGAACCACTATTTCAGAAGACATAGGTGAATGATAAATATTTACAATGTACTAGAGGATACAGTGGAGTGAAGGAAGTGGAGGAGAGCATCTCCTTCATTACTAGTTAGACAACCTCTGGGTCTATAGTGTGAGAGAGTAGAATATAAGAGAACTCAAGCCCAACAGGCTCTTCTTTATGAAACATGAGATAAATTAACTGCTGAAGTTCACAGAGTAAGAGTGTGAGGAGGACTCTGGTTATGACATCAGTATAGAGCTCTGTCCCCCACCCCTAACACATATTTTCACTGGCTTTATCCTTTGATATAAAAAACTGATAAAGCACAGCCAGATGGAAGAGGAGTTAGTCATTCAGCTGTGCCAGGGAAGCTCCAGGTGCCTTCTGACTATCACACTCATTAAACGGAGCAGGTTATACAGAAGAACTCCAGGGATGACACAGGATTCCATAAGGAGGCAGGTGGAGTGTGGTCCTGCTGAGGAACGTAGCATGAAAAGTCTGCATATTTCTGGTTAAAACTCAACCCAGGGTTGTCAAAAGATGACATTGTTCAGCCTTCCTCTGTGTCCATGCCCCTCCATCATACTGAAGCTAATTGGGTCTCAGAAAATAAATGATTTTTTTAAAAAAAGCAATGGCAAAAGACCCTGGACTTGAAGACAGGTAGTCTACAAAGGTGAGATGCAGGCCTAAAAAATAAGAGATGAAAAGCAATTAAGCTAATATCTTCATTATCCTATTGTTTTAAGTGAATAGGCAAACATGAAGTATCAGATTTTGAGAAAAGTACCTAATATGATAGATCAGAGTATACACATCAATTACAGGTCTGGAGAAAGAAAACACAATGTAGGTAGGATGTAAACCAAAACTCAAATTCTTAGCCCCTCAATTGACTGAATGAACCCTGCTCTTGGCCAAACAAACACAAGGAAACTTGGAGGTCATCATGAAAAAGGAGTGGTCAGACAGGCGCACGATCATTGTGTGCTTGGGAGTTCAAGCACACAACTGACCAGCATTAACATTAAAATAGAGATGCTAAGACTGACAGAATAGACCCTTTGTAGCAATAAGGTACCAACTCCAACCTAATGCTGGTATATCACATGACAGATAACAGAACTTAAAAGGAAATCAAAGCATTCTACCCCAAAATGTATTTCTTCAACATATTTTGAGGTGGCCCTGCAAAGCTATCTGGTGTGGAGGGAAATCTACATTCTGTAGAGAATCGCCTTCCTTTACTAGTTCTCTTCAGAGAGCTGACACCCTTGATAAGAGACATTCACATCTATTCTCCCTAATGACAAGAACCTTGGCTTCCACAATCACCCTAGTTACCTTAACTCAAGCTGATTTCAACTCTTCAGCCAGAGCTTAATGCTTTTAACCAATTGCCAATCAGGAAATCTTTAAATCCACCTATGACCTGAAAGCATCTCCCTCCCCTTTTGAGATGTTCTTCCTTTCCAGGCTAAACCAACACATACCTCACATGTATTGATTTATGTCTCTGCCTATAAATTCTCTCTCCCTAAAATGTATAAAAATCAAGGTATAACCCAACCACCTTGGGCACATGTTCTCAGGACTTCCTGAGGTTATGTCACAGGACGTGATCTTTTACCTGGGCAAAATCAGCCTTTAAATTGATTAAGATCTGTCTCAGATACTTTTGGTTTACAAGGACAAGGTAGGAAAAAAAAAAACTTTTGTTTATTTTATATAAAGACTTCATAGTCATAATCAATAGGAAGACTTCAAAGAGTAATTAAATAGTAAGAACTCTTATAAGTAAAACCATGGCCAGCAAAAAATTCAACAGATATTTTGAAAGATAAGGTTGAGAAACTTTCCCTGAAAATAAGAGTAAAAAATTAAGTTATGGAGAAATATGAGAAAAAATATAAAAATAAGGAACATATATATTCAATTCTAAGTCATTCTAGAAAAACAAGGAAAGAAAAGGATTTTTTGGATGTATTAGTAGGATAATAATTTCTAAAATCTAACACGTATGTCTTTCAACCAGAAGGAATAACTGTGTACCTAAGAATATAATTAGGAAGTATCAAAATACTCCAGATAATAAGATTTTGAAAACGTTCAGAGAAGTCAGGTAAAGGAAAGAATTAACTTTCTCTGCAGCAATGCTTGAAGCCAGAAAAAAAATAGGACAATGATTTTAAAAATCTGAGTAAAAAGATTTTTAATCTTAGAATTGTATACCTAGCCAAATTATCAAGCCAATATGGGAAGCAAAGAAAGACATTTGCAGATATATCAGGATCCACCATATGTGTCTCTTTCTTAGGAAACCACTAGCAATTGTGCCCTTGGAAAATAAAGAGTTTAATTTTTCAAAAATATTCATGGAAATAGCCAGGTAAGTTATATACAGATGTCGGGGAATAACAATAAAAGAAAATACGGGGATGATATCTGTGCAGTGTGCCAAGAGAACCTTCACTGAAATATCAACTAATCATCATCATCATCTTCATTATCATCAACATCATCATCATCTATCTTGGGTCTAGATAAACATTCAGAATGTGTACTGACAGGCATTTACAGATGTAATGAAAATTTATAAAATATATATAAGTAGTTATCTAAGGCTACCTAATAAAAGGATGAAACAGATGCAAATTCTGAGAAGTGTGCAGATTACTCAGATTATCATATAATCACTGTATGGCTAGACATTTACATAATTAGTTTTTAGGTTTACATGAAATTTTTTAATGAATCTAATCCAATAAATTTTGGTCTGAATTTCTATTTCAACTAGGATACAGTTCTGAAAATAGATAATCTGGTCAACGTCCAATGCTTTTTTTTAAGGCATTTGAAATATGAAGGTAATTATTTTTGCAGGCACATACATACACACATACATATGCACATACATATATACATACGTACATACATATGTACACATATGTCAAAATACTGTTTTAAGGAGAGTGTGTAACTTATTCCTTCTTCATTAGCACTAAGTATTGATATTTGTATATGTTGTACATATTTAATACTCAAAATAGATCTAAATTTTGTTCTAAATTTTTCAGTTAAAAACATTACGTAAGAGTAGATGACTCCATGATGTTTTTAAGAAAAGAGAATGTTCTTTCATTTCCTATCAAAGACAATCATCTTTTTTGTCTCTTCTTTCTGCTATTTTAAAGCATCAATTTAATTCAGGGAGCTGTTAAGACAGAGAAAATAAGTTTCAAACTATATACTTTTGACAGAGGTTTTATATTTATTCTGCTGTTGCTAGGGCTCAATGATACTCTATTGAATCTTACATTTTTCTTTATATCACTGAGAATGCAATTTATCAGATGGACTGTAAGTGCAATTTTATGAAAAAAAACTATGAAATTGACACTTTGGTTCTCAACATATCTGTTACTGGTGTTCTTTTAAGTCATAAATCTGTTTGCTGTACACAAGAACAAGTTGTTTTTGCTGCCACTAGAAGTAAAGAGTCAATAGAGTTATGGTAGAGTGAGCTGAATTCCATACTTCCCGCACATCATGAGCTAAATTGTCAGTGAAGTAAATCCTAAGAACTTGTGGTATCAGTCCCTGTGTGAGAAGCAGAAAGAACGGTTTGATTTTTAAGGTCCCAAACTGAGTCTGTAGTGCTGTCAGTTATTGAAATCTCCTTTTTCTTTATAAATGTTAAACGTTACTGTAAGTCATTGAGAAGGAATAAGTACAGACCCCTTCACAATCATATTTCCATGGAAGTACTTTGCCAACTCTAACTGCATTTGGAGAAATACTTTTTTTCTTCACTTATACAATTTCTTTCAATCTCTATCAGGATTGTTCATTGGTCCCTCAAGCTCTTTATTTTTCAAGGTTATAGGTTTCTCTGTTCTACTTCCATTCATCATGTACTTTTTCAAGTAAAATTTATTAATAATATTTTAGATATTTGTCTTTTTTTTACTGTTCATAGGTGCATTGATCATATCAATTAAAAAGTATAGAACTTTTAATTCAACAACTGAGTTACTATAATTTCCTTCCACACGACAGAACTGGCAATGGGTTTATTGAGTCAATTCCAATCTCCTAAAGCAGATTCTTTATTTACATGTAAATACTTAGATTGCTTAAGTTCAGAAGCATTCTGAATACCTGTGCTTTCTGCTATACAAAATTCTCTAGACTATGATTTCTTTAAAATTAAATTATATGTGGGTGATTCTATTCCATAAAAATGGCAATGGCGAGTTTGAGAAAAATCAGATTCTCAGTGCTATCTTTTATGCTTTCTCATGCATTAATTTAACTTTTTTGAGGAAAAAATAGTAATTGTTGAGTCATAGTCTGTGCTACATGCTGAAAGTCAAAATGAAGACAATTCTTATTTACGTGATTACCAAGTTGTTGCTATCCCAGCAAGTATTATCTTTAAGACATTATCACTGGGAAATGTAGAAAGTCTCTATTGTTTAAAAAAAAAAAAAAAAAAAAGGCCTGAAGAAAAAGAACACATAAAATAGTTCTAAAAAATATAATACAAACAATGACTTTTAGCTTATCTTCGCAAGAACATCGTGACAAATAATGAACTTGTGTATGGCCATTTCTAAACCTTGGATTTACTAGATTGTCACTTGACAAAATAATGATGGTCTCTACCCTTATGCTCTTCACTATGGCAGACCCCTGTCATGATCAAGTCCAATATCCATCAGTGCCAAATACTCATGACAAATGATCTTGATCTGTTGATAAGTCCTCGACTTACCATTCTAGTACCATAGTTGATTGCTTGTAATTCCAGGAAGCTACTCACCATTCCTCAGACACACAATGCATTTTTATGCCACCATGCTCTAATTGGCATAAGAATTAGACCTGAGGAATCCCCCAAACATCCATAAGAAAGGGAAATAAAATTGCCCTTGGAGATTAAACTGTGAAATCAACATGTAAGGAAGAAAATTCAATTTGAAGAGATGGAGTGCCTCGAGGGCCAGAAGGATTTTATTCTGAAGGATTAACATTAACATCTCTAAAGAAAAAGTGTAGGGAATTACAAACAGATGTCAATCAATACATGTAAGGTGTACATTGGTTTGGTCTGGAAAAGCAGGACATCTCAAAGTGGGTGAGGGATTTCTAGGTCATATGTGGATTCAAAGATTTTCTGACAGACAACTGGTTGAAATCATTAAGTTTTTCTTAAATAGTTGAAGTCAGCAGAAAGAAATTTGAGGAGTTCGGGGGAATTGTGGAAGCTAAGGTTATGCAGATGAAGGCTCCAGGTAGCAGGCTTCAGAGACAGTAGATGACAAGTGTCTTCATATCAGACCTTAAAAGGGGCTAGACTCTCCTGAAAAGACCTTGTAAGGGAAGGAGATTCTCTATAGAATGTAAATTTCCCCCATAAGAGGCAGCTTTGCAGGGCCATTCTAAAGTATGTCAAAGAAATATATTTTGCGGTAAAATATTTGAATCTCTTTCAGGACCTGTTACCTGCCATGTGATGCTATACTAGAATCAGGTTGGAATTTGGTATCTTACTGCTACCAAGAGTCTGCTTTGTCAGTCCTAAGACCTCTGTTTTAATGTTAATACTGGTCAGTTGTGCCTGAATTCCAAAGGGAGGAGAGTATAATGAGCCATGGCTGACCCTCCTTTCCCATCATGACCTCTACTAGTTTTCCAGGTTAACTTTGGAATGCCCTTAGGGATTCATTCAGTCACCTGGGGAGCTTAGAATTTTATTTTTGTTTTACACCATGTATCCTCACATACATACATATGCCTAGGGTGGCGAGATATCTCTTCTAAAATTAGACCATCAGTCATTCTGAGATGCATGAACTAGAAGATGAAAGTTAGGCTTAAATTTTAAGATGAATATTCAATGTTCTGCTTTTAATTAATAATTTAATAATATAAGCATATATATCCCCAATTTTTAACTCCAAAATTTCTTCATTCATTCATTTAAATATATTTATTGAATAAGGACTGTTTTAAATATTAGAACATTAATGAAAAATTAGCATTTGTTTTGTACCATACTATGTATATTCTGTTTCATTGTTGAGTCCAAATGTTGTTCAGGACACTAAAATATTTTCATGTCATTACTTCCATGATGAAAGTCTGTGTATAATTCTGAAATACTTTTAATAAATATAAGTAAATAAGGAGGACAATATTTTGCATAATTTATACCATTTGCTTTTGCACTTATTAAAAGAAAAAAAATTTATGTCTTCAGTTCTGCAGTTGGTTTTGTTTTGTTTTTCATTTTCTTAAACTAATATTAGAAATAGCTACAATGTGTCTTATATTTATCTGTTAGAATTTTGGTAACTTGAGTCAATTTCCTAGACTCTTTCTGACTGAAAATGTTGAATTTTTCTGAGCCTATTGCTCTGGGAAGACAGCAAAGGTTAAGAAATCGCTCTTCTCATTTGTGTTTTTAGACTAAACACAAAGGATCACCCTGCCCTTGTAGGAAGTAAGGCTCACCTCCACCCTTCCACAATGTCTTCTTAGTTTCATAAAATCTCAAGTTTTCCTTGTCTTCTTTGAGACATTCCTAATTAATTAACTTTCTTTTATTATTATTATTATTATTATTATTATTATACTTTAGTTCTAGGGTACATCATGTGCTCCAGGTGCAGGTTTGTTACAAAGGTATACATGCGCCATGTTGGTTTGCTGCACCCAGCAGCTCATCATTTACATTAGGTATTTCTCCTAATGCTATCCCTCCCCCAGCCCCACACACCCCGACAGACCACGGTGTGTGATGTTCCCTTCCCTGTGTCCATGTGTTCTCATTGTTCAACACCCACCTATGAGTGAGAGCATGTGGGGTTTTGTTTTCTGTCTTTATGATAGTTTGCTTAGAATGATGGTTTCCAGCTTCATCCAGGTCCCTGCAAAGGACATGCACTCATCCTTTTTCATGGCTGCATAGTATTCGATGGTGTATATGTGCCACGTTTTCTTAATCTAGTGTATCATTGATGGACATTTGGGTTGGTTCCAAGTCTTTGCTCTTGTGAATAGTGCCGCAATAAATATAGGTGTGCATGTGTCTTTATAGTACCATGATTTATAATCCTTTGCATATATACCCAGTAATGGGATCACTGGGTCAAATGCTATTTCTAGTTCTAGATGCGTGAGGAATCGCCACACTATCTTCCACAATGGTTGAACTAATTTACACTCCCACCAATAGTGTAAAAGCATTCCTATTTCTCCACATCCTCTCCAACATCTGTTTTTTCCTGACTTTTTAATGATCACCATTCTAACTGGTGTGAGATGGTATCTGACTGTGGTTTTGATTTGCATTTATCTGATGACCCGTGATGATGATCATTTTTTCATATGTCTGTTGGCTGCATAAATGTCTTTTTTTGAGAAGTGTCTGTTCATATCCTTTACCCACTTTTTGATGGGGTTGTTTGTTTTTTTCTTTTAAATTTGTTTAAGTTCTTTGTAGGTTCTAGATATTAGCCCTTTGTCAGATGGGTAGATTGGAATAATTTTCTCCTGTTCTGTAGGTTGTCTGTTCACTCTGATGATAGTTTCTTTTGCTGTGCAGAAGCTCTTTAGTTTAATTAGATCCCATTTGGCTATTTTGGCTTTTGTTGCCATTGCTTTTTGTGTTTTAGTCATGAAGTCTTTGTCCATGCCTATGTCCTGAATGGTATTGCCTAGGTTTTCTTCTAGGGTTTTTATGATGTTAGGTCTTACATTTAAGTGTTTAATCCATCTTGAGTTAATTTTTGTAGATGATATAAGAAAGGGATCCAGTTTCAGCTTTCTACATATGGCTAGCCAGTTTTCCCAGCACCATTTATTAAATAGGGAATCTTTTCCCCATTGCTTGTTTTTGTCAGGTTTGTCAAAGATCAGATGGCTGTAGATATGTGACATTATTTCTGAGGCTTCTGTTCTGTTCCATTGGTCTATATATCTGTTTTGGTACCAGTACCATGCTGTTTTGGTTACTGTAGCCTTGTAGTGTAGTTTGAAGACAGGTAGCATGATGCCTCCAGCTTTGTTCTTTTTGCTTAGGATTATCTTCCCTACATGGGCTCTTTTTTGGTTCCATATTAACTTTAAAGTAGTTTTTTCCAATTCTGTGAAGAAAGTCAGTGGTAGCTTGATGGGGATAGCATTGAGTCTATAAATTACCTTGGGCAGTATGACCATTTTCATGATATTGAGTCTTCCTATCCATGAGCATGGAATGTTCTTCCATGTGTGTCCTCTTTTATTTTGTTGAGCATTGGTTTGTAGTTCTCCTTGAAGAGGTCCTTCACATCCCTTTAAGTTGGATTCCTAGGTATTTTATCCTCTTTGTAGTCATTGTGAATGGGAGTTCACTCATGATTTGGCTCTCTGTTTATTATTTGCGTATAGGAATGCTTGTGATTTTTGCACATTGATTTTGTATCCTGAGACTTGGCTGAAGTTGCTTATCAGTTTAAGGAGATTTTGGGCTGAGATGATGGGGCTTTCTAAATATACAATCATGTCATCTGCAAACAGAGACAGTTTGACCTCCTCTTTTTCTAATTGAATACATTTCTTTCTCTTGCCTGATTGCCCTGGCCAGAACTTCCACTATGTTAAATAAGAGTGGTGAGAGCGGGCATCCTTGTCTTGTGCTGGTTTTCAAAGGGAATGCTTCCATGTTTGCCCATTCAGTATGATGTTGGCTGTGGGTTTGTCATAAATAGCTCTTATTGTTTTGAGATACGTTCCATCAATACCTAGTTTATTGAGAGTTTTTAGCATGAAGGGCTGTTGAATTTTGTCAAACGCCTTTTCTGCATCTATTGAGATAATCGTGGTTTTTGTCATTGATTCTGCTTCTGTGATGGATTACATTTATTGATTTGCATATGTTGAACCAGCCTTGCATCCCAAGGATGAAGCCGGCTTGATTGTGGTGGATAAGCTTTTTGATGTGCTGCTGGATTCAGTTTGCCAGTATTTTATTGAGCATTTTTGCATAGATGTTCATCAGGGATATTGGCCTAAAATTCTCTTTTTTTGTTGTGTCTCTACCAGGCTTTGTTATCAGGATGATACTAGCATCTTAAAATGAGTTAGGGAGGATTCCCTCTTTTTCTATTGATTGAAATAGTTTCAGAAGGAATGGTACCAGCTCCTCTTTGTATCTCTGGTAGAATTCAACTGTGAATTCATCTGGTCCTAGACTTTTTTTGCTTTGTAGGCTATTAATTATTGCCTCAATTTCACAACCTATTATTGGTCTATTCAGAGATTCAACTTCTTCCTGCTTTAGTTTTGGGAGGGTATGTATGTCCAGCAATTTAACCACTTTTTGTAGATTTTCTGGTTTGTTTGCATAGAGGTGATTTTTAGAATTCTCTGATGGTAGTTTGTATTTCTATTTCCTCTATTTCAATAGTTTGACTAAAATCACAGGACAAAGAGCTAGAGTAATTCATTTTATTGAATTAGACATTGATTAATTCATTGAGGAATTCTCATGCACACTCTTCCAGTATATGCTACCTTCAAAATCTCTATAGCTGGAATCCCCTTCCCATACATCCTTGTTGGTAACCTACTTAAATTTCTTGTTTTGGAAAAAATGTCACCTTTTTTATGAAGACTTTTCTCATCCATGTAGTTCCAATTATTTTTTTTCTAACAATTTCATACACATATCATAAATTATATAACAATTGGTCATGATTGTTTATGTTTGTGTCTCCACAATCAGAACACGGTTGGTATTTCTGCTGTGAAGCTCACTGGCAAACACATTCTAGGTGATCAATACATGTTTGTTGACACCCAACATTGATGAATGAATGTGTGATTAATGAATGAGTGCATTAGGAACAGTTCTCACAACTCCCGATGGCCTTTCTTTTATTTGTGTAAATCCTACCAAGACTTTTATCTATATACAACAATGGTAACATTATGAGATCAGCTAAAAGTTATTCTTTTTACCATATTTTTGGTCCACATTATATACTTTGTAATTACATTCACACCTACTGTAGCTCCTTCATTTCTCATTAGGAGAATAGAGAAGGAATCAGTGATACTTGGCATTCAATTGACAACTTCTTTGATGACTAGAATAACTTACTATGCCTGCTAGTGCATATAATACCACCTGACAGTAACTAAGACATGTCATTTTCCAGAGTAGTTGTGTATCTCAAATAAATTATTTTACTAAGTGTACCACAAATCACTAAAACATTTAATAATGTCATAAAGAGAGTAGTATCCCAGATAGTAATTTAACTATAGAGAAAATCTGGGTAAATATTTGTAATTTAAGACAGATACAATGAAACTGTAGTGTGAATGGACATTTAAAAAGTTGAAAATGTAAGACTTTGAGAAAGACCCCTGGTATTGATTGGAAAGATTATATCTGGTAGTTACAGAGGAATGTGTGGTATGGAGCTGATGTGAGCTTCATGGAATCCATTTTTTAGCTAGTTTAGATCATGTATGTTTCAAGCTGCTTTTATCCCTAGTTAAAATATTATTTTTGGATTTTAAAAAATGCCTAATTTAAAAGCTCAACAGCAATTTGGAGCAATTTGGACTATAAAATTGCACTGTTGTTATAACCTCATGATGAGATAAGATTAAATGAATCAGAAATGATGCATTAACTCTATATTACAATATGCATGGGTTTAAAACATTAAGAGGGTGAATGTTCTTGGTAGATAATCAAGGATTTGCTATTTCTAAACATTTTAAAAATGGCTGATGTTTGCCAGAAAAAACTGTTTCCAGACTTACTAATCTCTATTCATTAAAGTCTTCTACAAGTGCAGGGTAAAAAGCAAGCTTTGAGCTTCACCTGTTAATATGCCCATGGGACATTGCAACACTCTTACCAGAGCCAGCCAAAATCTTGATTGAAAAAATAGAAGAATTTTCATACTAGTAAACCCAGTTTATATTCCAAACACCATGCCATGGCAATCCACAGGTCTCACTTTTTAATTCTCTCTGCTCCAGCTGTATCTGATGCTTGACTTTTCAAGTCTGGGACACACATATTATTATCATACAGACTTATTCTTGAAACGTGCAGGGCTTTCTGTGATAAAAGGTAAAATCATGACCGATTACATGTGAATTAAATAGAAAAATGTATCTTTTTATTTTCAGGTAATATGATTATTATTTATACAGTTTTTTTGTGACAGAGTACTGAATTAATATACATGAACAATTTCAACTTTAGAGATAGATAAGAACGGGAGTGATATAGCACCATTTGCCAAAGGGTGGCTCTCAGTTCTTTCTGGGGCTGTTTTCCTGGCTGTTTTTGCATGCCAGAGCTTGTGCAGAAAATTTTTTTGAGATTAACTTTGAAATGCATTTTTCCCATGCATTAATCAATATCAAAAATTATGTTAAAACAAAAATAACTAGTCACTTGTATAATTTTAATAGATAATATTTATAATACATTTGATTACATTATTTTTAATTAATATTTATTAAACTGTAATTAAGCATTTGTTTTAAAAATCTGCTAATTTTTTTTTTCTTAGATGGAGTTTCACTTTTGTTGCCCAGGCTGGAGTTCAATGGGGTGATTGTGGCTCACTGTAGCCTCCACCTCCTGGGTTCAAGCGATTCTCCTGCCTCAGCCTCCTGAGTATCTGGGATTACAGGCACCTACCACCATGCCCTGCCAATTTTTTGTATTTTTAGTAGAGACACGGTTTTGCCATATTGGTCAGGCTGGTCTCAAACTCCTGGCCTCAGGTGATCCACCTGCCTTGGCTTCCCAAAGTGCTGGGATTACAGGCATGATAAGACACCACACCCAGCCAAAAATCTGCTAATTTTGGCAGTCCATTTTCTTTCCCTCAGAGAGTTACACTTTCCCCCTACATCATTCTGAGAACAGACATTCTTTTAAGTAGCTGGATCTTGCCCACCTTGGGGATGCCTCTACAACTCAAGGTAGCTGAATTAATTCAAAAGTTGTTAAAACTGGGTCATTCATGGCTCATTGGGTACTTAATTTTTATACTCCCTTTTTCCCATGTCTGCATTCTGTAAGAAGAGAGACTCTACTTAAAAATAAAATTGGCAATACTCAAAAGAGGAGAAAAGCATATAGTCAATTCCATTACATGAAAGGTAGATAATATAATGCCTGTTGTGTATTTAGAATGCACATGATGGACCTTTCAGTACTATAGCTGTTGGAGACTGTGTAGAGAATTTTAGGATGTTGAAGACTGTTGGCTACCACTTCCAGCCTTCTGCAAGTTTTCACAAGAAAATGAATTTTGCCCAAACAGGCCCATTGGGAAAAAGGGAAATAAGAAAACACTTCCAGATTTCTAGAAATACTCTCTGCTGCTGGTCAGCAACCAATATGTCTAAAAATCATAATAATATTCTCTATAGCTTTGGAAAAAATATGTTAAATGCCCTGCCCAAAGCAGAGATATGGAGGTGCAAATCACAAGACACATGTATTTCAGTGTAGGAGACGAAAAACTGGAGAAGCCTAACCTCACAATTATTCTGAGTATTTCTTGCTTGACAAAGGCTAAAATTATTGCACTAAAGAAAAATAAGTCGGCTTCTGTGAGTGTAATCCAGCCTCCTTGATGCCTCCCCATTTCAGAGGCAGGGCCCAAGATGGATGCAGACGAGCTGAGCCTGATGAGTGACGAAGTCTGTGTAGCACCAGGCCTCCACGTGAGTGGTGCATGAATGGAGATCTTCGGCTTCGCCAGCTGGCCCTTTGGCTCAACCAACAGACAATGAAGGTTGAAAGAAATCGTTTCTGTCATGTCACCCTAGAAAATAGTTGTCTATGCACCTAGCTTCTGTTGTGGCCTCCATGCCTCTTTCACATGTATCCGTGCAGGACTGAGTAAAGGTGTTCTCTTAAAGAACAGATCTGAGGAAAGTAAGAATGACTGACCAAGAAGCTCACTCCATGATAAAGGCAAATACTCTTGATGTATCTGTTCTACATGATATAGTCTGAGCAATGCAACTGTGATGCTCTTTTTCCAAAGGGCAATTTTTTTCAGTTACATGCTTATTATTTATGCTTGCTTTGCTACATTTTTATTGTTCCCATCCAATACAAATTTTGTGATTTGAATGATTAAATGAATCATTTAGGTATAGGTGGCTGAATCACGAGGACTTGCATTTGGTTTGGAAGAATGTCTTCTACTCAGAACAAGGACGAGGTAACTTTTCTCTTCTAGCAGCGAGGATGATCACATCACCTGTTTTGGATTATCATCTGGCATGTGGGAAAGTTTCAAATAAAGCTTATATACGTCTTCAAAAGGTGATACTACATGTACCTCAAAGCGGAATAGAACTCTCACTGCCAAATGCTTCCTCATTCAACATTGTCTTTGCTGTTTGCTCTGAGTCATTGCATCTTCAATTATATGTGACAAAAGATCAATTTTGTTTTGTTTCCAATCATCTGGAACCAATACTTTCATCAAATATAAAAAGGTACAGGAAAAGTGAAATTTAAAAGTCCTAAAACATAAGTCTTAACAACTTAGGAGATTTAACAGGCATAAACTACTCCGTCAAACTACTACAAAAATTTAGAATCATTCAATTTCTAGACATATTTCACTGCAGATTGGTAAAAAGCAGGTTGCAGATGGCATTTTGAGTGGCACTGGTTTAGATCTTTAGGGGTCAGTAGCTTGTGCGGTTCTGTCTACACTTAGTTTACCATTGGCTACTCAGCTGGAGAGTCACAGTGGAAAGATTGACAGGTAGTGAATCTCTACTGATAGTTAATTTGTGAATAATAATAAATGAGTGTATAAAGGAGCTTATTAAATAAATGTGTCTGAGAGTTCTAATTGTCTACCCCAATACGCATCTTCACTTTTAGTAAAAGACACCTACATTTTAGCTGGATGTGCTGCCGCTCATTTGAAGAATGACTTTTCATAACTCCTCTCGTACATACATGTGTGCTCATATGATTAATCTCTCTGTAAGATGTAGAAGAAACGTACCATGGAACTTTGATAAACTCTCCAGAGAAAAAGTGGAAACACCATTCTGCTGTCTTTTCTCCAGTTTGCTACTTGGAAGGTGAAAATAGGGGTTGAAGTTCCATCAGCAATGCTGGTTGGATGTAATGAGAGTGGCATGTGAGGCTCAGCAGAGGACAGTGCTGTAGTGAATCCCTGCCAGGGATGCTTGGTGACCAGGGAGCAGCCATAACAAACCTGGATTCTTTTACTGGAAAAAATGTTACAATTTTACATTTTTCAGTCTATTTATTTGGTTTTTTTCTTATGCAGCTAAAACTTCTCTAGTTGATAATGAAATTAAGTTTAAAAATCCTTTTCATGCCTCTATGGAATGTCCCATTATTTATTTCTGCCCTCTGGGACAGCTTATCATACTCTTCCTCTTTGTCTTTTTAAATATTGGAAGACATTTATCTTCTAATTTGGGCTAAATAAAAATACTCATTGATCACAGTGATTACTAAGTTTTATTTAATATTTGTTATCTCTTTGAATCCTCTCAGTGAATGATGGTTATATTATCATATTATTATCTCCTTTTTACAGAGGATGAAATTGAGTCTCTGAAAGATTTTGTGACTTGTGCAAGTTTTGCAGAACCAAGAAGAAGTGGATTGGGCTTGGATTTCCATCTTAATCTAACTCCAGAGGACATGCACTTAACCAGTGATCTATTCCAGTTGTTTCCTTTTGTTAACAAATGACTGCCTTTTTTTTTTTGATAACAACATATAACGTGAGATCTATGCTCTTAACACATTTTTAAATGTATACTAGTTCCCCTTTATCTGCTGTTTTGGTTTTACAGTTTTAGTTACCTGTGTTCAGCCATGGTCCGAAAACACTAATTAGAAAATTCCAGAAATATACAAATTAGTAAGTTTTAAATGGTGCACTCCTTTGAGTAGTGTGAAAAAAATCTCGCACCGGAAAGTCAATCCTCTGTTTGTCCATTCCCGCTGCCTAGAGGTCTCCTCCCTACCTGGAAATTCATGCATCTCTATCCATTGACATCATGCCTTTTACCTGATTTGCTTTGACGAACAAAATGTTTGCAGAATAGACTCCTGTCCCTTAAAACGAGACATTTAAGGTATAGTTCCTGGTCCTTCAGTCTCTATTTTTTCACTGCTAGGAGACTGGCAATATCCTAGATAGGGCCTTCTCCACAAACAGGCATCCCTGGCTGAAGACATGGAGCCAGGCCAGACAATGGATATACAGCATATATAAGAAATAAACTTGTCTTGTATGATTCTGACTCTGAAGTTTGCAGAGTTATTTTGCACCTGCCAAGAACTAAGCTTTAGCATACTGAAACAGATTCTATTCTGACAGTCTCCTGCCATTTCCCTATCGCTGGACTCATTGGCATATATTTACCTTCAGTGGGGTGTTTTTCCTGAGGCATAAGACTTAATCAACCCCAAATTTTGGCAGTTCATCCACTGGCAAACATGTAATGACTGGAAAGGCATGTTTCAGTTCCTATGTGTTTCTGCTTTATTATGGGACAAAGACATTGAAAAATTTAACCATGCACAGGAAATAATCATCAATAATTATACAAAAAATGTCTCTACCCTATTAAAAATCTGGAAAATAGAAACTGTTAATTAAATGTTTTATGTTTCACATGCACATCTTTTATCTATGCTACCTGAATATCCTTACTTTTCATAAGCAATATAATTATTTTATAATTGACAAGACCATAATAGACAGTGTTTATTTGATTTGCTTTATTAATACAATGTTCATGATAAATGTGTTACAATAGAATGCAGGACTTTTTAGTTAGACATGTCCCTCTCACAGTTTTCTATTCAACTTTCTGATACTTCTTTCCAATAACATGTACGAATTTTCTTCATCTACTTGTATCTTAAAATGTTCACCTTAATTTTTATGTTTTCCCCAAGAAAACTCACATAACTCTCATAAATTTATGCATAGTAGTTGATATGGTTTGGCTCTGTGTCCCCACCCAAACCTTATCTTGAATTGTACTCCCATAATTCCCATGTGTTGTGGGAGGAACCTGGTGGGAGATAATTTGAATCATGGGGGCGGTTTTGCCTCCTGCCATGATTCTGAGGCCTCCCCCACCACATGAAACTGTAAGTCCAATTAAACCTCTTTTTCTTCCCCATCTTGGGTGTGTCTTTATCAGCAGTGTGAAAATGGACTAATACAGTAAATTGGTACCAGTACAGTGGGGCATTGCTGAAAAGATACCCAAAAAAGTGGAAGCCACTTTTGAACCGGGTAACAGGCAGAAGTTGGAAAAATTTGGAGGGCTCAGAAGAAGACAGGAAAATGTGGAATACTTTGAAACTTCCTAGAGACTTGTTGAATGGCTTTGACCAAAAGCCTGATAGTGATATGAGCAATAAGGTCGAGGCTGAGGTGGTCTCAGATGGAGATGAGGAACTTGTTGGGAACTGGAGCAAAGGTGACTCTTTTTATGTTTCATCAAAGAGACTGGTGGTATTTTTCCCCTCGCCTAGAGATTTGTGGAGCTTTGAACTCCAGAGAGATGATATAGGGTATCTGGCAGAAGAAACTTCTAAGCAGCAAAGCATTCAAGAGGTGACTTGGGTGCTGTTAAGGGCATTGTGTTTTATAAAGGAAGCAAAGCATAAAAGTTTGAAAAATTTGCAGCCTGAAAATGTGATAGAAAAGAAAAACTCATTTTCTGAGGAGAAATTCAAGCCTACTGCAAAAATTTGCATAAGTAACGAGGAGTCAAATGTTAACCCCCAAGAGAATGAGAAAAATGTCTCCAGGGCATGTCAGTGGCCTTCATGGCAGCCCCTCCCATCACAGTCCTGGATGCCTAGGAGAAAATGGTTTCATGGGCTGCACCCAGGGTTCCCGTGCTGTGTGCAGCCTATAGACTTGGCGCCCTGTGTCCCAGCCACCCCAGCCATGGCTGAAAGGGGACAACATAGAGCTAAGGTCATGGCTTTAGAGGATGCAAGCAACAAGCCTTGGCAGCTTCCATGTGGTGTTTAGCCTGTGAGTACACAGAAGTCAAGAATTGAGGTTTGGGAACCTCCACCTAGATTTCAGAGGATGTATGGAAATGCCTGGATACCCAGGCAGAAGTTTGCTGCAGACGCAGGGCACTCATGAGGAACCTCTGGTAGGGCAGTGCAAAAGTCAAATGTGGGGTCAAGAGCTCCGACACAGAGTCCCTACTGGGGTACTGCCTAGTGGAGCTGTGAGAAGAGGGACACTGTCCTCCAGACTCCAGAAAGGTAGATCCACCAACAACTTCCACTGTTTGCCTGGAAAAGCCCCAGACACTCAATGCCACCCTGTGAAAGCAGCTGGGAGGGAGGCTATACCCTGCAAATCCACAGGGGTGGAGCTGCCTAAGACCATGGGAAGCCACCTCTTGAATCAGCGTGACCTAGATGTGAGACTTGGAGTCAAAGGAGATCATTTTGGAACTTTAAAATTTGACTGCCCTGCTAGATTTTGGACTTGCACAGGCCCTGTAATCCCTTTGTTTTGGTCAATTTCTCCCATTTGGAACAGCTGTATTTACCAAATACCTGTACCCCCATTGTATCTAGGAAATAACTAGCTTGCTTTTGATTTTACAGGCTCATAGGTGAAAGGAACTTGCCTTGTCTCAGATTAGACTTTGGACTGTGGACTTTTGGGTTGATGCTGAAATGAGTTAAGACTTTGGGGGACTGTTGGGAAGGCATAATTGGTTTTGGAAGGTGAGGACATGAGATTTGGAGGGCCAGGGGCAGAATGGCATAGTTTGAGTATGTGTCCCCACCCAAATCTTATCTTGAATTGTACTCCCAAAATTGTCATGTGTTGTGGGAGAGACCCAATGGGAGATAATTTGAATCATGGTGGTGGTTTCCCCCATACTGTTCATGTGGTAGTGAATAAGTCTCATGAGATCTGATGGGTTTATCAGGGGTTTCTGCTTTTGCATCTTCCTCATTTTCTCTTACCACCACCATGTAAGAAGTGCCGTTCACCTCCTGCCATGATTCTGAGGCCTCTCCAGCCATGTGGAACTGTAAGTCCAATTAAGTCTCTTTTACTTCCCAGTGTTGGGTATGTCTTTATCAGCAGCATGAAAATGGACTTATGCAGTAGTAAAAAAGTCAAAATTGTAATACTTCTGTTCAGGCTGGAGTTCGGAATTTATTTATTGCCCATCTTCATTGAGACATCTCACAGCCACCTGAAATAGAGGTACGTATCCATCTTATATCAGTAGGCCGCAACCTTTTTGGTACCAGGGACCCATTTCATGGAAGACCATTTTCCTACGAATGGCCAGTGGGAGATGGTTTCAGGATAAAACAGAACTGTTCTATCAGGCGTTAAATTCTCGTAAGGCGCATACAACATAGATCCCTCTCAAGGGCAGTTCACCATAGGGTTCACACTCCTGTGAGAATCTAATCCTGCTGCTGATCTAACAGGAGGCAGAGCTCAGGAAGTAATGCTTGCTGGCCCACCACTCACCTCCTGCTGTGCAGTCCCTTTCTTAACAGGCCACAGGCCAGTACTGTGGTCTGAGGTCTGTCTATTCACATCAGGCCTGTCTACCTGATTTGCTTTGACCAATGAAATGTCTGCAGTATAGACTCCTGTCCCTTGGAATTAGACATTTAAATTATAGTACTGGTCTGTGGCCTGGGGTCTGGGGACACCTGATTTATGTAACAAAAACTCTGGTACATAGAATATGTTCAATAGATATTTCTGAAAAGATAAATGAATGTCTTAAAGTGAATTCATAAACATACTCAGCAGACAAACCCAGTAGACCGAAACTTCACTCAGTACCCAAAATATACTTTCTCAGAGAATACTGTTAAGACCCACATCATTGCCTTTCTGGACAGCTGATGGCCACCTTCCTCTTCTGCCTCATCCTGTTGTTTCTCTGTCACATTTGGTTGGACAAAAGAACATTCAAATCTGCCCAATTGTTTCTTTATGATGGTACCTCTGCAGTTTGCCAGTCTTAATTTATTCTTAAAGTTGACAATACATATTTTTCTTTAAAATAGTTATTCTCTTATTTTTATAAACACTCAAATGATTCCTTACCTGCAAAATAGTGAATAAATTTCTTACCTTTTCCTATGGGTCTGCACAATCAGGATCCTGCCTTCCTCTGTGATAGCACTTTGTGCCAATAAACACAAAGCTTTCACCTGAAATGAATTACTTGCAACTCTATGAAAACATGATCTCTTATGTCTAGTTGTCATGGCACAGATATCCCGATTGCCTTTTTCTCACTCCAACTTCTTGGTGATCTTGTGTTAATCCATCATTCCAATTTTTCTTCTAATATCCCCACCTCTGCAATTTCCAGTTCTCCAGTCTCTGCTGAGCCTGCTGAGCAAAACGCCCCCTTAGTTGCACATTGAGTTATGATTGCACATCTAGATATGTTGTCTGTCTTTGCTGCTAATGATGAATTTCCCCTGTATCCTGCACATTTTAGGTGATCACTAAATGTTTCTGGATGCATAAGTTATTGCTATGTCAACTTGGTGGCATCAAAGCAAAAACAACCACAGAGCCTAAGACAGATTTTAAAAAACACTAGTGTTGTATTTAATAGATTTTTTAAAGTTTATATTAGTTTTTGCTTCATTTCTGGATAAAAATATTTTGCAGTATAATAGATAACTATTTTCTTGCAAGCTCCATAGTAGGGAAAGTTAGAGATTATGGTGCTGTAAGACTTAGTGATAGATTGACAATATGTCTTGAAATGTCAACTGTTTAGGTTATTACATATTACCTTTGTGAATTGAATCATATTTTTTAAATGCCAAATCCACTTTTGAATATTACATTCACAATCTAATATTTTTTAAGAAACATTGAATAGCTTTACTATTAATTCCTTATTTCTGATATAGATAGAAAAGGGCATGGTGTGTTGAAGTTTTGGAATGTCTGGGCTGAGTAGAATTTCTGTCTCTCAGCCCTTCTTGCCATGGGTCCATTTGAAACTTATTTAACCTCTAAAATTGTTATTTTTATTTATATATATATTACCTATTTTTTGTATCAAAGTAGTATACTCACTGTACTAGTCCAATCTCACAGTGCTAATAAAGACATACTTGAGACTGGGTAATTATAAAGGAAAGAGGTTTAATTGACTCACAGTTCAGCATGGCTGGGGAGATTGGAGGAAACTTACAGTTATGGCAGAAGGGGAAGTAAACACGTCCTACATCACACGGAGGCAGCAAAGAGAAATGCCCTTTATAACACCATCAGATCTCTTGAGGCTTATTCAGTGTCACAAGAACAGCACGGGAAAACACACCCCCACGATTCAATTACCTCCCACTGGGTCCCTCCCATGACACGTGGGGATTATGGGAGTACAAGTCAAGATGAAACTTGGGTGGGGACACAGAGCCAAACTGACCTGACCTACTTTTAAAGAAGTGAAAAGGCACTAAAATTAATGTAATTATAATTATGGGAAAAAAAAGAAACAGCAGCTTCCTTTTGCTTTCTTCCTTCCTAAGAATCATGTGGTTACTCGCTGACAGTGAATAATTCATTGGGGACTCCTTCAACGTCTTCAGATAAAACTCTTCCAAATGTCTATATGGGCATAAAACCTACCAGACAACAGGGAAGGCATAGGTGGTTTTACTCTTCAGCACGTAGGGCATATAGAACTCTGCACCCTACCCTTGCTTCTAACAGGGCTGATCTTTTCCATGTCTTCACAAGGGACTTTCCAGGCTTCTGTGGGAGTGGAAACACCTGCCTGCCCAGGGTGCTCATGAGGACCCATCAGCCCAGCTCCTTACATAGACTTTAAGCAAATCCCTCTTCACCCCAGCCCGCTTCTACCCTAGTCTTGCTGTCACTTCTAGAGCACCGGGGGCTTGCTTATCTTTGGTGGCTTCTTTTTAGGCTTTTGGACCGGCCTCCTCCCCAAACCCCCCGCCACGTCAGTTACCATGGCTCTGCTGCTGTCTGCCTCTATTGTGGGTTGCAGTAAATATATATTTTCCATGAAGACAGAATTTATATATTTATTCTCATTCTACTTACATTTTAGGGCATATTTTTAAGAGACTAAGGGATCAGGATATTCTTTATTACATCATCTTGCAAATGGGAGTTGGTTTCTAATTCTCAGTATGAAGATTCTCAATACGAGGATGATAATGCAAGGATCATGTAATTGCTTCCCAGATTAGGTTAAAAAATGTGCAAAGCTCTTAAACTTTTAAAGTTTGAGGCTGAGTTGAGAATTAGTTCAGCCTGCAGGGCTCTAATAACTAGCTTTACTCGATAAAATTTCAAGTACATACGGGAGCACTTTCTAGCTCAGAGGAGGTATAACACATATTTCTTTTCCCTTTCAATTTGGTAAATATTTTCACATAGAAAAACAATTATAACCTTCTATAATTTCATTGTCTATATTTTAATTGCCAAATTTAAGTAGAATGCATTCAAAGTTTTATTTTGGCTTGCAGAATCAGTATTGAATCACAACTTTTACTGCCTGTTTGAATAAGCCTTCGAACAAATGAGGGGAAAAAATGTCTTCATAACTTTGTAATATTTTAAAGTTTTCATAGAATTAATGATAATTAAAGACAGCTCACTGTTTATTTCCTACTTAATTATATTTAAAGCTAGATCAGGAAGAATAGAATTCTAGTATATTAAACAGAAGAAAGAGAAAATATTTCCTAAGCCACCAAATATCCACAATTTATTAAAGAAAACATTTAATATTTTAAAACTTGGCATTCTCCACAAAGGCTGAGATATTTCAACTTTAATATCTGAAGCCTATCTGAAATTAGCTCTTCTATTATGACAACTTAAACTAATTAGTGCAGATAGCCAGCTTTTATTTTTTCCCCTCACAAGTGAGCAATGATCAGATTTCTGCACATAAATATAGCAGTGGGTTTAATGCCCATGAAAGATGCTCAAGATTAAAATAATTTCAAATTCAGCCTATCATATAGAAAAAAATAGACGTATAAATTGTATCATTTGACAAGCAAAAAGCTAAATAAAGTCAGCCAGAGTGGAGAGCAGAGGCAAAAATGTAGTTAATATTAAATGGGAAACAAACAGTAGTAGTAGAAGAGAAAGAGCTTAAAATTAACTTCAGAACTTACAGAAGGCAAGGTAGAGTACAGGACAGAAAAAACAAATATATATTCATAGATGAGCTTTGGTTGCTTCTATCTGTTTTTCTTTTTGCTAATGCTTTTGCCTTCATACATGTGCACAACACACAAACACACAAATCAGGGTAATCACAAACATCTCACTCCTTGGTCTACAGTTTTTTAATTCTACATTCTGGTCAGATGTTTCTCTTGGCACTACAGTGAGTGAAGCAATGAAGGCTCAAGAGAAGACAAATCCTGGGGAGAATGGGAAATGGAATATTTGGTCCCTTAACTTGGGCCCCAGGCTTTTCTCCCTGGGTGGACTTAATCTTTAACATACCATGGGATATAGTTTGGAGTTTATACACAGCAAACATTTCCATTCTAAACAGCTGCATTTGTGTTGGCACACTTACCAATCAATTTGATACACTCTTTCATTGGGTAGAGAATGCAGAATTTTAACCAAAGAGAAAATAATATTTTCAAATGGTGCTCTGGTTTTGATATTTTTAAAATAGAATCACTGGATTAAGTTAAACCTGCCACCAAAATGCTGCGGATGTAGCACTATCCGTTGGTTTAATAATGTTACCGGTTTTCATACAGAAATAATTTTGATGCTTCCATGTAGAAACAGATTTAAAAATCACTAAGAAAGGCTAGCAATGTGAGGCTTAACAAGAATCCTGATTGGGTAAAACACAGATTAGTCAAATTGGATTAACTTAAACCACTTACATCATTTATTAGTGAAATGATTTCCATGGTATATAAAGATAAATTTAATAAAACTGAAAGATACTTATGATTACTTTAGTAAAATCAGTTAGCCTATGTGACTAGATTCCTGATAAATGAATATAGTCACACAGCGATCTTATTAGAGAAGATGGGAGTAAAGAGTGTTTGAAGAATGCACACAACCAGAATTTTTCTAGTTCTGTCTGATACATTGCAAGCTCTATATGTCATGTTAAAGCGCTTTCTTCAAAGTCGGCTCTGCATTTGATTCTTATAGTGGATCTTGTTTCAGATGCTCAATCTTCATTGAAATATTTGATCTGTATTTAGAGCTCATTAAATTTACTGTTGGAAAAGTGGACTCATTTTCCCCAGCTATTCCATCATACTTAAAAGTTTTCCAATAATTACATTCAGCAGTAGTTTTTACATTTACATTTTCCTTAATGAAAGTTGCATAAAATTAAAAATTCAGCTGCTCACTTATGCTAGTCAAATGTCAAATTCTCAATAGACCCATCTGATTAATGGCTGCCACATTAGACACACAAGTAATCTAGTATATCAAAAATCTACTTTTACAATCAGAAGAAGGACTGAGAATTAGCCAACACAAATTTCCAACATTAATATTTTTAAATAATTGTTAAGACTAAATAAACAAATATACATAAGAATTTAGACATTATTAGTTGGATAACATCATATGTGAAGATTTTTTTTTAACTTTTTTTTTTTAGGTGGAGTTTCACTCTTGTCTCCCAGGCTGGAGTGCAGTGGCGTGATCTTGACTCACTGCAACCTCCGTCTCCTGGGTTCAAGCGATTCTCCTGCCTCAGCCTCCCGAGTAGCTGGGATTACAGGTGCCTGCCACCATGCTCGGCTAATTTTTGTATTTTTAATAGAGACGGGGTTTCACCACATTGGCCAGGTTGGTCTCGAACTCCTGACCTCAGGTGATCCACCCACCTCCGCCTCCCAAAGGGCTGGGATCACACGTGTGAGCCACTGCACTGGGCCATATGTGAAGATTTATAATGCAAACTAATAGTCTCTAGTGGGGTAGAAGGAACTTAAAGTTACAGGTCAATAGAGAAAATATGGATAAATTAAGTGGAATTTTTTGGCATTAATACAAAAAAGTAAATCTCAAGAAAGCAAGAGAGAAAATAATTATAACGTTAGCTGAGCAATATAATATATAATATAATAATAGAGCAGAGCAAACTAGAATTTGCCAATAGGTCAATAAATTATAAATCGTGAAAAATTGTATTATTGGTGATATGTGAACTCCCTTTAGTAATCTGCAAAGTGTAGTGTTTTAAAAAAATGGTAATTTGACTCTCAATAAGCCTGTCTGTTGATATTGTGCAGCATTATATCATTTTTGAGAGAAGAAAGGGCAACTAACAAGTGAAAATGATATCAAGTGAATTCTGTATGTTTGCTAGGACTCCTATAACAAGTTTGGGGAAGCTTTTTATTGAGTTGTAGGGAAATACTTCTTTATAGGCCTCTCTCGTTCTGCATGTCTTATGAGCAGAGGCACCGGTTGCCCTTGTTTCCAGAGAGTGTTAGAGTTGCTTCTACAGTGAACAGCCTTGGAAGACAGAGTGCTCCCCTAGAGCGAAGGCTATACATGCCTACCGTGCATCATAAAACATTTAGGTTCCTTCAATTCAGGGCTCTTTTACCTTCACATAACCCATTGCAAGGGATGTGTCGCTTGAGACTCTTTGTACCAGCCCATGGGAACTGGGACTCACCTCACGGAACTGAAGCAAAAACGAGGATTATTGGCTACCGTTATTGCTGTGAGTAATAAACTATGCTGCTTTTTTTCTGACTCAGGAGTCTTATAGCTCCTACATATTCACGAACATGTGGCAGGCTAAACTGTTAATGTTCAAATAGGGTGAAATCTCAGACTCTTCACAAGGTTTACTTTGACAATTGTTATAAATAATTTGTTCCATAAGTATTTTACCTTGTGAAAACTTTTTATTGTGTGTTTTATTCAATGGAACACAGTTTTATATCAAAAATTAAAACATATGAATTTAAATGTGAATATCTGTTCAAAATTAAAAGTCATCATAATTTATGTATTTCCATTTTAATGTAAATGTTAAATCTGTTAAATACTTCGTGTTTTAAGTACCTTTTGTTTAATTACAGTTAAAAATTACAATTGCAATTATAATTGAAATTTACAATGTAAAATTACAATACCACATAACCCAATAAGAATTACATTTAGTCTGATGAAAAAGTATATTTCAACCAATAGAAATATCCTACCAGAATGAATTCTATCACTAGGTCATATCAGGTTTTGAGGACTTGTTTAAATAAGGAAGTAATGGGCTGACAATGGTATAAGAATATGACAGGGGTCACTGTGCTAGACAAAGTGTGAACCAACTCATTTCCTAATAGAGGTTTTGAAAAGTGTCCGTCATAATAACGTGGCAATACAACCTAGTATTTGAAGAAAAATAATGCACAGTTATGAAATATTTTCATTTATTAATTTAAAAGGAAACTTCCGAGTTCCGAAAAATCCTTCCTTTTATGTATTCAAAGTATTTTCTTTCTACTTTTCAGTCCTGGTAGATGTGTTTTAACGTGAATATAAATTTTCTAAAAAGCATAATTGAACGATTTTACTTGTATTACCATTACAAACTTCATTTACATGAGCTAGAGTGGAGAAAATATTATTAAATATTGCTCATGGAAAATATTTTTTTTTTACCAGTCTTCTCTTTTATTTACTCATCAGTTGAAGAAACAGTTATTGAGTGCTTATAACAGACACATATTCACCTCCCAACAAACAACACGGCCAAAGGCTCTCACAGTGCTACTTTTCTTTTACCCTGATCACAACTGATTGCTTCCAAGGCAAAGAACGTGACCCCAGTTAGGACTAACACATTCACTCTCCCCCAAAACACAGGCATAGAAAGTACTTGGTGCTATTCTAGTTTCAGTTTCCCTGAACCTCAGTTGTTTTGCTCTTCTTTAAATTTTATGGGCCTCACCAATATCCATCCAGTAAAGCTTATAATCACATTTTTTGTTTTGTCACAGTTTGTTCCTGTTGCTGGCAACTAAAAGGATACTATTTATCATGCGCTAGGCAATGGGTATATTGCAAATGAGTAACAATGTGTATGTTAAAGGAATAACA
Source organism: Gorilla gorilla gorilla (assembly GCF_029281585.2). Lineage (NCBI taxonomy): Eukaryota > Metazoa > Chordata > Mammalia > Primates > Hominidae > Gorilla > Gorilla gorilla. The sequence goes on from NC_073238.2 coordinate 118,926,307, forward strand.
AAGATGATGCAATTTGGTGAAGACAAGTATAGTAAAAATTGCAAAAACATGAGATAATTAATTGCTAAGGCAAAAATAAATTCTAGGTTCCATTGGAGATATCCGATAGGCTTTTAACACAGTCTCATTTCACAGAGGACAAGGGTGCAGGAGAACTAACTTCCTCTATTTTTCCTCATTTCTCACATCATTAAACATGATGAAATTGACCTGGAATGTTACTCCATTTTAAATGGCATGTCTAATTTTCTCAGCACCCTTGATGTCTTCACCATCACAGGGTTACCCTGAGGGAGCAAAAGCCCACTCAGGAGAACATGTACCATAGAAAAGCGCTTTGCAACCCCATCAGCCCAAGCCATGCTCCTTTTAAATAACAAAATACACTTTGTAATGACTCCTTTAGTACCCAGAAACATTTTTTACAGATAATATAACTCATATTTGTAGAAATTTTAAAACTGAAATCCATAATGACTTACGATACAAAAAAAGGGACAAGGATAAACAATTCGAAATGAAATAAAATGTATTTTAATATAAATACGATTGGGCATGACTGCAGTAGAGCATAGTAAACTAGATGTTTGTATCTTTATATAGAATCAAGGTGATTATGACAGCTAAAAATACAGAATTATCATGTATATTTTAATGGCCACTAAAATACTACAAGCAGCTTTCCCACTGACGATGTGAGTTTTCAAGGTGATGACAGGGCTTCATACCTTCTAAACAAAGCAAAATGAAATTTCCCTTTAATTTATAAAGTGTTTTCATTCCTGAAAAGCAAGACATTTATTAAAATCATGCAAAAATACTTTTGTTTATATGTGAAATATGTTTGGTTCTAGGCTCAGATGATTTTAAACAGGGTTTCCACCTACATAAATGTCTGATACAACATTAGAAATAGGAGAGAGACTCATGACAAGTTTATATACAGAACTGTAATATGTATTACAGAAGGTCTAGCATCCCTTGACTACACCAATGAATGACAACAAACTCCATTGACCAAAAATATTATGATAAACAAAATCATCTCCACCCATTTCTATAATGTTCCCTGGAGAATAGCGCCACCTTCATTGAGAACTACGGTCAGAGGCTTTAAAGACTGTTGACTTGGTGAAACTATTTAACAAATTTTTTTCTTTTTTCCTTAATAATTTTTATTCTACCTCATATAGAAAGAAATAAAAGAAAGTTGGTTCATATGAGGTAGAGATACCATGAAATAATAAAGCAACATTAATTTCAAGTAGTGCTTCAATACAAACAGGAGACAGTTGATGAGAATTAGAGTTGGAGAAAAACAGTCCTGAATTTTGCATGCATAAAGTGAAAACAAATAATACACATTGTACAAATACTGAGTTTTTCTCTTTGGAGTCCATGTGTTATTGGTGGTGAGTCCAGGTGAGCTCCATAGTCCTTGATCCTTGTCTTCTTGTGAGAAAGAATTTGGCCAAGAGACAGAAGTAGACTTAAGACAGAAATGAGAGTTTATTGAAGCAAAGAAAAGTACACTTGGAATGAACCAAGTAGGCAACTCTAAAGATTGAGTGCCTTGCCCAACCTTTGGTTCAGGGCTCTTACAGATTTACTATTTCTCTTTTTTTTTCCCCCAGTCTCCTCCCTTTGCTGCATGCACAGTGACTTGCCAGTGTCTGGGAGGGGACACATATGCCATTTGGTGGTTGAAGTTATGTGCATGCTGTCTTATAGTAAGTTTCCCTTACTGGTCTAGCGCCCCCAGAGGAAGGTCATGTATCAGTCAAACTCTGCCATTTTGCCCCTTACTGTGTGTGCTTGGACATGTCCCCAGAGTAAGGTCAAGCTCCACTATTTTATGTTAGTATTGGAATGTTGTTGCTCACAAGCTCAAGATGTCTCCCATTTGTTAGGAAATTTTCCCCTCCCTGTCACCAGCTGCCTGACCATCTTCTGACAGTCACCTGACAGTCACTTGACATTATCTGGGGCTCTATCCTGCCCTCCACACATCTGCCTATCTACTTGCTCTAACACATGCTATATAAAAATACTGGGGAAAAAGATTTGGAGCAGAGATGGAACAGAGTTGACCATGGGCCAGATGTAACCAGCAAACATTTTGTTTGGCTCACACATAGTTTTAAAAAAATAATAACCAACTTCATCAAACCAGAAGATTTATCACACTCCCAAAAACTGAATTTCTTGATTCTTTTGATACATTAAAGACCTTAGATTAACCAACCACATTGCAACAGCGTACTGGATCAGAGCAGCAGCCGCTTTCTTAACAGGACTACGCATGTTACTTTGGGGGTATTGCAGTTTTTATCCTGTTTCCCTCCCCCCACTAAAGATTTGCATTTTTCAACACTTTGTCTATGCTCTTCAAGAACAGCATAAAGAAGTGAAGTTTATTTCACTAAGCTGTAGGCATTTTGACCTGAGGCAGGGTTGGGAGAGCTTCAGGATTTCATTAGTTTTCACTTATAGAATTAATTTTAGGTCACTGGGATGCTGTATGTGAGAAATAATAAGTTTTGAATTAAAGTGGTAAGAGTAATGATAAAATTGGGAGAGAATAAGCAGTGCAATGTATACTTCAAAGGTAATGTAGATTTGCTTGGTTATTCTCTTTAGATACAGACACAAGAAAACAGAAGGCCTTCATTTGAGACAAAATGAAGGGAACAATGAAAACGTTATGAAGGAAACTTAAGTATCAAGAAGATTGCTGGCTTAGGAGGAAAGAGCAGTTCATATTCACATACCCTGAGGCATCGTTGAAAATGTCATAATCTTTCCATGAAAGAGTTGGCAGATGCAAATCAGGATGATCATTTAAACAACAAAATTGAGTACCACTAGAAATAGGATACTTTTTGGATAATGCCTCCATTTAATGGAAACAACAAAATGAGAAAAAGAGAACTGTAAATAATGGATCTGGGTGAAATGAGGATCCATACAGAGGAGGATTGTGGAAGGCAACAAAGAATTTCAAAGATTCAGTAGAATGAGATGTTACAGAATACTCAGGTAGAATGGATGGGGACAAAGATGAGGATGAGTGAGAAGCGTCCAATCACTCAGCGGCTATGGTTTACATGGAATACTCTATAAATTGTCATAAATGATAAAATGTGGCATAAGGAGAACTTGAGAAAGTGAAGACTATCAGACTTAAACTTTTAAGAATTAGAGTTTGAAAGAAAATGGTGACTTAGGGCAGTAGTTTGAGGTAAAAGATTTCAGATAAATATTTTATAGAAATCTGGAGACCCAAGTCTGTTTATAAGGAGGGAGATAGAATGAAGAAATAGGGAGAGACTGAGTGTATGTTCAAGAAAATAGATGAAGCCAGGTGTAAGAGGATAAGGGAAAGCCAAGAAAACTTTTGAGTAATTAATCTTGTCAAGGAAAACATCATTTAAAAAAAAAGTTGGGCCAGGTGTGGTGGCTCACATCTATAATCCCAACACTTTGAAAGGCTGAGACGGGAGGATCACTTGAGCTCAGGAATTCGAAAGCAGCCTGGGAAACATAGGGAGACCTTGTCTCTACTAAAAATAAAAAAAAAATTAGCTAGACATGGTGGCACTCACCTGTAGTCCTAGCTACTCAGGATGCTGAGATGCGAGGATTGCTTGTGCCTGGGAGATTGAGGCTACATTGAGCTACTGTCTTGCCACTACACTCCAGCCTGGGCAACAGAGCAAGACCTTGTCTTAAAAAAATAATAAAATAAATAAAAATGTAAAAAAAAAAAAGAATCAAAGGAGGATAGTTGAAAATGAATTTTGAGGTTAGAGCAACAAAGGAGAGGAAGCCCACGTCAGTCAGCTTCAATAGTCTCACTGAAATTTGAAGTGAGACTTTTTGCCAAAAATTGATGGTAGCTAGAATGCCATGAGACTAGAGCATGTATGAAAAGGCATTCATAGATTTAATGTTCAATCAGCCAGAGGTTTTCGGTGGTAAAAGGCCAAGAGTCAGATTACCTAGGCCTGTGAATGTTGGCATCATCACCAGATGCTAGCTGATTTACCTATAGTGTTTAATTACCCTGAAATGGATTAATAAATATCCTGCTCCTCAGAAGTAGAAAGTGACTTCAATACATTACCCAAATGTGTAGAGCCAGTGCGTGGTGAAGCCGATATTAAGCTCAGGTGTAGCTGATACTCCATAAGCCTACGCTGTCTCCTTGGTACTCAGCCAGGTTTCGTGCACTCTCCTGACCTCCAGCTGTAAGCACCTGTGCCGTAGGTGAACCACACACTTTCAGAGCACCCATCAACCAAAGCCTCATTCTTCGGTGAGGGTTACTCTCACTCAAGTTTTTCTCTGAAGATTTACCCAAATCCACATACCAGGACTCATTAGTTCTAAATTATAATTCTCGGATATTTGGGAGGTAGTGAATTGTTATATTAGTGTATTATATTAATGTGAAATACAGTTGTGTGTAATTATGCATTCATTATATTAAACATTATATTACCTACATTATACAGAACCTACCTATATATTACCTACAGTATACATTATACTACCTACCTATATTATATACAATATAATATAGTATATTATATACAATGTAATATAGTATATTATATACAATGTAATATAGTATATTATATACAATGTAATATAGTATATTATATACAATGTAATATAGTATATTATATACAATGTAATATAGTATATTATATACAATGTAATATAGTATATTATATACAATGTAATATAGTATATTATATACAATGTAATATAGTATATTATATACAATGTAATATAGTATATTATATACAATGTAATATAGTATATTATATACAATGTAATATAGTATATTATATACAATGTAATATAGTATATTATATACAATGTAATATAGTATATTATATACAATGTAATATAGTATATTATATACAATGTAATATAGTATATTATATACAATGTAATATAGTATATTTTATACAATGTAATATAGTATATTATATACAATGTAATATAGTATATTATAAACAATGTAATATAGTATATTATATACAATGTAATATAGTATATTATATACAATGTAATATAGTATATTATACAATATAATATAGTATATTATATACATATATGTATATATATACTATATATATAGTATATATATAGTATATATACTATATATATAGTATATATATACAATATAATATAGTATATTATACAATATAATATAGTATATTATATACAATATAATATAGTATATTATACATTATAATATACACCAAGGAATAGAGTAAGCACCAAGGTTTCTGTGTTGTAATTCCTTTCACTCACGTCCATGTGAAACCACCAAACAGGCTTTGTGTGAGCAATAAAGCTTTTAATCACCTGGGTGCAGGCGGGCTGAGTCCGAAGAGAGTCAGCGAAGGAAGATATGGGTGGGGCCATTTTTCAGGATTTGGGTAGGTAAAGGAAAATTACACTCAAAGGGGGTTGTTCTCTGGTGGGAAGGTGTGGGTGTCACAAGGTGCTCAGTAGGGGAGCTTTTGAGCCAGGATGAGCCAGGAGAAGGAATTTCACAAGATAATGTCATCAGTTAAGGCAGGAACAGGCCATTTTCACTTCTTTTGTGGTGGAATGTCATCAGTTAAGGCAGGAACTGGCCATCTGGATGTGTACGTGCAGGTCACAGGGGATATGATGGTTTAGCTTGGACTCAGAGGCCTGACATTCCTGTCTTCTTATATTAATAAGAAAAATAAAAGGAAATAGTTGTAAAATGTTGGGACAGCGAAAATGTTGGGGGATGGTATGGAGAGAAAATGGGCGATGTTTCTCAGGGCTGCTTCGAGCGGGATTAGGGGCGGCATGGGAACACAGAGTAGGAGAGATTAAGCTGAAGGAAGATTTTGTGGTAAGGGGTGATATTGTGGGTTTGTTAGAAGAAACATTTGTCATGTAGAATTATTGGTGATGGCCTGGATACCGTTTTGTATGGATTGAAAAACTAAACAGAGTAAGAGAAGGAGAAATACAGGTATTAAAGGACTAAGAATTGGGAGGACTTAGGACATGTAATTAGAGAGTGCTTAAAGTGGTTCGACATAGCCTTGCCAGCAAAGATTATTTATTTACTTTAAGAGTTAAGAGTGGTGGTTTGGGGATAGCATCACGAGATATCAGCTGTGATGGCTTGGAGAAACAGTGTAAACCGGCAGTGTAAACAAGAGCAGGGCATGTATGAGTAGTTGAGAATGGTGAATAGGAGTATGACTAGACAGAAAATAGTAGGGATGACAAGATTTTTGGGGCACAGTCTAAGTTGGTCTGGTGTCTGGGATGAGACTGGGGCCTAATAGAAAGGATCATCTATACAGGAGCTCAAATGGGCTGTACCCTGTAGCATTCTGAGGACAGGCCTGACTTCTGAGAAGGGAAAGTAGTAAAAGTATTGTCCAGTTCTTTTTAAGTTGGTGGCGGAGCTTTGTGAGGTGTATTTTTAAAAGACCTTTAGTCCATTCTACTTTTCCTGAAGACTGAGGACTGTGAGGGATATAAAGTTTTCACTGAATACTAAGAGCCTGAAAAACTGCTTGGCTGATTTGACTAATAAAGCCTGGTCTGTTATCAGACTGTATAGAGGTGGGAAGGCTAAACTGCGGAATTATGTTTGCCAGAAGGGCAGAAATGACTGCGGTGGCCTTCTCAGACCCTGTAGGAAAGGCCCCTACCTATCCAGTGAAAGTGTCTACCCAGACTAAGAGGTATTTTAGTTTTCTGTCTCGGGGCATGTGAGTAAAGTCAATTTGCCAGTCCTGGGCAGGGGTAAATCCCTGAGCTTGATGTATAGGAAAGGGAGGGGTAGTAGAATAGCAGATGGAACACTGAGAAGTGATTTCTTTGAGGATAGATTTCTAGGATGGAAAGGAAATGAGAGGTTCTAAGAGACGGACTAGCGGCTTGTAACCTACATGGAAGAGGTTATGAAATGACGACAGAATAATAGAATGGGCTTGTGAGGCTGGAAGGAGATATTTTCCTTGGTCTCAGAACTATTTGCCTTGTATGGGAAGAGATTGATAAGTGGAAGTTTCAGCGGGGGAGTAAGTGAGAATGACCGATGTGAAGGAGAAAAACTGGCCATAAGGGATAGAAGTTGGAAAGCTAGCTGCTTGTCTAGCCACTTTTATCAGCATAAGCGTTGCTTAGAGCAGTCAGATCTGACGCCTTTTGATGGCCTTTGCAGTGAATGACTCCAGCTTCCTTTGGAAGTAAAGCGGCCTTGAGCAGAGTTTTTATTAAAGAGGCATTAATGATGGAGGACCTTTGCATAGTGAGGAAACCTCTTTCAGCCTATATAACAGCATGGTGGTGCAAAATATGAAAGGTATATTTAAAGTCAGTATAAATATTGATGCTTAGTCTTTTTGCAAGAGTGAGGGCTTGAGTTACGGCAACTAGTTCGGCTTGCTGAGAGATAGTGGAGGCGGGGCAGAGCGGTAGCCTCAATGATAGATGTGGAAGATACTATAGCATAGCCTGACTTTGCTGGTGAGTGGCGATTAGGCCTGGTGGAACTGCCATCAATGAACTAAATGTGATCAGTGTGAGGAACAGGAAATAAGGAAATATGGGGAAATGGGGTGAATGTCAGGTGGATCAGAGAGATACAGTCATGAGGGTCAGGTGTGGTATCCGGAATAATGTGGGAGGCCGGATTGAAGTCCGTGCCAGGAACAATGGTAATTATGGGAGACTCAACAAAGAGTGAATATAGCTGAAGGAGCCAGGAAGCAGAAAGTATACGCGTCAGATATGAGGAAGAAAATAGATTTTGGAAGTTATGAGAACTGTAGAGAGTGAGTTGAGCATAGTTTGTGATTTTTTGGGCCTCTAGAAGTATTAAAGCAGTGGCAGCTGCTGCACGCAGACATGAGAGCTAGGCTAAAACAGTAAGGTCAAGTTGTTTGGACAGAAAGGCTACAGGGTGCGGTCCTGGGTCTTGTATAAGAATTCTGACCGCACTAACTATGCCTAGGAAGGAAAGGAGTTGTTGTTTTGTAGAAGGGATTGAGGTTTGGGAGATTAGCCGGACACGATCAGCAGGGAGAGTACATGTGTTTTTATGAGAATTATGCCAAGATAGGTAACAGATGAGGAAGAAATTTGCACTTGACTGAAGTAATGGGGGTTGTCTGTGAAGCTTTGCGGCAGTGCAGCCCAGGTAATTTGCTGAGCCTGATGGGTGTCAGGGTCGGTCCAAGTGAAAGTGAAGAGAGGCTGGGATGAAGGCTGCAAAGGAATAGCAAAGAAAGCATGTTTGAGATCTAGAACAGAATAATGGACTGTGGAGGGAGGTATTGAGGATAGGAGAGTATACGGGTTTGGCACCATGGGGTGGATAGGCAAAACAATTTGGTTGATAAGGTGCAGATCTTGAACTAACCTGTAAGCCTTGTTTGGTTTTAGGACAGGTGAAATGGGGTAACTGTAAGGGGAGTTTATAGGCTTTAAAAGGTCATGCTGTAGCAGGTGAGTGATAACAGGCTTTAATCTTTTTAAAGTGTGCTGTGGGATGGGATATTGGCATTGAAGGGGGTAAGGGTGATTAGGTTTTAATGAGATTGTAAGGGGTGCATGATCCATCACCAAGGAGGAAGTAGAGGTATCTTATACTTGTGGGTTAAGGTGGGGGGATATGAGAGGAGGATGAGAAGGAGGCTTTGAACTGGGGAAAAGGGCAGCAATGAGGTGTGGCTATGGCTAATAAGGGAACTGGGCAGGTGGGGATAACTAAAATAGAGTGCATAAAAGAATGTTTTCTAAGTTGGCACAAGAGTTGGGGAGTTTTAAGAGGTTTTGAAGCCTGGCCGTCAACACCCACAACAGTTATGGAGGCAAGGAAAACAGGCCCTTGAAAAGAAGGTAATGTGGAGTGGGTAGCCTCCGTATTGACTAAGAAGGGGACGGACTTACTTAACTGCACTGTGAGAGTTACCTAGAGCATCTGTGATGGTCCTGTAGGCTTCCGAGGCAATCAGGCAGTGTCAGTCTTCAGCTGCTAAGCCAAGAAGATCTGGGAAGGAGTCAGAGAGCCTTGGGTCAGAGTTCCAGGGGCTCTGGGAGTGGCTGCCAGGTGAGTTGAACAGTCTGATTTTCAGTGGGGTCCTGCACAGATGGGACGTGGCTTAGGAGGAATCCCGGGCTGTGGGCATTCCTTGGCCCAGTGGCCAGATTTCTGGCACTTGTAGCAAGCTCTTGGGGGAGGAGGTTCTGGAGGAACCCCTTGCAGCTGTGGTTTGGGCATTTGGAGTTCTTACATGCTGGAGATGTGGCTGGGGTTTGTCTCACAGTGGAAGCAAGGAATTGCAACTCAGAAATACATTGCTACTTGGCTGCCTCTATTATTGTACACCTTGAAGGTGAGGTTAATTAAGTCCTGTTATGCGGTTTGAGGGCCGGAATTTAATTTTTGGAGTTTTATTTAATATCGGGAGCAGATTGGGTAATAAAATGTATATTGAGAATAAGACGGCCTTTTGATCTTTCAGGGTCTAGGTCTGTAAAGCATCTCAGGGTTGCTGCCAAATGAGCCATGAACTGGGCTATGTTTTTATATTTGATGAAATAGAGCTTAAATGCTATCTGATTTGGGAGAGGTCAGTTAAAGAAAAAGGAGTATTAACCTTGACTATGCCTTTAGCTCTAGCCACCTTTTTAAGAGGAAATTGCTGGGCAGGTGGGGGAGGGCTAGTCAGGGAACGAAACTGTAAGCCGGACCGGGTGTAAGGAGGGGAAGTGATAAAAGGATTATAGGGTGGAGGAGTGGAGGCTGAGGAAGAATTGGGACCTAGCTCAGCCTGGCGAGGAGGGGAGAGATCTGATGGGTCTGTAGAAAAGGAAGATTAGAAAGACTCAGGGATGCTTGGGGTTGGGATTGAGGACAGGTGGGAGGGAAGGAAGATTTGCGATGAGTTGCACTGGGAACAGAGACTAGGGAGGGACCGATGTGTAAAAGAATGCCTGGACATCAAGCACCTCAGACCGTTTGCCCATTTTACGACAAGAATTATTTAGATCTTGTAGGATGGAAAAATCAAAAGTGCCGTTTTCTGGCTATTTGGAACCACCGTTGAGTTTGTATTGGGGTCAAGCGGCATTGTAGAAAAAATAAGGAGTTTAGGTTTTAGGTCAGGTGTGAGTTGAAGAGGTTTTAAGTTCTTGAGAGCACAGGCTAAGGGAGAAGGAGGAATGGGGGGTGGAAGGTTGCCCATAGTGAAGGAGGCAAGTTTAAAGAGAAGGGTAGAGACACAGAGGCAGGGGATTCGGGGGTTCTTACCCTCCAGAAAAGCGGGAAAGGGGTCAGGGCACAGAAATAAGGGGTTGGGGCACAGAGATAAGAGGTCGGGGCATGGAAATAAGGGATTGGGGCGCAGAGATAAGAGGTTGGGGTGTGGAAATAAGGGATCGGGGTGCAGAGATAAGAGGTTGGGGCACAGAAATAAGGGATTGGGGTGCAGAGATAAGAGGTTGGGGCACAGAAATAAGGGATTGGGGGATTCTTGACCACTAGAAAAGCGGTACTTGCTGCTAAGGGTGAAGGAGAAGGGTTGGGGGGTTCTTGCCCCCCAGAAAAGCAGAGAAGGGGTAGAGACACAGAAGGAGTTGGGGGGTTCTTGCCCCCCAGAAAACCAGTACTTGCCGCTAAGGGTGAATGACCAAGGCAGGTGTCCCCACGTGGTGAGATACCTCTGAAGCATGGGTGAATAATCAGAAAGGCATCCCTGCAATGATTAAATGCCAAGGGAAGGCTGCCTTCCTGAGTCCGTGACCGGCACCGGAGTTTTGGGCCCACAGATGAAACGTGTCTCCTTCGTCTCTACGAGAAAATGAATTGAAATTAAAAGAAGGGAGAGATTGAAGGGTGGTGCCAAGATTGAAAGGAGAAAGTGGATGAGGGATAGTGAGAGAGGTTGGAGAAGAGAGTAAGAAGAGGCCGCTTACCCGATTTAAAATTGGTGAGATGTTCCTTGGGCTGGTGGGTCTGAGGACCTGAGGTCGTAGGAGGATCTTTTTCATGGAGCAAAGAGCAGGAGGACAGGGGATTGATCTCCCAAGGGAGGTCCCCCAATCTGAGTCACGGCACCAAATTTCACTTGCGTCCCTGTGAAGAGACCACCAAACAGGCTTTGTGTGAGCAATAAAGCTTTTAATCACCTGGGTGCAGGTAGGCTGAGTCTGAAAAGAGAGTGAAGGGAGATATGGGTGGGGCCATTTTATAGGATTTGGGTGGGTAAAGGAAAATCACAGTCAAAGGGGGGTTGTTCTCTGGTGGGAAGTTGTGGGGGTCACAAGGTGCTCAGTAGGGGAGCTTTTGAGCCAGGATGAGCCAGGAGAAGGAATTTCACAAGATAATGTCATCAGTTAAGACAGGAGCAGGCCATTTTCACTTCTTTTGTGGTAGAATGTCATCAGTTAAGGCAGGAACTGGCCATCTGGATGTATACATGCAGGTCACAGGGGATATGATGGCTTAGCTTGGACTCAGAGGCCTGGCAATTCCTAGCACTGTGTGCTCCAGCTCCAATGCCTATAACAGGTATAGCAGGCAGAATCATGAGACTATCCTTAGGTCACTGCCATAGTCAAGGTTCTTACTCACTCAATGAACCCATTGACAGTTTTATTGAGCATATTTTTCCCCCAAATGGAGAATCATTTCATCGTTTTTTTTTTTTTTTTTTTTTAATTTAGAGTTGCAAAATGCCTTTTGGTCCACATACCCAACTGAGGTATGACCCTGCTTCAGACACTGATTGAGGCTGTGACAGTGTGCATTTCCACATTTGGGGCCCATGCTTGATCTGACAGTTTACTTTCTCTCCTTTGGGAAAAATATAGAGCCTCATCTTATGAAAATTTCTCTAGAAATGCTTCTGTTCCTGGTTTCTGTCCCTTGAGACACTCCTGATATGTTTGAGAATAAAGAGGTTTTTTGTTAAATGTGCTGAAATGCATGATCATGCATGATTTAAATTAGATACAAGGGCTAGGTTTGTTTAATATATATAATAAGTGGAAAGACCAGAAAAAGACATGGGCTGGAGGCTTTGAAAAACATGGAGTCACCACAGTGTAGGCATAGGAGAATAAGACAGACCATGAATCAGGAGTTTGCAGTCTTTTGGGCCACCCCTCCTGCAAAGGCATGTAAGCAAACTCTCTAGAATTCAAGGAATTAGCATTTGCAAGAATTTTCTAAGAACTCAGGAATTAACACCTTACAGTAGTTAGAATAAATGGTTTTGAATTAGAATCTAGTGATCAGATGAGTCAAGATAAATATACAAAAAATGGTAAAAACATTGGTGATGAGTATTATATTTATATATAGTTAAAACAACACTGGAATTATAGCTCTAGAATACATGGTATTAGCATTAATGATACATTACAAAATAAATTTAAAATTTGGAGGATGGGAGACTAAACATAGCCTAAGAGGAATAATTTTCTCATCTTTCAGAGCAGAGAGTCAGTAAATAGTAAGGTATAATGAACATTTAAATACACACATATACATACACATACTTATTCTAAATCTATTTTCATGTTTTTTTTTACAAATAGGAATCTTTTTAGATAAGAACACATTTATGTTGAAGAAATGTTTAAAGTTTACCATTCCTTGAGTTTCGCTGTACTGTATTCTTTAGTATTCAATTCAAAGATATATTAAATAAAATTGTGTCTACTCTGCTCTCAAACTATAACATCTGCAATGGTAATTGTCTTTAGATTTACAAAAGATTCAGATTCACAAGATCCTCATAGGCCTCCCTTGGCACCAGTCTGCAAAGAAAGCTTCAGGACAACTTCCAGCAGTGCAGTGTCAGGATACTCTTACTGATAGTCATAGCAGCCCTGTGTATGTCACTTCAAATAGCCATGTAGGAGTAAGCTGAGGTTCAAGGAAATCAACTCTGCATTAGGTGAATGCAAGGTATGCCCTGGCATATCATCTTCATGCCTCACAGGATTCAATCTTTTTTATAACAATCCCATAAGAATAGGTGTGAATGTTCCCTCAAAAATTAAGCCCAATTATTATGTGTCACCACACTCAAGGAAGCTATAGCCTCACCATCAGATATTTATAGTTTATTTGTAATTTCTCTGAATCCTTCCAGTAGGTACTGTTGCCTAGTATCATAATTAACATTTCTCATGTTATTAGCTCAGAAGGGGAAAGAATGAAGATGTTACTCATAAGCTGGATTCTCATGCAGAAAGGGAAAGCGTCATGACTTTTGATCACGCTTTATGCATGAAAAGATACCTACAATGATGTCTATATAATGTTAAATATTGTTATACTGAGTAATTTCTGCATGACATTCTTTTGTATTATATATCTTTATGTGTTTATAGTGAATTTAATCTATTTTTATCAAAAGGGTAAAGACTTTACCTAGAATAGTTTATATATTTATCATGGAGTATCCTTGTCATTATCATTCCAGGAGAATTTTCTGGATTTTCTGGCTATGCCACTAATGCAACAGATGAAAATATTACATTTAGGTTTCAATGTGTAGACAAATAATATTTCCTGATGATTTATTTATAGCCAATACATACTAGACCCGCTGATTTATAATTAATAGAGCTCTGAGTCTGACTAAAGGATCATGGGACTAGCTTAAATAAAAAGCCAAGGATTGGAGCTTGAGCCACTGAAAGAGCAAGAATTCAGAGAACAAAGAAACCGTTCTTAAAGTTGACTTAGAGGAATGTCCAGGTAATTAGAATGAAAATTAGTGAATTGTGGTTTCTGCTAAGGAAGTCCAAAAAATAAATATTTTCAGGACAGAGGTATGCTTACCTTTATCAAAGATGAAGCCTGGGCTTAAACTTCTTTTCTTAATAATATACAAAATAATAATATAAATAATTTTATTTGTACTTAATAAAATACAAAATAATATTTTGTATTGCATTTAGCAACAGGAATTTCATTGGTAGCCTTACTAAGAGTACTTGTCTTGAAATCTTAAATGACAAAGCCCAATTTTTGAGGTCCAAAAGACAGGATATCATAAGTCTGGAAAAATTTTTTAAAATAGTTTTGTTTAAAGGGTAAAAGAGAGAACTCAGGAGTAAAGTTCTACCAGGAGAATTGGCAGATGCCTAGAAATGTTTAGAAATTTTTAATATGCTATGCCAGAAGTGGAACATTCCACAGACAGAAAATAAATGGCTATAAGGAGCAATTGAATAACACAACAATCTTTTTCAAAATGATAGACATGTATACATACATTTTTAAAACAATGAATATATACAGTGAGTTATTATTAAAATAACCATGCATTAAACTACATGAGAAATCTCAGCAAATTTCTCACAATTAAAACCATAATTATTTACCACAGTTCAATAAAATTAGAAAAAATAGAAATAAGTAACATACTGCAATTAAGAAAATATATTTCTATACAATTGAGGGGGATATGGAAAAATCGAGCTAAAATTTTGAAAATAATTTGAATTGAATGGCAACAAAAACATGACATATGTAAATGTAGATAAAACAATATCTTAAAGGGGTTAAGAACTTTAAATACATCTACTGTAAATACAAATGTTTTAAATAAATGAAGTGTTCAACTTAGAAAACTAGACCAAAAAAACTAAATAAATCTGAAAACTGAGATTAATCAAAACTAAAAACAAAGTAATAAGAAATACTATAGAAATTACAAAATATAAATCCATCATCAATTAGTACTGGTTAATGAAGCTAAATAATTTCATTAAAAAGTTTAATAAATTAGTAAATATCAAAACATAATACAGAAACAGCCAGGGAAGGCATCAGGGGCATAAAGGAGGACACAGTGAAACATAAGTTTGAAAGTATAAGAAGGTTCAGTGTCGGGCCTCTCTGATTGCTACAAGTCTCAGCGAAATTACACAGGGACCAAAGCAAGGGCTTACGGCTTCTGCTTCTTCCTAGACCACATGTTACTCCTGGCAGTGATGTCAAAACAGTAGAAAAGGTGGCAGAGTTGAAGGGCAACTAAATAATATTATCTGTTTTGGCTTTGTTGAAATTTAGTAGGAGGAACGATATGTTAGCACTCTGCACATCCAGTGTATCCAAAACCATATCTAAATCCTCTTGGCCACTCCATCTGTAAATGATACTTATGACTTGATTCTTTTCCTATGGTTAAGAACAAAAACCAAAACAACCACACAAAACATCTTTTAAAATGTCTCCCCAAATACCTGTTATGATTTAGCACCGCCTCTAAATACTATTTGGAGGGGCCTTGGCTAGCTTTTCTCATTATGGAGCCATTTCCGTCTCCATAAGGTGTGTGTTCTGTTGCTGGACTGGGTGGTGTTGCCACTCTCACGAGTGTGGCTCTGCTTGGCTAAACTCCTACTGTGTTTCTGACATTTCTCAACGCTGTGGCCCTGAGAATGTAAACCACTTTTCAGTTCTGCTGAATGATTCCCTGTTCTGTTATCATTAGATAAGGTATCAGAGATCTTTACACTCTGGTCAGTAAATGGAATTACCTCCCTCTATAAACTATCCCTGCACTTCTTCCCTCATCATGTACAACGGGATAAATTGTTGCCCTGGCTCAATATCTACTAGACGGATTTAGGATTGGGGGTCAAAGGGGACTTTTGCTTTATCTGTAATAATCATTTCATAATACAAACTATTTCATGCATTATATTTGTAAGGTTAATTTAAATTATAAAAACTTCATGAATTTAAAAACTGTATCTGAAAACCTGAAATTCAGAACAAATAGACAAGAGTTTGTGTTCATCTCTATTTTAAGTGGGCAAAAGCATTCTTATCACAGAATGGGCAGGCAAAAATAAAGTTCAGCTTTGGTTAAATATAATGTAAAATACTTGGCACATCAAAATGTCACAAATAGAATCAAAATGAAAATAGTTACTATTAAAAAAGCACTAAGTCTCAGCTACTCCACAGACTGAGGCAGGAGAATCATTTAAGCCCAAGAGTTCAAGAGCAGCCTGGGCAATAGAGTGAGAATCACTTAAGCCCAGGAGTTCAAGAGCAGCCTGGACAATATAGTGAGACCCCATCTCATAACAAAAGCACTAATATTTAGCAAGTAAATAATATTACTATTTCTATGTATTATAAATGTTAATGTTATGAATATTAATATATAAATAATATTATCAAATAATTTTAATATAGAAATAGCTCTTATTATTGGTTTAGGAAACATTAATACCCAAATAGAATTGAGAAAAGGCTCTAAATGACAATTTATAGAAATAATATAAATTTCTGTCAAATGGTATTAGTTTGTTTTCACATTGCTATAAAGAACTGCCTGAGACTGGGTAATTTATTAAGAAAAGAAGTTTAAGCCCAGGGCACGGTGGCTTATGCCTGTGACCCCAGCACTTTGGGAGGCTGAGGCGGGTGGATCACCTGAGGTTGGGAGTTCAAGACCAGCCTGGCTAACATGGTGAAACCCCATTTCTACTAAAAGTACAGAACATTAGCCAGGTGTGGTGGTGTGCACCTGTGATCCAGGCTGTTCTGGAGGCTGAGGCAGGAGAATTGCTTAGATTTGGGAGGCAGAGGTTGCAGTGAGCCAAGGTCACACCATTGCACTCCAGCCTAGCAACAGAGTGAGACTCCGTCTCAAAAAAAAAAAAAAAAAAAAAAAAAATATATATATATATATATATATATATATATAGAAAAAAAAGAAAAGTTTAATTGACTCACAGTTCCACATGGCAGAGGTGGCCTCCAGAAACTTGTAATCGTGGGGGAGGGGGAAGCAGGCACGTCTTACATGGCAGAAGGTGAGAGAGAGAGAGTATGTGAAGGAGGAACTGTCAAGCACTTATAAAACATCAGACCTTGTGAGAACTCACTCACTATCAGGAGAACAGCATGGGTGACCTGCCCCAATGATCAAATCACCTCCTACCTGGTCCTTTCCTAGACATGTGGGGATTTTTATGGGAATGACAATTTGAGATGAGATTTAGGTGGGGACACAGAGCCAGAAAATATCACTGGGCCACACAAGAGATCAAATATAATAAAATTGGAAAAATTAAAATATCAAACTAAATTGACAAACATAAAAACCATATAAAAATCAATGCTTAAAAAGTACATAAGTAACTTTATACTCTATTTTTGGGCATGTAAAATATAAAACCTTTCTTGACTGAAACTTTCTGGTATTTTCTAACATTTGATACAATTTTACTCGCAGGAAATTTCATAAAAATAAAAAATACAGTAAACATTTCTATACAATGATAATAATAAAGCTATCATTTAAAAAACAGGAAATGGAGGCTGGGCGTGGTGGCTCACACCTGTAATCCCAGCACTTTGGGAGGCCGAGGTAGGGAGATCACAAGGTCAGGAGATCGAGACCATCCTGGATAACATGGTGAAACCCTGTCTCTACTAAACATACAAAAAAATTAGCCAGGCGTGGTGGCGGGCGCCTGTAGTCCCCGCTACTCCGGAGGCTGAGGCAGGAGAATGGCGTGAACCCGGGAGGTGGAGCTTGCAGTGAGCAAAGATCGTGCCACTGCACTCCAGCCTGGACGACAGAGCAACACACACACACATACACACACATATATATATATATACACATACACACATATACATACATATATATATATATACACACACACACACACCATGGAATACTATGCATCCATAAAAAATGATGAGTTCTTGTCCTTTGTAGGGACATGGATGAAGCTGGAAACCATCATTCTCAGCAAACTATCACAAGGACAAAAAACCAAATACCACGTGTTCTCACTCATAGGTGGGAATTGAATAATGAGAATACTTGGACACAGGAAGGGGAACATCACACACCAGCGTCTGTGTGGGCTGGGGGGAGCGGGGAGGGATAGTATTAGGAGATATACCTAATGCAAATGACAAGTTAATGGGTGCAGCACACCAACATGGCAAATGTATACATATGTAACAAACCTGCACGTTGTGCACATGGACCCTAGAACTTAAAGTATTATATATATATATATGTATGTATGTGTGTGTGTGTGTGTGTATATATATATATATAAATAAAGAAATGGAAACATGCTAAAAGTTCCACATTTATTTTTCCTAAAATTTTTGGTATTTTCTGGAGATGAACAGGGACCAGAATATACATTGTCACTATTTACTTGAAGTTTAGAACCTAATGGTGAAAATCGATATTGGTAATTCCACCTATGGCTATATATTTACAAATCACATGTAAAGAAAAGTACAGGGTACTTTGAGAGTATATTCAAGAGAGTAATAAGAAATGAACAGAAATGATCCCATTCCTGAGACATTTGGGAAGAAAAAATTAAAAGGTTTTTGTGTTGGACTAGCTATGGCAATGAAGGGGAGGGAGGCATCATAACTGACTTGTAACTTTCTGGTTTGCATAATTAACTGGATAGCAATGGCATTTATTGAAATAGAAACCCTTAAAGTGCCTTTGGTATGTGAGTCTAGATCTCAGAGGTGAGCTCGGGTTGAAATTTACATTTCATCATCCTGGGCACATAGAAGGAACTAGAAGCATCTCTGTGGTTGCATGCGGATGAAAGGACCATAGACTAGGGAGGCACACTGAAGATATTGTAGATATTATAAATTCTTGGAGAAGCCAAGAAAAAATATGTACACTCTAACATTTGAACAGGAACCAGAGATCAAATGTGTGTAGTTACATTCGTTTTTAAAACACACGGGCCTCAGGAAACAGCCACACAGAATGTATGGGTAGACTTTACATTGGCTGAGGCCTATTTTGTGACCTCTGCTGAGAAAAGAGCTTACAGCCCAATCTTGGGCAATATGTAAATAGTTAAGTATATTTTACTATGGAAACTGAAAATTTATAGTAATTAAAATCATTTTTAAATACACTCAGAGATATAATTTAGGTAACTTCTCAAATACCCAGCCAGCTTGCAGGCTTAGGAATGTTACTGGTATTTCTTCTCTCATAATTGGAAATGTATAAAATATTAACTGATATCTCAAACCAGAAGGAAGGCAATTGACTTGCCTGTGAGCAGTACTACTGTGTACCAGACGTGCAGCTCTTTCTCACCTATTTTCTTGAATGCCTCAACCCCTACATGCCCTGATTTCTGTCACCTGCCTTTAAATATGAAAATACACTTGCTCTATGTTTATACATTATCAAAACAGAAAATCAGGTGTAAATCTAATTGTTTGCTATTGAGCACATCAAACATTTAGATGATAAATTTGTCTTCTATTCTGATAGCATCTAAATATAATCATAACCCAAGATGAGTGCATATTTAGAAATTGCTCAAGTCCTATGTTAGTTATTGGCTATTTGCTTGCGTGTAGAAGAGAAAGCTTCAGATAGATTATTTAGGATCTATTTGAGAAGTAAGTTTATCACACAGCATGAGCCTCAACAGATAGATGAAATATCACATTTGAAAAAACTTCTACTGGAAAATTTCAAGTATTCCTGTAGCATAAACACTAAGGGCATAGCTATCCATGTATAAATAGGACTGAGAAGTCTGTTTTTGAGAAGGCATTTTAAATCTGCGTGGCATGAGCTGAAAAACAGTATGGACTTGTATATTAGCTCATTCTCACACTGCTATGAAGCAATACCCAAGACTGGGTCATTTATAAAGGAAAGAGGTTTAATTGACTTACAGTTCTGCATTGCTGGGGAGACCGCAGGGAACTTACAGTCATGGTGGAAGGCAAAGGAGAAGCAGGCTCCTTTACAGGGTGAAGGATGGAGTGAGTGCAAGCAGGGGAAATGCCAGATGCTTAGAAAACCATCAGATCTCGTGAGACTCACTATCACGAGAATAGCACGGGGGAAACCGCACCCATGATAAGATTATCTCCACCTGGTCCTGCCTTTTATGGGGATTATGCGGATTACAATTCAAGAGGATATTTTTGGTGGGGACACAGCCAAACCACATCAGCTTGGTAGGAGGACCTCTTCAAATGTTTTACCATTTTTCAGTTTCATAGGTAAATGATTTAACTTCACTGATCTTTAGGTATGAAATTTGAACAATGAAGAAAATACTATCAATCTAAGAAAGGTTGTAAAATTCAGTGAGAAAACTTGTACAGGTGCCTGCCATACTTGCACATGTTAGAGATTTGATTTATTTTGTTTTCTAACTTTGGTTAATTTAAACAATTGGCATATCATATCCTCTCATATTTTCATATTGAGAATATAAGATTTGATCGTTTCTCTATTTTTGCGCAGGCTGCTACTGGTAAGGCAAACAAGTTTGAAGGAGAACTGATACAACTGATGAGTCTAAAAGAATTCAAGAAACAAAGCCTGATGTGATTGTATAACTGAAGGCCACCTCTTTTCTGAAATTTTGACTGTCCATGCCAGAAAACACCTAGAGTCACAGAGTTTCTGTTTCATATAACTGAAAATACACTATTTTATAAAACTTTTAATCTGTAATAGTAGTGCCAATGTATGTCAACCAAAATTATTTCACAGAATAATAAAATAATGTTTTCCAAGAGTAAGTACTGCTGATAGAAGAATAACAGAAGAATCGTCAAAAGTCTTACAGTGAAGTGCTTGGGAATTATGGTCTTTACCCTTAGAAAACAGGTGCTACCAGCTAAAATTTTAGTGTTAAATATTGCCAAAAAATGGTTACGGTTGGTCAAGATCTTCCATCTGCTTTCTTTATGATGAATATGAAATGAACAGGCGAACTTGCCTAATAATAAATGCTCACAGATTTTGTAGGTATCTTAAAACATTTAATACTTAAACCAGGGTAAATCCTCCTGCCTTGAGATTGAAGAAAAAAAACAAAAGAAAACAAAAAACCTTGCATGGACCCAACCTAACCTTGTAAAGTGATTGGGGAAATATCAAATGGAAGTATAATAACATTTTAGTTATAAAGAATTCTAGTATGTTAGATAAGACAGGCCAGTCAGACGAATGGGTTTCAGTCACTAAAGCTACACTAGCAATGCTGACATATAGAAGGGACAGATTCAGATTGTGTGAAATCTGAAGCTTTTATAGTGTTATTTTTTAATAATTAGAATTTCTTATAAAAATGAATAAATATTATAAATCTGAAATTAGATACAATTGAATATTTAAAATAAGAAATTTGGCAAACATCACAGACATAAAATTTAGAAAGACAAAAAGCAGACTGCCTTGATTAATTAGTTTCCTACAACAACTCTATAATATCTTTTAAATTACTGGTTTGATAAATATTTCTAATAAACATACCTGAAAGTAATATAAAAATAAGGCAACATAAGAACAATTCAAACACTTTTAAACTGCTGTATGTATGTTGAACTACATTATGTAATCAGATTACTCTTACCTCCCTTTGATGTATTTACTGATATGTGTAGGTGCCTCTGTGTAGTACTTGACTCTTTGCTTTGATTTGCTGGGTTGGTAGCAATTTAGTGTGCTGTTTTGCTGGACGTGTCAAAATTCATCAGGACAAAATGCATCAGCTATGCTAAGACATGATTTGGTAAGTTAGGATGTATGAAACATGCAGCAGCAGACACAGACACTCCTGTGCTTTACAGTGATGCTATGAGATTGTGCCCCATAAACACAGGGATTCTGATCAATTCCATTTCAAAAAAGAAATATGTGATCTATTTACCATTGTATATGACATACACATATATACACACACAGACATGCACAGCTGTGTATGTTGTATCTATATATTAACTATAAAATAGAAATTCAAATCCTGCTATTTGAATTTCTATTTTAACTTTCAATGAAAACTGAGTCTTCACAGGATTTCACATTTTTAGCAATTGGAAGAATTTTCCTCACACATTTTCTGTCTTTTGTGGCTGCTAGACTCCTCACGTACCCTCTGTCGTCAGGCCGCTAGTACCCCATTCCCACCATGACAGGACTTTTGGCCCTGTATCAGAGTCTCTAGACTGGACAAGTCATCACAGAGGACAGTCGTTTGCCTGAAAGCCTTTCTTGTACCATGGGACAGTCCACAAAATCTTATTATGGAAGTGATGGCAAAGCGTAAAATAAATCCATGCTACCAGACCGATATGAAAAGAATTCCCAAGTGGACTTCCTTCAGTTGAATGCCCCAAATCAAGTACCCCTTAATGATCAATCAGAGAAAGAGGTATAAAAGAGAATATCAGAGCAAAAAGAGACAGTGATCTTTATTAATCATAACTGAAATAATTTAATTTTGCCAAGTTTTCAAAAACGTGTAATCATGTGAACACATTGCTAACTTACTGGAGAAGGTCTTCAGTTTATTGTAAATCTGCCCCGGGAAAGAAGCTATTGTTCTTACATATGTAGTTATTGGTCATTATAATGTATCTTTAGTTTTTCCCTTTATTGCTCTATTTTAACTGTATGACAATTAAGTCTGTTGTAGAGAAAAGCAATCTGCTGGTCTCTGAAGTAGAATCAATGTAAGCATGGGTGCCACGCAGGTGGTAGCCAGTGGCACTTTAGAGACTGCCAATCACTCCTTTTTAACACTCTCAGCTGGGCCCCAAGGTAGCCCACTGTCTGTACCTGAGCCCAAATGAGGTCATCATGGCAGTTAATAACATGGATCACAAATGCATATGATATTATAGAAACTTACAAATCACTGCTTTCTGACTCCAGGTTTTCAGGTAAGTAGCTGAAGGCCAATGACACCAAGTGATTTACATTTTGTGTCTTCATTAATTACCAGAAGAATCATGTACATAAACCTCATCTTTGACTCCTAAATCTCTTGAGTTGCTTTGATGAAACCCTTCTGTATACTCAACACAGCACTCATATGCATTGAGATAGAGTATTTTATGTGAATATTCTTGTATAGTAAAGGCTTTTTCTATATTTTAATTTTATATTATCTGGTAGACAATATATATGCTACAGAATCAATTGGTTAGTTTTTCTTAATGTATAATGGCTTTGAAATAAATAATTTGGAGCTAATGTACCTTCAAATGTATGCATATTCTATAAACTGTAAATGGCAGAGTAATGACTTTAATTTACATCAAACCATCTGTTATGGGTTTGGTGAACAGATTTTATATTAACTGTAGGTTTAGTCAATATTCATTACTTCATGTTATATTTTTCACAATACAGAGTAAACAAAACTATTTTTGAAAATAGCCAAAGGGTACTGAAATTGAATCATCTCCTTTTTTTTATTATCAGTTACTTGTAAAATCTTCAAAAGTTTCTTGTACTGTTTGCTTTTTATGTTTCATGTAATAGGTTTTTCTTGTGGTAGGAATGATTACAAATTATAAGGTCCTACATATAACTTGTTTGATCTTTGCAGAAAACAAATATATGTACAAGCGAATTAAATAATGAAAGTGAATACTTGAATAATTTAAGTAAATAAAACCGTGGTTTCTATATTTTAGATAACTCTAAAATTATTTTTCAGCTGAAATCATGAGGATAATTATCCCAATTCTGTGGACCAGTTTTATGTCTTGACATACACACTAAGGAATATTGTCATTTATTTAAAACTTTTGTAAAAGAACATTGGCTGGATAGATGAGATGGAGGTTTTTAATATTCTCAATATGGCTGAAGCTACAAAGTATCCTTAATATAAACTCTGATGTACTCTAGAAAGCAAAATCTCAGGAATCAGTAATTTTTTAAAAATGTGCATTTATAGCTGAAATTAATTCATAAATCAGTATCTATTTTGGTCATCAAAAATTTATATTTTTGCACATTTTCTCTCAAATTTATGTTTTCTAGTAGATGGATACTATTGGCAAGAACATTTTAAAAATTCAATAAAAGCTTAATTCATCTTACTTAGAATTTTAAACATCAGTCTACCCTAACTGTAGTCTTTCTCTACAATTAATATTTGCTTTTGATGACTACTAGATGTAAATCATGAAAATTTAAGAAAGTATCGCTTTTATGAGTGACAGAAAATACATATCTGAATTTAACTGCTATTGTTTCAAAGTACATGTCATCCCTAATTAAGAATATTCAATAGTATTACCTACTTTAGAGTTAAGTTATAGTTAACCCCAAAAGAGCATATTTAGTTTTTCAGTAGCTAATTAACAACACATCTCTTATTTATTTTAAAATGTTTTATTTTCTGAAAAAAGAATGTGGAATGAGGACTGGGAATTAGATTTCACCCCAGTAAGCTATTGATCTAGTCCCATATGGGTCAAATTATGTAAAATGCTGCTATTATTGTAAAAAAAAGTTAATTATTAGATTTTGAATAGTCTGGGTCTTTAGTTTGAAGCCATTGTTTTCCTGTTGATGTTGGATGTCCAGGCTGGATGCTGATAGAATGATTGCCCTATTTGACTTGCGAAAATGTGGTCAGAAATAAAACTATGACACTTGTCTAAACAAAGCGGCTGTCAACTCACATCACAGGCTCCTTCTAAATAAAGGACTCAGTACATGAAATTTGTTTTTCTTTAATGAACCTAAGCCGTTTCACTGTCATTACTCATTCCTTCTAAAAACAGTAGAAAATCCAATACATTATTCAACTGAGACCGTGCATCTTGAGGTGCATATTTTATTGATATAAATAAATTAGATTTTGGCCCTCTCGACTACCAATGTTTTCATTTTATAGAAATTCTGTATATACATTAAATAGTGATAACCTGAGGGTGGATGAGTGGAAGCCTGTTGGGCCATCCTTGTTGAAAAATCATGCTCAGTGAGAGATGAATATTGATTTTGTGTTCTCGCCATGTACATACACACACACACACACCCATCTATATCAGAAACCATATTATGTTAATAGTCCAGCCTGTTTGTCAGCCTCCATTTATTAAATATATTGTTCAATATACTCTTATTGCTCAATTGCATTATTTTCCAGGTTAGAGCCCAGCCTTCTCAATACAATTTTACGTTTTTTTTGATTTTGGCTCACTGCAACCTCCGCCTCCCAGGTTCAAGCAATTATCCTGCCTCAGCCTCCCGGGATTACAGGCATGCATCATCATGCCCTACTAATTTTTTTTTTTTTTTTTTTTTAAGTAGAGATGGGATTTCTCCATGTTGTTCAGGCTGGTCCCGAACTCCTGACCTCAGGCGATCTGCCCACCTCGGCCTCCCAAAGTGCTAGGATTACAGGCGTGAGCTACCGTGCCCGGCCAATTATACAATTATTGAAAATAAAGAGTTTTTCTGGTTTATTATGGCATTTCTACTGGTAGCTATGGTGAATTGGATGTTCATGATAGAATTATGTTTTCAAAAATTCTATGGCCTAAATGCATGCTGTTTTGACATTTATGCTTCCAAAATATTTTATACTACTGAAATGTTCCATTTCTAGTTACAGAAAGCAAACAAACCACACACCAAACTATTCACAGAGTGATTCCTTACATCAAGCCCTGACTGTCTTGTTGGTACAGTAAGCTACTTCTCTTTGCGTCTAGGCTGAAGCACAGCTTTTCAACAAATGCATATGTTGGCAAGGAAAACATGTTGGTGAAATTGTTTTAGAATATTCCAAATTTCTATCTAGTCTACATACTCAGTGGATACTTTTTCTAAGTGTAATTCTGGGATGACTCTAGTGTAAATTTTCCTGCATAATGCTATTTCTCTCTATAGTGAAAAAGCCATGAAATAGTCCATCAGTGGGTAGTGAAGGAATAGATTGGTCAAATTTTGCTTCTTGTAGTTCAAATGAACTAGAATGTGTTGGCAACTTTTTAATGAAAGGAAAGTTTCCCCGATAGATGTGACACTACTAGAAACTAAAAAACTAATTAAAATAGACTTTTTACAATGTTTAGTTGGAAAAGATGTTGCTCTTTGGTTAGAAATTTGAAGTAAAATGTTTCTTCTTTTAAGTTTTCCAGTCAATGCACAGGTATATTTTCTCTGCTGTTTCCCTTAAGTGATAATGTATTACTGTGTTACCAACATAAGTTCTCTTCTTAAGGTCATTGATTTAATGGAATACTTTAAATACTCACTTTTTTATTCAATGGAAAAGCAAATTGGCCTTTACTAGGTGTTCATTAATACAAGTTACATAAGACTAAAAACAATGTAGTTAATTACGGGAGAGAATCAAAAATATATAGTGATGAAGTTTTTCTTTTGAGAAAAGGGAACTTACGTCACTTCTTAATGACCAATTGTAATTCAAAAATATCAGAAAGAGAGACTTAGAATCAATTGTATTTACCACTTGTCACTTACAGGAACAACGTAAGGACTATAAATTCAAAGGTAGAAGTATTCAACCCATCTAGCTTTTCTGTGCATATAAAGAACTATATATAAGGTACTATTCATATTTACACTTACAAAACATACTATTTTCATGGTCACATGAGATAACTCCTAATTTGGACAGAATTTGAAATTGGATTTAAGACATTTAAAGTGATGTTGTCTCTGTCAAGGGTTTTCCTATGTAGTCACTGACTTCATTTCTCTCAATAGGACAAGACATTTGAAATAAGAGAAAAAAAGAGAGAGATGAAAACTTCCTTCAGAATTTTAAAATGTATGTGTTAGTACTCAAATGAATAATATTTTAAATTAACTTTAGTCTGCATGCCTTTAATCCCAGCACTTTGGGAGGCCAAGGTGGGCAGATCACCTGAGGTCAATGGTTCAAGACCAGCCTGGCCAACATGGTGAAACCCCATCTCTACTGAAAATACAAAAATTAGGCAGGAGTAGTGGCTCACGCCTGTAGTCTCAGCTACTCAGGAGCCTGAGGCAGGAGAATTGCTTGAACCTGGGAGGTGAAGGTTGCAATGATCCGAGATGACACCACTGCACTATAGCCTGGGTACAGAGTGAGACTCACTGACTCAAAAAAAAAAAAAAAAAAAAAGAACTAAAAACTTGAGTCTGATTGTTTTTATAAGAATAAATGTACCTGTAAAAGGTTTCTATTGAAAGACAATGTTAAGGCACATATGTAATAGTTTACCACATTATTTCAGCCTTCGAATTTATGTGTTTATTACAAATAGATTGTATTTGGAATATGTAGTTAATATATTTTTCCACACGTGCATAATAAGTGGTAGTTTAAAAAAGTTAAAAATAGTCATATCGATGCATAGATTTTTACAAAATTAAATTTTTAATCTGAAACTTTATTTTAAATTTACATAATTATCTTGTTTTAATTGAGCTACATTTTGTATAAAAATAGGGATAGAGTATATACAAGGAAGATATTTGTGGAAGAAGTTTATTTTTAAAATTTCCATGTTATTGAAGTTTCCTGTTTTGAGAGTAGATACGTGTTATCTATAAATCGTTATTTTGGTAGTTACCTGGCACTGAATTCGGTCTATATTTTTGTAATAAATTTTACACAATTATATTCATATTTTTTGATTACCAATGATGCTGCTTCTTGATACAGCTGACCTCTGAAATTCCCAATGTTAAAAGGTGGAAGTTGTTGGGAAACTCAGAGGTGTGTAACTTCCAGCAAATAATTACACTTGATTCTATTTAGATTTAGGCCCAGTTAGCCCCTGGGGATTCATCTTGAAGGACAGGCTCTTTCAGGTTAATGTTTCTTCACATTTGGAAGCTACTAAGAAAAGTATGGAGAACTCTATCCTCGCCTTGACAAAGTATTTCCACTTTTGTTAGTGTTCCATTGGTTTCTACATAAAATTGATGTAATAAATGACTCATTTTGCTGACATGTATGTTTGAAAATGAGTGGATTAAGGCATTAGTAGCTTTGTCAGGGCATCACTTCAATTGAAATAAACAAATCTCAATTTCCATCATTGTTTACTTATCAACTGAAAGATTCTTTCATCTAAAGTACAAGATTGTTTAGAACATACAATCATTTTACTCTCCCAGATTTTCTAGTTTATTTTCAAAATATACCTCCATTGTATTCTGGGGTTAACTCCCAATAGATCTCTAAACCTGGATTTTTTCTAAACTTTCTGTCTCTATGAATGCCTAAAATAGTTAGGTGATTCCTACCTATTTTAAACTCTGTTCTCATTTTTTCCCCATCTCAAAAGCCAGCTTTTGTTTCTGAAATGGCATAATTTGATTATATTTTTAAACTGTTACATGTATAATTATTTTATTTTCTACAAATAGAATTAACGTTTATTTTTGTGTATAATTTATGTGCCACACATTTTTTTTTCAACTTTTATTTTAGACTCACGGGGTTCACATGCAGGTTTTTTACCTGCGTGTACTGTGTGTTGCTGAGGTTTGGGGTATGAATGATTCCTTCATATGGGTACTGGGCATAGTACCTAATAGGTGGTTTTTTTGACCCTTGCCCACCTCCCTCCCTCTCTCCTCTAGTAGTCCCCAGTTCCTATTGTTGCCATCTTTATGTTCATGAGTACCCAATGTTTACTTCCCACTTATAACTGAGAATATGTAGTATTTGGTTTTCTGTCCCTGTGTTAATTCATTTAGGATAATGACCTCCAGTTGCATCTATGTTGCTGCAAAGACAGGATTTTATTCTTTTGTATGGCTGCATAGTATTCCATGGTGTATATGTACCACAGTTTCTTTATATAGTCTACCATTGATGGGCATCTAGTTTGATTACATGTCTTTATATTGTGAACAGTGCTGCAATGAACATGAGTGTGCATGCGTCTTTTTAGCAGGAAGATTTGTTTTCCTCTGTATATATACGCAGTAATGGGGTTACTAGGTAAATTGTAGCTCTGTTTTAAGTTCTTTAAGAAATCTCCAAACTGCTTTCCACAGTGGTTGAACTAATTTACACTCACACCAAAAGTGTGTCAGTGTTCCCTTTGCTCTGCAACCTCACCAGCAGCTATTGCATTTTTTATTTTTTCCTAATAACTATTCTGACTGGTGTGAGATGGTATCTCGCTGTGGTTTTGATTTGCATTTCTCTAGTCATTAGTAATGTTGAGCATCTTTCATATGGATAGAGGACACTTGTATGTCTTTTGAGAAATGTCTGTTCATGTCTTTTGTCCACTTATTTTTAAAATTTTAATTTCTGGGGTACATGTGGAGGATGTGCAGGTTTGTTACATAAGTAAATGTGTCATGATGGTTTGCTGCACCTATCAATCCATCACCTAGGTATTAAGCCTGGCATGCATTAGCTATCTTTCCTGATGCTCTCCCCCTCCCCTCCCCTCCCCCAACAGGCCCTAATGTGTGTTGTTCCCCTCCCTGTGTCCACGTGTTCTCACTGTTCAGCTCCCGCTTATGAGTGAGAACATGCGGCATTTGGTTTTCTGTTCCTGCATTAGTTTGCTGAGGATAATTGCCCATTTCTCAATGGGTTTATTGTATTTTGCTTGTTCAATTGTTTAAGTTTCTTATAGATTCTGAATATTAGACCTTTGCCAGATGCATAGTTTGTAAATATGTTTTTCCCATTCTGTAGGTTGTCTGTTTACTCTGTTGATAGTTCCCTTTGCTGTGCGATAATTATTTTAGTTTAGTTAGGTCTCACTTGTTAATTTGTTTTTGTTGGAATTGCTTTTGAGGACTTAGTAATACAATTTTTTCCTAAGGCCTATGGACAGAATGGTGTTTCCTAGGTTTTCTTCTAGGATTCTTATAGTTTAAGGTCTACATTTAAATATTTAATCAATCTTGTGCTCATTTTTGTATATGGTGAAAGTTAGGGGACCAGTTTCATTCTCCTGCATGTGGCTAGCTATTTATCCCAGTATCATTTATTGAGTAGGGAATCATTTATTCGTTTCTTATTTTGTTTACTGTCGAAGATCAGATGGCTATAGGTGGGTGACCTTATTTCTGGGTTCCCTATTCTGTTCCAATGGTCTATGTGTCTGTTTCTGTATGAGTATTATGCTGTTTTGGTTACTGTAGCCTTGTAGCATAGTTTGTAGTATAGTTTTTCCTTAGATGTCTTGTCAGATAACATGATGCCTCCAGCTTTGTTCTTGAAGTTTAGAATTGCTTTAGCAATTTGGGCTCTTTTTTGTTTCTAAATGAATTTTAGAATAGTTTTTTTCTAGTTCTGTGAAAAATAAAATTAGTAATTTTATAGGAATGACAATGAATCTGTAGATTGCTTTGGGTAGTATGGCCATTTTAATAATACTGATTCTTTTGATCCATGAACTTGGAATGTTTTTTCATTTCTTTGTGTGATCTGTGATTACTTTTAGCTGTTTTGTAGTTCTCTTTATAGACATCTTTCACTTCTTTAGTTACATGCATTACTAAGCATTTTATTTTATTTTGGCTATTTAAATGGGATTGCATTCTTGAGTTGGCTCTCAGTTTGAACATTATTGGTGTATAGAAATGGTATTGATTTTTGTACATTGATTTTGTATCCTGAAATTTTATATTATTTGTTATTTATCAGTGCCAAGAGCCTTTTGGCTGAGTCTTTAGGGTCTCCTAGGGATAGGACAATATTATCCATGAAGAGAGATAGTTTGGCTTCTTCTTTTTCTGTTTTGATGCCTTTTATTTCTTGCTCTTGCCTGATTTGTCTAGCTAGCATTTCCAGCATGATGTTGAATAGTAGTGGTGAGGGTGGACATCCTTCACTTATTCTAGTTCTCAAGGAGAATGCTTCCAGTTTTTGACCATTCATTATTATATTGGCTGTAGGTTTGGCATTGATGGTTCTTATTGTTTTGAAGTATATTCCTTAGATGACTAACTTCGGGGGGTCAGGGGCTGTTAATTATGAAGGGATGTTAGATTTTATTGAAAGCTTTTTCCATGTCTATTGAGATAGTCATATGGTTTTTGTTTTTAGTTCTCCTTATGTTATGAATTACATTTATTGATTTGTATATGTTGAACCAACCTTGCATCCCAGGAATGAAGCCTACCTAATCATAGGGAATTAACTTTTTGATATGCTGTTGAATTCAGTTTGCTTGTATTGTGTTGAGGGTATTTGCATCCATATTCATCAGGGATGTTGGTCCATAGTTTTTGTTTTTCTTTTTCTTTCTCATTGTGTCTTAGCCAGGTTTTGGCATTAGAGTGATGCCACCTTTGAATAATGAGTAAGGGAGGAGTCCCTCCTTCTTGATTTTTGGAATAATTTCAGTAGGATTGGTACCAGCTCTTCTTTGTACATCTGGTGGAAATGGGCTGTAAAGCCGTCTAGTCTGCAGCTTATTTTGGTTGGTAGGATTTTAATGACTGATTCAATTTCAGAACATGATATTGGTCTGTTCAGGGTTTCATTTTCTTTCTAATTCAATCTTGTGAGATTGTGTGTTTCCAGGAATTTATTCATTTTCTCTAAATTTTCTAGTTTGTGTTCATAATAGTCTCTGAGGATCTTTTGTATTTCTGTGGTATCAACTGTAATGCTACTTTTGTCATCTATGATTGTGCTTATTTGGATCTTCACTCTATTTTTATTTGTTAAAAATCTAGCTAGCAGTCTATCAATTGTGTTTATCCTTACAGAGAAGCAACTTTTGTTTCCACTGATTACTTCTGTATGAATGTTGGGGTCTCAATTTCATACAGTCCTGCTCTAATTTTAGTTATTTATTTTTTTTCTGTGAGCTTTGTGGTTAATTTGTTCTTGTTTTTTTAGTTCCTCTAGTTGTGATGTTAGATTGTAAATTTGAGATTTATGAAGAAAATTTTCTTCTAGATTTGAATAGAAATCTGTACTCAATGAATATTTTTCTTATTGGTTGGGAGGTATTCGTTGAAGTTATGTTGTAACACTGACTTTTTAAGGGACCCCAAAGAGATTTGAAATAGACATGTTAGGAAACGTAGGATCCTCTGGAGGAAATATTTTACAATAAAAATGTGCAGAAATAAAAAGAAATACATGATTAAATGCCACCAATAGTGTATAGTTAGTGAGTTTAGGCCTGACTTTCCTCTCCAGAAAAACTATCAAGTGATAATAATTATCTTAAGTTTAGCATTATTAGACAGGCCCAAGGATTTATAAATCATTTTTGTAAAAAATTCACTTGAAGAAAATGACATAAGGTTTTAATACAAAGATACCTATATGTTGATTGACCACATTGTGTAGGCAATAAATTCACATTTAAAGTTTCATTCTATTTGTTGATTTAAATTAAACTATTTTATTTGAATTGATATGAGAAATCAGAAACTAAACATACTTTGTCAAAATTAGTAAGGGCTGCATGATCTTTTCCAAAAGCTTTTTAAAACTTATATTTACTAATATTCAATGTGTTTCCAACAAAAATAATAATTATATATGCTTAAGGAATAAAACCCTGAAACTGAATATTAAACTACATATTTAAAACAAAAATGTATTTATTTCTTATCTCCAATATATAACTACTATTAACTTGCTGGTTTATGTGTTCTAGTTTCTTTTATTATTCTGTGGTGGTAGTAGTGGTTCATTTTTATCTCTCTTTCTCTCTATATTTCCCTCTTTTGCAATTTATTTTCTCATGTTAACAAGTGGTTTTTTACTGGGTGTGGTGGCACATGCCTGTAGTCTCAGCTACTCGGGAGGCTGAAGCAGCAGGGTCACTTGAGCCCAGGAGGTTGAGGGTACAGTGAACTGTGATTGTGCCACTGCACTCCAGCCTGGGCAACAACAACAAAAACAAACTGTTTTAGCAAAATCCACTTTATTGGCTGCATGGTACTTTTATTCTACTATAAAGAATGCAATAAATTTACTTGTTGCAACATCCTTACACTCATACCTGAACATTTCTTTAAAATGATGTTAATAGCACACATTGTTGACTTTCAGAAGTTTTTATTTTTAAATGACCATATGTATGCTATCTAACTAAATGTGTTATAATTTTTTAATATCCAATTTTAATCCCACTCAGATTCTTTTGGCACTTCAGAATGAGATAACTAAATTTTTGTTTTATAGATATTCTACATTGTATAAAATGTTATGATACTTGCTCTTATATAGTATACCATAATTTTATACCACCTCTCTATTGTAATTATTCTTGGTTTATATCTGGCCATTTACAATAATCAAAAACAAAGTAACCATCAACCTTCATTTTTTTCTTCACATTTCACAAATTCCTATAGTGGATATTGATATAAGCTATTTAAATTATTTTTGAACGCCAAAGACAATTATTGATTTCTTCATTAAGAGCTGTACTAAAATACTTAGATCCCAGTTTCTGCATAAAAAGTATCACATCTTTTTGCATTGTTATGCTTGGTATGGAGTTGTGACAGTTTCAAGGAGAAAACAATGCCAAATACATCTTTAGAACATCAGTACAATTAAAATCTTGAGAACAGCGGTATTCTCTCAGCTAGTGATACCAGTCATCCTTGAGTCATTTCAAAGAGCACAATTAATCCTGAGTTATGTTTGCTGTTTACATTATTTATTAAACAACATCATGTCCTGGGATTTATGTAATTGATCTGTTTCATCAACACAGGGTGCTCAGTATGCAACAAGGGGTGTGAGCTGTCAGAGACAGAGGGTGACTTTGCCAGATCTGGAGGGTGAAATCTAAGGAAGAGAAACTCTACTCCTAATGACATAAGATGAAGCCAGTGGTGCTCTGAGATTCCATCTGTTGTGACCAATATTCACGATACTAGCTCTCCAAGCTCTCTCCTAAACTTCTTCCCTCCACCCTATCCTTGTAACTACAATGCCCCCTCCACACCTCAGAGCAAGGGATTCAGGATTGTTTTCTCTGTACACTTAGCTGAAAAAGACTGGTTGCCTCTCTCAAAAATCCATGAACCAGCTCACCTATCTACTACCATTGATACCCAAAGCCCCCACAGAGCTGGGCACAGCTAATCACAAAGCAGCAATGGAAACATTAACTTTACCTTGATTACTTAATTACTAAATTTTTTCACCTTTGCCATATTCTACTGGATAAGCCTAAATCACAAGTTCCCCACATACTCAAGAGGAGGGGTTTGTACAGGTTGTGAACAGAAAGTGACTGAAAATCATGGGGCCACTCTGGCTAAGTGTCATGGCTTCAGAGATAGCCTCAAGTTTCCAACCATGCTAAAAGGTTCATGTCAAGTGCCACCTTCTCTCTCAAGTCTTTCCTGGAAGCTCACACCTACCTGAGTGTGCTCTACTTACCACTGCCATCAGAGCTTGTGCATATGCTTGCCATTTGCTTTCACCATTTCATTATAATTATGTTTTCTTTTATATTTCTCTAGTCGTTCTAGACTATGAGTTATTAAATAGAGTTTATTTCTTTTTCATCATTTTACTTAGACAGACTAGTCCACCAGATGCTCAGTAAGTCTGCCTGGTTCTTTCTGACTTGCCTACAGCTTGAAACTCTATGCTTTAAATGGCTAATGGAAAGCCAGTATGTGGTAAGAAGAGGTTAGAGATCTGTTTGGAATTTTTTCTCCTTTCAAACAGTCTTTACCAGCCACGCATTGAAGGGCTGGCTAGTCCAGCACTTGACTAGGCACAATGCAATTAACCATCTTCAGATTTTGTCTACAGTATGTCGGCAAGAGGGACTAACCTCTTTCTTGAATCATCTGAGGTAGAATTTTCAGCAGCCTTAATATAAATAACCATTATCAACATATCTTTTAGATTCGTCTTTCTCACTTCACCTCCTCAGTCCTATTGTCATCCGTGCATTCGGGCTGACAGATCTGAGAAAACTCCACAAAGATTACATCTAAACCAGAACACTTGTCAGGATATTTAAAAAAAAAAACAATGCAGCTAACTACCTTATGAATAGCACGCACAAGAACTAAGAAGAACTTCCATCTTTGAATTTCTTTTTTCTTTCTTCCAGAGCTATTGAGCTTTAATACCCAGAACTACAATCAGGTTCCGGAGTGAGGAGACAGACTTGGTCAAGGTAAGCTTCAGCACATGTAACAGCTGCTCAGCTTCATGACTGAGAGCAAGATGCAGACATCCGTCAACTACGCAGATCTAATTTACACTGAGGGGGTTAACCTAGGAAAATGCTAACATTCTGTACAATTAAATGAACACTCCATGGGTTTTGTTGTTTTTAAATGAAATTTCTTGTGCTTGTCCATGAGACCATAAAATGTGGAACAGTGCTGGAGGCCTCTGCTATTTTTATCTGAAGTGTGTAGAAAGCATGATTTTTTTTTTTTTTTAAAGAAAATGTCATTTCGGTGATGTGTTGCTTGCTGCTAGCACATGCACCAAGGTGACTTTTAGAGCAGTACTTTGCAGTTCTCAGACAATTCTGAAATTCAGGGTTTTCAGCATCCTGAAAGAGGCTTGATGATTAGAAGAATGTTTTTGCAGCTGGTAGACAGCATGGCATTTTTCATTTACATAATCACAATTATATTCTTTAAAGTAATATCCGCTTAGCAAAGCCTGTATCTCTGTGTATGTATCAATAAAACAGGGTGTAACTTTGAGAAACGCATAAAGTGAAATAGGATCCCAAAATCTGAACACAGGGATATTGAAATGATGACATTTGTTTTGGGATGAGACTGATCACTTCCAAGCAGTACAAGTTCAGTTCCATCTGTGTCAGAAAATCAAACTTAGATTATTTTTAGGTTTGAAAAGAGATGGGATATTTCAGCCTGATAATTATATTTGATATATCAAATGTGTTTACTAATATTTCAAATATGACTAATTTTCAAATATGATTAATTTCTTGAAACTAGTCATATTTGAAATATGATTAATTTCTTGAAATTAGTCATATTTGAAATATTAGTAATTTCTTGAAATTAGTCATATTTGAAATATTAGTAATTTCTTGAAATTAGTCATGTTTGAAATACTAGTAATTTCTTGAAATTAGTCATGTTTGAAATACTAGTAATTTCTTGAAATTAGTCATGTTTGAAATATTAGTAATTTCTTGAAATTAGTCATATTTGAAATATTAGTAGTTTCTTGAAATTAGTCATATTTGAAATATTAGTAATTTCTTGAAATTAGTCATATTTGAAATATTAATAATTCCTTGAAAGTAGTCATATTTGAAATACTAGTAAACAGGCCTTTGCCAAATTAGCAAAATGTTTTTTTTTTTTGGTATGCTTTGTTTTAAATCTGTTCTTACCTACAATGTCCGTTTGGTCAAAAGCCTTCAAATGCAGGAATTACAATGAGGTTTTGCAATGAAAAGATTAGAAGGTACCTGCTCAGATAAAGTATTGCATATGATTTAGTTTTCAAAAAAGCGGGTATTTAATTCTATTATACAAAAAGATTTCTTCCTGATCCACAGCTTGTTAGCTGTGACTATAAGAATGACACCTAACTTCCTTTAGGTTTTAGTGATTCCTGCATATACAATAAAAAATCAAATTAAATCTCTAAGTGTTTTCAGGTTGAAAAATAATATAACATTATGTAAAATCTCCTGAGGTTTCTTCTAGCTCTGGGGTCTATGATTCTGCTGTTTATTAGAACAATGACATATAAACAACTATGATCCTTTACTCCAAAAAAAATACCTTTCGTATTGTGAAGGAGAAAGGATTTCTAAGCTTTAAGGTTATTTTGAGTTTTCAAGGCTCTACGATTGACCGTAAACTAGTGTTTCTAACATGTTGCCACTTTCTTTTTTCTCCTCCCCATTTGTGCTCTTGCTTTCCTGTGTGTTCTTTCCTACTTATTTAAAATTCCAACAATGGTTACTCTTAATCTCCTTGTCAGAGGCTAAACAAATAATGCCAGTGGGTATCTGTGTTGGGTGGGCCATCAGGGGTCAGTGAGAAGATTTTTTGTGTGTAAAAATTTAAAATTTCTCTTGGATAAAGGCCTGTATTACTTCCACAATTCACCACAACTCTGCCATCGGGATTGCCAGCATAGAGTAATTGATAACAGAACAGCTATACTGTAGAGTGACTTATCTTTATGAAAATAAACCATAGTCACTGTTTGAAATGTAAATGAAAGAGATGAATGGGCCAGAAGAGGAAGGCATTATATAAATCACCCTAACTCACTCATTCATTTCCTGTTGCCATGATTGGTGAATGACATTTGATATTTTAGGCTTTCAGTGATCAATAAGGGACAGTTTATTAGAAGTGTTGAGCAAGTTTATTATTGGTCCTGGTCAGTTTACTTAAGGTTCTGTAAGTCTTATTTCATTTAAGGAGGCAAAAAGAAGAGTGCAGAAGGCTGCCTCTGGGAAGGAATCGTTTTTATTTGCTTTGTGTGGCCAAATCCCTTTCTCACTCAATGCTCCCATTTCAACGACTAAAAGATGGGAATGAGGATCCCAGGGGATGATGTAAGATTGTTTGAAAAGTGCATTGTGCTATTCAGATCCGTGTTGCTACATAAGAAGGAAATATTTTAATTAATAATAAATAAATCACTCTGAATTTCTTGGCAAAGAGAGATATTATTTTGAAGATGAATTTGAGAATTAAGTACTTAATGAGGAGTCACCTTATGAATATACATGAATATATGGGGTATGTTCATCAGTTTGAAGTTTAAGCAAAATTGAAAAGCTAGAACAGTAGTTTATTGTTAAGAAGTAACTTGAACAACTCTTTTAATTCAATGTGTCATTTGAGTTGTTAAATAGCCATAGCTTATTTTGAAATACAAATTAATTATCTATTACAAGCATGCTATTGCTTATCTCCTTCAAAGTCTCATTAGTATGCAAATGACTCTAATTAGGTCACAGTCAGACAATATTAGTGCAGAGTCAGTTTCCATGGTTTACAATGAAAGGGTTTGGTTCCTAAATATTTATAAAACTGCTTTGGGAATCAGCTTTACTTAATTGGGATCATTCTGGAAGTCTTATTGGTTCAGAGGAAATAATCTCACACAACAAAGAAGAAATCATTTTTAAAAGACACCAATTTTTAATTGATACACATAAGATTATAATATTAGAGAATATTCATATTTGTAATATTAAATATATTCTAATTCTTAAACCACTAAGAAAGCTTTCTCTATATTTTTATCTTTTTTTAATGTATCACCA
The DNA here is from genome assembly GCF_029281585.2 of Gorilla gorilla gorilla. Taxonomy (NCBI): domain Eukaryota; kingdom Metazoa; phylum Chordata; class Mammalia; order Primates; family Hominidae; genus Gorilla; species Gorilla gorilla. The sequence goes on from NC_073238.2 coordinate 118,964,384, forward strand.
CCATGAGAACCAAGGGTTAATATAACCGAAACATGTACTTTTAAAAAAGTTTGATTAATTAGAATTAACTTTTCATGAAACAATAGAATTAATATTAGCAGATAATTAATAAAACAGAATTCACACAGCTGCATTACTATCAGTTCCATGCAGGGATTTTTATTAAGCTTAAAAGATTCTCTTCTCATATGCCCTCTTTTGTGATCTAATCATATCATATATATATTTTTAATTTAAACAGACTTTGCAAGCTTTCTTATATCATTCAAACTGTCTGACATTCTCTTTACTCTTGAACATAGTGTAAATCTAAAGCAATAATTTGGATAATGACTAGCAATAAGGGAAAAATAAATATTGTCACACACTTCCTGGCCATTTGATATCTCCCCTCTTGAATGATTGTGTTGATGTACTGCAATAACAGCAGCCTGTGTTCAATATAAAAAAAGAAGTTATATGAAGGAGTCGAAGTTCAAGGGGAACAACAGAATAACAACAGAAAAAAAGAATACCGGGGTTACAGAAGTTACGTGTGGGAAGATAATGGTTTCCAGAATTAAAGATATGCAAGAAACCCAGGAGAGATCGAGTTAAAAGGCAAAGTAATGAATAGTGAATACAAAAAGGGAAATTTGGGAGAAGAGGGCTAAAAAGCAGAAAGTAAAATACAGACATTTGAAGAAATAACAAATAATTTGGGGAAAGAGTATGACTGATAAATTTCCATTGGAGACGTTGGAGAAACTTGTATGCCAGCCACGGTGCTAAGCATGGCCACAACCAGTATCCTTACAACACCCTTAGTGAGTATACATGATTTCTCTTTCACAAATAAGAGGACCAAAACATAGAAAAATTAAATCACTTGTTCTGGCAAGTGGCAGAACTGAGATTGGGCCTAGTTCTTTTTCTTTTAGAAATACATGCCATTTTATGATTTGTTTATTTTGTAGATTTGTGTCTGGGAGGCCCTAGGACACTGAGATTAAGAGCATATACTCTGAAGTTAAATAATCAGGCATTCACACTGGTTAGCACTGCAATATTGGGCATGTCCTAATATTTATCTAAGACTTGGCTTCTTCATTTGGGGCTTGTGAGGATTAAAGAAGTTATAGTCTGCATACAGTTAATACATAATTTCTGGACATAGAAAGCACTAAAACATGATATAATTACATATTTAAACGTTATCGTCTAATTATATAGAGCTTAGCAACAACTTGTAAATGTAACTCAATCTTGTGTTTCTCAAATTTTTCCATTTAAGCAAAGCTGCATCAAGTGGCCCTGTCAATTGCTAGAATAATCCTGCAACCCTCCACACTACAGTATTCAGCTTTTTCTCCAAGTAGTGCACTAACTTCTAAGGAATTCTATTTTAACAAATTACAATTTTTAAATTACTAGATTTTCAGATTTTCACATTGCTTTTATTCAGTATTTTGCTAATAATTTTCAGATAGCAGAGGAATTTGGTACTTGGTTATTGAGTGGATGGATGGGGAGTCGCTAAGGATTGTGTTGTTATGACATAGTATTAAGTTGTTATGACAAATTATTTTTAATGTTACTCAAATATAGTAAAGCACAAAAATCACATAGAAATGACTTCCATTTATAAGTCTAAATAGATGTCAAAATACAACTTAATCATTAGTAAAATTATAAATCCAATAAATTTCTAATGACAATATTACATCATGAGATTAATTAATATAATTCTTTTTGTTTGATAAACTAAGTTGACATTCGTGTTGCTCTTGTCTTTTTGGAATTCACCATGTGTATTCTACTGTGTGCTCATTACATCCGCCATCTTCCTTTATTTGATTTGACTACTATGCAAAAGATGACAGTCTTTCCTTCATGTAAATAAAACATTCCTATGTTAAGCCAACATTATTTTTGTTTTATTAGCCAATTATAATTTAAAATAATACTAATGTGGCAAAGATGAATAATAAAATTTTGAGATTGATTTAGATAAAAAATTTGGAGATCGATTTAGATTTAGATATCTGCATCATCAGAATGTACTTATATTCTATCTTTCATAAATTATCTTCAAAGTATATAGCACCTATTTAAATATTTGTATTTCTTCATTGTGGCATACTAGATATGCTAAAAATTGTTCTCTGAAAATCTCTAAAACTTTTCAGTAGATTCTTTACTGCACTTCCAAAAGAATAAGAAAGACGGATAGCCCAAAACTTAAGAGTGAGCAGGAAACCAGTGTTCAGTCACAGAAGCCACTTGCTCTGTGGAGTTATGCAACAAGCACAAATCTAAATGCTCAGATATTAATATAACTGTGGGAGTCAGGAAACAGAACTTTAGGCGCAAACACGGTGGAAAGCAAAAAGTTGGCCCTTTCAAGGTTCTATAGCCCTGAAGAGAAAGGAGCAGAATAAAATAGGATTTTCATTACAAAGGGAACTTTTATCTAGGATCTAAGAAGGGAAAATGAACACTGCACAGATAATGTATACTACAATTTTTCTCACTACGTTTCTCTCAAACAGGTTTAGAATTTGTATTTGTATTATTTATGTTACTGCATTGATCAAGGAAATGCCAGAGTTAAGAAATTAAGATAACATGATCCAAAGTTGAAATTTCCCCAGGGGATTGGTAGAAGCAAATTCAAGTCTCTTCTGGAAAGCATAAGATATGATTCGTTTGATGTTGATCTTTAGTGAGTCAATGTAGTATCAATATCAATCAATTATCAATAACTGGTCATATATTTAGAAAAGGTAAAACTGGATCTCTACACCATGTCAGAAATTAATTTGAGATAATTTAAAAGATTTACACATAAAAAAATTTAAAAATAAAAAAAAATTCTATTGAAATGTGCTGTTTGTCAGTGTTTCTCTATTTTAACCTTCTGTGCTTTTTCTCTGTATGGCAGAGGGTAGAAGTCTGAAAATGTTATTTCCTAGATTTTAGGAGCAGCATGTTTTTATTTTCTCTTTGTTGTGTCTCTTTCTTCAATGGCAGTAGCCAAGGTTGAGTAACCTTAGCAGATGCATGGCGTCCCAGCCTCTGCTTCAATGAAGGATACGTTTGCACCAAGAGGCAGCAATTCCCTGGGCTTCTAACTCTGAAAATCTGCAGTTGCAGTAGCTTCAGCACTAAAGCAGTAATGTTCTGTGGGTTCTGGGTAAAAGCTGTTGTCTGCTTTTACTTCATTTTTCCAACATTTTGTAAGCAATTTACTGCATTGCCTTCCCTTGGCCCTACTTAGAGGATTTCTGTTTTCTTGACACACTATTAATTGATGAAAGAAAAATATACTCAGGTTCTTAGATATGCTTAAAAATGTGAAGTCTGGAGTAATCATAAAATCATAAACATTACATTTATGGTAGTGATGACTTCTGGCATGAGGAAGAAGAAAGAAATGGAGCCGGGCAGTGCAGTCATCTGGTAACTGCTGTTCTGTTGACCATGCTTGATTACTTAATCCAGAGTATAGGTGCAAAGGCAATTTTTAAATATAAGATTTTAAATACTTCTGACTGTCTGAAATGAACAAAATAATATATATTATGTGTTTTATATAATATATAAGAATATACAAGGATGCTCCTTCAAGCCACAAGAGTCAGTGTTCTCTCGTTTGAGAAACAGATGGAAAATCATTTGACCATGTCCTTGGGTCAGCTCTTCTTCCAGCCTCGCTCCTTGGCGCTCTCCTCAACAGCATAGTCAGAAGGATCTTGCTAATGTGTAAGTAAAATGGTATCACTCTTCTGCTCACAACTCATCAATGGCTCCCATCTCATTCACAGGAAAACCCCAAATCCCTACTATGGTAAGATGCTGTATAAACTGGCTTCCCATTACTGTCTATTCTTGCTGCTTGCTGTTTTCTTGGTCTGAAATGTTCCTGCTAGCTCTGAGAGGCTTTTCATGGTTATCAGTTACTCTCATACTTCCACTGCAATATATATATACAGATATATATGTAATATATTCACATATTGTATATACACATATATAATTTATTCACATATTATATATACACACATATATACACATATATAATATGTACACACATTATATATACACATATGTAATATATACACACATATGCAATATATACGCATATATACACATGCAATATATACACATACTATATATACACATGTATAATGTATACACATATTATATATACACATATGTAATATATACACATATGTACACAAATAATATATACACATATTATATACACACATATATAATATATACATAAACCTATCTTACATACATTATGTTATATATTATATACATAAACATCTATTACATCTATTATATGTATATATAATAGATGTAATAATTATATATTATATGTATATATTATATATCATATACTTTATAATAGATAATATATACTATATATGTACTTAATATATGTACATATATTAAGTACATATATTATATACATGTGTAAATATAATGTAATTATATGTGTATATAATATGTACATATGTAATATATGTACATATATACACATGTAATATATCTATATATGTTATGTATAATGTAATATATCTATATATAATATATATTATATATAGATATGTATTATATATTATATATACATATATATGTGCACATCTTATATATACATACATAATATATACATAAAATATATATGCATATATTCATATATTATATAATATGTACATATATAATACATATATGTGTCTATACATATATACATATATGTTATACATAATGCAACTGAAATATATAACATAGTAATATATAATATATAATATAAGAAAAATATATGTATTATTATATATAATATATTAAGTACATATATATTTGTATATAATATAATATAATAATTATAAATTTGTATATAATATATACATATGTAATATATGCACATATATACACATGTAATATATTTATATATAATATATATTATATGTAGATATGTATTATATATTATATATACATATATAAGATGTGCGCATATTATATATGCATGTATATTATATACATATATTATACATGCATATATTCCTGTATAATATATACATATAATATACATGCATATATTCATGTATAATATATACATATATTCATGTATAATATATGTATATATTATATTCATGTATAATATATGTATATATTATATTCATGTATAATATATGTATATATTATATTCATGTATAATATATGTATATATTATATTCATGTATAATATATGTATATATTATATTCATGTATAATATATACATATATTCATGTATAATATATGTATATATTATATTCATGTATAATATATGTATATATTATATTCATGTATAATATATGTATATATTATATTCATGTATATATATGTGTATATTATATTCATGTATAATATATGTGTATATTATATTCATGTATAATATATGTGTATATTATATTCATGTATAATATATGCATATATTCATGTATAATATATACATATATAGGCATATATTCATATATAATATATACATATATAATATATACATATATGTGTACATACATATATATCATATATAATGCAACTGAAATATATGACATAATAATATATATAATATAAGAAAAATATACATATTATTGTATATGTAATTCCTTTTCACTACTGAGTATTATTCAAAATGCTATCTATTTTACTTCTTTTCATGATTACTTGCTTGTTCACAAGACCATACAGTAGAGAAAGAAAATAATTTTGGCAGGGAACATTGCTTGGCAACAGTAAGCATTTAATAAATATTTGTTGAATGAACAAGTGAATATCACATCTTCCCGCTGTAGTCAGGATCTATTGCTGTCAAGTTTTTGCTTTATTTTTTGCCAATAATGGATTATATAAAGTATTTAAAAGAATATTGGAAGAAGGTTTGAAAAAACAAGTTTAGAAAACAAAAATCAGTGAAACATGAATCTACTATATTATATGAATCTACTATGTTAAAGGTTAGGAATTGAGTTTTAATTATTTTTGTTCTTTGAACTAATTTGAATGATACTTTTTAGTCTTAAAATCAGTTTGGTAGTGTTAATTTTGTTGTATATTTATAGACATAATCTCCATTAAATGAATTTTTAGAGAATTTTTAATTTTTGTAACTAAATTCCATATAGCATGTATAAAAATTATGACAAAATCAAACTCTTTGAAATCTTTTGATTGCTTTATAACTATTGAAATAGGGTTTTATATAAGTAAATGTTTCTAAAATACTTTATTAGAATATTTCAGGAAAATTACAGTTCTGAAATATTATTTTTAAGTGAGATTTGATGAAAAATTTTACACATGTAAAAAATAGTGCTTCATAGCCAAATGCTTTGAGTGAAGATCATTTGCAGCCAACCAGTTTTCTGATGACAAAATTAGAACATCCTATGTCACCTATTAATAAAGTACTATTTTGTAAGTTTTGACACATTTCTATTTCTATAAGCTATATTGTGTGCATTATGCTGATAATCACTCATGTGTTCAGTATTTGTAGTCCAATCATTCATGCTAAGTGGGATTTTTATAGAATTTTGCTATTTATTTTATTAATTTTTTCATATCAAATATAACAAACTGAAACTACTATAACTTGAAGATGTTACAGTTGTAAGTATAAATATTTTATCATGTTTTACAGCTGAATCCACAAACATTTTACCCTTATTTTTTTGAACAGCTGTATAGGGAAATTTTCCTGAAGCTTCATACATAGCGGTATTTATTTTGTTGATGCTATTGGTAGTGATGGTGTTAATGATTGTTGGTGTTACATATTTTGAATCACCCCAGTAAAATTTATAATCTTTGGAAGGCATCATTCTGGGTTATAAACAAATATTATGAAGGAAATTATGAGTCGTAATTTTACTTTTTCTTTTTCCTCTCACTGATTGTAACAAATCATAACTGTCAAGTTCTAGGTGATGAGACATTCATGCATTCTTCTTGTGTTTCTACTGTTTGTTATAGAGTACTACTAGAAAATGAGAAAATTAAATACCAGGTTCTAAAAAATGCGTCCTCTTTTGAAACTTAGTGATAAAGAATGAACTAAAGCCATAGCTTCTCAGTCATAAGTCTCAAGTTTAAGAATTACCTATTCATAAACCAGGGTCTTGGGGAAATTATTATTTTTTTCACTTCAGTATTTTTTTCTGTAAAGTTCTTCCCTGGACTCTTAGGGTCCTGCAGAAGTGTCTTGGAGATGTTGGCTAGAGATGGTTAGAGGTGCGTACCACCTCTTACATACCACCAGGTTTATTTTAAATTCATTTTATAATTCCTGTTTATCCCATTCTTTAATTCTATTGTCATAGAATATACTTAAATACTATATTCAATGACAGGCAATTATGAATATAATCTCAGCTGCTAAACATATTTTTAAAAAGAATGGAGTTATGAGTTTTTGTTTAGTTTGTTTGCTTGATGGTTTACTTGTCAATGTGATTTTGTTTCATTAATCACCTAAGGATGTAGATTAGTTAAATGGAATTTCCTGTTTAAAAATGCAGAATTCATAAAAGGCAATATGAACACTAAAAACTAGGCTAAGATAAAGCCATATTGAGTTTGAGATTTTCCTACACAGCTCATAGAAACTGCAAGCAAAGCAAGTTTGAAGTTACATTTATTTGATTACTTGAAGAATCTCATTTCACTAAATCAATAAATTTTAACCACTCTTCTGTCTCAACCTCTCTGGGTGGTAGGCTGTATTGTTATCAGTAAGAGTAGAATATTATGATAGTGTTTCTGCTGTAAAAATTGGTGAAATTTGCAATTCTAATTGGTTCCATTAGATAGTATTTAAATCTTTTCTAGCTCTAAGATGCACAAATTCAAACAAGAGTCATCTTACAGCACATAATTTTTGGTCACAAAAAATAGTCATGAAATTATTTTCATAAAATTAGACAATTTATTCATAAAATTATAACATTAAATTTGATATTAAATGAATCAAATTTAATTTCTATATAATTCCTATATAATTTTGAGTATGAAAGAAATGAAAGAAAAACACTACACTTTTATTCTTCTTTGTTTTTTAATTCAAAGAAATATCAATCGTTTAAATAGTAATGGTGATTTGGGCATTTCAAAGCATGCTTTCCAAAACCTCAAAGAGCAAAGTGATTATATTAGATGAGTAACATTTTGTGGAGAGATCTGAGAATAGATATTAATAAACAATGTTTTAGAGTATTGTATAGAAACTCTTAAATAGCTTTTTTCTTATAAATATTATTTTTAAATTATTCAAATATTAATGTTTATTTGAACATTAGATTACAGATTTTTCCGTGTTTTATAGTGAAAAGATGTGCCTAAATTAATAAGAAAATACTCTCTGAAATGTTAAAATATAAAATCTTTTGCTAGTGACCAAATGATATTTTCGTCTTGGCTATCTTGGGTGGATGTGGTGTGCAGCTGGCTTAGCACAGTGTCACGTGCAAAATAGGTTATTGCATAGGGGTTGATTGAATTAGGATGCTTTAAAAATGTTGGATGTATTGTCTTTAGAGCTAATGAAGCATAAATATCATAGTCCAATTCTAGGCACATAGAATGAGCTCAGTTCTTACTTCTTAAGTGAATTAATTAATGAATAATTGAGTAAATTGTTTAATAAATGAGTATTGGAGGCTGCTTAGTGGCTTCATTCTAAAGACTTCGGACTCGGGAATCAGACTATACATGACTATCCTTCAGTTCCCGAGTCCATAAAATGGGAATTTTCTCTATTGAGTTAATTTTTCCAGGGTACCAATGGTAAGAATTCATTTAGAAACATGTGGAATAAGGGAAGGGCAAAGACCTTTGCAACGGGCTGTAGTGCTTATGGCAGCAGCCTGTGGCCAAGCTGAGTGACAAGCTGGGCAGACTAACAGTAAGTTCTCATTCTCAAGCGCTAGGCAGACAGCAAGCCTCTCCACAGGCTTTCGTGGATAGCAGTTAGGGCATCTGATGTAAGAGAAAAAGTCACAGGGCAACTGAAAATCTTCGATAACCCTTATAGGATTCCAGAGGTTTCTGATGCATTACTGACGATGTAAAACTGGATGTAGTAACGCGATGCTAATTAACTGGTGAATTCTATGGCGTTATGGTCATGACCTTACTCAGGAAAATCCTTGTTTATATACGAATGATTTGCCTACAAAAAGCTGTGCTTGTGAGTTCACTGCAAACTAGATTCCATAATGCTCCAAAGAAAAACTCCTGTATTTTAAAGAAAATGAGCTGCATGGTAGGATCACTAGACACCCTTTTTGGTAGGATTCCAAAAGCCAGAGCTATTGATATAGAAGGCCAAATATATATGTAAATACTAGAAGGCATAGTTAATTAAAGAAAATAAAAAGTCATTCTTTAACCTTTGATACATCTAATGGGCAAATTATTTATTTCTGAAATTATTTTGAAGGTGTAAAAAGGACAAGTATAGCTAAAAACGATTAATCATTTCCACTATATGGAAAAAAATTGGACTGAATTTAAAATGTTTCGCTGGCACTTATGCATGTCTAATATGGAAAAGACTCTTGACATGCAGGAAATATGATTTGCATTTTTCTACTGTTTATATTGTAGTTATCAATAAAATAGAGAATAAACTTGAATCAGAAGAAAGAAGAGAATGCTATTTTGTTTATTAATTATTGTTATAGATTGATTTCTTTATTCATAAATTTATTAATGTTCATTGGGGTCACTTATATGGATTTGAAATAAAGTTTTGTTCATTTGATTTGTTTTTGTTTCATCTTAGTATTTCAGAAATAAGTGTTCTGAAACTGTTTCTTTTTTTTTTCTTTCTCCATTCCTTCCTAGAAATGTCTTCCTATTTATTTTTTCCTCATATATATTTTTTCACAAAAAGCAGTAAGATATCTTTGGCATTTGACTGTTTTTCAGAAATTTGCTTGCCATTGGATTGCTCCTAATTTATGATATGCTGCAAACCATGTAAGCAAATAATTTATATTCTTATTTTTCCCCTTGCTTTGTGTGTGTGTGTGTGTGTGTGTGTGTGTGTTTGTGCACGCATGCACACGTGCGCACGGTAAGAGTTTCACTGAAACAAACTGGGCTTCAGTGTCTGAAATTCAACTTTCATTAAAATTCTCAATTATGTCAATGGATCCTTGAACAGATCTTAGGATACATTTTAAATCACTTGCATGTTTCAAAAATTATTCATAAGTATGATGGTACATTGTTTCTGAAAATATTAACAAACCTAACAGAATTATTTTTATTCCCCATTATTAAAACCTGTCAACATGTATAGATTTTTTGGGGGCTTTTCTATTCATGTCTACCTACAATTTTTTATTCTGTAGTTTAAAATTTAATTCTATCATAACATTTAAATAACTTTATTTTAGTTTTTAAATTATTTTAGTAGCAGCATGCTTTTGCACCATAAATGATTAAAACAACCTCATATTTAATATAGGAATTTTGTTACTATATATAATACAAAATACAACTTTTGACATATAACAATCTATTATTATCAAATTATTTTCTAAAAATTAATTCTCGAGTTTATTTCTAATTCAAATTGCAGTGAGCATCTATTTTTCCATTTTTATGCATTTAACTTTTATAAAAGTGTTATATGAATTTATATCAGTTTCACCACTGTACATGAACCACTGTAAATAACCTTAAGAATAATTTTCATTTTTGCTAACTTAATTGAAAATTAAGTCTTTCAAAATGCATTTTAATTTATTCTTAATTACTCATTAAGAGGAACAATTTTCCAAATATTGGCTTGGATTAAATTTAACAACAAACAAAAAGCAAAAACAAACAAAACCAACAAAACAGGGTCATCTTTCAGAGTTCTAAAACTTGTCAAATCAAGTGCATAGACTAATGAATCTTCTATACTCTTAATACATATTACTAGCTTATCAGATACATTTAATATTACGTGAAAGCCAAAGTGAGCATTGGAGTGAAAATAAATGAGAACTAAAATGTAACAGAATTAACTCCAGGCTATTAAGAGAGAATGCAGCCATGGTTTCAACAACGGAATCAAAATTACTAAAGGATTCAATAAGGTCTTTAAATTATCAATAATTTAATTTAATATACCCCTTCCTTGACTTTTCCTTAATATTGTCAGCTCTCTGGGTTGCTTTATCTTTGATATATTATTGTGTACAACCTATTTTTATGCAGTTAGCTTTTCAATAGGTGGCCTTTCCAATTAACATGAAAATATTACCATCATGCTTAAGAAAAAATTCAAAAATCTAAAGCCTTATTTTGAACTATGTATGAAACACTTCAGACTATGAAGCTATTTTATGAGTCAGTGACACAACAATCAACTATGCAGTAAATTTCTTGAAATATTATTTATAAGTTATGCAGTGATAATTATAGTGACAATTAAGAGAAAGAACATAATAGCCATAAAATGACAAGGTTAATATCAGAAATAATGTAATTGATAATTCTTAATAAATTTAGAAAGCTATTGAATTTATTAGTATGTGTTACAAACTCAGGTGAGAATTCAGCATTTTATGGAAGATTCATTCCTCGCTCAAAATAATATTCTATAAGTTTGTTTAAAATTCCAAATTTTCAGGCTGGGCACAGTAGCTAATGCTGTAATCCCAGCACTTTGGGAGGCCAAGACGGGTGGATCACCTGAGGTCAGGAGTTTGAGACCAGACAGGCCAACATGGTGAAATCCCGTCTCTACTAAAAATACAAAAATCAGCTGGGCGTGGTGGCACATCCCTGTAATCCCATCTACTCGGGAGGTGGAGGGTGCGGTGAGCCGAGATTGCGGCATTGCACTCTAGCCTGGGTGATAGAGCAAGACTCTGTCAAAAAAAAGAAAAAATTCCAGATTTTCTGCAATGCAAGAAAGTATCAACTTATATTTCAATTATTATAATATGTGTTTTTCATGACTTTTGAAAATAAGTAAAGTTGACATTGGCTTTAATTGCCAATGTGTTTATAAAAGTATCAAACCTAAACAAAGAGCCAGTCTTACAGGCATTCTCACAACAGGACTCTAAACACAGATTAGGAAAGGGCCAAGCTTAAAATGATTCTTCTTTAACCTGCTTTGAGATTTATTGAACGAATATTTTTGATGAGTCAAAGAATGAGATAGCTGTGAAGCCCATGGTTTTGGGGATTGTAATGTATTTCTTTACCATCCTGTGTTTTAAATTTAGCACCATTATCCAAAGTGATGGGGTTAACGTCAAGGGTCATGAAGCAGCAAGAGAAAAAGATTATGGAAGGGCAATTACGGGGAGGGGGTGATATCAAGCCTACATTATTTTTCAGAATATTTAGTAAGCATGAATAGTGTCTAATCTTGCAGTATTACTTTATTCTAACATAACAGATGTTTGTTTATTTTAACAATTCTATGGTCAAATTGATAAATTATAATGTAACTCATGTTTCAGGCATTCAAAGAAACAGTCTAGAAGAGCTGCTTATGTTTAGACTCAGTTTATTTGTCAGACTTTATCTTTTCAGAATTTTCTAAGAACCCTATAATTCACCCTAGGCATCACACAGTTTTTGAGAGGATAGTTTAAACCCTGAGATAAACTCATGGAGGACAGAAATGTTGGAGAGAAGCAGATGACCAAAAATCTTATCTTAGGAAATACACAGTTAAGAGACAGAAAGAGTAAAGATAATGTTAGATAAAAGAGTTAGAAAATGATATAGATAAGAGAATGAAATAGAATTGTTTTTTTCTAGTGAAGATAGAAGTAAATCAGTGTTATGATGTTCTTTAAGAATTGAAAGGATTCTCTAACAGGGAATGCTGACTTGATACGTAGAAATAAGAGAGGCTCTTGCATGTTGGGTTTACCAAAAGAACCACAAAAGGTCAGGGTCACAAAAGAGTGTTATGGTAGTAACACCCGAAGGAGAGACATAAAAAGATATAAGGAATTAAACAAGTCCTTATGACTATTCTACCATCTCTATGGCTAAAGGGCTACTAGGAACAGGCATGAATGCAAATGTTTGGAGAAAACTCAAATAGGTATGGAAATAAGACGACCAATATTGTTTACTATTCTTGGTCTTTTGCCTTGTCATAAATACACTTTACAGACCTCATCTTTCCAGAAAATAAATTTATTATATAACTCTTTAATATTTAAAGATATTTAGGAAAATATAATTGTTCCCAAAAAGCTTTTATAACAAATTGACACCTCCGAAGTAAAATCAAAAGAAAGTCAACACTTTTCTATTCCTTTGATGGGGGAGGAAAAAAATAGAAGAAGGCTTTGACAAAGAAATGCTTTTACTGTTCAAAGGGGACTTGTCTAGGAAACTGAACATATTAGCATCTGATGCTTGAGTTTTCCTTTCAAAGTGAAATTAAGCTGAGTAGTAATAGTCTCTTACCTCCCGACTTCTTTAAATAAATACATTCAAACACCAAATCTTGCCTTGTGACATGAGGTTTAAAGCTTCTTTTGCCTTTAATGAGATCAGGGCAAATGAAGGAGTAAAAAATAATATGTTAATGAGAGGAGGGAGTAGAGGCAGCCAGGTGGCCCCGGGATGTAAAAAACTTTTATTCTTCACCTTTGTGTAGAGAGTTCCCTTCATTTGTTAATCTCCTTGCATTTTTTAAATGCATAAAAGACCATATGGACTTCCAATTGTATAGGCACTTTGACTTAGATGTTTATATTGCTTCACCAGGAATTTACATTTCCTTATTGTGGGGTCAGCCATCAGGGATTGCTTCCTCTAGGACTATAAACCAGAAGACTGATTCTTTGATCAACTTACATTCTCCGAATCCTATTCTTCCTTGCAGCTCCTCGTTGCCCACGAATCTCTTGTTTATTCCCTTAGTTTAATCGAGAAATTTACTAGATCTGGGTCTTCCTCTGCAGCTCATGTTTTTCTTGCTTTATTCCAACTATTCAGCCTAGACATCAAGTATTATTGTTACATAGAACCAATGTTAATTTATGTTTACCCATATAGTTAAATTAAAATATTTTTTTAACCAGTGTTTTTTGGTGTCTTAAACCTACACTCTGAAATCATTTTCTTTCTACCTGGATTATGTCTTTCTGAATTTTCTTTAGTAAAAGCATGTTGGTGATAAACAATTTTAGGTTTTAGATATTTGAAAATTTAAAACTCCATTCACAACCTGAATCGTGAATTTTAAGTTGATGACTATTGTCTTTTAGAAGATTAAATTATCATATTACTGTATATGGTGGCTTTCATTGATGTTGGCAATTAGCTATCAGCCTAATTGTCCTTTCTTCATAAGTGATCTTTTTGACATGAATATTTTTAGTATTTTTTTCTTTTGCTTTGGGTTTCTTTAATTTCACTATGAAATGTCTAAGTGTGGATTTCTTTTATGCGTCTTTTCACTGCTTCCTGGATCTGAGATTTACTATCTTATAGCTGTAAAATTCTCACATATTATTTCTTTGAATAGTGCCTCTTTTCCAATTTTTTCCCATTCTTGTTTGAGGAAAATGAATTGTATATATGTTAGAACAATTCCTCTTTTTTCTATATGATTTATTTCACTTCTTTCAAGTTCAATATAGTTTTCTTTGCAGAATCCAGTCTGATAGTTTTGGGGTCTAACTCTTTTGATCTATGTTCAATGCATTGGGTTTCAAATTTTTAATTATAGTTTTTATTTCTAGATTTTTGCATTTTTTAAAACCTGTTGTTTTGTTTATTAAGTGCTACTCATATTTTTATAGTTGCTTTCTCTGGGATACACTCCATATGCGGATTTTGTACGCTGAGGGTGAGATCTCCGAAGTCTGAAGCATCCATGGGTCTGGCCCTGCTCTTTGTCGCCTGTGCTGGCTCTCACCCTCCATACTTCATAGCCTTGGGTGTTCTGTAATCTTCACTGGGAATCTCAAAGTCTTCCCACTTCAACCGTGAGAGTTCTTTGAAGCCTAGGTTGAAATTCCATTACTCTTCTTTTCTTAAAAAAAAAAAGCTTACTATTACTTCTGAAAATGCTTGAAAATAATAACACCTAAGACAGCTGTAAATTAAATAACGCTCTTGAAGTTTCTGGAATACACAGATTAACATTAATTTACACCTCAAACATACATGAGGTGTGAGTGATGTGTGATTTTTGAATTTTAAGGGGAATTTTTTTCCCTTCTGTCTGGAATCTATGATAAACACAACCAAGTGTACTTTATGTCTGTTTTCTTTGACTCATCTTTGGTTCCTGTAAGAGACGAAAATAAAAGAATAATGGAGACTGATTATTTTCATAAGGTCAATATACCAGGTGTCTCTTGGAATTCAAGTATGAAAAATATTTCAGGGCAAGATTAGTTCAAATGTTGTTAATACACAAGTTAGATGAAGAATGGGAATTTGTCTTCATGTTAAGGATTTTGAAAGTATGGTAAGAAAAAAATCATGGATGGGGAGGGCTCAAGGGAAAATGTGAAAATTTGAATTTAAAACAACAAATCTGTGCAGTACTTTGTGGCGATCTGCCTTAATAGAAGTTTGGGGTAGTTGAAGAAGCAGCCATAAGTGGGAACTGGAGTTTAAGCGTAATAAGAGGGGGATCGTTCTTTTTTAAAATGGTAACAAATAATAATAGTGATTCAGTAGTAATGCAGGAAAGGAAGAAACACTGTAGCAAATGCCTAGAAAGAGCCAGAGGGAGGAGGACCTGCTGGACAAGAGGAAAGGCTGGTGCGAGTGAGGATCACAGACACCTCATCTGTATCCACGGAGAGAAAGGCAGAGGGTGTTGCAGATATGGGATAGTTGTGTTATATAGGAGAGCTTGTGGATGTTCTCTCCTACTTACATTTGTTTTCTCAGCTGTGAGTGAAGATTGGGGAGGAGGTGTTGGAGGTTTGAAAAGAGAAGATGTGAAATGGTAGATTTAGGGGCTAGGAAAGGGAATGGGCCAAGTAAACTTAAAATGAGCTCTGAGTAAGTTGTGGGGTCATACAAGCATTAAACCTGAGTGTGGATCACAGCCAAGTAGGATATGACCTTACCAGGGGAAAGAACGGATGAGCAAGTTGCATGTGTGTAGGAGGAGGTGCAAAGATTAAAAAAGAACCAGGTAGAAAACAGCTATCATAGGAGGTTAATAGATAATAACAAATATTAATTTGTAAAAAAGGAACTGAATACACAAAGATTCAGATACAGAAGCTAAAAATGGTTGCTTCTAAAAAGGACTGAATTTTATGTTCAACTCTGATAGAAGTAGTTGATTCTTTAAATTACATATATGAATAGCTTTGATAAACCAAATCTTAAATATATTTTTTCATATATAAAACAAATATTAAAAATAATAAGAAAAAAGCATATGCCTATTTGTATATATACAAATATGCAAGTTGTCTAGTTGACTGTTTGAATAAATATGTATTTATTTGTTTACTATTCATGTCCTGCTTAAAGCCAAAAATGATCTGAACTATTAGCTGAATTGCCAAGTCTCTAAAATAAAGCATACTCACAACAGTGTGTAGACATACATTTCAGGGAACAGCGATGTCAGCTAGACTCACCCACCTAATTATTAAAACTTAGTAAGAAAAATAAGGTTTTTTTTTTCTTTTCAAAAGACATCTGGCACTCCATGAATCAAGCAGTTAGAGCTGAAAAAATAGCAGCATCAATTACAGAGAAAAGTGCAGTTTTTCTCACCTATCAATTATGGAAATAGAGTGCTACAATTTTTTCAGCTAAATTTTCCTAATTAATGTATCAAGATCATTGTTACTATCATCTTTTAACAAGATTATACGTATGAAGTTCTATGGGTTACCCTCCTGTAAAACTATTGCTAATTTCTAAGAAATCGAAAGTTAAAAACCAGTAAATGTGTTGGAAAATGATGCTAGCTGGTCCCATGATCTTTGGGGAAGATTGATCTGCACAGGATGAATCTGTCTTGAGCACTGAGCTCTGGAACTCGTATCAGGTGTAGCTTTGATTAGTGGACCAAGCAGTTCACTGATGTTCCTGCCGTCCTAGGTTCCTGGGGCCCACATGACCTTATGCTTATAACGGAGGGAGAGGATTCGTGGATTCTCCTCAGGCTTTTTGTAGATCATGGTGAAAAGTGGGTTGCTACAGAATAACATGAACCCTAGTGGTTTTCATGCAAGGCGTTCTGAGAGTATGAAAACAGAGCTGAATTAATCTCCATAACATTCCCTGAAGTTTATTGTATACCCAGGGCCTTAGTTATAATTTCAAACCAAGAACAAGGTTCTCCTGTGTGTGACATCCAATGAGCCATGAAAGGAACTAAGTGTGTTCACTGCCCTGGAGAAATTCCAGCAGCTTCTCCGCATGAGATCAGTATATAACAGATGGGACCAGGGTGACTGATTTAATTAGAATATTTTAATAGCAGAATTGTGAACATTACACAGCTCTATCAGGAGGAAGGCCATTAAATTTACTAAAGTAATTGTTTCATTGGGAGAATATGTCAAATAAAATATATCTACTTGTTATATATATACATTTAATTTGAAGAGAACTTCAAAGGATGATTAGGAAAATGAAGTCATTATATAACATATGATGATTATCTAAATCTTTACGAGAAATGAATCTTTAAAGCTACTCAAATATTTGTCTTGTCTTATTAACTGAAGTATCCTGCTGCTTTAAGCTCCTTTTGACCTAGTCACTGTTGTCCTCCAGACTTGAGAATGATACATTAGAAGAGGAAGAGCTCTTTCAGTCTGTTCAGAAAATAGAGATTTTTGTGACATGAAGGCAGTTTATAAAATATACAGCATTTATCTAGAGTTAGTGGACTCAAGGGAAGAGTAAAACAAAACTACAATTTTCAAAGGTAGATAATATACTGCATTATGTTTTAAAATTAATTTTATGAAAGCAGAAAGCAAATTAGTCTTCTTAAATTTGTGTTATTTAAACATAACATATTTGAATGCTTTTATTAATTTTGCTGTTAGCCTGAAATTTATACTTATATCACAAAAGATCAGTATCTCTTAAAATATTATTTACTAATTCTGGTAGATACTATATATATATTATCTCCCATATAGTATCTATTATAATTTGAATAAATCCATACTTTAATAAATCCTATAATAGAGCATACCTTCCTATTATAATAAATGGTTAATATAACACAAGGCTTAGCAACATGGTGTTTAATGGAAAGTGTATTAATAACATAATAGAATTCCTGTCAAATAACCTTATAAAACCTCTTGTTCAGTTTCTAGTCAAAAAGCAAAGAAGAACAAAAAAACTCCCCCTTTTTTACTAAAATAAACTCAGTCTTATTCATGTATACCTGATAGAATATTTTTTTCTTTTTTTTTCAGAAAACAAAATAATCAACATGGGTTTAAGGGGGAGATAAAATGATCTACTTATCTATCTATCCATCAACCCATCTATATCTATCTCAGTACCTAGGGGTCTGTATTAGTCCATTTTCATACCGCTATGAAGAAATACCGAAGACTGGGTAATTTATAAAGAAAAAGAAGTGTGATGGACTCACAGTTCCACATGACTGGGGAGGCCTCACAATCATGGTAAAAGGCAAAGGAGGAACAAAAGCATATCTTACATGATGGCAAGGAAGACAGTGTGTGCAGGGTAACTGCTCTTTATAAAACCATCAGATCTCATGAGACTTATTCACTATCACGAGAACAGCATGAGAAAGAGCTGCCCTCATGATTCAATTACCTCCCACTGGGTTCTTCCCATGGCATGTAGGGATTATGGGAGCTACAATTCAAGATGAGGTTTGGGTGGGGACCCAGCCAAACCATATCAGTGCCTATTAACAGCTTTCTTTTGATAAAATAGGAAGGGTAGTAATAGTTTTCATAGTAACAAAGTTTTATGTTTTATCTTTTTGAAATAATGTATCTAATCATTAAAATTCTTTACAAAATTCTTTAAAAAGAATTCACTCAGCACCTTATCATTTAAAATACAATGGTAACTGCTTAGTATTAAATACCAGAGAGATATGAGAATGAAACAGTTGAAGGGCAAACTCCTAGATGCCTCGACTACAATATACAGTGTCCGGGAGAGACTTTTACTGCTAGAAACCAGAAGTACCATAGAGTCAAAGTTGCTATGAAGAGACTGGAAATAGTTTAGTTCAGACCCAAAGCTCAAGTCAGCTATAAAATTTATCTTAGTGTCCAGATTCCAAGTAGAAGACAAAACTCAGTGAGCTATTATTGTAGATGGCATATTTTCCAGTTAAAGTGACTGTCAACTTGTGCCATGACTTCCATAGGAGGCCGATTGAAAAACAATCCCCTGGATCATTGCATGGACTTGCCCAGTGGCTGGTAGTAATAGATTTAGGTGGTATTAAATAAATAATTGATAAACGTATGAATTTTCTTTGCATTTGAACATTAGCAGACCATATAAATTAGGAGTTCTCTGTAAGTTTGTATTGATATAAATCTTACCGAAGCTAATAATTCGAACAATGTAAATGCAAGAGAGCATCTGAAACTAATACCGGATCAGAGTGTGGTAAAGGGAGCATACAGACCCCAAGTGGGCATGATAAGCTAAGAATTGCATCAATTTTTTTTATGTGAGAAGAACAAAAGATTAATCAGTATCACTTTGTATGTTACCTGTATTTTCATATCCAATATAGACATTTCTGATTAATTGTTTAATAAACTGCCTGTGGTTCTCACATCATGTTTTAGTCAAGGAAAGTTCTCATTAATTTTAAACAATAAAGCTCCGATTTAAAGAACATTTTTCATTGTTCCTAAAGGGCACAATAAACAATTGCAGTCCAACCCTCTAGTGCCAAGAATGATGGAGAAAGGCAGGGGTAGCTGTAAAGTACGTGACCTTATGCAGTCTGCACCATACCCACCCAATGCCAGGTGATGTCTCTTTATTTCTCACGTCTCCCCTTCATTTCATGGTTTCCCTACCTCTAAAATTTCTCCTTCCCCAGATATGTAACAGCCTAGAGTCTGAATATTATAGTATAAAAAGCCCTGTTCTTTATTTCCATCCTCTCTGTTACAAATGCAGTTATTCTAAGGAAAATCTTTCTAAGACGTGTCAAAGATAAAAAAAAATTGGATCATGTCTTCATCTTCTTCTTAGGACTGATTCTTTGCTAATGCATTCATAAACCACAAAAAAAGTGTGCCATCTGAAAATCACTTTCCCATTTTTCTCTTTAAAATATATGACAAAGAAAATCATTATATTGCCAACAACAGAAATAGTGTTGGGCTTTTGCACTCCTCTGTAAATTTTTATTGAATTAATGAAGGAATTAAGCCAACCAAATATTCTCTACCTATGTGCAGACTCAATAACATTAAAGCAATCTAAAAAAAAGTGTGGTGACGTAAATGTCTATTATGTGCAGGGTTTTTAAAAATGAATGAACCCTTTACGGCCGGGCGCGGTGGCTCACGCCTGTAATCCCAGCACTTTGGGAGGCCGAGGCGGGCGGATCACGAGGTCAGGAGATCGAGACCATCCTGGCTAACACGGTGAAACCCCGTCTCTACTAAAAATACAAAAAATTAGCCGGGCGTGGTGGCCGGCACCTGTAGTCCCAGCTACTCGGGAGGCTGAGGCAGGAGAATGGCGTGAACCCGGGAGGTGGAGCTTGCAGTGAGCAGAGATCGCGCCACTGCACTCCAGCCTGGGTGACAGAGCGAGACTCCGTCTACAAAAAAAAAAAAAAAAAAAAAAAAAAAAAAAAAAAAAGGGAAAGATCCTTTTTAACTATATACTCTAGTGGAGAGACAAGATGTATAAATTTGAGTAAAGAAAAGTAAATTAGGAAGTGTCATTAGGCCGGGCGCGGTGGCTGATGCCTGTAATCCCAGCACTTCGGGAGGCTGAGGTGGTAGGAGGATCACTTGAGCTCAGGAGTTGGAGAAGAGCCTGGGCAACATGGCAAAATCTCGCCTCTACTAAAAATACAAAAATTAGCCAGGTGTGGTGGTGCATGCCTGTCTGTAGTCCTAGCTACTCGCGAGGCTCGGGCTTGAGAA
Source organism: Gorilla gorilla gorilla (assembly GCF_029281585.2). Lineage (NCBI taxonomy): Eukaryota > Metazoa > Chordata > Mammalia > Primates > Hominidae > Gorilla > Gorilla gorilla. The sequence continues at coordinate 118,985,510 of NC_073238.2, forward strand.
TCCCTTGAACCTGGGAGGCAGAAGTTACAGTGAGCTGAGATTGCACTACTGCACTCCAGCCTGGGCAACAGCAAGACTCTGTCTCAAAAAAAAAAAAAAAAAAAAGTGTCATTAGATGGCATAATAATATTCAAATGAAGGACTATTTAATTAATACTATGAATTTGGAAATATGAGAGACTATAGATGGTCTGCAGATTTGTTCAAAGACTTCGGGGAGATCAAGTTATCAAAATGATTACATTTGGCTACTGAATTGTTTAGCTAATTGTATATTTACAGTATGCATTGTAATTACAGGTGACATCATATGCATTTGTCAATACTGACAAACTTTAAAGCGATAGTCCGAGAAACTGTCAATTACCATTTCTGAAAGAAAATTGGAAGCGACTTTTTAATGACCAATTCAGAGATATTAATTAATATCCTAGCATCTCAGAATGATTGTGGACAATTCAAATCCCACCTAGCTTATGTTATGTAAATGCAGCCTTCAGTTTTCTCTCATGCTTTGGAAACATTATATGAATATTATATATGTTTATATGTATAAATAGATGTTCTACTATATTGTATATGTTAAATAAACATCATATATGTGCGTATATACAGTATTCTATGTGTCTTGTAATTATTTTATGTTAAAAGGAGTTCTGGAAAGCTCTCATTTAGACTAAGAATCTGACCACTTAATCAAACAACTTCACATTCTTTAATATTCTTTGCCTTATATCCTACATTCCATCATGTCCGGTGTCAGCAATTTAGAGACGTGGGTTGCTTTTCTTCTCTAAAGTATTCAAGCATCTTGTAATATAGTGTGCATAGTGCTTTCAATAAGCAGCTATCTGAAAACAGCACTTGGGGTTCCATACACACAGACACACGGAGCAGGCATTTCTAGATCAAGCGTGTTAGAGTCTGAATATGAAGTCACATTATTTAGTGTTTATTGTGTGCCTTATAGAGAAACATTAAGACTAGATAATATAGGCCAGGCACGGTGGCTTACGCCTGTAATCCCAGCACTTTGGGAGGCTAAGGCGGGTGGATCATGACGTCAGGAGATCGAGACCAGCCTAACCAAGATGGTGAAACCCCATCTCTACTAAAAATACAAAAATTAACCAGGTGCGGTGGTGGGCGCCTGTAATCTCAGCTGCTAGGGAGGCTGAGGCAGGAGAATTGCTTGAACCTGGGAGGCGGAGGTTGCAGTGAGCCAAGAGCGTGCCACTGCATTCTAGCTTAGGCGACAAAGCAAGGCTCCATCTCAAAAAAAAAAAAAAAAAAGATAATATTAACATTACATTATGTTACCTTATTTGATCCTCATAACTCGTAATGAACCGGGTCTCAATTTCTTAAATCATATTTTATTTAGTAGCATTGCAATGGAGATTTTAAATGCTGTTTAACTTTAACACTAATTCTCTTTCCACTATAATCCCCCTAAAAGATCATTTAACTTAACCCATTCATTTTACACAGGAGAAAACTAAAGAGCTGAATGTTTAAGTAACTTGTCCTTTCCCACATAATTGGCATAGCTGAAGTTTCACACAAAACTAACTGATGAAGAAATTTCGCTTGAAGGACCAGTAGTAAAAAGAACATATTATTAAGCACAGATAGTACCTCGCTCATCTGATATGTCTATAAATTTTCTTTGGTTGTTTTCTTCTCTAATCAAATGTGGAAGTGACCTAAGCTGAAAATGGCAAGCTTCCCGAGATATTTTTGAAGTCTAACACATACAGCCCCTGTCTCTTGAAAATAAGCCAGTTTATGGCTGCTAGTTTATTCATGGTGGACAAATTTTGAATTTTTGCTGCCTTTGTTGTTGTTGTTTTTAGACGTCAGCTCAGATTTTATAAGAAATGACTCTTTTTGATATTAGGATGAAGCGTGAAGCAATCCATTTCCCAGGTAAAAAAACAAAAAACAAAACAGAACAAAAAAACTATAGGCTCATCTTAACTCTGGGTTTCTTAAAATAGGATCCACCAAATCTTAAGGGGTCTATGCATGGACCTTTGGAGGTTGATGAACTTGGATAAGAGAAAAAAAATGCATCATTATTTTTACTCTCCTATAACTGAAATTTAGCATTTACTTCCATGTTAAACGTAATCAATAAACCATGGTAGTACTAGCAATTCTGGATGACTTTGCTACCCATGGAAATCAAATAGAAACTTTCATATTGCATTCAGGTTATCAATGATATTGAAAGTTTTGTACTCACCACTACTTTGAGATTATAAAAATTATTAGTTGTTAATAGTTATTTCTTTGTAATCCCATGTATGTTATTTTATATGTTTAAAAACATTAAAGATCCATGATCTTCACTTGATTACAAAAAGGATCCATGGCCAAAAAAGCTAGGAATTCAGTATTAGCTATGCTCCATACATGTTTATCTCTTTCTGGAATCAATAAGAATGAACCCGTAGTGTAATTAGTGGCCTTTTGTCTCGCCCAAGTTCTCTCAAAGTTAGAGTAGAAGCTAAATTTCTGGATTTGTCTCTTCCTCTTCTTTTTCTCTCTGAGAGCTGAACTCAAGCAATCATTAATAATTTATTTGCCACAAAATAGGGAAGTTACTAACTGATGGAAGACCTAATACTGAGACTTTACTTTTATTTTTATGAAAAGTCTGAACTCAACTTCTATAGTATTGTTTACAAGAAAATATTACAATACATCTGCTCAAAGTCTGCAAATTTTCTCTAATGCCCCAGTTTCTATAGCTAATAGTTTTGTGCACTAGAATGTCTTGAACCTCTCCCACAATTTTCTTTCACTGGTAGCACCACTCTAGTTTTGAGACAACAGTGACATTGAACTAAAGCCTAGCATCTCAGAAAGGAATGGAGCTGAGGCTTCCGAGGAGGAGGGAATCAAATTTAGGGAACCAAGAGTTAGACACAGGAAGGAAAGGGCACATGGATGCAACATGCTTACGGCTGCACGGGAGTGGGGAGGGACTCCTCAGAGCTTTCCCTAAAATTGCTGGCTTCATAAAAGGTAATTAACTAGCATTTCACTTTATTATCTTAAAATTGAACATACAAATTCCATGAACACATAATGAAATAAGTCAACAACAAATGATCAGAATATGACAACAAATGGGATTTGTTATAAAATCATCATTTAAAAAATTATATCTTATTGACCGTTTATCAGTTTTAGTAGAGACAATCTTCCTGATATGTTATAATCTGGCTGTGTCAGATACACTGAGCTTCTTGGAACACATGGTTATAGATTCAACTCCCATTTGGTCCAGTGAACTTTGTGTGAATTGGGGCCACAGCTGCATCCCAATCAGGGCAATTTATCTTATAATTTTTACTACAGGTCCCTGAGAATATTCAATAGAAGAGTTTGGTTAGATGGGTATAGCTCCATTATCATGAGCAGAAATTTAGACCATGTTATTCACAAACAGTAATTAATGTTTTCTTCTTAAGAGTCCTCCTTAAAAATTTATATTAGATAGAGCTCTAAAGTATAGAATAAATCATTAAAAGTGGAAGCGGAAATGACTGACCTGTATACTTAAGAACACTTAAGTTGTTAAATTGTGTTATGTGTATTTTTCCACAATTTAAAAAATAAATATGGAAGCAGAAAGAGCTGTCAGTTACTGTTCACATTGGTTCTATTGAAGACATGAAGTTTTGATCTCAATTTGCCAACCTAAAATCTATTTTCCACTTACAATTTTAAACTCTGTAGAGGGGCACTGAACAAAATCTGCTCACAGCATTGGACATTTCAACAAACACATTTTAAAATATATGTTTAGCCAGCATTTTGGCCATTTTATAAAGTTAAAGATAAGTCAAATTGGACTTTATTTCTTAATGACAAAATTAAAAATAATGTAGAAGTGTCAAAGGAAAACTAAATCACCCCAATTCCAGTACATTATTTAAATGTGGATATCTTAGGATGAGACCTTGTCAATCTGTGATTCAGTCCATTTCACATTTTCTTCCATTCTTTTATAGTCTCTTAAATTCCAGGAATCTATGGTATTATCATAGTATTTAAGAAAACATGTTGTAACATTGTTACCTTCTGCCCCTGCCTGCACGTATGCAAACCTAACTCAATTAGCCTGGTATTGAAGCACCTGCCATGAGATCTGTTCCTCATGCTGCAGGCCCCCGCCACGGCTCCTAGACATGAGGTCTAAGCACTTAGACACTTGGATTATTTCCCCCCAAAGCAATTCTTCTCCTTCATAGGCCCTCTAGCCTCTGCTCCCTCTTTTCCCTACCGCACCTTCCCTGTTATCTATTCTTCATGACAAAGAAATCCAAATTCAGTGACATGAAACAACAACCATTTTATTATGTTCTTAGATTCTAAGGACAAGGAATTCAGAAGAGGCTGAGTGGGAACAGTTTGCTTCTGCTTTGAGATATTTTGGGCTTCATCTAGAGTACTTGAAGACTGGAGACTGGACTCGTCTAAAGGGGTTCCTTTGACTCAGATGTCTGAGTGTTGCCCCTGGCTGTTGGTTGCAATCTCAGCTGGACCTGTTGGCCCAACACCCACATGTAGCCTCTCTTGGCTGCATGAGCTCCTTCATAGCATGGATAGCTGGGTTCCAAGAAAAAAAAAAATCCAAGAGAAACAGTCATAAGTTGTTTGCTTTTTATGGCTTAGGCTCAAAATATCATAACATCACTTCTTCTATTCATAAGCCCACCAGATTCAAGAAGAAATACTAACCTCATGTCTTCAGGCAAGAACTGTCAGAGTGACACAGTGAAAACAGCAAGGGAAATGAGAGTAATTGTTGCAATCATATTTGAAAAATAGCTTCTGCCACACCTACTGTATGGGAGACTTGCTTCCATATCTGCACAAGGCCAGGTTTATCAGAATTTTCTGGAGCTACTGTCAAACTCTTAACCTGTATCTATTTTATTGATTTGGCACCACCATACTTCATGTGAAGTTCCACTACCATGTTTGACTGTCCATGGACAGTACATTAAAAATATAGAAGACGCTTCCTCTGCATTCAGGTTTCCCCTAAACTTATATAGAGTTCAGCCCTTTCTCACAGAGCCCCAAGGAACAGGAGTGTCAGGCCTCTTCCTAGGCACCAGCAGCCTCCAGTGAATCATAGTAACTTCCCTGGATTTTCTCTTCCTGCTTACCTACTGAGACCTTTTTCCCATTACAATGGAAAAACGCCTAATGGATTCACATAATGCCTTTCTTACTCTGCTATCCATCATTTACATTTCTCTGTCTTATAAATGTTTAGTGTCTGGATCCTTGGAATATTCAAATCATTTTTCTTCCCTACAAATCCATATATGTAATTTATATAAATAAAAAGTGCACTTGAGACTTGCTCTAACTATGGATTTTTAAAGCCTATTTGGAACTTAAAGCCAATTATTTTACTGTTCATATTCTATTTTTTTGTTCTGTTTTCCTGGGGGTAATAAACTCAGTATTATTTTAATATTGGAGGAATGGTGTCTAGTGAAAAAAAAGTAAGGAAAAGACAAATGAATACATTTAGAAATATTATCCTGCTGCATTTGCATATGACATATTGGGCAATTATATACTGAGGCAGAAAGACTATAAATTATATTGACCATTACACTTTCAATCACATTTGGTAATGAATAAGCTTCCTAATATAAATGCAAATAATATTTATTATCAATAAGACATTCTAAAATATATTAATCTAATTCTGAGACAAGTGAAATTCATAATAGCCTTTATATTCTTGATTGTTTAAGATATAAATAATCTCCACTTTGTGTAAATATTCAGGTTGTACCAAATATAACAGCATCCCAGAAATACTAAGTTTTGCATTATATCATTTTTGTTATCTAATGTGATGCAACTTCTATTTGTTGTATTACTGTATATTGTGACTTTTTAAAATATGTGAAAATGTTACCAGGTTCAAATCCAACTGCTATAATGCAAGTCTTATCAATTGGATGAGCTTGCACTAAAAATAATGTGAATTAGGTGTCAAGTCTTCACAGTAGAAAATTATGAGATGTTTCTTGGACTTGCTGATTGATGTTTTTGCACCTCTCTAAAATTCTGGCATGTGTAAGTTGAGAATATATATCTGGGTGAATTTTCTGTGATAATTTTATTTACACAGATTATTAAACACATAGAAATTAGTTATAAGGGTAGATTTAGAGATTGTGATTTTAACCTAGCCAGACACTGACTGAGAGGTTTTCACAAAATGTTTGTCTACAGCAGAGGACTTATATACTAAAAACAATTCTATTAATAAAAAATAAAAATAACGGTTGAAGAAGTCACATTGAAGTGACTATTGAAGTCAGAAGGAATTTCTGAAAATGATCTGCAATAGGAAAATAAGATATTTCTTAAAGTTTTAATTAGACTGAATATTTTCTGACAGGGCTTGCACACACATAGATATACACAGAAAGAGAGAGACGGAGAGAGAAATGTGGATAGGGAGAGAGAGGATAAAAACAGCTAAAATAAATGTAAAAAAAAAAAAAAACCACTAGATGAGCAATTTAAGGAAGAAAAAGGCCCCAATCTTCACTTCTGTTTCTGAAATAATACTTCTCAAAACATTGTTTACAGACTCCTGGGTCCCCTAGCTACATCCATGGTGATGGCCCATCTGTTTTCATAAGGATGGTAGATCTTATGTGCCTATTTTACGGTGCTGACATATGCACGGATGGTGCAGAAGCAATGTGGGAAAAATGCTGGGGCTTTGCATGAATCGAGGGAGGGACACCCAGCCACTGGTAGCCATTGTATTCTTCACAGCCAGGAACCAGCAGGAAAAACAAACACAAAAATTAAGAATGCCCTGGATGAAACATAAAAATCATTAGTTTATTCAGTCTCAGCTCTCCAGTCACAGTGTTTTAACGTTCTGCGTGATGAAATGGGAAGAGCTCTCAAGGCTGCCCCACAGCATAATGAAGTATGATGATTGTTCTCTGGCGCGTGTAATTGTCTAACTTGCAAGCTAGACTAGCTGCATCTTTTGCATGAAGCACCATTTTTCCTTGAAAGAAAAACTGACAGAAAACCTATGGTTATTCAGAGGTGGGTATTTTGCAGACATTTTCTTGATAGTGAATCAAGAAAGTGAACCTGCCACTTGAAGAAAAACATCTGATAGTATTTGTTGTCAATGATAAAATTCAAGCTTTCACATGGAAATTAGAAATGTGGAAAACTTGTATTCACTACTGTGAGATTGACAATACCTAACTCTTAAATATTTTTCTGGTTATAGAGACGATAAAATTAATGAATGTGATACTAGATATTATACAATGAAATGTGTCAGTATTTGAAAGATCAGCGTAATTTAGTAAACTGTACTTTCTGATGTAGTGAAGTGTGTCAGCATTTGAAAGGTCAGTATAACTCAGCCAGTACTTTCTGAATAATCTGTGCATTACATAACAAATCATGCATGGGTAAATAATCCCAAGTGCAAGATAAGGTGGGTGAGGTGGCTTACGCCTGTAATACCAATTCTTTGGAAGGCCAAGGTGGGAAGATTGCTTGAGCCCAGGAGTTTGAGACCAGCTTGGGCAACAGAATAAGACTCTGTCTCTACAAACATTAAAAAAAAATCAGCCTAGTGTGGTGGCGCTCTTGTGGTCCCAGCTACACGGGAGGCTAAGGCAGGAAGATTTTTTTGAGCCCAGGAGGATGAGGCTGCAGTGAGCCATAATTGCTCCACTCCACTTCAACCTTGACAACAGAGCAAGACCTTGTCTCAAAAAGCAACAAAGAAATGCAAGATAGACGAATGAATTCGAATATAACAGTACAAAAAATAGTGATAATGTTTTCTGATTCCACATTTCAATTGCTGTTTAAAAATTACTACTTGTCAAGTTTTGGTATAGTATTAAAGAAGAATGTCCCCGGTTATTTGCAAAAGTCTATTAAAATGCCCTCTTCCCTTTTTCAATTGCATCTGCGTGAGATTGGATTTTCTTCATATACTTCAATCTAAACAACTTATGGCAATATAATGAATACAGAAGCAGATATAAGAATCAAAGTATTTGTTTTAAGACAGACATTAAAGAGATTTACAAAAATGTAAAACAATGTTCTCAGTAAGCTTCTAGTCTTGGAAAAAATAGCATGTTTTTCCTAAAACATGTAATCGTTATTTTAATTTTTCTCAGATTTAATTTTTAATATAGTAAGTATCAATAGATACAACCCACAACAAAAGCTCTTGGGATTCTCGATGCTTCTTAAGAGGGTAAATGTATACTGAGACAAAAAAATTGTACACTACTATTTTAAACAATTTCATATCATTTATTTATAGGGAAGATTGTTTGATGTAGTTTGGATGCTTATCCCCTCAAAAACTTATATTGAAATGTGATCTCCAACGTTGTAGTGGGAGGCTTTGGGTTCTGGGTGTGTGGATCTGTCATTACTGTCTTGGTGTCTTCTCTGTAGTAATGAGTGAGTTCTCACTCTGTTAGTTCATGCATGAGCTGCTTGTTTCAAAGTGCCTGGCATCTCTCTTGCTCCCTCTCTTGCCATGTGACATGCCTGCTCCCGCTTTGCCTTCTTCCATGAGTAAAAGCTTCCCAAGGTCTCACCAGAAGCCATGCTTCCTGTACAGCCTGCACAACCGTGAGCAAATTAAACCTCTTTTCTTTATAATTTACCCAGCCTCAGGTATTCTTTCATAGCAATGTAAAAGAGACTAATACATTGTTGATACATCTGAACCACGTGGTCTTGTTACATCTATAGACTATTTTGTTTTAGTTGTTTGATTTTCTCACTATTCTTCTGTAGTCCCCTCTGCATAGTTTTAATGTTGGTGTTTCCTAAAGTTCACTATTAGCCTTCTACTTCTTCTCCTATTCTCCCTGGTGACAGTTGGGAGAGATGCTCTGTCTTCCTTGGATTGTCCCTGTGTCTTCTTACTGAGTAAGTCAAGAGCACAGAGCTATAAACACTTTCATCCCAGGAATTTATTTGCGTTGTGCTTTCAGTGAGTTACTCTGAAAAATGACATGAAATCCCCTCCCATGGTAAGGACAAACTGCCTTATGCTTTCTACAAAAGCACTAGATTCTTCAAGCTCAATGCTTTTCTCCTGCAATGCAACCTGCTGTGTGCAAGTGTCCATCACAGGCCCATTTGCCTCACCCCGATGGGACTTAAGACAGCAGCATGGGGAAGTGAGGGAAACAGACATGAAGCTCTGGCTGCTGCGGTTTCTCTTACCCAGGTGCCTGGGTCTTCTTGTGTCTTCTGCCAGCATCTACGAAACTCTGGCTGGTAAACTTATGAACTTGCAAGCAGGATGAAACCATAGACACTTATAGTTATTTTATTTTATTATTATTATTATTTTGAGACAGGGTCTTACTCTGTCTCCCAGGCTGGAGTGCAGTGGCATGATCATAGCTCACTGCAGCCTTGAACTTCTGGATTCGAGGGATCCTTCCACCTTAGTCCCAGTAGCTGGGCCTACAGGTGCATGCCACTACACCCAGCTAATTTGTTGTTGTTGTTGTTGTTGTTGTTAAAGATGGGGTCTTGGTCTGTTGCTCAGGCTGGTCTCCAACTTCTGGCCTCAAGAGAGCCTCCTGCCTCAGCCTCCTAAGTAATCTTGCCCAACTCTTGACAGTGATCTCTTCCTCACCTATGGTTTCCCCCTAAAAATCTGAAAGTCCAATGACTCCAAAATTTATGATTTTCAACTGGATTGCTTACTAAAACAATAGGACAAAGGTACAGTTCATGCCCTATTTGTCCAGTTTAATTATGTCATGGAATTAATTTCCTCAATGATTGTAACTTCCTTGAACTAGAGGGGGTCATACCATATAGATCTTCTGTATTCTTTTGTTGCCCTGAATTCGGTATTAGATCATAGCTCCACTTTAGTAGACCCTCATTAAGAGTTAGTTATCAGTGATAATATTTCCTCCTTTGGCGCTCCAGTATCACCTAAAAATTCTCAAGCAATAATTCAAGAGTAAATTACTTCCCCAGATCCCACAGTTCCTTGATGTTTTTTTATTTTCTCCCATGATTTCCAGAAATATAATTAATTTAGCCTGAGAGTTTTTACAAGTTGCAGCCTCAGCCCATGGCCTTTCCAACAATGTACCCCTGAGAGTGTCTGGAAACTTAGTTGAGCAGAAAACTTAAGCCAGACCTTCTGTTTGAACGCACCAAATGCAACACGCTATTTCCCAGAGAGAGCTCTCTGCTTACTCCTGGTGTGCCCATGGCTCAAAGCCAAGCCTTGCTGCAGACATATTACCCCTCAGTGAGGGAGAAAAACTATCTCATGTAACAACTGTAGCTATGGTTTTAGAATCCTGATTAGTAACAATTTTTTTTCTGAGTGAAAAATTTTAAAAAAGTGACATTTAATATCCTAATTAAGGCTTTGGTAGTTTCTTTAGAGGGCATCAACAGGGTATTTGTACAGATCACAAGCAACCTCTCTTTGAACACAGAGGACGCTATACAAAGCTAAATGTTAGTCTGAGATGACAACCAAATATGATATTTGTATTTCAGCAGCACACACACATATACACACATACACACACGAAATCATGTGTGTGTATTCTTTTACCTATTTCATACAAATGAGAACATAATATATAATTATATTTCATATAATATATATGCAATAGGTAAAATAATACACATACATATTATACACATTGTTGTATAATATGTCCTCATGTGTTGTTAAAATTCTATCCTTGCAATATTGCCTCTGAATCTACAGACAGCTTCTTTATTTCATAATAATATCAAGGAGGAGTCATTGCATATCAGTGATGTCACCTGATTTCTTACTGTATATTCTTGCAAAACCAAGCTTGGGGTCCCTCAAACCAGGATTTCCTCTTCTAGATATTTGTTCAGCTTTGTAGTACTCATGAATTCTCCAGGTTTTTTGTAGTTTCCAAAAATCTCCACTCTGATTTCTACCTCTGCCAGTTGAGACTAGTTAATAAAAGTTTACAGGATGACACATATTCCAGAGCTTAAAATCAGTCCTTAATTTTGATATGATGTTGATATACGGCCCTTTGTAATTGTTAATCAGTAAAACACTTATCCAGCTATCATTCTAACTTCGAGCTTTGTTTGAAATTCAGAGAGTTTGAAAGGTAGAGAATAATGCAAGATGTAATCTGATGGCCCTGAAAAAAATTATTATTGTATCCCTTTAGAAAAGCTTGATTTCTATATTATTGTAAATATCATCTTGCATTTTACTTAGATTTCAAATCTTTTTAGTAAAAAGTTTTGCTAAAGAAAATTATTATTGTATCACCTTAGAACAGTTGGTTTGATTTCTATATTTTTGTAAATATTGTCTTGCATTTCACCCAGATATCAAATCTTTTTAGAAAAAAGTTTTGCTAATTAATTGTCGTTCATTGCTAATTAAGTGTGGCAAGTTAATCTTTATAAGAATCATAAAATCACTACCAATAAAATTGTGCTCAAGGTATTATTTTGAATTTACCAATTCTCATTTTATAAAACTTTTGTTCATGGTTCAAAATTTAAAAATAGATAAAGTTAAAGCGAGATTATTGAATATGAACTATTTGGAAAAATCTTAGTTCATGTTAATACACAATACTACTGGCAATATGTTAATAAAATTTAATACCAGCAGCTCTGGGGTTTGGGCATTGTTACTCATTTTTTAAAAATAGCGTACAATAATGGATATTCTCATGATGTGAGAATATCAAAGCACAAGAGCAAAACTCGGTCTCAAAAATAAATAAATAAATAAATAAATAAATAAATAAATAAGCAAAAATAAATCAAACACATCTGTAATAAATAGGAAGCTCATTTTTATGTCATTATTTAAGCCATGGCAAATACTGAACTGTACAGTCTTATATTTCACTCATAATCATTTTTTTCCATATCATACAGAATAAGAACATCATATTTCACCCTTTTTCTGTTACAGTTTCTTTTTTTTTTTTTTTTTTTTTTTGAGATGGGGTCTTGCTCTTGTCGTCCAGGCTGGAGTGCTGTGATGCGATCTCGGCTCACTGCAACTTCCGCCTCCTGGGTTAAAGCGATTCTCCTGCCTCAGCCTCCTGAGTTGCTGAGATTACAGGCACCTGCCACCACGCCCAGCTAAATTTTTACTTTTAGTGGAGACAGGGTTTCACCATGTTGACCAGGCTAATCTCGAACTCCTGACCTCAGGTGATTTGCCCTCCTTGGCCTCCCAAAGTGTTGGGATTACAGGCATGAGCCACCGCGCCCCGCCTACTATATCTTAAATTTAGGTTACAGGGTTTCTTCAATTTTAATTTCGGTAGTTTCTCATTTTAAGCCATATTTATCTACCAAATTAATGTGAAAGATGACCTTTTTTTCTGAGATTTTTATATTTCTTGTCAAATTTTAGTACATTTAGTAAAATTGGGACCAGAATACCAAATAGTTCATTTTAGTTTTGTTTTTTACCTTATCATGTTTTCCAATGTACTTTATATATTCAGGCCACATAAGCAACATAATTTTACGAAAGTGAAGTTTTACAACCTTTGTTTAATACATTGCAGAATAATTTGAGGAAGAGAGAAAAATTTAGTGCAAATAGCACATAAGTGAATATATGACTGCCTGAACATATTAAATTAGGGTTAATTGGGAAACTACTGAGAAAGTAAAACATTAAGAGTCTGCAGTGAGTCACTATTGGAGACATTCAGGAAGTTTAACTCCAAGGGAAAGTGCTCCATATTCCTCAATGCTTTGTCTAATTTAGAAGTTAAAGGATCACAACAAATTCCGTCTCGTTTTTGAAAGTCATTATCATTAATGACTCTTTAAAAATGTTTAAAGACTTTTATTATGGACATTTTATTTTATTCTTATAATTCTTATGATAAAAATTCATTCTGTGGCATATTTATTTTTAAAAATTCATTAATCTGGTCAATGTTGTGGGTTGAAAATCAGAATTAAAAATGGTTTGTAATTGCGTCCTGCAATGTCTCTGGTGAATTACTGTTTGTCCACCTTTAGAGCTCATTATCCCCATATTGTTAAATTAGCGACTTTCTACCATTTTGTGCAAATACTCTCTAAGATTATAGCAAACAGTATGCAGCTTCTTGAGCATTTTAAAATTGATATTAGTTTTTATATCATAACTTAAATATATATGGTACATATATAATTTTGACATAATGCATATGGTAAGCATATTTTAAATACATTGTCATAAAAAAATTGGAGTTTCAGATTTAGATTTCTGAAATTTTGGAAAATGTTTTCCTTTAACCTAATTGACAATGCCATGTGTCATTTTAGACTTACATTTCAAATCAAACTTACTTTACGTCTAAATGTTCTGACCTCAGTTTGTATCACAAGTGAAAGTGTTAGTATTTATCTCCATGATGACATGTAGAGACTTGTTAAATGTGTTAGTAAAATCCAGAATAAACAAATACAAGATTGATAAAATTGACTATATGGATGCTAATATAAGGCACATGTTGAAAATGATGAAGCCTTCATTAGTGAGTGTCTGAATGACTGCATGGATAGGAGCCACTCTGCTGATCTGTTCACCTCTTTAGTCTGTGTAATCAGGAAATTTCTCCTGGGAGCCAAGCATTCCATATTTTTGTCTTTATTTTTTGTTGTAGTTAGCAACTAATGCAGGGCAATAGCCCTCCAGTACTAATTACCCTATTAAGGGTTTCTAAAAATACCCTCTGCAGTAGCAAGATAAGGGTGTACTGACCATACTTCTTTAAACTTGTATAAAGCTGGTGTTCTTAGACTGTTAATTGCATGCAAGCATTCTCTAAGGCCTCATTTTATAAAATGCCTGCTGTATTGCAATTGCTGGAGTTCATATCATGCATTTGCTGCCTTAATAAGTGTAGCTTTATAATTGTTTCATACTCAGTTACATGCCTGACATATGGTAGATTTTTAAATGTGAATAAAAATTAATAAATAAAAATACATGGTTACAAATAATTTATCATAACTGACCACCCACCAGGTGTTCAGCTTCAGTAGCCTGAGAATTTATGCCAAAGCATTTACCACATTATTTATTTCAATTATTTCCTCATTTATCTCTTCTACTTTATATGTATAGGGAGGAGACTTCATTTAGAAGAGTAACATTTTGTTTAGGACATGATGGAAACAACATGGATAATAACAATGCCCTGGAAAACTATTTCTAATATTTAAGATTAACACAGATAATTAAGTGTACAAGGTAGGAGGATCTATCCTGATATAATTCCTTCATGTCATCCAAGGCTGCTTCTTTCCCCATAGAAACCTTATCTAAAGAGGTGCAGTTGTTGTGGCAAAACATTTTTTACTAAACTAGAAATAATTGTAAAATACAGCTCACCAAACAAAAGTAAAATTAAAACTCTCAGGTTCAGTGTTTTTAGTATTATGTCATATAAATTATATATTTATATATTATTATTATTAAACTGTCAGAAATATTCAACAGAAAATTATATTAATAGATGTAAAAGCAAATCTTTATACATTTTGGGGACATATAACCAATTTTAATTAGTTTTATTTAAATACTTTTTTCTTTATATAATGTTTTCTGTTTGAAAAGTATATTCAATAATTCAGGAAGGGGAACTACAAAATAGATGACATAACTCTCCAGGAAATAGGTAGCTCATATAGACAGGTTATATCAATACATTTGTATGTAGAATTCACAGAAGCATATAAGCATGATGACACAAAGTTAAAATAAGGTTATACACAAATTTTGAAGTTTTTTTTAAAATTTCAATAACAGTATGAATAGAGTTAAGGGAATGAAAAAACAAGACACAAACTTGGAGAAAATGTTTGCAAACAACATATCTGTTAAAGAACTTGTATCCAAAATTTACAAAAAACTATTAAAACTCAATGATAAGAAAAACAAGAATAAATTGAAAACAGAGTTAAAAACTGAACAAATAGCTCATCAAAGAAGACATAATCATTTAAAAATCATTATCATATTTGATAATGGTAAATAACTATATAAAAATATGTTCCACATCATATGTCATATGAGAATTGTGAATTAAAACAGCAATGATATACCTATGAGATTAGCTAAAATTCAAAACACTGACAACACCAAATCCTGTCAAGGATTCATTCATTCATTGCTAGTGAGAATGCAAAAGATACAGCCACTTTGAAAGATTGTCGGTTCCTTACAAAGCCCAACACAATTGTGCTTCTAGCTATTAACCAAATTTATTAGTGTTTTCACACTGCTATAAAGAAATACCCAAGACTGGGTAACCTATAAAGGAAAACAGGTTTTATGACTCACAGTTCTGCATGACTGTGGAGGCCTCAGGAAACTTACAACCATGGTGGAAGGCTGAGGAGAAGCAACACCTTCTTCACAAGGCGGCAGGAGAGAGATGAGTAAGCAAAAGAGAAACTTGTGAAACACTTATAAAACCATCAGATATCTTGAGAATTCACTCACTAGCATGATAAAAGCATGGGAGAAACTGCCTCCATGATCCCATCACCTCCCACCTAGTTCCTCCCTCAACACCTGAGGATTGCAACTCAAGAGGAGATTTGGGTAGGGACACAAATTCTAACCCTATCACCAAAATAAGTTGAAAACTTATGCCCCCCGCCCACACACAAACACAAAACTGCACACTAATATTTACAGCAGCTTTCTTTATTCATAATTGAAAAAATTGGATGCAACCAAGATGATGTCTTTCAGTATGTGAATAGATAAACTGTGATTCATGTATACCATGCAAGAATATTTAGCAATAAAAAGAAAGGAACTATCAAACCATGAAAAGACACGAAGGAATCTTAAATGCATCTTAGAGTGAAAGAAATCAGTCTGGAAGGCTACACACTATATAATTCTTATTATATGATGTTCTATAAAAGGCAAAACTGTGGAAAGATTATTGATGTCACATCTATATTTGCAGTGACAATAAAATAATGTTTTCCAACATAAAAATCAGATATGCAAGATAATTAAGGCAACTTTGCAGATTTTTTATCATTTGGCAGGAAGTCATAAGCAACATCTTATGCAACTTTTCTTCTTTCATTATTTTGCCTCACTTCAGGAGATAAACTTTAACATAAGTTGTTCACATTTTCCTTGCTCTTTGAGTAAGTATGGGTTGTGTCCTAAACTTTTTACTGCTGGTTGTCCAGACTCTGGGTGCTGTTTTGATCCTCCAGGCAGATTTGTTTTAGCATTCAATCATATCAATAAGGTTCAGAATGTAAATTCTGTCTTACCTTCTTTGTACGGTGATCCAAATCTTAGTTTCTTTTTCTGTATTTTTACTACATGGCTTGTATCAGTCCTACTCATGCCTGTCTCTCAAGTTAGGCTGTGACTTCTGTGAATTTCTGCATAAAAACAAGAGATCCCTTTCTCTAGTTATCATTCCAAGATTTGCTCCTCATTCCTTAACCTGCAGTGGTTCTTCTGAGTTTTAGCCATTCACACAGCTTCTTGCCTCAGTTTTGGATGTTTTCAAAAAATTGGGAGCCATCCTCTGTGGAGTTCTTCTCCAGGTTTTGACTTCTCTCCTCAGGTAGTTGTTTTGTTTTTTTTGTTGTTGTTTTTCCCAGTTTGCATTTGTGAGTAGATGGGTAATTGGAGGCTAACACCACCATGGTAGAAATAGGTATGGACTAATTGATGGTGTTTTTGATGAATGACATCTTGATTTGAATAAAGGAAACATTGCTAATCTTTTCCCTAATGACTCACATTTCCTATATTTAAAAAAAATCCCTTATTTTTAGCTAATACCTCCTATCTTTTTAGAAGTCTAAAAATATTGTCTTATTCTTGATCCACTTGAAAATAATGTTATGAACATGAGGATGTAATAATTTAGACTCCTGTTTTTTATAGAGATAACTCATATTTATAATCCCTTTATTAAACAGCCTCCTCTTATTATGATTTGCAATGCCATTCCTTGTCGTATATCATTTTTAAATATGCGTGGATCAGTTTCAGCGTTCTCAATACTGTTCTATCATCAATGCCACACTTTTAAATCATTGGAGCTTTCTGATGCACCCTGAAATCTGGCTCAGCATTATCTTCCAAATGTTTTTGTTTCAAAGTATATCATTTTACCTCATTTATATCAGGTTGTGTGTTTTTTTCAATGTCCACTAATGCACTTACATGTATTTTAACTGAAGTTCCATTAAATCTAGAGATTAATATGGCAGAATTGCTATCTTCTCTATAGAGAATCTTTCTGTCTATAAATATTTATGTCTTTTAAAGTGTGGTTTGATAAATATATTTATTTTTTAAATATTTATTTGATATCTTTGTACATTTATTGTTTTAAAATATTTCATATGTCTACTATTAAAAACACTTCAAGTTTTATTTTATAATGTTTCCTGCATTTAGAAATGCAATTACTCCTGTATCTTGATCTTATATCTGACATGAGGAAACATGATAAAATTTCTTATTAATTTTACAAATAACTGTATATTTGGGAAAATTCCTATATGAGTTATCACATCTAACTTAACCAATTTTTTTCTTTCTTTTCAGTATGCAGAAATGTTTTATCTTTCTCTTGTCTAATTGCACTATTTTGGACTTCCAGTACAATGTTGAATAGAAGAGATTGTGAGACTTCTTATTGATTTTAAAGGCAATGGTTTCAACATTTTTACAGTTTTTTTAAATATGATTTCTATTAAGTTTTATATTTTACATATTTCAATTAACTTTATTAGTAATTAGAGAAATGCAATTGAAATTCTCAATTAAAATATATCAGGATTTGGTTTGGTTTACTGCTAAAGGGCATATTTTATTTAAATGCATGAGTTTATTTTTTTTCACTGCAATGAGAATTTGGCCATTGGCATGAGTTAGTGGCTCGAGGATATCAGATCAGGTTTTTGGTGATTCCCATCGTCTTTTCATCACCATACCAAGTGGACTCCTGGAACTCCAACAATCACTTCTACATTTCAAGCAGCAGCATTCAGAAAATTCAACTGGTAAAATATTTTTGTATTCTGGGTAGTACTACCAAACAATTCTCACTGACAAAGCTTATAGGTAAAACAGACTTGAAAAAAATGGTTTTTCATTTGGGGGTTATTACTGTGTATTTTATATGACAGGGATATATATATATATGTATATTTCAAAATAAATTGGATATTGCATAGGTATCTAGCAATCTCTGTCACAGGAGACATTCTAGATAGCTGATAGGAAGGCATTTCAGAGAAACTGCTTTATGAAACAACATGGCACTATCCACTTAAGTAAGAAGTGCTTGTACAAGATGATGTCTGTACAACACAAATTCCGCTCATCCATGGATAATATGAGCAACGATCACTGGAGGACTCTTTCATATACACATCAAAGGGCATAAGCTACTGTGGATGTGTATGAACATGCATATATTCATGTTTGTCTACATGTATGCATGTATAGCAGAAGAAAAAAATGCAAACCAGCCCAATATCTATTGACAAAAGGATGGACAAATATATTGTAACATATCTGTGTGTTAGAATATGATATAGCAGGTAAAAAATATGAACTGCTGCTTCACATATCACAATGAATGGATTTTGTGAACAACACTGTAAGAAAAGTCATAAAAGGATATATAGCAGGATTCTATTCATATAAAACTTAATACATTGTACAATTGAATGAATACATTATTTAGTAATACCCGTGTGATGACTGATTTTGGCTGTCAATTTGTCTAGACTAAGGAATACCCAGATAGCTGGTAAAGTATTATTCATTTTCAATCATTGCATTAATTATTCTCAACTTTTAAGTAGGCACTGAGCTCATCCCCATTTTGCTGAGAGGGAAACCCAGGTGGTTTGGCATCTGATCAGAATGACTGGGCTCCCCCACGTGTATCTGTGAGGGCATTTCCAGAGGAGATTGGTGTGTGAGTGGGTGGACAGAATGGGAAGAGCCACCCTCAATGTAAGTGGGCAGATTCCAGTCAGCTGGGGGCCCAGATGGAAGAAAAAGCAGAGGAAGGGGGAATTCTTGTTTGCTCCTCCAGAACTGGAGTACCCCTCTCTTGCGTTTGAATGTCAGAGCTCCGGATTGTCCAGCCTTTGGACTCAAAAACTCACAATAACAGCCTCCTGGGTTCTTGGGCCTTCGGCCTTGGAATGAGAGTTACATCATCTTCCTTGGCTCTCAGGCTGCGCTGGCTCTCCAGCTTACAGAGCCCCTATCTCAGGACTTCTCAGCCTCCATAATTGAGTAAGCCAATTTCCCTAATAAATCCCTTCTCTTCATATATATATATATATATATATACACGCACACATATATGTACACACACACACTCACACACACACACACACAGACACAGACACACACACACACACATGTATCCCCATTATTTTGTCTTTCTGGAGAACACTGACAAAAACCAAAACCAACTCTTCTTGTTAAAATCTGTAATGAAGAGAAAAATACGATATGAACAAAACTGAGGCTCATGCTTGCCTATATGGCAAATGGGAATTTGGTTAATGAAATCTGGAAGGATGACACAGAGTACTTTAAAGTTATTGACAATGTATTCATAAAACTCATGTTAAATATCTAGCATTTATTGTTATTTTTTAAATATCAAAAACACTGTATAGTCTATATAACACGTTTCATATAAAATTTAAAAAAAAACTGTTTGAATCATGAAGTCCCGTTCTTTAGTTGCAGAAAATCAATAATCTTTATCACCGTGAAAATATTTAACGAAATTATGGCAAAAAAGAATGACCAGTGATGGGGATGGTCCTGGTTAAAACCCATAATACCTAATAAATAAATATGGAAACAGCTCATTAACCTGAAGATGTGCTTATGGTAGCCATCAAAGTGTCTGTCATCTTTTATGATGTGAAAATAGCCCTCATGTTCAATGTAGTGAAGCTGACTGAGCTCCCGGGATTCTAAACTTCACGCACAGATAGGTCCTGCAATCATCAGGGTCAAAATTCAGTCTGTCAGCCCGGCGCGGTGGCTCACGCCTGCAATCCCAACACTTTGGGAAGCCAGGGTGGGTGGATCACTCGAGGTTCCAGTCAGCCTAGCTAACATGGTGAAACTCCGTCTCTACCAAAAATACAAAAATTAGCCAGGCATGGTGGCTCATGTCTGTAATCCCAGCTACTCGGGAGGCTGAGGCACGAGAATCACCTGAACCCAGGAGGCAGAGGTTGCAGTGAGACAAGATCCCACCACTCTGGCCTAAGCGACAGAGCAAGACTCTGTTTAAAAAAAAAAAAAATCCGCACTCTGGGAGGCCGAGGTGGGCGGATCACGAGGTCAGAAGATCGAGACCACGGTGAAACCCCATCTCTACTAAAAATACAAAAAAATTAGCCGGGCGCAGTGGCGGGCGCCTGTAGTCCCAGCTACTCGGGAGGCTGAGGCAGGAGAATGGCGTGAACCCGGGAGGCGGAGCTTGCAGTGAGCCGAGATTGCACCACTGCACTCCAGCCTGGGCGACAGAGCGAGACTCCGTCTCAAAAAAAAAAAAAAAAAAAAAAATCCGTCTATCAAAAATGTATATTTGGACCCAACTGGGATCAATTCATCTCTGAACCTTGTACATATGTGACCAAAATTCACACCAATTTGAGTTGTTTCTGTAAGTCAGTTTATTATCTTGTGGTGACACTGTAGCTGTGTTTAGTACCAAATATCTATAGCATCCTAAAGCTTTATCTGAGTAGATGAAAAACTAACTTGAGAAACTTAAGAAATGAAGAATGCTTTAACAAAATCAATACTAGTTGATCAGTTTAGAATACCTACACCAAACTACAGGACTTTTAGAATTCATTCTTCTCTATTTGGATATTCTACTTTCCAAGCAGTTCACAGCATTTTTTGGTAAACATGAATTACATTTCTTGAACTCTTGTACGGAATATGTACAAAATTGTATATCAAATATTATTTTTTAAATACTCCCAATTAACTATTTCAGCAACACCTTTTTCTTATTCAATATTAATATTTTCATAATTGGTTATATTTATGTTTTCTTCAATGAACTTATTTCTTTGAGGAGTTTATTTCACTTATTTGTCACGGTCCATTATCTACTAATTAATGTAAAAGCCCCAATTATGTTAAATCTATATTTTGCCACCTTTGCCCTTACGCAAGGTAATAGTGCTAGCACTTCAACTATAGTTTCATCTAAACTTTGAGTGACTGACAGAACTATCTATTAATGCATGTGTCCTGTTTTAATTAAGCATCACACAGAGTATCAAACTGTCTAATAACAATACCAAGCTGTTGGGTGACAGGTGAAATTGGGCATTAGGAAAATGATGGGGTCCAAACATTGGTATACACTAATAGTAACTCATTATTATTAAGAACTGCATATTTACATCCCCCCAAATTCGTAGGTTGAAATTCTAAACCCCAACAGGGTAGTATTATGAGGAGAGGTAAGTAGGTCGTTGGAGTTGTGCCCCCATAATGGCTCTAGAGTCTTTATAAGAAGAGGAAGAGAGCTATCCGTCTCTCTCCTCTCTGTGCAGATACAGGGATAAGTCCACAACTCAGTAAAGGGTGTTCACCAGAACCCAACCATGCTGGCCCTGATCTTGGAATTCCAAACTGGTGTCCTGATCTGGAACTTCCCACCTCTAGAACTGTGAGAAATAAATCTTTGTTTTTTAAGCCTAGCGTAAGTCTATGGTATTTGGCTATAATTTTATAGTAAAGATAAATATTCTGATGTATTGTCTTAGTCAGTCTATGTTGCTATAGCACAGACCATACATCAGAATATTTATCTTTAGTATAAAATTATAATGTAGAAATTAATATACTGTTTTTTTCAGCTGAGGAAATTACGGCATTAAGAAGTTGAGTAACACACCCAAGGTGGTCCAGCTTGTGAAGTGGGAGCCAAGATACCATCTCAGATGTTTTCTGACCCAGGAGTTTATCTCTTAATGACTACAGTATATTACCACTTCAGTTATTAACCATAAACTAGTCCATTAGTTTAGTGTAAAGATCACTACCACCCCTAATAATGATATGGATTTCCAAAATTATCACACTTAAAACCCCTCTGCTCAATGAGTTAGGGGATTGTTTGGATTCCCAGGTGAAGGTCTGGGTTGTGTTATCTTGTGGATTTCCCATGCCAAGGTTTAGTTTTGGAGTAGGAATCTGTGCAATAGGTCTGAGTCCTCAGGTTTCATCAAAGAAGATGTACAACAATGAGGCACTCTAGACTTATTCAAGAGTAGAGCACAGAAAAGCCCAGCAATATGGGCTGGGTAGGTGGTGAATGGAAAACGGTGGAGTATACCTGATGAGCATCACTGAGTCAGCATGTAAGAAATCATCAGGTATTTTTCTAGAAGTTGCTGAAAATTTATGTATTTTTATCTATTGAGGTATGAAGCAAGCCTCATTTGCCAGGTTAACCAACTCAAATTTGGGTGTGTGTGTGTGTGTGTGTGTGTCAAAATGAATCATTAGAGAAATAATATCATTGGATTTTTTCTATTGTCTCAAAGTCAGCTGGTCAGCTAAAGGCTGAAAGTTGAGAAAAGTGCCTGTCAATTATCTGTACATTTTAAAGACAGTTAAGACTTTAAGAAGGGACTAAACTGGTTAAGTGATCATCAAATCCTACAGTATATAGAAAGATAACCTCAGTGAAGATATATGCAGTAAACACGTTTAGTTTATTTTTTTTTCTGAATAAGTAGCAAAAACTTTAGCAAAAATGAAAATGCTATGTTATTTTTCAGCCCATCTTCATGGGGCAGAAATGGTGGATAATTCTCCCCACCCTAGACCAGGTTAGGCAGCCTCAGAGTACACAAAGAGTCTGGAGTCGTTTGAATTAGAAAAGATTGATATTTCACTCCCTGATTGACTGCTTGTTGAGTTTCAGAAATAATCAGCCCAGCAGAAGCAGTTAAGCATCAGAAAGTTCTTGGAAATGTTGGAATATGCCCCAGAAGCTTGGTGTACATGTTTATGGAAGCAGGTGTCTGTCCCAAGCCTGGAGAATCCAACAACAGAAAGCTGGCTGGATGAGCTGCGATGTCAGGTCAAGCAGCAAGGAAGAAGTGGGGGCAACCTGAGCCCCTACTGTTTCCTGGGATAAGAAATTTTGAATTTTTCTTTGGGACAAATGGCCTCAGCAGAAGGTAGCTTTGATCTAATTATCTTCAGAAAATTCTGATCCAAAGGAGCTACCTCCCTGGGCTAGGTGACCACAAGAGTACAGCCCCAAGCAGGAGCTGAGAGAAGTTGGAAAGAGAAGGGACCCTGGCAAGTATGTGATCTCCTCGAAGAATGGGCCCCAGGAAGGCTCACAGTCATCTGCAAAGTGTCAGTGGACACGAGGGACTCCCCCTAAGACACAGAAATAGGTATTGCTGTATTCCTTCTAACCCTCTTTTCTACGGCTTCAACCTTGAAGGAGAAGCAAAGTGGAATAAAGGAAGGGAAAAAAAAAGCAAGAAGAAAGGCCACTCTCCTTTTTCTCCCTGATCCAGCTCTGGAGTTGTCTTAGACAGGGCTAGGAAAAGGTGTTAGATGAACACCAGATTCACATTTTGATTAAGACAGGACTGGAATTAACACCACTGGAAAGCTATGGGATTTTTCTAGGGTGTTCCTAAGGGTCAGGAAAGGGAAATGTATCAAAATATATTTCAGAACAATGATGGTAGGAAAAAAAAACTGTTTATATTCTAATGAGTTTACTCCAACTAATAAGTTAGTTGCATTTATTGTTTAGGGTTTTTAAAAATTTCATGAAGAATTCTAGAAAATCAAGGCACCCTCCACACTCTCGTTTTTGTGTTAAAGAGTAACATTAATTCTCTAAATTCCCAAATGCTACTTTAAATAACTATTAATCTTGAAAGTTTAAAGAAAAGGTAAGTGTAGAAGAAATCCTAGGATCTCTTCTTCATTTACAATGGACCAATAGACTGTTTCACTGTTCTTTTCCTTTTTTTTTTTTTTTTGCAATGCCCTAAATAACTGAGAAGTTGTGTTATCAATATCGTAGCCAGGTGGTATCACATTACCCACCCAACTAAACCTGTTTTGATATTTTTTGAGGCAAATTTCCTGAGTTTAAGAAAGAAAAAATCATCATGAGCACTGGATAAGACAGGATACTGTAAATAATTTGGTTGTTCAAAGTACTATATTTATGAGTGAGCTTTTCTGTCTCTTTGCTCTATTGATTTCTCTGATCAGTTTGATTCTGACCTTAGAGAAATATACCACAGTGATAGCCAACAGAGAGCAGCGTTTGATGAATATAAAGTGTTGGGGAAGTTGGGTTCCTTCAGAACTCTTTTGCACCTGTTGAAAATGAAACAACTCCTGCTTGTTCATCTCCACTGCCTGCTGTGAAGCTGTTTCCTACCCTTCGGGCCTGGTTGTCTTGCCAACCGTGGAAGCTGACATTTTTCCTCTTGTTTATTTGTGCATTTAGCAAAGGTTCTTGAAGGGCCACCTGAGGGGAAGTTAGCAAGGCAGGCTTAGTGGGCAACCCCCCCACCCCACAGAAAACAAAGAACCCTTTCCAAACCAAAAACACAAAATAAACCAAAAATAAATAAATAGAAATAAATAAAAAGAGGAACTAAAGCTTTTGGGAGCAATGGAAAGAACTCTGTCATGTTGATTTAAGAGAATTATTTTAAGTAAAATGTTCACAATCCACCCAAGAGAAAGCAGGAGATTGGTAAGGGGATTGAAAATGTCTTTTTATCCATTTCTCAAAATGAAAGAGACTCCTAGGCTAAATAATTTTTCAAATAGGCACTAGGCAATTTTTATTACATCTACTTTTACAAAGCTCTGGCAAATAATACAGGATATATGAATGGCCTTACCGTGTGTGTGTGTAAAACAAATACATACGTTGTGTATATATAAATAATTTAAATATTTATATTAATATATTCTCATATGTATGATACGTGCACACGATCCATCGTGTATGTAGAGGCACATATTAAATCTTCAGTTGCACATTCACATTCCATTTTGTGTTAAATTTGTTTATAAAATTACATGTTAAGTGAAATGTGAGCTGTTCTTTTTAAAATAATTTCAACTATTTTTATAATATAATAATTTACGCCAGAGGGTTTAATTAGAAAAACTTGAAGTATTTCTATGCGGTGTGCTATATTAAACAGCACACTTGGACCTTAGTGGATCGTACGATTCGTCGATGTTTTGGCGTTGTGCTGCGGTGGAAATCCTGCCTTTAGTTGCATCCTTGTGCTGTTCCCCTAGATATGCTACCAGACCTATGTCACCACCTTGCAAAGTACTCCTCTGGGCTAAGAAATTCTTTTCAAAGAGTCAAAGAGATTCTATTAAAAGAAATATTTCTTTTCTGTTCAGGAGCAGTGACACTCACTTGTAGTTCCAGCTATTTGGTAGTCCGTGACAAGAAGATCCCTTCATCCCAGGAGTTTGAGGCCAGCTCGGGTCCCTGTGTCAAAAAAAAAAAAAATCAGAAAACATTTAAAAATATATGTATATATATTTTTTTCTGCTTGAGCTAACCATATGAACCCAATCTAGGATAATGGTTCCAGTTTACAAGTGTTTGTTTCTTGTTTTAGGGATAAAACGTGCTGGGTGCTGGCTATAAATTTGATTCTTTGCAGTGTTGATGCAGGAGAGGGCAGAAGTCAACTAGCCTGACGCCATAGTGGGGTCATTTGGAGCCAGGCTGATGATAGCTCCAGAATGAAACAGACGTGGGATCAGTTTCAAAAACTGATGAGAGGAGAGCATGTAAATTGAGAAGAAAACTGAGTGGATGCAAAATAATAAAGAGGCAGAAGAGCTTATATTAGACTATCTAGGATAAGGGAGGTTGGCTTCAGATTTCTAGGGATGACTGTGGTCTTGTTCATCAGTCTCATTAGAGAGAGCACAGTCTGCTGCCAGTGTGAAGAGGACAGAAGGCCGTCGTTTTCATTTACAAAGATCACACTACACAGCACCAGCTGAAAGAGATCACCACCAGGGAGACAGGTCCAGTCTGGGTATGTCACCTACAAAGGTGATGCCAAACTCTGGGTCTGAGATAAACAATTCAGCAAACAAAGATCACATCTATGTCATAAGAGCACAAGTAACAACACAATGAGAGGTTGTTTCAATGGGCTTGAAGACTGTTGCTGCCTTAACTGCTATCAGCCTTAATTTTCTCCTTTGTTCAATGGACACTAACAGTTTGGTATTAACTGTTGCAGCATAATAGAACTTTTGAGAATAATATATAAGTGCCACCAATTTTTAATATTATTATTGCTGCTGTTATCACAGTGGGAGGTGTCCATACGCTAGGTGTGGGTATGTAGGAATTATTCTTTTGTTTTGCTGCATAAGGAGAGTATTGTAGGGAAGTATAGCAAGATCTTGGTTTCAAGAAGCAACATTTGTACCTTTGAGAAGTGGCAACAGATGCGATCAAAGGAGGATGAAGTGAAATTTCTCCATTAGGCGGTTCCTAATGTCTTGTCTTATTATTACTTTATACATTTGTTTATTTGATAAACAGAGAGAAAGGGTGTAAAAGAGTGGAAAAATCTCAGGTAAAATTTAATATAGTGAACAGAAAAAATGTGGGAATAGGAAGTCAAGCAGAGAATGCCAGGGCAAATTTGGGGCCAACTTCCTAGCTAAGGGAGGGCATCGTATCTTCTGGTCTTAGGAAACAGTGTTTACTTCAAAGCGCTTGTAGGATAGAAGAAATATTTGAAGGAAGATAGCCTTAAAAATACAAAATGTGCACTTCATGATTTTTCAAAGCCTGGCCGTTCATGCGATAGAAAATAAATCTCTTATGTTTAAAGTTTACAAATACAATGACTCATGGTTGACACAAGGTACTTGAGCCAGGAATACTTGCATTTTTGAGGAGGAATAAAGGACCTGTCAGAACTGTCCCTGGTTATATGGAGTTTAGAAAATTTGTCAGAGACAGAAGTTTAAGATTTTCTGGAGTTTTGGAATATTGTGCTAAATATAATTTGGTATTGTAGATTGGACCTTCAAACAAAAAAGAACATTAATGAAAAAACTGGTGATATTAAGTAAAGTGTGGAGGTTAGTTAATAGTAGTATACTAATATTATTCTAATAATATTCTATCAGTTAGAATATCAATATTGTATCCATGTTAGTTTCTTAGTTTTGACAAATGCACCATAATTATTTAAGATGTTAAGTTTAGGGGAACTAGGTGAAGGATATTTGAGAGCTCTGTGCCATTTTTGCAATTTCTCTGTGTATCTAAAATTATTTCAAAATATGTTTAATATAAAAAATTTGGATTTTTAAAGATGTTTCTAAAAAACTAAATAAAGCCTGTTCCTTTTTTATCCAAAGTAGTAAAGAAATACGTTCCCGTCTTTTTTTTCACTGTTTTTTTTTTTCTGTTCTATATGTATACATATAGACCTGTATAGGTATTAACACTAGGTTGGACTAGATAACTTTTTATTTATTTATTTATTTTGTAGAGAAAGGGTCTTGCTGTGTTGCCCAGGCTGGTCTCCAACTTCAAGCCTCAAGCTGTCCTCTTGCCTTACCCTCCCAAAGGGCTGGGATTATGGCTGTGAGCCACACACCCAGCTTTGTCCTCTATTTTGAGCTACTATGTATTGAATAACAGAATGGGATAAAACAAACAAACAAAATAACTTTAACATTTGTACGAATGCCCACTTTTGAGTAATATTCAGTTTTGGCTTTTGAATAAATAATAAAGAATCTTACATAGAACCTATAAATTCAGTCTTCATTAAATCTCTCTGAGCTTCATTTTTTAGATACGTATTTTATATTGAATAGTTGTAACTTATAGATGCAAAGGATTAAATCTGATGGGTTACACCTTAGAGAAATTAAGCATAAAAGTGTTGACGCTGAGCACTCAATAACAGATAACGGGCTTATTTTTCAGATCCAGTAACAAATTCTTGGCACTAAGCCTCTTCCTTTAGTCTCTACGTCACTGTGCCAGGTTAAGGATTCATTCTTTTGGATTCTGCTATTATTTTTCTTGCAAGATATCTTGACCATTTTGACATCAACAATGATTTTATGTGGCAAAGAAGCATTTTTGAAAGTATATGTATTCTGCTGTCTGTAATTTTTTGAAAGATTCTTTACAAATCAATTCTCATTGTATAATACTGCTCATGTCTTAGTTTATCTTCATCAGTAGATAAGAAGGTATTTGTTACAATGGTAAGCCATGGTACAGTCTAGTGATTTCACATCAAAATATTTTATTTAATCATTATACTGCAAGGATTCAAACTCCATTTACAATAGATATTAAATGGCTTATTCAACTAGGAATCATCGAATTCAAGGTTAAAACCCACATTTTGATTTCAAATCTATTAATTTTGTTTCTCTTTTACTATTTATGAAAGCTAAACATTTCATTTGGTGCTATATTTTTACATGTTTATGTTGTTTTTTGGAAAGTTGGGGAGTTTGACAAATTTCCATGCAAAATGTGTGTATTAATATATTCAATTAGTTCCTTCATTTACCAAAATCTTTCAGGTTCAAATTTAATATACATGTAAAAAGATCTTTTGTAGAATGATGGGATTTTTCCCTGAATTTTCAAATTTCCCACATAAGAAGATATAGTAGCTATAAAAGCAAGAAAAAAATATATATGAATTGGCATGCTGTTTTTTGAATGTTGTTATTCTATTTTTAAAAAATACTTATATTCAGTGGAATACTTTGCTATGGAAATTCATACAATTTTAAACAAAGTAATTAAATCATAAATGAGAAATTTATGCCAAAGATAATATTCATAATGCTTCATTCATTTATTAGAGCTCTGTGATGATATTTCTTAAATGATGTTTTAAATTTGATGCCAGAATGTCTTCCATGTTTCAAAGGTTTTCAGGTATTTGAAAGTTCTGTGACACATTAGTGTGTGGCTTTGACATTTATCCAGAATAAAAGCAGTCATAATATAAATTCAAATTTATATTTATATATTAGTTATTTTTTAAACTTAAACTTGCCTAAATAGTAAGTCTTTATGCACAAATATAAAAACAAATCTGTTCTTCATTTTGATGAATTCAATATAAATAAATACACTACAGGGCAGGTGCCCTTTTCTTCATTGTACTTGTTTTTCTTTACAGCTGTCCCAACAGCTATGGCCTTTCCCTCATGTTCTTTTAATAACTCTAGTAACTGACACATATTCTTCTGGTACATTTTTATTCACACTGCCCCCACCCAAGGGAGTGTTTTGAGTTTTAATTTTGGTTTGTTTACTTGCTCGTTTTCCCCTCTGAATTCTTTTTAATCAAATTAGTAGGGTAAGTGACCATCACTCTGTTGTGATATGAACAGCAGCACTGCAGAGGTGGCTGCCTCTCCCCCAGCCCAGAATACACACAGAGACAGAACCTCTGCTTGTTCTTCCACAGAGCCCGATTTCATGATCACTGCTACACTAGCTTCCTATTGATGCTAGAACAAGTTACCACAAACTTAATGCCTTAAAATGACACAAATTTACTCTTTTACCATTCCGGAGGTAAGAAGTCTAAAATGCATCAGCAGGACTGCTTTCTGGAGCCACTAGGGGACAATTCATTTTCTTGCCTTTCCCAGTTTCCAGACACGATCTACAATCCTTGGCTCACGGATCCCTCTGAGTTCTGCTCCCAAAGTCACATCTCCTCCCCTGATGTGGCTCTCCTGCCTCCCTCTCACAAGGAACTTTGTGGTTACATTGGTCCCATCCAGAAAATCCCCCCATGTTAAGATCTTAAATTTAATCAAATCGGCAAAGTCCCTTTTGCCTGGTTCCATACTCATATATTATGAGGATTACGTAGCAGAAAGCTTTAGGGAATCATGATTTTTGCCTACCACAATGACCCGTGAGATGAAGTCTAATTTTGATAGAATAATACCCAAGACTTCATTATTATCAATAATTGATCTTATTCATCCTTATCCTCTCCTGATTCCTTACCAGTATTTAGACCAAAGCCATGCCAAATTATTTGTGGTTCTCTGAAGCCAACTTGTTCTTTTAGAGCTTCCTAATTTTTTGCTTCCTTCTGCCTGCCATGCATGTTCAGTCTTTTTTCTACCAGACTAATTCCTACTCATCCGTGTTTTATTTTAATTACAAACCACTTTAAACATATGGGAAGATAATGAAAATAACAGAACAGAGCCTGTACTCCAAACTCCAAGATTAAACGGATGTTAACATTGTGCTGTATTTGTTTCAACTTTCTCTTTTAATTTTTTAGACAAATAAAACATTACAGATACCACTTAAGCCTTAGCATCTCTGATCCTCACCAACCTCCCCAGATGAACACTTGAATTGATGTTTGTCATTCATAAACATTTTGGCCATTGCGATAGGTGAGCAGTAGGACCTCATTATCAGTTTGACTTGCAATTCCCTAATGACAAATAATGGTGAGCATCTTTTCAACCTCCTCTTTTTTTAATCCTTTCTCAGAATTGTCTGATATTCTTGCCCCTTTGGATGATGCTTTTTTCACATGACATTTTGAATTTTCCAACTTGCCTTCAATTTTTCATTTTTATAAATTATGTTTCTTATGTATGCCTGCTCTCTTTTTTTCACAGTGCCTCTTCTTATACATTTGATTCCTTTTCTTACACTCTCATTTTTAATATGCTTATTTATTAGATTTTTTTCAGATTGTCTGTTATCTGACAAACTTGGATTCTCTTCCTTAAGTTGATTGTATATGTCAAAATTTGCTCACCGTGGACTGATATTTTTCGTGAGTTCCTATGCCTCATTGCTTTATTCTGCATGGCCTGAATTAAGGATGTCCCCACTCAAGAGTAGTTTGGCTAATTTCTTGGTTCCATTTCTCATCTGGGGATCTTCAAAACTTTGAGTATTACACATTGGAACTAAAAAATAGAGGACTGGAAAACAAAATGAAAATTATCGTGCAAGAATTTCCCCCCGAGTTGGGATTAAATACTGATTACTTTCCCTGTTTCTTTCTTTACCTGTGAGATCATTTTTCTGGCCCAACATTACTACATTACTACAAAGCTATAACAGTTAAGGTCCAAGGTTTATTTGAAGGCGTCTTTCCAACTCATTGCCTCATGTAAGCTCAAGATCTTAACTTCAGTTCAATTATTGTTATTAAAATCCAGGCTTCTGGATTACTGCAGTCCACATTAATAACAACGCACACGCACACACACAAACACAGGAGTGCAAACACGTGTGCACACACACACATACATATATATAAGGAAGCTGCATATGGCTCATACACTAACCATCCTGTTTTTCAGTTTAGGATACATTTGCTTTTCTGGCATTTTGGATTTTCCTTTCTCTTTCAGTGTTTGTCATTTTTTTTTTTTTACCAGTATCGCTTGTTGTTAGATGCACAAGTAATTCTGTTTATATTTTTTATCATATTGCCACAACAAACAAGAACCTTATATATAGTTTGTCTTATTTCAAACATGATTTCCTCTACGGGGTCACCTTTATTTTTAAACATTCTTGTGTGATCAACTGGAAAAAAAAGAAAAACCTATTTGGACAGGAATCATATTTAGATGGTGAAACTGATTAGTTTTAGACAATTTAGGACACCATTTTTTCAAACCACTACAATTTGGAGTCTGTCTTTTGTTATGTTTTCTGCTTTATGCTGAATCGAAGTCTTCTAATATGATTTTTACCTATTTGGAGGCAAAATTTCACATGCAACTCTTCATCCATTTTTGTATAGCTAATGATCATAGACCTGAGCAACTAAAACAGAATTATGTAACTTCTTCTTCATGTTCTTGGCAAATGTTCCAGGTTAGCCTGTAATGGCTACATGCAGATTCTTGAAAAAAAATTTTGAATGAGATGTGCCCTCCATGCCTTAGGGGTGAGGGGGTGTCAGTTCCACCTGAATTAAATGAGATGGGGCTGAAATACCCACAAGAAAGACATATTTATTACAAGAAGAAGAAAGGGATTAGATGCACATTCTGGACTGGGAAAACGAACTGTAATTATCACGTACAGTAGAGATGCTGGGCCATCTGCAGACAGAATTCTGTAATGATTTCTCTGAGCTCTTACCACTTCTGAGTTGGCTGAAGTCTCTGTAATACTGATGACATTGCTGCACTAAACTGTGTATTTGAATATCACTTCTACTCTTCTGTAAATCCATGAAGATCAAAAAATACATTGTTTCATATTTGAAATCTCAGTTGTGACACCATTGTGATTGCATCAAAAAGGTTATAGAAGAGATTAAAACGGAGAGAAGAGGAAAGGAATAAATAAAAAGAAAGGAAGAAAAGAAACATGCCGAGAAAGGTTAAAAAAAAACTTCCCAGCACCACAGCAGGTTAATCATAGAGCTGGCAGAACTCAATTTTCATAAACCCAGACAACCGCACTTTGTTACTCTATGAGTATTCCTAAGTGACAACATAAAAATATTTAGAATGCTGGTTAGAAAAACAAAACTAATGAAACTGGAAAATGAAAAAAAAAAAAGAACTGCATTTCCCTTTCATTAGAATAGCTCATGGAAAGCATTAGGTTTGAATATGGTTTGTTTCAGGACTTCCAATTTTATCATGTGGTTTCAAGCTCCATTTGTTTGCAAGCCTCGGTTTTGCCTTCCTCTGGGTTCAGTGTTATCTCCAGGTTGATCTCAAAGTACCAGCACGGCTGTGGATATTGTCCCAAGAAAGAGTGATTATTACCATCAAAATCTGCTATCAAAGATAAAGTCTGCATGCCTTTAAACACACAAATTCTCCTGCCTAAAAGATTGGGTCTTGCTGTTTGACTTAGTCAGTCAGGCCACCCAAAATACCCACATGGCTCAAAATAGCATGTTGGCTTTCTGAAAGAAAATGGTAGGAGTCTTAATAGGAAGGAGAACAAAGGATGCTGGACAGTAAAAACAACCACCAAGAAACACCTTCCCCCCCTAGAGTAGATTGTAATCTCTGTGTGGATGTTGACAGTGGCTTAATCAGATCATGTTTTGCCAGCGCATAGCATGCTGCCCATTAGTGATGTGTATTTGCTACCACGTAATTGTTTGCTGCAGCAGTTGCTCTTAATTTTCTCCTGACAAGTTGGAACTACTCTGTTAGCTGCTTTCTTCTGAAATCATATTCTCACAGACTTGGTACAACCACCCATACAATATTTGGATCCCAGATGATGAAAGCTCTATGTTTTAATTGCTAGGCCTAATGATATATTTAGTTTGTATCATGAAATATCAAGTTAATTAAAGATAGTGAGTGATTAACAAAACTTGCTTTATAGGTCCTGTTCTATAGATCTGAATGTCCACCTTGTGTCATGCTGTTGTTAACTTTTTCCCATTGAGTGCATTGTGTGCTCTTAAACTCCACATTTTTCCCTTCAATGCATGCAGTGAGTGGGTCTGAATTACAAGAGGTCTGTCTTCATATAGTGAACCCTCCGCACCTTCTCTGAGACAAGGAAGTGATTAATAAACTTAAAAGTTGGTTTCCCTTTCTGCTAGCTCCTGCTGGGCAACTGTAAACTATGACACTATTTATGTCAACAAAGTATAATCAGCAAAGGGCTAATCCACATGCTATTACCCAGAGTTAACTGTAACAGATCAATTTCTATGTATAGTTTTGAAAACTTGTCAATATACAGCAGCCACAGAACCCCTGAGCTTAACCAGATGTGAGAATCTGGCTGGCGCTGTCAGTCCCTGAGGAAGCCTTGGCCAAGCTTGCAAAATCTTTGACCTTATTCTCACCCTCCAACAACAGGAGCAATAATCCAAAGTGTTTTGTCTTTCTTGTATTGTAGCTCATTTTTTTTCCTACAGAGGTGAAATTTCCATTTTGTAATTTTTCTTTCTGCACTTTTTCTATCAATTTTTTTTTCTTGGAACTTGGTGAATAGAAGAAAATGCTTTTTATTTAATTCTTGAGCAAAAGTAGGATAGGAAGATAAGATGTCATCTTGGCAGGTTGAAATAAGTCAGGAAGTGTGTGTTATAATACCTTACAGATGTATAACATTTCAGTTTACAGATCTATCCTGTGTTCATCAGCTCAAACCTCAGCAGGTCCCAGTGGGATAGGAGGCTCAGAAAGTTGAAAAGTGTGCCTGATATCACATGCATGTGGTGGTTCAGGAATATATACCTAACACATACCTAGCATCACCTCCAACGCCTTTCCACAGCTGTCTCCCTACATGCCTTAGTATCATGCAGATCATGTGGAATAAGGTAAAACATATGCATTTATTTGCTTATTTTTAATTGCTGTTTCCATTTACTTGATTTACTGTTACGTTGTCTATACTGTTGATCTAAAGTATTATATTAGATAGTATTTCTTTCTCAGTAATTTTGCTTCACAATCATAGTTCTAATTCCTTCATAGGCAAATAATTAAGCAACTCCAGTAATATTTCCAAATCACATACTGAGGCTTCTCTGCATAGGGTGCTGAGTCATCAATGTTAACACTAATAATTCGAGTTCAAGGGGAGGGGCTGTCCAGGGGTCACACTACGAGAAGCTGTTTTGGGGTAAAATGACACAATCTGCACCACCTGCACTTAGTCAGAAGAAGGGCATTGAAATGGTGCCATGAACAGCTGTGATCCTGGAATTAGAAAAAAATTGAAGAAATAAATGATAATTTCCAGCTTTAAAATGTTAAGAACTGGAAGTGAAGCCACAACTGATAGGGAGAGATTTATATGGATATTGGAATCTATCTGAGGTCAGTGGGTCCGATTTGTGTCAATAACCCACGCGGACCTCTGTGGCAGCAGCCTTGGTAAATTGCAAAGACTCAGGCAGGATGACTTCCTGGTGCACTCGATGAGGATAAATCTTACACATAGGTATCCCGGAAGTCCCACTTCTCCTCTTATCCAGCAAAGCATGAGTTGTCAGAAACACTAGTCTGGAAGGCACTGAAGGGATCATGTCGGTTCAGACCAACAGTATCTAAAACATCTAAGTCATGGGTCCAGCATAGGAGAGACTGAAAGTATTCTAGAATATGCACAACTGTGGAGCAATTAGGCCATCTTTGACCTAACCTTTTCACAATACTGCTTGGCAGAGAGATGGTGCTTCCTAGAAAGAATATATAACTTCAGCTTCTCCTGGAAAACCATTTAGCTTTCTCAGACATCAACTGTGTGAAACACGGATATCTCATGAAGTGTATTTAGATCATGACACATGTTAAACATGTTGGGATAAACATGTAAATGTGTGTTTCTCTCGATTCATTAAATGATTCAATTCCCTCCACATACTCAGTTAAAATATCAGTGCAAGAAGTGAACCGTGATGATAGATTAAAAACACTTGTGTCTACTTCCTTTATCATTTATTCTCCTCTAAAATAAAGAATAATTAATTATATATTTGCCAGACTCTTGTGTGGATGGGTTGGGCCACATGACCTTCTTCTGACTTAGCAGATCACTGGAGTACACTGCACACCGCCAGGTACATTCTGGGAAACACTTTTCTCTTTGAGAAATAGATGTCACTGTAACCTACAAAGGACTGTGAAGGGGATGTGTATGTTCTTAGTCAAATCCTAAAATGGCAACTGGGTATCTACTGATAGCTTTCATTATTCTTCTGAATCTCAGGTTCACTTCAAATTTATGGAACGTTCTGTTTGAATACCCATGTGTTCCCAACTGTAGTCCTGACACGTATATCTTAAGAGAGCTTCCTCTTTAGTATTGCGAGGTGACCTTCTTGTATTCATCATTAATTGAGGTGGGATACAAATTCCATAATGTCACCGAGTTCTTAACCCACTTATTTCACTGGGTTAAGAAATAAGCTTCATTAGAAAAACTAACAAGACAAGGGGCAGCAGCAAAAGAGAAGAGACAAGTTCCTCTCATCGCTCATTTTATTTCTGGAGGGGGTATGCCTGCTGACATTTTATTTCTGGAGAGGGTAATGCCCACGTCCTGACAGATATGCCAGCCTCTGTTGCCTCCATACTCACATGCCAGGCAGGGAGCACCCTGTCCATCAGTCTTGGAAGGACTGCTTGGCCACTTGGTCGTCTGGGTTTGCATGGCAGCTGTTCAGTTATATTAACTCAGAAAGCAGGCTTCCAACACCCAGGAAACATGGAGGCCACAGGAAGATGGTGGCCTTCCTGCTGGGAGGTCAGAACTACCATACTGTAGGAGGTTGGCTTTGGGTGCTGCTCTTCCTGCTGGGAGAAGGAGGATGTCCGTGGTTCCCATTGGCTCATGGTCCAGGCAACACAGACCGAGTGCTAGAGTGATTTTTAGACAATCCTGCCTCGTGCTTCGTGACCTCTTGTACAATCTTATGATCTGTGTACAGTCCTAGGATATTTCTCTTTAATGTAGTAGTAATAGACTTTGTCCAATATTCAGGGATTATCTCTGTTCTAGAAATGAATATTTTTATTTTTATTTAATTTTTTAGATCCTTGAGAGTGAATTAATTGAAGCTAGGCAGTAACTTAACTTAATCCAGCAAAAATTTTGCTTAGAATTATAGTCTTCATCACCTGGAGTGAAATGGCATTATTTGTTTCCTACCCATGAGATACATGTCTCCAGAAAGATTCTCAAAGTCTCTGAGAGAACAGGATTCTGTACACAGAATCTAACGTCAGTCAAGGTTTGATTGGACATCATGGCAGTATTAGCTTAAATAAAATAACAGTGATACTTCAGATACACGTTCTTAATCATAGGGAGATGATTTTGTGTAATAGTATTGGAAGAGGTGTCCAGGGACATGTAGAAAGTGAGATCAGATGGCCTCGTAATATTACAGAGATGTTAATGCCCATTTGAACGCATCCAAATTAGTGAAATTTCTATTGATTATGAGAAAAATGAATTTCCACAGGTCTTCATTCACATTTATGAATTCTGCTAGTTCTTGTTCTTTCTTAATCTAGTATAATACTGGCGTATGCCAAATGAATCATATGTTTTCATTTTGGCATTATATCTACTCTTTTATATTATGCTGTTTAATTTATATGTTCATCTACAAGAAAGCAATACGTATGATTTTATAATTTGATAGGTATACTGATGTTCAGTAAAAACATTATGAGTACTCAAAAATATCAGCAATATGCTTTCTATGGTAATTTAACAACTCAGAACCTAAATTATAATTTGTTTTGTTTAAAATTACAATAATTATTTTTATCTATACACAGTTATTGTAAAGGAATGCTTTTATACATTACACAAACCTCTTCATTTACTTTAAATTCTTTTACAAATCATATGAACAAATGAATTCCCATTCCCAATGTCTACTTTTAAAAAAAAGATGTTCAATGAGGGAGAAAATCATCTGAAGGAAAGGGCAGCCATGATGCAGACTGGTGTGTGTGTTTGTGGCTCCTGTGTGATGTATGAGGTGTGTGCAGTGGATGTGGGTGTGGTGCACAATGTGTCAGTGGGGTGTGTATGTGGTGTGCGTGTGTGTGCATATACCCTAATTCTCCCATTGGCCCTAAGTGGCCAAAAGGTGAACAGCACATATATGTAGTCAGAGGTACATGAATTCTCAGGCAATGGATATATATGCAATAGATTATTTAGTTCAATTTAAAGCTTCTGGATAGAGTCAAGGGTAAATATTTAAGAAGCACATTGTAAAAGAGTGGCACATTTGTCAATCTAGTTTATCTATTTTTAAAAATAATCATCTATTTAAAAGCCAATAAATATCAAAGTTAAGATTAGCATTTCTATCTCTAGTAGATATGTATGAAAAATGTAGACAGTGTGTATAAAATGTAGAAAAAAGGAAAATGTAGGAAAAAGCACATATACGTATGCACAAACATAAACCATATATATGTGCTATATATATATAATGTCATATATATGTTATATATATTATGTATATATGTATATATAATGTATATATGTATATATAATGTGTATATATGTGTATATATATATACACACACACACACAAATATATTACTGCTATAGGATTCATATCATTTTATTAAATTATCCTAGCTTAGAATTATTCTTATATACAAATATCCATGTAATCACAACATATATTTTATGTCATTTCAATATAACAATGCTCTTATTATTATTTTTCTATTAGGTAATCTTTACATGCATACAATAAATAGCTGTCTATTTCTTCTATTAATTTTAAAAAATGTTAGTGCATTAATATCACTGGCACTCATATAAACATACTAATACACTATTTTGTTATTGATACATTTTCACAAGAAGTTGTTCTCATTACTATCCCAAAGTATGACTTATTTGGGTTAAAGAAAAGTTTTAAAAACAAAGTAGAAAGTACTTTGCTTCTTTTTTAAAGATGGTAATACTGTCTCTCTACATACCTTCTGTTCATCTATCTTTAGTAGAATGTTATCTTCATACTGTACCTTTCAGAAATACTGTGTTTCATTGGAACAGTGTAGAAAGCCATTTCAGCACCTAACATGATGTGTCGTAAATACTTCTCAGATAATGCTGGTGATAAATGTGAAGCAGCTATAGTTTTGCAAAAGCCATTCCACATTTAAACATCCCAAAGAGTTTGTTTTTCTATTTTCCCTATGAGACAATTCCTGCTGAACGGCCTTAACTATAGCCAAATTTTGGATGGCAGTCAACCTAAATTTTCTCTTTATTAATGTGGAGTGATTCAGGCTTTCTGATCTCAGCCTGAACATTTCTGCTCCAGCCTTGATATTTACATCCTGTAAGTACTTGTAAACAATTACCATATCCCCTACTTAGTTGTCTGTTAGCCAAGCTAAACAGATTGAGCTCTTTTAATCTTTTCTCATAAATCAATCTCTCCACTCCCTTAATTACTCCTGATGTTCAGTTTTGAACTTATTCCAATATGCTCATCATATTTCTAATACTCAGTTTCCCAGAACCAAAGTAGTTTTTTAATGCATTCATGTTAAAATTGTGCTTATTCAATTAAAATAACTGCAGTAGAAGATGTTTTCTGCCGTGTTTAGCTCTCTGTATGGTTGCACAGAGTGGAAACACCACCATCAGGAACCTCATCATTAAACCGATTTCTTTTTCACTCTTTATGGCCTTGTGCCAGACCACAGGGTTAGCATCTGAGAGGTAAAGGGTAATGGCTTTAAGATTGCATGGGATGGTCAAGGAGACTGTTCATCTAATTAAGAAAAACAAAAAAGATACTGTTTCACGATGTAAATAGGAGAATGAGTTCATTTTCACACATTAGCTTGGCAAATAATTTCCCTTTAGGTATTGCAAGCCAAAACAAGTATTTCCCCAACAAATCAATTCACATTTAAAATAAAGCTCTACTGTTATCAATGTATTTTTTGTTGCCGTTCTTGAAATAAATTTTTTTTTTTTTTAAATGGAGACAAGGTTTCAGCCTATCAGTCAGGCTGGGGTGGGGTGCAATGGTGCAATTATGGCTCACTGTAGCCTCAAACTACCGGTCTCAAGCAATCCTCCCATCTCAGCCTCCCAATAAGCTGGAACTACAGGCCCATGCCACCAAGCCCGGCTAATTTTTTAATTTTTTTGTAGAGGTGGGGTCCTGCTGTGTTGTCCAGGCTGGTCTCAAACTCCTGGCCTTAAGCGATTCTTCCTGCATAAACCACCATGCCTGGCCTAAACAAATTCTTTATCAGAAATCGAAAGCTATGATTTCGTTTTCAAATTAAGATCTTGTGAACTTAATACAAACCATTTAATATCACAAAAAGGAAAGAGAAGAAGAAAAGTCTGACTTGGCTGTGGTTCTGTAATGCAGCAGGCAGTGTACTAGGAGCCTCCAGGGTCTCACTTACTGCTGTTAAACCCAGGAAGATGAAACTGACAAACATGAAGACCTGAATGAGGTTACAGTGCAAGAAAGGCTCTGGGATGGCAATTTGCCACCAAGAATATTAGGAATGATTAAAAATGTAGAATTGAGTTGGCCCGGTGGCTCACGTTTGTAATCCCAGCACTTTGGAAAGCCGAGGCAGGCGGATCACCTGAGGTCAGGAGTTTGAAACCAGGCTAGCCAACATGGTGAAACCCTGTCTCTACTGAAAACACAAAAAGTAGCAGGGCATGGTGGTGCACCACCTGTAATCCCAGCTACTCGGGAGGCTGAGGCAGGAGAATCCCTTGAATCCAGGAGGCAGAAGTTGCAGTGAGCCGAGATCACACCACTGCACTCCAGCCTGGGCAACAGAGTGAAATTCCGTTTATTTTTTGTTTTTGCTTTTGGTTTTTTTAAATGAAGTAGAATTATTTTATAAGTATCAGAATTTAATAAAGTCTTTATTATTTATTTATTTATTTATTTTTGAGACCGAGTCTTGCTCTGTCACCCAGGATGGAGTGCAGTAGTGCAATCTTGGCTCATTGCAACGCCCACCTCCCAGGTTCAAGTGGTTCTCCTGCTTCAGCCTCCCGAGTAGCTGGGACTACAAGCGTGCATCACCATGCCCGGCTAATTTTTATTGTATTTTTTGTAGAGACAGGGTTTCACCATGTTGGCCAAGCTGGTCTCGAATTCCTGACCTCAAGTGATCCACCCACCTTGGCCTCCCACAGTGCTGGGATTACAGTCACGAGCCACTGTGCCCAACCAGTCATTATACTTTATTGTTAAACTCTGCTTTAGAAATATTTTGAAGTCCCAGAGAGTTATAACCATTTAAAGAATCTGGTAACATAACTAGAAAATCCGAAAGAAATCCAAGCTGTGGGAAATGAAAGGGAGGTCTCTGACAACAATTTAGTTTAGTATAAAAATTTATTGAAATCATAGGAGCCTCCCCAGTGATTATTTCTAGAAGTCTGAAGAAGTCATCTTCCTACTTTCTTTTTCTTGCTTCTTTAATTCTGTCACATATTTTGCTGGAGCTTTACAACTTTTCAAAGCCTTTTCAGAGATTTCTAGTAATTTATTCAACGAATCAATATTTATAGAAAGCATGGTGAATGTTAATGATTATTCTTGGGTCTTGATATAAGTGGAAATACACAGTAGAAGAAAGGCAATGATCGTAGAGGGAAATAATTCCTTCTCCAGCCTTGAAGGTGGCTCTGGGTGCACGTTGTTGATATCTTTTCTCAGCATGAGGTTTTAAGATTTACAAGTTGCATCATATCTCCACCTTCAGTTTATTACACTCCTTTACTCTTCCGGAATGTCTTAGTTTTAGTCACATGAAGCGGACCCCAAGAGAAGGATCCAAAAGGAAGAAGTTGATTTTAGAGGTGATTTCAGGAAACATAGAAGGGAAACTGAGAGGTGGACGCTGGAAATAAAAGGAACGTAAAAAATGGGTTTGTTATAATCACACCTGTTATCACAGTGGGTGACAGGGACTTTAATCCTGTTAGGGAACTTGGAAGTCAGTGTCAAACAGGCACTTCAGAGTTCTCCCTGTCCCAGGAGTGGGAAGAGATTCATTCTTAGAGAAGTGCAGCCTGGAGGGGTCAAATCACCAGCCCCTCTGGCCTGCCATATGAGTAAGAAAGTGGGGTGCAGAAACCAGAAAACCTCTCAGGAAAAGAAATGCAAATGTTGGCAATGAGAGCTCAGGCTGGTAGACACTGGCATGGAAGGGGTGAGGGATATGGGCAGCACCTGTCCTTCTGCAGCACTCACCCACCCTCCTGAGGCCACTCATGCACCATGTTAAGGTCCTTCCACCCTGTCATCGGTTCCTCAAAGGGGTGGTCGGTCACATATGAGAACGAAAGAAATAAATGAGAAATGAAAACTTTTAGCAGGAAGTTTAATGGGACAAGCTACAGTTCCTGTTGCAGGCCTTGGAACTCCCGGCTGTAGAACCCCACCATGTCCAGAATTCCAGCAGTTCTAAGTCACTTGTGGATATGCCTGGCTAGGCTGAGAACATGAATGTGTAATGCTGTCTGTTCCAAGTGAATGGAAATTGCTTCTGATTTTCCTTCCTGGTAGAGATTAAAAAGAACACATTTGCCGGATCAATACCTACATTCAAAGTGTGAGAGGGCATGTGGATTCAGTCAAGTAATGAGGGAACATCCAGCTAGCAGCTGCTATTGGAGCTACCACTTCAAGTTTACGGTTACTTGCTGGGATCTGGTACCATAGATCTATCTTGTGTCAGCAGGGACCAGACCAGTGAATTAATAGGGATAGGATCATGGCCACCATTTCTGAGCTCTGTAAGTCTTTGTATGTCTCTGTCATTCTATTTAGAATACAGGACTGATTCTGATTTACTAAATTGGTCAGGACTGGAGCAGGGGACAGGTACAGTTTTAGGGGCTTCTTTTTGTACTATTCTATTATTATGTTACAGGTAAAGAAGCCAATGTGACTGAGGGCTTGCCAAATGTAAGTATATTCATCTTGATCATAGATAATCATAATTTCAGCCTAGTAATCAAGGCTGAAATTTACATCTTGCAGGATTGGTTCTGTAGGCCCACTGAAAGATCTATGATACGGACAAGGCCCCAACTCTATTTATTGCCTGGTTCCCATAGCCTGCACTCTAACCAGAGGCCATGAAGCAATTGTGAGTCTCCTGGTATAAGGAGACTTCAAACCCTGCATCTAACAGTCTAGATAACTCCTGTACTCTAGTAAATAGCTTCAGGAAAAAAATGGATGAATTACTATTGCTTATGTTTAGTGTGCTCCTGCATTGCAAGGCTTGAAAGCAGCTGTTTCCTCCTTTCATTGATAAACTCTGAGTCTGAGAATTGTCTCAGGTCTGAAAACTCATTGAAGAATAATACTATTTCTAAGGGGTGACATTAGCTACCAGCCCATCTGCTGTTCAATATTTTTTGCTGCATAGATCAAGTAGCATCTGTTTGTCTTTCTACACTGCTTCTAGGCTCCCCAGGGTCCATCAGACATCATCACAGATTGTGGGGTCAGGGGTCTGTGGTTACCGTTCTAGCCTCATTGCTCATTTCACAATTATGCCCACCTTGCTTTTGATGCTTGAGTGCAGCCACCAGCTCCATCACCACCTTCAACACAAGAAGCCCATTTGCACAGGGATACCTCTTACCATCCAGCCTGGTCCACAAAGGAGAGACACCACTGAGCTTCTCAATGATGCCAGTGCCTCCTCACTAGGCTTTTCTTACTGCTTTAGTAAAGGGACTGTTTTATGGTCCCTTCCAGGACATATGATTACCTGGCGGGTTCTCATATTTTATCCAGTAAATCAATTCTAGAATGCCTGCTCCTTGAACCCATTTCATTCCTTCCACAATACTCTCAAGAAAACGCCGGCTGGGCGCGGTGCCTCATGCCTATAATCCCAGCACTTTGGGAGGCCGAGGTGGGCGGATCACGAGGTCAGGAGATCGAGA
Organism: Gorilla gorilla gorilla; assembly: GCF_029281585.2. Lineage (NCBI taxonomy): Eukaryota > Metazoa > Chordata > Mammalia > Primates > Hominidae > Gorilla > Gorilla gorilla. Next base: position 119,029,147 of record NC_073238.2, read on the forward strand.
GCATCCTGGCTAACACGGTGAAACCCAGTCTCTACCAAAAATACAAAAAAAAAAAAAAAAAAAAAAAATTAGCCGGGCATGTTGGCAGGCGCCTGTAGTCCCAGCTACTCGGGAGGCTGAGGCAGGAGAATGGTGTGAACCCGGGAGGCGGAGCTTGCATTGAGCCGAGATCGTGCCACTGCCCTCCTCCAGCCTGGGTGACAGAGCAAGACTCTGTCTCAAAAAAAAAAAAAAAAAAAAAAAAAAAGAAGAAAACGCCAGGATCTCCCCATCACGTTTCCAAGCTTCAAGGAGCACTTCCTGCTGCACATTAAGATCAGTTTAAGCATCCTTACCAGGAATTAAATAAGAGGTGTACTGGAATAAATGTGTCTCTCCAAACTTCATATGTTAAAATCCTAATCCTTAAAGTGATATATTAAGAAGTGGTTAGGTCATGAAGGTGGAGCCCTGATCAATGGTATTAGTGCCCTTATAAAAGAGATCCCGGAGAGCTCTCTCTGTCTTATGGGGATGTGGTGAGAAGATGGAAGAGAATCCTCATCAGAATTCAATTTTGCTGGCTGGCACCCTGATCTCAGACATTTAGCTTCCAGAACTGTGAGAAATCGCGTTTCTTTTGCTTATCAGCTTTATATCCTCCCCTTTCTTAATCTTGGGCACAAAACATCCATTCCAGGAATCCTTTTCCAGTTCTTGACCGCGTGTCATAGTGAAATGTGACACGATAATTGTGGAAAATCCCTTTCTCTGAACCTGGGATAAAGCTTCCCTCTGTACGCTGCTGAGCCTCTGAACCAGTGACTGGTCTAGAGCAGTGAGGAGGTGGGAAGGGGCAGTAGGAAGCTGGGGGCAGATATAGGAAACAGAAACATCATCTCATGAGGCAGCTGTCTCAGCAGAGGCCTTTCAATATCCTACACGTGGAAGTTGCTGTGCTCTCACAGGTGATAGTGAACCACTTCTAAACCGGAGAGTTCATGGGAATCAGGGTGTTCAAGGTTCTTAAGCCAATACACCCAGATGTCTCCACTCGGTGTCTCAGGGTTCCACTGCTTCCCTATCAAGACACCAACTTCAGTGTAGGAGGCTTGCTGGGCTTCAGAATGCTGCCTTCTTTTTAATTATGTTGTTTGCACAGTCAAGCCCTGGGGCTGTTTTTCCAGCAGGCTCTGCCCTCTGGTAACAGGAGGTGAAGGTGTTTAAATTTTCCCATTACTCTATGCCTGAAAGATAGGTAGATTGAGTCTGTAATTTTATTTTTTCAATGTAACCACAAATTTCTCCATAGTCTTCTGCAATGCCATGGTCTCCATATATCTTGAAAGCTAGAGATCCTGCGTAAACCAGTGAATTCCATCCCAACTCACCACAATTTTGTTTCTTATTAGTCGTGGTGGTGAAGCATGCTAGTGTGTATCACTACTCCCTTTTAACACCAGTAAAGGGGTCCTTGTTGCCATCTTGCAAGCAAGCAGTCTAATTTTTAAATCTCATTCTGAATATCTACATCCTGTAGCTTTTTCTGCCACCAACTGTCTGAGATTAGTTACCACTAGAACAGAACCTGATCCGGGAACTCCAGTGCAAACAGTTTATTCTGAGAGTGATTCCAAGAAGCTTCAGTAGGGGAGTGGGAAAGTGAGAGAGTGGGGAAAAAGCATTTAATAAATTTTACTATCAAGCACTTTGCAATTGAGGGTAATAAGAGCCTGATCCCACTGAAGAAGTCTTGGGTGTTAGAGTCAAACTGCATCGCAGAATTATCCCATCTAAGGAGCAAAGAGAATAAAACATGCACATCAATTCCAACTGGTCTTTTGTTAAAGGCTGCTTTTGAGGGACATAGATTCCCTGGTACTTCAGGCATGAACTTGGTCTTCAGACACAAGAGAAAGCAAGCAGGTAAAGAGAAGGAGGTGCTGGCATTTGGAAGCTGAGCTGACGTGCATGGAAGTAGTAAGATCAAGGCAATCTGGGTAGGACACTGCCTTTTGGCTACGCTTGGATAAAAGGCAACCTAAAAAGTAAAAATAGCATGTTCTAAAATTATAACTTTATAGCCTTTTTATTCAAGCCTGCAATGCTAACATATATTTATCCATTCTATTCTTAGCGCTACTAAAATTTCATTTCAATAGACCCTTCTTATCATTAATAGTTACAAACTAGTTTTATATATACTATTTCCATTTCACTTGTCTTGTTATGAAAAGTCCTATAATTTAGAAAATTTCTGCAATCTATTGGAAGAATAATATAAAATATAAACATAACATCAAAAATAATAAAACTTCTTGCTAAATAGGAAGATGTAACCAGATTGAGAAACTTATGATGCTAGATAGAAAAGTAACAATTTAAGAGGTAAGACAAGCAATTTGCATATACGAATATGCCTGGCTGAAAACACACATATGCATACACACATGGACATACATGGGTCTAGGTGTGTGTACATATATATAAATATAGATAACATTTCCGTGAAAAACTTAACTTTATCTTTGTTGGAAAAGAGAAAGAGAATATCACTTTAAGTTGGTGGCACTGATAAGGGAGATTTATACCATATAATGGTTATAAACACACACACACACACAGACACACACCACCCACACACACCCACTCAGGCATAAATATACGTAATTGTCCTCAAAATAAGAAGGGTTGAATATTCAGTCCAACTGAGAAGTCGTTCTCTGTTGTTGAGATGCATTCTTAAAAATATATTTGCATATCTGTTTATCAAAAATCAGTAAAATCAGACATATTATTTGCAAGGAATGGCATGTTCCTGAAATTTTATTTATCTGTATATTCACTTACATAAATGAAATATAAATAATTACATATAGCTATATATAGTTATATGTATAGATTCCTATTTAACTATATAACTCTCTACATGTAGTTACTAAGTTTCCTGCTGGGGTTACATTTTAGCCTTAGAATTCCACTGAAAAAAATTCAAAAGACTTGGAAATCCTAGGGCTGCTTTTAGCTGACAGTACAGAGACCATTACTAGCATTACTGGTCCTACTGTCCAAAAGACTTACAAATTCGATTGAGGCATCTCCACTTTCTATCCTGAAAACCACCCACCCTTTACACAACACTGTGGCAGCTCTTTGCCTAAGTGAAGGTGATTATCAGGTAATATCACATGCAGTAGCTTGAAATCATTGGTGATGGATTTACATTTTAAAAGGCTGAATCAGATATAGAAAGCAATTTAGCATGGTCAATACAAAGTATATGTACATTGTCTTGTTTAATATGAAATTTTAATAGAGTGTGGTGGCAGAATCTGTGCTGTTAGGTGATATTATTTGGCTAACAAGAGCTGAGAGGGGAATTGCAGAAGCATAAAATGTCAGCTGGAGGAGAGATCATAAAAAGTTTATGAAGGAATCGCCTTTGGATAAAAGAAAGGTCCAGAAGTGTGGAGAGTGTGCTCAGAATACTGGTCTCTAAGACATGTTTTCTGGAGTTTTTCAACAAATACTTCATGCATGGCTACTTGGTAGCATGCACAGTGCCAATCCATTCTAATTCTCTATGAATATCAACAAGAGTTTTACAAGACAGTGTCAGAGTAGGTTAGTTGAGAGTCATTATTCATTAAATAGCAATGAAGTCACCTAACTGAAATTTAAGGCAGATATCAGCAAGAGAAAACACCAGAAGAATACACGTAAAAATACATCAGATCAAGGGTAAAAACAAAGGAATATGCAAGATGTAGGTCAGGCTTTGCCCTTTCAAAGTAACAAACTGAGCACATACTGCAACCTCTTGCCCCTGGTAAAACAGCATAACAAGTTTAAATACAGAAATAAAACCATAATTGAGTTGTAAGTGTTGGGAAGAAGAAACTATCATCTCTGAGGCAGCATCAGCATGGATAGCACATTCCATGCTCGGTAGATGTGAGAGCCTAATGACTGTAGCACTAGGTGGTCTTAGGTATTGGAGAGGTCTATGAAGCATAGAGATCAAGCCAAAATCTACCTGTCATTGGCCAATGACAATAATATGAAAACAATGAAAGAAAAGTCCAACGAAATAGAAGATAGGTCCAGATGTTCCACACCTCATCTAACATAGTAGTTCTCAACCAGAGGTGATTTGCCACTGGGCATTTGGCAGTGCCTAGAAACATACTTCGTTGTCACAACTGAATAGAATAGTGGAAGTAGCTGCTGGCATTTAACAGGTAAAGACAAGAAATGCTGCTAACTATCTTACAATGCACTGGGTGGCCCTCAACCCAAATAATTATTTGACCCAAAATGTCAGTAGTGTCAATTTTTTTTTTAATGCTAGAAATTCTGGAAGAAAAAAAGGTGCAATGAGTGGTAAGTGTACTATAGAAAATTATTAGATAATGTTATAGTCAACCTCCAAATTTAAGTTGTGTGACAAAAGAGAAACATACTTTTACTCAAATAACCATTCAATGCAGGTGATCTTGGGCAGTGAATAAGAGGCTTTACTCCCTGGGTTGATTCAGGCATTCAGTCTCCTTCCATTTTGTAGCTCTTTTTTTTTTTTTTTTTTAAATCAGGAATGGCCCAAGAATCCTGTGTCTGTAGTGTGACGAGGGGAAAGAGTAAGTGAATGTGGCATATCAGCTTCTTAAATACCCACACGTCACTTCTGACAGGTACTGATGTGGATACTCCTAGTTGCAAGAGGCTTAGGATAGGTAGTTCCTGAATAAACAGCTATGTTGCAATGAAACTCCCATACTATAGAAAGAGCATGGATTTTGGGAACAACTAGCTCATTCAAGACTCCATCTGCCCCTCTTACAACAAAATAACTGCATGAGTTACTTTTTACTTGTACAGAGAACATTTTCCATCCTTTCCAAGGAAGACAAAGCAGAGTCCCATCCAGTGTCTGTATCCAGATCAGCCTTGAGGAGGATGAGACGAATCATCAGCTTCCTCATCTGTTCTACATGAAAGTTAGATGACACATCAGTCTCCCCATTGTTCCCACCACCAAAATCAAATTATAGAGTGATGGAGCCTCAGGTAATACCGCATAATACCCGAGAGTCACTAGGTCATATGAAATGTGCTATGCAGTCAGGGGGAGGGCCCCCTGCCCTTGCAATGAAGGAAGTTCCCTGACAAGTCTCTGAATCTGCTCTCTGTAAGGAAGTCTCATTGATTGCAAGATTCTTCCACTATACATCCTGTCTTCTGTTTCCACATGCTGGGAACTTCCTCCTTGTTCAGTTTCTTCCCAGACCACATCTGAAAGAATGACATCTTGGAGAAGAGAATGCCATCTTGGAGAATGCCATCTTGGAGAATGGCAGTTTCCTAGCCTGATTTTGGGTTTTTCACCACCATAGGATTACTTGGGCCAGACTCAAGGTATCCTTGAGAATATAATCCCCACAAATGCCATTGGCCTTTTGAGCTATTTGCTTCTGTTTTCAGTAACCCCAGGTAAAGTCATTGTCTCTGTGTAAATCTCAAGTTGGCCAATTTCTTCCGCCTATGTTTTCTCTCTTGTAAACCTAAAGGAGACCACTTTGAAACCATTTAAAATAATTTGGTGATTAAGATTAAGATTAAAACAGATTAAGCAAACCATTAATCTGATCTTTGCCACAGGGCTTAGCTTCCCTGTTTAAGTGATGATTCTTCCCCGACCTTGTTGTTCAAAGTTTTTACTTTCAGCCTTATTCATTTCACTCTGGTATTCAGCCAGGTTCCAGTTTTACAATGTGCCACATCTCTGCATTCTCTCTTTGGCCTTTACTTCTCGTCTCAAAAAAATTGACTTTTGCTCAATTTTATCTTTTGTTGCATCAATAAACTACCATCACGTGCAACTAATAGTTTTCTAACCTCGTATGTTGAAGCTATGGGCTTGGCCAGCATGTGTTCTGATTTCCAAGTTATCACAGCTGGCAGCTATTGTAATGGGTCACCACACACATATTGTGACCAATCTTTATCTTCTCAGACTCTGGTTTTTTTCCTGACTGTTCATCACTTGATTATTAAAGCAATACTGCATGTTTTCTTTTCTTTGTGTATTTGTACTCTGAGACCTATGGAGTAGTAGGTAAGAAATAATAGTCACACTTAGATACATTACAGTACAATTCAGAATTTTGAAAATTAAAAAATGCTAAAAGTTTTACAGAGCAAGAACAATAACAGCTCACAGTTATTCAGCCTTTTCTATTTGAAGGCCTAAGTATCTCTTTTAACCACATAATTTAACCATTACAATGCTCTGAGGAGGTAACTAATATTATTTTCATTACGTTACGGGCATGAAAACTAGGGCACAAATTATTTAAATAGCTTCCTCACATAATATGTATATATAGTAAGTGGTATATCCAAAATTCAAAATCTTAATTTTTAATCCTACTCTATGCTAATTTTTCTGGTACCTTCGAAGGAATAAGAATCAGATATATAACATATGCTTCATTATCTCCAGTGAATGCAGCAGACAGTTAAGAAATATTGTTAAAGTATCAAGGCATGATAAATTTTATCCTGTGTTTTATACACAGCTAAAAGAAAATTCATGTTTGAGAAAATATATTACTATTTTAGATATGTAAGGGATTCAAAAACATACCACAAAGATTGGTTTACATATCAGTAAATATAGATGTAATCAAAGATATACAATTATGCACTGCAAGGCAATTACATTTGACCTAAAAGCGTAGCTAACAACAATATGGTACAGTGTGAAGTAAGAAACTGAGAATAGGATATGTTATAGGTATTTAGTGTCTCTATATGGTTAGAAAAATATAAAACTTAAACATGAAATATAAAGATGTGTTACTATTGAAAGAAGAAAAATCACATCTATAAAAATTCTTGGAACTGAGTGGGTGCTAAATAACTAAGTTAGGTGAATTATTTAATAAAATAGATGCAAATGAGACAAAAACAGACGGACCTTAATAAAGTTTGAAAGTCAGACTGTGTGGTGATCAGATGGTTGAGTATCCTGACAGCCCCACACATACAGGGTGTGTGCATTGCATTCACTTACAAATTCTTGCCCACAGCTCTTCACTGAATGTTAAAAAGAAATATTGGTGGCAGAAGAAGAGAAGTAAGAGTGACTTCCTGTGAGGAAAATCTGAGGGCAGGACAGATAAACTGTAAAAACCCCTCCAGACACTTCAAATTTTACAGTGAAAACGTGTAGTGGCCACTTGCTGCTTTGGCGAAAGGCGACCATGCCAAGAAACACAAGGGCAAGCCCATTGGGCCTCCTGGAGTGCCGGAGAATGGAGACACCCTTTGGGGCACTAAAGCCCAAGCTCTGCTAAGGGAAGGCCCTGATACTTGCCTCAAATGAGTTGAGTTGAATTCAAGCTGCACTAAATTTAAATCAACAACAATGCCCCAGTCTATCTCAATTATAGACAATGGCTCAAATCAGCAAACCAGAGGCCTGATAAAAGACAAGCCGTGGAATTTTCCAGACAATGTTATTTATTTAACTTCCTGCTAAACATTTAATCAACCATTACATGATTCCTAAAGAAGCAAGAAAATATAACTCACACTTAAAATTTCAACAGAACTAGTCACACAGATGATGAAGATATTGTAATTATCAGAGAAAAACTTTAAAATAATGATGTTACGTATTTGAAAGGATTTAGTGAAAAAGATGTGTAATAGGTATGAATGTAGTCTCTAACCATGCTTGACACAGTAAGCACTTCATAATTATTTGTTGATTACATTGAAAATAAAGATTAAATTTGTTACCCTTCATGATAATCCTCTGAGCAATGGAATAAAATTCATATAATTATATCAGCAGTTCCCAACCTGTTTGACACCAGGAGCTGGTTTCATGGAAGACAATTTTTCTACCAACTGGGGTGAGGAGGGGATGTTTTCAGGGTGATTCAAGTGCATTAAATTTATTATGCACTTTATTTCTATTATTATTACATTGTCATGTACAATGAAATAATTATACAATTCACCATCATGTAGATTCAGTGGGAACCCTGAGCTTGTTTTCCTGAAACTAGATGGTCCCATCTGGGGGTGATGGAAAACAGTGACAGATCATCAGGCATTAGATTCTCATAAGAAGAATGCACCTAGATCCCTCACATGTGCAGTTCACCGTAGGGTTCAGGGTCCTGTGAGAATCTAATGCCATGGCTGATGTGACAGGAGGTGGAGCTCAGGCAGTATTAGTATTACAAAGGGCAATTAAGAGTGGTTTTGTAACTTTTGAATTTCCATTTAAAACTCTACATTACATTACCTTCCGTGAAATTTTTAAATCCCTTGACTTGATCTCTGTGAACTTTTCAAACTAACTAAACAGTTTCCTTGATTTAAAATAATGAATTTTTATTTTATTATTTTATTTTTATTTATTTTATTATTTTATTATTTTTATTATAATAGAGGCAAAGTATAGGAAGGAAAGCCACTGATTTTTTGCCTTCTCACTATCCATTCAGTCTTTCTCAAAGTCAGATAGAATTAGTCATTACCTTTTTAAGAAAGTTTAATGTTTTTGCTTTTTGAATGTTATTTTTTCCTACCATATATAATTTTATTTCATTTTTTATATAAGGTGTATGGTAACCATAAGTTTCGTACATACATATAAGACTAGTTAAGACCAAACTTAGCAATGACAGGCACTAATGTGTTGAAAATAGTTTTGTTTAATATGTAATAAAGATTCTGTAGTTTAGACATGCAGTGTATTAATGAAATTAACTTAAATCCATCTCAAAGCATGTGTTCTCAAGTATGGATGACCAAGACACATTGATCTAGATGAGAAACACTTATTATTCGTAGGTTCTCCTTTCCTAGTTCTACCAAATGTTAAACTTGTCTTCTGTGTCACCATGGAGCCAAATATTATTCAGACAGATCCAACAAGGATGATGTATTAGTCATTTCTCACACTGCTAATAAAGACATACCCAAGACTGGGTAATGTATAAAGGAAAGATGTTTAATTGACGCACAGTTCAGCATGGCTTGGGAGGCCTCAGGAAACTTACAATCATGGCAGAAAAGGAAACAAACATGTCCTTCTTCACACAGTGACAGCAAGGAGAAGCGCTGAGCAAAAGGGGCAAAAGCCCTTTATAAAACCATCAGATCTCATAAGAACTCACTCAGCATCACAAGAACAGCAGCATGGGGGTAACCACACCCATGATTCACTTACCTCCCACCAGGTCCCTCCCATGATATGAGGGGATTATGGGGACTACAATTTAAGATGAGATTTGGGTGGAGACACAGCCAAACCATATCAGATAACATGATATTAATGTTAAGTCATCCAAAGACAATAAAGAAATTTAATATTGTGAAATAAGGCTATCTGAGATACTACTATGGTTATGAGAATAATTTGATTGAATGTGTGCATATGTGAGCGTGAGTGTGTGTGAGAGTGTGTGTGTGTGCATAATTTACTTTAAAGGGATTTTAAAAAGAAAGTTTCAGGTAAGTTTGGGTATTAATTAACTTAATTACTGTCATAAATTTAGAGAATTCCAAGGTGATGACTACTCGGCTAGTACTTCATAGTAGAAAGAGCACAAACTTTAGTGACTAACTTACGTGGAATCCAATGCTTGTTGCACAGTACACCAGTTGTTTGACTTTGGACATATGACATAATCCTCTCATGCCTCAAATTCCACATTTAGAGCATGAGAAAAATAGTGAGTATAACATAATGTCTGGCATAGAGAAGAAGGCTCTTGGTAAGTGTTAGGTCATTTCCTCCGCCACTTTCACTCTTCACGGAATAGGCAAGTCCTAGTAGTTTGGTTAAAACTCTTGGTTTCATTCATTATTTCATTCATTATTTTCATTCATTATTTTATAAAAATACTCAGATTCTCCTTAGTGCCTAAATTACTCAGTGAATTAAAAGAAAGTGTCATTGAAACCTATGTTACATTTATGGATCTTTTAAGCATATAAGCACTGCAGTTATCTTATTTACAAAGATGCTATTATTAACCTACTATAAATGAAGCTTACAATGGCTCATTCTCAACTGTACAATGTAAACGATAATAGAAGACATTATTAATCTTTACTTACATTGAGAGTAAAAAGGTCGTATGTTCGTTTGAGCTTACGTAGAGGGTATTGTGGTATATTGGAGTAGAATTCGGCTACCTTGCCCGTTAGTCCAAATGCATCTACCTGCCTCAGGACCTACTGAGGCTTCCTGGTCCTCTTCTCTGATTTGGGGCCACCATAGTTATGGTATAGGCTACAGATAAGCCTCTATTTATAAAAAAAAATAGAACCTTAGCTTTACAGAGATAGGAGAAACTTGGATAATAAGAACACATCTGAATTTATACATGAAGGTCTGGAGTCAGAAATAAGTAAAATGATTTGCTGGAGGTCACATGGCAGAATCAGGTAGGAAACTCCTGTATGCTAGTAACTCCTCTTTTCTCCACCATATCGTACAGGAGAGTTTTCATTCTTTTTGTGTTCTTATGATTCCATGCACTGGATCATATAACAGCACTATTGAATCTTCTCAGACTATAGAAAATTTGAAGTCTTAACTTTATTTTAATCTATGGTTTAGCTATATATTCAGAAGTCATTATGGGCACTGTAACTCCCTCTTTTACTCTATAAAATATTTTACATGGTGCATATTTTACACAAAAACACAAAATAGGTGATCAGTAAAAATTGAATGGTCATTTAATTTTGAAATAGATTGCAGATGATATTCTCTTATAATAATGAAATACTTTCAAAATACCCCCAAATTATTTTTATGCACTGAAAGTTAGTTGTACTGACTATAGCTCATAGCAAAAGTGCCACTGGCAAGAATTTGGAAATCTTTGTTATATAGGGGGTGTTTTAATATGTGTTGTAATGGTATTTGCACACAGCAATGCCCTTGTAGAATATTACTAGCTTTAGGCTTTCTCTAACCCTGAACAAACTCAATCCCCAAGCTCCCAGAGCAATTTTTAAGCAGAAAGGGAGAAGGCAGATCTGAAGACAAACATATAGTAGTGATCCCATACTAGGTGAAAATCAGAATTGAAAATGGTAGGGTCAAACACTATTTAATAGTTGTGGCACAATATTCTGACCACTATTACTTTGACATGCTGGGGTGGAGGGTAAGCAAGACCATCTCAGTGGAAAAGAGTACTGTCATTATGATGTGCTCCAGATTTCGAGGCAAAAACTTACATCATAGCAATATTAATAGTAAGGATACGCAATATTTATTAATCACTTACTAGGTGCTTTTGCTGAAAAAGTGTTCTTTAGTTCTGAGATATGTTTAATCTTTGGAAGAAGTCTGTTTGATATACTATAAATTTTTCTATTTTTGTCCAGAATAATACATCTATTAATGGACACATCAGGGACTAAAATACAATTATTTATAAATCCATAGTAATCAAATAATATAATATAGCATCTTTCCATATGAAGTCCTAATAATCATTTTTGCCAATCTAAATATAAGAAAGAAAATAAAAAATATGAATAATAAAAGCCATAAAAATATTACTTAATATTAGTGATTTGAGACATGAGCATATTTCTGGACTCTTGATGTTACATATGTCGTAATTGCCCTGTTTTCTTGGGAAATAAAACTCTGAGGAAACTCATCAAAAGATTTGTTTTATAGAAATATTTTGAGGATAAGAAAAATTTTGGCTTATTATTAGTTATATACACAGTCTAAGATATCAGAAATGTTTAAAATCATTTTAATTGTCTATATTTTCTATGTATTAGTCTACATTTCCTGAAAAGTTCATTTTATTCCATTTTTAAAAGCTTATAGATGAAAAATTTTAAGAGAGACACATTTAGTTGAGTATTGAATTCTAGAAGTAGGTAATCCACAGGGAAAGCATGGACTAGTTCCATTGACATTTTATGGGTCCTATTGGATCTCAGTTACATAGTTCTGTTTTCAGTCTTTAAGGGTTTTAATGGATTTAGCAGATTAATAAAATTTGTTTTCTTCTAAATCTTTTAACCTTTCACTTTTTATTGCATGTTGCAGCACACACTGTTTTCACATAGAGGGCAGCTTTGTCCCTCTGAATTGCAGACTCTCTGCCATTTGTACAGCCTTCTCCAGACAGACAAAACTGAGCAGAGTCCAAAACATTATAATAACATTTGTCTCCGATGTTGATGAGGGCCAACACATATTAATTTGTCATTTGCCGCATATTTATCAACCAGATTGCAGACTATTTCCAGACCGAGGCAGTTAAAAGCCTTTATTAAAAATGATGCTTTTGAAATCTAATTTATGTCAGCATGCATATATTTTTGTCTAATTTTTTTATGTTTTACAAGCTAATAATGTTTCAAAAGTGACAAACAGGAATGTTAGATTTATGAATCTATTTTATAATTAATTTCTCTTATTACAAAGTCATTTTATTTCTCTTTTTGCTATTCCAGCCTTAAATATTTTAGAGGAAACCATACTACCAGGGGTACCATTACAGTGGTAGCTGGTAGTTACTATGACAATCATAATTTTAAGGAACTCTGCCTCAGACCTTTACAGTGAGATATTATCAAACAAATAGGATGCATAAAGGAATCAGGGTAAGTAATGCAATAAATATTTGAACAGAGCTTTTCTAATCCCACATATAGAAGCAAAGGGTAAGTGTGAAGTTTGTGTTTACATATGCGGCTATGCTAATATCTATAACAATGTTAATTTCCAAGTTATTAAAACATATAAAGTTTTTTATAAGGATAAGTGTGAATTGCAAAACAGTGCAGACTCAATCTATACATATAACTTAAAATGTCTTCACAAAAACATTTTTGCTATAAAAGGGAAAGTAAGAAAATAAAAGGAAAAAGAAATCACATTTTAAACATTGAAGAAATACATGTTTGGCAAATATTTTTACAAGCAAACTACATGAAACCATCTGATATGTTGCTACATACTTGTATTGCGACATGAATAACCTATGACATTGGTTTTCGATTAATAACCTATGACATTGGTTGTCAATATATGTTATTCACCCCGCTAATGTGACATTTTAAGGTCTGATTGTTGCCTTCTTCTGGACTTTAGGCTTTGGTCCATATGCTATAAGTGATATAAAGATTTAGAAATATGGTCTTTGCCTACTACAAGCTTAAAATATAATAAGGAAAATACAAAAATAAATAAGTATGGTATAATAAACATTCCAAATTTATGGTACAAATAATAAGCAATATAGAAATCAGAGGAAATTATCAAACTAGAATCTTTATTGTACAGGTCTGATAAAATACTAAATGTCAGCTGGTGGCATCCCGAAAACTGAGCTTGATGCCTGATGCTGCTACTTATTTTCACGTGTCATTTACAAAGTTTCTTTTTCTCTCTAAGCTTCATGCATTCATCAGATAGCAACCCTGTGTTGGTTTGGTCACGCAGTTATAACAGAGCACCACACACTGGAAGGTTTAAAAACGCAGTTATAACAGAGCACCACACACTGGAAGGTTTAAACAGGAGACATTTAGTTTCTTAAAATCCTGGAAAGCAGAAATCTGATATCACTGTGTTAGCAGGGTTGGTTTCTTCTTTTTTTTAATTTAATTTAATTTTATTTTATTTTTTGAGACGGAGTCTGGCTCTGTCGCCCAGGCTGGAGTGCAGTGGCGCGATCTCGGCTCACTGCAAGCTCCGCCTCCCGGGTTCACGCCATTTTCCTGCCTCAGCCTCCGGAGTAGCCGGGACTACTGGCGCCCGCCATCGCGCCCGGCTAATTTTTCTATTTTTAGTAGAGACAGGGTTTCACCGTGTTAGCCAGAATGGTCTCGATCTCCTGACCTTGTGATTCACCCGCCTCGGCTTCCCAAAGTGCTGGGATTACAGACGTGAACCACCGCGCCCGGCCCAGGGTTGGTTTCTTCTGAGGCCTCTCTCCTTGGCTTGCAGATGGCTATCTTCTCCATGTCTTCATGTGGTCTTCCCGTGTGGTGCGTCTGTGTCTAAACCTCTTCTTCTTATAAGGACACCAGTCATAGTAAGTTCAAGTGCATCCTAGCAGCCTCATTGTAACTTAATTACTTCTTTAAGGACCCATCTGCAAATACGGTCACATTCTGAGGTACTGGGGTTTAGCACTTTGATATATAAATTTGGGGGTAAAACCGCAGCTCAAGAATCACTAATAGTACTCATGTCACGTGAATGTTGTTAAAATAGGCTACTACTTGTGAAAACACATTGTAAACTTAAAATGGGTAATCAAGGTTAAATGGTGCTTTAGGCAGGGTAGGCATCAACGGCTATCAAACACACAAAAATAATAATTCTCAGGGACTTAAGACAATAAAAATATGATACAAACCCATGAAAAATCCAATGTAGATGTTCCCAGTAAGCACACGGTGAATTGAAGATGTAGGCTAGTTCCATCATATTGTAAGGTCTTGGTGTCCTTTACTGAATTCTGCGCTTCCAGGCAAGAGGTGGAAAAAGACAGTATAGGAAATGTGTAGGGAGGACGCGTGAGAGGATCAGGCCCAGAAGTGGCAACCACCCTCCCACACACATTCCACATTCCATGAACAACAGTCCCGTGGTCCCAACCAGATATGAGGAGCCTGGGAAATATGGTCTAGTAGTGAACAAAGGAAGGAATAAAGAATATAGGTTTTCTTAATTGTGGTGAAAAATTAGTAAGAAATTTTCCAAGAAAAATTAGCCAATCCTTGCCATAAAAATTATCTGTACATTTATTTTAATTGGACTTTGAAACATAAGTAGGCGTCCAAAGATGAAAATGGGGCAGTGATTACATTCTAAAGAAAATGATATGACCAACAGATAAAAAATGTATGATTCTTTAAATCAAGGAAATACAATGTAGAGGTGAAAAGTCTGTAGCTAGGGGCTGGGGTTTATATCCTGTTTCTCCCATATTTTTAGCCGAGAAGCAATCCATTGTTAAATTCTCTAAGCTTCAGTTCCTTCCACAGTCAATTACCCACAGTATTACCTTATTGCTACTATAATATAACATCTCATAGGTATTTTTGTTAGAATTAACATGGAGAATATGAATTGAGTAATTTGCACATCTCATGGTGTATTGTGAGCACTTAATTAAGATTCAATAATATTGTGATGTTCCATGGCAACAGCGGACAAAGATCTACTGCCTAAACCAGTGTATTTTTTCATCTCTATTTCCTAATTTGGTCGAAGTTAATATCTTATTAACTGAAGAAGTTATAATGAAAACTGTGAAGATGAAGGCAGAACACATAGCTTGGAGGATCATGTGAGATGCTCACACTGAAGACGCAATCAAGTATTATTGCCGCTAGTTGCTTGGCAATAGTACGTGATTGGGTCTTCAGTTTTTAAAAATTTTAGTAGTTTATGGTTCAAGAGTTCTAGGGAAATTCCACAAAGATGTTTTTCAAAATGGTGTCCAAAACTACATGTATTCATTCTGAGAGGAAACTTACCCACCTCATCTCACCCAGAACCCATTTCAGTGAAAAGATTGACTTGCTTAATTAGACTCACACAGAGTTTTGGTTCTGCTCTAAGGTAACCTCGAAGTCCAGTTGAATCTTTGACAAAATTCAAGCTAAAGAAATTTTGGAATTTCACTGTGAATACTTCTTGGCATTAGTGATAACTGTTGTAGGCTAGACCTTTGCCCATAGACTGGCTAAAAAGTGAGTTAACTTCAAAAATAGCCCCTGAGAACATTCATTTGCTTGGGCACTTACCAGAGAAGCACTCAGGACTTGGACACGATTATAAATCAAAATGTCAACACTATGAATTACATGTAGAAATAAAGAGGCAGCCAGAGTGGGCTCTAGAGCACAGCTGGTGGAGGCGTCACAAATCCGATGACCTTAAGCGTATGGCAACTGTTGTCTTCCAGCTGGGACTTCTGGTTGTCACTCAGTGCTATTATCCCAAAGCAGATTACCACAATTAACTCTCAAATCATTTAAGGCTCAAACTTCAGAAAATCTAAATAAGCAAATGAGCATGTACCTAGAGACCATATATTTAACGAAACACATGTTCAGCAATATTTCAAAACAGATCTATATAAATTTCCCAAACTTTGTATTGTAATGTAAAATATCATAACTTAGATCATTTCTACCTACCTAAATATTCCTAAGAGAATTCAAATTGTTAACTGAGTTTGGGGTGATTTCTGTATCACATAACTATAACTGTGAATTTGAATATATATATATATTTTTTTTATTTTTCCAATACTAGCAGTAGTAAGGATCAGTCAAATTAGCTAAACCAGATTGAGGAGTCAAAAACACTATAATTATAAAAAACTCAGTGGCTTTCGGGTTGCAAATGTTAAATTTACTCTCTAATTATCTATTATATGTTGTAAAGGTATACATATATTTAGTAACATTTACCTTGTAAGAAATATCAAAAGACAATAATAAACGTAATAATAAAAAATCTCTCTTTTGGATAGTAAATGTTGCATTTATCCTCTGATTATCTATTAGATACTTAAAAGGTATATATAAATTTAGTAACGTTTACCTGGTAAGAAATATCAGAAGACAAAAAAATAATTAAGCGTATTATGATAATAAAAAAACTCAATTAGTTTCTTCTAGATAGTAAATGTTAAATTTACTTTCTGATTAGCTATTATATATTTAAAATATATATATTTAAATTGAGTAACATTTACCTAGTAAGAAATATCAAAAGACAAAAAAAAAAGTAGTTCACGCATGTGGAACCATATAAAATGAAGCTTTTAACATTGTATACATCTATCAAAATAGTCAAAACATATATATTTTTAAAGTCTATTTTTGTCTTGTGTTGTGGGAAATGGTGGAAAATACATTCCAAATTTGAAGCTTATTAAGCAAAGCAAAATAGCATTGGCAGATGGATACGTTATCCTGAAAGCCTAGATAGCTGCCTTTTCTGGCTCAGGAGAAACTATCTTTTAGGCCAAAAAGTATATATGCTTCAAATTTGTTCATTTAGGAAATACTTATTGAGTGTCTAGTGCATGTTTGAGTTTTGTCAAGCCATTAGGAATATAAAAGTTAACAAAGCTCCTTAGTGGAGCCTACCTTCTAACAGTGGCACAGTGAAAATGGGTAGATAATTTTCTTTACAATTTCGGTATAATATGTTACGGTAAGCAAGCTTCCACCAAAATCTGTCCTTCTATTTCAAATGTACATGGGGTATGGCCCTTTCTCTCACGCTGCAAGGTGGGCAAAAGCCATGTGTGCCCACTTCTCAAAGCTTATAATGTAGCTCCCTCCTCTATCCTCTCTTCAGCTGCTACCAAGGCAAGACTTGGAAAAGAAAAGAAAAGAAAAGAAAAAAACTGCAAATGAAATAAACCTCTCATCCTGAGTCCCCATGAAAAGAACAACCACCCAGTGACCAGGAATATTCACTTCGACCAAAAAGGTGAGAATAACATAAACTTATTAGACTCAAACCGTTATACATCAGGTGGTCTATTTATATTTCAGTTGAACTTAGTTAACTATTACACATGGGGAAAATATGACAGCATAAGGGGAAAAGGCATGCCTAGGCTGTTGGAGTGGGGAGGAATTTAACTTGGTCAGATAAGCCCTTCTCATAAAATGACGTTGATTAATAATAGAAGATGGTCTAGGAGCCTTACCCTCCACTCACGCACCAGGTGTCCCTTGTTCTCCACTCCCACCCCAAGGACAATGCTCCATCCCTTCCCCTCTCACTCTCCTTTTCATACGTCTCCAGTGTACCCTTGTCACTGACACACTCCCATGTTATTATATCACTCGTTTAAAAATTCCATTTATTCCCTCATTTTTTTTCCTGCAGGTACTGTCTTTATGTCTACAACCGAAGTGCTAGAAAAGTCTGTCCATGTTTATTGCCTCTCCTTCCATTCTTCTACAGATGCTCTCTATTAAGTTTCTGTCAAGTATACCAAAGACTACATAGTCTTATGACCACTTCTTGATCCTCACCCTATAAAACCTGTCTGAGGCATCTGACAATTTTCTTCCTTGAAATGTTGACTTCAGTTAGTTTTCAGGATGCCACACTAACCTGGTTTTTGTTCTATTTTTCTTCCGATTTCTTCTCTTCTATTTGGCTTGTTACTTCTTATCTCCTTGTCCTTCTAATGTTGCACTACTCCAGTGCTCAGATCTTGAAAATCTTTTCTATCCTTCCTCATTCCCTAGTTTATTTCATTCTGTCTCATGAGTAGATATGCGCTCTATCCTCTGATAATTATTCAATTGGAATTTCACACTTAGGTCTTTCACAGGGGTGCTAGATAGTAGCCATTTCCTACTCTGTTCAAAACTGAGTCCCCAAGTTCCCTCTGTCTGATTATGTTGTAATTCTTCCATTCTCAGTTGTATTCATCCACCTTCCTGACATTCTTAAGGCCCACAAATTTGATGTTGCCAGAGACTTCTCAATTTCATTGCCCTCAGTCTCTTATTCTATTCCAATTTGTCAGTAAATCCTGGCAGCTTCAATATATAGAATTCAGACACATTTCACCCTCCCAACTCACTATCGTCTCTTACCAAAATGCTATAATACCTCAGTCGTTTCCAACCTGAGCTCATTTCCACCATTTCACCTTGCAGTATCTTCTCAAAAATCAGCCATAGCAGTTCAACTAAAATGCCATTCCTCACTCAAATGTTTATAATGCCTTCTCAGCTCACTCAGAGTAAAATACAAAATCTTGCGACTCTAAACCCTACATGACTTAGTGTCACTTTGCCTCTTCTAGTTCCTATTTTTTCTGTCATCCCTCTTGGGCACCAGGGCACTCTGGCACCTTGGAAGAGCCTCAGATTTAATTAAGGTTCCCCCAGGATTCACTTCTCATGGAAACCACAGATGTCAACATGGTGAGGGTTCTCACTTTCAGCAGTTGTATTCAAAACTCATCATCCCAGTGAAGCTATCCTTGGCCACTCTATCTAAAACAGTAACTCTCAACTATGGCAGTTCATACTCTGCCTCCCTGCTTTATTTATTCGTTAGTCCTTACTTTATTTATTTATTCCTGCCCTTTTTTATTTAGTCCTTACTGTCTACAATGTAAGGTCTTTGTACATAGACACAAGCTTATTGTTTCTGCTTGTTTATACACTGTGTGAAGGTAGAGTTGTCTGTTTTTTCACTTTTGTATTCCCAGTGTCTAGAACACAATGTCGTACATAGAAGATGCACAATAAATATTCATGGAATGACTGGCTGAAATAATTAGAAAATATTATAAATTGTGCATTCTATCATTGTAAATAGTATATTTATATATCCAAAGATAACATCGTCATCTTTTTTTTCTATCTTGCTAAGTTATGAAATGCTAAAATACTTTTAAAATGTATGAATGTATAGTTTTAGTCCATTGTGTTGAAGTTT
This sequence comes from Gorilla gorilla gorilla, assembly GCF_029281585.2. Taxonomy (NCBI): domain Eukaryota; kingdom Metazoa; phylum Chordata; class Mammalia; order Primates; family Hominidae; genus Gorilla; species Gorilla gorilla. Next base: position 119,048,642 of record NC_073238.2, read on the forward strand.
GTATATCAAAATGTCATAAAAATAGAACAAACATTTAAAATGAATTCTTCCATTTTCTGTAAACCATTTTCCACCTATTACAGGCAATAATGCTAGTATGTCAGTGCCAAAATGCTAGATTCCAAGCTTTTTCCAAAGGAACTTTAAAAAGATGAGTGTCTGAAGATATTCTTTTTTCTATGGGCTCCACTTCAGAAACAGAATTTAATCAAAATTGGCTTCTATAGTCCTGACATGATTGTATGCCATTTCCTAACCAACCTGACACCATACAGGGTTCAAAATCATTCTGGGATTGGAGGATTCACTTTTCTACTCATCAATTATAATTTCTAATAATAATGCTCCTGCCTTTGTAATTTACAATGGTTCTTTAATTTAAAAAGTGGCAAAATTTCTGAAATAATTAGGTTACCTTCTGGAGTTGCAGGATTTTTTTAAGTGAACACTAAACATTCTGCTATATGTGACATTTTCTAAATATATGTTTAGAGATAAAGGCATTTGTTATCTTTGTTCTATACATGTCTTTTCTTTTTATGTCTAAAAATGAAAACACACAAGTAAAATGCTTGTTAGTAAATTTATTACTGCCAAATTCATAAATTAAATAAAAAGCTCACATTATTTGGAAATGTCATTCATAGGTTATTTCACAGTAGCAAGTACAAAGGTATAAATGTCTGGCATTTAACAAGCTTCTATTCTTTCTTTAATTCCTTTTGATGTTGAGGTCTCTATAAAGATGAGAAAACTAACCTAAATGGATTTCACTTTAAAATCAAAATGAGTTGTGTCTGAAATTTTCTTGTATCTGTGACAGTTTAAATCCCTCCTGAATATTCTATACTTCTCTGGTTTTATCAAAAGAAACATGGCAAAGAGGTTAGAGTATTTTCACTCAATCAGATGATGGTAGTGAAATGGAAAGAGAGTAAGGATACTGTGTCCAGAAGTGGCTGTGTTTTATTGCTTTGTGGGCCCTGCAGCCACTTTATGAAGGCGGAGGGAGGGAGTTTCAGAGTGCAGGTGGCTACTGGCTCGCCTTCAGTACCGACCTAAGCTCTTACTCTGAAAAAGAGGCCAGGTGGCCCCCAAGGAATTATAGAAGGAAACCATGTAAAAGTTGAAATAAGAAAAGCCTAGGGAATAAATAAAAAAACATGTGTTCACAAGGGCGAGCACTCCAAGGAATGCCACCTCAGCAGAAATCTGGTAACTAGGCCAGGCAGAGAACGTTCTTCCTAGGTTAAATTATTCTTGCAAAAATCTTTCCTATCTCTTCCTTAACCTTCAATTCTGCTATATTTTTTAATGTTCAGAAAAACATTAAGTATAAATTTTAGAAACAGACTCAAATTCAGCAAATTTGATGTTACATATTTATAAAGCCATTGACTGCAGTTCCCCCGACTGGTTAATATATAATCCTCCTGATGAAATTGACAGGTAATTGATGTTTTTATTTTCAGTTTGAGCATTCATCTTAGTATCAGTGTAATTTAGACTACGCAATAATATAACTGCATTAATGAATAGTTTTTTAATTATATTTTAACATTTCATATTCAAGTTTTACAAGAATTCTTGATGAAATAGTCTCTTTTAATTTGCTTAGATTTATGGACATGATATTATGTGTCAGTTGAGGGAAAACAGCTCACCAAGCTTGACCTATGCTTATGGCCTTGTGCTAATTAATCAAGAATAGGCTGCAGCTCCTCTTGCTAATGACCTCATCAACAATGGGTATAGTTTCAGGATAGAAAAAACAAAAGGTGAATCCTAATTATTATTTTTTTCAGTTTGGTTTTCTCCTTGAATAGTGTGGGGAGGCTCTGGAGGCAGACTGGCTGAGTTCATAGTCTAAAAATAATAACTCATATTTACTGTGCCTTTGTCAATGACAGGCATATGTGAAATACTTTGTAAATGAATCATCTAATTAAATTATCACAGCAGTGCTAAGTGATAGAAACTATTACTATCCTCATTTTTTAGACAGACCAAATCTTAGCATGGCTAATTCACTTGTTCAAAGTGATATATCTAGTAAATGGCAAGGTCAGGATATAAACCCAGGCGTTCTGGTTCTGGACCCAGTACTCTGAATCTGAGTACAGTAGATCATTGATACATGTTAGTTTCTTTCTAGCTATACCATTTTCAAAACCCTTTTCAAAGCATGATATTTTTTATTCAAAGAATATTTTTTATTACATAAAATGTTATATATACAGTTGGGCTTTTATTTGTTGTCTACCTGGACCTTTCTGTTCTTCAATACACCAAAGGTAAGATTATGTTAAATATGGTGCATTTCTTTCCAGGCCCATTCGTCATTTGGTTATAAATGTATATGACCATCCATAGTACATTAAGAAATGTAAACATTCTTCAACTTGGTTTTGTTATCATTATGTCTTAAAATTTACTTTAGTTATCTATGTTAAATTATATAAATATGTCAAAGTTTACCCATTCCACTATTAATATAAAATCAGATTGTTCCTACATTTTACTAAAGTAACTGATTCTGTAATGAGCCTACTTGTCACTTTGATTTTTGCATATGCAAATTGTAGGCAAAAGTTGCTCATAGTTACTCAATCTGTTTTTCCTGCAGGAACATTTCCTTGTGTAGAAACATGACAAATAAGTCTGTTAAGTCATGGGGCATGTGTAGTCTTCTGCTAACTGGGAAAAGCCTGATAGTTCTCCCTAGTCTCAAGAGTAAAGAGCCTTTTTGGACTTGCTTTCTGCCATATCATCACCATCAGTTTATATATCAGATTTCTTGTTTTTTAAAAATATTTTCTGCCATTATAAAGGTTACAAAATTGTGTTCATTAGTGATTTATTATATCTCTCCCTGATGACTGTGTAAGTTGAGAATCTTTTCTATTAGTTATTCAGGATTTCTTTTCCATAAACTCATTCATTCACTTATTTATTTAAGATCTGAAGGGAGTTAAGAGGAAATGCGAAATGAACACGAGAACATAATGGTAGTGATTTCAGGGGTGAAGTTGAAATCATAGAAATTAGTGTGGGAATCATCAGCATAAACGTGGCGCTTAGTGTTATATAAATGATATCACACCAAGAATGAGTAGGGAGAGAGGAGAAAAGCTTCAAGGCTTGAGCCTCAATGCTTGAATATTACAAAGTCTCAGAAAAAGGAGGGATAGCCACTAGAGAGAGTGAGACAAACCAAAAAGAAGAAAAAATGAAGACAATTTGATGTTTAGGAAGGCAAGAGAATGCTCCCAGAATGAGGGAGAAATCATTTGGATAAACATAGCTGAGAAGACAAGAAAGAGGAGGACCAACATTTGATCATTTGAGCTGACATTTTGAAGACTGTGGATAAGAGCAGCTTTGGTGGAGTGGGGGAATTCAGTAAGTACAGACACTTTTTTCATTCAGTTTTTCCTTTATTTTCCAGCTTTATTGTTATAATTGAGAAATAAAAACTATACATTTACTGTGTACAACATGATCATTTTATATACATGTATACATACACATTATGAAAAGATTACTGAAACCAAGCTAATTAATGCATCCATCACCTCATATAGTTATGTGCATGTGTCAGAACACTTAAGACCTACTCTCTTAGCAAATTTCTAGTATGTGGTGCAGTATTACTAACTAGAATCACCATGCCACACATTAGAGCTCCAGAACTTATTCATCTTATAAATGAAAGTTTGTAGCCTTTGACCAACATCTCCCTATCCCCTACCCATACCAAGCCCTAGCCCCTGGCAACTACCATTTTACTATCTGCTTCTACAGGTTTGACTTTTTAGATTCTGCATATAAGTGAGATCATATAGTATTTGCCCTTTGGTGTCGGGCTTATTTCACTTAGAATAACATTCTCCAGGTTATATGAAGCACACTTTTTTTTTCCAATTCATCCATCAGTGGACACGTAGATAATTTCCATAGCCTGGTCATTGTGAATAACGTTGCAATAAGCTCGGGAATGCAGATATCTGTTGAAGACACTGATTTCCATTTCATTTGGATGTATATACCCAGAAGTGGGATTACTGAATCATCTTGTTATTCTGTTTTGAATTTTTTGAGGAAACTCTTTACTGCTTTCCAAAATGGTTGCACTAATTTACGTTCCCATCAGCAGTGCACAAGACTTTCCTTTTCTCCACATTCTTACCAACAACTTGTAATCCCTTGTCTTTTTGATAACATGTTCTATACATGTGTTTTATTTTTATAACACACTCACATCCTGACGTGTGTGAGGAGATCTTTCATTGTGTGTGTGTGTTTTTTTTTTTTTACGTAAATAAGGTGTTATAATGAAATGGACAATTTTAGGAAGGCATCATTAATGTGTGTATATTTCTTTTTTATTATTATTATACTTTAAGTTCTGGGATACATGTGCAGAATGTGCAGGTTTGTTACACAGGTATACACGTACCATGGTGGTTTGCTGCACTCATCAACCCGTCATCTACATAAGGTATTTCTCCTAACGCTATCCCTCCACTAGCCTGCCACCCCTGACAGGCCTCTGTGTGTGATGTTCCCCTCCCTGTATCCATGTGTTCTCATTGTTCAACTCCCACTTATAAGTGAGAACATGCAGTGTTTGGTTTTCTGTTCTTGTGTTAGTTTGCTGAGAATGATGCTTTCTAGCTTCATCCAAGTCCCTGCAAAGGACAGGAAATCATCTTTTTTATGGCTGCCTAATATGCCATGGTGTATATGTGCCACATTTTCTTTATCCAATCTATCACTGATGGGCATTTGGGTTGGTTCCAAGCCTTTGCTATGGTGAACAGTGCTGCAATAAACATACGTGTGCATGTGCTTTTATAGTAGAATGATTTATAATCCTTTAGGTATATACCCAGTAATGGGATTCCTGGGTCAAACAGTAGTTCTGGTTCTAGATCCTTGAGGAATCGCCACTCTGTCTTCCCCAACAGTTGAACTAATTTACACTCCCACCAACAGTGTAAAAGTGTTCCTATTTCTCCACATCCTCTCCAGCATCTGTTGTTTCCTGACTTGTTGCTGATTGCCATTCTAACTGGCTTGAGATGGTATCTCATTGTGGTTTTGATTTGCATTTCTCTAATGACCAGTGATGATGAGCTTTTTTTCATATGTTTGTTGGTCACATAAATGTCTTCTTTTGAGAAGTCTCTGTTCATATCCTTCATCCACTTTTTGATGGGGATGTTTGTTTTTTTCTTGTAAATTTGTTTAAGTGCCTTGTAGATTCTGGATATTAGCTCTATGTCAGATGGATAGATTGCAAACATTTTCTCCCATTCTGTAGGTTGCCTGTTCACTCTGATGATAGTTTCTTTTGCGGTGCAGAAGTTCTTTAGTTTAATTAGATCCCATTTGTCAATTTTGGCTTTTCCTGACATTGCTTTTGGTGTTTTAGTCATGAAGTCTTTGCCAGTGCCTATGTCCTGAATGGTATTGCCTAGGTTTTCTTCTAGGGTTTTTACAGTTTTAGGTCTTACATTTAAGTCTTTAATCCACCTTGAGTTAATTTTTGTATAAGGTATAAGGAAAGGGTCCAGTTTCAGTTTTCTGCTTATGGCTAGCCAATTTTCCCAACACCGTTTATTAAATAGGGACTCCTTTCCCCATTGCTTGTTTTTGTCAGGTTTTTCAAATATCAGATGGTTGTAGATGTGTAACATTATTTCTGAGGCCTCTGTTCTGCTGTATTGGTCTATATCTGTTTTTGTACCAGTACCATGCTGTTTTGGTTACTGTAGCCTTGTAGTATAGCTTGAATTCAGGTAGTGTGATGCCTCCAGCTTTGTTCTTTTTCCTTAGGATTGTCTGGGCTATACAGGCTATTTTTTTGGTTCCATATGAAATTTAAAATAGTTTTTAAAATTATTCTAAGACAGTCAATGGTAGCTTGATGGGCATAGCATTGAATCTATAAATTACTTTGGGCAGTATGGTCATTTTCACGATGTTGATTCTTCCTATCAATGAGCATGGAATTTTTTTTTATTTGTTTGTGTCCTCTCTTATTTCCTTGAGCAGTGGCTCGTAGTTCTCCTTGAAGAGGTCCTTCACATCCTTTGTAAGTTGTATTCCTAGGTATTTTATTCTGTTTGTAGCAATTGTGAATGGGAGTTCACTTATGATTTGACTCTCTGTTTGTCTATTATTGGTGTATAGGAATGCTTGCGACTTTTGCACATTGATTTTGTATCCTGATACTTTGCTGAAGTTCCTTATCAGCTTAAGGACATTTTGGGCTGAGACAATAGGGTTTTCTAAATATGCACTCATGTCATCTGCAAACAGAGACAATTTGACTTCCTCTCTTCCTGTTTGAATATCCTTTATTTCTTTCTCTTGCCTAATTGCCTTGAACTTCCAATAGTATTGCCAGAACTTCCAATACTATTTTGAATAGAAGTGGTGAGAGAGGGCATCCTTGTCTTGTGCTAGTTTTCAAAGGGAATGCTTCCAGCTTTTGTCCATTCAGTATGATATTCCTGTGGGTTTGTCATAAAAAGTTCTTATTATTTTGAGATACGTTCCATCAATGCCTAGTTTATTGAGAGTTTTTAGCATGAAGGGGTGTTGAATTTTATTGAAAGCCTTTTCTGCATCTATTGAGATAATTATGTGTTTTTTTCCACTGGTTCTGTTTATGTGATAGATTACATTTATTGATTTGCATATGTTGAACCAGCCTTGCATCCTAGAGATGAAGCCAAGTTGATTGTGGTGGACAAGCTTTTTGAGGTGCTGCTGGATTCGGTTTGTCAGTATTTTATTGAGGATTTTCACATCAATGTTCATCAGGGATATTGGCCTGAAATTTTCTTTTTTCGTTGTGTCTCTGCCAGGTTTTGGTATCAGGATGATGCCAGCATCATAAAATGAGTTAGGGAGAAGTCCCTCTTTTTCTATTGTTTGGAATAATTTCAGAAGGAATAGTACCAGCTCCTCTTTGTACCTGTGGTAGAATTCAGCTGTGAACCCATCTGGTCCTGGGCTTTTTTTGGTTGGTATGCTATTAATTACTGCCTTAATTTCAGAACTTGTTATTGGTCGGTTCAAGGATTCTACTTCTTCCTGGTTTAGTCTTTGGAGGGTGTATGTGTCCAGGAATTTATCCATTTCTTCTAGGTTTTCTAGACTGTTTGCATAGAGGGGTTTATAGTATTCTCTGATGGTAGTTTGTATTTCTGTGGGATCAGTGATCTTCTCTTTATAATGTTTTTGTGTCTATTTGATTCTTCTCTCTTTTCTTTTTTATTAGTCTGGCTAGTGGTCTATCTATTTTGTTAAACTTTTCAAAAAACCAGCTCCTGGATTCAATGATTTTTTTGAAGGGTTTTGTGTGTCTCCATCTCCTTCAGTTCTGCTCTGATCTTAGTTATTTCTTGTCTTCTGCCAGCTTTTGAATTTGTTTGCTCTTGCTTCTCTAGTTCTCTCAATTGTGATATCAGGGTGTCGATTTTAGATCTTTCCTGCTTTCTCCTGTGGGCATTTAGTGCTATAAATTTCCCTGTAAACACTGCTTTAGCTGTGTCCCAGAGATTCTTGTACATTGTGTCTTTGTTCTCATTGGTTTCAAATAGCTTATTTATTTCTGCCTTAATTTCAAGAGACGTGGAGTCAGGGTATTTTTAAAAACTTGTTGGTTTTCATCGTGGAAGAAGGTATAACATATCTGTGGGCTCATGGGATGATACAGTAGATACATAAGAAAGTTTGTTTGCAGGAGCAACATTCTTGTGTAGGTGAGAAAGCATGGGAGCCACTGAAAAAACAAATGGTTAGCCTTAGAAAGCAGTAGAGATAGTCATCCATGGAGACGGAAATGAGGTCAGAGTATGTGAGTATACAACCGGAAGGTGGTCGGGTTGGGGATTATGTGGAAGTTATTTTCTGATTTTTCCACATTCACATTTAAGAGACTTAATATTGCAAAATGAAACTGTTTACCTCAGATCCCTATTATCCATGTGTAGTGTGGTAGCAATATCCTTTCCAAGAGAAAGTTTATGAACAGAAGCTGTGACCATTTTCCAGGTATAAGATAAAAGCATTGGAAAACCTTCTTAGATAAAAATCTGCCTTTTTCCTAATGTTTTTAGTGGGCAATACAGCTGTTTTCCTTAATATGAACCTATCTGTGCTTCACTGGTAAGTAAGTGAGGAATTGAACACTGATGCTATTCCATAATAATGGTGTATATTGAAACAGATTGATAGAGCTTAAAATTGAAAACAGAATTTTAAAAATCTTTGTGTCATTATTTTTTAATTTTCTTCAGGAAACGTAACTATGTTCCCTAAGCTAATGGAACACCTTTGAATTTTCATACGTATGCAGAATTAATAATTACATATTTGATATGGTTTGGCTCTGTGTCCCTACCCAAATCTCATGTGGAATTGTAAATCCCCATGGGTCAAGGGAGTGACCTGGTGGTAGGTGGTTGGATCATGTGGGTGGATTTCCCCCATGTCATTCTTGTGATAGTGAGTGAGTTCTCATGGGTTATGATGGTTTAAACACGTGGCACTTCCCCCCTCACTCACTCTCTCCTGCCGCCTTGTGATGAAGTTGCTTGCTTCCACTTTACCTTCCCCCATGATTGTAATCTTCCTGAAGCCTCCCCAACCATGTGGAACTGTGAGTCAGTTAAACCTCTTTCTTTATAAATTACCCAGTCTCAGGTAGTTCTTTACAGCAGTGTGAAAATGGACTAATTTCTTTCTGAAAGAAAATCCTCATTTTTATAATGTGGAGAGATTATTTTTAATTCATAAATTGTTTATTAAATTACTAAAAATAATTATTTTTAAAGTAATTTTTCTGGCATATTATTTTTTAAATGAACATATCAGTGCCAATTGGTAGCCTGAGGAAAGGATACAGAAATCCAGAGGTACTGATAATTATGTTGAGCTGCTCCTGGGTATATTGGAGTCTTCATTTCTCTATGCCAACCACACTGACATAACCTTGCTTAATAAATGGCTACAGACACAAAGACACTATATTCTTGCAGCATCAGCCCTCTGCTGACATACCTTATCACTGCAATTTGTCTCACCTTTCGTTGTGTGTACTCTTTCTGAAGTTTTATCTAGTCAACTGCCATAAACTGCTGTTCTAAAACACATTTTTCACATCTAATGAGAAAGGTGATTTTGCAAAAGAAAGTTAATGGCCTCTGTGCTATTGCCTTCTCTCCCTCAAACCTGCACAGCGCTAGCATCAAATGTCTTGAGATAGATAGAGGTGATATCATGTTTGCTTTGGATACCTTCAGAGCTACAAAGTGTGACACAGCCTTGGAGAGGAAGGGAAAAAATGTAAGTATTATTTGGAACTCTGGGGAGGATGAAGAACTGAACTCACAACTGAAAATATGTAATAATCTACACTTGGCTACTAAATGTGGAGAGTGGTGATTTTCTTTCTTCTTTTTTCTTTCTCTTTCTCCCCTCCCTCCCTCCCTCCATCTCTCTCTCTCTCTCTTTCTTTCTTTCTTTCTTGCTTGCTTGCTTGCTTTCTTTCTTGCTTTCTTGCTCTTGCTCTCTCACCCAGGCTAGAGTGCAGTGGCACAATCATAGCTCACTGCAGCCTCCACCTCCTGGGTTCAAGTGATTCTCCCGCCTCAGCCTCCGGAGTAACTGGGATTACAGGCATTCACCACACCTGGACAACTTTTGAATTTTTAGTAGAGAAGGTGTTTCACTATATTTGCCAGGCTGGTCTTGAACTACTGACCTCAAGTGATCCACTCACCTTGGCCTCCCAAATTGTTGGGATTATAGGCATGAGCCACCACACCTGGCCGAAAGTGGTGATCTTTAATGTCCATTTGGTGGAAGAAAGAAAATGGAAGCGAGAACTGAGTGGGAGGAAACAAAACCGTTAAACCTCTTGCTTTAGCTCCTTGAGAGACAAGATGGACAGGCAGAGATGTTGTAGTGGACTCACCTCTACTTCCTGAGTGTGGAAACAGAAAAGAACACAGCCTAAGTGAAGGACATCCTTCCCCTCTCATACTGCATCTTTGGTGAGTGGTCTCTGAGGTTTGGCCACAGGACTCTTTGCTTACTTTTAAAGGCAATCCCATCATCAAGTTCTTTTCACCTCTGATGCTTTTATGGTTCATGTTCACTTTCTCAGGCAAGGTTAAGGAGGAAACGTGGTCACTTCTTCAGAAAGCTTTTTTGTTCTTTTTTTCTCTGTGAATATGCCAGAACCATTGTGACAGGATTCAGCAATGGCAGCTGACGATGCCCGGCTGCCCCCTGCTCTTCTTTGCATCCCTACCTTTCCACCTGCTGATGCTGCTGGAGCCAACTTGGCTCTGAGGTCCTCAGGAAACGCCCATGGGAATCCCTGCAGGGGCCCCGTCTGTTCACCCACCTCTTGGGAAGACCCAGCCGCACACCCTTTCGTCTCAACACCATCTGCAATCCACGGGCATAGCACAGGGTCCAGACTCACTTTGCTCTTGCTCTTCGCCTTACGTGCTTTATCTTAATGTCTTGATTCTCTCTCTGTCACTTATCTTTAATATTCTGACTAATTTTGAAAAAATCATGGCTTTATTTGGCCTTTAGCGTGTCCCCAAGGGTTATTCAAACAGTGAACGACTCCTCTCACGAGCCAGGAAAGTAGATATTGGAGTGTGGATTATATTCTGGAAGCACATCATTTTCCAGAGAACTTGACATCACTGTTTTTCAGATTTGAGTGTTTGTCTACCAGGTTTAATTTTTTAAAAGAAATTCTACTTGGGATAGCATGCTTGACCTTAAAGCATGACTTTACTTGTTATGAGAAGAATAGGGGATTTTTTTTTTTAAGTTTCATTAAATGATAGAATCTTGAATGGATATCTGTGTGAATCCAGTGGGACAATTTAAGGAGGGTTTTCAATACTTGAAAAATTGTAATAGACTGCATGAGTAAATCTGGCCAATTGCTGTACCAATGGGCTCCCTCTAAAAGGCTCTGTGAAAGACATTCTTCTCTCAGGCTCAGGGAGAGTCATTGGCTACCTGAGTTTTCACCCATTTTGCCATCACTCAACAGCAAAGATTTCTGCCTATAGAAAGTAAGGATCCAAGTATTTAGTCAGAAGATAAACAAGGAATACAAACATATGTTAAATAAAATCTCGTAAGATATTTGGGAACATTTAGGGTAAAGGTAGATAAAATAATTTAAAAAATACTTCAATGTTTTGGAAATGACTATAATTTTAAACATGTATAACTATTGGGTACTGGGTTTAATACCTGGGTGATGAAATAATTTATACAACAAACACCCATGACACGTGTTTACCTATGTAACAGACTTTCACATGTACCCTTGAACCTAAAATAAAAGTTAAAAATGTGATGTAACAAAATATAGTGTAAACTACAGAGTATTTTACCTCAAGGCATTTCTCTTCCTCCAAAGATGAAAGTTACCCGAACGGGGCAAAGGCCCAGTGATTCTCTTAGGGTGGTACCTGCTATCCCCTGACCTGCTTTTCTAAGCTATTGTTAATGTTCTTTCAACTTAAGCTTCTTGGCTGTCTCGGTTTGGTGAGTTTGCTTCCATCCTTTCGTATTCATTGAGATCACGCATTACATTAGTGATTTGGTGGCTCCACATATGAAGGTCAGAGAGTAATTAATCAGAAATTGCTTACTTCTTGGGAAACTGCATCCTGCTTCCCAAATGCCTACTACATATTCAGTTTGAGTGTCATGCAAATGTCACAAGCTCACTCTGCTTCTAGAGGAAAAAAAGTAGTCTTCAGGTTCTTACATAACATTTGTCAATAATTTCTATGATTCTGAGTTGTTCTGTAGCTCAGGAAGCACCATGGTTCAACCTCAATATTTTGGAACTTTGAAGTTTCTGTTAGTCTTGTTTGTTTCATGTTTGGCTACCTAGTTTTCAAGTATTTTGCCATCGCCAGGCAGTACTTGCATAATGTGGAGAGCTAGTGTGGAGTTAGCCAGGAATCATCCTGGGGCTAGGTGGGGGTTAGGCAGGGGTTAGATGGGGGGCTTGTTGGAGGCCTAACTTTTGCTGCATGTTTTACCATTGAGAGGTGAAGCCAGCTGGGCTTCTGGGTTGGGTGGAGACTTGGATAACTTTTCTGTCTAGCTAAAGGATTGTAAACACACCAATCAGTGCTCTGTGTCTAGCTAAAAGTTTGTAAATGCACCATTCAGCACTCTGTAAAAACGGACCAATCAGCACTCTGTAAAATGGACCAATCAGCAGGATGTGGGCGGGGCAGTGTAAGGGAATAAAAGCTGACCAACTGAGCCAGCAGCGGCAACCGACTCTGTTCCACTTTAAGCTTTATTCTCTGGCTCTTCACCATAAATCTTGCTGCTGCTCACTGTTTGGGTCTGCAGTACCTTTAAGAGCTGTAACACTCACTGCCAAGGTCTGCAGCTTCATTCCTGAAGTCAAGCGAGATCATGAACCCACCAGAATGAAGAAACTCCGGACACATATGAACATCTGAAGGAACAAACTCGGGACACACCATCTTTAAGAACTGTAACACTCACCGCGAGGGTCTGTGGCTTTATTCTTGAAGTCAGTGAGACCAAGAACCCACCGGAAGGAACCAATTCCGAACACACCGTGATGTGATGCAGAGTTGGGAGCAGCGGTTTTGGAGTGAACCAGCCCTGGGTTCAAGTTATGTTCTAGCAGTTTCTTAGGTCTGATTCCTTAGAAGTAGGCCCTGTCTTGACAACTCATGAGCAAGTGATTTTGAGGAATTCCTTCTAGAAAAACCACTAAGGGAGTCAGGGGAAAGGGAGGGGGAAAGAAGGCAATTTCTGTTGTGAGCTCAGGTGAATTCCCAGCCCCACCTTACTCCACAGAGAGTTCTGAAGTACAACTTATACCTCAGAGTTTGCCTCACCTTAAAACAAGGGGCAGTGATTATCTTGTTTCAGTTAAGATACGTTCTGGAGAAGGTGTAATTTTCTGGGTACCTCCATTTTTTGTAAATGTAGGTGGCTCCTATCAAACACACCCATGGAAGAAAGTGCCAGGTGCCAGCTATCAAAAGCAAGGCACCCAAAAGAAGGGGGAAGAATGGGCATGTAAGTGTGCATGGCATGCATACACACACCATGCAAACACACATGCACATACAAGCATACAGAGACATGCACACATGTACAGATACCACACGCATGCACATATGTACATGCACACACAGAGACATGCATACATGCACTGCTTGCACACGCACAGCTATGCACACAAGCCTGCCATGCACACTATGCACATGCACACACATGGAGATCACACAAACACGTGCATACGATGCACTTGTGCACACACTGATGTCCAGTGAATCAAAGGATCTGAGGGTGTCTGGCCAGAGCATTGTAGTGTCTACTACAACCAGTTAGTAGCTGTCATATTGGGGCATAGTTATTTAATTCATTCAGATTGCAATTCAAATCAAATATAAAAGCACATATCACTGTGCCTGGCACAGAGTTGCAATTCAGTAAATGATAGCTTTTATTAATACTGTTACCAAAAAAAGCCTTATTTCTGTCTTTTCCTTCTGCCTTCCTTGTTATATTCTTTCCCTCATTACTTCCTCCCCAGGCTTTCTTTAGTTTTTTTTTTTTTCGGATCCATCCATTCCTTCATATTTCCACAGGCTCATTCCAAGGTACATTCTTGAAATCCTACCAGGAGCCTCCAGGACCTTCCTAACTCATCTCCATGTGCCTAATACATGTTTTTCTAATCCATGTTGTACAATGCCTCGTGGCTAATTTGTATGCCTGTAATCACCCATCCCTGTAATCAATCCCTGCATTAATTTTCCAGGTCACACAGTCCTCCTACATCCCTTGGTGTTGGAAATCAAGTATTTCTCTAGCATTAAAAATGGCCGAATTGAGTATTTCAACATTTCAGCCCCAATTTTCTCTGATGCTAAATTGGTTTTGATCTTTTGAAGAGACCCCATGATTGTTGGTGTCCAAGACTAAATGCCTCCTTTAGCTTCCCCTCTATTCTTTTACCTCCCAACCCTCCATTTTTAGTCTAGGGGCCTGTTTTGAAAAACCAGGGCCGTATCTGGAGGCCCTGCATCCTGCAGAATGGTTCTACTGAGTCACCTCTGCAGTGGCAGTGTGAATGTGGGATCCCATTAAAGGAACATCCCAGGGGATGTCAGCAATTTTCAGTCATGATTTATGCACTGCTCTGCTTCATCCAGTAATGCCAATCCTCACCCAAATTCTTCAACTTCCTGTACCAGCCTCACAGCTCCTTCCTCTGGATCTGATTGCCTTGCCAATTTGGCTTAAGTCACATTTTCTTCACTTTCTTATCAATAAATTCAGTGTATTTTCAGACTGTTGTAGCTGAAATGCATGTGTGTGATTGGTGAGGACTCATGGTCTTCTTAAATGGAGGACCCTCCAGCTGGCCTACAGGACCTTAACAGGCAGGGCCAAGAAGTGAAATGATTTCCGCATCCTGCTTGCCTCTGTATACACAATACCCACCATCCTCCCTGTGCTTAGGACAGTTTGAAAATGCCTTTGAAAATTAAAACTGCAATTTAGTGTGAAAAAATGAGCATAACTCTATTTCTCTTTACCAATCCACAGTCCTTCTTGCCTGCCAGGTTAGACCAATGTTGTGTCGCCAGTTTTTAGCACAGAGCCCAGATGGCACATGTTGGGATCTCAGTACATGTTTATCCTTGAATGGATGAGGTTTTTTTTTTTTTTTTTTTTCCCATAGCCTAATCGCTCAACTTTACAGAATGCTAGGCCATCTACCTCTTTTTTTTTTTTAATTATACTTTAAGTTTTAGGGTACATGTGCACAATGTGCAGGTTAGTTACATATGTATACATGTGCCATGCTGGTGTGCTGCACCCATTAACTCGTCATTTAGCATTAGGTATATCTCCTAAGGCTATCCCGCCCCCTCACCCCACCCCACAACAGTCCCCAGAGTGTGATGTTCCCCTTCCTGTGTCCATGTGTTCTCATTGTTCAGTTCCCACCTATGAGTGAGAACATGCGGTGTTTGGTTTTTTGTCCTTGCGATGGTTTACTGAGAATGATGATTTCCAATTTCATCCATGTCCCTATAAAGGACGTGAACTCATCATTTTTTACGGCTGCATAGTATTCCATGGTGTATATGTGCCACATTTTCTTAATCCAGTCTATCATTGTTGGACATTTGGGTTGGTTCCAAGTCTTTGCTATTGTGAATAGTGCCACAATGAACATACATGTGCATGTGTCTTTATAGCAGCATGATTTATAGTCCTTTGGGTATATACCCAGTAATGGGATGGCTGGGTCAAATGGTATTTCTAGTTCTAGATCCCTGAGGAATCGCCACACTGACTTCCACAATGGTTGAACTAATTTTTGGTCCCACCAACAGTGTAAAAGTGTTCCTATTTCTCCACATCCTCTCCAGCACCTGTTGTTTCCTGACTTTTTAATGATTGCCATTCTAACTGGTGTGAGATGGTATCTCATTGTGGTTTTGGTTTGCATTTCTCTGATGGCCAGTGATGGTGAACGTTTTTTCATGTGTTTTTTGGCTGCATAAATGTCTTCTTTTGAGAAGTGTCTGTTCATGTCCTATGCCCACTTTTTGATGGGGTTGTTTTTTTTTTCTTGTAAATTTGTTTGAGTTCATTGTAGATTCTGGATATTAGCCCTTTGTCAGTTGAGTAGGTTGTGAAAATTTTCTCCCATTTTGTAGGTTGCCTGTTCACTCTGATGGTAGTTTCTTTTGCTGTGCAGAAGCTCTTTAGTTTAATTAGATCCCATTTGTCAATTTTGGCTTTTGTTGCCATTGCTTTTGATGTTTTGGACATGAAGTCCTTGCCCATGCCTATGTCCTGAATGGTAATGCCTAGGTTTTCTTCTAGGGTTTTTATGGTTTTAAGTCTAACGTTTAAATCTTTAATCCATCTCGAGTTAATTTTTGTATAAGGTGTAAGGAAGGGATCCAGTTTCAGCTTTCTGCATATGGCTAGCCAGTTTTCCCAGCACCATTTATGAAATAGGGAATCCTTTCCCCATTGCTTGTTTTTCTCAGGTTTGTCAAAGATCAGATAGTTGCAGATAAGCGGCATTATTTCTGAGGGCTCTGTTCTGTTCCATTGATCTATATCTCTGTTTTCGTACCAGTACCATGCTGTTTTGGTTACTGTAGCCTTGTAGTATAGTTTGAAGTCAAGTAGCGTGATGCCTCCAGCTTTGTTCTTTTGACTTTGGATTGATTTGGCAATGCGGGCTCTTTTTTGGTTCCATAAAAACTTAAAAGTAGTTTTTTCCAATTCTGTGAAGAAAGTCATTGGTAGCTTGATGGGGATGGCACTGAATCTATAAATTACCTTGGGCAGTATGGCCATTTTCACGATATTGATTCTTCCTACCCATGAGCATGGAATGTTCTTCCATTTGTTTGTATCCTCTTTTATTTCATTGAGCAGTGGTTTGTAGTTCTCCCTGAAGAGGTCCTTCACGTCCCTTGTAAGTTGGATTCCTAGGTATTTTATTCTCTTTGAAGCAATTGTGAATGGGAGTTCACTCATGATTTGGCTCTCTGTTTGTCTGTTATTGGTGTATAAGAATGCTTGTGATTTTTGTACATTGATTTTGTATCCTGAGACTTTGCTGAAGTTGCTTATCAGCTTAAGGAGATTTTGGGATGAGACAATGGGGTTTTCTAGATATACAATCATGTCATCCGCAAACAGGGACAATTTGAATTCCTCTTTTCCTTACTGAATACCCTTTATTTCCTTCTCCTGCCTAATTGCCCTGGCCAGAACTTCCAACACTATGTTGAATAGGAGTGGTGAGAGAGGGCATTCCTGTCTTGTGCCAGTTTTCAAAGGGAATGCTTCCAGTTTTTGCCCATTCAGTATGATATTAGCTCTGGGTTTGTCATAGATAGCTCTTATTATTTTGAGATATGTCCCATCAATACCTAATTTATTGAGTGTTTTTAGCATGAAGTGTTGTTGAATTTTTTCAAAGGCCTTTTCTGCATCTATTGAGATAATCATGTGGTTTTTGTCTTTGTTTGTGTTTATATGCTGGATTACATTTATTGATTTGCGTATATTGAACCAGCCTTGTATCCCAGGGATGAAGCCCACTTGATCATGGTGGATAAGCTCTTTGATGTATTGCTGGATTCGGTTTGCCAGTATTTTATTGAAGATTTTTGCATCAATGTTCATCAAGGATATTGGTCTAAAATTCTCTTTTTTGGTTGTGTCTCTGCCCAGCTTTGGTGTCAGGATGATGCTGGCCTTATAAAATGAGTTAGGGAGAATTTCCTCTTTTTCTATTGATTGGAATAGTTTCAGAAGGAATGGTACCAGTTCCTCCTTGTACCTCTGGTAGAATTCGGCTGTGAATCCATCTGGTCCTGGACTCTTTTTGATTGGTAAGCTGTTGATTATTGCCACAATTTCAGAGCCTGTTATTGGTCTATTCAGAGATTCAACTTCTTCCTGTTTTAGTCTTGGGAGGGTGTATGTGTTGAGGAATTTATCCATTTCTTCTAGATTTTCTAGTTCATTTGCGTAGAGGTGTTTGTAGTATTCTCTGATGGTAGTTTGTATTTCTGTGGGATCGGCGGTGATATCCCCTTTATCATTTTTTATTGCGTCTATTTGATTCTTCTCTCTTTTCTTCTTTATTAGTCTTGCTAGTGGTCTATCAATTTTGTTGATCCTTTCAAAAAACCACCTCCTGGATTCATTAATTTTTTGAAGGGTTTTTTGTGTCTCTATTTCCTTCAGTTCTGCTCTGATTTTAGTTATTTCTTGCCTTCTGCTAGCTTTTGAATGTGTTTGCTCTTGCTTTTCTAGTTCTTTTAATTGTGATGTTAGGGTGTCAATTTTGGATCTTTCCTACTTTCTCTTGTGGGCATTTAGTGCTATAAATTTCCCTCTACACACTGCTTTGAATGTGTCCCGGAGATTCTGGTATGTTGTGTCTTTGTTCTCGTTGGTTTCAAAGAACATCTTTATTTCTGCCTTCATTTCGTTATGTACCCAGTAGTCATTCAGGAGCAGGTTGTTCAATTTCCATGTAGTTGAGCGGTTTTGAGTGAGTTTCTTAATCCTGAGTTCTAGTTTGATTGCACTGTGGTCTGAGAGACAGTTTGTTAAAATTTCTGATCTTTTACATTTGCTGAGGAGAGCTTTACTTCCAACTATGTGGTCAATTTTGGAATATGTGTGGTGTGGTGCTGAAAAAAATGTATATTCTGTTGATTTGGGGTGGAGAGTTCTGTAGATGTCTATTAGGCCCGCTTGGTGCAGAGCTGAGTTCCATTTCTGTGTCTCCTTGTTAATTTTCTGTCCATTGATCTGTCTGATGTTGACAATGGGGTGTTAAAGTCTCCCATTATTATTGTGTGGGAGTCTAAGTCTCTTTGTAGGTCACTCAGGACTTGCTTTATGAATCTGGGTGCTCCTGTATTGGGTGCATATATATTTAGGATAGTTAGCTCTTCTTGTTGAATTGATCCCTTTCCCATTATGTAATGGCCTTCTTTGTCTCTTTTGATCTTTGTTGGTTTAAAGTCTGTTTCATCAGAGACTAGGATTGCAACCCCTGCCTTTTCTTGTTTTCCATTTGCTAGGTCGATCTTCCTCCATCCTTTTATTTTGAGCCTATGTGTGTCTCTGCACGTGAGATGGGTTTCCTGAATACAGCACACTGATGGGTCTTGACTCTTTATCCAATTTGCCAGTCTGTGTCTTTTAATTGGAGTATTTCGTCCATTTACATTTAAAGTTAATATTGTTATGTGTGAATTTGATCCTGTCATTGTGATGTTAGCTGGTTATTTTGCTCGTTAGTTGATGCAGTTTCTTCCTAGCCTCAATGGTCTTTACAATTTGGCATGATTTTGGAGTCGCTGGTACCGGTTGTTCCTTTCCATGTTTAGTGCTTCCTTGGGGAGGTCTTTTAGGGCAGGCCTGGTGGTGACAAAATCTCTCGGCATTTGCTTGTCTGTAAAGGATTTTATTTCTCCTTCACTTATGAAGCTTAGTTTGGCTGGATATGAAATTCTGGGTTGAAAATTCTTTTCTTTAAGAATGTTGAATATTGGCCCCCACTCTCTTCTGGCTTGTAGAGTTTCTGCCGAGAGATCCGTTGTTAGTCTGATGGGCTTCCCTTTGTGGGTAACCCGACCTTTCACTCTGGCTGCCCTTAACATTTTTTCCTTCATTTCAACTCTGTTGAATCTGACAATTATGTGTCTTGGAGTTGCTCTTCTCAAGGAGTATCTTTGTGGCATTCTCTGTATTTCCTGAATCTGAATGTTGGCCTGCCTTGCTAGATTGAGGAAGTTGTCCTGGATAATATCCTTCAGAGTGTTTTCCAACTTGGTTCCATTCTCCCCGTCACTTTCAGGTACACCAATCAGACATAGATTTGGTCTTTTCACATAGTCCCATATTTCTTGGAGGCTTTGTTCATTTCTTTTTATGCTTTTTTCTCTAAACTTCCCTTCTCGCTTCATTTCATTCATTTCATCTTCCATCACTGATTCCCTTTCTTCTAGTTGATTGCATCGGCTCCTGAGGCTTCTGCATTCTTCACGTAGTTCTCGAGCCTTGGCTTTCAGCTCCATCAGCTCTTTTAAGCACTTCTCTATATGTTATTCTAGTTATACATTCATCTAATTTTTTTTCAAAGTTTTTAACTTCTTTGCCTTTGGTTTGAATTTCCTCCTGTAGCTCAGAGTAGTTTGATCGCCTGAAGCCTTCTTCTCTCAACTCGTCAAAGTCATTCTCCGTCCAGCTTTGTTCCGTTGCTGGTGAGGAACTGCATTCCTTTGGAGGAGCAGAGGCGCTCTGCTTTTTAGAGTTTCCAGTTTTTCTGCTCGGTTTTTTTCCCCATCTTTGTGGTTTTATCTACTTTTGGTCTTTGATGATGGTGATGTACAGTTGGGTTTTTGGTGTGGATGTCCTTTCTGTTTGTTAGTTTTCCTTCTAACAGACAGGACCCTCAGCTACAGGTCTGTTGGAGTTTGCTAGAGGTCCACTCCAGACCCTGTTTGCCAGGTTATCAGCAGCGGTGGCTGCAGAACAGCAGATTTTCATGAACCTTGAATGCTGCTGTCTGATCATTCCTCTGGAAGTTTGGTCTCAGAGGAGTACCCGGCCATGTGAGGTGTCAGTCTGCCCCTACTGGGGGTTGCCTCCCAGTTAGGCTGCTCGGGGGTCAGGGGTCAGGGACCCACTTGAAGAGGCAGTCTGCCCGTTCTCAGATCTCCAGCTGCGTGCTGGGAGAATCACTGCTCTCTTAAAAGCTGTCAGACAGGGACATTTAAGTCCGCAGAGGTTACTGCTGTCTTTTTGTTTGTCTATGACCTGTCCCCAGAGGTAGGGCCTACAGAGGCAGGCAGGCCTCCTTGAGCTGTGGTGGGCTCCACCCAGTTTGAGCTTCCTGGCTGCTTTGTTTACCTAAGCAAGCCTGGGCAATGGCAGGCACCCCTCCCCCAGCCTCGCTGCCACCTTGCAGTTTGATTTCAGACTGCTGTGCTAGCAATCAGTGAGATTCCGTGGGTGTAGGACCCTCCGAGCCATGTGCGGGATATAATCTCCTGGTGTGCCGTTTTTTAAGCCCATCGGAAAAGCGCAGTATTAGGGTAGGAGTGACCCGATTTTCCAGGTGCTGTCTGTTACCCCTTTCTTTGACTAGGAAAGGGAACTCCCTGACCCCTTGCACTTCCCGAGTGAGGCAATGCCTCGCCCTGCTTCGGCTCGTGCACAGTGCGCTGCACCCACTGTCCTGCGCCCGCTGTCTGGCACTCCCTAGTGAGATGAACCCGGTACCTCAGATGGAAATGCAGAAATCACCCGTCTTCTGCGTCGCTCACGCTGTGAGCTGTATACCGGAGCTGTTCCTATTCGGCCATCTTGGCTCTCTCCCTGGCCACCTACATCTTAATTCTTCTGCTGAAAATCACTTAGCTCAGCCACCATTTAACTGGACTGCTCTGTTTCGGTTACTAGAGTATTTTCAGAACATATCTTGTGTACTTGAGATAAGCATCTTCCTTGGCTGAAATTTACCTTTGGGTCAGCTTTTAGGGGTCTTAGGTTTTAATGAACTCTTGACCTCATAAAGTCAGTAAGATTCTGGAAACTGGCCCCGTTTGATGTGTTTACAGATCACAACAGCCCTCTGAACCTAATCGCTCTTAGTTTTATTTTGCACGTGCTTTCTGCTTTGTTAGTCACTTTTACTCACCAAACTTCACTGTAGCCAAATGTCTTTAAACACAACTACTTATACATGCTGCATACTTCCACCTCCACAATAGACCTTGTACTTTATTAATATATAAGGTTTTTATGTTCCCTGTACAGATAAAGCACTTCACATTTTTTTCGAAGGGTCATATAACATTTTGTTTTCTCTGTGAAACAGTCCCTCACCCCTGAAGTTGAAGTACAATGGTATTTTCTTCCTCTACCCTGCAATTTTACCTTGTTTAACAGCATTAAATTTTACCCTGTGTAGTTCTTCTTTCTTTGTTGATTCTTATCATTTTCTTTCTTGAGAGCAGGGACCGTGAAGTTTTTTATTTCTTTGTTGCATCACTCACTTGCTTTGATGAGTGCTCGTAAATATCAGTGAGTTAATGAATAAATAAATGAATGATCCTCCAAGTAGTCTAGATATACCAAATATGAGAAAGATATGAAATTTTTAATAGTAGAGCTAATAATAAAGTTCTTGAATTAAGGGGAAAGTAGTTTTGAAATAAAAATTGTAAAGATAAATAGACCATTATCCATTTTGGTTACCTTATGTTGCAGATTTTAAAATTTTGGCTGGATCACCAAGAATGATGAATTTACATAGTGAGGTGTGTCATGATATCAGATGGCTTAGCTGGCAAAGCAGATTCAGGACAGGGAGATCAATACCATTATTGGTGTAAATGAAATAGGTTTATATTCTTCACTTAAGATTCTCCCACCTGTATGATTTTGCCCTTTTTTGGCTTCTTTGTCAAATTCAGCCTGGTTAAAATGGACTACTGAGTTTTATTCTATTCTTTGCCTAACAAATCCAATAGTCATTGTGCTTATTTCAAGACAAACTTAAATTGTCAATTTATGGGCAATAGTAGAGATATAGGTTTCAATCTCAGTAGAGCATACAGAACTCAGACAAGACAAGGCTGCTGCTGGTGTTCTGGACACACTGATGATCTGCAGGGTTTTGTGTGTTTTTTTTTTAAAGTCTGGTTTCTTGACGTATACAACAGCTCACTACACTAATTTGAGATTTAGTTAAATATTATTACTTCAAATCTTCCTATTTTTATCTATGCTATCCTAATTTTATAATTATCTTTTTTGCTTAATGATTGCATGGTTTAATTATTTAAACATCTTTGTGAATTTTGATCTCATTTTAGATTTACAAAATCTTTCTTACTCATTGCTTCAAATATCAATTAGCTATTTCCGCAATAATACTGTATAGCATCTATCCCATTCTGAATGACTTAAGGCAACCAAAACTTATCCTATGATCACGAGTCTGCAGGTTGACTGTGGTTCAGTTGATCATGTCTGTGATTTGCTGAATGGCTCCACTGCAGGTTACAGGTCAAATGCACATGACACCTGTTTACTACCTTTGATGAGCTTATTTACATAAAATAAAAAAGGTAGTGTGCAGTCTGCTGGCCTTTAATTCCAATCATTAAAGAGAGAAACAACCATGATAATATTAGTTTGTTTCCAGTGTCAAGAGCAAGAGATGTGTTGACATAAATGTAAATACTGCAGCAGAAGAAATCTGGACCCTCTGATGCCACTTTTAAATGACATTACCCTTAATGCCTATTTCAAAATGGCACTTTGGATCCAGTGTCCAAGATCTTATAAGCAGAATACTTCCCACTGGGTACACTGGAATGTATTTGCTTGTTTATTTCAATGATTCAAATTTATTAAAGAAATAAACACACTGTTTCTTTCAGTAGCAAACCTAAATGCCTTTGGAAGTGCATCATAATCATACAGTTGAATGATTTGTTGCCTGGAAAATGGATTATCCTAATGTTACTAACTTCAACTTTCTTCTAGACCATTTACCCAATACAGTACTGACTCTTATGCAACTTGTGAATAATCTATGCTTCCAAGTACCACAATTCCATCTCTGTAGTATTTTTGACAGATCCCAGCTGATTGATTCATCAGGTATTGATCAAATGTAGCAACTTCTCCATATATTCCTCATTTTTGAAATGTCTTATAATATATACAGCTTAGCTACAAAATATATTCCAGAGAATGTCAGTTTAAAACACATATTGTAACAGAAGTGACTATTGCTTACCCACGTAGCACTACTTCAGGCATAGTTAAATCTATTAACCTATGGATCATTAGTTAGCTTTCACACCATTTATATGGCCTACATAATAGAATCCTTGTTTAGCAGGAGAGCCAATGAAACCGAAGGTTGTATGAGCATTTTTCCTAAGACCAAACATCCTCAGCTAAGATGCAGAGCTCTGCAATCTCAGTCAACCTTAAACTACTCATTGCGTATACTTTTTTTTTTTTTAGAGAGAGAGAGAGTTCTTATACTTTAACTCTATCACAATCTTTCTCCAACAATGTCTTCTAATTTTCTCAGTGTTAAGACTTCACCACAATCACCTAGGATATTCTTTCCTTGCTTTCTAGATGCTCCATTTACTGTGACTAACCAAATATTATTTCTTTTCAATTTATGTGAAATTCATACTAATCTTCCAGGTTTCCTCTGTTCACATTAGTCCTCAATGACAGCTGTTCCTTTACCAACTGTTGGCAACATCTTTCTCTCTTTCCTTTCTATTACTTTACTGTGTTTTGTTGTTTTTGTTTTTGTTTTTTGTTTTCCTTACTCCTAGGTCAAAGGTTTCATGCAATGTTATATCTGTATGTATATGCGTGTATGTGCTTTCATCACAGAATGTAACACATTTGTTGTTTTTGATTATTTATTAAACTATTCCAGAATGAATGTTTTCAACCAGACTCTAAAAGTGGTAATGACACAATTTTCTGGAAAACATTTTTGTCTGGCAGAATGAGAAGATGTTATTTTTCTTTTCTTGAAATATGTTTCTAAATATACAAGGGTAACTGTAGTTCCATATTTGGAGTAAATTATTTTTTCCTCAAATTATAATCTCTGTTGACAAATATTTACTAGTTGTTACAAAAAAAAAAAAAACCAACTCAGGTGTAATTAAGTTTTTTCAATTCCAGTATCCAGATCTTCTTCAGTTCTTTTCCTCCTCTCCTCTCCTGCTACCCACACTGACTCAGGCCCTGACCTATTTTGAGGCCATCTTAAAATCATCTCAAATAAGGCATTAGCCTCCTGCACCCCTTAGTTTTAGAACATTTCCCACCAGCCATCATAGTTTTTCTATAAATGAAATATAAACATATGTATCACCAGCTTTTGTGTCCGATCTTATTTCTATTATATCTTGTTTTCATTTGTTGGTGTATTAGATGGTTCTCATGCTGCTAATAAAGACATACCTGAGACTGAGTAATTTAGAAAGACAAAGAGGTGTGATGGACTCGCAGTTCCAGCTGGCTGGAGATAGCCACAATCATGGCAGAAGGCAAAGGAGGAGCGAAGTCACGTCTTACATGGTGGCAGGCAAGAGAGTGTGTGCAGGGGAACTGCCCTTTATAAAACCATCAGATTTTCTGAAACGTATTCACTATCATGAGAACAGCATGGGAACACCCATCCCCATGATTCAATTCCCTCCCACCGGGTCCCTCTCATGACATGTGGGGATTATGGGAGCTACAATTCAGGATGAGATTTGGGTGGGGCTCAGCCAAACCATATCACTTGGCAAACCAATTTGGTACTTGTATTAGCTTGCCAAGGCTGCCATAAAAAATACCACAAAACCGGTGGCTTAAACAACAGAAATTTATTTTCTCATAGCTCTGTAGGCTGGAAGTCCAAGATCAAGGTACCAGCATGTTTGGTGTCTTCTGAGACTTCTCTTTGGTTTGCAGATGGCTGCCTTTTCACTGTGTCCTTCTGTGTGCATGTTCTCCTGGGGTCTCTTCCTGCTACTGTAAGGACACTGGTCATATTGGATTAGGGCCTGTGACAATGGTCTTATTTTAACTTAACTGCTTATTTAAAGTCTCTATCTTCAGATATACTCATACTGTGACGCACTAGGGTTTGGGGGGTTCAACATATTGGTTTTGAGGAGACACAGTTTAGACCCTTCTATTACCATGTACTGAGAGTTTTTTAAAGTTTGCTACCTGAAACTCAGTAATTCCATTTTAAGGACTCTTGAAAGGAGTAATTCAAAATAGAGAGGAAAATGAAACGCTTCTTACAGAGTTATACTTAATGCATCATTATTATACCTGAGATAAAATTCAACATTACAATATACTCGTGTCTCTAGATTCTCCCCTGTAATCTACCACTCTATGTTCAACCACATGGGTCTTCTTTGAGTTCCTGGGATGACCTCACATTTAATCCACAAGGGCTTCACATTTGCCCTTTGCTCCTTCTGGCTTATTTTCTGTCACTTTTTTTTCAACAAGATCTTATCTTATACTTAACACCCCTTCTTCAACAAAATACTCCCTGATGATCTCAATATAAATTAATTTCTTCATTACATCACTCCATAGTACCCTTCACTTTTATACCATTGAACTCATGGCAATTAGTAATTACAAAAGTAGTTGTACCATTATTTGTGTCAAGTTTGTTTCCTGCACTAGATTAGTAGATCCAGATGGAAAAGGCTGCATCTTCTTTCTTCAACTCTACGTCATAGGACCTAGCATATGTGAGGTACGAAACAGATATTTGCGGAGTGCATAAAAGCATGGCACCCACCCCACCCCACCCTGGCCCCATTTCTACTTGCTGAATCAATAAATAATCTCCAAGTTTTAGGTCAAATAATTCTGCATGATGTAATTTCTTTTTTGGCAAGGCAAATTAGATTCGTCCTCCTCAATTCCTTAATAACTTGCACACAGATCCTCCTTACACATCAGTTGTTTGGAAAAGAAAAGCTTTCTAAAGAGATAGGAGAACCATGACCAGGCAAACCAGAACTTTAATTTTTACATTTATTCTTACACTTTGTAAGAATGAATGCCAATTTCTTAGATATAAGACATGATCAATTTTCTTGCCCTTGATTTTAATACCTCTCTTGAGAAGAAGTAATAAAAATACAGTCTCACTAGGTCATTTTTCCTGAATTTGTGCCTGATCATCTAGAAAAGAAGCAGTAATAAAAGACAAATTGAAAGTAAAGATAATGCTTTATTCAATTTCCATGGTTCAATGAACACTCCAAATATTCATTGCAGCCAGGGTGGTGAATTGGGAAGTAACACTGAGTGGCGTCTTTGGGTTGGCAAAAGCTATGCATTTAGGACCCACTGAATTGCCTACTGGTGTCCTTGGTAGATAATGAATGACTTTGCCATTTTTCTGTGCAAGTCACACAGTGGACACTGGCAGCAGTAGTAGCAGTGGGATCTTTGACAGTCATAAGGGCCATGATGGTCATTTCTGACTTTGAGAGTGACTAAAGACATCATGAGCTAGTTAGTAGAGGATAATGATGAGCATACGAAGAGTAGATGGAGAATTTTCCCTTCTGCTCCCCATACCTGGCCATCCCATCCCATCCCATCACATGGCATCTCATTCCATCTTATTTCACCCATCTTTTCTCATACCATTTCATCTTATCCCATCTCATCCCATCCCATCCCATTCCATCCCATCCCATCTCATCCCATCCCCTCCCCTCTCCTCTCCTCCCATCCCATCCCATCCCATCCTATCCCATTACATCCCATCCCATTCCATACCCTCCCCTCCCCTCCTCTCCCCTCCCCCCTCCCCCCTCTTCCCAGCCCATCCCATTCCATCCCATCCCATCCCATCCCATGGCATCTCATTCCATCTTATCTTGCCCATCTCATTCTCATAACATTTCATCTTATCCCATCCCATCCCATCCCATCCCTCCCCTCCCCTCCCATCCTATCCCATCCCATGGCAGCTCATTCCATCTTATCTCACCCATCTCATTCTCATACCATTTCATCTTATCCCATCCCATCCCATCCCATCCCATGGGATCTCATTCCATCTTATCACATCCATCCCATTTGCATACTATTCCGTCTTTTCCCATCCCACCTCACCCTGTTTCATCTCATCTCTTTCTAACCCATCCCATTCCACACCCTATACAGAGCTATGTGGGAAGGATTTATTGAGATTGAACTTCCAGCAAATTTAGTGGATATGAAACAAAAAAAATCTGGTAGGAGTTTTTGTTATTTTCTTATTTCTACCGACAAGATTATATGGCCTAGAAAATGCAAGTTATAAAGGAATATTTCTGTTACAGGTATTACAGACGTAACACAGATGTAGGCAACATCTAGAATTATTGCAAAACTGGGATTGACATAAGTAATTCTCATTTAGAATGAGAATTCTAGATATTTCTAAAGGTATTTGTTTAAAACCTGAAGAAATACCACTATAACCTGCATTCGAAATATTATAGCAATTCTGGTTGTACTTGTGCAAGAAAATCTCTGATATGTTGAGAAATCTGACATATTTCCTGGCCATTCTTGGTGCTGAATTTCTTGAGCTGAACTAATAATATCTGTTAATAACTAATCTACCTTTTCTCTATAGTATCGACCTGCACGAAATGTTTTCTCAATATCTTCCCTCTACAAAGCTCTGTATAATATAGAGGGAAATTGGAGAGAGTTGTGATTGCATTGTAAGACCTGTTAACACTCAGAATTAGCTATTCTTGTTCTGGCAAGCCTGTTGATTATTACCTGAAAATTTTCACTTGTTCTGTTTCTCCCCGGTGTTCTCTCTGTCTCCTCTTTCAAACATTCTCCATAAGTGGACAGAGGCCATAGTGAGATTTCTTCTCCAATATTTATAATGGATGCCAGGCCACCTGAAGGGAAGGAGGAGCTACTACACTAAATAATATTTTGTCTTCACTGCCATTAAATAGCAAATGTCCCCTTATTTTCTGCACTATTGACATGATTAGACATTTTGGGGTGAAAGGAAATAATTTTTTAGGCAATTTTTTAAACTATCCTCATATATCATTGCTTAGCTTTCATTTTGTTTTATCTTTTCTTTGATTTTTTTTTACATTTGAGCTAATAAAACATTAAAATTAGCTGTCAGCTGCATTAAAATAGTGTTGGTTTTTTAAGATGCTGAGAGTGGTGGGGAAGGGAGTGAGGGAGAGAGAGTCCCCTCCTTGAGGACACGCAGGCTTGCATGAGCTTTCCGTCCAGGAATCCCGCTGGGTTCTGTGGTAAAGAGCAAGAAAAGGTCCTCTTAGGGATCTGACATGAAAGGGAAAAAATCTACCTTTGAGAAATACGCCCCGAGCATTCTCCCAAAGGACACGTCTGCAGATAAAGCAACTTTACCAGAGCCTTCTCTCTGCTGGAGAAGGGTACTACCTCTTCTACTCTCCACAATCCAGCCCCCTCTAGCCTTCTTATCTCACTTTAGAGGGGAAGGAAGCAGAGGCAATGACCCCAAAAAAGATAAAATGTGTCCATCTTATTAAGGAATTGCCCAAGGTGAGAGCAATTACAATAATTATAGTTAGACCCATGTCTAACTATATTTCCCTGGTGGAAGTAATATTTCCCTGGTTGAAGTAATTACTACATTTGAGCCCAACATCTTTAAGAGATACAAATATACCACTGTGTCAGTCAGGGTTCTCTAGAGGGAAGGGACTAATGGGACAGAGGTATATGTGAAAGGGAGTTTATTACAAGATCACAAGGTGAAGCTCCACAATAGGCCATCTGCAGGCTGAGGAGCCAGGAAGCCAGTCCCAGTCCCAAAACCTCGAAAGTAGAGAAGCCGACAGTGCAACCTTCAGTCTGTGGCCAAAGGCCCGAGAGCCCCTGGCAAATCACTGGTGTAGGTCCAAGCTGAAGAACTTGGATTCCGCTGTTCAAGGGCAGGAAGCATCCAGCATGGGAGAAAGATGGAGGCCAGAAGACTTAGCCAGGCCAGCCCTTCCACGTTCCCCCGCCTGCTTTTATCCTAACCGCACTGGCAGCTGATTAGATGGCACCCACCCATATTGCTAGTGGGTCTGCCTCTCCCAGTCCACTGACTCTAATGTGAATCTCTTTTGGCAACACCTTCACAGAACAATACTTTGCCTCTTTCAGTCTAATCAAGTTGACACTCAATATTAACCATCCCAACCACAAAACATAGAATATCTTCATTTGCCCTCCAAAATGATAGGATTTTAAAAGAGGTTTTCATTTTTTTTCCCCAAAAATCAGTGTGTATGGCTTTTTGAGAAACAGAGGGGGTGTAGAGAGAGAGAGTGGAAGAGAGAGAGTGAGACAGAGAAAGAGAAAGTGAGAGTGAGACTGAGAACTGAAGGAGTTGTGTTTCTTGTCTACATCTCAAAATTTGTGGAGATATTTGCAGTGAATGTTTTCTCTAGAGAAGAATATGTAAATCTCTGGGAAAGTCAACACATTCTAATATTAGGCCTAGTGGGTGGTTTTCATGTCTGCATAGTGTGAGCATTTTACATTTGTTTATGTTGATGATGGCTTGCCTAGCTAAAAGCATCAATATTGAAATACCAAGCCTTATTCTATGAGGCTCTGCAGGGGAAAGAAAAGGGAACACTAATTCAATAATGAAAAGAACAGCCTCCTTTTTTTGGACCTTGCCATGTACTCGTCCCTTATGTTGAGTATTGTGCACGTTCCATGCAAGGTTTTATAGAAACCTCAACAGGAATGTATGAGGCATGTACAATTTTTATCTCCAGTTCACAGATAAGAAAAGTGAGATGACTTATATTGATTGTACAGGGATATCCAGTTACTAGAAGAAAAAGCCTAGGCTCAACCCAGATGTTCTGACTGTCACACGTGCTAAATTTTATCAAGTGACACAAAATAACATGATGCAGAAGAGAGGCTAGACAGGTCGATGGACTGAATGATGCGTGGTGGAAATGGCATACATATAAATTTGGCTTTGCTTGCTGAATAGAATTTGTGCAAATATATAAATAGAGACATTTTTAGGTCTAGGATGTTTATCCCTAGTTTCCTAAAATTTGTATTTACTGCTTGTATAGATTAGAAGTTGTTTCATGATCACTGAAAGGAACGTACAGGTGCATTTTAATTACATGAAACCACTAATATTGGGATTTAATGGACTAGTGGACTGATGAAAAAATAATCAAGACATTTGGATTTTTTCATCATAATTTAACTGAATATAATAGCAAAAAAATGGTCCTTCCTGCATTTCCGGGGAATTAAGCTATGGTGGTTTACAACTCATATGAAGGTTTTAGAAAACACAAATAGAATAACATCCAGGAAAAAAGTTGAGCACTTACCTGTGCATGTGTCTGTGTGTGGAGACATTCTTAGTTTCAGCTTATAGTGTGAAGAAGACATAGCTTTTCCTGTCTTAGCAGGAAAGTTAGCCTACCTCTAAACATCTAATATCAATATGTTTAAACGTAACAGGAGCTCACACTAAAATATATTTTAAATATGTATTATGTTTTGAGTGACTAGAATTAATAGGACTCTTGTAGTTTTAAGAAAAACTGGCGCCCGGCGTGGTAGCTCATGCCTGTAAATCCAGCACTTTGGGAGGCCGAGGCGGATGGATCACGAGGTCAGGAGATCGAGATCATCCTGGCTAACATGGTGAAACCCTGTCTCTACTAAAAATACAAAAAATTAGCCGGGCGTGGTGGCGGGTGCCTGTAGTTCCAGCTACTCGGGAGGCTGAGGCAGGAGAATGGCGTGAACCCGGGAGGCGGAGCTTGCAGTGAGCCGAGATCGCGCCACTGCACTCCAACCTGGGCGATAGAGGGAGACTCTGTCTCAAAAAAAAAAAAAAAAAAAAGAAAGAAAGAAAAAAGAAAAACTGGCTAGATCTTAAGATTTGTGCATTTTTTTAAAAAAAAGAGATACTTTGCCCTTTGTACTAAATATTATATTTGCAAAACCCATACAAATTATTTTCCATTTGGGATAAATTTTTTAAATATTTCATTAAAATCAAATGTCAGTTCTATGTCTAAAACAATAAACAAAAATAAAATTCGCTGTTGCCTTTTAAAAGATCACAGGCTCATAAAAAAGTTTATTTAAATTAAACAGAAATCTTCTTCCTTCCTCCATCCTTTCATCCTTCACTCCCTTCAGCAAAGCAGAAAGTATAACATGACCCTGGCCTCACAATACCTCTCTACAGCACGGTATCACTGGCTTTTATGTTTACCCCCATTTCCACTTGCTACATGCCTATGCTTTATTTTCTTCTTTGTAGGAGTAAATCTCTGCCTCTTTCAACAAAATCAATCAGTTTGGTTTTAGCTTCTTTTATTTCCAGCCTTCCACCCCTCAACCCCAGCTGTGCCAGTCGGCACAGTAAGAGCCTGAATAAAACTGGCAAAATAGAATTATCTTTGATGGGGAGTGAAGGAAGAGAGGCTATGAAACTCAGATGTTAATGTTTTTCCTGTCACACTAGATTTCATTTTTCAAGTCTTTGTAACACGGCCTTCTTAAATTGCCAAGTTGGTATCTGTCTGCCTCGCGTGCCAAAATACTGAGCCCTGAGAAGTCAGGGCCTTACCTCATGCAAAAACACCGTGTTGCATTCCTGCGTTTCTCCGTGGCAGGATTTAGGAAAGGAGCCTTCCTTTGAAAGATCAACTTAACTCAGACTTTTCCTGAAATCTTTATTTGGTTGTGATCCAGGTATGCAAGTAGAAAATGCCCCTTGTGATCTCTGAGAAAGTGAGGATGTGTGTGCATATTTGTGAAATATCCAAATGTGTGTATCAGGCTTTAAGGAATCTATGACAGTTGCTGCTTTTTATCACTCAAGTGCTTAGAGATGGCTACAAAAATGCCAGCAGGAAGCAAAACCCACATGTCATGTTCTGTCCCTCTAACAACTTGTATCCTTCTGTGTGCTGCTAACTGGACTGCATTTTCACACGCTCACTTTCTTGAGTTATATGGCTTAAAGTACAGGTAAATGTTTATAATTGAGTGGTAAGTGAATAATTACTGTAATATGGTGGGAATTGATAACCATTTGCTCTAAATTTCTCTATGACTCACAACAGTCTATGACATCTGTTCAATGATGTATATTAAATTACTCTTCAGATGCAACTGAATTAAATTACCAATTTGTGTTTTATAACACAACTTGCCAGCTAGAGTTTGTTCCTTCAAAAGTCATCTTTTTTTTTGTTTTCATTAACTTTGACATTTATATAAATATGAAGAAAGATGGTGCATATTTTTCTTAAAGTAAAGCAGATTGGGTCTAAAACGGACGGTTCTCCTGTTAATTGCTGTTTTATTCTATCTGTGCAATCCCTTGGCTATTGTGGCTATCACAGAGCGGCTTTAAGCACAGGCATATGGATCCACTTACGAGGCTTCACACTAAATTTGTTCAGTGCTTGATCTTCCATCTCTCTAATGGCACTTTTTTTTTTGTCACCAACACATTCATGGCCTACAGTTGACTGCTTTTATTGCTTTTAATTAAAGTCTGAAATAGAAAGTGTCTATTAATCAGCGTGTGAAGCCAATCATGAGTAATGATTTTATAAACTCTTTACAAGATGGATAATAGTTACATCAATTGTCCCACCTTTGTCATCTTGGCAGAAAGACAATCATTTAAGTCATTAAGGGAACACCTGTAATCTGGAAATTTGGAAGGCAGCAACTATTTTGACAGGCCAGCTACATTTTTTTTTTTTTTTAGGAGCAAGAGATGTATTTAAAAATTCATCATATTATGGTTGTTGTATTCATTTTTGCAGCACAGTCGAGGAGAAAACGGTGGGTGACTATTGTGTGTGTTCCTCTTAAATCAGAGTAGAGTCAACTAATCACTGAAAATGAATTGCAGGCTTTGAATGTTCTGTCCTCCCTTTCTCTTTCTCTCTCTCTATACACACACACACACACACACACACACACACGCACACACACACACATTTTAGTTTTTAATTTTTAAGGGTACATACAAGTTGTATATATTTATGGGGTACATGAGATGTTTTAATACAAGCATACATTTTGGGTCTGTTATATACGGCTTTTATGTTGAGGTATGTCCCTTCTCTACCCAGCTCTTCTTAAAGGTTTTTATCATGAAGCAATGTTGAATTCTATCAAATGGATTTTCAGTATCAATTGAAATGATCATATGGTTTTTGTCCTTTATTTTGTTGATATGACGTATCACATTGATTGATTTGCATATGATGAGCCATCCTTGCAACCTAGGGATAAATCTCACTTGGTCATGATTAAGGCTTTTTCTAATGTATTGTTGAATCTTATTTGCTAGTATTTTGTTGAGGATTTTTGCATTAATTTTCATCGGAGATGGTGTCCTGTAGTTTTCTTTTTTAGATTTGTCTTTGGTTTTGGTACTAGGGTAATATTGGCTTCATAGAATGATTTTGGAAGTACTCCCTCCTCGTCTATTATTCAGAATAGCTTGAGTAGGATTAGCATTAATTCTTCTTTAAATGTTTGGTAGAATTCAGCAATAAAGCCATTGGATGCTGGGCTTTTTCTTACTGGAAGATTTTTT
The DNA here is from genome assembly GCF_029281585.2 of Gorilla gorilla gorilla. Taxonomy (NCBI): domain Eukaryota; kingdom Metazoa; phylum Chordata; class Mammalia; order Primates; family Hominidae; genus Gorilla; species Gorilla gorilla. The sequence goes on from NC_073238.2 coordinate 119,082,483, forward strand.
ATTATGGCTTCAATCTCACTACTTACTATTGGCATGCTCCGGTTTTCCATTTCTTCATGGTTTGATATTGGTTGGTCATATGTGTCTAGGAATTTGTCCATTTCTTCTAGATTTTCCAGTTTATTGTCATATAGTTGCTAACAGTAGCCACTAATGGCCTTTTGACTTTCTGTGGTATCAGTTTTAATGTCTCTTTTTTCATTTCTGATTTTATTTATTTAGTTCTTCTTTTTTTTTTCTTAGTTTGGCTTAAGGGTTTGTCAATTTTGTTTAACTTCTCAAAAAAACAACTTTTTGTTTCATTGATCTCTTGTATTTTTTTCATTTCAATTTCATCTCTGATTTACACTATTTCCTTTTTTTCTCCTAATTTTGGCTTTGGTTTGCTCTTGCTTTTCTAGTTCTTTAAGAGGCGTTGTTAGGTTGTTTCTTTGAAATTCCTCTTCTTTTTTGATGCAGGAAGTTATAGCTATAAACTTTCCTCTTAGTACTGCTTCTGCTGTATTCCCATATGTTTTGGTATGTTGTGTTTCCATTATCATTTGTTTCAAATAAATTTTTGATTTCCTTCTTAATGTCTTCATTGACCTACTGATCATTCCATAGCATATTGTTTAATTTCCATGTAATTATATATTATCCAAAATTCCTTTCATTATTGATTTCTAGTTTTATTCCATTGTGGTCAGAGAAGATAATTGATACTATCTCATTTTTTGAATGTTTTAAGACTTGTTTTCTGACCTAACATATGGTCTATCCTTGAGAATGATCCATGTACTGAGAAGAAGAATGTGTATTCTGCAGCTGTTGGATGAAATATTCTGTAAATACCTATTAAGTTCATTTTGTCTGTAGTGCAGTTTAAATCTGATGTTTCTTTTTGATTATCCCTCTAGAAGATCTGTCCTTTGCTGAGAGTGGGGTGTTGATGTCTCCAACTATTATTGTATTGAGGTCTAACTCTCTCTTTAGCTAGAATAATATTTGCTTTATATATCTAGTGTTGCATGCATGTATATTTAAAATCGTTGGATTCTCTTGCTAAATTGATCTCTATGATTATATAGTGACCTTCTTTGTCTCTTCTTACAGTTTTTGTTGTCTTGGATTCTATTTTGTCTAAATGGAGTTACTCCTGCTCTTTTTTGGTTTCCATTGGTAAGAAATATCTTTTTCTATCCCCTTATTTTCAGCCTATGTGTCTTTATAGGTGAGGTGATTTTCATGTAGACAGCATATTACTGGATCTTATTTTCTTTTAGTACATTCAGCCACATTATGTCTTTTGATTGAGAGCTTAGACCATTTACATTCAACGTTGTTATTGATAAGGAAGAACTTACTCCTGTCATTTTTTATTTGTATTTTTGTTGTTTTGTAGTCATCTTTTCTTTCTTTCTTTCCTTCCTGTCTTCCTTTTAGTGAAGGTGATTTTTTTCTGGTGATATGATTTAGTTTCTTGCTTTTTATTTTTTGTGTATCTGTTGTATGGTTTTTGGTTTGAGGTTACCATGAGGCTTACACATACTGTCTTATAACCCAATATTTTAAGCCGATAACAACACTGTTTACAGAAACAAACAAACAGAGAAACAAAAAGGAACCTAAAATAACTCTACATCTTAACTTCATCCCCCCTGCTTTTTAATGTTTTGTTTTTACCTATATCTTATTGTATTGCCTGTCTTGAAAAGTTGTTGTACTGATTATTTTTACTGGCTCATTATTTTTACTGGCTTTCTTACACACCACATTTAGAATGTTATAACGTTCTATTCTTCTGTGTACTTACTTACTATTACCAGTGAGTTTTGTATCATAATAATGAGTATTTCTTATTACTCATTAACATCATTTTCTTTCTGATTGAAGTAATCCCTTTAAGATTTCTTGTAGGACAGGTCTAGTGTTGATAAAATTCCTCAGTTTTCTTTTTTTTTTTGTCTGGGAAAGTCTTTATTTCTCCTTTATGTTTGAAGGATAATTTAACTGGATATACTATTCTAAGATAAAAGATTTTTTCCTTCAGTCCTTAAAATATGTCATGCTACTATCTCCTATCCTATAAGCTTTCCACTGAAAAGTCTGCTGCCTGACATAATGGAGCTCCAATGTGTTAGTTGTTTCTATTATCTTGCTGCTTTTAGAATCTTTCTTTATTCTTGATCTTTGAGAGTTTGATTATTAAATACCTTGAGGCAGTCTTATTTGGGTTAAATCTTCTTGGTGTTCTATTACCTTCTTGTACTTGGATGTTGTTATCTTTCTCTAGGTTTGGGGAGTTCTCTGTTATTATCCCTTTGAGTATAATTTCTAACTATCTCTCTATCTCCTCTTTCAGGCTAATAACTCTTAGATTTGCCCTTTTGAAGCTATTTTTTAGATTCTATAGGCACACTTCATTTTTTTTTATTCTTTTTTCTTTTGTCTCTTCAGAGTGTGTATTTTCAAATAGACTTTGAGCTCACTAATTCTTTCTTCTGCTTGACCAGTCCTGCTACTAAAAGACTCTGATTCATTCTTCAGTATATCAATTGCATTTTTCAGCTCCAGAATTTCTGCTTGATTCTTTGTAGTTATTTCAATTTCTGTGTTAAACTTATCTCATAGAATTGTGAATTCCTTCCCTGTGTTATCTTGAATTTCTTCGAATTTTCTCAATGCATCTATTTTGAATTCTCTGTCTGAAAGGTCACATATTTCTGTTTCTCCAGGATTGGTTCATGGTGCCTTATTAAGTTATTTTGGTACAGTCGTATTTTCCTAGATGGTCTTAATATTTGTAGATGATCATCTGGTCTGGACATTTACTTGTCTTTGCATTCTGGGTTTGTTTGTATCCATCCTACATGGAAAGGTTTTCCAAATATTTCAAAGGATGTAGGTCTTGTCATATAAGCTCTATCTGATTTGGGGGGCACACCAAGCCCAGTAAAGTAATGCTGTGATCCTTGAAGACTTGTAGAGATACTGCCTTGATGGTTTTGGACAAGATCTCCAAGAATTCTTGGGATTACAAGTCAAGAGACTTTTTTTTTTTCTACTCTTAGTTTCTCTCAAACAAGCAGTATTTCTGGGTCTGTTCTGAGCCACCTGGAGCTGGAGGAGGAGTGACACAAGCCCTTCTATGGCCAGGACCACAGGGATTGTGCTGGGTCAGACCTGAAGCCAGCATAGCACTGTGTCTCACCCAAAGCCTGCTGTAACCACTCCCTGGCTACCACCTGTGTTCACTCAAGGTCCTGGGGCTCTACAATCATCAGCTGACAAAGCCAACCAGGCCTGTGTTCTTCTCTTTGGAGCCACAAATTCCCCAGGCCTTGAGTGCTTCTAGAGGTGCTGTCTGGGAGTCAAGGACTAGAGTCAAAACCTTAGAAGTCTACCTGGTGTTCTATTGTACTGTAGCTGAACTTACAATCAAACCACAGGATACAGTTCTCCCCAGTCTTCCCTCCCCTTTCCAAAAGCAGAGGAGTCTCACTCCATTGCCATCACCACCCCAGGCCATAAGGAGTACTGCCAGCCTACAAACAATGTTCCCTTAAGGCCCAAGGGCTCTTCAGTCATCTTGTGGTAAATACCACCTGGACTTTGACTCATCCTTCAGGGTAGTGAGATCCCCTCTGGCCCAGAGCAGATCCAGAAATGCCACCCAAAAGCCAAGTCCTGGAATTAGGGACCCCAAAATTCTGCTTGGTGCTCCACCACCACACCATGGGCAAACTGGTTACTAAGATGGAAGACAATGCCCCCTTTACATATTCCTCCACTTTTCTCAAGGAGATGGAGTCTTGTCCCATAGCTACCACAGCTTGTTATGTGCTAAGTCCCTGTTGAAGCTCACAAGTCTTAGAGTCTTACTCTAGGGCCAGGATGTCCTGCCTGGGTATTGCTTCTGGTTATTCAGGGCCCAGGGGCTCTTCAGTTAGCAGGTGTTGTATCCTGCCAGGGCTGGATCTTTCTCTTCAAGGCAGTAAGTTCCCTTCTGGCTCAAGGTGTGTCTAGACATTTTTTCTGGGATGTAAGGCCAGGAAAGAGAACCTTACAATTCTGACCAGTGCCCTATCCTGCTGTGGCTGAGCTGGTATCTAAGGTGCAAGACCAAGTCCTCCCCACTCTTTCCTCTCCTCTCCTCAAGCAGAAAGAATGGGTCTCTTTCAGAGCTCTGATCTATGCAGCCTGGGGTTAAGGGAGGGGTGATGCCAGCACTCCCTTAGCCCATCTCAGTAGGTTGCATGATCCCCCACTGCACTGGCTCTGGGCCCAGTTCAAGCATTAGGTCTTGCATAGGAGTTGCAATCTTCGTGGCCTAGACTGCCTTTCAAATTTATTTAAGACACCAGAGCACTTTAGCCCACGATGGTTAGACTTCTGGAAACTGAAGTCCCAATCACTGAGATCAGCTATTTCCCTTTAGCTAGGGCTGGTTTAAAGGTTTCCTCCATGGGTAGGCATCAACTGCATTTGGGTTGATTTGCTTTCTGCTATAACAGGGCAACACTGAGTTTAATGCCTCACAACTGCTGGACTCTCCCTTTCCCCAGCACACAGAATCATTCTCTGCACCATGCTGCTGCCAGGGGTTGGGGGAAGGGTGGTGCCAATGATTCACAACTGTTTTTGTTGTTGTTGTTGTTTTCCTCTTCAGTGCCTCTTTCACTGATTTCAAGTTTAAACCCAGTACTGTGAGTGCTCACCTGACTTTTTTATTCTTATGAAGATGCTTTTTTGAGCGTAGGTAGTTGTTAGATTGGTGTCCTTGCAGGTGAGGGGGAATTATCAGTGAAGTCTTCTGTTCCACCATCTTGCTCTGCTCCTCCTCTTAGTGTATTTTAAATGGTTTGATTTATCACATTTCTCAACTGAGACTTATAGAATATAAACTTCTGATAGTTAAACACTCAGTGATCTATTTCCTTAAGTTTCTAAGAGAGAGAGAGAAATGAAGCATTGTCCCTTGTCTTTCTTTTCATGTGCTGGAAAGTCTTTTAAAATTCAAATTACATTTGATTCAGAGAAGAGATATCACAGCTTACTATGGTGATGATAAGTGTGTCCAACCCAACCCATATGCAGAGTTGTGTGGATTGAAATAAAATTATTAAATTACAATTTAGTGAAATCGATTTGAGGCCCTTAAGAGGTTCCACAGAGCTCAACTTACTTTCAGTTGTACAGGTAAAATGGTGGGATTTGGGTGGATGGTGAATTCGTTTTCCAAAACTTTATTTCCAATAATAGCATAAGGAAATGCATCTCATAGAAAGAAGTGTATATATTTATTTAATGAGAAAGTCACCATTATTTAGAAATGCAGAAAGGAAGACTCCCTGGTAATATTCTATGGGCTGGAATTGGCAAGGAGAGGGTTGCTTCTTGGCCAAAGGAACACAGGAGTCCAGAATTTTTTAACTATCAAAACTTGAAACTATTACCACCTGTAAAACCTTGTGTCTGTGCCTTTTATCCCTGTTTCTTGATTTCCCCATCTTATACTTGAAAGCGTTGAAATAAATTATTCCAAATTCCTTTCTGCCTTTAAAATATACTGACAATTCTGATTATTGTTCTTACTATGTCCTTCTTACTCTTTCTTTTCTTCTTTGCCTTGCCATAGTATTCCTAGAAGTCAAAAGTTGGAGAAAATGGGTATCCCAAGATAAAGTGGGAAAACCATGTATGAGAAACAACGTCTATGAGCACTCTATGAGCATTGTATGAGTTTTACATACTATGAGCATTGTATGAGTTTTACAATGAGAGGCCAGGTAGCAGCTGCAGGGTTACTGTTCACTACTTTACACACCCTCTGCTGTCATTGCAGTATCTATCCTTGTTCTTGCCCAGCCACATCCTATCTCCCCTGTATTTAGAATGTACTTCCCTGTCCACTATCAGATATGGTCACATAACCTGTTTTGGTCAGTAGAATGTGACACATGTCAGATCTATGCAAAGACTTTCATGTGGTTTGTTGGTTTAGACCATCTGAGTTAATGCCCGGGATGGAGGCTGCTCCTCCAAGCTTGGTCAAAGAAAAAGAAGGTACATGGAACAGAACCACATTCTGAAGCAGAGCCGTGGTCCATGAACAGCTTACACATAGGGTAATCTTATCTGAAACCCTTATGTGAAATCTTAATTGAAATTCAATAAAATTGCAATGACCTACCATAAGCCTCCCTCTCTTCTGGGTATTTCCCATGCATAGAAAAGGATGAGGATACCCCAGAGCCTTTCTTCCAGGAGGAAAGGAAAATACATAAAAGTAGGATGTAAGTGGTGCTGACTCAGCTTCTTGCTACCTGGGGTTTCTCTCTGTGCACAGTCATAGAGGGCAGGACAGATGGGATGAAGGGAATCTACAGGACACCTACCTGTTTTATACTCACTGAATATTCATCAACATATTCAACCCACGTGCTTACTTGAAACGTTTCCAAGTATGCATCCTCAGTGTACACATAAGCCATTTCCAGCAATGCAGGCCCATTCCGCCTTCCCTTGTTGTCAATTTTTATTCCTATGCAAACCTCTCCCAAAACCCTCCTGTTACTCTTACAAGGAGGATCTACCACTTACTTAGACAACCAGTAACATCATCAACCAGTCACTTCTTCTTTTATATTATTGATCTCATTTGTGATGCTTCTGTACTTAAATATCATTATAATGATGACAAGGACCCCTTATCCACAAGGAGTGGGACAGATGCATTTTAGTTTCAACTGTATGCTCTGCTGTGTTTGGGCAAATCTAGCTGTGTATTTGCCTCACCTGCAGGCCTGGTGTTACACAAATGCAGATAATTTTTAGTCTCCAGTGTTCTTTACCTGGTTCCTCCCATCGTGATGACTGGTAAAAGTTTTTCTGAATCTCCTCATTTCACATATTCCTATTTTATTCAAACAGGGAAATTGGTGAGAAGTGTAATTCTGCTCTACTTTTATTTTCCAAGCCAATAGATTATCCTTTTTAATCAATATTAGCCCCAAGCTGCGAACAACAATATATCTTTCAAAATATATTCTCTTTTATAGAGGAAAGCCCACAATTTAGGAATGAAATTGTTTTCTGGCTCTTATCTTAGGGAAGAGGAAGAGAAAAAAGGAACTATCTTTGACTTTATCCAATAAGGTAGGTCATCACCTAGCAAGGCCCTGAGAAAATGAAGCACAATATAGTCTAGGGGCAAAGATATGAAACAGTGTCAGGAGAATGATAATTTTATGGTGGGGCAAAGAGTGATAACTGATGATTATCAGTGTCTCCTAGTAATGAGGTCAGAATGAACCTAGAATGAACAGGCATAGACATTAGATTTTTCACAGAACAATTTTTTTATTTAATTGAAGCCCATTGGAGAGAATTATTCACTTTTTACTGTGTCAGGATATAGAGACAGTTACAGAGATTTGGGGATATAGATGTAATAGTGCTTTTTTTTTCCTTCTTTTGCTGCAGAGGAGTAAAAATTTTTCATAAAAAATGTGTAGACTAGTGTTTGGGACATTCTTGGGCAGAATACTCTGAATGGGAGATAAAAAGGTAAGGATCCAAATGTAAATCACGAGACAAAGATCTAAATAAAACTTCCAGTTTGTTAATAAAGGAACTCAATGCATTCAGCAGAAATTATTTCTAAATTGGGTTCTGCTTATATAAATCCCTCTTGAAAGAAGCATTCAACTCAGTCATTTCTAAGGCCTTTAGGTAGGTCTGTTCAATGAGTAAATTAAGCACAATCTAGTCAAACCAGAATATCCATAAAAATATTCCACTTTTACTAGATAAATGCAGACCATGTGCCTCAAATCAAAGCTGCACCCTTGTCAAACAATGGCAGACCAGAGTTGTTCTTAAATTAACAAAATATATTTGATTAATTGTAAGGTCATTCATTTGTCAGTAAGTCCACAATTCTTGATAGCGGTCCTTCTAACCAAATAATTTGGATGTGTGTGTCTACTATGTATAATGTCAGCCTTTGTTATTTGACAACATGTTCCGTTTCTAAATATCTTCTGTTTTCTTCAATAGATCTTAGAATTTTTCCAGGGGAAATTGATGCCTTAGTAAATAAATAGGTAAAACAAGAATTAAGACTGTTAGAATCCACATAATGAATGAGTCCAATGTACCATTACATACAGGAATCCTAAGCATGGCTATGTTAGTTATCCGTCCGTTCATTCAACAGTCAACAAAATGTACTGTGAACCTGCTATGTGCGTAGTCACTGTCTTAGGTGCTGGGAATATTACAGTGAACAACATATATACAAAACCCCTGCCTTCATGTTACTTGTGTAAGCTATCATGTCCTCAAAGGATCAATATTTAGGGTATTCCTGCTTTGCTTAGCAGTCCTAAGAGAGTGTATGTATATATACTACATCAATATTTTTGCCTTTTTTAAAGAATCACAGTGTGTCAAACACAGTGCTAACTGCTGGAGATAGAAGGAGGAACATATTATGCTCTGATTCTTAATGGGGCTCATAATCAATTAGGTTTAATAAAATAATCACACTCCAATGCAATGAGGACAACAATCAATTCCAGAGACAGCATAAGCAGAGACGAAAGGAAGAGTATGTTAAAGGCAAGGGTCTGTGTCAGTGAGGGCATCTCAGAAACTGACTTTCTTAGATTTTAAGAATTGTTCTCTTTAAAAGTGTTTTAAATATGTAAAATATCTTCATGGTAAAGCCAAGGTAAATAAAGTCAATTCAGAGAAATATAAATTTCATTTCTGTCGTGTCACCCACCCACATGTAGAACTTGTGAAAGTTGTCAGAGTCAAAATGGAGCCACTTGTGTTAAAGACTGCGCCAAGTGGCATCGAGGCCGGCCGTGAATGGAGGGTTCTTAAGCACCAATGCCTGATAGCAACAACTATCACAAAAGACTCCGCAAAAACCACAACCTTGTGAAAGAAAGGCCCACCCCAACCTCACTACACACAAAAAGACTTCTGCAAGGACATCTGCACAGCAACTTCCTGTCTAACCTTGGACCGGCACCACCCTTGTTATGGATCCTTATAGCTAACAATAATTATCACAAAACAATTTTATAATCTTCATTTTTCCTTTAAAAATATTTGTCTTCCTTTACCTACCTGAGCTGAGCATGCATGTGGTTTGCTATGGTATGTATTTTGCCGTTACAATGCCCATTTTTGAATAAATATCCTTTACTTTCAGAGAGCCTCTCTCTGTTTTCTAATGTGACAAACTCAATTCTTAAGCTAAAGCTTAAGGAAGTATTTTACAGCTTCCTCAAACAGTCATCGGTTCTGTTAAATATTCCGACTTCCAGGTCCAGTGCAGACATGCTGAAGGGGTGTTAGATTCTACTATACCTAAGAATAAGACACTTGTTGAAAATGCAATTTTTGGGACCTTATATTCAAACACCGCTTGTCCACAGATTTTGGTGAGTTGGTTTAGACAGAGAAGTAATGTAGCAGTGATGGGGCAGGTGGCTTAAAAGAGAGGTACTCCCTGGGCCCTCTGCAGAGGTTAGGAATTGAACAAGAAAACAGGCTTGGGAAGGCATTAAAGGGCATTTAAGCGGGAGAATGAGGTAGATTTGTATGTAAGCATTTTAGAAAGACAAATCTGGACTCTTTATGGAGCACAAATGAAATGATTCTTTAAGTTTGAAAGAAAGGGGACCAGAAAAGGAGCAGGCTCTGTGATCCAGGGAAAAGAGGTGAAGTTCTGAGCCAGGGCAAAGAAAAAGAAGTGTTTCCCAGCTCAGCATCTCCTCCTCTTACCAGACACAAAAGTTTTCTTCAACCTAAAATTGCCATTGACAAATCCAGCAATGACTTACAATTTTGACATTCAGGCTACTCTTGCAAATCGTCTCTTCATGTGTTGTTTAAAAGCTTAACTTGTTATTTTAAATGGTATGTTCAATAGCTAGAAAATGAATTATTCAATCAATTAATGTAAAATGAACTTTTTCTTGGAAATAAGCAAATAGCACATAGTTTCCTTTCACCTGATATTTCTTCTACCTGGTATATAAATATGCTGTGATTGTAATTAGGTGCCTAGAGCATGTATTTAGTAATTATTATATACAAATATATACTCTAATAATTTCATTTTTTAAAATACGGTATTTGTATATTTCAAGCTCTTTGGGCATCAGCACACATCCAATTCTAAATTATACAGGCCAATTGATATATTATTTTTCACATCTATAAAATAAAGATAATATATGTATATGTAAGTTTAGCAAAATACCTAAATATGAGCAAGTATTGACCAAGACAGCCTTAATGTTCCCCTCAGGTTAACTAATCTTTAGACAGGCTTCTTTCTGACTGTTGGACCCTGACCTCCTTTATCTTAGAGCATTTACTTAATAAAAAAACTTGCAGTTGTAAATTTTTTTCTTTGCTCCTTTGGGATGTAAATCTTCTACAACTGAAGGATGTCTTTTGCAAAGACCTGGGAGCCATCCTATGAAATGTAATCATCAAAAAAGGCAAGGATCCCTATCACCCAGTAGCTAGGGGTGGAGAGGAGCCTAAGTTCAAGAAGAGGCAACTAGCAAACACGGATGGCTAATTGCATTGACCAATTTTCTCCCTAATATCTTCCAGCATTTTTCCCAGCAGTTCACCCCAGTGCTTAAAAATCCTACCATCTTTTGTTTCCATGTAGTTGAGTCAAATCTTTCTCCTGTTACAGTGGTCTTGAATACATTTCCCTTGCCTCTTTAGCTGGTTCAGAGCAATTTTTCTTTTATATTTCATTCGTGAACGTGTCACAAGACACCCTCATTGTATACATATACTCTAGCTGTACATACACACACATCTTATATGAAAACACTTTTTTATTTCATCTATTTTAGGAAAGAAAATAAGTAGTGTTTAATAATATTGTTTATGTCATTCTAAATCACAATACATCTATCATTTATTCAACAAACATTTATAAGGAATAAAGTCAGAGGGAGCTCACTATACTATGCATAAATCAAAGGCAGCAATAGGGAACTTTGTTCTGTTTAAGAGAGCCTCATCCTTCACCCCACTATACCATCTGAGTTGGGAAAAGCAGAACTCTTGTATTATTGTCCTTTTGCTGGTCTTGCTCTGAATGGAGAGGTAAAAGAGAAAACCAATTCTTTTAAACATTTTGTCTTCTCTTTAAATACAGACATCTGGAACTATTTCTTAATTACCCATCATTTTATTTCTATGACTCAAGGTTTGCAAATATCATCTTTAACAGTAAACCAACAATAACAACAAACTCCATAAGAAGTTTTGATTTGCTTTTTTGGTAGTTGCCTTTATGGAATTGTTTTCCCTGTAAAAAGTATTGAGGATACATGTTTTTCTTCTAAGCAATTTAGGGCCTGTTCAAAACCAAGTACAAAATTGTGCACAGGCGCTGACATCCTCACCTTGAAGATGTTGACCCTAACGTAATCCAACCCCTGATAAAAGAGAGAATTTTTATTTTGCTTTCTAATTCTTCTTGAATTAAAAACAAGTCCAAGGTAGGTAGTTAAGCTGTAATCGCTTCTAATGACTGTGACATTTAAGAACAATGACCCTCTACAATGAAACTATTTGGTCATTCATAATTAGTTAACCTTTTGGAAGCTTAAAGCCTCAATTACTTCAAGGAGAGACAGAACTTCAGAATACAAACATGTCTGTGCCTTCAGTGATAAATGGAGCAGGATAATCTACCCAGTGACTTTCTGAAAGAAGAATATTTACTCAGGTGTGGAATGAATATCAGAATATCATATCAATAAACAATGAAAATGAGAATTGTTCATTAATTAACAATATTGAGTCTGAGTTAATTACTTAATTTTATGAAAGAATTTAAAAAATGAAAATCTCAAGGGAATTAACTTAAATGTATAAACAGATTGGTCTATCAAAAATGTCTCACAGATATTTGCTTAAGGAAATAATTTTGTTTTCTGTATATGTTCTTCAGTAAAAGAGGAATTTCTACTTCCAGATAAATGTCTAGTGAATTTGACTTGAATGTGCATTAGCATAAACAAATACATTTTTGTGTAATATAGATGGCATTTAATTTGTTTGTATTTCATAGACAGGTGCCTAAATTTTAGTGCTGTATATAAGAAAATTCATATTTAAGCATTTCTTGAGTGTGTGTATCTGTAGTATTTTTCTTAGAAATATGACTCTAGAATGTGATAATTTAAATATTTCAATCATTGAACATCTTTACCTTTTAAAATTTTTTTATGGGCTATCCATTACTTAAAAAGCATAAGATCATATTATTCTTAATATTTAGAGCAGATAGGCTTCAGAAAGGCATATGAATGTCTAACATTATTACTAATATCTAAAGCTTTCTGTACTGGTGACTGGTACAGTCTGTGTCTTTAATTGATGCCAAAGATTATTTGGTTTAATTTAATTTTGACATTTTATGCTGTTAGTATATATTGTCTCTACACTATGTGGAGTGCTGTGCTTGGCATAATACAGAAAAAAAGTCCTTAAGCTGCTCAAGATGTTTGTTTTTACTCTCAGCTGCTGCCTGCTAAGTGATTATGGCTATCACTGATTTCATTAGAAAAAAAATTGATCATACTAAACAAATCATGGCATTTCCTCCTTTTTCCCAACATAGGATTGATATTTACAGTATTTATATGTGCATTTTCTTTTCAACTCTCATTATCATAACCCATTACCTTGCTAGATTTAGAAGACATCTGTATTTATAGGTCTGCACTAGATCAAGTTTTGCTTCTTTATGCCATCATAATGCTGTTTCTTGGCTGCTTTGTGAAAATCATTCATCAGATAGTGATTGTTTTATATAAGCAGAGCGGTATGTGTGGGATGAAAAGAGGTACCACCGGGAGTAGTCTCTGTATAATTGCTCAGAATATGCTACCTGAATTCCATTTGTCTTCCCGGGAGTTAGGTGATAAGAGAGATGCTTGTTTATGCATCACTCGCCTAGATCATATTGCAAGAACTAAGAATCATATTTGCAAGTACAATTTCAAAGTGCCTGGCAAGACTCACCATAGTTTTGGAATGAAAAGGATGTTTCCAGGATGCATGGATAATGTGTGTCATACACATTTTGATACAATTTTGTCGAGTGTTTTGTAATACCTTTGATGTATAAAATTGCTCCTCCTCTCCTTTGCCTCCTTTCTGTCTGCCTCTGTCAGAGCCTTGCTGGATTCTTTGAGAAGCCCATATATGTTGCGGCTGGCAGAAACAGCAAACTTCCTTGTGGGCCTTTGAGAGAAAAGTACTGCCAATAAAGGACGTAAAATAGTTCCCAGAATGCTGGCTAGATGGAATCGACGTTAGCATCTCAATGCCACAATATTTTCACTATTTTATTGAAATCATATTAACCTTTTGCAAATTATAATGTAAAAAATAGAACTGTGTAATAGACATGATGTTTTAGGTTTCATTTTCTAAACAGAGTGGCCATCAAAATTAATAATGCCATGTGATGTAAAAGGCAAAAATGCCCAGATAAATCTAGCATCATTATTGAACATCAAGCTATACATACAATTTCCAGGAGAATTTAAAAATATAAAGTATGTGATTTAGAACCCTAGCAATGCAGGACAACATAAAAGAAAGCTATTTTAGTTGCATTATCAGAGACAAGTGAAACAAGAAGGTGCAGACAAGGAATCCTACTTAAAGAAACATAGGATTTTAGATGTAATCAAAAATGTTATCACGAGCCATTTAATTAATACCACACAATTTAAATGGATCAAGTTGGTGTAAATAACAAAAGGGGAGGGCAAGATAAGTTGATCTTACCAGAAACATGTAAGTTAGCCCTTTTATGCTTCCAAATGAAGAAAACTCACTGATTAACTGAAGCTGTAGGAAGAAGCATTAGAGACATACTTAATGAACAAATACAAAATAAAATCAAAGGAGTTTGCCACTGTTTATACAGACTTCCTGCAGCTGATTAAAATAAGAAGTGATATTGAAATATATTCATAATTAGCATTTATTAATATTTCTAGTTTTTTTCTATTTTAAGTGTCTTTTGAAATATGCTGGATTTAAAAATCTAAAATATGTGATATGTTTTAGTATGTTCGTGTTACCAGGAATTGAGTCACAGAAAGTTTACATGACTTGCCTTAATCTTGCTTACACATCCGTCACCTCAATCATCTTGTAAGAACTAGGGTTTGTATTTGTAGGTATACAATCTCCGTATCAAGAAATATAAGAAACAGAAGATAAATATCCAGGTAAACACTTTGAAAAAGGGAATAAAGTGTTTCCAGTTTGTTTAGTTAGAGGCAGTGGTTTTCACTGCAATTTTGAAATTTAAAAAATGGACTTTTAAAATGTCTTTTCAAATACAAGATTTTGACTGGTGTTAAAAGCACTAAGTTTCCTTACCCAAGTTTCTACATAAATTGAGTACCAGGTGCAAACCACAAACATCATTGACAGTAATTTATTTGAATTTCCCCAAACAGATACTATAAACAGCAACTGAAAAGAAGCAGGTGATCATAGGCACATTTTGCAAGATTTACCTACTTACTCCTTTCTCTCCCCTTCTCTCCTTTGCTCCTCCTTCTCCCCACTTTATTCCTCCAAGTGTGGGTGCTGCTGCTTAATTGCCAAGTAATATTGGCAAATTAACCTCTATGAGCCCCAGTTTTCTATGAAAAACAGATGAAAATACTATCTCTTTATAATGTCATTTGGGGGATTAAATAAGTTAAAACACCTGTGACAAATGTTGTTCATTCAGGTCAGGCCGCCCAGGGTCCTCCGCTGGTTTGCTTGGTTTGCATGGTTTGCATTGGTTTATGCTTTTTTTTCTGTATTGTGTTAAGCACAGTACTCCACATAGTATAGAGACAAGCTGGTGCCTGAGGAGTCCCTTCCACGCACACCCTCCTGAGGCTTGCTCTAGGGGTGGTTGAATCTCCTCATAAGGAGTGGCCTAGAAGTTTCCTCCAGGTCACACAAAACCATGTCCTTTGTATCAAGGCAAAAACAGCTCTGAGGCGCTCCTGCTGGGGTCTGGCTAAAGGCAGAACTGTGGCCAGGTGTGGTGGCTCACACCTGTAATCCCAGCACGTTGGGAGGCCGAGGCGGGCAGATCACGAGGCTGGGAGTCCTTTCTTTAGCTTGCTTTTCTCACTCATTATTGAGTCTTTCCTGAGGGCCTTCACTTTGTAAGGTGTATCATAAAAGCCCTGCTCCTAAGGAACCTGACCCAAGACACCATGTACAACAGTGCAAACATTCCCTAGGACACTGTAAGTTCCTAATAAATGTTTATTACTATTGTCATTATGATTACAGGTTGAGTATCATTTATCCAATCAGAAGTGATTTGGATTTTGGACTTTTTCTGATTTTTGTAATGTTTGCATAACCATAATAGGATATCTTTGGGATGGGACCCAAGTCTAAACACAAAATGCATTTCTGTTTCATGTACACTGTACACAAATACACTGAAGGTAATTATATAGAATAGTTTTAATAATTTTGTGCATGAAACAAAGTTTTGACTGCATTTTTAAATGCAATCTGTCACATAAGGTCATGTGTGGAAATTTCAACTTGTGATGTCAGATAGGTGGTCAAAAATTTCTGATTGTGAAGCATTTCAGATTTCCGATTTTTGGATTAGGGATGCTCAACCTGTACTTCCTTCGTCAAGTGAAATCACTTGATGAATGCTGCTATTTAATGAACACTGTGCATTGTGTGAGTCTCCTCCCTAGACATCAGTGACAAAGGGCAAGTCTTTGATGGGAACTCATAGTGGCTGCATTGCAGGCAGGAGTTGGAGATTAAATGAGGAATATCAGAAACTAGCAGCCTAAGGAAATACATTGGCCCATGCCTTTTAGGAAGATTGTTGTTAACTGAATTTTCATCTTATTTTTATAAAAACATCTGGTTAGGCATGAGATTATCCTTGATAAGCCAGTTTAATATTCATAATACACGTACTTCTCCTGATTTTCATATTGTATTTGCCTGTCAAAATCTTGGTATTCGTACTTCACTGATGCCTTATTTAACTGGCATTTTCAGATCAGCTTCTTAGCACAAATTGTGGCCTTGCTAAATGTCTTATCCAATTAACCAGTTGGCAGGATTAGTGTTTTGCACTAATGGTTTCTTTTTGTTGTTGTTGTTTATGGTTTTGTCAACATGTCGTGTTTTCCAAAATGTTTCAAGATAAACTGTCTGAGAGGTTAACCTTCCCAGGTCAATGCTTGTCACCAGCTGTCTTCCCAAGGAAATACTCAGGACAAGGACATAAGAATCACATGTTTCTAGAAAGTATATCTGTTTGCTTTATCAAGATTTCAAAGACATAAATGGAGTCTACTTAAGCTCAATGCACTGTGATTCCTTTTTAGTAGAGATGTTTGCATAATATATATAGTAATCCCTCAGGCAGAGGGCAGGATAAAAATGCTTACTGAGCTGAGCTCTGGGAAAGTGCACAAGAATTTATCTGAAGGTCAATGAATATTATAAGAAATGTTGTTTGTAACTAAATATGGTTATGATAATGCAATTAAAAAATTATACCTAAAACTCAGATTTGGAAAAAAAAAAAAAAAAGAATCTGTAACATCTGATTTTGATCTTGACCGCCTCATCTACTAGAAAACATGAAGGGGGCTGAGCACAATTGGCTGCAACTGTGCTTTCTTCAACAAGCGTTGATCCCCTCCTGCCATGGGCAACCTTCCTTGGAAGCTCTCTCAGCCTACTGGACCCATGTTTTTCCTTATTGCTCTATCATTGTTAAACAATTCTTTATATTAAAACTCCCTGTTCTATGTGATTCCTGTCTCCAGATTGGATACAGGCTTATCCAGTCTTTTCCTATCTTTTTACCTTAACCTACTTTTGCCTTGGTATTTAAAGTACTGCGTTACTTGTATGTGGCATATCATTTGGTCTTGCTTTTTTCTACAATTGACAAATTATGGGATGCTTAGATCAGATCTATTCAATTTGACTAGTGATTTGGTTAGGTTTTAATCTGCCATATCAATATATATTTATTATCAGTCCATTTGTTCTTTGATTCCTTTTTTCTCATTAATCGAGTTTTTTTAAAAAATTATCTCATTTATTGGGTTGTTAACTAACTATTATTTTAATGGTTGTTTTAGGTTTAAGGGTATATTCATTTAAGTCATCACAGTCTATCTTAAATGATAGTTTCATGCATAGTACTAGAAGCTTAAAATAGTATTACCTCCTTTCCACAGATTTGTGCTATTTTTCTGGTATAACTTATTTCTGTTATGTATGTTATAAACCTTTTGCTATATGGTTGTTAACATTTGCTTAGTCAGTTATCTTTTAAATATTTAAATAAATTAAAAATAAATAAAATAAATAAAATAAAAATAAAAAATAAGAAAATTATAAAAATAAAACATGTATCTCTTTGTACACTTAGGTACCATTGTCATTATTCTACATTCGTTTATCTAGGTCCAGATTTCCAACTGGTATCATTGTCTTTCTTCCTGAAGAACTTGTTTTGACACTTTTTATAGTGCAGATGTGCTAATGAAAAATTATCTGAGAATTTATATGTCTGGAAAATCTTTATTTGCCTTCAGCTATTGAAAAATTTTTCATTGAGTGTAGAATTCTAGAGTGTTGAGTTCAATGACCATAGAATTTAAAGAGATTTTTGAACTGTATTATTTACTGTCTGGCAAAATCTAAAAAACAAAAACAACAAAAAAACTTGTTGTCAACTTATTTTATTTCTTTTTTTCTCTGGCTCCTTTTAAGATTTTCTCTTCATCTTTGGTGTCAAGCAATTCAATTATCATTAATCTTGGTGTAGTATTCCTCATGTATATAAAGGGCTCACTGTGCTTGGATTTGTGGGATTTAATAATTTTCATCAAAATTGTAAAATTAAGCCATTGTTTATTCAAATATGTTTTCTCTCCTCTCTTCCTTTTTGGGGAATCCAATTACCTGTCTATTAGGCTTCTTAAAGTTGGTCCCATAACTCACTGACGCTATGTTCATATGTAATTTCTTCTTTGTTATTCATTTTACATATTATTATTTACTTAGTAAGTACGTACATAGCACTTAAGTACAGTAAGTATTGTTGTGTCTTTAAATTCACTAGCCATATTCTGCAATATCTAATCTGCCATTAATCTCATCCAGTATATTGTTTATCCTAGACATTGTAGTTTCTATCTCTGAAAGTCCAATTTGGGTTTTTTTTTGAATATCTTCCATTCTTCCAGTTTATTTTTAGAGCACGTAAGATGCAATTTTTATAACTGTCCTAATGTACTTGTCTGGTGATACTAGCAAGTTCTGGGACAGATTTTTTGTTTCATTTTATTTTTAATTGACTGATGATTGTATATATCTATGGGGTACAGTGTGGTGTTTTAATACTTGTATACGTTGGGTATGATCAAATCAGGCTAATTAGCATATCACCTGAAATATTTATTATTTTGTGATGAGAACATTTAAAATTTTCTTGTTTAACCATTTTGAAATATGCCATATATAAGTATTAACTAGAGTCACTGTGTTGTATAACAGAATACCTGAACTTATTGCTTCTGTCTAACTGAAACTTCAAACATGTTGACCAACATCTCCCTTTCCCAGTTCACCACAAGCCCCCAGACCCTGAGAACCACCATTCTACTTTCTACTTCCATGAGTTTGAATTTTGTAGGTTCCACGTATCATATCAGTAAGATCATACAATATTTGTCTCTCTGTGCCTGGCTTGTTTGAATAACATAATGTCTTCTCGGTTCACATATGTTGTTGCAAATTACAGAATTTCCTGTTTTTTTTTTCTTAAAGGCTGAATAATTTTTCATTGTGTATATATATATATCACTTTGTTTTAATCCATTAAACCAGGGGTCCCCAAGCCCCAGACCACTTCTGGTCTGTGGCCTGTTAGGAACTGGGCTGCATAGCAGGAGGTGAGTGACAGCCCAGCGATCCTGACTGCCTGAGCTTTGCCTCCTGTCAGATCAGTGGCAGCATTAGATTCTCATAGGAGTGCAAACCCTATTGTGAACTGTACATGAAAGGATTCTAGGTTGTACACGTTTTATGAGAATCTAATGCCTGATGATCTGAGGTAGAACAGTTTCATCCTGAAACCGTTCCCCCACCCAGCCCCATCCATGGAAATATTAACTTCCATGAAACCAGTCTCTGGTGCCAAAAAGTTGGGGACCACTGCATTAATCCATTGATGGACACTTAGGTTGTTTCCATATCTTGGCTATGGTGAGTAATGCTGCAATAACCATGGTAGTGCAGGTTTTCTTTTAACATACTGATTTCAGTTCCTTTGGATATATAACCAGAAGTGGGATTGCTGGATCTTCTGTTAGTTCTATTTGTAGTTTTTAAAGAAACCTCTGTACTGTTTTCCCAAAATGGCTCTACAGATTTACAATACCACCAACAGTATGTAACAGTTCCCTTTTCTTCACATTTTCACCAACACTTTTATCTTTTTAATAATAACTGTCTAACAGGTGTGAAGTGTTATCTCATTGTGGTTTTAGTTTGCATTTCTCTTATGACTAGAGATGTTGAACATTTTTTGGTTATCTTTTGGCCGTCTATATGTCGTCTTTGAGAAATGTCTATTTAAGACTTCTGCTTACTTTTTAATCATTATTTATTTTCTTGTCATTGGGTGTTTTGAGTTACTCGTATATGGACTGCAAATATTTTTTCCCAATCGGTGTCAGTTTTGATTGATTGGGTATTCTCATTTTAAGTCATGTTTCCTTGCTGTTTTACATACATGTTAATGCTTGGTTGGAGTGAGATTTTGTGAATTTTACCATGTTAGGGACTGGATTTTAAAACATTTTTCTAAATATTATTGATCATCTTTCTGGATTGCAGTTTAGTTACAGAAATAATTTGATATTTTCGGGTTTGCCTGTAATATTTGTTACTAGGACCAGAGCCATGTCTAGTCTAGGGCTAATGATTTCCCACTACTGAGACAGAACTCTTCTCTGTGCTGTAT
The DNA here is from genome assembly GCF_029281585.2 of Gorilla gorilla gorilla. Classification (NCBI taxonomy): domain Eukaryota; kingdom Metazoa; phylum Chordata; class Mammalia; order Primates; family Hominidae; genus Gorilla; species Gorilla gorilla. The sequence continues at coordinate 119,102,587 of NC_073238.2, forward strand.
GTAGCCCTGTGAACTCTGTGTTTTTCTGGTCTCCCTGGTAGAAACAGATACTATCGCCAGAACTATGTGAGTGCCTGGTAGTGTTTCCTCTCATTATTTTGAGTGATCCTTTTCACTGTCTTGGGAGGTTTCTCTTCAAGTGAGGGCTGCTCAGTACTCTGCTGAATGCTCAAAAGGAAGCCTTTTGGAGATGAATAGAACTTTCTCTGTGTACCTCTCTCCTCTGTCCTGTGAAGTCTCCACTTTGGTCTCTGTGACTCTCAGCTTTTTCTCCTCAAATGAGAAGGTGCAGTGTGCTCTGCCTGGGTTCTTCCTCCTTGATCATGGCCTGGTCACTCTTTCAAGAGACTAAGCTGGGATAACTGTAGGACCCAACCTTGTCTGTTTCCTGTCCCACAATGTGTTAGAGTTCTATTGCTGCCATAACAAACTAACACAAACCTAGAGGCATAGAACAACACCCATGTATCACCTCACAGTTCTATAGGTCAGCCCAGGGATAGCAGGACTCATTTTATTTTCTGCTTACAGTCTCATTAGGCTGAAATTATGGCGTGGGTAGAGCATGGATCCTTTCTGGAGGATCTAGGAGACAATCTGTTCTCAGGCTCTTTCAGGTTCTTGGCTTGGTTTATTTCCATGTGGCTACAGAAGAGTTATTCTCAACATTTAGAGGCTTCTCCTGGCTCTGAGCCCCATTCAAAGTCAATCATAGTGGCTCAAATTTTATCTGGTTTCTAATCTTCTGCTGTCTCACTTCTCCTTCCTCCTCTGCTACCACATTGCTTATACTGACCCTTATGCCTTCTGCTGGAATTACGCTGGGTCTCTCTGAAAAAACCAGGATGATATTCCTATCATAAACTTGGCTGATCAATAGCTTTATCTGGAATGTTTCTACAATACCATATGTGTATTGTTTTTTGAATGAATAACTAGGAGACAGTGATCTTGAAGGGTCATCTTTAGAATTCTGGCTATCACATTCAGCAATCACTATCCTTTTTCTGATTTCCAATGCCTTGAAAAATAATGGTTTCTTTTATTTTTTTTTCTGTTTGATTGTTTGTTTGTTGCAGCAGCATTATAGACATATTTGCCATCACTCCATCTTGGACAGAAGTTGATCTCAATGGTCAGGCTTTTAGGAATTCTCTGTTATCTACCTTCTAAGATGGTGTCCTTCTGTTGCTATAAGAAGTGGAAAAGGGGTTGTTAACATGTTAGGAAACTTTGTCCTATTCTTAAGATTGTGCTTATCTCAGACATTAAATGTCTGGTTGAGTCTAATTCCTGCTGCATTGATATCTGTACAGGTGCTGCTGGTCCCATTGGTTCTTTACATTGACACTGTGTTATTTTCTGTGCAAATCAATTGCCTTGGCCATTCAACCCTAATCTCTAATATAGCGTTATGCATACAACTGTGTTTGTTTGTTTTCATTGTTTGTTGTTTCTTCTAACCTTGGTTTTCTACTAGAGAACTGAGACTGTGAGCAGACCCAAACCTTCTTCCCAACCTATTGGGATCTCTACTTGGAAACAGAAACTTCTGAAAATTCTAAATGCCACACAGCAGCTGTGGATAAAAGAATGCCACTTCAGGCAAGGCTGTATTTTAACTTGCTCCTCCCAGTGCTGTGGTATTTCTCCCACCTTGTTCATGGGGACCATAAGATTGTAGAATTTCTCTTGAATGTTTGCAGTCTGGGGCCAGCTTCCTCTGCAGAAGAGAAGCACCCTAATTTCTCAGGTTGTGGTCATGGTCCAACTCTTAGTATGCTGGCTTATGATTTGACTTCCTCCCACCAGTGTTAAAATCTTCTCTTGTTCCTGAACTAGAAAGAGGGAAGTTTTTTGACTTCTTCTTCCTGAGCATGAAAATGTTTTTTTTCCTCTAGTATGTCCTAATTATGATTTAGAATTTCTAGGCTTTCTTTGACTATGCAAAGAAATAAAAAGAAAGGTATATTGATAAATTTGAAATATATTTCATAAAATACCCTACAAAAACATTATAAAATTGCAATTTCTTCTTGTGAACACATTAATACCTTTCTGTCCTCTCAAAGAATACCTATGGCATTTCTGCAACTAGACCAAGGCTTTAAACAAGTAAATTCCTAAGTAAATTACTTAGTAAAAGAAGTAAAATAGCAATATGACAGAAAGTAAGAAAAAAGAGCACAGAAAATAAGGTGACCTCATTATTGAATCACTGAATTCAGACAGCAATACAGCGCAGAGAAAATAAAGACACCGGGACAGAGGCTTCTGGTAAAGAGTTTTCAGTGGCAAGTATAATGATCAGAGTGACTGGACTCCAAAGCAGCCATCATGGTCACCTAGAAAACAATCAATTATTTTGTTTATGACAAGTAAGGTACACTATTATTACTTCATTGAGAAAATTCCATTAAATGTTTCTCTATGGTTCAGCACTTCTTGAGACTGTAACCTTGTGCACTATGAGACACAACATAGAATCAGGAAACCCAGTGTTCTCCTATTTATGTGCTTTTAACTACACAGAGTTGTAATATTGGCTTCATTCTTGAAGTCAGTGAGACCAAGAACCCACCAATTCTGGACACAATATGATCATGTGGGCAGACGTATTACATTCAAAAAACACTTTACTGGAACTCACACAAATTTTTAAAATTCCATTTTTTCATAATAATCGATATAAACTTTGTAAGATCAGATGGGTATCTACTTAAAGTTGACATATAAGGAGAGAAAAATGAACCATAACAATGCATTAACAGGGAAGAAAATCCTATCACGCAGCAATAGTACAGTGCTTTATTCTAACTGATTGAAGCAAGGTGAGAGATTTGAAGAATGGTGTCATGCCCACATTTTTCCATATTGTAGAAAAAAAGAAATGTATTAGTGTTCAGGGAGGTTGATGCTAGACCTGGTATTCTTCCCTATTTTCAAATGCCAAAACTAGAGAGGGATTTAGAAATAAGCATCTAGAAACTGCACCCCCACCTCCATTATCATTGGTGTATGGTTAATCCATTGGAGGAATAAGAATACATTTTAAGAAGCTTGTTGTTTTCCCAACTCAGCAAAAGCTGTTTCTACACTTCCATTGTCTATTGGCAAAAGTTTTTAATAATACTTATCTTTTGACCTTTTATCCGTTTGCCCTTTGAGTTTATTTGCACCAGCTCTGTGAACCCCTGTGATACAGAGCAATTTACTGGGTATTTGTTCTGTAAATCAAAACCACCTCAAAGGTGCTTTTGCATCTGTATGGGACTCTACTTTTTTCTCCAAGATGCCTGCAGAAAACAGACAACAGACAACCACAATGGAAAGATACAAGTGTAAAGTATAGTCTCAGATCATTTCATCCTTATGATTTCCTTTCTTCACTTATTTTAGAACAAAATCTGCAGTGTCACACACCTCAAAACACACATATAAGTATCAAATCAATAAGAGATACCTATGCAGCATATGCTTATTGTAAGGAGGTGGGAGAAACTTACTTTTTCAATTAATTTACAAACAAATTTGAAGGAGACTGTGTTAAATGGAATGAGCATAAACTGTTAATATGTTTTTCTTTCTTCCCTTTTACCGTTCTTTCAAAAGAATAGAAAACACCCAGATGTATGTGCAGTACTGGCTGATTTCCAAACTCTGTCATCAGATTAGTATTCAACTTAGTGTTCAGGGGTTTAGCCATTATAATTAATCATACCTCTAAGTGCAGAAAGATACTTAATACTCTGTCCTGACTCATTATTTAGATTTTTTTGTTCTGTAGTGAAGGGCCTTAGAAAAAGATTAATTAAGTCAAACACTTTGGGGTTATTCTCCCATCATTGGAAAGAGGATTTACATACATAACTGGCATTAATGTTGGGCAATATTCCTCCTATAATGAAACAGATGACTCTCTAACTTAATTTGTCCAGAAAAAAATAAGACACACCAGATTTAACTTAATGAGTGTTTCTGATATTTTACTGTTATTATGTAACTTTTTGTACTGCAGTAATAATCAAACAGTTTATATACTTTAGGACATATATGGTACGTTTTAGGAAAAACAAAGGCTTACTTCAGCTTGGAAATAACTAACTTCGTAACCAAGTTGTGGCATCATCCTCGCTGAATCTCATTCTCTCAGCTAAAATATGAGGAGTTAGAGTGTATAATCTCTGTTGCTTATAATTCCGACATACTGTAATTCAATATGTAACATATTTAGATCTGAAATGGGCTGAAAACATTGGAAATCCAGAAGGACAAAGTCTGGAACTTGCTATTGGGATAAATGAAAAGATTACCCATGTTAGTTTTGCCAGTGCTAGTTGAAAGTGTCTGAAATCTGTCCTTCAACATAGAAAGACAAATTACTTTTCAGTATTTCTGTTTCTATGAAATACCCATTATTATGTTGAAATGACCCAGAGACTCTTGCATAAAATAAGGATGAGTCCATGCTATGAAAAATGTCTTGCCCTAAAAATAAGTCTTTATCCTCATTCTGTATATACTCAGAAATATTGTCATTGAGGTGGAATAGAGAGACACAAATAGCTTGTCCAACATTCTAGCCCTGTTATATTTTTCCACTATCATATTTATTTTTTTCAAAGTATAGTTCTTTATCTGGAATATTAATTATTTACATACCTCAAGAGGGTCATCCAGTCACTTAATTAAACACATCGGTCTTTAAAATCCCTACTTTAGAGAATCCATCATCATCAACTATTTTTTTCCTATGGCTTAATTTTTCTTTATAAACCCCATTTATCAAATCACAAAACATACATGGATGTGAAAATGTTTATATTCTAAAGCCGTGTTTATGTTCTCAACCAGATGCATACCCTTTTTTTTACTTAAAAATGGAATTTCAGATAGGTTTATTCTTTGCCTATAAATCAAAGAACAAAGTATAAATCAATATTATATTAAATATATGAACTTTTAAAAGTCTAAATAGATGGAGTAACATTGCTTGTTCATTTGTTTTCAATTCAAATTTTGAAATGTTAGGTTCTTCATTGACTCTGGTCTATCCAGAAGAATCAGTTTGCCTAAATCACCAGAGATATTCAAAGATGAATCCAAATTGAATTATTTCCCAGATGGAAAGATTATGGCTTAGGGAACTTATTAGACAAGCTGCAGCAAATAGGTGGCTCTTTATCTGATGTGTATATTTTTCTGATCAATTAGATTATAACTTTTTAAATGCAGTGAGCAAATTTTATATTTCTTTAATAACCATAAGACAAAGATTGGCAAACTTTTTTTCTATAAATGTGTAAATAATAAATATATTTTCATCTTCACGGGCCATACTGTCTCTGTTGCAAGAACTATATTCTGCTGTTTTAAAGCAAAATCAGCCATAGATAATATGTAAACAAATGAACATGGCTGTGTTCCACTAAAACTTTATCTACAAAGACAGACAGTCAATTTGGCCTGTGAACAATAGTTTCTTGAGTCTCCCATATGAGCATATAGTATTGCATAATAAAAATGAACTTAAATGTAAAATCAGTATAAAATTTTGTTTTCTTTTAACACTACCTGTTTTCATAATAATGATTTGTTTTACCATTTTATATAACTGATTATGTAAGATCTACTAATGACACACAAATCCACATCAAAAATACCTGTTGACATAAATATATGTAAACTAATGTCAACCATATACAAATACAACAATGTAAGAAAAGACTAGAAGGCCAACAGTGTAAGAAAAGACTAGAAGGTAGCAGTGTAGTTATTGTAATACAGGAGTTTTATTGCTGTTTTCCAAAACTGCTTCAATGTACACTACATTTATTTTTATGAAAAAAGTGAACATTTTAATAATACGATAGATTGAGACTGTACTACATGAATTAACTGTATAAACATTAAAATAGATCTTTATGGTTCATTACTGGGGAAACAATATTTTAAAATACATGAAAGGCATCCTAGTTAAGAAAAATACTTTCCTTACCATGCAATTATTTTAGAAGGTCTAATTCCAAATTATATCATATTACAATAATTCTAGGACTTTACTTTTATGACTTAAAAACTTGTTCTGATTTTTAGCACTTTGGCAAGACTATTTGAAGTTATCCATAAAATCGTGTACAGTAATCAGCCCTGTGTGGTTACTGTGAGTCAGAGGCACTGACTACTTGGTCATGAATTTCATAACTTGAGTCTTTAATTTTTTTTTTTTTTTAAGCCAGGGTCTTGCTCTGTCTCCCAGGCAGGAGGGCGGTGGCACTCTCACCTCAGTGCAGACTCTTAACTCCTGGGCTCAAGCGACCCTCCAGCCACAGCATCCCAAGTAGCTGGGACTATAGGCATGTGCCACCATCCTGGCTAATTTTTTTTATTTTTTGTAGAGACAGGGTCTGCTATGTTGCCCAGACTGGTCAGGACCTCTTGGCCTTAGGCCAGTCTCCTGCCTCAGCCTCTTAAAATGCTGGGGTTACAGGGCCACCACACCCAGCCCAAGAGTTTTCAAAAGTTCTTTTTATTGTGTGCAAAAGTCCCTAAAGAATGCTGAGTTTGTTTTATGTTTTTGTTAGAACAATAAGAACTCAAAAAGTTACATCAGAAAATATTATTATAAAGTAATGTAAGAGGCTGAAATACATTATAAAAGGTTCTTCTATACCATTATAATTTTCAGTGCATTAGAAATATATTAATGTAAGAATCTGTGATTTGAAAATAAATACAATGGACACACTGTATCCACGGGTTCAACATCCAGGGATTCAACATCCAACTCTACATTGTAAATATTTTAAAAATAATAATACAACAATAAAAAATAATATAATAAAAAGCAATACCATGTAACAACCATTTGTATACATTTGAATTATATTATGTATTATAAGTAATCTAGAGATTATTTAAAGTATACCGGAGGAAGTGTGTAGGTTATATGCGAATATACTACACCATTTTATATAAGGGACTGGAGCATCTGAAGATTTTGAGTATCTGCAGGACTCCTAGGACCAATTTCCCAAGGATACCAAGGGACTACTGTATGTCCACACATGCTTATTTTTGTGTTTCGACGTTCACTCTTCACTGTACTCCATAATTCCAAAATGTCCCTACTGGATATTGATTATTCAATTAGAATTCAAGTTACTGGAAAGAATGCCTGAATGAAACATCTTGAGCATAAGAAAATATTTTTTCTCCAATAGAAGATGAAGCCTGTAGATTTTCCAAGATTTTTTTATGACCCTAGAAAATAAAGATGAGGATTAACATCTTAGCTATGATCCTTTGAGCTTTAAGTAACCAGTTCAACCTATGTGAGTTTCAATATAAAAATGAATCTGTTACAAACATATAGGTGTGTCTCACAAAATCTGAAGTCTAGTAGGTGTACCAAATTTTGACTAAAGGCTTGAGATATTATTGGCAATCTTGACAGTGCTCTCACTAAATCTCTTACCTGTGCTTGGCTTTCTTCCTGTGTATCTGTTCCCCTACCACATCCTTTACTCACACTGGTAATCTGATTTTTCATCTTCTTTGTTTATATGACAAATTCGGGTTGTAAGAGGGGCAGTATGTACATGTCTTCAGCTACATCCACACAGAAAGATACTGTTCCAAAATCCAGGGTACACATTTAGATTAGGTCAGCCTATATGGATGTCCATCTCTGTACCAATCCAATATAGAGTAGCTGGGACCATAACATCATGGGACACCTGCTCCTGTTAGGACCATCCAGATTAGGAAGGTCAGCAGTCATCAGATATGAGGTCTGATAACTTGTTTGAAAAAAATAAAAATAAAAATTAGGGGGTGGATCATGAGGTCAGGAGATAGAGACCATGCTGGCTAACATGGTGAAACCCCATCTCTACTAAAAATACAAAACATTAGCCAGGTGTGGTGGTGGGCACCTGTAGTCCCAGCTACTTGGGAGGCTGAGGCAGGAGAATGGCATGAACCTGGGAGGCAGAGCTTGCAGTGAGCTGAGATCACGCCACTGCACTCCAGCCTGGGTGACAGAGAAAGACTCTGTCTCAAAAAAAAAAAAAAGAAAAAAAAAAAGAAAAGAAAAGTGTTCTCTAATGTAGCACATATTCTTTAAAAAACCATCTCCTAAATTATTTGAGAATTCAAGAACGAAAGTACAAATTGAAAACTGTCATTACTCCCAGTACCTGCATCCAGATATACCATTTATTAGGTGAGGAAATAACCTGTTTTCCATATAACTTAGTGAGAAATTTTGTGAACATCTTATTAGATTTCTTAAAAATGATGATATAGCATTTCTCACTTCTAATCTAATGCTTTATGTTACTGCAATTCTTAGCATGCAAACATTTTTTCATTTTGGTGCCAAATCTTATTTGTTGATGGTATATTTTATTTTAATACGGAACTAGATATTTTTGTTACTATTTTATTGAGGAATTTTGTAATTATGCTCATAAGTGAGGTTGTTGTTTTCTTCTCAAACAAGTGAGATCATTCCATTTTTTAAAATGACTTCACTGTAATATTGATCTCATGTCCAAGGTCAATTTTCTACGTCATTTTACCTCTCAACAACAGCATTTGCTCAGCAAAGTTGTTTTTCCTTTTCATCACACTTTTTTCCAACTTGCTAATTTTGTCCATTTTTTTCTCTTGCTAAATGGGCCACTCTACTTCAGTTTCCTAATTTAATCTTTGTGAAAACAGGATTCAGTCCCTGGATTCTTCATGTCTCCATCTACCCTCCTTTGGTAAACGTTTCAACTCATTTAGAAACTGAAATTTCTAAAACTTGTATCTCCAACCTGAACCTCTCTCACAAACTGGTTCATCCAAGATATCCACTTGTATATAATTAAAACATATATTTTCTGTATTCCTTTGTTGGGAACAGGCCCCTAAATATGGCCATAAACAAAATCTCTGCAGCACTGTGACATGTTTCTGATGGCCATTGACTCCCATGCAAGGGGTTCCTAAGCCACAAACAAAGCATGAGGGATCAGTGCCTTAAGGACATGTTCCTGCTGCAGATAAGTAGCCAGACCCCATCCCTTTGTTTCCCGTTTTAGTTAATCTATAATCTATAGAAACAATGCTTATCACTGGCTTGCTGTCAATAAATATGTAGGTGAAACTCTGTTCGTGGCTTTCAGCTCTGAAGGCTGTCAGCCCCCTGATTTCCCACTCCACACTCTATATTTCTGTGTGTGTGTCTTTAATTCCTCTAGTGCCGCTGGGTTAGGGTCTCCACAACCAAGCTGGTCTCGGCATTCCTTAATGAATCTAAATATATTATTTTTCAAACCTGAGATAATTTGAAAAATTGTGTTTTGTGTCATGTTTATTTCATGTAACTACATTATAATTTCCTCATGTTCACAAAGTAAATATCTGAAAGCACATTATAAATTGTACAAAATATTTGATCTCAATATCTTTTATTTGGTTCATCTAAAATGTTACTTTTAGGTATTATGTATAAAGAGTTGTCAGTTTTTCATATCATAAACAAAAGTACAAATAACAGACTTATGAATATATCCTTGATGAAACCTAGCAGTCAGAAATTCTTAGAAAATAAATTCATGAATCATAGAAGAGTTTTAATTTTTTATACTGTGCAGTTTTAAAGACATTTCAACTAATTGAATTGCCCTGCAGAGTTAAATTTTATTGATAGCAGTATATGAGATTGCCAAAAATCTCACAAAAATATATGTAAAACTGTTAATACTTTTAAGAGTTATACATGAAATTACCTGTTGCTTAGTACTTATTATTGAAGGTTTTTTGCATGGATATTCGTAAGATATTTTTAATTTTTTTTTTTTTTTTGAGATGGAGTCTCGCTCTGTCACCCGGGTTGAAGTGCAGTGCATCTCAGCTCACTGCAACCTCCACCTCCCTGGTTCAAGCAATTCTCCTGCCTCAGCCTCCTGAGTAGCTGGGATTACAGGTGCATGCTACCACACCAGGCTAATTTTTTTGTATTTTTAGTAGAGACAGGGTTTCACCATGTTGGCCAGACGGGTCTTGAACCCCTGACCTCAGGCAAACTGACCACCTCAGTCTCCCAAAGTGCTGGGATTAAGGTGCCCGCCTTATTTTTTGAAATACCCAATATTCAAGAACTGTGAAGAATCCTTAGATTTTACCTATAAATTAATATGCTAGCTTGTCACGGTTCCTGGATGCTGACAGTGAACATGAGATTCCTTAGCCAAAGACAAAGGACTTCATTACTCACAGCAATAGCAGAAATTACATGGAGACATCAAGAACCAGTCAACATTTGCACATGGCAATGGACTGTGCTACAGGAAAGAAATCATGGTTATAGAACCCAAATATTTTATAAAGGGCAGTAAACCTGCCCAGCCTTCATCCAAAGGGAAACACTGTCTTTATCACGTTGAACAGCAAACAAACTTCATGTTTGCTTTAGGAGAGACACTCTCTCTATCTTCCAAAGTTATTTGCCCAACACCTTTAAAAGATTGTCTAGAACAAATGCAGTAAGGCCGACTGCTTGCAAAGAGATACAGAGTCCCAAGGGAACCATGAAGAATGATCTCTCAACATTAGTCATAGATTTTGCCTGCAGAGGAGGAGCAGAGATAATGTTAGATTTTTTAATTTATTTTTTTCAAATGTCTTTCTAAACGTGTATAACATTTTATTACCTATGAATGTCAAATCTATCAAAATTTGTCATACCCTTTTTAATTTTTATGTCTCACTATACTGAATATTTTATATTTTGTTAAATATACAAATACTTTTTTTTTTAGCTTTTTAAATTCTTTTCTTTTTCTTTTTCTTTTTCTTTTTTTTTTTTTTTTTAAGACAGTCTCGCTCTGTCATCCAGGCTGGAGTGCAGTGCAGCTATAGTGGCGTGATCTCAGCTCACTGCAACCTCCGCCTCCCGGTTTCAAGCGATTATCCTGCCTCAGCTTCCCAAGTAGTTGGGACTACAGGCACGTGCCACCACGCCTGGCTAATTTTTGTATTTTTAGTAGAGATGGGGTTTCACCATGTTGGTCAGGTTGATCTCAAATCTTGACTTCGTGATCTGCCTGCCTCGGCCTCCCAAATTGCTGGGATTACAGGCATGAGCCACCACACCAGGCCTAGGTTTTTAAATTCTTATTCTGCTTTTTGGCTTTAAAAAGGTACAGCCCATCTATGAGAGCAAACATTTACCTACGCTTTTATCTAGTTGACTTTCAGCCATTAATTTACTTTGGATTTCTGGTAGTGGCTTTTAACATCATTAGTTTACAACAGTTATCCAATTGGTCAAGTGACATTTATTTAATAATTTGTAATTTCCCTTTGATTTGAAATAATTCCTTTATAATGACAATTTCACTGAGCTATACATTTCTCTATTTCTGCATTTTAATCACACTATTGTGAATTTATAAATTATAAACTATATTAATACTGTTCAATTTTTTTCAGTAAGTATTTGTTAGATGAGACACTGCACAAATGGGACAGGTGGTCACCAGTATAATTTTGGCCTTCAGAAGGCTGGCGATGAAATGGAAGGCATAGGGAAGAAATATATTTATGAAATATGGAAGCTACAGGAACTGATCATAACGGGCATCTAACCAACCCAGGATTGGACTGTATGTGCATTGTTGTGGCTCAGAGAGAACTTTACATGGAAGTAACATGTAAACTGGAGGGTAATTGAAGAGACTCTAACAATGGAGGACACGGAGCACAGGTTTTCATTTGTCATGCCGGGAAAGTGGGTGGGAAGTGGGAAGACCTGAGAGGTGTTAGACAACAAGGTCCAGATGGGCAGGCAACCAAAGCACTTTGGATGAGGGGAATGAAAAGCCAGGAAAGCTTGTTTTCAAGCAGACATTTATTCCTCAATTTGCATTTCCAAAGTTGACTCTCAGCATAGCACTGAGGGAGGGTAAGGTAAAGCTGAGAGCGGCTTCCTGGGAGAGTGTGGAGGATCTGGAGACAGCAGGAGTGGCATGAAGGCAGTTGTCATAATTCATGCAAAATTGGGGGTAACTTTACTTAATTATTGAGAATGGAGATTTTTTAAAAAAGCAGACAGATTTAAGCAATGATGAGGAAGTTGAAAGGGCAGGATTTGGGAATAGGCTAAATCCAGGGAGGAGCACAGAGGGAGAAAGTCTAGAGTGACATTCAGATTCTGCTTGGTTAGTAAAGATGATCATCGGTGTTAAAAATATTGAAAGGAAATGGTCTGTGTGTATGTGAGAGGTGAATTTCCTTGTCATTATTTTTATATAAAAAGTGTCTATTATCCTTCCTTAGTTGCTATTCCAAAAGCATTTTGAAATATTTGTGATTTTAAGCGCGTGCGTGCGCACACACACACACACACACACTAAAAACCCCTCTCCCTCCCAAACCTAGAGAGATTTTTATTGGGATTTCATAAAACTTAATGATCACTTAGTTATTATTGTTAATGTTACAGGAAAGGGGTCCCAATCCAGACCCCAAGAGAGGATTTTTGGATCTCGTGCAAGAAAGAATTCAGGGGGAGTCCATAGAGAAAAGTGAAAGCAAGTTTATTAGGAAAGTAAAGGAACAAAAGAGTGGCTACTCCATAAACAGAGCAGCCCTGAGGGAGGCTGGTTGCCCATTTTTATGATTATTTCTTGATGATATGCTAATCAAGGGGTGGATTATTCATGCCTTCCCTTTGTAGACCATATAGGGTAACTTCCTGATGTTGCCATGGCATTGCTAAACTGTCATGGCACTAATGAGATGACCAGAAGTCACTCTTGTCACCATCTTGGCTTTGGTGGGTTTTGGCTGGCTTCTTTACTGCAAACTGTTTTATCAGCAAGGACTTTATGACCTGTATTTTGTGCCAACCTCCTATCTGATCCTGTGACTTAGAATGCCTTAACCATCGGGGAATGAATCCCAGCAGGTCTCAGCCTCATTTTACCCAGCTCCTATTTAAGATGGAGTTGCTCTGGTTCACATGCCTCTGACAATAACAGTCAATCTTTACATTCAAGGGTATGATATGTTTGCCTATTTATTGTTTCCATACTTCAATTGTGGTTTTTGTTGACAGTTTTATTTTCATCGTATAAGCAATGGTCATTATTTTATAAAATCATTAACATCTTTGTTTGTAATATACAAAACATTTTTCAAATCAATTTTTATGGTTATTTCTGTTTTATAACATGTTGATTATGGTAAGTAAGTAAATTTCTATGTAACCACCTTTTTTAATTCACACAAATTTTCTTTTCTTTTCTTTTTTTTTTTTTTTTGAGACCGTGTTTTGCTCTTGTTGTCCAGGCTGGAGTGCAATGGCAAGATCTTGGCTCACTGCAACCTCTGCCTCCCAGGTTCAAGTGATTCTCCTGCCTCAACCTCCCTAGTAGCTGGGATTACAGGTGCCCACCACGTTGCTCAGCTAATTTTTTTGTATTTTTAGTAGAGACGGGGTTTCACTATGTTGGCCAGGCTAGTCTAAAACTCCTGACGTCAGGTGATCCACCTGCCTCAGCCGATTCACACAAATTTTCTAATAACATTTGTATTTATCTTTTGAGTTTCCTACTTAGAAAACTATAGCTACAGAATCTGCTAATAATAATACATTTATTTCTCTATTTCCAACACGGATGCCTCAAATATCTATTTCTGCTATTATTCAATTGATTAGAACTTTTCAGACATTGATAGGTAATAATGAAAATAGAATCTTGACTTCCTCCTAGAATAAAGAAAATATCTTCCAAGTGTCAGAATGCTGTTGGCTGTTCTTTTGTCACAAATACTGTATATTATGGTAAGAACTTAGCCTGTGCTTTCACTCAGCTTCCTAAGAAAGTTCATAAACACCTTTTTCAGATTCTTTCACAATGATTTTATACTTTTCTCTTTGACTTTATAATGTATTGAACTCTATTAGTGCATTTATAATTATGGATTTTTTTTATTTCATGGATAAGACCTAATTGTTAATTACATATTCTAATACAGAGTTAAATTGTATTTATTACTATTATATTTAGGAGATTTATAACTATGTTCATGAAGAAAATATATATTTTACAATTTAAAAAAATATATGTATATATTTTAACATTTTTTGATCTTTCCAAAATGACTTTATTGCTATCTTTTGAAGGTACAAAAGTCAATTCTTAACCTTCACCTTGTTCACCAACAGCATTTAGAACTACTAAGCACTTCTTCCTTGTGAATACACTTTCTTCACTTGGCTTACAATATATCATTTTGACCTGATTTTCTTCGGTCCAAACTGCCAGTTCTTTGGCGTTCTTTTTCTGGTCTGTCAGCTTTCTGCTGATCCCTTCCCATGGCCAGGCCACAGGGCTGATTTGCCATAACTCTTTGTCCATCCACATTCTCTGGGTTAACCTTTGATTTAAATAAAGAAACAAATATATGTATATTTATTTATATATATAAAAAATATATATTTTATGTCCCAAACTAAAATGATGTCCCCGGTCTAACAGTTTTGTATCCACAGATTCCCTTTTGTCAGTTAATGACAACCCAATTCTTCTCTTCTTGTTTTGTTTTTTCTTCTTTTGATTCACTTGGTTTTTGTCGTTTTAGTTTTGTTGAGGTATAATTGATGTCTAAAAAATTACACAAATTTAATGTAGACCTTATGATTTTGAACATAGGCATACAACCATGATACTGTCACCACAGTCAAGGTCCTAAACATGTCCACCACCTCTAACTTTCCTTGTATTCGTGTGTGTGTGTGTGTGTGTGTGTGTGTGTGTGAGTGTGTGTGTCCACGCATGCACTCCAATGGCTTCCCGTTTAACTCAGAGTGAAAGCCCAAATTCTCTCTACTCCACGCTGGCCCCTAGCCTCTGTGAGCTCACAGCCTAAGCACCCCCTTCACTCACTGGGCTGCAGCCACACTCACCCCTTCTCTGTTCTGGTGCTGCTTCAGGATCTTTCGATTTACTGCTTTGCTTTCCAGAAAATATGTTTCCCCTAAACGATGAGAAGATTCTGTCCCTCATATCCTCTAAGGCTGTAATCAAGCAACATCTGACCAGCCTATTTTAAAATGCTACTCCCCAGAATAACCTCCCTCCTCCTCCAGCACTATCCTTCCCTGACTTGCTTTATTTTCCTCAAAAGCACTCATTTCCTTATATCATATGATATAATTTATTTAATTAAATTTATTTTCTATGCATAGACTTCAATAAAATGTAACCTTCATGAAGGTAGCGATTTAATAATTCCTGAATAAATTAATAAGTATTCTATTAAAAAGTGTTTCAAATGGCCCCCCTCTAAAGGAATATTTATTATAAACAATATTAAATAAATTTGTTTTGAGAAATTTTTGTAAGAAGCAAGTCTGTTTAATTTTATTTAACCATGTTATTTGCAAATGTATTGAATGCCAGAAGTGTTAAACTCCAATAGATATGTTGGACAATTGCATTCTAGTCCAACGACTGTAGCTGCAACCTACAGATATTTACTCCTCACCACTGAAGGTAGTGACTCTTCAAAACATAATGATGTTATCACTACATATACTTTAAGCATTTTGAGGGTTGACAAATACTTAAAAACCATTTGTGATGCAGTGTATTCGAATTTGTGTGCAAATGCTGCTGGTGCCCCACCATATCTCTGTGCCCAACTGCTTCAGTGAATGAAGCCTGTCCTCTATCCAGCATTCGATTGTCTCTGACCAAGCAATATCTCTGGCCCACTTTGCCTGTAACTGAGGCCAGCTGAAAATACCTCATCGCATGACTACGAGACAGGGATGTTATTTGGAGCCCTGTATTTTTTTCCTGTTCCTACGGTTCCCACAGTTCCCCAGGGCAGGTAAACTACAGTCATCCACCATCATAGCTGGCCTGATAACCCACCCTTTCTTGGATTCTTTTCTATCTTGTCTCATGTCCCTCTCTCTCTACCAATGTTACCTTCACTCTTCCCCTAATTACTTACCAGGCTTCCAAACCTCGCCTCAGGATCTCCTTGAGAAGGAACTAAAACAAAAGTAATCATTAAATATTTTTAAACCAAAGGTTACTGATAAACGTTTAGTGCTAACATCCCGTTCTACAATTGAAGAAGTCTTTAATCTTTCCTATTAGCTGTCTATTCTCTATGATCTTTTAATGGCTCATTCTTCTCGTCCATTTTTTCTTATGTTCTACTTTTGTCTCTCTGCCTTTCTGTGTAAGAAACATTTGAGAATGCCTGTACCATTTCAGTCCTGAAACCAATACTCAATATTATTTTCAACCAGCAATCTTTTTTTTTTTTACATTTCTTAAATTGAGTGTTTTCCTTGAAAGAATGGTTCTTGGTATTTATACAGTTTTCAATTCTTGGGAGGGGAAAGATAGACAGTAGGAGTTGACTACGTAGACAAAAGAAGCATCTCGTTTTGTCAACATTTACGGATCAGTAAATGTACAGAGAGGTGAATTATATTTTGATGACCATAGTGTCTGTTTGTCATCAGACGAGTATTAGTTCTTGTTTGCTCATATAGCTCTAAGCTATGTTAACTGTAATGTGCTATTTGTAAGATATTACAGACTACAAGGATCACAAGAATAATTTCAGTTTAAATTTTGAGAAAAAGTAACGAAGGTTTTGGTAATATTATGTGACAGTATTCCGTGCATTTTTATGTGACCATTAACCTTTCACACACGTATGATTTCTCTTGCAGTTGATTTACAGATTATCTCTATTTATTTGGGTTGCTTTCCTATTTTAAGATCAGACAATGGCATAAAATCATCTGTTACTTATGCAAGTAAATATTATAACCTGATTTCAACTCTACCTTTTAAATTTTATCTTGGGAAAAGGCAGATAATTATTTTGTAGAAATTGTCTATCCATGTGAATGACTTTATGCATTGCATTCTTACATTGTTTTCTGAATATTATGATGTTTTCACATCTGAAAAAGCCTTTCTGGAAGAAATTGTCTTTCCAGGGCTAGCCAATTCTTAGACATAACAAGGCCCAGCCAAGAGCATGTCTTTGATATGCAAATAATTCATGAAGAGCCATACCTTCTCTATCTGACCTGCACACCTCAGGAGGCAATATTCTTCTACCTCAATCATTATAGGGACAGGTGCTAGGCAACTAGGAACCACCCCTAGCAGGTGTGTCCAATCTTTTGGCCTCCCTGGGCCACATTGGAAGAATTGTCTTGGGCCACGTATAAAATACACTAACACTAACCATAGCTGATGAGCTAAAAAAAAATTGCATAAAACCCTCCATGTTTTAAGAAAGTTTATAAATTTGTGTTGGGCTGCCATCAGAGCCTTCCTGGGCTGCATGTGGCTCACGGGAAATGGGTTGGACGAACTTGGTAAAGCACAACAGAATTATGCAATCTAGCCATTCATAAGATGTTCACCTTGGCCCACCTTGCGTTTCCCACAAAAACCCCAATAAAAGCAGTGGCCAGACCTTTCCCCTGGCTTTTTTCTTCTGCTTTATTAATGCCCTGGTGCCTTTACCAGGTAGTCTTCTTGGCGTGTTGTGCCTCTGTCTCTAGGGCTTGTCAGTGTGTTAAACTTTATGCTCCTGAGTCTCGTCTCTGCCTACTTTTGTGGGCACACTTGACTGAATGTATCATAAGAAAAAATACGAAACACTTTCCTATCTCAGAGGAGCTTGCCTCATACCACAGCAAGAGCAAAACAAGCACCATGTGAATTAGGGATGCTGGTGCAGGAACATTGCCTCCATTGATTATTAAGTAAAAATTTTGATCTCACAGTTTCTTCACATATAGAATGAGCCCCCAAAGCCTAGTCCAGTACATTTTAAAGGTTTAAATAAATTAGGTAAGTTAAATAAAAATAAGTAAAATTAAGGATCAGGTGCAGTAGCTCCCACCTGTAATCCCTGCACTGTGGGAGGCTGAAACCAGAGGATTGCTGAGGGTAGGAGTTCAAGACCAGCCTGGGCAAAAAAACGAGACCCCCATTTCTTAATAAAGACTTTTTTAAGTAAGTAAGATTAAATAAAAATACTGGTATAGTGGCTGGCAAATATTAGACTTCCAATACATTTGAATTCCTTTAATTCCTGTTTTTATACCTTATCCAAAAGTTTTGTAAGCAGAAAAGAGCTTAGTAGCTATTCTATGTTTTACATGATGATAAATGTTTAAGATGATCACTTTTTAAATTTTTAATTTTTGTGGGTACATAGTAAGTGTATATATTTATGAGGTACATGAGATGTTTTGATATAGGCATGCAGTGTGTAATAATCACATCATGGAGAATGGGGTCTCCATCCCATCAAGCATTTATCCTTTGTGTCTCAAACAATCCAGTTCTATTCTTTTAGTTATTTTAAATGTACAGTTACATTATTATTGACTATAGTCAGCCTGTTGTGCTTTCAAATTCTAGGCCTTATTCTTTCTATTTTTTGTAACCTTTATCTATCCCCACCTCCCCCTCACCCTCCCACTACCCTTCCCAGCCTCTGGTAACCGTCCTGCTTACTATCTCTGTGGGTTCGATTGTTTTGATTTTTAGGTCCCATAAATAAATGAGAACATGTGATGTTTGTCTTTCTGTGCCTGGCTTATATCATGTAACAAAACGACCTTTAGTTTCATCTATGTTATTGTAAAAGCCTGAGTCTTGTTCTTTTTTTAATGGCTGAATAGAACTCATTGTGTATAAGTACCACATTTTCTTTTTTCATTCATCTGTTGATGGATATTTAGGTTGCTTCTAAATCTTGGCTACTTTGAACAGGGCTGCCATAAACATGGGAGTGCAGCTATCTCTTCAATATATTGATTTCTTTTCTTTTTGGTATATATTCTGCAAGGATCATATAATTAGCTTTCTTTTTAGATTTTTGAGGAACCTCCACACGCTTCTCCTTAGTGGTTGTACTAATTTACATTCCCACCAACAGTGTAGGAGAGTTCCCTTTTCTCTAGATCCTCACCAGCATTTATTATTGCTTATCTTTTGAGAAAAGGCATTTTGACTACGGTGAGGTGATATCTCATTGTAGCTTTGATTTGCATTTCTCTGACGACCAGTGATGTTGAGCACCTTTTCATAGGTATGTTTGCCATCTGTATGTCTTCTTTTGAGAAATGTCTATACATCTATTACCTTTCTTTTTTTTTTTTTGATGGAGTCTGGCTCTGTCGCCCAAGCTGGAGTGCAGTAGTGACATCTCGGCTCACTGCAAGCTCCACTTCCCGGGTTCACGCCGTTCTCCTGCCTCAGCCTCCCGAGTAGCTGGGACTATGGGCGCCCGCCACGAGGTCCAGCTAATTTTTTTGTATTTTTAGTAGAGACAGGATTTCACCATGTTAGCCAGGATGGTCTCTATCTCCTGACCTCGTGATCCACCTGCCTCGGCCTCCCAAAGTGCCAGGATTACAGGCGTGAGCCACCAGGCCTGGCCTTTTGCCCATTTTTTAAATCAGATTATTCGATTTTTTCCAACAGAGTTCTTTGAGCCTGTCTATTGTGGTTATTAATTTCTTATCAGATGGGTAATTCATTTTCATGGAAGTTTTCAAATATAAAGATGTTAACTGACCTGTATTGTCCCAGTTTGCATCTAAATAAAAGTAAATATATTTGAGAAACAAAAGACTTCTAAATATCTTCTGAAAATAAATTAATAGATGGCTTTGGTTGTGAAGAGTTAATTCTTCTATAATCAGGAGAAATAAGAAATCATTTATAGAAGACTGGAAGAGGAATTCTAAAACAAAGTAACAGAGGCATTAAAAACAACCTTAGAGAAGCTCAGGTTTAGAATTTTCCAAATTTCAGGAGGGAAATAAGGACACAGTGGGTTAAGTATCTCATTCATCTTGTTCAATCTTTGATAATTAGAGAACGGACTAAAGTTCAAGTGTTTTCAGATTTATATCACTGTTTTGTTGTTCCTATTGCTGTTGTGGTGGGAATGGTTTTTATTTTGTTCACCCCACACCCTGTTTCCAAGTTAATTGGAATTAAACAGCTTGGGAAAATTTAACTTTTTAAATAGTTTTAAAATTTGGATTCAAAGATACAAATCAGAATGCATCAACATAGAATAAACTGTCCTTTACTGTGATACTTCAAATCCCTCAAGCTTTAAGTAATCAAACTGTTCGCATGCAAAAATATATAATTATTTAAGTGAAAATTGATTTGGTAACACCTGTGTGAGACTTTTTTTTTTGCATAATGTAGGAGTTGATGACTGTCTTTAAAAATGTAAGTCATGTTATTCAGCTCCAGGATAAATGTTTTAAACAACTCTAAGGAAATATTGAGCGATAGTGTGTATTAAATTTATTACTAGAACTCTTACATTGAATGCTACATGAGATGATTTAGTGTATCCTTTAGTAAGAATGTATCAGTGAAGAGAAACCATAAATGAGTTTACAGCCTGTGACAGCTTGCAGAAACTCAAGCAGTGTACACATTACTTTAGTAAATCTTAAACACTGGCAAAGGCTTTTAAATTAACTCTTATAATTGGTCCAACCAAATAAACAATAGCTAGATGAATAAAGCTGGTTTTTACATTGTAGTCATATATGCTATATGACTAAATTAACTATCAATTTCAGTAAAAAATGGATGATAGTTAGAAAATATGGTGATGGTGCCACGATCCCTTGATTCCAAAACTGTGAGGCTGTGTAGTCACATGTTCTGGAGTCCCTTGAATGGGTCTGGAGGGAGGGCCTTGGAGGGCAACAAATCCCACCAGTGGTTTGGTCTCAGTGAATGGCCGATATAATTGGGTAGAAGATATGACAATTTTTTTTTTTTTGAGACAGAGTCTCACTCTGTTTCCCAGGCTGGAGTGCAATGGCACGATCTCGGCTCACTGCAACCTCCACCTCCCAGGTTTAAGTGATTCTCCCCCCTTAGCCTCCCAAGTAGCTGGGATTACAGGCGCCTGCCACCGTGCCTGGCTAATTTTTGTATTTTTAGTAGAGACAGGGTTTCACCATGTTGGTGAGGCTGGTCTCGAACTCCAGACCTCAGGTGATCCACCCAACTCAGCCTCCCAAAGTGTTGGGATTATAGGCGTGAGCCACTGCACCCAGCAGGCATTATTTTTTAATCCTGAAATTAAAAGATTACTTCCAGCATACAATGATTTATTTGACTGGGTATTTACTGACAAATATTTTTTGCTTGGCCAAACTTTAGTCAGCCTTCTGCATCTTCTGATAGACCCATCTGTGAACTTCCTGGTAAAATCTAATTTCAGCAAAAAAAACCCTGTTAAGTCACTTTAGCAAGAACTCTCCATCATTGATATCTGCTCAGATACCTCATCCTCCACAATACCCCAGGTAATGTTGGATCATCCTGGCCTGTTTTCAGCAAGAATGATGTCCGCTTGGCCTAACCAAATTCCCCTTGACTCTGATGTTATGTCTCTTTAATTTACTATCCACTGACCTCCACACTTATTTTTGGCTATAAATTCCCACTTGCCCATGCAGGATTCCAAGTTCAGCCAAATCACTCTCCCCCACTGCAGGATCCCACTGCAGGGGTCCCTATATCTTTTGAAATGGCTCTGAATAAAGTAGTCCTTTCCATGATTTGACAAGTATCATTGATTTTTTTTTTTCTCTAACATTACTGATATGGTTTGGCTGTGTCCCCACCCAAATCTCACCTTGAATTGCAATAATCCCCACGTGTCAAGGGCCTGGTTAGGTGGAGATAATTGAGTCATGGTGGTGATTTTCCCCATACTGTTCTTGTGGTAATGAATAAGTCTCATGAGACCTGATGGTTTTATAAAGGGGAGTTCCCCTGTACACATTCTCTTGCCTGCCACCAGGTAAGAAATGCCTTTGCTTCTCCTTTGCCTTCTGCAATGACTATGAGGCCTCCCCAGCCATGTGGAACTCTGAGTCCATTAAACCTTTTTCCTTTATAAATTACCCAGCCTCAGGTATCTCTTTATTAGCAGCATGAGAACAGACTAATACAATTACCATGGTATTGACTGCCATTCAAAGCCAATCATTTATTGTTTATTACCATATGGTTAAGAAATAGATAATTTTTTCAAGTACTGAAAACATACTAATTTTCTTAAAATTAATATACAAACTTCAGTGATCAGGAAACAATTATTTTAGTTCCCTAAAATTGCAAAAATATTTCTGTCTAATTATTACAAGTGTTTGGTTTTACCTTCCTAAAACATTTTTGTTTCTATTTTGACTGAGATTGGAGTGATTGTTTGAAATTTTTAGACTAAAGGGAAGAAAGAGCATCAGTATACAGTATATTCAAATGCAGGCCACTACTCTGTGGTATACTCTGATAATGAAGACAGACGAGTTAAGTTGCTAAATATTGTAAAGTAGAACAAAGAAGATTAGAAACCATTTGGTGATAAGGAATATTCTCTGTTACTTAGGAAACATAAAAAAATCGATTTCCAAATATCTTTAATTTGTGTGTATGAATGTGTATGATTCTGTACAGAAGAATATGAAAATGTTAAATATTAAAAGTGTACCTACCAAAATAGGTATTTTCTTATATTCTATTAAATTAAGAGATTTATACTTTTGATATATTAGAGATACACAGTCCCAGAATAAGCTGGTTGTATCAGTTGAAGCCTCCATGGCAGCTTTTGCACCTCGTTGAGAGAGTGAGGGAGAAGCTTCTAGACAATAGTGGCGGTAGTCGAGTACTGATGGGATCTCTTCTCGCAGCAACCAAGACATGGGACCAAACTCAGTGTCCATCAATGGACAAATAGAAAAAGAAAATGTGTTATGCAATAATAGTCAGCCTGAAAAAAAGAAAATCCTGTCATTTGTGACAACACAGATGAACCTGGGGGAAGTGATGCTAAGTGAAATGCAAGAGACACAGAAAGGCAAATCCTGCATGATTACATTTATATGTGGAATCTAACAAAGTTGAACGCATAGAAATCCAGAGTAAAGTTGTGGTTACCAGGACCTAGAAGAGGAGGGGGGTTGAAGAGATGTTGGTCAAAGGTTACAAAATTTCAGTTACTTTGGAGAAATAAATACAAGAGTTCTATTATATACCATGGTGGCTATAGTTAATAAGAATGTATTGTATCTTAAAAAAATCACTGAGTAGATTTTAAGTTTTCTCACCACACACACAAAATAAGTATGTAATGCATATATTAGCATATGTTAATTAGCTCAATTTAGCCATTCCACAATGTATACATATTCCAAAACATCATGTTACATGTGATAAATATATATATTTTTTGTTCATTTTAAAAAATGAGAATAACAAAACCCCACTAAAACCCCAAACAGATTATAACCACTAAAAGAAATCATGATAGATGAGCCTGGGGACAAATCACTAATGCACACTACCAGAGTGGTATCAAGGTTCCTTCAGGAGGAAAGAGAAAGAGACAATTTGACATGTGACAAACATGAGACCTGGATCACTCCCAGATTACAACCCAGCCTCCATTGGAGGTGGGCAGGCCAGTTATACATCGTTTCCCATCATACTCTAAATTGTGTATAATTACCGTGAATCCATGGCTTAAGATGAGACAGCTGGGGGAATCTGAAGTCTATAAAACCTCCAAAATGCCTTCCACGAGAAAGCCCAACATTGAGGAGAGACCACTTGAAAAAGACTCTAAATTTATCAGAACCAAAGTAATAGGGTCAAAGGAAAGAGACAGTCATGTTTAAAATGAGCAAAGGAAAATGCAAGACAATTTCAAATGGTAAGTGACCCTATCTTAAAGAATTGCTGAAAATTATAGGAGAGACTGTGAGAGCTGTGAACTTCAAAAACTTTCCTGAACCACCACATCTTCTTAAAATTTTGTGAAACTAATTTCATGTGAAAACAAGAAAAATCTCAATGAAATTCTATACTATGTCTTTATAGAAAGAAGAAAGAAACCTCCAATAAGATATGCCACAGAAGAAATAGAAATGTCAGTGGAATGTTTCAAAACAAGCTAAAATAAATTAAGAAAAGGATGAAATATATAAAACCTGCATATATCTAAGTTAAAATAAAAAGAAATGAGGTGATAGTGCACCAAAAACAATTTGATTTGAAATAAATGAATACAATTATTTTAAAAATGAAGACTAATGAAGGCATGCAGACAATGCCTTCAGAGAAATAAGTAAAGGAAGAAAAATTTTAAAATCTTAGAAAAATGAGAGAGAGCAAACAGATTAAAGAAAAAGTGCCTTGTATAGAAGAATATGTTTAATGAATGTCGAATCAATCTATAATAGGTTACCTCATTTATAAAAGCCAAAGCAATAAATAAAAAAATGTAAAATTGTAAAGTTCCTTAGAAGTATATTCTATATGTAAGATATGAAGATGTATCTATGTATATATATGTATAAATATGTTTTTTTTAAAAATAGAGACAAGGTCCCACTCTGTTGCCCAGGCTAGTCTCAGACTCCTCCTGGGATCAAGTGATCCTCCTGTCTCGGCCTCCCAAAGTGCTGGGATTAGAAGTGTGAGCCACCCCTCCCAGCCTAAATATGTCTCCCTTTAAAATACTTGTTTGTTGTCCTTGATATGTATGATTTTTGTTTCAAGAGGAACCTTTGAATCCTTCCTTTATTTCCCAATTCTCTTAACTCTTAACATTAAATTTGTTGCCCAATGATGTTGTTTATTCTTTCACCAGGCTCCTGGCATACATCTCTTTTGAGTTCTATTTTAATACAAATAAACCTCTATTTGTCCAGCATACTCTAAGCTTTAGCCAAATCATTCATTTAATAAACATATATTGAGCTTCCCTAAGTGTGTGTGAAACTGCAACAAAAAAGATACAGCACACCAGCCTTCATGTATCTCCCACCTAGTGAGGATGTGTTGTCAATTTTCATTTGCTCTGTAATTATCCGAACCTTTGCAAACACTGTGATTTCCTCCAGGGTGTCTGATACCCTGCTACGGCAGCTGAAGCTGCTTCCACTTGGAGCATTCTGCAGTATGAGACAGAGTCCAGGTTTCAGAACACTTGGTCTATAACATTATCTCTGGCTCATACTAAATATATAACTTAATCTTCCTAAGCCTCATTTCCTCTGCTGTAAGGGAGCCATAATAATATTTTCCTCTATGGGTTTATTTTGGGGATTAATAGGGCAACATATGAAAGTGCTTTGTAAACTTAAAGCACCATAGAGGTTTAAGGTTACACTACTGCTGAAAATTTCCACATCAAACTCAATGCGTCTAGTATGGAATTTATTTAATAGTCATTCAAAAAGCATTTAATGAGTGCCTGCTAGCTTCCAGGCTGGGTTTTAGTTGCTGCTTTTCCTTATAACCACTCCCTCTGAACTCTAATATTTCTCTCATGTGCTAAGGCCCATATTTTTGCCCTCATAGCTGTCATCTTTTTATTTGTACATTTTTAAAGACTCAATGTCACTTTAAATCATTTCTTCTTAATTATCAGTATCCAGTATTCCTGGCTCGCTGACGTTTTCTTTGTGAAGTGTCTGACATCTCTTCTGCATTTCTTTTATTTCTGCATCGATTTAAGGAAACCACAAAAGACACCTCTTAATGATTGTACAATTATGTTTAAAAATCACCCTATTGTTTTCAAAATGAAACAAACATGTTTTAACTATCCACTTTCACCAAATTTGCTAGTAGAGTGACTTATTGCAAAATATATTTAAAAACTCAGCAATAGAACAAACATGGAAAGTACTTTTAATATCTAATATCTACAGCACAGCTAGAAGGGTAGGTATGCCAAGCTTTGGGCATGTGTATGAGTAACAATATGCTCATAGAGCAAACTAAACATAGATATAGAGAATTTTGCATAATGACCCAGAAGAGAATCCCTGTTGTTCAGTGTGGCTCCCTTTCATTATTGACCCAGAAGGTGAAAACAAATTCACAGAAGGTAAAAGTCAGTAGACATGAGCTTTTGTCTACACTGGGGCTGTCAAGAGGTACATGAAGGTGAAATAGTGCTTTGCTGTGGCACACAATTTAGATGAGATGCAAAAGCTGAGGGAGATGAGTGAGAAGGCCCTCTTTAAAATCAGAGGTAAGAAATAGCTTTCGGCAGGACTCTGCAAAAATATCAGGCCATTGGCACGCATATACCCACAAACACAATTTAAACATGAATAAATATCTGGAGACTGAAGGATAAAAGTAGTGCTAGAGGTTCATAAGGATTTTATAGAATTAAAGACATGCTGTCCCCAAATCTACCTTTTTTTTCCAAGAGAAGGAGTCTCAAGAGAACCTCTCTAAGATAGAGTCCTGGTCAGGTGAGTCCCAGGGAATCTGCATTCTCTGTGAAAGTCACAGTCGAGAGATAATAAGGGTGTCAGGCTTAAAAAAACCTACCCCCCCCCCCAAAAAAAAAAAACAGAAACAAAAAGCAGTATGAGCAGAAACAATCTACTGTTTCCTCTTTAACACAACAAGGATTCCTGAGTGCTCATGGACTCACAAGTGAAAGATAACTCATCTCAAGCCACCTTGAAAATGTGAGGTGGTCATAGCCAAGAGCATCGCCTTTGGGTGAAGTACACCTAGAAATATGTGTCTATGACTGTATGAGCAAATAGCCATCACTCAGGGCCATCTATGTAAGATACCAAAACTGGAAAAGAAGAAATCACAAATGACATAGGACTGATAATGAGGAAAATATGATATAGAATCTATTAAAATAATTGTTTAAAATGCCATTGCTTAGTTCTATAAAACTAAGTTTGCAATCCTAAATGAATTCAATAATTTTCTAGGAAAATATAAATTAACCTAGAGAAAATTATAAAGAACTACATCCAAATAAGTACCAGGCATAGCAAATTTCAAAGCATATTCCACCAACTATTTAAGACATAAATAGTCTTAGTATATAAAATAAAATATCTAGGAATACATTTAACATGAAAAGTAAGATATTTGCATTAATAAAATGTAAAACATTACTTTTCCTCTACTGGAGAATTGAAAGAGAAAAAAAACCTTTAATTCCTAAAACTGAAGCTAAGATTATCCTGACATTTTAAAAAGCTCAAAAAGATAGGACAAAGAAAATCACAGACCAATCATTCTTTTGAACAGCAATGGAAAAAATTTCAAGTAGGAAACAGAATCCAGATTCAACATCGTTTTGATACCTCATAAGCAAGTAGGGTTTATGATAGTGATGCAAAGATGCTTTGGACTTAGAATATTTTATTGGCCATACTAATAAATAAAACTTTAAAAAGATCTTCTCATTATATAGTCGACATGCAGTTTAAAATGTTATCACCCATTCTTTATATAAAGTCTTAAAAAATGGATAATTACTTTTATAATGGGTAAAATTCTTATCTGTTTAAGGAAAATATAAAAATTCCTATAACAACATGATCATAATATTATAAAGCGTATAAGATCTTAGTGAAAATATTCTCTTTAGGAATCGTAGAAAGAATATCTTTTTTCTTCATCTTAATCATCACCATCTTCTTATTACTACAATTAAGCATTCTTCAGGATGTACAGACATACTTGAAACAAAAGAATAAAAGGCCTCAGAAAAGAAACAAATTTTTAGCAAAAAAAAAAAAAAAAAATGAAGAGAATCAAATGGACATTTTAGACCTGAAAAAAAAAAAAAGTTCAGTGATTTGGCTCAACAGCGTAATGGAGGTGACAGAGAAGAGAATTGGTGACCTAGAAGATGGGGCAGTAGAAATTACCCATTTCGAAGAATAGAGAGAGAATAGACTGGAAAAAAAAATGAACAGAGACTCAGGGACTAGTGGTACAATAACAAAATATTTAATACACATGGTTTTCAGAGTTCTAGAAGAGAAGAAAGTGGGACCAAAAAGTTTCAAAGACATAATCAGTGAAAGCTTCCATATTTGTCAAGAGATTAAATTTACATATTACAGAAACTGACCAAACCCAAATAGAATACACCGAAAGAAATCAAAGCCAATGCACATCTTTTTCTTTTTTTCTTTTCTTTCTTTCTTTTCTTTTCTTTTCTTTTCTTTTCTTTTCTTTTCTTTTCTTTTCTTTTCTTTTCTTTTCTTTTTTTTTTTTTTGGAGACGAAGTGTTGCTCTGTCGCCCAGGCTGGAGTGCAGTGGTGTGATCTCGGCTCACTGCAACCTCTGCCTCCTGGGTTCAAGCAATTCCCCTGCCTCAGCCTCCCAAGTAGCTGGGATTACAGGTGCCCACCACCATGCCTGGCTAATTTTTGTGTTTTTAGAAGAGATGAGGTTTCACCATGTTAGCCAGGCTGGTCTCGAACTCCTGACCTCAGGTGATCCACCTGCCTCGGAGGTCCAAAATGCTGGGATTACAGGTGTGAGCCACTGCGCCGGGCCTCACATCACTATTAATGTGCTGAAAACAGAAGACAGAGAAAAGAATAATGAAGAATGCCAGAGAAAGGTGACAACTCGCCCATAAGGAAAACACAATAAGAATAACCATGGATCTCTCAGCTGAAACTGTGGCGGCCAGAATGAAGAGAGACCTAGTTTTCAGATGTTGAAAGGAAAGAACCGTTCACCCAGAATCCTATAACCAGTGAAAATACCTTCCAGAATGAAAAGGAAATTAGGATATTTTCAGATGCAGAAAAACTAAGAATTGTTCACCAAGCTTCTTATTCTAAAGTGCATACGACAAGGCGAAGGGTCTGGAACAGCTAAAATAATCTTGTTAAAGAACAAATTGGGAGGAATTACTCTACCCAATGTTACTTATGGCTGTAGTAATCAAGACAGTGTGATCTTGGCTGAGGCGCAGACATATGGACCAAGAATCAGAATAGCAAACACAGAAATACACCCACACTATTATTTCCCAACTGATTTTTAACAAAGGCGTAAAAGCCATCTAATGGAGAAAGCCCTTTCAACATATGGTGTTTCAACTACTGGACATCCATAGGCCAAAAAAAAAAAATTGACTTAAGTCAATACAAAAATTAACTCAAAATGGATCATGGAATTAAATGTTAAACTCTTAAAACTTTTACTTGAAAAATAGAACATTTTTGGGATACAGGACTAGGCAAAGAGTTCTTATGCCAGACAGCTGGTTGAAAGAAAGAAGCTACAGAGTGGGAGAAAATATTTGCAAATCACTTATTTAACAAATGGCTAGTATCTAGAATTTATAAAGAGCTCTCAAAATTTAACAATAAAAACATCAAACAGTACAATTAGAATATGGCAAAAGTCATAAAGAGACATTCCCCTGAAGAAAAAATACAGATGGCAATTGAGCACATGAAAAGAAGCTCAATATCATTAGCCTTTAGGGTAATGAAAGTAGAAACCACAAGGAGATGTCACCACATACCTATCAGAATGGCTAACAGTAAAACAAACAAACAAACAATACCAAACCTTGATAAGGAAGGAGAGGAACTGAATCATTCATACGTTGCTAGTGAGAATGTAAAATCATAAAGCCACTCTGAAAAACAGTATGTCAGTTTCTTAAAACACTAGACAAACAACCAGGCAATTGCACTCCTGAGAACTTATCCAAGAATATTGAAGATATGTTCACATAACAAGCTGTACACAAATGTTTGTAAGTCTTATTCATATAACAAAAACTGAAAACAATTCAGCTGTCCTTCAATAAGTGAATTATTAAATAAACCATGTTGTATTCACACCATAGACCACTACTCAGCAATACGAACAACAGACTATGGATACACATGACAACAAAGCTGAGTCTCCAGAGACTTATGTTCAAAGAAGAAGCGAATCCCAAAAGGCCTTACATTCTGTGATTCTATTTATATCATATTCTTGAAATAAATTATAGAACTGAAGTAGAGATTAGTGGTCTCAGTGGGACCACAGGTGAGGCAGGAGACACTGGGTGTGGCTACAAAAGAACAACAGAAAAGACATTGTGATGTAAATATTTTGTACTTTGTATTAATATCAATATGCTGGTTGTGATATTGTATTACAGTTTTGCAAGATGCTATCATTTGAAGAAACTGGGTAAAGAGTACATAGCTTCCTTTCATATTATTCCTTATAGGTATAGGTGAATCAAAGATTATCCCCCCAAAATATTTTTAATAAGTCAGAAGGGAAGTATTTTGAAAAATTTATTATTTTAAGGTATTATATTTTTACCTGGAAAGATGATAAATAAGAAAAGATACAAATTAACTTAGATTAAAATATACCTCATTTAATTGGCCAGCTACAAAGTTATATATCTTTTATGTAGATAAACAGTGAAATAGAATATATAATCAATATAATTAAAGAATAAACACTGGTCGAGAATTTTTAAAACACTCCAGAAGGACACAATCTTGCAATAAATCAAATATATTATGTTCTAGAAAATGAAATCTCATTATATTCTAAAATATCTTTTCCCTAAATCAATCTATATATTTTATGTAATTCCAATAAAAATGTCAACTAAAATCTGTTTAAAACATCAGTGGGATTATGAAGTCCTTCTGAAAAACAAATAATAATACTTCTCATAATGAAAGATAAGAAAAAATTTACCAAATATTATCATTAAAGGGTGTTAGTGACAAGTGTGTGTGTGTGTCTGTGTGTGTGTGTGTGTGTTTGTGAAGAGACAGGAAGAGAGAGGGAGAAAGAGGTAAAAGCAAAAACGTTTGAGAACTAACCAATAATTCTGTAATACATTATGTAATTAGTATATGTAAGAGAGACATTTCAAGTCATAGAGAAAAGATCTCTTATTAAATAGCATGGCGACATTTGAATTAAAAAATACATTTTAATTTCTATTTTACAACTCTATTAAAAGAAATTCCAGAATTATTGAATAATGAAAGAAAAACATAACTAAAGTGCAATAAAATAAATGTAGCATATTTAATTTTAATTTACTTTGTCAGTGGGTAGGTCTTTTTCAACCACATACAAATTCCAGAAGGTATGGTACAAAGATGATTCATAAATTCAAACTAAATAATTTTTAAATGCAATAATTGTTTAAAAGCATGACAGTTGGGGGCAATTGACCATTTAATGCCCAGTCTCTGAGGCCTACTGCATGCCTACTGGAGAAGAATTGTTCCTCGTGCACATGTGTCTTCTGGTTGAATCTGGATGACCTAATCCAGATGGGGTTCTGCTGGGTGGCTCTGTTGCAGCCTGCAGACCAGCTGGGCTTGGATTCTGGCTGTGGTCGGGCTGAGGTCTCTCCATACATTTATTATGGTGACCAGGGTAGGAGGGCAGTGGCGATAGTGATTAGAAGAAATCTTTTCTAATTGTGGATCACAAAAGGCCAGTATTTTAGAATAATCTTTTAAACAAATTTTAATTCTTCACTACTGTCACATCTACTAACTCATCTTTGGCCAAAATGAGTCATGTTGACAAGGACAGAGTTAAAGGGCAAAGAAGTACATTCTCTCCTGATGAAGAGAGGGCAGAGTTTCCATGTGTAAGACTAACCAAGACAACTGAAAAATGTGGACTAATTTCAGCTTTTGAAAGTGAGAGTGAATTTGCAATTCATATTACATTAAAAAGGGAATGTTCTGTGTATATAGTTTTTACAGATCCATCAGAATTAAAGCGCAAAAGGAAAATTAACAAAAGATATGACTAGACAGTTTTCAGAAGATAGTCTTTAATTACATGCAAATATGTTGTATTTCATTCATAGTATGATAAATATAAAAATTTGGCAAAGATTTGCTAAATGAAAAACAAAATAGAGCTACCTTTTATTGTAATATGTGAGGCATTCTCATACATTACTGATGGGCTGGTATGCTGGCATAGCTACAGAGGAAATTTACATAAACATTTACATGTATAGTTTATCTACATCGCTTACATATGTATGTTTAAAATGCACATAATCTTAGACCTAGGAATTTTTTTCTTTATATATATTTATCCTACAAATATATTTTCACATTTGCTAAATAATTCTATACAAAGTCATTCATAGCTGTGGTTTATTTTAAACAGTAGAAGATTAGAAACATCTAAATTATTTTCCACTTCTGACTAGTGATTTAAACCATGATGTATCTACACAACTATATTCAGTCTTTAGAAAAAAAAGTGGCCTGCTTTGTGTGTACTGAGATAGAATGATCTTCATTGCATATTAGGAGTGTGGAAAGCAAGATGAGAATTGAGTTTATAGTAGCCTCATATTTTTGTAGGAAAACAAAGCAACAGAGAATAATTTTTGGTTTGTTGAAAAGTGGGTAAATTTGTAGAATATGCCTGAAGAATAAATAAGAAATGAATAAAAATGCTGTCTCAGGAAAGGGAAACTTAGAAGCAATTAGCAGCTGTCACTGAGGTGAAAGCTGAGAAAATGTTATTCCCATCAGGAACCATCTGAAGAACCTGGATTCTGTTTTTAAGCATTTGAGGAAAATGTGTCAGTGTGTGTATACCTAAAATTTTGACTGTAGACCTTGTGGTAGTTTTCTGTTTCTGATCCGATTTAACCTGATAGTGCTGACATGCTTTTCATACATTTTATGATATATGCATCTGAGAAAAATAGTAGACATTTTTGTATGTAGATTCCCACTGACCATTCTTTCATTTTTTAAAAATTACCCAGAACTGTTCCACTGATGATTTTAATAATGATGACAATTCTGATTATAATAATCTTCTTGTTATCTTTCTGCCTTAGAAAATTATCGGCTCCAAAATTTTATAATACTCTAATTACTTCATTATAAATGTTATCTTCTAAAGATGTCAGACATAGCAATTGAAAGGAAACTTTAACAAGAATAATTATTTTCTTGTCGAGGAATTTCTCCCACTTCAGATCTGTTGACCGATTTTCTTGAAAAAAGATGGATATAACGAACTAAACTATCCGGTATTTTAAAACTATAGTTTTCTCTTGATATGCTAAAACATAAAATACATTTCACTCAAGCGCTTGTTCCCTCTTAAGATGTTACATTTCTTTTAACAGGACTTTGTCATTACAGTCTGATACTGGCTTATTTATTTGGGCTTCTATTTTATACGATCTAAGTGAAGTTAAAGGAACTTGGTCCAGTTACTTCTGTAGTCTGTTATAGAAAATCTTAAAGAATAATGAAATAATTTAGAAAGAAATAATGATGACCGAGTGGTCTAAATTCTTCTGTGGATTAAGTGATAAATCAACGCCTTTGTGACCTTGAGGAATGTATTGAAGTTTTTATGCCTCAGTTTCCTCACTTACAAAATGTAGATAATAATGACTTCTTAGACTTGTGAGACACAGATAAAATATATTAGAACAATGCCTGAGGAGAAAATAATTAGTAGCTAATATCATTATTTTTATCAAAATTGTTCTTAAATGTTACTATGACACTTTTAATTTCTTCTGCCATGTCTTGTATTTATCTCAAAAGAAATGTTTGTAAATTTAAATAATTCATTACAACCAGTGTTAGGCTTAATAATAAACTGAAGAATGAACTCTGCTTTTATAACATTTAGGACTTCTTATTTGGATGGATGGATAGATAGATGATAGGTAGAGAGATAGATAGATACATACATACATACTATACATTAACTTGGTAAATTAATATACTGTCATATAATTGCTATGTTCATCTCTCCAGCTTCTATCTCAGATATTTTCTGCCCTGCTGATACTTCAGTATTCTATTATCTTACTTAAGCCACTAGAGGAAGTGAACAGGTATAAGAAAATGATTTTTATAGTTTTCCATAAAAAATTAGTTTATCTTCTTTCCCTTTAATAAGTAAATACATATTTGGGTTTCAGTAAACTTGTGAATTTGAGCAACAGTCTTCCAAGCAATTTCATCAGGTGGTCTTGAATGTTCTTAAAGAATAGTTCTGGCTTCAAAGGTGGCAAGATATTTTTGGAAAGAATAGTAACACAAGGAAATATTAATAGAAGCATTAGTACTGCACTTGAAATTATTATCTACTAGAAGCAGAAATCCAGGAATTCAGAGGGAGATACTTGTGTTCCAATAACTCCGTAATCCACTCACCAGTAAGAAAACATCCAAAGCAGAACAATAACTTCTACCTTTCCAACACACGTTCAATTTTATACAAGTTATTATATTTAATCGTATTAAAATTTTAGTGTGAATTAGTTTGCACATTTAATAGATGGGAAATTGAATTCAGAGGATTTCGGTGATTAAATATTTCCTCGAAGTCTCCTTGAAAGTAGGTTTAAAACTTAACAGATTATAGTTTTTGATGTAGACCCCAAATAATTGAATGATGAACATTGGTGGGGAAAATAAATATAAGGGAAGAAAAAATAGGATTCACTTAAATTATATTTAGTACTACTGTGGTACTAATCATAAGAAATAAGTTTCTTATAAATAGTAATAGTCTAAACTCAAAGATACTACACTAAGTAGAAAAACATTTTATTCTAAAGTTAACAAGTAAATGTGAGAAGTTATTATAATACCATCTTCTATATAATGCAAATCAGATTACATTACATGTGTCTTATATTCATTTAACACGGAATTGATAATACAGATAATTACATATATGTTAATGTGTAAACACTCATTTATGTGACAATTTTATATTTATAAGCACATAATTATAGAACAATTTTGCCTGCCAGTAGAAATATGTATTATGTTGTTTACTTCTCAGTAAGAAAAAAAAAACTTGTTAGAATTTTTTAAAAGGTCAAAAAAATTGTTAGGAATCCCATAGTATGAGAACCTCATTGTCATTAAGTATTCAGATTGGAAGTGAATTTATTTTACAGAACCAAAAGCCAGTGACAGTCACAGGATACTTGAAATGAAAGGAAAGATAGTCTTTGGATCACTGAGGATGCGTCGTATTAAACCAAGCGTCTTTCTGTTATGAAGAACTGAAAGCCCTTGTTACAAAGTCAGAGCCATGCAGGAAAGGCTAACACTAGCCTTGAAACTCTGAATCAAAAAACAAGACAACTGCAAATTAAAACAAGATTTGTTGGGAGTTTTGCTAAGCATTCTCCAATTAAATAGAGGGAGCAAAAAATGATGAGAACTGACCTATTTACAAGAAAGTTGATTAGAAACTAAATATAGAACACAGACTAAAGTATCCACTAACAAATTTAGCACTGAATTCTAAATACAGACTCATGGTCTCAGAGGGAAATCAAAAAGCTATTAAATTAACACGAGGCAGATTTTATAGTGTAAATTGGTAAATTTATAAGACATTTTCCCAGTGGTTTATCTCACAATGCCTGGTTCGATAATGCAACAGAAATTGCCTAAAAACAATACTTCTAATAGTAATAAAAACAAATCTTTAACACAGTTTATACAGTGGACTGAAAGCTCATCTGTTTTTCATGGAGCCTCTACCACCAATGATGGTGAATAAGCCACTTCACTTTCTTCCTCCCATGTCTGGAATGCACTCCCTAGAAGGTGAGCAGAGTCGATTACAAAAACAGGAAGTATCTAATACTGCGAGTCTATGCTTTGTGATAAATGGGCTGGTACAGAGGCTCTGATTTAGTGTCACTGTTTTTCTTGTCAAAGCAAACATCAGTACATTAGCAAAAGTAGTGTGGGCATGGCTTTAAGAAGTCTATCTAAGCTGCCCAATAGTTCTCACCTTATAAACTGATCTTGTTTTTTAACAAGTGGTGCTTTCTAAATAAATTCTTTTCCCCAAATATTTACCTTTCTTTCTTGTAATCCCATTTTCTTCTTCTCATGGAATCTTGCAAAAGAGGACAATGACCCTCCATTTGACAAACAAACTTGTATTCAATTTTTTCCCTCAAAGTTGCCAATGCATGAGATTATTATTTAATAATAATATATTAGATCATTGGCCAACATATTAAAATTCCCTCACTTTTTTCCTCCACAAATGTTATTCCACTTATGCTAGGTGCCCAGCACTTGAGATAACAAAAATGTTGCAAGCCAGATA
The DNA here is from genome assembly GCF_029281585.2 of Gorilla gorilla gorilla. Lineage (NCBI taxonomy): Eukaryota > Metazoa > Chordata > Mammalia > Primates > Hominidae > Gorilla > Gorilla gorilla. The sequence continues at coordinate 119,138,631 of NC_073238.2, forward strand.
CAGATTTTAGTAGGTCTCTATGGCAGCATCATTTTACCTGCTTCCAGGAGGATGAGGAAATTTACCTGTCTATGAAGCTTTTTAGGAACAGGACTTGAGGCTTCAGGGAACTGATGGTTTCCTTGAGTACTCTAGGAATTAATTAGTCTTGGCCAAAAGAAAAAAATAGCACTCTCTTTTCTTTTTCTGAAAACAAGCTTTTCTATATAAAATGGTACAAGGTCCTTTATGCGATTTTCAATGAGTCCATGTTGGCCTCTGATAGATGGACAGACATAAATCAATATTATTACAATTTGACTTGGAATCTCAATTATGTTGATAAATAGACATGCAGGAAGTATCAGAAAGTTCCCAGGCTTTCAGCTACATTGTCCCAAAATTATTACAATTATTAATTATTATTTTTACTTTCTGATCTGCAAACCATTCCTAGGAAAAATAATTTAAAATAACATGTTTATTATCAAATGTAATAGCTTGTGGAAATGCAGCTAAGCAACCCATGTTTTTGAGATAGATAGATAATAGATGGATGGATGAATGGATGGATGGATGGATGGACGGATAGATAGATAGATAGAAGATAGTTAGATACATGATAGATAGATGGACAGAGAGATGAGGGAGAGAACAGAGAAGTACCAACTTTTGAAAAGTAAATCTAGGCAACAAATGATCTCCCTTCCAATTCATTACTGGGAACATTTGTATTATCATATGTAGTCACCTGTAAAGGGTATTGAATTAGTATTTAATTTCCAATAAAGCCACTGAAAGAAACAACAAATATTTTTCTCTTGGAGATTGTTTTATTTAGGCTACTCATTTTAATGTATTACATTTGCTTATAGTGTTTTCTGATCTAACCTAGACAGAACAAACAAAGTTAAATAAGGAACTTAGCCTCTCAATTCCTATTTAACTTTAAGATAAAGCAAGTGAAGTTTATATACCTGTTTAGGCAACAGTGAATATGAAGACATATGTATCACATTTGTGTCAAATACTTATATGCTAAGATAGTGGTAGATAGATATCAGTCTCTGATACTATAATGTTTTTATTTCTCTACCATCATAAAACTTTTGAATCAATATTGGATTTTGTGGGGGTGAGACTGGGTACATTGTTTAAATTCCATTATTAAACAGAAGATCATCTTTAAGATCTAGAAAGAGATTTCACATCTACAAACACAGTGAATTAAAAACGTTGATGTATCTGTTTATCTGAGTGCACTTGTACTTAAAGGACAAAACTTTAATTTGATGTTTTACTCTATATATAGGGCTAACATGGTAAATTCAGTTGACCATATTTAGCCTGATATATATTGACTCAATCAAAATGTGCCAAATTACGCTTCCCTTTGTGGGTGAAAAGAATTATGCTTTACAAAAAAAAACGACCTGTCATAGCACTACAGTGATGGGAACTGGGGACTTTGGAAGTTAATAGTATAGAACTTGATTATTTATTTAATTGGTTCCAGTCTACTGCAGTGTTTAACAAGCTCAGATAAATGGGCTAATCTTTCACAATTAGTCTATTAAAGTCTGGTTATTTTTAAAACTTTTATCAGTTGTAATCACAGGGTTTCCTAAGGCATAAATTGTCTAGCACCTTTATACATAGAGGACATTTAATTTGCTCTTGGCTATTTGCTCTATGAACTTTGTTTTCTTTAGCACAAGGAATTCCATATTAACAACAGACATTTGAAAATCCAGATGGCTTCAATGAATAAAATAAGTTAGTCAGTTATTAGCGACTAAAAGGGATCCTTAATTTCTATTGAATAAGCATTCCTATTTTAAAATGTGTAACATCACCACACAATATAAAACATAATGCAGTGACAACTTTTAGACAGGACTCATAATGGACATTAATCTGTAGCATATTTATTCTTGCATGAGGATGCTATATTGTACCAAGTTTATTCTAAATATGGGATCTTCATTTATTTAATCTCAAGTGGAAACACACGTTTAAACTTTTATAATTTTATGACTTATTGAAGGAAAAAAAATTATGAATTCATGGTTTGAAAATCTAAACTTTCATTTTATATAGTCAGTCACAACCAACTTTATACAATGGATGCATGGAAATAATTGACACACTGTCACCTGAAGGTCAGACATAATAACTAAATATGTTTTCCAGTAGAGATGAAATGCTCAGAGCACAGGTTTAATGACTTGTGATCTTCTAATTGATCCCTGGCCCCTTCCTCTATCTCTTAACTTTCTGTGACCTCTGACAGACACAGTGTCATATTCAGTCCACCGTTTTTCCAGTTTTGTGGCCCCTCTAAAGTCACTTGCAGTTGTGCTTTTTTTCCCTCCTACTCATGTGTGAACTCTTTTTCAACATGTGTGCTTGTAACTTTGTGCTACTAGATTTTGATGAAGTTTCAAAATAAAACTTCCCCTTACTCTGATTGCCTAATAGATATTTGAAAATGAAGTTGATTTTCTAATTTGATTACATTCATTCCAGCAGCTAAACTCACACATATGCTCCTGTACTCTTCACGTTAGACTCCCTTGAAAGCTGAAATGCATGAACATTTAAAGAAATACTCAACAACACTACTAATTTTAATGTGATTAAATTCAATGATGGCAATTTTAAAATAACAAGTGCATTGTCTACTAACCCTCTAAGAGCAAGAATAACTCAAAGTTTGTGCCTGTGGTTAAATTGATTTAAGAATAAGAATAATTGGAGTTCTAAGGGTGATAGTAATATAGAAAAAGATAATAGAGGATATATTAAATTATCCATTATGAAGCATTTTAAATATCATTACTGACATTTAAATGAGAGATCTCTGATACAAGATGGTGAATTCAATTATAATTAAATGTATAAAATAATTGAATAACAGCAACATTAAGAAAATTGCATATACTTTTTAAAAAATGAAAGAAAAATTTCCATTGACCAAATATATGCTTCCATATCTGGTATCTTTAGCAGCATATGAGTGATTAAGGTCTAGAAATTAATCATGGTGCATGTGCAGGGTCTCCACCAAAACAATGGGGCCTGTGAGGAGGGGGCTAGGAACTGAAGAACCTGTAAAAGAACTGTTAGAGTCAAATTTTTATAAGATAGTGGAGGAGATGCTTAAAATGACCCTTTAATGCTGCTGTTCAATCCCATAACTTGCCTGAAGAAAATTCTTTAAAGAAAATGTCAACTATTATCAAACACATGAGGAAGACCAACTACTGGTCTTCCAGTAATTTCAATGCACAGAAGATAATGTGATGAGAATAACCAGATAAGCAATGGGCAATGTGTCAGAAGGGAAAACAACAAATATATCATAGTTAGAGAAGGAAGAAGTATTTGAAATGGGAGTTTATGGTCATAGGTATTATCTTTATCTATAGTGTTCTAATATGATATAAAAAGAATACCCATATTTTAGAAGTATACATATGTATGTGTGTCCTTATACATATGAAATGTATATTTGATACAGTGTAGTAAAATATGATATAAAAGAATATCCATATTTTAGAAGTATACATATGTGTGTCCTTATACATACGTAATGTGTATTTGATACAATGTATTAAAACATTAGCAGTAATTGACACTGTGTGGTAGTTTATTTGAATAATTATTAATTTCTAATTAGCCTCAGTAAATATGAAGTTAATGAGGAAACAGATGAGAAGTCTGTGACCTCCTATTATGCTTAGAGACCCAAATAAGCCATGAAACTTTTTTTAATATAACAGATTGGAAACAGCTCCTAGACTTTTATAATATGCCAACATTTATATTTAAAATGTGACACTTAATATTATTCTCCCATTTTAAGAAAATGAGTAGCAGATCTTCAGTTTTGACATCACTTTATCGATGGAGAGAGAAACTTGGGCATTTTTCTTTTAGGTACTGTGAAAGTAGCATACTTTACGTGGTCTACTTGTAGCATGTGCATTTTATAACTTCTGAAGAAAGAAATAGAATCAGTACTTGCAATGTCCAATTTGCTCTTTGGAAGTTATCAACTTACTTATAAATTATTATGGCATAACCTTTAAAGTAATTAACAGGGTGCCTTTCTATATGTATTTTCTCGTGAGAAACTGTTGACTTTTTTGGCCTTAAAATTTAGACAGCAAGATCATTGTTTCCACTATGAAGTTTATTCTTTTGTCTGATCAAAGAGATAGAATAAATGGTTGAGAAAGCACATACTAAACCCACAGGCACCTCTATTGCCTCAGGTCAAGGATTTCAGGAAAAAGATCCTGTGCTTTAGTAGGGATAATGTAATTATTTCAACCCAGGAAAAACTGTATTAGAAATATAAACTCTATGTTATAGAATTTTCAATAAAAATGTAGTCATTATATTTAAATAAGACTATGAATATATGCACAATGTGGAGCTTTAAAATTCACAATTACGTGCTTTTTACAGTATTGTATTATTATTTTGGAAGGCCTTCCTGTGCAAGATAGCCTATTAGCTACAGTTAAGTAAATTGAGGACTTTGTTACAGTTAAGTAAATTGACAACTTTCCAGAGCCAGAGGAACACTATTTCTCAAAGTGTATTTCCCAGAACACTCACTGAAGAAGATAATAATATATATTCTGGTGAGTTGTGATGTTATCGTAATTGTCAAAGAAATTTCAAACTGTTCAGCTCATACTGGACATCTCTGAAAAGATACATCATCATCATCATCATCATCAACACACAAAAACACTCACGTTCTTTATCATCTTTTTAACTTAGCATTTTCAAAATTTTCTTATCAAGACAGCGATTTGTCTTAGCTTTGACTGTCATAACAAAATATCATAGACTGTGTGACTTAAATAACAGAAATACATATTCTCACATTTCTGGAGGCTATAAGTCCAAGATGAAGATGCTGGCCAATTCTGTTCCTAGTGAGGGCTCTCTTCCCAGCTTGTAGACAGTCACCTTTAACACCTTTATTGTTGAATGAATAATATGTTCAGATGGGGCAAATATCAAACAATATTTAAAAACAGATAGGATATCTTTTTCCATTCAACATAATTATCCGACCCAAAATACAAACACAAATAAACACAAACAAATCAATGTATGTACCACTCCTTCACTTAAAACTTATAAGCCCTTTCCATCTTCACAATATTATCTATTAATATTTGAATTTTTTTATCATAGTTTGTTGAATCTGCTCTGCCATAGAGACTGTTTCTACTCTTTTGCTGTGGTTAAAGCAAAAGTTTCGGTGAAAATACTTGCACATATTTCCACATAATTATTAAATTTCTAGAATTTTAATTGCTAGATAAATGTTACATGCATACACCATGTTTTTCACAGATAATTGCCAAACTGCCTCTGTGGGGTTATAGTATAGGCAATTTCTGGCTTCAAGACACTATGTTATTAAATTTTTATATTTTTGCCAATGTGATAGGTAAACTTGTGTATCTGTGTGGTTTTAATGTGCGTTTTTCTTATGAGCATGTCTGGTGCTCTCTCCAAATACTTAAGAGGGTTTCTGTTGTTTTTGAATCAGCAACATTTACTACTTATTCTATTGGGTGGTCAATCTTTTATTGTACATTTACAATAGCTATACATATTTCAGGGAAATTGGTCTTTTGACATTAATATGAGATGAATAAACTTTAATCTTTATTCCCTGACTTCTTGGTTAAATCACAGGAGAAAAGCCTTTCTTATTTTAAATGCTTATAATAATTCACATAGGTAGTACTTTGATGATTTTATTTTTAACATTTAAAAGTTTTAATCCATTAACAATCATCTTTGATTATAGCAGGAAATATGGATGCAAATTTATTATTTTGCCAGAAGGCGAAACAATGCCGTGTGCACTATTTTAAACCAATTGTCAAATTTTCTTAGCTTCCAAAACATTCATTTGATATGCCAACGAATACTAATTCCTATGTTTATTTAGGTTTATCTCTGGACTGCTAGTATGTTCTTTCTTCTACTATTCCATTACTTTACTATACCAGAATCACAACATTTTATGTTTTTTAGTTTATACAATATGTTTCCATTTAGGCTAGTTGTAGTGACTACTTACTGTTCTTTTTTTCCTAGAGTTTCCCTTGGTGTTATTATTTGTTTATTTTCTTCCATATAAACTTAAAAATCAAACAGTTAAAAATAATTTCGCTTGATATTTTAATCAGGATATTGTTAAATTTATAAGTTAACTAACGGAGAATTATTTCACAATGTTGAAAATCTTCTTATCCAACATCATTTTATGTCATTTCTCTTGTTTAAGGTATGTTTTGTGCTGATAAGAAGCTTTTAAAAATTTACTTCATATAGTTCTTGGAGTATCATTTTATACCTGATTATTTTATATAAATATGCACATGCATTTGTATTTGTGTTCATATACATTTATGTTTATATATGTTTAATTCATATCATATAATTAAATGTAAAATATATATAAAATTATTTAAAAAATGAATGTTGAGTTTAAAGAATTCTTAAAGAGTGAATGCCCAGATGGCTTATCTATAAATGAAGTATATTTTATAGAGATGTTGGTATGGCTTGGTTCTGTGTCCCCACCCAAATCTCATGTGAAATTGTGATCCTCAGTGTCGCAGGAGGGGCCTGGTGGAAGGTGATTGGGTCATGCGGGCGGATATCCCCCTTGCTGTTTTGGAGATAGTGAGTTCTCTTGAGATCTGGTTAAGTGTGTAGCACCTCTTCCTTTGCTCTCTCTCTCTCTCCTGCTCTGCCGTGGGCAGATATGCCTGCTTCCCTTTCACTTTTGCCCACCACTGTAAGTTTCCCAAAGGCTTCCTAGCCATGCTTCCAGTTCAGCCTGCAGACCATGAGCCAGTTAAATCTATTTTCTTTATGAATTACCCAGTCTCAGGTAGTTCTTTATAACAATGCGAGAACAGATTAATGTAGATGTATATAGCTCAGCTCTAGATTTAGAGCACAATAGCTGTAGTTCATTTATTTTAATTACTGTATACTATGCATTTCATGAATGCACCACAATTTTGTGAATGACCATTTAAATAGTTTCCAATATTTGATTTTTATGAGCCATGCCATTATAAACGTTTCTGTACAACATTCCAATCCACATGCACATAAACTCTTTCAATACAGATACCTAGGAACACAATTACTAGAATTATAGGGTTTGGGCAGCTTTAAATATACACAAGTCCAGTCTTTTCCACGATTTCTATTCAAGACCTTATATTTGAACTACAGTCCTCTCCAACAAGTGTTTATTTGCCATTACCATAAAGTCTAAAACAAACAAATCCCAAATTGACTCGTTCGTCTTTTCTCACATGGGAGCCTTCTACAGTGCTTCCTCTCTCAATGATCAAAGCCAGTAACCTCTGAATCATTCCTGACACTCTGTTCTACCTCTCTGCCTTTATTGTCACATTTTGTTGATTTTCCTCCTCTATATCTTTAAATGTGTCCACTTCTTTCCAAATTTGTGACCAAACCCCTGAGTTAGGCTCCCAACGTCTGTTGCTTACAATACCGATGCTTGCCTCTAAAGAGTTCCTACCGTATCTTTTCTTGACAACCCTCATCTCCTCATAATATAATCTTATACATAATATAATCTTATACATAATATAATGTAGGAAAACATTATATTATGTGACCTATGATGTTAAATTGTATGTATAATGTTTCCCTATATATGCATTTATATATAATGAATGTATATATGTATATAAATGCATATATATTTATAAATAAGTGCATATACATTTTTATATATAAATGCATATATGTATATATAAATGCATATAAATGTATATATATGTATGTGTATATATATGGTATCACGTAGAGTATTTATGTTTAATAAAAAAGCTTTCTTAGTGGCCAGGCATGGTGGCTCACGCCTGTCTGTTACCCCAACACTTTGGGAGGCTGAGTGGGGGGCGGATCACCTGAGGTTTGGAGTTCTAGACCAGCCTGGCCAACATGGAGAAACCCCATCTTACTAAAAAGTACAAAATTAGCCGGGTGTGGTGGCACATGCCTGTAATCCCAGCTACTTGGCAGGCTAAAGCAGTAGAATAGTTCAAACCTGGGAGGCAGAGGTTAAGGTGAGCCGAGATCATGCCATTGCACTCCAGCCGGGGCAACAAGAGCGAAACTCCATCTCAAAAAGAAAAAAAAAAAAAAAGCTTTCTTAGAATTTAGACATAGATTTTTATTGTATGCATCTTGTGCATACAAAGGAAGAAAATAAGTGAAATAAGTTTAAGTTATGATGTTAACTTCATATTGAGTTCAAGTCTCCCAAATCACCTTGCTACTCAGAAATATCAGTGCCATATATTTTCACACAACATCATAGCATCTACCTTCAAGACAGTTGGGGGTGCAGCATTATCAGCAGACTGATAAATTGATGTCTGACACCAAAACAATAGTCCTTTTTGACGCATAAATTTTTTACACCAGGTCCTCATGGCTTCACATTTTTTCATCTGTCTAGCTATTTGAAAGTTTATCTTGACATCAATTCCATTGTTTGCTGTGCTATTTGCAATACTAACACAAGCAAGATGCAGTAGAGTTTTATCAACGTATGGATATCTTACTTCCTTAGGACTCATAAAGCACTTTCTTGCTACTTTGGAAGAAAATGTGAAATTGTAATCATTCCTCCAATGACAAATATTTCCTTCACTGATATTAAATTTACTTCCTGCTGCTTGAGTTCCATGCTTTTCTATAGAACCAATAACTTATTGTTTTAATGCTGACTCATAGTATGAGTTTTTGAATATATTTTAATTGACAAATATCCTAATGTAGAACCAAAAATATTCAAGTCAGTTAAAAATGATGACACTAACAAACTCTGACCTATGTCTTTCTAGGCCAAGAAGAAATACATCCTGCCTTTTGCTTACTGATGACAATTGTAAGACACATTCTGAGTTCATACATATTAAAAGGTGAAAATGTGTATATCTCATATTTGATAAAATATGGCATTTTAAAATTTATAATATTTACCAGGTTCATGCCAGGCACAAAAATAAATCCAAAGGATCAAAGAATGAGTATGTAAGAAAAAAAATCAAGGGAAGCAAAAGATTATCATTAAGACAAAACATGAAATGATTCAGCTTGCTTTTAATTCCCTTTATTTTTATATGGCTTACATGCAAATCTCTTCCAAATAAGCACTTACTGATTGATAATCCTGATCTAAATGTTCTTAAGTGGTTGTAAGTAAATTTCAAAACTTACAAATCACTGCAAAGAGTCTCAACTGCCTTTCATTATCCACTGATGAAAGACGGGGTGTGATGTTAGTGCCCTGCCTTGGTGAGTAACATGACCCTGTGTGGGGTACATGAAGACGCTCCTTTGTCAGATCCTCCAAGCTCAGGATTTCTCTCGCAGGGTGCTTTGTTTTGTCAAGTCTGTGAATAAAAAAATAAGTTAAAAAAGGTATACAGAATATCTTAATGCTAATTCCAAACAATAACATTTTCCTGGCCGGGTGCGGTGGCTTACGCCTGTAATCCCAGCACTTTGGGAAAGCGGAGGCGGGCGGATCACGAGGTCAGGAGATCGAGACCATCCTGGCCAACACAGTGAAACCCCGTCTCTACTAAAAATACAAAAAATTAGCCGGGCTTGGTGGCGGGCGCCTCTAGTCCCAGCTACTCGGCAGGCTGAGGAGGGGAATGGCATGAACCCGGGAGGCGGAGCTTACAGTGAGCCAAGATGGCGCCACTGCACCGCAGCCTGGGCGACAGAGCTAGACTCCATCTCAAAAAAAAAAAATTTCCCTACAGTCATAATGTCAATGATTCTAAAATGAAGCAGTCAACTTTGCTAGAATGAAAATTTGCCATTCAGTAGCCAACTGTGCCTATCACAGCCACCCAGCCTTAGCAGTAGGACAATGAATGGCAGCAAGACAGGCCGAGGAAGCCTCGCTTTGGGATGATGCGCATGGTGGAAGTCACGAGATAAAATGAAGATAAGGATGGAGGTGTTCCCAGGAGCCGTGAAAAATGCGGGGAAAAACAGAAACACTGTGTCCCCTGACTTCAGAAGAGGGCACACATGGACTATGAGACACACAAATTCTCACTTGCCTGCAATAGCTGCAGCTCTCACTCTATACTATGCTCACCTTTTTCAACACAGCATCCATCAAAATTCCCAGTACATTGTAGGTGCTATTCTATTTAGAGTGATGTTTAACATTGGTTGAGATGATATTTAAGAAAAATTTGAAAAGGCAAGTAAGTAATTCATGTCCATTTGTATATTAAAACATTTTAAACAACAAAACTAAAACACTGTAGGCTGGTGTGGTAGTTCGCATTTGTAATCCCAGCACTCTGGGAGGCCAGAGCGGGAGGATCACTTGAGCCCAAGAGTTTGAGACCTGCCTGGCCAACATAGTGAGACCCTGTCTTTACAAAATAAAAAATAATTAGCCAGGTGTGGTGATGCATACCTGTGGTCCCAGCTACTTGAGGGGCTGAGGTGGGAGGATTGCTTGAGCCCAGGAATTAGAGGCTGCAGTGGGCTATGATTGTACCACTGTACTCTAGTCTGGGTGACAGAAACACTATCTCCAAAACAACAACAATAAAAAAAATGTGACACTTAGGTAAATCATTTAGATACATACATGAAATATAATAAACAGGAGTTAAAAACACCCAGGGCTATACATGACCTGAAAATTTTTAAAAGAAAACTTTATTCCACAATGTGGATAAAAGCTGAAAAACTTTGGCTAATTGGAGAAAAATAATCCTATTAGAGTTTTACAGCACAAAATATGCAAACTAAATTTGCAGGTAAATATAATAGTAAAGTGTAGAATGAGAAAAAAATTAGGTCAGTCGAAAAAAAGAATGATCGTATCTTCAGAATATGATTTCTTTTTTTAAATCAATACAAATATCTTCAGATAAACTTCAGGCTACTTTCACAATTATCTTTCCTGAGATATAAATTATATACAGTAAAATTCATGTTTTAAAATGTACAATTCGATGGTTTTTAGTATGTTCGTACAGTTGTGCAACCATCACCGTTATCTGATTGCACAATACTCTTCTCATCCTATTATCAGGTATTTTCTATTTCCTGCCCTTCTGTACCCTAAGAGTCATTAATCAAGCTTCTACCTCTATTGCAGACATTTCATCATATAATATGTGGTCTTCTATGTCTCTCTTCTTTCACTTGGCATAACATTTGCAAGTTTCACCAAAGTGTAGTATGTATAAGTACTTCATTCCTAATTATGGCTGAATAACGTATCATTACATGTATATATTACATTTGTTTATCCACTCACTAATTGATAAGCATTCAGGTTATTTCCACTTTGCCTATTATAAAATACGCTGCATAAACATTCATGTACAAGTGTTTGTGTATACACGGATATAGACCTAGGAGTAAAATTGCTGGTTATATGGGAACTTTGTGTTTAAGTGTTTGAAGAACTGCCAAACTGTTTTCTGAAGCAGCCTCTGTACCTTTTTTTTTTTTTATTTTTTTGAGACCGAGTCTTGCTGTGTCATCCAGGCTGTAATGCAGTGGCACGATCTCGGCTCACTGCAACCTCCACCTCCTGGGTTCAAGCAATTCTCCTGCCTCAGCCTCCCAAGTAGCTGGGATTACAGGCATGCACCACCGTACCTGGCTAATTTTTTTGTATTTTTAGTAGAGACAGGGTTTCACCATACTGGTGTAATGGGTATAGGCCAGGCTTGTCTCGAACTCCTGATCTTGTGATCCAACTGCCTCGACCTCCCAAGGTGCTGGGATTACAGGCGTGAGCCACCACACCTGGCACTTGTACCACTTTTCATACTCACCATCAATGCAGTTGAATTATACTTTTTCCATATTCTCACTAACATTTGTAATTCTTTGCCTTTTTGATCATAGTCATCTAGGTTGGAGTGAAGTGATTATATTGAAGTTTTGGTTTGCATTCTCCTAATAACTAATGATATTGAGCATCTTTACATGCGCTTATTGACCATTTGTTTATCTTCTTTGAAGAAATGTCTATTCAAATAATGTAGTATTCTTCAAATATGATCAATATGTCTCTAGTTGTCAGCCTACATTATAAAATTTGAAAACATAAATAAACCGTTGTTCTACTTTTTATGAACTATGCAACAGTGTAGCTGAGTAATCGATGAGATAAATTGATATTTACCAATATGATCCAGCTAAAAAAATAAAAATTGAATTAAATTATTTTGAAACTGCTCAGAATAAATGAATCTAGGCAACTAGTGGGTGCATGACACAATGAGAGATAATAAGAAATTAGATACCCATTGATGGAAAATGTCTCCACTTAAGAAATAGTCTTCTCCAAAAAGTGAAACAGTCTATTCAAACCTCTACACTTAACTACAGATTTCAAGGAAATATAGAAGAAAGAAAATATCAAATTATACTTTAAAAATAACATCAGCAAAACTCAAATCTTGTGAAACTCTACAAGATATATGACCAAGTTTATTCAACAAAAAATTATGCAAGAAAAGTTTAAATGAGAGGGATAAGATATCTTCTAGTATTTAAAAGAGACTTGTCAACTGAGCTAAAAAAAAGAAATTGTCAGTTAAAATACACACTATCAAGAGATTGTTAACATCAAGTTTTCCTAATAATATCAAGGTTGTCAGCAATCAAGTGTCTCAGAAAAGGGTAAGTCTGGAAATTTGAAATGGGCTCCACATTTCCTTCCTTTCTGTGTTAGAAAGATAGTGTCCTGCCCAGAGAAACAGAATAGATTTCCAAGTGAGATTTGTAGAATTACTTCACATGACATGGCTTTGCTGGGAACCATGCACACAGCAGCTCTCACTGGTTGGTCAGGTGTTTGGGGATTTCCCAATCTACTGTTGCATGCTGGTGTTTCTACAGATAAGCAGTTTTGGGGCAGCCCTGACCCAAGACTCCACTAAAAATGGCCTTCCTCAGGCTTTCTGCAAGGCCCTAGCACTCTAGGCCTGTGATGGGCATGGTAGACTAAAAGATCTCTGAAATGCCTTCCTGGTCAGTCTCTTGTGTTGACAAATAGCACCTGGCTTTCTTCAGTTCATACTAATACTCTTATCAAATGCAGCTTGGGCCACACTCTTAGTTGTTTATGCTGGAGTGCAGTGGTGCGATCTTGGCTCACTGCAAACTCCACCTCCCGGGTTAAAGCAATTCTCCTGCCTCAGCCTCCCTAGTAGCTGGGGTTACAGGTGCACACTGCCACGCTCTACTGATTTTTGTATTTTTGGTAGAGACGAGGTTTCACCATGTTGGCCAGGCTGGTCTCGAACTCCTGACCTCAAATGATCTACCTGCTTCAGCCTCCCAAAATGCTCGGATTACAGAAAAAAGCTTAACAACAACCAAAAAAAAAAAAAACAAAAAAAACTTTTTTTTTTACACGGCTGATATTTTTTGAAATCTTTGCATTTTGCTTCCCTTTGAATAATAAATTCTCCATTTCATGATTTCTTTCTACTCACAGTGTACTATAAGTCGATAAAAGAAGCCATGCAACACCCAGAACACTTTGCTGCTTAGAGATTTCTTCCACCAAATGTCCTAGTTCATTTGCTCGTCAGGTCTGCCCTCCACAAAGTCCTAGGACATGGACATAACTCAGCCCAATTATTTGCCACCTTGTAACAAGGATGGCCTTTCCTCCAGTTTCCTATGGGATATTTCTCATTTTTGTCTAAGGCCTCTTATTTCTGCCAGCAGTCTGGTCACAACCACTTAGGTATCACTAAGAAGTCAGAGGGTTTCCCTATAGCTCTCCTCTTCTGAATCCTCACTAGAATTGCTCTTAATGCTTCTTTCATAGCAATCTAGGCCCTTTCTCTTCTGCATTTCAAAAGTGTTTCAACCTGTACCCATTACCCAGTTCCGAAGACACTTCACATTTTTAGGTATTTGTTAAAGCAACCCTCTACTCCTCTGGTACCAGTTTTTGCCTTAGTCCATTTTGTGCTGCTATAACAAGACACCTGAGACTGGGTAATTTCTAAAGGACAGAAATTTATTTTCTCCCAGTTCTGGAGGCTGGGAAGTCCTAGATGAAGGCACTGGCAGATTTGGCTGCCTGGTGAGGGCTGCTTTCTGCTTTTAACATGGTGCTTTGTTGCTGCATCTTCCAATGGGAGAAATGCTGTGTCCTAAGATGGCAGAAGGTGAAAAGGGAGTGAGCTAAAGGCTTCAGGAAGCCTTTTTTATAAGGGCAACTGATCCCATTCAGGAGGGAGGTGTCCCCATGACCCAATTACCTCTTGAACATTCTACCTCTTAATACTATCACATTGACAACACCTGCATTTTAGAGGGGACACATTCAAACCACAGCAATAAGTATTCATGCAAACCACAGTCATAAGTATTCTGTCATACTTACTGCTTGAATTTATTATTCTGTCACTTTGATTTAAATTATAGTGTATGCTTTAGACATGAACCAATATTGAACATTTATGTTTACCTTGAAGTCAAAACAAATCCCACCACACTTCTTCCAATATCCTTTTAAAATCAAACAAAAATGCTTTTTCAAAAAATAAGCTGAAAATTTCAGAGCAAGCATCTAATGGAAATGAAGTATAATGATGAACTTAATATGTTTCCTAAAACCCTTAATTTTTATTAATGAAAATAGCACGAGTGGCCCTCCTGGCTTAATGGCAAGTTATTAGTATAATATTCCTGGTACATCCAACAATAAATCCTAATAACTTTAGGGGTGAAGCTAGGTTCTGACATCTGCTTATATCTCAGTGAATTCACTCTATCCTGTTTTATATGTGAGTAAAGATATTGTTGAAATAAAAATCTGGCTAGCTGATTGCTTGGCATGTTTTCAGCACAATAGATCTTACATTGAAAAACAATAAATGAACATAAACATTTTCCTTAAATTCAAGCTCATTACACTTGAAATGCAGCACTCTGTCGTTTGCTGATGCAGTGTTTCCGTTGACCTCTGCGCTCAATGAATGCAGCAGATTGATTGAAAAAAAATATTTGGAAGACAGTATTATATTATTTGCAGAATGAGGTAATTGGAGAAAAGCTGACAGTAAGTTTCACAGGGGCCATAACCAAATAGTAGCTGGGGCGTAGGATGAGAAGTGGAAGAGAGAAAGAGATAGTAAAAGAAAGAGAGAGAGAGAGAAAGAGAGGCAAGAATATGGAAATGCTAATAAAGTCACAGGGATGAGTTCTGTTTATGTGGACATTCTCTAGTTTTATTGTTATTGTTGTTATCTCTATATTTATTTTCAATGTGGCTGTTAGGTGCACCAAATTGTATTCATCATAATATATGGTTCAAAATTGTTAATGGCTCATCATGGCCCTCATTAATTAGTTAAAATACGAATCCCCACGGACATAGCTAACAGCTCAGGAACTTAAAAGAACATGAAAAGGCCGGGCGCGGTGGCTCACACCTGTAAACTCAGCACATTTTGGGAAGCCGAGGCGGGTGGATCATGAGGTTAGGAGATCGAGACCATCCTGGCTAACACAGTGAAACCCCGTCTCTACTAAAAATACAAAAAATTAGTCAGGAGTGGTGGTGGGCGCCTGTAGTCCCAGTTACTCGGGAGGCTGAGGCAGGAGAATGGCGTGAACCTGGGAGGCGAAGCTTGCGGTGAGCCGACATCGTGCCACTGCACTCCAGCCTGGGCGACGAGCAAGACTCCGTCTAAAAAAAAAAAAAATATATGAAACCCAGCTGCATAAGCATGAGTGTTCATCCCAGACCTGATACCTCTGCTTTCTCCCAGAAGGAAACACTGCCTTCAAATGCGTGTTCATCACTACTTTAAAGTTTCTAGCATATATACTTACGTCCAGAATGTATATTTTTTGGTGACAGTTGCTTTTGAGTTTTATTACAAAAAAAAAAAAAAAACCTATTTTGCTATATGAAGAGTCTATGCCTGGGTTTCCTCACTGGGTAAGACTCAGTTTTCTCCATATTATTGCATGTATATGTAACTCACTTTCCTTCTAATAATATTCTAGCACATGAAAAAGCTGTAATTTGTGAACATTCTCTCATCAGAGAGCAAATGTTTCCAGGTTTTCGTTATTGGATGTGCTATAAAACTTCTTCTAAATGTTTCTGGTCACATGCACGAAGATTTTCTCTTGATGACATAAACTAAGTGGCATGGCTGGGGAAAAAGAGGTATGGACAGTAACTGAGTGTGATGAAAAGTTTCATGTCAGTTCTTAATCTCACTGACAATATGTATGTGTATAACCTGTTGATCCACTTCTTTATTACAATTTGCTTTAGTCACAATTTTTGCCAGTCTAGTGGGTATAAAATAATAACTCATAATGGCCTAATTTATATTCTCATGTTTACTGAAAGAGCTGAGCATCTTCTCTCTTTCCTGGCTGAGGCTTTTATTATTCCAACATGTTTTCTTTCTCTTGTGGTTAATGATGTACTCTTATAAAAAGTTATGACTGTGTGTGTTTTTCTATTTAAAACCATATTTACAAGGTTTAACTCCACCTTACCTGGGGATTAATGAGCTATTCTGTTTTTATTCACTTACGCTTTGGGCTGAGTGGATGCAGCTTGCATACATTTAATGACCAAACACTTTAGTTTAGATTATTTGAGAACGTGACTATTTGAACTTATAGGTACCACATAACTTTCCACAAATTATTTAAATATATTTTGGAGAAAAATTTGAGTTCAATTTTACATAAAAATTAAATACAGGTTCAAAGCATTTTTATAAACTCTTTTATTTTTATTTATTTATCTATTTATTTTAGACAGAGTCTCGCTACGTTGCCCAGGCTGGTCTCAAGCTCCTGGGCTTAAGTGATCCTCCCACCTTGACTTCCCAAAGTGTTGATATTACAAACATCAGCCACCTCACCTGGCCTCTTCCTGGTTATTTTAGAATCCTAATAAAAATTTGAATCTAAAATTTAACACAAGACAATTATATGTGTATCTCTAGGTAGTAGAAATAAAAAATGTTAATCACGAGATTTTCCTCTTTTTACTTTGATATTTTCAAAAATTTAAAAATATCATGAATTTTATAATTATAACAATGTTATTACTCTCATCAGTTGTTAATCAGTACCCTGATGTCCATATTGAGGATTTTCCTGCCTGCCTTTTTTGCTTCTCAAAGCCTTTTAAACCAGCGTAGCCACAGACCATAATATATCAAATCATTTAACGGCAAGTGTTGCCCAGAAAAATTGAGGGGGGCTATTATTTTTGTAATTTTCATGAATGATACATTTCTGCAATCAGGTATTGAACTCATTCAAAAAGTTATGTATTGACTATTTTCTTCTTATTGCCCTGGATTCTGGTGCTGGAGAGACAGTGGTGAACCCAACAAAGCCCCTGACTTTATGGAGCTTCCTCGTTAGAAGAGGAGAAAGAACATGTGTGTGTGTCTGTGTGTTGGTGGGTGTGTACATGGGTGTGTTGGTGTCAGTTATTCATGAAAACAAAAAAAAGCAGTGTAAGGTAAAGAAGTTGGGTGAGCAGAGTGAATGGCTTATGTCTCTGAGTTCCATTCTCTTCCGCACATGGTCCCAGGCCTACCTCCTCCATTTCCTTCAATATCAAGTTCATTTGGTCATTCTTCAAGGAGGCCTTCCCAGGCTTCGTGAACTGGAATAGGCTTTACTATCCTATCCACTTTTAAATAAATTTTTAAAAATGGAAACGAATTACTCAGTGAATTCTAAATAATTGTCTGGTAGTTGAGAAATAAATACAATGATATAGTGTTCTGTTTTATGTAAAAGGTGTGTTTCTCTTTTCCAGTTAATTTTTACTGTATAATGAATTTGAGAGTTTGAATTTCTTGCAGGAAGTTAGAAAATAAAACATCGTCTCAGGAAAAGTATTTTGGGGAAAAAAGAACTTCAAAGACTACAAATCATAATTATGACTAATTAGAAGTGAGGTTTTGAATCTCCCCTAGCATTCACCAGTTATTGAGGTTCACAGAAATATAGCTAACCCAGATTTAATTAATGCACAACAAAGAGATGTTCACTAAAGGGGTGGCATAATGATACAGTCAGAACCCATTTATCAGTATTAAATAGGCATTGGTTATTGCCCTATTGATGTTCTTTTGCTTACCCATCCAATTTTTAAAAAGACTTGAGGTGCTTTGTCCTGACATATAGGCATGTTAATATATTGAAGACATTTCTTTATTTTCTCTTTTAAAGAGTTTTTGCTGTGACATAACAATAACTGATTTTCTGATTTATTCCCTCAGTAATTTAGTTGCTACTCCATTTCTGTGAATCACAGCCAAGTAATTAATCTTTTACCTAGGAGACAGCACTGGCGATGTTAATAAAACACAGGAACAGGAATACATTTATGTAAGAGAAAGGACAGAAAAGACCTGTTTTAGGATGTGATTAAAAGAGAATGTTTTGGCAGGCATGAAGAGAAATAGAAGGCTGATATCAGTGCATGGAATATCTCATTACTGCTTAATAGTAGTGTACAGAAGACACATGGGGAGCAGCATTTGGCTCACAAGAAATATACTTTAAAAAAAAACACACAGCAAAAGTGAGGTTGGAAAAGCATTCATTAGTGTATGAGCTCTATATGTTTCCTTCACTGTGAAGGTTGTTCAGGGGGCTGGGAGCATGGTCCACAGACAGCATAGCATCTCTTTCTCCCAAGACGCACATTATGCTAATTAAAGATGTGTGATTAAGATAAAGTGAGGTTGGCATGCCCATTTTGATCACAGTGACTGGTTCAACACGAAGGAAAAATTCACCACCCTCTGATGCTTCTGCAGTCTGAAGTGGGGTAATGCTGTGAAAGGGTGTGTTTTGCCTGTTCTGAAGTCATAGGAAGACAGTAAGTTTTGATGTGGTTCTTAGGCAACCTGTAAATATTTAGAAGACTTTTAATCATTTTTGAAATGACAGTTTTTAACACATTATGATGTCTGGAAGCAGAAGCAGCAACGTATGGCACAGTTCTCCCAAAAGCTTATTTTCCTTCTGAAAATCAATGTCAACACCATCTCAAGTGTTGAGCGGAAACACAGAGCTTATAAAATAGATTACAGTTTGGGAGGCCAAGGCAGGTGGATCACCTGAGATCGGGAGTTCTAGACCAGCCTGACCAACCTGGAGAAACCATGTCTCTACTGAAAATACAAAATTAGACGGGCATGGTGGCACATGCTTGTAATCCCAGCTACTCTGGAGGCTGAGGCAAGGGAATTGCTTGAACCCGGGAGGCGGAGGTTGCGGTGAGCCGAGATCATGCCACTGCACTCCAGCTTGGGCAACAATAGTGAAACTCCGTCTTAACAACAACAACAACAACAAAATAGATTACAGAAACATATATTTTACTGACATATGTAAGCAGTAACTATATGTTACCAAAAGAGGTAGATAAGAAGTAGAAAAATTATTTAGCTTCGGAGATACTTGCCAGTCCCAAACGTGTTCAATCATATACTGTGAATCCTCCTAAAGAATTACTGAAAGTGATAGAATTTTCTGCTGTTTTCCTACTATCAAAATATATTTCAAATAAGAAATATGAAAATATTTCCTCTTTGGAATTTGTTTTCCTTTTTCTTCACTTTTTTAAAATTTGCAATATTCAAGATCAACTAATTCCTCTAGTGTCCTTTAAACCTTATATGGAGGCTCTAAATTGAGCTTTTTATATAGTAGTTGCTCTATAATTATTTGTGACCACAGAATACCCTTGTTTTTCATCTTGAAGCTCTAAGTAATGTATTGCTGCTGGACATGTAATTCCTCCCAAAATGTTGTACTAGGTTGAGTGTCAGGCTAAAGTCAGGGGAGCAGGCTCTGGAGGCAGGTATGATACAAATGAGGGGGAGGCGCATACCTTCTGGGTCACAGCTGCTTTATCTTTACAAAGAAAGGATTATACTAAGTGATTTCTAAGGCACGTAATTTTACTATGTTGGTGCAAAAGTAATTGCAGTTTTTGCAATTAAAAGTAATTATAACAGTCAATGCATATGATTTCAAATATACAACAAAATCTATCTAGTATAGCATTTTTCCACACAAACCTTTCATGTTTAAAGTCCTCAAATCCAGAAAAATGGAAAAAAAGAGACACAAACTTCCAATATCTCTTTATTAACACTAATGGTCAAAAACCTCAAAAATTTATTTTTTAAAAAATTCACTTTTATGTAGATTATGTTTATAAGGAAAACGTGTTTTATTGGCTTTGCAAAGAAACAAATCTACATTAAAATAATTTTTCCATGATAACCATAAAACTTAACACCACATGCAGGAAACTTAGGCTGTTCAAACAATTTAAAAGAAAAAAGCAAAGATTAGTTAAAAGATTAAAATTGAAAAATTGGTATTTGAAAATAACAGAGTTAATAACTCTGACTAGCTATTCTAGTAAATGGATTATTTTCAAAACAGCTAATGGTTTAACTCAATACATTTTTTTCATGCCTTTGTGAAAATAAAAACTGATTCGTGAATGAACCAGAATCAATTCTTTTATTTAACTTAACAATATAAATACTTCTGATTTATTTTCTTTATTTTCTATCAGAGATGAAGAGCTTTAAATAACATGGATGAGAGATTTACATTTCCTGTCAGAGATATAACAAAATGCTCTCTTGTTGTAATAGGAAGTGTAGGGAATGGAAGAGTGTTTGGAAAATACCGAGAGATCCTGTGATCAGGGCCATGGCTCCTAGAGGATGTTGAAATCTTTACTTAGTTCCAAATGCATCAACACTAATCTTGATTACAGCCCAAACTACCATTCGCTGCAAGAAATGTGTCTCTGATGGAAAAATGACTGCATAATATGAAGGTAGGCAGACACTTCATTTTCAGAGATACCCACAATTTTCCAAACTGGCTTGTTCTTTTTTAGTTAATTGTCCATATGCAAAGTTCACCAATTCTCCAAGCTACAATTCTTAGTCATTCTCTGTCAATTCGACCCAGATGGCAAAATTAAAGGCCCTTCACATCATGGCACAACAGTAATTTTAGTTCATCAAAGATTCTTACCCCATGCTGTTTTTTAACAATTAATATTTAAGTTCCTGTTGGGCAAGTGCTTCATGAACAATGACATGTACTCTGTAGCTGGAGGATCCATCTTCTTGTCAAAGCTGATGGAGAAAAGAAAAGTGGTCTGTGGACATGATAATTACATATTGCCTGAAAAGGTGGAAGGTGAGCTGCTACAGATGGGAGGAGAGATGAAAGAAGCTCTCACTGCCAAATAATTCTGAGAAAAACTACCAACTCTGAGTCCTACTGTACTGCAGTCCCCAAGCCCAAGAGAGGCTAAATCAAAAGAGCTGTAGGGTTTGACTTTTAACCGCAATTAATAACAAACACAGATAGTATTCAGATAATGAAAGTCATTAAAGAGCACGCACACAGAGTTATCTATTTCGAAGCAGTAGCCATTGATTTAGGCATTTTGCATAATCATTCTGCATCCGTTGTTTCTGAAGCTGAGGAAATACAAGTTTCCATTGCTTAGGAAATATATACTTCCATTAAATTGACCAGAAAGTATTTTTTCCATCAGTTTTAATTATAAAAACACCTATTTTATTTATTAATATCATGGAGTTACAGATGAGAAAGTAGCAAAATATTTCATCTCAATTCATTTTTGCAGCAAAAACAAATGGTTGGATTTATCATTGCAATTTCAATCAAGGAAAAGAAAAAGCTTCAAGACATTCAGTGACTGATCTGGTCCTACAGTTAGTAAGAGACAGATTTGAGGATTTAAAATATATCTTCTAGCACCAAGTTCAATGTTCTTTCTCCCAATCCAAATCTAGCTCCCAAATCCTTTATGAAAGACATTATCCTGTATGCCTGAATTTAATATTCAGTTTCAGTGATGTTAAATAGAAGAGAATGGAAGTGGCCACTTACAAATAAAATAAAATGTTACTTTACTCCTTATCTTCCCCTGATTTTAAATCCTAGAAGTAATGTAGCAGAAAATGTTGATGGTCTTTGTTTAAAATAGTCATGTAATAAGTAGAAACAATAATGTAGCAATCTCTAAAATGAGTTATTAAATGATGAAAGGTATTTGGCATTTAAAAATGTTTAAAGAAAGAAAAGACAAAGAAAAGTATATTTAGGATAAAATATCCCTGTGAAAATAAAATTTCATTAAAAAAGAGAAAACAGCAGACTCGTTATCCTCTCATAACTGATTTCTTCTGGGGAAAAAAAAAAGATAAAGTTGACGTTGCTGTTTGTCAAAATATTTTTTTTCACAATTCCATAATATTAACATAATTTTTCTCTGAATGAATCATCATGGAAATAGTGACGGTGGTGATGATGATAATGATGAAGAAGAAGGTAGTGATGACAATACCAATGCTAAGTAATAGTAATTAACTACTTGACATGGCCATGTAACAAGAATTATGCAAAGAGCTTCATCTAAACAAGGAGGAGTTACAATTATTATCACTATTTTAATGAGCAGGGAAAGGAGTCAGAGAGATGAAGTCACTAGCATAGGTTCACTGCCCCAGCAAGCAAAAACACTAGATTCAAACCCATACACCTGACTTCAGATTTCCTCTTTTTCATGTGAATCAAGAGTTGTGTGTAAAACACCACCACACAAACAAAATCAAATCTTCACTCACGAATTATCATAACCTAAATTGAGATAGTTAAGCAAAGAAACTTAGCAAAAGCTTGAATCATTAGAGTTTTAATCTAATTTTTTCTGTACATTTGTTATATAGAAAAGACATGATCACATATTACATTGAAAGTTAATGGTAATGATTGTATTATAATTATGAAATTAGGTCATTAATTAAAACTTCCAAAAGTTTGTAGTACATTTTACCAAAAGTGTTACCTCAAGAAACTTTTAAGATTAATTAATTATATCAACTGGCTAGAATATATTTTTTCTTTCCCTGACATAAAAAAATCAAAAAAATCTAACTGCATTTTTATTAATTCTTTAAGACATGGTCTAATTTTCACTGCCTTATACAGTTTTTTAAAACGCTACAGCTGTATTCAACAACACTGCATTTAATTTCCCATCATTCATTGTACCTAACTCCATTACAGCATTTATGCTTTTCATTGCTTTCTTAAAGTACACATGTAACCATCATGCTCTACTAGTGTATAAACCAGGTAATTTTGAAATAGGAACCTTATTATTTATTTGGCATTCTCAGGGCTTACCATAGTGTGAATTCTATATTAGATTCCTAATTAATACTAATTAATTTACAATTAGGCCCCAAACGGAGCTTTTCACGAAGTAGATGCTTTAAAATAGTTGATATTATTTCTTTTCTCTTAATTTCATTGTATATTTTATATCCTTTACAACATGGTGTTCAAAGAGAGGTATTAATATATACTTAACTGCCTTAAATTATAGTTTTTAAAACATACAAAAGGTCACATGAGGAAAATACTTTCAAATCTAAAATCGCTTTGAATTAGAACCAAAAAAAAAAAAAAAAAAAAAAAAAAAAAAACCACCGGGGACTGTTGTGGGAGGAGGGGGAGGGATAGCATTAGGAAATATACCTAATGCTAAATGACGAGTTAATGGGTGCAGCACACCAACATGGCACATGTATACATATGTAACAAACCTGCACGTTGTGCACATGTACCCTAAAACTTAAAGTACAATAATAATCAAAACAAAAAAACCCAGCAGAACTTAATACCTGTATTGATAATTTGAAAAAGGTCAGTTAAAACCTCAAACACAGATTTTTTATTACTGTTTTGCCTTTTGCCTACAAAAAAACATTATGTGGCCATGCTCTGAAAAATGCAACTAATTTCATTGGACAGCATTTATTCTTTCAAAGTTTTTCCATGCATGGTTTACCTCCTCTCAAGAAGTTTAGAAGAAAGGCAGTGAAAAAACACAACAGTAGAAGGTTTACCACATGATGAAAAAAACACTAATAATGCTAATTTCTTCAAATTCTGAGAAAAAGTGTCATGAGAAAAAATGTTTATATAAATTTTCCATGTATTTTTTTGACTTATATTCTCCACCTTCTGTGTCTACATCTTCACAATGAGGTCTAGAGATACATAGGTTAATTTTAAATAAACTGAAATAGTACTATTTATTAAACAGTGTAACTCACATTTTTCATGTAGATTTTTGCATTTAATAGCATATATCTTAATTTGCATAAATCCAAGAGTAGTGAACTATCTGAAAAAAAACTATTTACAAGATATGAACAGACATTTGTTAGAATTTGGATTTTTAAAAATTGGGTATGGTTGTGTGTTTTGTCATAATTTAGTATGTAATTCCCATGGGTCAAAAATTAGGTCATGTTGAAGTAGTAAGTTTAGTGAAAAATTACTATATTTAAAAAATTTGTGTAAAATCCCTGTGAAGCTTTAAGTCCAAATAGCAAGTTAATGCATACCAGAATGTTTTGATATAGGAAACAAAGATATAGAAAGCATACTCAAATTATATGCTTGATTCTTCACTTTCTAAGGATTTCGTTGACTACTATGTATGATTCTACTTAGAAAAATATGATTTCTGTAACCTTAAGCATTTTCTCATCTCAACCAAAGTGCAATCAATTGAGCTATTAGGTGTGTGCACACTACCCAAAAAGCTATTTGATATTCTTTGTAGCTATTTATTTCTTCATGAAAGCCATTCTGAAAGTCCTGACAAGCTTTGGAGTGATTAGATACTGGCTGTAGTTTCTCATTTCAGCTGGATCAATAACCTGTACATATGACGCGATTCTAAGACCCCGTGGTACCCCTCATGCTGATCGTGCAATTCAAAGTTCATGACTAATACATCAATTACTATGAAACAATGTGAAATAAAAGTTTTATGGCTATTCTTAGAGAAGTGTTAGATTAGTTGACAGCAAAATAAAAAAAAATACTGTTTTAACAGCCTGAGCCTTATTAAAATCTAAATAAAGTACCTATATTTACAATAAAAAAGTGTAAAAAACCCCACACACATTCAAACAACGTCTGTTAAATACTGGATGCAAAATAGAGAAACTACATTTGATGGCTCTAAAGTCACTTAATTTAATTTGTAGAAAGAAGCTTAAAATAAAGGAGAAATTTTCATCTGAATTTAAATATTTAGTCTTCCAGTAGATTAAGGAAAGTGTGCTGGCAAATGAGCCTCCCCAGAAGCTAGAATACTACAAGCAGGAATTTTGCAAAATGTGATTTCTCTGACAAAGCTAATAAACTGCAGGTAGGGCACATTCCAGGACTGAAAATACCCTGAACAGAATCTTCAGATGGGGCAGCGTCCCATCCATTTACTCCAACTGTGCCAAGATATTACAGATCTGTGTGTATCAAAAGAGAATGCATACCATCCATGGTTTTTTTGCCACCAGCCACAGTGGGGGATGACATCAACTTCAATAAAATTACAAAAAACACTAGGTAAGAAAGAAAAGGATTGGAAAAATCACTGCTGGATTTTATTATGATTCTTGAATCCACAGGACTTAAATTCTGAGTTTTCTGGAAAGGCAGCAATTTTATCTGTAGCAACATTATTTACAGCTGACTACTTCCATCATCGTCTAAAAGGTTGTTCACTTCCTCTATTCCTGTTTTTAGAATGCAGCACACTTTCTGGCACATAAGATATATTTATATCCATGTCTATGTCTCTGTCAATGTCTACAACTATATCTATACATAGATATCCTTCTATATAGAAATATACAACATAGATATATATCTACATCTATATCTAGAAAATACAGCTTTGGAATAAATAGCTACATATTATGCAAAATATACAAAATATAGAGGCATACATATCTAAATATATAGATACATGCATAAATATTATAAATATAAATATAAAATTGTGATTGCTTAAATAATAATTTATGCTATTTGAAGAAGCATTCCTCAGTAACTTTTTAAGAAACACAAATTAGTCAACAACACAGTATACCATAGTCCCTCCTCATCTGCGGTTTTACTTTCTGCCATTTCAGTTACCAGAAGTGAACCTCAGTCCAAAAATAGCTGAGTACACTTCAATATAATATTTATAGAGAGAGACCATTTTATTATACTACATTATCCTTTTTCTTTTATTATTGTTGTTGTTAATCTTTTACTGTGCCTAATTTATAAATTAAACTTTATCCTAAATATGTAGTCATAGGAAAAAACATAGTGTATATAGAATTCAGTACTACCTGAGGTTTCAGGTATCCACTGGAGGTCCTGAAATATATCCTCTTTTGATAAGGGGTGATTGCGAATGTATTTTGGGGGCCTACGAATTTGACAAAAGTGGAATGGAGGACAATTAACGCTAGCAAGTACCATGAAAATGCCATTCATTAATTATGCCGCTTCAGAAACAACTTGATGATAAGTATATAAAACGTGGAGAGAGCCATGTTCTCTTCTATTCACTAATTGTTCCATCAAGTAATTATTCTAAAAGATATATAAATCTTTTAGGTATAAGAAAAGGTTTATTGCAGAGATGTTTATGAAATCATCATTTATATGCCAAGACTTGGAAACAATCTAACTAGCCAATTCTGTTATGAGCGTTTGATAAATTACAGTATATATACACAATACGTTTGTATATAGCCGTTAAAATAATGAACATTAAAGTTGTTAGTGATATGAGAAACAGTTTAAATAAGTTTTTGAACAAATTATAGTCAGACAAAATTATAAATATTTTGATATATATCTGTCAATGGCAAAAAGTTTTGAAAGAAATATAATTTTTTTCCTGGATGAAGATCAGTGGGTAATTTTTCTCTTTCTTTCTCCTTTGTTTTTACCCTTTTAATCTACCCGAGTCCCTCACATTTTCCGCAGTGGTATGCATTATTGTATAGTAGCATAATATGATTAGTATTCTATTGTTTTTAAAGGAAAATACATTGCCATGAAGAATAGTACTAAGTACTGTATGCTAGGCATGGTGAATAAAACTGGATGGGTTTTTGTCCTCATGAATTGTATAGAGTTGTCTAGAATCCAAAAGTTAAATATTCATGCTGGCTAGGGAATAATGATTCAGAAACCCGTATTAATGCCTTGAGGCTGTTAGGGAAGAGAATGTCCTCTGTGGCCTGTTCTTGGGAGTAGGTAGGGAAAAGGGGAGAGCCTGGAACCCATGGATCAAGTTTCTGAGGAGCTGAGGATGGGTCAAACCGGGCCAGGGAACAACTTGGTCTCTGTTCAGGACCTTGGCTTTGGCCTGAGAGCCAGAAAATCTGCATAAGTTCTGAATAGAGGAATGATAAAGATGATTTCAAGGATGAACTAAGCTTGGTACAAGGAGACCAATGAGGAAGGTAGCACAGCCATCCAGGTGTATTAGTCCAGGCTTGCACCTGAGAATGAGTAATTTACAAGAAAGGAGGTTTAATTGGCTCATGGTTCTGTGGGCTGTACAGGAAACATGGTGTCAGCATCTGCTTTAGTGGAGGCCTCAGGAAGCTTCCAACTGTGGCAGAAGCAGGAGCAAGAAAGAGAGAGAGGTGCCACATACTTTTAAATGACCAGCTCTCCCGAGAACTCACTATCAGGAACCAGCACCAAACCATGAAGGATCCATCTCCATGATCCAAACACCTCCCACCAGGCTCCACCCCCAGCATTGGGGATTATAATTCAACGTGAGATTTGGGTGTGGACAAATATCCAAACTTTGTCACCAGGTAGTAAACAAAGTTGAGTTAGTTTGGACTTGTTCTTGAAAGAGTAGCATGATTTGGGTTTACAAAAGTTAGAGTTGTCTCTACTCAACTATGTGACTGTGGGAAATTCCAAAACATTGATCAGCCACACCCCTCATGTATAAAGTAGACATGATAATGTTACCTGTTTGATAAGGTCGTTGTGAGGAGTAAACAACATAATTTGTACAAAACATTTATCACAGATCTGGACACCTCTTCAGTGTTCAATGTGAATGATTTTTACTACCTAGGTGGTAGTAAAAATATAGAGAAGTATATGAATATAAACAAATTTTAGGGGATGAAGTGAAACTGGGAATGTGTGAACTATGGGAGGCGATGGGAGGAAGTGCTCAGAAATATGTGTAATTTGTGGAACTAGAAAGATAATGGCAGCATTCCTTGAGAAATGATAAACAGGTTGAGAATCAGTTTCTGAAGAAAACTGGCTTGATTTTTGAGTATGCTGAACTTAAAGTCATTCTGTGATGTCATGTGGAGGTGTTTGAAAAATGGTGGCATCTCCAAGTATATTAGAGGCCCCTTGGGACATAGAGCTGTCAGTCAGGGAGACACCAGGCAGAAGTTGAGGTCTTGGGTCCAGGAGATCACCTAAGGTGAGCCAGATAGAGGAATAAGGCCAGAGACCTGGGACCAAAGCATAGAGACTTGCAAAACCTCATGGCGAGGGTAAAGTTTGTGCCACCAAAGCACACGGGCAATGACATTGCTGATTGGGTTGACAGCAGTTTATATCCTCTGATAAAGATGAAAGCTCAATAACAGCCAGTGGAGAATAGGCTGGAAAAAGGAAAGAAGGCTCTCCAGGAAAATCTGGTTCTGCTTTTAAAGGGAAAGTGAGACACAGAGTGGAGGAGAGAAGGGAAACTTGGGCAGGGGGACAGAGGTCCTCAGTTCCTTGGCCAAAATCTTAGAGGTAGATATGTTTCTGAGTTAAGAAATGTTCAGTTCTGTGAAAGTAACACAGAGCATAGAGAATGTGTCATATTCTGTTAGTCTGTAACATCCCTGCAGGTAGACCCAAAAGGCAAAGCTCCACCTCAGCCAGCCTCTAGCTCACCCCTCGCTCATTGTAATTAAAATAGATGTCTATTGAGGAGGCAGTCTGTCCCTTAGCAATTGACTTTCTTCACAGGAATTAGAAAAAAACTACTTTGAATTCCATATGGAACCAAAAAAGAGCCTGTATAGCCAAGACAATCGTAAGCAAAAAGAACAAAGCTGGAGGCATCACAATGCGTGACTTCAAACTATACTACAAGGCTACAGTAACCAAAACAGCACAGTACTGGTACCAAAACAGAAATATAGACCAATGGAACAGAACAGAGACCTCAGAAATAACACCACACATCTATGACCATCTGATCTTCGACAAACCTGACAAAAACAAGCAATGGGGAAAAGAGTCCCTATTTAATAAATGGTGCTGGGAAAACTGGCTAGCCATATGCAGAAAAAAGAAACTAGACCCCTTCCTTACACCTTATACAAAAATTAACTCAAGATGGATTAAGGACTTAAATGTAAAACCAGAAACCATAAAAACCCTAGAAGAATACCTAGGCAATACCATTCAGGACACAGGCATGGGAAAAGACTTCACAGTTAAAACAACAAAAGCAATCACAAGAAAAGCCAAAATTGACAAAAGGGATCTAATTAAACTAAAGAGCTTCTGCATCACAAAAGAAAATAGCTAGCATCAGAGTGAACAGGCCACCTACAGAATGGGAGAACATTTTTGCTATCTACCCATCTGACAAACGTCTAACATCCAGAATCTACAAGGAACTTAAACAAATTTACAAGAACTAATCAAATAGCCCCATCAAAAAGTGAACAAAGGATATGAACAGACACTTATCAAAAGCAGACATTTATGCGGCCAACAAACATAAAGCTCAACATCACTGGTCATTAGAGAAATGCAAATCAAAACCACACGGAGATACTATCTCATGCCAGTCAGAATGGCAATTATTAAAAAGTCACGAAATAATAGATGTTTGTGAGGCTGTGGAGAAATAGGAATGCTATTACACTGTTGGTGGGAGTGTAAATTATTTCAACCATTGTAGAAGACAGTGTGGCGAATACTCAAGGATCTAGAACCAGAAGTAGCATTTGACCCAGCAATCCCGTTACTGGGTATATATACCCAAAGGATTACACACCATTCTAATATAAAGACACAGGCATGTGTATGTTTATTGCAGCACTATTCACAATAGCAAAGACTTGGAATCAACCCAAATGTCCATCAATGATAGACTGGATAAATGTGGCACATATACACCATGGAATACTATGCAGCCATAAGAAAGAATGAGATCATGTCCTTTGCAAGGACATGGATGAAGCTGGAGGCCATCATTCTCAGCAAATTAACACAGGAAGAGAAAACCAAATACTGCATGTTCTTACTTATAAATGGGAGTTGAACAATGAGAACACATGGACACAGGGAGGGGAACATCACACACCAGGGCCTGTCGGGGTGGGGGTCAAGGGGAGGGAGAACATTAGGACAAATACCTAATGCATGCAGGGCTTAAAACCTAGATGATGGGTTGATAGGTGCAGCAAACCACCATGGCACATGTATACCTATGTAACAAACCTGCACGTTCTGCACATATATCCCAAAAGGTAAAGTAAAATAGAATATATATAATAAAAATAAATAAGTTAAACATGTGTTTGAAATTTTAAAAAAAGAACAGATGTGTCACCTTCCTTCACCTCACAAATCTCTAATGAAAGTGCCCTACTTGTGGACAAGGAGGGTAAACAACATGGTGCTGTCTGCCTGCCACCCAGGTCTGGCTACCGGCCACCCACTGCCTCTGGGCTCACAGTTTCTAGTGGTGGTTAGATCTGAGACCCCCACTGCTGCTGACTTCATGGCTTGTCCCCGTGTTACCTTCTATGGGGACAGCTTCCTTGTTGGGCTCCTCTCATGATAACTGTGTGCTGATTTTGTCGGGACTCCAGGCTGCCGACATCTCTGTGTCTGTCTTGTAGGTATTCTGCCTTGGGACATGATCTGATTCGTTTAGGTTGTACAGGCTCTCACATTCACAAGTCCACCTTCCCTAACCAGTACATAAATATACTCCATCGTAACTCATATTAGAACACAAAACCAGAAACTCACTTTCTGAACCCTCTCTACCCCCCAGCTCCTACCTTATTTCTGTGTTCCCTTCAACTTTTAGAAAATACTTGCTCTCCTGACATCCTTTCCCGAAACCTTAGCTAATTCCTTATCATGTGGGTTTCTACTCAAATGTTACCTCTTCACAGCAACATCAGAGACCAGTCTATCCAAAACCCCCGCCCAGATCTCAGGCACTCCTTACTTTATTCCCTTCTCTTCATTAAGTTTCCTCAGAGTGATATTATATTTTTATTACTTGCTTTGTGTTTGGAGATAGAACATAGATCCTCCCAAAATAAGGGATATGTAGCTAAAGCACGTTTTATTTCTTTAAAAACACAAAGTAACTCCAGTTGATATCAAGGGAACTGCTAAACATATTTATTTGAAAAGCAGTAATCATCATATATTTTAGTGAGACATTTTTGCCTTAATGCTATTTTACATATTTGCCTATCCCTTATCCTAAAGGAATTTTCAATACCCTATCCCAACTTTCCACAAATCCTTAGGAACATATGTTCTTACAGTCACTTTTGGGTCCAACTTCATGGCTGGCCCAAAAACTTAATCTCACTTCCCATCCCACATCAATTCTTATTGCTGCAATGTGACATAGATGTAGAATGCGGTCCCTATTTCTTTATCTTTTCCCCCAAAATTTCTAAATCTGTGAAGAACCATGCCAAACAAATGTGTGCCTAGGAGGAAGAGATTTCACTAACGTGTGTGACTGACGGAGGGCATTGTTCTGGGCCTGCGCAGAGTGCGTGCTGGTACAGCCTGGAAGGATGAGGGATCTTAAGCCCGGGCTCCAAACCTCCACCAAGAGGCGACAAGATTAACCCAACAATCTGGAGGGACAGTTCAGCTTCTGGGGATTCCCCTCCCTCTTTCTCTGTGAGATTGTTTCCTAAATAAACTGCCTGCCTCAAGTTTGTGTCTCAGGCTCTGCTTTCAGAGGAACCCAAAATAACAGAGAAACCACACAACAACACAGATGCTAATATTATGTATTCACATTTAGCCACTCACTTCTAAAATGTTCTCACGGCTCGAATTTTTCTGTGGTCTGTGTTCTCTTGTGGGTCTGCCCACCCATGTCTCTTCCTCATCCTGCCTCCTCAAACCCCGAAACTCTTCCTTTTGACTGTTACCCTCGGATTTACCTCAGAAATACAATATCCACTGGACAGTAGAAGAGGGCAGTGTTCCCTTCTCCCTCCAGCACCAGGTTTCCCAAAGCAAGCCTAAAGATATACGGAGGTACCAATGAAGCCAAAGGCTCACCCAACGCAGGTCTCAGCTTCCAGAAGCACAGAAACCACACAGATATTTTGAAACTCTATCACGGCCTTTCTTCCTCCTCCCTCGGTCTCCCAAGAGGAAGACAATGTCATGGAGTTTTATTTTCTAATTTACATGGATTACAGTACTCTCTAAGAAAGCACAAGCTAATGCCTGTTTGGTTTCATGTAACAATAACTTTTCTTTGTGATACAAACATGCTTGCCTGTGAAATGAACAAAACAAAATGTACATTGAGGAAAATTTATTCAAGTTTTTTTAATAGAGGTATATCAGGAAGCAACTAGGAGTACATCTGAATATTTATACAATAACAAGTAAACAAGAATAAAGACATTAATTCTAAGAATTGTGAGGGGTACAGACAGATGAAGATGGCCTGGTCAAACCCAGAACACAAGAATGAAAGAGAGCCACATAAGACTGAGTTAGGGAACGTGGGCAAATATACAATAATAAATTACTATTTCTTGTAAATATAGATGCAATTATAAACTCAAAACCTGGTACTGATGGTATTTTTCAATATCAAGAATAATGCATAAATCAGAAAATAACATATCATTTAGAAAAAAATGAATTAAAAAGGTTGACAGTTCTTAAAAACGATGATAGGAATAATGGCAAAGTCCTTTAAGGGCCTGTGACTAGAACTAGGTCAGAATGAGACACTTGCGGCCGCCTTGACCCTGGGTGTGGACTAAGGTATCGTAAGGTTTAGAATTCTGAGATCAGGTTAGAATCGAATTTTAAAGAAGAATAAAGAAAACACTGTGGTATTTGGTCAAATTGGGCAGCAAAAAATCCATGAAATATTGGTGTGTGTGTGTGTGGCTGCTATGGACAGAGAATACATTCGCAGACATGATCCAGACTAACCACATTAGCAAATGAAAACACTGAAAACGGCAGGAACTAGTCCTTGTTGGAAGGTTGTTTCACAAGTCATGCCTGTTTGTGTTTGCATTTATTTATCTATTATAGAACTTGACCTTCCTCACTAATTAACACCTGATGGCAATTTCAAATGGGACTCCATACAGATCTTTCCAGGAGGTGATTTTAAAGGTATTCCTTAGGCTCTATAAAGAGATTCTAAACCATCTACATGAATACATTTTTACAAACTCTCTGTACATATTTGGCCACCTGCCTTCTTGTTGCACTGCCTATTTTCACAGTCCTGGCATATAGCAGTGCATATATTAACATAAAAGAGCATGTCTGTAACTCTGACATGGTGTATATTTTTTCTCCTGTAATTTTTTTTTCCATATTGGTTCGGATGATTATACCTATTTATTTTTCAAAATTCAGAGTTTATTTTAAAGTGTGAAGTTTATTTTCACACTTCTGATCGCCAGAGGAAGAGGAAAGAGAGTGTCACACATCAGACATTCAAATCCAGACATTATGCAATCACAATGACAGGGATTAATAAAGATTAAATTGGTTCCCACTTAAAAAGTCCTAGCTCTTCAGCAATACCATTGCTACGCTTTGAAATGTGCTTTGTTGTTGTGTTGCACCTTGCTCTCCGTGTTGGCAGTTTGTTTTCATAAAAGTGTTCTCTAGCTACTATTTTTCAAGAAGCTACAGCTGGATAATATGATTTATGAGGCAAAGTTTTAAACATATCAGTGGGAAAATATCATCCCTATTCAAATGGCCACTTTGTTGGGATTGCTTTATTTATTTATTTTGGGCATTATTAGTTGTATTTTTTAAAAAATACGATTTATATTAAAAAAGGCTTTATAATACTATTTCACACATTGTTGTATATTAAAGATTTTATCAAATAAGTTGTCTTCATGGGACTATGTGATTTGTTGTTGTTGAGATGGAGTCTGATGCTGTTGCCCAGGCTGGAGTGGAATGGCAGGATCTCTGCTCAATGCCGCCTCCGCCTCCTGGGTTCAAGTGATTCTCCTGCCTTAGCTTCCCGAGTAGCTGGGATTACAGGCATGCACCACCACACCCAGCTAATTTTTTGTATTTTAGTAGAGACGGTGTTTTGCTATATTGGCCAGGCGGGTCTTTAACTCCTGAGCTCAGGCAGTCCACCTGCCTTGGCCTCCCAAAGTGCTGGGATTACAGGCATGAGCCATCGTGCCTGGCTGATCTTTTTCTTCTTCTTTTTATTTTTTTTAACTTATCAAATCATCACTTATAAGAACAATTTATTCAAACAACTTCTCACCCCCTATTCCCAACGTGGCCATTTGAATGAACTATCCAACTATTCCTTTTGGTTGAGTCAACACAGGGCAAGCTGCTACGAAGGCTCTAGGGTAAAGGGGTGGTTAATAGAGTAAGCAAACAAGGGATAATAGGAATGCCAACAGATGTAAATTTTCTTTGCCTTCTTAAATAAGTAGTTCAATTCACTGCATATTAGTTGAGGTTCTATGACTCAACCTTGGCCTGTGAACCAAATAATTACCTAGTGTTTCAAAACAAGGGAAAAAGAGCATCAGTATATTCCAAATGAAATGTGTATTAGTTTCCAGTAGCATATCTGTACACTAAAAATGAGCTACCCCCCAAAAAATCAAGAAAATAATCCCATTTACAATAGCATAAACAAAAGTTCTTAGGAATAAATCTAACCCCATAAAGTGAAGATCTTACAATAAAAACTGTAAAACATTGATGAAAAAAAGGAAGAAGACAAAACTAAATGGAAATATACTCTATACCTATGGATTGGAAGAATTAATAGTATTACAATGTCTATACAACACAAAGTGATCTACAGATTCAATGCAAGCCCTATCAAAATTTTCATGATGTTTTTTGCAGAAATAGAAGATAAATTTTAAATTTGTATGGAGTTACAAAGGACTCCAAATAGCCAAAGCAATCTTGAGCAAAAAGAACAAAGCTGGGGACATTATACTACCTGATTTCAAAACATATTACAAAGACATAGTAATCAGTACAGCATGGTACTGGCATAAAAACAGACACATAGACCACTGGGGCAGAATGGAGAGCCTAAAAGTAAATCCATACACATGTTGTCAGTTGATCCTTGACAAAGGTGTCAACTCACAAGAGGAAAAGGACAGGCTCTTCAATAAATGGTGTGGGAAAACTGGAGATTGACATGGAGAACAATGAAATTGGACCCTCCTCTTATCCTGTATAAAAAAATTAACTCAAAATAGATTAATGACTTAAATGTAAAAGAAAATGTGCTAGAAAAGCTTATTTACATTTGTCTAAGCCATGATTTTTTGGCAATGACTCCAAAAGCACAGCAGAATTAACTAGCTTTAAAAATAAAAAAGGAAGCCGTGCCATTTGTGACAATGTGAATTTACCTAGAGGACATAATGTTAAGTGAAATAAGCCAGGTACAGATACACAAATATTTCCTGATATCACTTATATGTGGACTCTAAATGAACTGAAGTCATAGAAGAAGAGAATAGAATGGTGGATACCAGGGGCTGTGGGGTGGGATGGGGAGAGTAGAAATGGAAACATGTTGATCAAAGAGCACAAAGTTTCAAGTAGAAAGGATGAATAGGTTCTAGAGATCTCTTGTTACAGCATGGCAACTGCAGTTAATACTAATCTGTCACATTCCTAAATGCTGGGAGAGTAGATTTTAAATGTTCTCAGCACACACAAAAAAAGATAAGTATATAATATGATGAAAATGTTAATTAGTATGATCTAATCATTTCACAGTATATACATACATCAAAACATTATATTATAAACCATAAATACATATAATTTTGTCAATTTTTCCTTAATAAAACCAGGGAAAATAAATTTAAAATAAAAAGAGCATCTAACAACAAAACAACATAAACAAAGATATCTAGGTAGTACATTCCCATGATTAGCACTAGCGTTCTCTATTTTCTTATCTTATTGACTTTATTGGCTTTCCTGAAATTATTTAACCTTGATATAGTGCATTGTCAGCAGCTAAGAATTATTCATATATAAATATATATGTATTATACTACTATAAGTTATTTATGTAGAAATATATTGATTTTATAATATTATTTTAAGATTTCCATTGCTGCGGTCATTTTCATCTTACAGAAACAAGGAAACAATATGTATGCTGCCTTCATTCAACAAATTTGCACTGAGTTTTTTCTGGGTGTCAAAAGCTGGGGATGCCATAGTGAGCAAGAGAGGCCCAGAGTTATCCTTTCAATAGGCAAGAGAGAGTAGGGTTTGGGTGTGCTTTCTGAGGTCAGACTACTGACCTCAAATCCACTTCTGTAAGTTGCAAGATTCCTACTTGGGCAAATCACTCAACTTTTCTTGTGCTTTGGCTTTTAAATTTCTACAATTTTAATGATGGTGTTGCTAACAGTAGTCATTCCTCCTTGAAAGAATTGTTGCCATGATTAAATGAGTTAATATATGTACAACTACCCTAGCACAGGCTAGCTCTTACCATTTTGCAAAAGGCAGAGGAGAGTTTCATTAATAAAGGCAACCTCTTCATTGTACTCTTTGTTGTATTTTTCCAAT
The DNA here is from genome assembly GCF_029281585.2 of Gorilla gorilla gorilla. NCBI lineage: Eukaryota > Metazoa > Chordata > Mammalia > Primates > Hominidae > Gorilla > Gorilla gorilla. The sequence continues at coordinate 119,175,525 of NC_073238.2, forward strand.
CTGGATTCTGGATCATTTATGGTGTAGGAGGATGAGGAAAAGAGAATAGGCCTAGATGGGAAAAATGGTAAAGAATATGGAGAGGAACAGATGGGAGAAAACAGAAAAGAGTGAGTGAGAGAGAGAGAGAGAGAGAGAGAGAGAGAGAGATTGAGACTAGGATTGGGAAGATAGTTGGAAATGAAAAGGTTTTGGAGCAGTTGTAAGATACAAAGATTTGGGCAAAGAAGAAAGAGGATGTTATGAATATTTCCTAAGAGATATAATTTGAGTTTTCTTGAGTTTGCAACAATCTTTTATATGCAAAAGTAGCTATCTTTTTGCTGATTAAATTATCCTTGTTTGTTGGACACTGAGTGATAGTGGGAGCCCCAGGATTTTTGTAAGTTGAATATTTCTCAATAAACTATGTATTGAAAGAACATACCTCAATATAATAAGAGTCATCTATGACAGACCCGCAGCCAACATCATACTGAGTGGGCAAAAGCTGGAAGCATTCCCCATGAAAATCGGCACAAGATAAGGATGCCCTCTCTCATTACTCTTAATCAACATGATACTGGAAGTCCTGGCCAGGGCAATCAGGCAAGAGAAAGAAATAAAGGCATCCAAATAGGAATAGAGGAAGTTCAACTATCCCTGTTTGGAGACAACATTATCCCATATCTAGAAAACCCCATAGTCTCAGCCCAAAAGCTCCTTCAGCTGATAACTTCAGCAACGTCTCAGGATACAAAATTAATGGGCAAAAATCACCAACATTCCTCTACAGCAACAACAGTCAAGCTGAAACCCAAATCAGAAAGGCAGTCCCATTTACAATTGAGACACACACCACACACACACACACACACACATACACAACACCTAGGAATGCAGCTAACTAGGGAGGTAAAAGATCTCTACAAGGAGAACTACAAAATACTGCTCAAAGAAATCAGAGATGACACACAAAAAAATGGAAAATCATTTCATGCTCATGGACAGGAAGAATCAATATTATTAAAATGGTTATATTGCTGAAAGCAATTTATGGACTCAAAGCTATTTCTATTAAACTGCCATTGACATTCTTCAAAGAACTAGAAAAACCTATTTTAAAATTCATATGGAACCAAACAAGAGCCCAAATAGCCAAAGCAATCCTAAGAACAAAGCTGGAGGCATCATGCTACCTGACTTCAAACTATACTACAAGGTTACAGTAACCAAACAACATGGTACTGGTATGAAAACAGACACATAAACCAATGGAACAGAATAGAGAACCCAGAAATAAGGTCGCACACCTACAACTATCTGATCCTTGACAAACCTAACAAAAACAGGGGAAAGGATTCCCTATTCAATAAATGGTGCTGGGGTAACCAGCTAGCCATATGCAGAAGATTGGAATTGGACCCCTTCCTTACACCATATACAAAAATTTAGCTCAAGATGGATTAAAGATTTAAATGTAAAACCCAAAGTTATAAAAACCCTGGAAGACAACCTGGGCAACACTATCCTGGACATAGGAATGGGCGAAGATTTCATGAAGAAGACACCAAAAGCAATTGCTACAAAAGCAAAAATCAACAAATGGAATCTAATTAAACAGCTTCCGCACAGCAAAGGAAAGTATCAACATAGTGAACAGACAACCTACAGAACTGGAGAAAATTTTTGCAAACTATGCATTGGACCAAGGATTAATGTCTAGCAACTATAAGGAAGTTAAATTTACAAGAAAAAAACCACCCCATTAAAAAGTGGGCAAAGGACATGAACAGAAACTTTTCAAAAGAAGACATACATGCGGCCAACAATAATTTGAAAAAAGTGCAACATCACTGATCATTAGAGAAATGCAGATCAAAACCACCATAAGATACCACCCCATACCAGTCAAAATGTCTATTATTAAAAAGTCAAAAAATAACAGATGCTGGCAAGGGTGTGGAGAAAAAGGAATGCTTATACACTGTTGGTGGGAGTGTAAATTATTTCAACTATTGTAGAAGACAGTGTGGGTATTACTCTAAGACTTAAAAATAGAAACGCCATTTGACCCAGCAATCCCATTACTGGATATATACCCAGAGAAATATAAATTGTTCTAAGTGCACCAGCATGGCACATGTATACATATGTAACTAACCTGCACAATGTGCACATGTACCCTAAAACTTAAAGTATAATAAAAAAATATTATACCATTAAAAAAAAAGACACGCACCCGTACGTTCATTGCAGGACCATTCATAACAGCAAAGGCATGGAATCAACCTATATGCCCATCAATGGTAAATTAGATAAAGAAAATGTGTTACATATATGCCATTGGATACTATGCAGCCATAAAAAGAAAGAGATCATGTTCTTTGCAGGAACATAGATGGAGCTGGAGGCCATTATTTTTAGGAAATTAATTCAGGAACAGAAAATGAAATACTGCATGTTCTCACTTATAAGCCGGAGCTAAATGATGAGAACATATGGACACATAGAGGGAAACAACACACACTGGGGCCTATTGGAGGGTGGAGGGCAGGAGGAGAGAGAGGAAAAAATAACTAATGGATACTAGGTTTAATACCTGGGTGTCAAAATGATCTGTACAACAAATCCCCATGACACAAGATTACCTGTGTAACACACCTATATATGTAATCCTGAACTTAAAATAAAAGTTAATTTTTTAAAAAAGAGAGAATCTTTGAGTTGTAAAAGAGCTACCAGAGTTGAGTACCTAGAACAGCAGCAAAGCAGCTTAAAACCTGGCAACTGAATGTTCGGGTGAGGAAAGGTCTGTTATTTATTGAAAAATTTGCCTATACTTTTGTCTGCCTATTAGAGGTTGAGGTAATAAAATGGGTTGGCAAAGCTGAGGTTCCTTCAAAATGAGGCAGTGCCATCAGCATCCTCTGGAATTAAAAAAAAAATCATTCTGATAGTGCTGCTGAAAAAGTTGACCCACCGTACTTATTTGTCAATCTGAAAATTCCTAATGAAACACAAGTCTCCATGATTTGGGATCAAAGTTCTCTATTAGGCAAAAGTAGAAAATCTTATGGAATGCTCTTATGCACTCTATATTATTAGCACTCTATAAGACAGCAAAGACATGGAATCAACCAAAATGCCCATCAGGGGCAGGTTGGATAAAGAAATGTGGTACATATATGCCATAGAATACTATGCAGCCATAAAAAAGAATATGAATGGAGGACTTTGCAGCTGGAAATGGAGCTGGAGGTCCCTTAAAAATGAGGTGGTATGATCATCATTCTCTGGAATTAAAAATCATTCCTGGCCATGCACAGTGGCTCACGCCTGTAATCCCAGCACTTTGGGAGGCTAAGGCGGGTGGATCACCCGAGGTTGGGAGTTTGAGACCAGCCTGACCAACATGGAGAAACCCCATCTATACTAAAAATACAAAATTAGCCGGGTGCGGTGTCACATGCCTGTAATCCTAGCTACTTGGAAGGCTGAGGCAGGAGAATCTCTTGAACCCAGGAGGTGGAGGTAACAGTGAGCCAAGACTGCACCATTGCACTCCAGCCTGGGTGGCAGAGCCAGAGACTCAGTCTCAAAATAATAATAATAATAATAATAATAATTCCTGTTATAGACTATTGGAATGTAATATATTGTTCTGTTATCTAAACCTCATCTAAACAGAAGATATTCTTTTTCTCACTTAAGATATATTAAATGAAGATGGAGTTACATACATACTATAAAGGATGTTCTACCAATTGTTTAACTCTCGTTTACAGTATTGTCATAGTCAGAGATGCCTTTTTAGGGGCTTCTTTTTTTTTTTTTTAAGACGGAGTCTCGCTCTGTCACCCAGGCTGGAGTGCAGTGGCGCGATCTCTGCTCACTGCAAGCTCCGCCTCCTGGGTTCATGCCATTCTCCTGCCTCAGCCTCCTGAGTAGCTGGGACTACAGGCGCCTGCCACCACGCCCGGCTAATTTTTTGTATTTTTAGTAGAGACGGGGTTTCACCGTGTTAGCCAGGATGGTCTCGATCTCCTGATCTCGTGATCCACCTGCCTCGGCCTCCCAAAGTGCTGGGATTACAGGCGTGAGCCACCGCGCCCAGCCCTTTAGGGGCTTTTATTGTTGTTACTTTTTCATCTTAGAGCAACAAAACCAAAAAAATATGTCTTTATTCGTTCATTCAGCAAACATTTATTGGATACATTCTATGACCCAGAAATGTAGACATCACAGTAAATAAGACAGAGGGTTGCTTTCCTCATTGACTCTATATTCTGGAGAAGCTTACATTGTAGGCATCAGAATGATACCATTCCTACTCTGGTTATTTATTAATTTTTAGTCAAATCAGAAAACTATGGTAGAGTATTTATAAAGAAAAATCTGATTTAATTAAGTTTATGAACAGTCTCTGCTCACCACATCTGATTACTTCCATCTTTATCCCAGGTTCTCAGCTAGATCCTGACTTCCTCATATTGGCTTTCTGTTTCCTTTGCAAATTATCCTCATCCACCTCAACTTGCCTGACATGGTTAACTTCATTTATTTATATTTCTCAGTGCCTTTAAAGGTGAATGTCTTAAAACCTAATAAAATAAATCAATATAATATTCATGCATGAAATTATCATTCCTTCCAAAGGCAATTGCACTGAAAAGAAAAAAAAAACTCTTAGGGGATATAATATCTATACACTTAGGACTGGGTTTCTAATAAAAGATGTTTTCCTCACTGTGGTCTGCCCTTATTCTAATATCCTATTTCTCCACATGTATCTAGTTTGAGCTGTGAAATGGTTTATTTTCATGACTGTACAATTTCTAGCAATTATTTGGATTGAGTTGTTGCATATATGGGTATCAATTGATAAACAAAAAAATAGTGTATGTGGAAGAATTTTTTACTAAGTGAACAGATTCAGGCAAATCCTGATTTTATGAATTTTGAAGTTTCCATCCTTTCCATGATTACCGGTGACTGGATGATTATTTTTCCTAAGAAGATTTGCATTGACCTTATTTCTAGATATTTTTTACTACTAAAGTAGAAGCTACTTAATGAATTGTTATACATTTCATGTGACCCTTCCTTTCACTCTTCAGACTTCCTACGACACATAGTAAGACTTTCAGAGTGAAGATCAATGTTAATTAACATGCCTGACATAAAAAGCATTATAATTTTCCGGATGTAAGAAGCTGAATGTGTATAGTGCTTACATTGTCATTTTGTTAACAGACTGATAAAGTATAGTTCAGACTTTCAGAAAGCCTTGACAAGAAGTCACCACAGTCAGCAAATTACATTATTATTGATAATGTTTCAAGCTATGCCCAAATGATGGGCTCAAACCAACTTTATATAAGGTAGCCCTCCTAATATAAAAAAGATTCTTTTCTATGTTTATTGACATATGTGATTCTATTGTTCTTCATATAGTTCTGATGTTGGATATTTTGAGAATGGTTTACCGTGACATCCTAGATCTTTATATTGAAAAACTCATTCATTTTATTTTAGTCAAAATGGCATGCACACTCATTTAAAGGACAGAGTTTAAGTACATGGTTTCTATGAGCCATTTCTGAATGACATAAAACTCAAGATGACCAAGATACCACTTTGATTATGATTATGGTCTTTGGATTCAGAATGCCTGTTTTGGAAAACTGGCTCTTCCAGTTAACTGTGTGACCACAGAGACGTTATGTAACCTCCCTCTGCCTCAGCTGCCTCCTTTGTAAAATACTTATGATAATAACAAAAGTTACCCCATAAACAAGTTACATGTGTGAATTCTCTAAAGTTGTACCTGGCAATATAAAAACTATATATTGGCTTATTATTATATATGATTATGGTTTTACATTATGGAGGCCTCGGTAGCAATTGGCCTGGATTCCTGGGTGTCATGTGAAACAGTATAAATATATTTTAAAAATTCATGAGTAGGCTTACTTAAAATACTCACTTCATTCATATTAGTTCCTGAAAACTCTGATGAGATGGGAGGAGCTACTTTTCCTTGCAAATGTCCCATCCACTCAAGCTACAGGCAGTAACTCTTACAAATTCTCAGTACAAGCCTCTCTTAAAATAATGCTTTCTTGTCTACATTTTAATTCTCTTTTACACACACTTGCACAATGAACCTAGCCTGAACTGTCCACTTCCTCCCATAGTATATGTGGCCACCATGAGAATGTACCTCACCAATCTCTAACTGCAGGAACATAAGCAGTCAAGGGCCCCAGCTACTGGGCTTGGAAATCCATTACTCCATTTGCACTGAGGCCATAACCCCCTTGGGCTGCTGCTGCACAGTGACTGAGTCCTGCAAGGACACTAAAGCAGAAACATTGCTGGGAAACACAGACTCCTCTGACGGCCAACTTTGGCTCAGGCACTTCATGACGGCCTTGCTGAGACATCTTTAGACAGAACATAACCATCCTTGCCTCCCTTCCTTCTTCATTCAGGATTGATCTGTACTGTGCTGGCTCAGCAGCTCTCAGCCGCCAGCCCTGTTTTCCCTCCCACAGGCAGGTCCACCTAATAAAACCCTTGCTCATCTGACCCTGCCTTGGCATCTGCTTCTTGGGGGACTGGGAATAACACAGTCATTGCTGGTCTAAGTGGCAGGAAATGGGCATGTTACACAGGGCTTTTAATGTGAACCTCCACAGTCATACTGCTAATAGGATTTGGCTCCTGTAGAGCCAGAGTAATTATCATCATCCCCTGTTTCTATGTCACCAATTGCTTTCAGTGTGTCCTCCACATGTGAATTAAGTTTTATGGAATCCACGAAAGAGTGAAATTGTAGATTACTGAAATGCTCTGTGTCATGCTTTAAAGAACAAACAAACACACAGCAAACCCAAAACACATGCAGGTACCCCAGCCAAGGCCTACTAAATAACCCAGGATGACACATGTATATATAGCCTACTTATTCCATATTTTTAAACTTCCTTTCAATGCTTTTTTTCTATTTCTTTTCATTCAATCATGCAATGAATAATTATTTTGCAGGAAATGATTTAATTTTTACTAAAACTAACACTTATTAGTTCAAGTGATCTTGCTGTTTCTTGAAAACAAAAAAGAAAACAAAACGCACATCCCCTGATTGTTCTTGGGCATGCAATAAACATAACACACATAGCAAATCAGAAATGTGTTCCTGCTTTTTCCCTCAAACCTGCTTGTCCCACAGTTTTCTTCTCAGTAGATTAAGCATTGATTTAACAAGCTAGAAATTTGGGTTTCATCTTTGAACCCTCTCTTTTACTCATTTCCCATAACCAAATCATCAACTCTTTCTCCTGCAGTTCACTTTTACTCCTGCCTTGGGGACTATCACATGGGTTTCCTGGACCAACTAATCGAAAATTACATTTCCTTTCATACAAAATCTCCTTATTCTGATTTTTGTTGTTGTTGTTGTTTTGAGATGGAGTCTCACTCTATTGCCCAGGCTGGAGTGCAGTGGCACAATCTTGGCTCACTGCAACCTCTGCCTCCTGTGTTCAAGCACTTCTCCTGTCTCAGCCTCCTGAGTAGCTGGGAATAAAGGTGCCCGCCATCATGCCCAGCTAATTTTTGTATTTTTAGCAGAGACAAAGTTTCACCATGTTGGCCAGGCTGGTCTCAAACTCCTGACCTCAAATGATCTGCCCACCTCGGCCTCCCAAGTGCTGGGATTATAGGTGTGAGCCACTGTGCCCAGCCATTCTGATTTCTTTATCTTTGCTTGTTTCACTTCCTGAAAATTTATTTATACTCTTTCTTTCTCCTTCTCCCACTACATTCTAAGCCTCATGAAAGGGTATATTTTTTCTATTTTATGCCCTGCTTTAAACCCAGCGCCTGGAATAGGCCTTATACTTACTAAGTACTTAATTATTTGTTAAATGACTGATTAAATGAATAAAATAATACAACTGAATTCTAAATCTAACACATGAAAATATTTATGTGTTAAATGTTAGAATCACCTACAGATATAGTATGCTTTTTAGAATTACATAAATCATCTATTTAGTGAAATTTAACTTATCAGAGTCCCTGGATCTCAGTGCCTAGATATGAATAAGATCAGCTTTAGCCCTGGTAATTCTAATTTGAAATATAGTCTACTGAGAAATGTTTAAGGAGTTGAAAAACAAGAGTAGACCTTTACCATTCATGATAGGATTCTTTAAGTTTAAAATTTATTTTTTGTTTAATATGTAAGTCACAAAATTGAGTCATAACCAGACTATTAAGTCCTATCTATTTTCAATGTTAAAATTTTAATTTTAATCATGTCTGTTGCTTAGTAATTAGATCATGTGTTAATGTCAAATTTTGCAAGTTCAGTATCAAATCCACATACTGCTATTCATGTGTGCGATATTGGTGACTCAGAAAATGCTTGGTGACTTCATCAAAATTAGGTCATAGTAACAACAATGACTCCTTACTGGATTTAGACCCCTTCCTCTTCCAGGATCAATTTCAGACACTCCTCTGTTTGAGGCAAATGGGTGCAGCTGGTTTTCAATTCTCCTTCCTACTACTTATTTCCCTAATCCCTAACCTTGGCTTCAGGCCCTTAATTGGTATTAGAACTTGCAAAAGACACAGAAAAACAAAAAATATTGCTTTCCTGGTAGTTTTGTGAGTGGGTTTTACGGACTGTGGACCTAGCAGGTGGTAGAGCCGGCTCTCTGATAGGGACCTTCGTGGGTTCCCTGGAGATTCCCCTTACTCTCTGGGTGTCCATCCAAGTTCCTTGACCCTCCGTTTTCCGTGTGGTTTTCCACCTTCCCCTGTCCTTGTGCATCCAGCAGCGATCTGCACTTCTTTCTGTTCTGGTTCTTTCCCTTTCCAGGCAACCCTGTCAACAGAGCCCAAGGGAACCACGTGTCAGTTCTGTGGGTGTCCTACTCTGGTTGCAAAGAAAATCAATGGATCTTTTATCCTGAGAAATTCTAGGAATTCAGTCCAATTTCAACATAGGAGTAAGTTTGCTTTTTCTGCAAAGCAATTGTTCAGCTGGTCTTCCACCCTCTAGATTTCACTGGTAGGAATTAAACCTTTTTCCAGCTCCCTTGATCACATTTAATTTCTCCAAGTAGCCTTATTAAATCCTTTCCTTTCAATAGTGGCTGGGATTGACAGCAAAAAAAAAAAAAAAGTAAAACATTACATCTTTTGAAAATCTCCTCTTGCCGTGTTGTGATCCATTTTTATAACCTTTATTGGACTGAGCAGTTCAAAAGTTGTAGAGTGGTTTCACTGATATTTCCTTTGTGATTGCTATATTTGGTCCATAATTCAGCATTCATTAGTTATATTTTGCCTTTACGGAAACTTTATTTTAAACATTATTTTATAATTTATTTTTGGCTTGTTGTTGATAAATATTACTTACTGGGAGGACTTTTGTCTTAAATATAAGAAAGCATAGTCCTAAATCTTTACACAGGCTGATGCCTTCTGGAATTCAGCAAATACTTATTGAGTATCATTTATGTGTTTAGCTATGTAATACTTATATAGAAATTTAAAGGAAGAAATACTAAATCTTATGTAAAATAACCATATAAATTATTTTAATATGCATGTCTACTCTGTTTCTACATATATTTGTATTCTATCAACTTTCTTTCTTTTTTATTTTTTTATTTAGAGACAGAGTTTCACCATGTTGGCCAGTCTGGTCTCGAACTTGAACTCCTCCTGGTCTCAAATGATCCTCCCACCTTGGCCTCCCAAAGTGCTGGGATTACAGGCATGAGCCACCACTCCCGACCTCCGTCAACTTTCATATTTAGAGAATATTCAAGATAAAAGCTATCTGATGCAGATATCAAAAATATTGAAACATTCACACAATTACTTTCCTCATTGCAACATTAAAATATTATCTCATTGCAGGTTACCTCATTGCAACATGAATATATTAAATCATTCTTGCATTTCTATAGAGAAATACCTGAGGCTCAGTAACTAATAAAGAAAGGAGGTTTATTTGGCTCATAATTTTGCAGGATTTACAGAAAGACTGGTGCTTGCATCTTCTCATACTCTAGGGAGACCTCAGGAAGGCTGCGGTCATGGTGAAAGACAAAGCAGGAGCAGGCACATCACATAACGAAAGCAGGAGCCAGAGTGAGAGAGTGAGCGGGGAGGTGCCACACACTTTTAAACAACCAGATGTTACAAAAATTCGCCATCACAAAGACAGCACCGAGCCATGAGGGATCTGCCCCCATGATCCGAACACCTCCCCCTAGGCCCCGCCTCTAGCATTGGGGATTACAATTCAGCATGAGATTTGGATGGGGACAAATATCAAAACTCTATCATTTCACCAAAGCCGCCTGCCAAATCTCAAGTCCTTCCCACGTTGCAAAATTCAATCATGCCTTCCCAACAGTGTCCCAAAGTCTTATTTTATTCCAGCATTGACTCAATAGTCCAAAGTCTCATCTGAGACAAGGCAAATCTCTTCCACCTGTCAGCCTGTAAAATTTTAAAAAAGAAAATTTAGTTAGTTCCTAGATACAATGAGGTTATAGACATTCCCACTTCAAAAGGGAGAAATCGACCAAAAAAGGGGGAGCTACAGGCCACATGCAAGTTTGAAACCCAGCAGGGTAGTCATTAAATCTTAAAGCTCTAAAATAATCTTTGACTCCATGTCCCTACATCCAGGGCACACTGGTGCAAGGAGTGGTCTCCCAAGGCCTCGGGCAGCTTTACCCCCGTGGTTTTGCAGGGTGCAGCTGCCAAGCCTGCTCTCGTGGGCTAGAGATGAGTGTCTGCAGCTTTTCCTGGTGCAGAGTTCAAACTTCTGATGAATCTACAATTTGGGGGTCTGAAGGATGGTGGCCCCTGTCTCACACTCACAGCTATACTAGGTAGTGCTCCAGTGGGGACTCTGTGGGGCTCTGATTCCAAATTTCTCCTTCACGTTGCCCGTTGACCTCACATTTCTCCTCCACATTGCCCTAGTAGAGGTTCTCCATCCCAGCAACATGCTTCTACCTGGACACCCAGGCTTTTCCATATATCCTCTGAAATCTAGGCAGAGGCACCCAAACTTCCTTCAGTTTTGCATTCTGTGTGCCTGTGGGTTTAACATCACATGGAAGGTGCTAAAGCTTATGGTTTGAACTGTCTGAAGCAGCAGCCTGAGCTGTATCTGGGGTCCCTTGATCCAAGCCTGAAGCTGGAGAAGCTGGGACATAGGCAACAGTGTCCTGAGGCTGTGCAGGGCAATGTAGCCCTGGGTCTGGCCCATACAACCATCCTTTCTTCCTAAGCCTCTGTGCCTATGATGAGAGGGGCTACTATGAAGGTCTCTGAAATACCTTTTCAGTCTTTTCTTCATTGTTTTGGATACTAGCACTTGGTTCCCTTTCAATTATGCAAATTTATCTAGCAAGTGGTTGCTCTGTAGCCTGCTTGAATTCCTCTCCGAAAAAGCTTTTTTTTTTTTTTTTTCTGCCTCATGGGCAGGCTTCAAATTTTCCAAACTTTTATGCTCTGCTTCCTGTTTAAATATAAAATCCAAATTTAAGTCATTTTTTTTTGGTCCCATATGTGAGCATAGGTTGTTAGAAACAGCCAGGACATATCTTGAATACTTTTCTGCTTAGAAATTTCTTCTGCCAGATATCTAAATTATCACTATGAAGTTTAAACTTCCATGGATCCTTAAGGAATGGACGCAATGTAGCCAAGTTTTTTGCTAAGGCATAATATTGGTGACATTTGCTGTAGGACCCAGTGAATTCATTGTTTGCATATGAGACCTCATCAGCCTTGATTTCGCTACCCATGTAATTACCGCATGTTAGTCACAACCATTTAACCCGTCTTTAACAAGTTCCAAACTTTCCCTCATCTTCCTCTCTTCTTCGGAGCCCTCCAAATTCTTTCAAACTTTGTTCATTACCCAGTTCCAAAGTTACTTTCACATTTTCAGGTATCTTTACAGAAATACCCCACTTACGGCACCGATTTTCTGTATTAGGCAATTTTTCCATGCTATAAAGAAATAACTGAGATTGGGTAATTCATAAACACAAGAGGTTTAATCGGCTCAGGGTTCTGCAGACTTTACACAAAGCATGGTGTTAGCATCAGCTCAGCCTCTAGGGAGGCCTCAGGAAGCTTATAATCATGGTAAGAGGCAAAGAGGGAGCAGGCATATGACTATGACAAAAGCAGAAGCAAGAGAGAGAGAGTTGGGGGCGGGGTGCCACACACTTTTAAATGAATAGCCCTTGTGAGAACTCACTATCATCAAGATAGCACCAAGCCAAGAGGCATGAAATCCCATGATCCAAACACCTCCCACTAGGCTCCAACTCCAGCACTGGGGATTACAATTCAACATGAGGTTTGGGTGGGGACAAATATCCAAACTATGTCAATAAACAATAATTTTTAGGTGTTCTATAGATTGATGTAAGCATCACTGCTAGCTTAATTTTTCTAGCATATGTAGTTCCCTTCAACAGAGTTCTACCCAGTCTTTAAGATGTAGGAGCTGATTCAATGAAATGTTATTTATCCCTAAATATCAGGTCATGTGACGCTGTCCTCTATTCTGTCTACTTTAAAAATTATGTGCATGGATCGTAATTTCCAGTCTTCATCCTATATCCACTTAGTGGTACTGTCAAAGCTAGGAAATTATCAAGAACACATAACTTCCTTCTCACTTTCCTATTGTTAGCAGTCTCAGGATATTTTAATGGATTTTTGTGAATATCTAATTGGATTCCTATTTCCATCTCTTGGTTTTAATACATCCTTAATCCCATGTCTATAATAATCTTTCTAAGCAGTTCTTTGAATTTTATCCAAATCCTATCAAACACACACAGGAACATATCATAACCCTTTCACGTCCATTTCAGTCTCTAGAGGCAGAGATGTTCGAATCGCCCTCCTTAGAGCTCTGAGAGAAGAAAGAAGTTGAGAAGTTGAGAAGCAGCATCTCATTTGCCACTTCCAAAAGATTGCTAAGATTTTATTGCTTCACATGCTGGGCTTCCAAGAATAATTTTAAATGTACCATAAATTTTTCAGAAAGCCAATCCCTCTAGTGAAAAGCGAAAGACTAAATAATATTGATATATAAAAATGAAGTTCACAGGAGTTCATTATTTAACACTGTCATCTGTCCTGCCTTCCGCTTGGCCCTCCTCTAAAATTATTTCTATCCAAAACAAGAAAACAAAAATACTGATGAAGTCATCTAGGTAACCTTATTGTCATCCCACAGAAATGTCTCTACAGTCTTCTTTACTTGTTTAATTCTCATTATGATATCATTATTTAGATTCTATATCCTTTCCTGACCACTCAAGTTACATACAAATTGAATTCTTGCAGCTTTTTATTATTGCTATTTATGTTTCACTTAATGCTATTGCTGTTGCATATGGTTTTGCTATTTGATAAAATAATACGTGTCTCAAAGTCATTTCCAAGTTTCGCTATGAAGTGCTATAACATTTTGTATCACCTTCACTTACCATTGTATCCCCTTCCTGTTATCATTAACAACGTAAAGAATGGCTAGATGCCTGTGGTTCACAGTGATGGATATTTTAGAATAATAGTATGAAGGGGAGAAAAAAATCTTCAGCACATAAATTTTTATTGATTTTTAACTAGAAGTGCTTTAATTGAATCAAACTATAAGATCCAAACAAGAATTAACTCATAATTTGATAAAGCAAGAAACACACAAAACATAAGAATGCTTTAAAATTATTTGCTTATATTACCTCATCTGAAAAACTTCTCCAGAGTCCCACTAACTGGGATAAGCTCTCATAGCATCCTGTGTATACATTGTTTACTAGGCCTGGGGCTATTTGAGGAAACAAATCTGCCTTTTAACTAATATGTCCCAATACCTAATACAGGGCTGACAAAACACATGGAATATAAATATTTGCTAACTGAATAAATAAACCATAAATTAAGGTGGAGTTTTAAACTAGCATTTTTTGTGTGTCACTATTGCACAAATTATAAAGTACCTTCATTCCTAAAAATATGTAAATACCTCCAATAAACCATGACAATTCAACTTTTCTAATTTTGTTTATATTATACAATTTTCGTGTTTTCTCTACCAGTATTATGTTATATATTGTGCTAATGAAGGAATGATTTCATAATAGCTAATAATTATTTTTAAGAATCATATGCAGTACATTAAACAGCTATACTATAACTTTTTATGTGTTTTTTCTAGTATAACATGTTTATATGTAAAATATTAAAGATGAATCCAACTGCTATAAGATTTTTCTCCAATGTTTTCCTGATAATGGTTTTAGCATTTACCATCCTTAAGCATTTAAGTCAAAGCAGACTATATCACAGTGCAATAAACATTTCCATATTAGGTATGTGGCCTGTCCTCTTGTAGGTTTTCAATTTCGGGTATTTTGTGAAAGACTGTAAGCATTTTATACCCATTGGAATAGTTGCTCACAGGTTTAAACTACATCTATTATCAGTAATAAGGAAATGCATGTATGTTTAGTCGAAATTGGGTATGTGAATTCCTTTTGACTATTTGATGTATAATTTAAATAACTTTTTTAATCATATTCAGACTCAGTTGCAACAGGGGTCAACAAATATATATTGAAATACGCAAACAGAATTAGCAAACTCATGTCATTTTTGAAAGCAACTTCAGACGACTGCAGTGAAGCTGTGGAACTTCAGGCTTTCAGGCTTTTCTGCTGTCATACTCAGAGTTCAGTCGTGGCATGAAAATATTTGTAATCAATACTGTTGACAGTTTTCTCCTAGCGATGGATAGAGCTAATGTGTTCTTGATGCCTAAAACTAAACTGGCAACAATTTGTGGCAATATATGATCAAGTGGCAGCTTTGAAATAATATTCCCCAGAAAGAACAGAAGGTTTTCCTTCTTTTATTTTCTATGATCAGTTTGGTTTATTTCGTGCTCTTATCTCTTAAAGTGAGCACAGGTTGAGTTTCCCTTTTCCAAAATGCTTGGGACCAGAAAGAAGAGTTTCAGATTTTGGATTTTTTTCAGATTTTGGAATATTTTCCTATACATAATGAGAAATCTTGGGGCTGGGACCCAAGTCTAAACACAGGATTCATTTATGTTCATATAGACCTTATTCACAGTTTGAAGGTAGTTGTATTGAATATTTTAAATAATTGTGTGCATAAAACAAAGTTTGACTGTGTTTTGACTATGACTTGTCACATTATATCGGGGTGGGATTTTTCACCTGTGGCACTGTTGGTGCTCAAGAAGTTGTTTTTGTTTGTTTGTTTTTTGTTTGTTTGTTTGTTTGTTTTTGAGGCGGAGTCTGGCTCTGTCGCCCAGGCTGGAGTCCAGTGGCGAGATCTCGTCTCACTGCAAGCTCCGTCTCCCAGGTTCACGCCGTTCTCCTGCCTCAGCCTCCCGAGTAGGTGGGATTACAGGCGCCCGCCACCACGCCCGGCTAATTTTTTGTATTTTTAGTAGAGACCGGGTTTGACTGTGTTAGCCAGGATGGTCTGGATCTCCTGACCTCGTGATCCGCCCGCCTCGGCCTCCCAAAGTGCTGGATTTACAGGCGTGAGCCACTGCGCCTGGCCGCTCATGAAGTTTTTGGAGCACTTTAGACTTCAGATGTTTGTATTAGGGATGCTGAACCTGTACCTGTATGTCGTGATTTGAGAGCATACCCTGTAGCGGGAACCACTGTTATGCCCGGTGGTGAAATATCCAATTTGTTCTCATTTAGCTTTTCAGTGTCAGAGTATAACAATGAAAAACAGAATATTGCGGCAACTTGAATTTAAATATCACATTACATAAACCATGGAACTGAACCAAACCAAATTATTAAGAAATAAAATATAACTATGACAAATAAATCTAGCAACTTAAATCAAATGGGTGTCTACTATATCTATGATCTGAAACATCCTACATTCCAAATATATTCAAATCTCAGAATTTTCATCTTCCAAGGATGATTTTTCTTACATAATATGAATTACTGGTTTTGAATTGAGAAATTGAAGAGTTCTGTTTTGTTATGATTTTTGACCATATATTTCAAATTTAATTTAAAACTTGATTCTTACTGTTAGGGCATCAGTGCATTAAGCAACATTTTTATACATCGTTCCTTTTTTTTCAGAAATTAAGCAACATTTCCACACGTAATTCCTTTTTTTCAGAGAATAAGTGAAGCTGATAGGTAAACAAGAGCATTAGTGTGTTAGGATCAAAGAAGAAAAAAGACAGTGGGAATGCTTTGGGAGATGATTCCTTTAAGAATTTCTTTTTATATATAAGGCTTCGTGAGATTTAACTACTGCAATAAAAATTTTATCTGCAAATTAAGTATCAAAAATCAATACAAAACTTGGTCAGAGCCATAGAAATGTCTTCTATTCAAATAGACTCTTCATTACCAAGAATTTCATAAAGTTTCTTTTCCCCTCTGCTGAATAAATAGTCAAGAGGACTTTTCTGAAATTGGTATTTGAAGATGGAGAAATTAAATACCCCCAAGTCTTTACCATTTTCAATGGCCTTCTTGCTTCTTAGCCTGGAATATACTTGCCGCTTCTCCAGGATGAGGGAACAGAAAATCAGATTCTTAGAATGATAGAGCTATAGGTTAAAGGCACTCTTCGTTTTCTAGGGGTGCCATAACAAAGTCCTGCAGCCTGGCTGATTTAACCAATACGTTATCTCACAGTTCTGGACACTGGAGGTCCAAGATCAGAGGTGTCATCAGTTCTGGTTCTTCTGAGGGGGGTGAGGAAAAAATCCCCAGCTTTCCTCCCAGTTTCTGGTGCTCGCAGGTAATCTTTGGCATTCCTTGGTTTCTACTGCATAACTCCTATTTCTACCTTCATTTTCATATATTTTTCTCCCTACATGCATGTCTGTATCCAAATTTCTTCTTTTATAAGGACGCCATCATATTGGACTAGTAGATCCACCTGAATCTAGTATAAACTCAACTAAATATATCTAAAAGGCTGTCTTTCCAAAGAAGGTCATATTCTGGAGTACAGAGGCATAAGACATCAGCATGTAAATTTGGGGAGAACACAATTCAACCCACAGCAGGGATAACGTCATTACTTCACAGATTAGAGAATCAGAGCTAGAGCAGTTAAGTAGCTAATCCAAGTTTTCAGATTTAAAGTGAGCAACTGATTATGTTAGAACTCTGGCACCTGCTCTTTCCAATACCACAGGTGCCTTCCACAAATAAATAATGGCACAGCAGACATCTGCATCTTCACTAAAAGCATATTTGTGACTAAATGATTAAAATAAAGCTAAAATTTGTTTGATTACAAAATTCGAAAGTAGAGATTAGTAGGCAATAATGGGATATTTTCTTCAATATTTTCCTGGAATGGAATACATTTTGATAGACATCGTAAATTACTATTGTACATACAAACTAAAATCTATGATGCTCACTTTAAAATATTTCTTTTAGCTATCTTTGCAAAACTGACTTTTCTTTCTTCCTTGCTTCCTTCCTTCAATCCTTCCTCCCTCTTTCTTTCCCTCCCTCTTTCTTTCCTTGACAGGTAACTCTTATAAATCTTGCAATTAACAACAATCCCTCCTTAAGATGTTTTATTCATTAGATTCTAAATATTATACCCAAAATGCTTAGAGGAAAAAAAATGGTGGAGATGGAATGGAAAATAGAGCTGTACTCAATATCAAAGTATGGTTCTGAAGTCGATAATTTGTGAAGTCATTAAATTTAAATTATTATCTATCCATTCTCATCTTTGGGAAATTAGTTCAAATTAATTACATATATTAACTATTTATTGAGTGGCTACTATGTGAAAACAATAAATCAGAGTTGGATTCTTTTTTCTTTTATTCCTGAATAACTCAATGCTACGGGATCATCTTGTAACTCAAATCTACATGATCAAACTTGTGTGACAATAGACATATTAATAACTTACATTTTCAAAATTCCCTGTTTAATTGGTGTCAGCATGACTCTGGTTCACTGAATAAAAATTAATGTTCTGTGTTTGATTAAATTTTTGGAGGTCTTCTTTTACCTAAAATTAATCTATAAGTTTATTCAGTAAATAATAAATAGTTGAAGAGAATTGATTATGCTGATATAATATTGAGTCTACTGATTATTGTTAATTATATCTTAAACATAATTTTAGTTTTCAAGAAAATCCTCAAGATAGGAAATAGCAATGCTTTGAACCAAATTTTAAAAGTGTAATGATGTGTACTTGAGTTTGGAAATACATGTATTGGTACTGAATTTATTTTAGAAGGAAAAATTATAGCAGCCAATAATTACTGCTGCAATTGGATAATTGTGCAGTCAATTGAGTAGTTCCGGTTGCAATTGGACAGTTTCCACTTATCTCTGAGTTGTAATTAACCAATTTCAGGCATAATTATTTGTACCTGGGCTTTTAGACGCCTAAATTATTCTTCCTCATTCTTCAAAAACATGTTGCAATGTTTATTATTTCTTATTTGAACACCACTGATTTTTCTGAATTTAAGGCAATACCATCAAAGAGAATTCCATTTGGGTTAGTTACTTCAGACTGTAAACGGAATTCATCAGCAGACTAAAGCTGTTAGCACACACACAAAATTGCTTTAAAAGGATTGAATAAATTGAAAAATTAACTTCATCAAGCACAAGCCAGTTCAGTCAAATATATTTCTTGACAGAATTGACTTCTTGACCAATTATTTAGCCGAACTGATAGTTTGTTTCACTTATTTGTCTGTCAGTTTACTGAAACCTCTCTGAGAGTTTAAATAAGTTACTGTTAAATTCGTGCTTATAGTTTAGTAAAATAAATTATAAATATATGGTACAGAATTATGTAAAATATGTCAATAATATAACTTTTACATATGGTAACATATCTAAACTTGATATTTTGACTTATCACATTTTTGTAATAAGATGTTCTATAAATGCTTACCTGAATTTTTGTGCCAAATGCCTTCATCAGCATCACAGTGCATAGATATTCTGTGTCCATTTTTATACATATGGAATGTGTAACTTTTCTAGAGCAATTACTGCATCTTATTTACCTTAGTATCCCAGCTGTCTTAAGTCTCTCCTGGCTATTAGGTGTTTAATAAATGTTTGTTAAGAATCACTGTATAAAACAAAAGATAATGCTATCTTATTTGTCTTCACTTTAAAAATATGTCTTTTTGTTTGGCTTGTTTGCCTGTCTTTAACTAGAACTCTGACTTTATTTAATTTTTTAACTTGTAAGTTCAGGGGTACATGTGCAGGTTGGTTTCACAGGTAAACTTAGGTCATGGGGGTGTGTTTTTCAGATTATTTTATCACACATGTATTAAGCCTTGTATCCATTAGTTATTTTTCCTTTATAAAGTAGAACATATTTGCAAATAATTATAGGAGGACACTAAATGAGAAGAGATATTAGACATCACACCGTTTGAATCAGTCTGAAGAGCTTAGGTTTCTACTGAGGGGTAAATTACAAATTGTACTAGGGAACCTTTATTTACTTATTTTTTTTTTTGGTTGTTTTTTGAGACAGAGTTTTCACTCTTGCTGCCCAGTTTGGAGTGCAATGGCATGGTCTCAGCTCAGTCCAACCTCCGCCTCCCAAGTTCAAGAGATTCTTCTGCCCCAGCCTCCCAAGTAGCTGGGAATACAGGCATGTGCCGCCATGCCTGGCTAATTTTTTGTATTTAGTTGGGGTGAGGTTTCACCATGTTGGCTAGGTTGGTCCCAAACTCCTGACTTCAGGTGATCCACCTGACTTGGTCTACCAAAGTGCTGAAATTACAGGCATAAGCCACCACGCCCAGCCTATAGTAGGCAACTTTTAAGTTGATCTCTAAAGAGTTCCATCTCTAGGTATTCACATCCTTGTGTAATCTCAGTTGAGATGATGTGAACTGCACTTAGTAACTAACTGCTAATGGAAAGAATACATCAAAAGGCTTGTGCTGTCATTTTGAGATTAGGTTACAAAAAGATGATGACTTCTGGATCAGGTGCTTTCTCTCACCCTCTCCCTCATCCACTCTGAAGGAAGCTGCCTTTTGAGAGACCTACATGGTAAGGAACTGTGGAGTGCCTCTAGCCAACAGCCAGAGAGAAACTGAGGTCCTCAACTGAACAGTCCCTAAACAGCAGGATCCTACCAATAATCACACTGGTGAAGTTGAAAGTTGTACGTCCCGCAGTGGAGACCTCACAGGAGACCACAGCCCAGACAGATTAACTGCAACCATGCCAGAGGCCTTGTGTTACAGAGAGATGTGCAGAAAGCTGTGCCACATTTCTGACCCACAGACAGTTAGACAATAAGTCTTTATTTCTTTAAAACAGTAAGTTTTAGGGTAATTTGTTGCACAGCAATAGAAAATAAATATACTGTCATTAAGGAAACTAAAGAGAAAGGGGAAAAGTTCGAAGAGAAATTTATATACACTTTTTATTTCTTCTCATATGAAGACAAAGAAAGTAACTGACTATTGCCCATTGTTCTCCAGCAATGGAGGTAACCTAGAAAGGAGTTAGTCTTGATCTTGGTTTGTGTATTCCTCAGAGAGAAGTTTCATATTCTGTAATGGGGGAGAAAAACATAGTATCTAAAAAGTATTGTTTAACATTGAATTGTTTAAAAATCATGCCAAATTAATTTTCTGTTACAATTTTCTTAAGCAGTCTGTCTCTCAGTATCCCATATAAATTAAAAGAAGTCTAAACATTTCTGTTCTGTTAGGGGTTGCTCCTTGTACTTTTCAACTTTAAGCTTGGAACTTTTCCTCCTCCCTTAAAACAAGTCACAGTTAGATATGCTACATAGGGTTATAGTTTCCTCTGCTCATCTTCAGTGGATGCTGTCATTGGCATCCTGTCTTTCAGCCAATTCTAATGTTTTTTTGCATAGAAATGTTATTTCTTCTTTTAGAACTATTATTATTTATTGCCTTTATACTGTGGTTATTGTAGCATGGCCTTGATACGGAGGAGGAGAGATTGATTGTCAGTAGTGCTTGTCTGCCATCTTGTCATGGAGCTGCTCAGAGCATTGGGTTTTCTTCAGAAAGTCCTCACCTAGGTGAGCAGGACAGGCAGTTGAGGAAGCAGACTCCTAGCTTCTCTTTTCTAAAATAAATTATGCTAAAATAATTTTATTAGTTTTAAATATCTGCTTTTCCATCACATCTCCTGTATTTAATAAGGTTGTATTGTAGATTTATTTTTTGAATCAGTTCATTTAAAAATGATCTTTTCATCCCAATATCTTCATTTTTCAGAACAAAAAACTAAATTTGAGAGAAGCATATTAACATTTATGCTGTTATAAAATTATCCAAATGGCAGAATCTAAACTAGAAACAATGTGAACAAAATAGATGTCCAAAACATTTAAAGTTGGTAGTTAATTTTAATCATAGCATTTTTAAGTGGAAATTAATAAGTGTTGGTACAATTATCTGCCAATATGGTATGATCCCCCACAAAACTTCAACAAACTTGGTTCATTATGGGTTTATTTCTAGTTTAAAAAAATTACTCTTTACATTTTATTAACGTTGCAATTCTCTATGTTCTTTATTTTTTCCTTTACATGTATAAAAATATTGTTAAATGGTTACTAGAAATAAGACTACAAGGCTGGCTGGTGGAATTATGCTATGCAGTCACATGGAGATGCTTCAGGAAATGTGGTTACACTGGCCATGAAACAATCATAAAACATTCAGATGCCTGCAAATACCAGGGATACAGAAACATGCCCAGCCACATGCTTTCATTAGAATTGGACTCAGGAGTTCTGCATGGGAGAATTTTAACTTGACCAATAATTGGGCTTTGGACCTGTACCCAGCTGATGGATGAGGTTATTAGCAAAAGGCTGTACAATGTTTTTCTTGCAAGAAACCCACTTTGGAAGAGGATAAAGGTTGGCAGTAAGTGAAGGCTGAAAAGCAAGACCTGGCCTGTGGATAGAACCATTTTCTCAGTACAAAGTGTGGTTCTCCCTGACCATCCTCTGAACAAGCCAACAATAGCTTTCCCTAGTAGTAGTTACAAAGAGGCCAAGGGCACAAACCATGTGAATGTAATTCATTAACATTAGAGTGAACTTCATGGAGAAAAAAGAGACTGGAATAGATTCTACCACTTTAGGTATGTCAGAGTGCTCTACAGAGAATCATCAAGGCATTAGTTTAGAAGGGTCATTCAGGAAACAGGTAGACATCTTGCCAGATAAGTATGTACCTATAGCATTGAGATTTAAAGGTTTACAATGAATAAAACTTTTTTTTTTGGTAATGAATGGTAACAAAAAGGCCAGTTATGTAAGCTAAAGATATGTCCTGTTTTCTTTATTTAAAAAATTGAATAAAAATTTCTTTTAAAAGGAACCTCTATTAAGTATTACCAATTTAATGATACTAATAATGTAAGCCAATGCTTATAAATATCTCTATGCCAATTATTTTCATTAGTAAATATAATAATATTTTATATTTCCTTAAAAGGGTGGGCTTCAATTTCAAGAAAAAATTAAATTAATTATCATACTCCTTTGTTGATAAGAGGTAGGCTAAGCAAACATATTTTTTGAAAGTATATCATATTTTACAGTCTGATTTATTATAGAAAAGATGCTTTAACAAAAGCAAAGTGTTATATCACAACTTTTTATGATTCTGGGAAACATTTATTTCTTAAATTATACTGTATACAAGCCTCCTGTATTTTTGATCATTTAATTTTTTATTTCAACATTTATTTAACAAATATTTATTGAGTTTCTAGTACATGATTTCATTCCAGTAACTGGAGTGCAGACAGAAGGAAGATAAGCAAACAAGAAACCTCATAGAATCTGCAGAACTTTAGAGAAATAACAAACAAATGGACAAGTACATTAAAATATTAAAGGTGGTGCTAACTGTTACGAAGATTTTTCTAAGTGGTTTGTGTTAGGAAAAAACGGGAGAGATATTTTGATGCAGTAGTCAAAGAAGGTGTATCTCTGAGGAAGATATTTAAGTTGAGGCCCACGTGAAGGCGAGGAGGTATGGGAAGATCCTGATAGAGTCTGGCTAAAGGGAAGAGCAAACACACCTACTCTGAGGTGGGAAAGAGCTCTGTGTGCTTGGGTGATGCACTGCGTGAAGAAGCAATGGCAAGAAATGTGTCTGAAGAGCTATGCAAGTTCCTTATCTACCTTGGGGTAGAATTTGATTTTCCCCCACCCCACCAAATGCAATAAACTTTAATAAACAAAAGATTTCTAACCAAAGCACCAATTTGATTTGACTTCCATTACAGTACAGGAAGTGTGTGTTCTCTATCCATTATGTTTTTCTTCCCTGGTAATGGAGCTCTTGTTTTTTGAGTGGCCACTAAGATTCTATTTTTCAGCTTTCTTAAAGCGCTACACGGCCATTGAATGAGACCTTGCCAATGAGCTAGGTTGTGTTCTGAAAACGAAAGTAGTCCTCTTCTCTCCATTTCCTCTTTACCTTTGTTTGCATCGTAGACATATTTGTGAATCATAATAGAGCATATTGATGAAAGCATGCTAGGGATGCAAGATCCCTAGATATATAGAATCCTTCTACATACCTGGATTCTGGAAACCATATCTTGTTAGCTATCTTATGTCTAGACTATCACACGAAAAAAAAAATGTTACTTACACCCTTCTCATTTGCGTCTCTATAAACATCAGTTGTATGTAAACATTAATTAAAAGGGAAGCCCTTTACTGATACAATGAGAAGAATAGAACGTAGCAAGAACAGAGTTAAGGAAAAGAAAGATGGTATTTTAGTTTTCTAAACATGACATATTGTTGGCTTAGGCTTGGCTTTCGGAGAGCGGGAGAAGAGAAAAAGATGGATTTGTTATATACATTTATATTGAAAGTATAAAAATGGCCTTGGTTAAGAATCGGATGGTGGGATGTGGAGGGAAGAGAGAAATCTTGGATGCCTCTAGTTTTCTGACATGAGCAAAGAAGTGGATGATGATGACTTTTCATCAAGATTAAAAAAACTAGGGAAGTAGGGCTGTGAGTGATGGCAATGGGGAAGGCATAATGGCTGCATGGTGTAGATGTCAACGATTTAGAGAGTTTCATATAAGAAAAAATAATTTTGAGAGGCAGTGTGGATCAGAAAATACAGTTTTCTTGCTGGCTTGAGATACAGGGGATCGAAATAGTGTATTCCTGTAATTTAATGTATAAACCAGTACAGGATTATGTCAAAACAAGTGTAAAATTTGACTAGTCCAGATAAATTGGGATAGATAATCACTCTAGGTAATGAGGGATAGAAACAGCTTTGACTTAAGTGGATTGTAGTGAAAACACTATCATCGGGCCTCTGCCAAAGCAACAAATGGAGTTTGGGGAAGTAGAGGGTGTAAGTGACTAACTACTCATAAACACGATATTGCAGAAGGCATGGAAAACTAATAAAAAATTGTTTCATGAGGCAACTTAATGATCAATCAGTCAACTTAGTGTTATGAAAGAAAAATAAGAAATAGAACAGGCCAAATCTCAACAAATCTATGTCAATACATGGAATTTTAGTACAGCATTTCAAAATAATTGAAGTAATGTGTTTATTTATTTTGAGTGCCTATTAACATACCATTCCTCTTCCTAATCTTTCACCCTTCAATGATTAGTGTTTAAATTTCAAGATTAACTGGTAGTTTAGGTAAAGAGTACAATCAGTTCCTTTCACTCCCCAGAGATGAAAAAAATAATGTATCACTCTAATTTAAATAAGAGAGTTATTTTACTTTTGTTTATTGTTTTTCTTTATGGAGAGGAAATATGTTTACATTATATAGTGGCTAGCAGAAAAATCAAAATATCTAGCTCTTTATTCTTGCCCAAATATGTTACTTTCTCCTGAATCAAATTTTTATTTATTTTTTAGTTGTGAGTCATTGGAAGTAGAGACTTTTTCTTGCAGTACTATCATGTGGGACAATTGCCTCCTCCTTATGGAGTCACGTAGTACATAATGTGCTCTTTTCACTCAAATATGAGTTTCTGTGGTGTCTTACTTATATGGAAGGCTCTCAATAAATGTCTGTGGCTTGTCTTTTCCTTTTGATAGTTATAAATAAATTGAATATATTCACATTTTATTTCAAGTATGCAATTTTTCTTATTTGGGTAAGGATTTGCCTGGCTAATTTGTCGAAATAAACCATGGTTAGTTGATTTGAGTCCATTTCATTTAATATATTTAAATATCTAGATTATGGATTGATAAATTACTATTCAATGCTATCATAGCAGAATAATACTCCCCACTACTTAAGATGTCCAAATTCTGATTCCAATATATATTACTTTGTAGGAGTATTTTATCTTATATGGCTAAAGAGATTTTGAAGATGTGATTAAGAAAAGGGTATTGAGATGGGGTATTGAGCCACCAAGCTTTGGGTAATTTGTTACAGCAACAATAAGACATCTTGGTCTTATGAACTATTAGAATTACTGGATGCTTGTGGAGGGCCTACAAGAGAAGAACATGAACACCAGGCAGTATTGTCTGGGATCACATCCCGGATCTGCCACTTCCTGGGCTGCCTAATTTTGGCGTGTTGCTTAATATCTCTCTTGGCTTCAACGTTTCTCATCTGTAATAAGGGGATAGAGTTTTTATCATAAAAACAATAAAAAATGAAACAAAATAATAGGAATTGATTATGGTTAAATGAGTTTATACATATCACGCTTTTAGAACTGGGACTACAACAGAGCAAGAGATTACTAAACTAGTAATTAGTATCAACAAATATACAAACAGCCCAAATATTTATTTTTTCCATCATCTCAAGCATTCACCCTTTGTGTTACAAGCAATCCAATTATACTTTTTAAGCTATTTTTAAATGTACAATTAAATTATTAGTGAGTATAGTCACCCTGTCATACTATCGAATACAATATCATATTCATTCTTTCAAATTTTTGTAACCATTAGCCATCATCTCCCCTGCCCCCACTACACTTCCCAGCGTCTGGTAATTATGTCAATTGCATACCACAAATACAGTATAAAAGTCTTCTTAGTTTTCTGGGTTTGTCCATAAACTTAACTTTGCCACTGAATTTTATACCTTTATTTATTTATTTATTTATTTATTGCATGTTAGTGTTTTTTTCTTTCAGGTTGAAGATATTTAGCATTTCTAATAAGATGGATCTGGTGTTTGTGAATCCTCTCTAGGAAAGAATTTTATCTCTCCTTCACATTCAAAAGATAACTTTGCTGACTACAGTATTCTTGGATGACAGGTTTATATATATATATATTTTTTTTCTTTTTTTTTTTCCTTTCAGCACTTTGAACGTGTCATTTTATTCCCTCCAGGACTGTGTGGTTTCCATTGAGAAGTCTGCTGATAGACAAGTTGGAGCTCCTTTATGTTTTTGCTTCTTTTTTCTTACTGCTTTTAGAATTCTCTCTTTGTCCTTGACCTTCAAGAATTTGATTATTATATGTCTTGGGGTAGTCTTATTTGGATTAAAACTGTTTGGTGTTCTCTGACCTTCCTATATTTAATGTTCCTAAGGTTTGGGAAATGTTTTTGTTACTGTTTCTTTGGATAAGCTTCCTACTCCTTGCTCTTGCTCAGTGCCCTCTTGAACACCAATAATTCTTAGATTTAGTCTCTTGAGGTAGTTTTCTATATCTTGTAGGCAATTTTCTTTGCTTTTAGTTCATTTTTTTTCTCTTCTGACTGTGTATTTTCAAACAGTCTGTCTTCAAGCTCACTGATTCTTTCCTTTGCTTGAGAGATTTTTTTGAGACCCTTTAATAATATTTTCAGTTCAGCAAATCTGTTTCTCAGTTCTAAGATTTCTTTTTTCTTAAAATTATTATTTTAATCTCTCTGGTAAATTTCTCTAATAAATTTAGAATTCTTGGTCAGAGAGCTTCTGTGTTTGCTGTTATTTCTTGTGGATGTATGTCTATGTCTTTGCATTCAAAAATTAGTGATTTATTCTAGTCCTCTCTGCCTGGCTTCTTTTGATTTTTACTGGATATATGTGCTTAGAGGTTATTTATGGCTAGGTCACTGCCACCTTTTTGCTCCAGATAGCACCTTCAACCTAGGTTCACTTCGGATCCAGTAAAGGATTAAAGCATTGTCCTTCTGTATTAGCCTACTCTCTCATTGCTATAGATATTAGATTGGTGCAAATGTAATTGTGGTTTCTGCCATTGAAAGTATTGGCAAAAAGTAAGTACCTGAGACCAGGTAATTTATAAAGGAAAGAGGTTTAATTGTCTCATGGTTCTACAGGATGCACAGGAAGCATGGCTGAGGAGGCCTGGGGAAACTTACAATTACGGCCATAGACGAAGGGGAAGTGGCCACGTCTTACATGTATAGAGCAGGAGCAAGAGAGTGAAGGGCGAGGTGCTACACACTTTTAAAAATCCAGATCTTGTGAGAAGTCACTATCACTAGAACAGCAAAAGAGAAATCCGCCCCCATGATCCAATCACCTCCCACTTGGCCCTTCCTCCATCTAACATGGGGAATTACAATTAGCTATGAAATTTGGTCAGAGACACAAATCAAAACCATATCACCTTCCCAAATGGAGGACATTCCTACAGGGATATCTCAGTAGTGTGGAAAGGCTAGCTCAGGGTTCGTGCCCAGGGGACTTGTGGGACAAACATCCTTCTGTGTGGTACCGCAGATGGTCACTCTGATTTTGTGTTTTCTTTGGTTGAGTTACAGTACAGCGCTTCCGGTCCTGAGGATGGTTGTCCCACCTTCCCTCTTTTTCTCTGCCCATCCTAAGGGTTATTTCTCCTTTGGGGAACGTGTGATGCTTTCGGTGATTTAGAACAGAGACATGTCTCCTGCCTCAGATTTCAAGATGTTGGGGATGCTGGTTGCCCACCTCAACCTCGCTTTTTCCAGTTTTAGAACCAGTGAGTTAGAGAACAATTTTCTGTCTTCTTTGTGCAGGGCAGAATGGGGGAGGGGCATCATAGATATGGAAGTTCAATTGTCTTACCAGCTGCTGGGAGTTTTTCACTTCTATGTGGCTCGGGGAGTTGTCTTATGTTCATATTTGAGTTCTAGGATATTTCTGGTGATAATCTCAGTGCTGTGTGTTTGCTTTTGATTTTCTTTGTCGGTGGAGGAGGGAAGCCTGCCTCTATTGACATTTTGGAACTAGAAGTTTCCCCAGTTATCTTTTAAAGTTAGTTGATAAGACTAATAGGAAAAAAAAATACTGAAAAAGTAGATTTACAGAGATGGTTGCTTCTTATTTTTTTCATTATATATTTGCTGCCTATCAAAGTCACTTGAGTATTAAATCAATATGGAAACAAAGACAGTATTTTCTGTACTCTTAAAAATTAGATACAATTTAATACTTTACTTTCATTTTTGACAGAGAATGTCCATCTAGCAGTATTTCACAACATCTAATTAATTTTGGGAGGAAAACAGAATCTGTAATTCTAAAGAAAATACATATATCAATTTTAAGAAATACTCACAGGGAATACATTTTACAAAGAAAAATAAAACCTGAATGCTTCAGTTATTATTTAATTTTAACAAATAAGCCAATAATGCCTTTGCCAACAAATCCAAGAATTTCAGATGGTTTATTTTAAGTTAAAAAAGAGTTAAAATTCATAAAAGATTCTTAAGAACTAACAATAACCTGGGTAAGACTACAAGTCTAGAGACAACTTAGAATTTTCAAAGGAGCAATTGCTATCAGCTGATTCCTACTAGGATCTTTCTAACAGTAATATTTAAATAGAAAGAACAAGGAGGAGGAGGAGGAGAAGTAAGGGTGGGAGAGAGGTGGGAGCGATGAGAAAAGAAGAAGGAGGAGAAGGAGGTAGAAGAAAAGATTTTAAAAAGGCTTTGGCTAATGAGTAGTATTTTATATTATTTATCTCCCTTCCTGCAGCCAGGTGCTTACAATGGGTATTAGTTATTTGTACACGTGAGACTTCTTGTGATATAATCTCTATGAATGTTTCACAGTTTTCTTTTTATACTTTAAAATACTTAATTGACAAGTAAAGATTGTGCATATTCAAGGTGTACAATGTGACAATTTTATATGTGTATACATTGTATAATGATTATCACAATCAAATTAGTTAACACATTTATCACCACCCATGCTATACATTAGATCTCCAGAACTTGTTCATCTTATAATTAAATTTGTAACCTTTTATCAGCATCTCCTCATCTCTTCAAACCACCAGCCCCCAGAAATCACCATTCTATTTTCTACTGCTATGACTTCAACTTCTTTAGATTCCACGTACAAGTAACATTATACAATATTTGTCTTTTTGAATTTAGTTTGTTTCATGTAGCATAATGTTATCCAGGTTTATCCATATTGTTGCAAATGGCAAACATTCCTTCTTGCTTGGCTTAATAATATTCCATTCCATTCACATTTTCTTTATCTATTCATCTGTTGATGGACACTTATTGTTTCCACATCTTGATTACTGTGAATAATGCTGCAATGAAAAGAGGGTTGGAAATAACTCTTAGAAGTACGGATTTCACTTTCTCTAGATATATACCCAGAAGTGGGATTGCTGAATCATATGGTATTTCTATTTTTAATATTTGGAGGAACATATGTTTCATTTATTTTTAAGTTCAAAAGTGAGATTTCTAATAGTTTAACTTTGTCTATACTTTTTAAACAAAATCTGATTAAACTTTTCTGATGTTTGTCCACATAGAATTTGCAAAGAACCTGTAAAGGTTGGCATTTATACTTATGTTGACTGGCATATTGGTAAAATCGAGACTACCCAACGTGAACTTGAATATAGAATCAAATGCATGAATAATGGATCAATTGTTTTGTTGCCCTAAAACAAAATGGCATGGAAAAGAGTGGCATGTTATGTAGATGCCACATTTAGTATCATTTCTTTTTTGGCAAATGCATGAATTTAAATATACTAAGCATGCATTAGAATATTTCCAAAATTATTTTCTGTACAAAGTAAAATATATTGTTTTGTTTCTATAATGCCACATGGATAATAAAAACTTTAGTAAGCAGTTTTTTAAATGCTAAAATGCTATTGGAGAACACATTTTAGTGTATTATTAATTTTCCTAAAATATAAACTTATATGATGTTAAAACAATTGTTGTGACACATTTCTTGTACATTTTTGTGAACTCTAAATCTTGTAAGATAAACACTTGACACTTAATAAAGATGTGCTATTCTATTCCTGTAAAAATATAAGAATAATAATATATTTCACATTGATGCACAGCTCAAAGACACATTACTTACTGACAGGGATAAGGCCACCTGTCATAAAATTGTATTTGATCTCTGAAAATTGATATGCAACCAAGAAGGAAGTGAAATCATTTAATATTTTGTATGTATGATAGAGATATTGACCTTTTCTTCTGGGATATAAGTAATCTATGTAATATATATGTAATATATGTAATGGGATATATGTAATATACATATATCTGTAAAATCAAGTTACTTTCTAATTTTTCAAGCTATATGTACTGTTTAAAAATATAGCCTGTATCATTATCATTATCATTACGATATTGTTTTTGATAATCTTGCCAAAATAAGTGGATTTTAATTTTCACTTCTGAAATTGGAGATTTTAAGTAAACTTCATTAATGCAAAGCAACTTTAATTTGAAAACTAATTCTCAAAAAAAAAAAACAAAAAACTAGTTCTGAAAAAAAAAAAATGGACCTTCAGTTAGGGACCAAAGATAAATTTAGTAATTTTATAGTTTAAATCATTCAAAGAAAAATATTCATAATATAATAAGTTCCCATTCTGGTCCATCAACCGGGCCCCCAGGCATCAGGCCATCCCTGGCTTGAAGGTGGGGCTTCTCCAGGAACCTGTCCCTTTTCGCCCAGGAACATGTATGCCTCCTGCCTGGCCCAGGATGTTCGTGCTGAGGGGCGCCTGCAGGCCAGTGCCAAGCTGCCCTCAGCTCCCAACCCATTGCCCTCCCTTTGGTGCTCCTCAGTTGCCCAAAGTCCAGAGAATGCCAAGGCAGTAGGGGGCTGGCGTGTAACCACTGCCCTGAGCATGCGCACATCTGGCTGGGTTGCAGTAGCTCCCAGGCTCAGCCTCAAATTTGCTCCAAGATCAGAGCAGACACTGGGGAGCTGGAAGAGGCCAGGCAGTGAGAACAGGCACTTCCACACCTGTGGGTGCAGGGGACTTCCCAAGCCCCAGAGAGCACAGAGATGACCGGCTCCAGATCCGCGGCAGGCTCGGTGGCTGCAGCTGCGCCCAGGTAGCACAAGGCTCCCACCCAATAAATTCGGAGGTGGGCAGGGCTTCCACCTGTTCCAAGCTCCTTCCCACTCAATGGAGCGCACAGCCCCCAGCTGCACCTCCCCATTGCAGCCGGCATCATGGCAGCCTGCTGCTCCAGGTGGACAGTGGCTGCCATCAATATGAGTAATGAAATATATAGCTAAAAATCAGAATATATAGTACCCTCAAACTGAGTGTACAGTATAATAATTTTTAATAGTAATGTTTTCTAATAATATTTATTTTTAAATTATATTTCGTTATATCTGTTTGCATATATCTGGATATTACAAATAACATCTAGGATATAGAAATTGAATATTTATAATTATTTTGGTTGTGATTTTTAAAAAAGTTTTGTTATGTCTTTTCTGAAGTTATCAAGAATTATACTTAAAATTATAAACTAGCATACCAATACAAATTATAAATGAGCCTATTTTAGGGTTATAAAGTGTTATGTTTGACTTTTAATGATTTTTCAGAACCTATACTTTAAATTTTCTTTTATTTTTCCATCTCCTTAATATCCGTATCAAATAGGGATAAAATAATTGAGCTGGGAATTAAAAATCCCCAATTAGTATTTTAAATCAGCTATATTTTGTATGGCATTAAATGCCTCCTAGATTTATAGAGATTGAACTTAAAGCTAACGATATGACTTTCCAAAATCTTAATGCTTCTGCAATTGTTTACAATTTTCAAAGCAATATTTTTAAAGATAAATAAGATTAATATGTTGTGAAAAAGTATTTTTAATAAAAATGTAAAGAAGAAAAAATCAGCCGTGAGCTCACTCTTTATAAATAACTACCGGTAATAATCGCTTGAACTTCTTCCTTTTCTAATATGAATATATTCTTTAAAAAATAAGGTGGGATCCTGAGGGCAGGAATCAGATACATGATATATTCTCAGCAAACTTTGTTGAATTAATAAAACTTTTGCATATTCCTTAGTTTCCTCAAATTATATTCTAAAGGATTTTTCCATATATTCAAATATTCTTCACAACCATTAATTTTGAGGGAATATTCCATGTTCCTTCAGTTCTACCTAACCAAAAAAAAAAAAAATTGTTAATTGTTTATTGTGTTCCTGAGTCAATCACCGTAGTTCAGGTGCAGATTGCAGACATCCCAGTGTAAAATGTGCAATGCAAGAGAATGAATTGATTGGTTCATATATGTGAAAAAACCTAGTGCCATATCATACTAGGTTACAATGTTGTCAGGTCTCCAGCTCTATTTCCATGTGTTTCTCCCATTTCTACCCTTGTCTATATGTAACTGTCATCCTCAGGCTGATCTCATAACAGCAAAAGTGCAGAAGCATCACCACCACATAACTTCAGCTGCCCGAGCAAGAGAGAATTTCTCCAGTTATTAACAATTAGAAGGGTGGTTATCACGGGCTGGGTAGTGGAGGGAATGAGGAAATGAAGAAAGGATAAAAAGGATTCAAAATTTCGGTTAGACAAGAGGAATAAATTCAAGAGATGCAGTGTACAACATGGTAACTATAGTTAATAATAATGTATTGTATACTTGGAAACTACTAAAAGAGTAAATTTTAAGTATTCTTACTACAAAAAATAAGAATGTGATATAAAACATGTTCTATTTAGCTTGATTTAGCCATCCTACAATGTATACATATTTCAAAACATTATGTTGTATACCATAAACATATACATTTTTTGTCAAATAAAAAATAGTAATACAAGAAATATTAGAAACTCCACTTTGAGTATGGAGAGGTCCTGCCTTTCTGTAGCCTAACTATCAGGATTTAGAAAGGAAGCCACTTCCCTAAACAGGAGTTCCCTCTTTATTCCAGGAATTTCTTGCCTAGGAAGATACAACTCTGTAAACTAGTGAATAATGTCATTGTTTGCTGACAGATTACTTAAGCTGCTCTCTGCTCAAGAAAACGTTTTGTTCATTTGAGCAAACAGCTGCTTTCTCAGGACCTAGGTCACTTAACTGAGCAAACTGCCTATTTCTCAAAACATTGCTTATTATCAAGGGTTGCTTCAAGGACTTCACTTATCTCTGTGCACTAATCTTAAATTATTATATCATAAACTTTGCTCCATTTTACTCAGATTCCTGTATTAAAGGGACTGGTTTAAACCACCAGTGCCTTGATCACAAAACCCTATTCTGACTTTCCTGTTGTAAAGTGTTACCCAGGCTCTGTGGAGATGATACTCTCCTTGGTATTATAGGAGTGAACTCAGCTTTCATGATCAACAGATACTCTTGTGGTCTTGGAAAATCTGTAGCTGGCACCTTTGAATTAAACCATTGCCAAGGATTCAGTGCATAGGTTGGCCAGCCTTTCTGTCCAGACCTAAATATCACTTTGGCAAGGAGAATGGGATTACTCTTAACAACCACAACATTTAATTTTTTTAAAAAATTCGGAATTAAACCACCTTTATACCTCCAATCACACAGTCAAATTGGGTGACGTTTGAAAAGAAAACATCTTTGCATTAGTACATATCTAGCTGAACACTTTTAGAAACCATAAAAAACATGAATGTAAATACTAAATGCATTTTACTGAAGTGCTTATCTAACTCATTATAAAATAGATTTCAGAGTGTTTAAATCACACACTATATTGGTTGATTGGTTTATATTCACTCATCGAAATATTGTTTTAAAATATAAAAAAGTGCTCTGGATGGAAATGTTTCCAATAGTCTTTTCTTCAAACTGGGAGCTCATATATTTGCCAAAAAATAGATTGCATTCTATCCTTGAAAGCGTTGAATCCATTTGACACATAAAATGCATTAGGTTTGAGTGGAGGCCAAACTTAGCGGAATGTTTTCACTCCTCCTTGCTGTTTAAGCCGGTGAACACATGACCTAATATACAATACATGGTTTTAGAATTGCTGTGAAATGTGTTATAAAACAACAAATAAACTGCAATATTTGTATATACAAATTTGATAGCATTTTAAATTGATCTTAACACATTTTGAAGCATTTAGAATTTTTCCTAAATGCTATTTTAGATATTATTGCTGTAACTATGTAATCATTATATTGTTATACATCAGAAATGTAAACGAAATAGTTAAAAGTGGCAACACTATTGTGTATCTTCTTTGGCCCTCTGTTTTCTTGAACACGTCTTTACAAGATGTCTATTTCTTTCTGTGCTTATGAAAAAAATCATGGACTGAGAACACTTTTCTGGTCATCATTTTGCCCTTCAACAAGTGAAAGAAAGTGTGCAGTTGCTTAAATTGTTGGAATAACATTCAGTTTAGAAGTGGACATTTATCTAAAATCTACCATCTTCTGGAGATAATTTTGTATCTCTTGGAAAAGTTCCAGCCCCTGCGCTGAATGAAATCATGATTTAGCTTTGGAAACAAAAATCCCAGCACATTCTAAAGCGAGATAAGCAATAGAGAAATAAATATACCATGTGCACTGGGAAGACATTAAAATAACTATTTAATCAAGAAGAATAATAAAATGTTAAAGTATTAGAACAGAAAGAAATCTGGGACATGCTCCTGCAGAACACTTGTAATTTCATAGGTGAGTAAAGAAAGGCCAAAGAGAAGGGGTTTATGTGAGGTGACCTCATTACTTCATGGCAGATATGAAACAGCAAAAATCCAGGATTCATTCTTCCTGGTCTATGACTTTTCTGTTAAACCTCAATCCTGTGTGAACCTGTTAGGTTAAATCCTTCATCAGTATTTGCACTGAGATTTCAACTTTGTCTTCTACAAACATTTCGTTTGATAAAATGTCATGTATGTCTTTTGGCAACAGAATGGGGTGAAGAGAACGCAACAGACCCAGTTCCTAAGTGAGGTTCATTTATGTCCTGCCCAGGAAGGAGTACTAAGACAGAAAAAAACATGACTTTAGAAAACTCTAATCTGTCACTTTGTGGTTGATTACCTTGTTTCTAACTGGATGGGAGAAGGGAACACTTGTTTAAATGAGAGCGAATTTATGGCCATATAAATCACTAACTAACTCTTCAGGTATCTTTCTCTCCGATCAGGAGAAAAAATGTCTACAAAGAGTAACCCAAGGCAATATTCAGAAAAGTTGATATTCACCATGTCTCCTGAGAGTTAGTGTAAAATATCATTAGTTTTAAATATACCTTTTTGTGATTATGTCAAAGTTTTAAATATACTTTTTTGTTATCATGTCAAAAGTATTATATTTTAGCAGCTCAACTAAGAGAATTGCCTAGATCTGAAATGGCATGCAATTATGGGCACATTGTCTATATTCACACACAAGCACATTCAACAGATAAATTTTATTTGCACATTACAGATGAAGATTGAAAATGTTAACTAAATTCTAACGCAAAACATGACCAAAAAAATTCAAAATTACTCCAAGACTATGTATGCAAATATTCCTACAACATAAGTGTTAGTACCAAAAATCTGTAGGGTTTCCTTAGAATAAATTATGCCAATTCCAATAGTCAAAGTTGATTAAAGAAAGATGGAAGTTTACAAATTATCACAAACGGTACATATTAACTGAATGATTTTATAAAATGATAATTATGTGTACATTTAATATCAATAATTTGGTCATGAATATTATCCATACTTTTAGAATGTGAAAAATTATAAACAGCATATATATATTTGTTATGAGTAGGAAAATCACATGTTAATGTGTATGTGTACATATATACACGTTAATCCAAACATAAATATACACACGTATTTAGGAGGTATGTATTTTGTTCAGATGAGTTCATAGCAAACATACAATATAGTGTATTATGTAGATTCACTTAGTATAAAAATGTAATACCAGAGCCAGTAATTTATTCACATTGCAACAAAACAATTAAAACAACTTGATAATCATATACTAATTTCGTTTTGTGATAACTTTACTTGTATTGCATTATTTAGTACAAATGTTCTACTTTTTCAATTACAAAAGATAATATGAAAAATAGCTGAGCTACAGGTGTATCCTGATAAGAATAATATAGAATAAGAATGTTACTGGCTGAATAATATCATGGTTAAATATTTTATAAAAACTTATTGAATCCTCACTGTGAAACAGGTAAGTTTCTAGGAGCTGGAAGTGCAGTGGAACATGAAAGAGCTCCTTTGCTTACAAGGAGTTAATATTATGTTTAATAAATAGCTCATTTAAGTTATCAATTTGGGGCAGGTATTAAATAGATTACTGCAATCTGAGAAACTGTAAGCTGGAAGGTCTTACGACCAAGCCCAGAGATGGGCTTCAAATGAAGACCAAGTGGCCCTGAGGTGATTACCTGAAAAAAATGTGGTTAAATGAAGTAGAAAATGGCCCAGGTGAGCTGAGAGACTTCTCTTTTTGTTAATTGTTCCTAACTGTCCTAGAAGACAGCCCAGGATTGGGAAAGCATTGTATTTAAAGTAGAATTGTTCACAGGAAGAAAAGTAAGGGAGAATGCAATTTAAAAGTAAATTTACTAAATACATTAAATAACTAGTATCAGAGTCTTGCAAAGTGTTATCATTGGTGGAAACTGGGTAAAGGGCACACGGGATCTCTCTGCCTTATTTCTTACAACTGCATATGAATCTAAGATGATCTCAAAATAAAGAGCTTAATGTAAAAAATAAATGAATTTAAGTATAAGTAAACATCCCTTACATGGTACTATTGTTAGAAAGTGGAGTCTATCTCAGATCATTCTTCCTGGAGAACCAAGTTCACTGGCTAAATGGGAATACCTTGGCCCATGTAGGCTCCATTTATTGATTCCTTGCCCATGCCCCCATTTGCGCCTCCTTTGCCCTTGCCTTCAGATTGCTGGGGGAATTTAGTTAATGGGAAGCACTGTTGAAAAATTGGAGTAGGAAAAGAAGGGAAACCAAGAATTTCTACCCTTCTGTACTTGTCTTGGTGTCGTCTCACAGGTCTTACAGTCAGGTCCGCTGTGATTTCATCTTTCATCTTGTGCTTGGTGACTATAGCTTCTGGTCTTCAGTAATGTTATCTGTTTCTTTTGTTTAGTAGCAACTTAGAGGAGTTATTAAGCTTGGGGTTGCCTCATGCTCTGGTCTGATTGAGTCCCTCAGAATTTGTATGTTGAAACTTAGTGCCCAATGTGATTGTATTTAGAGGTGGGGGCTTTAGGAGATGATTACATCATGAGGTTAGAACTCTCAGGCATAGGATTTGTGCCCTGATAAAAGGGCTTGAGGGACTGAGTTTGGTCTTTTCTGCTCTTCTACAATGTAAGGATACAGCACTTGTCCTCTCAAGAAAAAGCAGCATTTATGGTTCCATCTTGAATAAAAAGACTGGAGCTTCACCAAACACCAAACCTGTTGGCCCCTTGATCTTGGACTGCCCAGCCTGAAGACCTGTAAAAAACAAGTTCCTGTTGTTTACAAATTACCCAATCTCAGGTATTTTGTTTCAGCAGTACGAACAGACTAAGATATCTCATACGCCTGTGGTTGCTCTTTTGATTTTTGATTCCCTGGCAGAACCCTGTGGGAAAGAACAGGGTAGCCGAAGTCAACTGAACTGAAGAAAACCAGTGGCGAGAAAGGGATCTTTAAGCAAGTGTTGTTGAAAAGTGTACAGAAACCGCAGATGTTTGGTTTATCAAAAGGAATATTTCCCTTTTTCTATGTTCCCATAGTGTTTTATAGCATAGCTCTTACTACATCTTGTTTGTGTGTGTGCGTGTGTTGCCTTCTCCCCTAAGTACTCTAAGATTTGCTTAAGTGTCTACATAAGGAAGGTTCTTAATACATATTTGTAGAATTAATCAGTGCATTTTTATCTTCCCATAACTAAAATATTCTAATACTATTTTTAGAAAAACAAAAATTGAGTAAAACCAATTATTTAAATGCTCTATAAGCCTCCTAATTGCTGATCTGTATAAAATGTAATAAGAGCTCTACAAATTAAATTTATATAAATCAAGATTTTGTTACAGAGCAAATAGCATTTTTATATTAAATTTCTTAGTTCTCAGTTTGTTTCTTCAGGTCTTTAGGAACTGCATTAAAATAAAATTAGAGAACGTGGTGCAGATGTAAGTGATTGAAGTTTTAAGTTTTTAAACAACACTGGTTAACTTTGTTTTTCTAATCGATTCTGCCAATCAACTAATTGTTTTTATTCAAATCATTTGATATTATCATAAATAAACCATAGTTGCTCTTATCTTTTATTTTCTGTCCCGCCAACAGGCAGACGACAATAAAGTTGAATTCTGGAAATCTCCTCTATTCCTCAGTGGTATTGTTTGACACACCGAGTTTATCATCTTTATGAATAAAATTTGCCTAAATGTACTAGAGAAATCATATATGACAGAATCTTGAGTAATATCCTTAGTGTAAATCTATGGAAGAATATTATATTTTAGAAAATAGTGTGCTGATCCTGCCTTGAGGCTTCTTCAGAATTACCATACATGTGACGAAGTGGCTTAGTGCTGTTAATTACTCTAAAGAAGATGTTAAATATAATAGGAAAAAAGGTCTTTGATATGGGCATCAAGAAAGGTAATATTTCGGATTAGACTTTTTTACTCATTATTGATGTTGTTTCAAATCAATGATTCCAAAGAGCACTCAACTACTCAGTTTTGTCAGTAAAATCCCGAGACATTAAAGCTCAAGATTTTTTTTCACGTTTAAGCTCATAGACATAATAGAAATATGAAATAGGCACTCAGATAGATCAGTTTGTCTCATATGGTTCTCCAAATTGGCTTCATTATTCTCCTTAATAAACAGACTCTTGTAGATTAGTGAAGGATGTGAAAGCAGTGTATTTGTTTTTACCAAGATGAGCAGTAATTCTTCTCATTTATTTTAAAATGCATCCAAAGGTTCATTTGGGAAGAACTTCCATAATTGGCATGTGTTAATCATACCAGAGTTAAACATGATGGGGAAGGCAGAGAAAGACATTTTCAGGGGAAATTAATTACATTTGGACTCTTTGGCAAGGGGATGATTAGAAAGAAAAGCCTAGCTGGAATGATGATAAAAAGCTTGATTTCTTACTCAAGAGATTTAGGAGGCAGTTTGAAAATTTCTTGAAAAGGTTTAAGGTTAACAAAAAAAACAAGCCAAACCTTTAGAAAATGTGGTGGAAGAACGATTTCCATAATTTAAAATTATGTTAAAAACATGGGCACGTTTTCCTCTTGGCACAAACATTCAGACACAGTTTTAGCTGCCTGCCTGTTGAATACTTCGCCTTCCTAAAACAATCCATTATGTGTAATGTGTAAGCAGTGGCGAATGGTAACTATCATTACCAGGTGGTTATTTGCAATGCAAATTCTAAGTCCTAACTCATAGCTGGTAGGCTCTGGCAGTTTCCAAACAGCTGGGGTTTGAACCCTAAATCCGTAGTATAGACAGCAATGTAATTCCAGGAGAATTTCTCAAAATATATTAATTTTCTCCAATGTTATTCATTGTGATTATTTCTAACACCAAAGAGCTCAAGGTGTTGTTAGAGACACCACAAAATGAAATCAGAAAGATACAGTCCTTTTTTTCTTAGAGAATAATTTTCGAAGAAAAAAATCACATACAAAATTACTGAAAATATGCATTAAATAAATTTACTGATTAAAAATTAAATTTTGCTCTTATTAGCCATATAAATACTAAATAACCACTTTTGGTCTGGCATTTGGCCCACCGTTCTAGCCAAATTATCCTCGAACATTACCAATGGCCTCCTGATTGAAACGTTTTGTGTTTCCTTTTTCTCATTACTCTTATCCTTCAAGGTCAATCTGCGAGTACCACTATTGACCATCATTTCCTTCTTAAAATGCTTTCCTCCCCAGCTTCTATGATAATGAATTACTTAGATATCCAGAATTTTGACTGCATATTCCCTTCTGGCAATATTTTCTCTTTTACCTCTTGAGTTTCTTCCCAAGGATGTTCTTTTGATTACCTTGCTTAATCTAATTTGTTTGGCATTCCTATACATTTCAATGGCCTTAAATGATATCAGTGTAAGTGAATCATAAATTTTTAGCGCTTGCATGCAGGCTCTCTCAAGCACAAATATCTACTTTTCTTCAACTTAATTTCAACTTGGGTCAAAATCAAATATATATTATTTTCTCCAAACCTTTTCAGCACCTTCCAGATTATCCCATGTCTATTGCAATACCAGTACTTTTTGTGAAGTAAGCCAGGATTGAGTTTTTAGGAGTCTCACACTTTCTCCATTTATTATTTGTCACCTAGTCTTTTTAAATTATTTTTAAAAATTCCCTCAACACTATGCCATTACTTCCTTCTGCATTTTCCTGCACTGTTGAATATGCCTCAATAAACCTCCACTCAATATTGGCCCATCAACATTTTTTTCATCCTGATTCTTTTACAGTGTCATACACATGCACTAGTTGGATTTAATTTTTTATTTTTTCTTTTTCATGTATTTATTTTTATTATTGTTATACTTTAAGTTCTGGGATACATGTGCAGAATGTGCAGGTTTATTACA
Source organism: Gorilla gorilla gorilla (assembly GCF_029281585.2). NCBI lineage: Eukaryota > Metazoa > Chordata > Mammalia > Primates > Hominidae > Gorilla > Gorilla gorilla. The sequence continues at coordinate 119,216,510 of NC_073238.2, forward strand.
TAGGTATACACATGCCATGGTGGTTTGCTGCACCCATCAACCCGTCTTCTACATTAGATATTTCTCCTAATGCTAACCCTCCCCTTGCCCCCCACCCCCCAACAGGTCCCGGTGTATGATGTTCCCCTCCCTGTGTCCATGTGTTCTCGTTGTTCAGCTCCGACTTATGAATGAGAACATGCGATGTTTGGTTTTCTGTTCCTGTGTTAGTTTGCTGAGAATGATGGTTTCCAGCTTCCTTTGTGTCCCTGCAAAGGACATGAACTCATCCTTTTTTATGGCTGCATAGTATTCCATGTAGTATATGTGCCACACTTTCTTTATCCAGTCTATCATTGATGGGTATTTGTGTTGGTTCCAAGTCTTGCTATTGTGAACAGTGCTGGAATAAACATATGTGTGCGTGTGTCTTTATAGTAGAATGATTTATAATCCTTTGGGATTATAAATCCAATGGGATTGCTGGGTCAAATGGAATTCCTGGTTCTAGATCCTTAAGGAATTGCCATACTGTCTTCAACAATGTTTGAACTAATTTACACTCCCACCAACAGTGTAAAAGCATTCCTGTTTCTCCACATCCTCTCCAGCATCTGTAGTTTCCTGACTTGTTGATCACCATTCTAACTGGCTTGAGATGGTATCTCATTGTGGTTTTGATTTGCATTTCTCTAATGACCAGTGATGATGAGCTTTTTTTCATATGTTTTTTGGCCACATAAATATTTTCTTTTGAGAAGTGTCTGTTCATATACTTTACCTACTTTTTGACAGGGTTGTTTGTTTTTTTTTCTTGTAAATTTATCTAAGTTCCATGTAGATTATAGATATTAGCCCTTTGTCAGATTGGAAAATTGCAAAATTTTTCTGCCATTCTGTGGGTTACCTGTTCACTCTGGTGATAATTTCTTCGTGCAGAAGTGCTTTAGTTTAATAAGATCCCAGTTGTTAATTGTGGCTTTTGTTGCCATTGCTTTTGGTATTTTAGTACTGAAGTCTTTGCCCATGCCTATGTCCTGAATGGTATTGCCTAGGTTTTCTTCTAGGGTTTTTATGGTTTTAGGTCTTAGGTTTAAGTCTTTAATCTATCTTGAGTTAATTTTTGCATAAGGTGTAAGGAAGGGGTCCAGGTTCAGTTTTCTGCATATGGCCAGCCAGTTTTCCCAACACAATTTATTAAATAAGGAATCCTTTCCCCATTGCTTGTTTTTGTCAGGTTTGTCAAAGATCAGATGATTGCAGATGTGTGGCATTATTTCTGAAGTCTCTGTTTTGTTCCATTGGTCTATATATCTGTTTTTGTACCAGTACCATGATGTTTTGGTTACTGTAGCCTTGTAGTATAGTTTGAAGTCAGGTAGCATGATGCCTCCAGCTTTGTTCTTTTTGCTTAGGATTTTCTTGGCTATATGGGCTCTTTTTTGATTCCATATGAAATTTAAAGTAGTTTTTTTCTAATTCTGTGAAGAAAGTCAATGGTAGCTTGATGGGGATGACATTGAATCTATAAATTACTTTGGGCAGTATGGCCATTTTCACAATATTGATTGTTCCTATGAATGAGCATGCAATGTTTTTCCATTTGTTTTTGTCCTGTCTGATTTCCTTGAGTAGTAGTTTGTAGTTCTCCTTAAAGTGGTCCTTTTTCTTTATTATGTGCATGTGTCTACCTGTCAAGGGCACCAGCATTTTAATTTTTATAAATAAATGTATATACACACATTTGTAATTATGTGTACATATGTATATATGTACATATGTGTGAGTTCACGTTTGTATATTTATATAATATATAATTTTTTCTTAGTAGATCATAAATTTCTTAATCCTGAGTTCACGTTATAATACTAATATGCCCTGTAGTATTAATATATTGAAAGACAAAGATATTGGCAAGCTACAAGTTGAGTGTTTGGAGGAAAAAATTGACATGGATGGAAGGATGACAAAATAGATTAAAATGTAGAAAAGCAAATGCACAGGATTTTTATGATGTTCTTAGGAGCTTAGGGAAGATTGCTATCCTCTATCAATCTGAGATAAGAAATTTACACAGTGTAATACATATATATATATATGTCTTTCTCTCTCTTTGTTTCTTTGTTTCTTTTTCTTACTTTCTTTTCTTTCTTTCTTTCTTTCTTTCTTTCTTTCTTCTTTCTTTTCTTTATCTTCTTTTCTTTTTTTTTATGTTTTTTTTGACAGTCTTGCTCTGTTGTGCCCAGGTTGGAGTACAGTGGCACGACCTCGGCTCACTGCAACCTCTGCCTCCCAGGTTCAAGTGATTCTCCCTCCTTAGTCTCCCAAGTAGCTGGAATTACTGGTGCCCACCATCACGCCCAGCTAATTTTTGTATTTTAAGTAGACAGGGGGTTTCACCATGTTGTCCCGGCTGATCTCGAACTCCTGACCTCAGGTGATCCACCTGCCTCGGCCTCCCAAAGTGCTGGGATTACAGGTGTGAGCCACCGTGCCCGGCCAGCACAGTGTAATGTTTTCATCAACAATTGAGGCTTATATTCATTAAGTAAATAATAAAAATGCACAAGACCTGAACTTACTGGGAAACAAAAATGGAATGAGGAAGTCTGATACATCCTTTTAGAGATACACTCAGAAATTTTAACTATAAGAAATTAATGATACCATGATTAAGAGCTAGGATTAAATGTCATTCTGAGGTTAAAATTGTTACATTACCAATTAATTTTTCTGTGACTTTGGGGAAGTTATGTGGATTCTTAACTTCAGTTATCACATATATTAAATAAGAACAATAATAATATCTCCCCGAGTATCTTTTACTTGTTAATTTTGAAATAAAATAAACTGTTTACCACAACTTCAGCATAAAGTACGCTCTCAGGGAATGGTCGTTGTTACTGGATTGTCAAGAGACAGGCTCCCTGCCAGCTAGAGCTGATCAAATCAAACCATGCCCATTCTCTATTAACGAATGCATTATACTTTACCAGCATCACTCATTGCAAATCACTTTTGGTCACCAGTCTGTGAGCTTATTGTTACAGGATGCATGCCCTTTTTCTTCTCCTAGATATCTTCTATGCAATCACATAGCCTGGCATGTTGTTGGTGGTAGAATTCCAAAAAAGAATTGTTGGATATTTTGTTATAAGTAAATAAATGAGATACAATAAGTATATATAAAATTATATTTCATTATATTTATATATAATTGTTTTATTTTATATATATTATACATATATCTATATAATAAATGTATTTCATATAATGTATACACATAAAATATATAATATATAATATTTAATATACAACATTTAATATACATGTCTATAATGTATTACATACAACATGTAATAGGTACAAATTAATAAATGAATATGACTATATAAAATATATAAATTATAAATGTTTAAAGAATAATATATTAATTGCTCCTCTTATCACTAGTTTTCTCAATTTTATCTAGTGATATTTTTCTAGAAAAAGACTAATCATGGCAAATAACGATTCAATTTCTCTATATTGTGTTTGCAAATTTAATGCCAAAGATACTTAGCAAGCCAGTTAATCTATAGAGTGTTCTCAACTTCCATTGTTTTAAATAGAGTATGCTATTTTTTTCACTATTTCATTTAAATTTCAATCAGCATGTCATGGCCAGCCCAACCATTAAGATGTTATGGAATGTAAAATGAAATTAGCACTCCAGTGTTTAAATAAATGTTACTGTAGGACAATTAATCTTCTAAATACACTATAAAAACAGCACTGGCATAAAATAACAAGAGCATATTTGATCAAATAAACCAACAGTTAAAAATTTTCTTTAAATTTATTGATTATTATGTGGTATGTCACGTCCATATTGGTTCGTGATGATAATAATCTTAAAGTTCTGAAGTGGATGCAATGATGAGAAATTTAAAAAACAATTTTCCTTTTCCTCCAAAATTTTTCAGGTGTTAGAGCATTTCTACATCATCTAGCATGCCTTCGTATTTTTTTAAAAAGTCACTTCTTCATCTAGAATGTAATGCCAACTGGTTACTACATATATTTGGGAAATCCCTTAGTTTTCATAAAACATAAAATAATTTTATTACAAAATTATAAAACTGTAATATGTTTCTCATATGATACCTAATAATGTACCTATCCCATTTTGGTTTATTTGTAATGATACACTTGGAAAAATGTTACAGTAAATGTTACCAACAATTAATCAATTTAGGATGAAATATTAAAATAAATTATGTTACCTAAGAAAATCTCATGGAAATATTAGTTGATCAGTTTATCTCTTTTTACTGATATGTATCTACTGTCATTTAAAAATAACTATAACTTTCTTATGAAGACCTCTGTTTCTGAATAGCCGGTCAGTTTATTTTATGTTGATACAATCTGAGGTATAAATAGCATGTTCTAGAATGGATCATCCCAATCTTTTCTCCTTTTGTCTTTCCCTCCTTTCCTTCCTCCTTTCCTTCCTTCCTTCCTTCCTCCCTCCCTTCTTTCTTTTTCTTTCTGTCTCTATTTCTTTCTCTTCTTTCTATTGAATTCTATTTTTTGCTGTTTTTTCAAAAAGCTAGTTCTTAATTTGTCCAATTTATGTTATTAAAAAACACAATTTTTATACATGAAAAGTTGAAAAACATTTGTGATTGAAAGCAAATTAGTATATGTAACCTTTAAATGTGCATATTGTAAGCTGTATACTATTAATGGGAAGGTCTCTTCCCTTCTCCTTGTTTTCTAATTAGTGATTCTAAGCATCCCAAGAAAAAATTATTTGGCGTTGCTCCATCCGTCTCTTCCATCCCAAATTCAGTGTAATCTACCCCAAGCCCCACCACTAACAACATCACCAACACAATCTTTATATATATATGTATATTTTTTTTTATGAAGAGATTTCCATTCTCTCTTCCAGATGCCTCTTGAATGCCAGCCAATATGAGGTTTGAAACAGAAGTATTTGAAAAATGTAACAACACTGATGGGATTCATAAAATTAGAAGAAATAAATAACTTTATAAGCTCTGATCTTAATACAAGTTATTAATTAGATATTATTTGCTGAAACTTCAGCTGTGCTGCTTATTATATACAGTCTATGGAATTAATGATGTTGGCCTATTATTTCTTGCAAAGAACCCAATGGCTTTATTTTTATATTTGATTTAAAAATGTATATAGTGATTATCAGAGCATACCTAAAATCCTGCTACTCATGGGGTTATTAAATAATTAGCATTGTTTAAATAATTTTTGAAATGCCAATTCTTAATGTTTGCTGCAACTCCATTTCCAGTGAAAAAGTGAATTTGGTATTTGCTTCAAAAAGATAATCATTGTATCTTGAATTTCATTTTTGCCTGTTTCATTTTTATTTCCACTGGCATTCCATAAATACATACACACACACACACACACACAAATGTAACCTTTAAAAATTCAACCATGACTTCAGAAGCAAATGGGGACAGAATAAGGTATTCATCCTGACAAATGCAAGATTTCTTAGCTTGCCATGAGCTTTTTTAGTTAAAAAAACATACAGAACCTCAAGCCAGGTATACAGTCAAAATGATTTTCAGATGTTGACAGTTACATTCTTTTAAATGAATATAAATCTCTGCAAATAAATGTCAGCACTTTATACACAGAGAGACTGAAATTTGTATCATCTAGTGAAGGGAGTGATATGAAATAATGATTTACACCTCTAGCTATGAAATTCTTTGATGGAGAAAGTCAGATGCATTCAGTAGAAAATTCAAGAGTCATTCAGATCACTGTTGCCAGGAAAGATTGAGAAAACATATATTTTTAACTTTAAAGAAAAAAACTGTACAACTTTATAACTGTTTACCTGTCCTCTGGAAGTCATGGTATTATAGCTGATACAACACCATTCATTAATAAAAGCCACTATACAGGGTTTTCCAACTGCAAAGGGAACTTGTTTATGACATTTTCACCTGCTGTATATAAAGTTCTTATATCAGCAGTGCTATATTAAAATAGGAAAAATGGCAGGTTATTAATTTTGTGGACATGAATTTATTCTTCAGTTGTTTTAATTAGTATTCTGTTTTTCAAGTAATACTCATATGTCTCTAAGTGTCTCCTAGCAATAGTATAACTAATTAAATTATTTTTTCTTCTCGATTTCAAATTAGTGGCAGGGGGAAATATTCCATTTCATTCTGAGAGAAATCACTCCAAAACTCTAATACTTGCCAGGCATACAGGCACACTGAATTTTCTATGTGACTTTATTAAGCATAATTGTACTATTTTCACAATCTCTGAACACACATACAATTATATATATTTATGAATATAAATTACAAACACAGACATTGAATGTTAAACTGTAGGAAGTCTGCATTACCATTCCTTAAATTAAATGAGAACGTTTGGTTTTTACAATCTTAAAACAAATACTATTTTTGTCCAGATTTCACTGCATGGGATGTACTAGTTCCTCTGAGCCATACACACATCTCCCATTGATTTATACAGAAATATTTAATATAGATGGAAAAGAATTTCTCATACAAGCTAGGAAGTATGGGAAATTATCTGTCTTTCCTTCACAGAGGACATAATATAAAGATTTTTCTTAGCAGCAAAGTGTAAATATATAATCTCCAAAATGTAGTGAAATAGAAATTCCCCAGATTCAAGAGATTAAATTGGTAAATTAAGTATTCCGGCACTCTCTACTACATATTTAACAAGACTTCTTAGGTGTAAACATTGCCACAAAAGTTTTCTCAAGTCCAAGGTAGTCTAATGGGTCTTGATGAAAATGCATAACATTCTCAGAATGAAAGATGCATCAGGATGCCTTGGTGGCCTCAGAATTGTGCTGAGTAACTGTGTGGTATAGAAAGACGCCGGAAGGATGGAAAGGAAGGAAAACATAGCAAGGCAATACCGCTTCTCTCTTCACACTGTCTGTTTTTCAGAGGATCAATTTCTCTTTCCAGAGGATGATCAGAAAGGCGAGTATACCCTTTCTGACATTTTCTACCTAAAGTAAGAAACGGGAGGACATTGACTGCATGGATTGCAAACCAGTCCTTATGTCCATAACCACTCTCGTTGTCCAAGCATTAAAAGGAACTTTCATCTGCATGGTCTAAGTAAGAAGTATAACAACTGGACACCAAAGTTATGTGTGCCCCAAGTTTTACCTTCTCCAGGATGGCCAACACATTCTTCTAACACTGGTTCTGCAAGTGACACCAAGCCCTAAAGAAGTTATTCTCAACCTGGGGTGATTTTGGCCCCCCTTCCCCCTAAAGGACATTTGACAATATCTGGATACATTTTTGGTTGTCTGAGAATGTGCGCTACTGGTATCAAGTAGGGCAAGGCCACAGATGCTGCTAAACATCCTATAATGCTCAGAACACCCCACGTACAATAAAGAATTACTTGGCCCAAGATGACAATTGTGACATGGCATCATTTGAAATATATAAGTTAGGAAATATAAGGAGATTGTCAAGGAGGTAACATGGGGAGAGAGGAGGCAAGGGTAGAAAAGAGTGAGAGAGAAAGGGATGGATAGAAGAGCAATCACCTAACTTTCGTCAAAGATATGAAATTGCTATATATATATATATATATAAAACCGCTCTCATGAATTTACAAGCATTTGTAGTTAAACTACAGGTGTGTAGGCACTATGTTAAAAACCATGGCAGGTATAAAAATTTTAACATGCTTTTTTTGGGGGGGATTCATAGTCTCAAGCTGTAGCAAACTGAATCTTGTAGTTTTCGAACTCTAACACGCTCACAAACCGTCATTCTGTGGAGTTAACAGGCAATATTTGTGAGGTGCCTCACAACTAATCAGAAGTTGAAACACAAAGCTGGGAAACTAATCACTACTAAGCATAAAATCTGTGCTAAGAGAACTATGTTCATTTGGAAAACGGATAAGATATGGCAAAATAAAGGACAGCATAGAATAAAAGAGAAAATGATTTAAAATAGCATCTTATATAATTACATTTCATATTGAATTGTTAAAATGTTAACTTGTGAGTAAATCATGCCATATGTGTGTGTGTATATATATAAACCTTCGTCATATATATACACACACATATAAACTTACATAAAAGACAGCTAAATCTTGCTGTGAATGGGTCATATTAATGAATGTGCTTATGCTATGAAAAATTGCAAATTGTTAGACACAAAGAAAATTACATTTTAAAAATAATAATTTGGGTCCTAATTTGAGTAGCTCATTTTTAATTATGAATTTTCTTCTTCTCTTCCACGTGGTCTCTACTACCTTCCTTATTAGCGTATCTCCATTTGCTCTCTACCTTTGCTTCCCAAGCTACTCAACTGTAGCCAGCTTCATTTACCACGGCTAACAGGAGATCTTGGGGCTTCAGTGAAAGCAAAACTTCAGGGATGGGCTCAGTGAAGCTCAACTTGGCTATTCTTTGATGTCTCCCTGCCTAGATAGGTCTCGTAACGATGAAGCCAAAGCCCTTCTTCCTCTCTGATATATGTGCTAAAAGATAGAGACAGAAAAATGCTGAGAAGAAGGAAAAGGCTGAGCAGTGGCTTCCAGTGATCAACTAGATTCTTACAATGATGATAGAAGTTTATGTCTTCATTTTTACCATATAATTTAAGTTCTTTTTATGGTATATTACTATATGATATATTAGTAATCTCATTGAACTCTTTTCCCATAAAAACAGATTTTAATAAAATAAAAAGTCATTTATCATTTAAATTTAAGTGAGTCGAATGTCCTAGAAAAATGCATTACATCCTATTTAGTTGTTAGGGCAAGAATAATTACTTATTATTTTGATACTTAAATTTAACATGTGAAGAATTCAGTTTGTAGTGAAGCAGAATCCTCAGAGAGGAAGGATGATGGTACAGTCTATCTTGCCTTGTATATTAGGTTTTATTAAAGTTAAGCACAATTTGTTTCTTAATTTAATTTACTTACTTTGGTTACCTAGAGATCAGTAAGATATGTTTTTGATATCTTTATAATAGCCTTCCTGTTGGGACAGCGTAGGTCTGAATAACCTTGGGGAAATAAATATACAAAATGTGTTTTAGGGGATGGAAAATCCAGCACGAGCACTTTTGTAAACTAACTTGTAACTTTCCTACTGTTTAAGCCTTGCCCATTAGGCTTTTATATTTTTAGAGCTTGAAATTGTGTAACATAATTCTTGAAATAAAGGATTTCAATTTTAAGTGACAGCTTTGTGAAGAACTGGGTTTAAGTAATAATACTATTATTAATCTTGAAATCCTAAACACAATGTATTTAGTAAATTTTTGACATAAACAATAACTGTTTATGTCTATTTGAATTCCCTCCAAAAGAAACAGAGAACAGAATAAATTGCTGTTATATTTAGAAATCAATATTTAAGAGACTCTTTTTAATTAACCAGAAGTAGATGACTCAATTTAGATTTCATAGGATTGTTTTCTGATAACTCATGATATTATAATTCTTAAGCAGTTGAAGACTTGAAAACTATTGTTCTTGTTTGTGGGTTTTTCAGTATTTTAGTTTTGTATTTGCAATATCTTCACTTGTTAAAATATATTTTTTAATCTGTCATGCCTACATGTGTAATAAACTTTAAATTAAAATAGTCCAAATTTGGTTTTGAGTTGAAAAAATTGGTTGAATAACAGATCCTGGAAATCAGGAATGCTATCTCAGAGTTTTAAAAGCACTGATTCAGCTCATTGGAAAATTAGCATTACCAGCTTATTAACAATTGCTAATCCTTGCAAGCAACCAAGATGTCCTTTGATAGGTGAATAAATAAACTGTGGCTGTGATACATCCAAACAATAGAATATTATTCAATGATAAGAAGAAATGAACTATTTAGCCATGAAATGATACAGAGAAACATTAAATGCATATTGCTATGTGAAAGAAGCCAGCCTGTGAAGGCGACATCCCATATGATTCCAACTACACTACAGTACTAGTGGGCACATTTCATTATACATTTGTCAAATCTCACAGAATGTACAAAATGCAGAGTGAAACCTGATGGAAACTATGGACATTAGTGAACAATAATATCTGAATATTGGCTCATCAATTATAACAAACATGCCACACTAAATGTAAGATGGTAACAACAGGAGGTTCTTTGGGGGATGGTGAGGGGATATATGGTAGTTCTTTGCCTTTTCTGCTATTTTTGTTTTCTGTTAACCTAAAGCTTCTCAAAAAAAAATACGTATATATATATATATTAGATGTACCTATATATATATATATATATATATATATATATATATATATATATAGGTTTTTATTTTATTTTTTCCTGCTTTAGGCCAGGCGTGGTGGCTCATGCCTGTAATCCCAGCACTTTGGGAGGCCAAGGCGGGTGGATCATCTGAGGTCAGGAGTTCAAGACCAGCCTGGCCAAGATGGTGAAACCCCATCTCTACTAAAAATACAAACATTAGCTGGGCATGGTGGCGGATACCTGTAATCCCAGCACTTTGGGAGGCCAAGGCGGGTGGATCATCTGAGGTCAGGAGTTCAAGACCAGCCTGGCCAAGATGGTGAAACCCCATCTCTACTAAAAATACAAACATTAGCTGGGCATGGTGGCGGATACCTGTAATCCCAGCTACTCGGGAGGCTGAGGCACGAGAATCACTTGAACCCTGGAGGTGGAGATTGCAGTGAGCCAAGATCGCACCACTGCACTCCAGCCTGGGTGACAGAACCAGACTCCATCTCAGAAAAAAAAATCAATCTTAAAAGTTAAAAACATCAAAATATGCTAACATAAAGAAGATTTATTAGAAAGAATATTCACCTAACTACTATAGTAACATCTGGCCTGTGGGTAAGATAAATTCTGAGACATATTTACTTTTTTGCTATGTGAATGGAATAATATTCTATAATTTCATTTATAGCAAAATGTATTCTTCAGAAGTGAAATTAAAATGTATTGATGCATTTTCTTGATTCTGCTACCAGCGAAAAAAGCAAGTGTTAATATAAATTTTATTTTACTTGTATTTATAGGCTTCTATATTTAAAGCAATGTTTCTAATTCCAATAATACATTGCTTCTAAAAGTAGTAAATTATTTTTATTCAAGAAAATTAAATTGTCATTTTACTTAAGTGAATAGCGGCTTATGGGTAAGAAAGACAAAATGGCAAATTTGGTTAAGATATAAAGTTTGATATATAAAACAACACAGTAAAATAATTTAACATAATGCATTAATATTTCTGAATCATTTATATTTGTATGTTTAGAATTTTCCACTTTTTATTATTTTTATTGATTTTATTTACCAAATTTGTAAACAACCATAAGTATAGTTTTTACCACAGTAGAATAATAGTTTCCTTCTTGATTTTGGCTTTCTATTTGATATCCCTGAATGATTATAAATCAATGTAAACTGAGCAATAACGCAGAAAACTATGATGATAATATTTAGTAATATTATAAATAATATAATGCTCTCATTCAAAAATTCATATCAACACATATCTTAGTGATAATGCAAACTAATTTTTATTACTTTAAATATGATTTCAGGAAGACTGATACATCTAATATCTTCTAGCAATTATGTTTTCACAGTACATGTTCATTATAATTTCAAATACAATGTAAGTGATCTTCTATAATTATGTCCTGGATGTCCACAATCTAATTTTGAGGTATTCAGCAAGTAAGTAGGGAATGGATGTGAGGTCAGTGAATGGTTACTTTGATGTGATTATCCCGTGTGTGTGTGTGTGTGTGCGTGTGTGTGTGTGTGTGTATGTAGTAACCAATTTTAAATAGGGGAACCTGACTGATGTTAGAACCAAATTGAAATTCATTTTCTCTCTCCCTGTGTCCCTCTGTTTCCCCCCTCCCAGAGAAGTACCTCTTCTATTTCTTAGTCATGTGATACTGGATAATTCCCTTTACCTTTATGAGACTCAATTTACTTTTACATAAAATGACCTTAATAATGCTTTATCTGTATTACAGATTCAAGTTTGACACTGGATGGATTGCTATAAGAATATTTAATCTCATATATCACATAAAGACAAATAATTACTCCTAATCTTGAATAGTGAATACTTATTGTTACTACTGTCAGTACCTATTCACCTGTGACTGCACTAGGATATTCAGACAGGTGATAGAGGTATGACAGAGATCTGCTCTAGATGACAAGCAGATGTCTCAGGAAGTCAGGAGTATATAGAGTCAAGAGAACCTTGGAGAAAATAATAGAAGTCTAAGAGGCCAAGAGTTGAGATCAAGCATAGGGGCAACAGGTGATGATGACTTTGTAATAAACAATGAAGTTGGCAAAGCACATGAACCAAAGAAAACATGCAAGCAGCCAACAAGTCTATTAAAAATGCTCAACATCATTAATTATTAGATAAATGTAAATCAAAACTACAATGAGATAACATCTCACACTAGTCAGAATGGCTATTATAAAAAAGGCAAAAAATAACAGATGCTGGTGAGGTTGCAGAGAAAAGGGAATGCTTAGACACTACTGGTGGGAATGTAAATTAATTCAGCCACCGTGGAACACAGTTTGGAGATTTCTCAAAGAACTCAAAGCAGAATTACCATTCGACCCAGCAATCACATTATTAGATATATACCCAAAGGAATATAAATCGTTCTACCATGAAGACACATGCACACATAAGTTCATCGCAGCAAAATTCACAATAGCAAAGACATGGAATTGGCCTAGATGCCCATTAGTGGTAGACCAACAAAGAAAATATGGTACATTTACACCATGGAATACTATGCAGACACAAAAAATCCTAGATAATGTCCTTTTCAGCAACATGGATAGAGATGGAGGCCACTATCCTAAGTGAACTAATATAGTAACAGAAAACCAAAGGCCACATTTTCTCACTGAACATTGAATACATATGGACACAAAAAAGGAAACGAGACACTGGGGCCTACTTGAGGGTGGAGGGTGGGAGGAGGGTGGGGATGGAATACTTACCTATAGGGTACTACAAGTATTACCTGGGTGGTGAAGTAGTCTGTATAGCAAACTCCTCTGACATGCAATTTACCTATATAACAAACCTGTACATGTACCTCTGAACCTAAAATAAAAGTAAAAAAAAAAAAATAGAGTGATGTTTAGGAGAAAGCCTGAGATCCACAGTATCCCTTGAGGAAGGACAGCATATTCTGGTATTCATTAAGAGTGTATACTGGACAGAAGAATAAAGCAATGAAAAAAAAGTTAATAAAAGTATTAACACAGGAATTGCCAATTAAGAAAAATCAAGTGTCTTCTTACTTTAAAATTACTCATTATTTCATGCTTCTAAATTTTCCTGATATAAATCTAAAATGTATAGTACCTTATTAGAGATCTTAAATAAATAATAGCAGTGCTTAAATGTTAGATTGAATTTGTATATAGCAATGGCTGTTTTAAAGACATTACAGAGATAACTGTAAAACACCCAGACACACACATACACAAGTGCTGGAGTATGTGTTGTCACAGTTTGTTGCTTTGACAAGAGGAAATTAGGTTTCATTGTCTTTTTAAAATATGGCTTAGTTTTAAAAATACACACTACTTAAAAACAACCTCAGGAGGTGGCTAGAATCAATTGTGTAAAGGGATGTTTGTATACATGTAAAATTTCTTCATTTCAAGTATAATAACATTGACCATAACCTCTGCTGTCTGTGTTTAATGGCGATCAGAGAAATACACCCAAAGGAATGGAATGAGTACTTTAGAAGAACAATTACATTTTATGTACCATCTTTTAAAAAGTGATATTGAATTTTTTAATGGTCATGAGGTCAGAAATCCAAATTATTTATTTAGCTAAAATGATTCAAAACAAAACGTTTGATGTTTCCAGGCATAAAACCTGGCTTGTGATTTCAGTAAAGTATCTGGGAAATAGTAGCCATTTCTTCAATAAAATAACTTGATTCTTCAATAAAATAATGAATACATCTGTGGACAAATGAGAATAAAAAGGATATTTATTTCTTTTTTAAAATAGATTCATCGGGTGCACATGCAAGTTTGTTACATGGATGTATTGAGTATTGATGAAGTTTGGGCTTCAAGTGTATCCATCACCTGAATAGGGAACATTGAACCCAATAGGTTATTTTTCACCCCTGTATTCCTTACTACCCTTCCTCCTTTTGGAGACCCAGTATCTCTGATTTCCCTCTGTAGGTCCGTGTGTACCCACTGTTTAGCTCTCACTTGTAAGTGGGAACACACAGTATTCGATTTTCCATTTCTAAGTTATTTCACTTAGGATAACGGACTCCAGCTCCATCCATGTTGCTGTGAGAGACATGATTTCATTCTTTTTTATGGCTATGTAGTATTCCATGTTGTATTCTATTTAGTATACCACATTTTCTTCATTCAGTCTCTGTTGATGGACACTTACATTAATTTCATGACTTTGCTATGTGAATAGTGCTGTGATAAACATACAAGTACAGATGTCTTTTTGTTACAAAAAAATTTCTCTCCCTTTGGGTAGATAGGCACCCAGTAGTGGGGTTGCTGGGTCAAATGGTATTTCTATTTTTAGTTTCTTGAGAAATCTCCATACTGTTTTATATAGCGGTTGTACTAATTTACATTCCTATCAACAGTGTATAAGTGTTTCCTTTTTCCACATTCTCACCGACATCTGTTGGATTTATTTATGTATTTGTTTTTATTTTTTACTAACAGCTATTCTGACTGGTATAAGATGGTATCTCGTTGTGGTTTTAATTTGCATTACTAATTTGCATAACTCTGATGATCAGCAGTGTCGAGCATTTTTTCATAAGTACAGTGGCTGCTTATGTGTCTTGTTTTGACAATGTCTGTTCATGTCCTTTCTCTCTTTTTAATGGGGTTATTGTTTTCTTGCTGACTCTTTGACTTTGTTGAAGATTCTGTTTATTAGACCTTTGTTAGAGGCATAGTTTGTAAATACATTCTCCCCAGTTGTAGGTTTTCTGTTTACTCTGTTGAGTATTTATTTTGTTGTATGTAAGATTTTTAGTTTAATTTAGTCCCATTTGTCTATTTTTGTTTCTGTTGCATTTGGTTTTGGGTCTTAGTCATCAGTTATTTGCCTAGCCCAATGTTCAAAAGGGTTTTTTTCTAGGTTTCCTTCTAGGATTTTTAGTTTCAGGTCTTACATTTAAGTCTCTAATCCACCTTTGGTTAATTTTCATATGTGGTGAGGAGTAATAGAGGTTTAGTTATGTACCTAAGCCCTGGAGATTATGAACCTCACATAAATATGAGACTCAAATGCCTAATAAAAATAGTAAACACATTGACTCAGGAGAAACTAGAGGAAAAGAAAATGATTTATACTCGGGCCGGGCGCGGTGGCTCACGCCTGTAATCCCAGCACTTTGGGAGGCCGAGGTGGGCGGATCACGAGGTCAGGAGATCGAGACCACGGTGAAACCCCATCTCTACTAAAAATACAAAAAATTAGCCGGGCGCAGTGGCGGGCGCCTGTAGTCCCAGCTACTCGGGAGGCTGAGGCAGGAGAATGGCATGAACCCGGGAGGTGGAGCTTGCAGTGAGCCGAGATTGCACCACTGCACTCCAGCCTGGGCGACAGAGCGAGACTCCGTCTCAAAAAAAAAAAAAAAAAAAAAAAAAGAAAATGATTTATACTCAAAAACCAGATTTAGCCATGTACCAAGAATATATTGTAAAAAACTTTTCATTTAATTAAAATTAAAAAATAAAATTATCTAGAGGAATAATTTTTACTGAATTTTTACCCGACTCTGGTGGAGAAAAGCCTAAATAATTTAAAAGATCTTGGATATGTAGCAACACAACAAATTATTTATTCCTGTTTCTAGATTGTACATCGGAGAAAATAATTTTGTTCTATGCCTTGTATGTAAGGCATACAAGGTCTGGCAACAAAGCAAAATATTCAGATAAGAAGGCACATGATATATTCTGCCTTTTATGGTAGGTTTTATTAAACTTTAGCAAAACTGGCTTCACTATTTAATCTACTTTCTTTGTTTTTTAATCTGATGCCAATTTCAATTTACAGTAAAAGGGAAAACCTTGGGCAAATTGCCTCTGTTGGGCAGCATATAGGTATCATTCCATAACTGATTATCTTTGGTTATTTATCTCAACTGGTTAGAGGAAGTTTTTAATAATGTTTAAAGGGGCTACAGATAGATAAGCTGTAAATACAGAGATTATTCTTATGTTTACACAAGGATGTAGGATAATTATATATTCCATATCATAAAACAGTTTGACAAATTCAAAGTAGTTCCAAGGCATAACTGAAATCATTCAACATAATGAACAGTGTGGAAATGGGACTCGTGCTTGGGCCTATAATAGTATTATTTTGTCTCAGCGTAGGAGGAAATTTAGGAAGACCGTGCTATTTTCAAAGATAGCTACAAGTGCTCATATAGATTTTTTGAATCGGATTTTGCTACTCCTCCTGGGAAAGATAGAGTATGGTTCTCTTTGTAAATCTGGCCTGGGCAGATGGCTCGCCTAACCAGTAGACCATGGCAGAAGTGATGCTATACATATTCTGGATGCGGGTCTCAAGGAGCCTTATATGCTTGTGCTTTCTCTATCTTAGAACACTGCCCTGAGACCCACCATGGAAGAAAACTGGGCTAGTCTCCTGGCAGATGAGGGGTCCCATGGAAGAGAAGTGAGGAGTGTCAGGCAATTGCCTATGCACATGGCCAGATACATGACAAAGGCATGCTGGATCTCAGCTCAGTCATCTTGCAACTACATTGCTATTTTTAAACTGCTACAAATTAGGGTACATTTTTATGCAGCAATGGCTAACTGAAGCACTGAATCCTAATAGATTTACTTAGATTACATTGATCAAATTGAAAACAGCTAATGTAGAATGTTATTAAAAATAATGTATTGATATTTTGGCTTTCTGTAATTTTGCACTTTCTAGAACATGTATAGAATATGCATTATTCCTTACATAGATGCCTCTCTTAAGGGAAAAATGTGTGAGTGTGTGTGTGTGTGTGTAATTCTAGATTATTATTATATATATAATTGTATGCAGGAAATGTAGCTTTTTTGGTTAGTTTTTATATTTTTAAGGCTACAGAAAACAATTATACTTGAAATGCTTTAAGCCTTTGTATTCAGTAAATATTGACCTTTTCTGAAGCCAAGGGTTTGTTTATGACATGCCTGGAACTTTCTGACTAGTGGGCATTTGTGGTGGGTACCGTGAACCAAGGGCTGTTATCAAACACACTTGAGTAGTTCCCATGTCTTTATCTAAGTCCGTAACTTAGCCAAAGGCATTTCTGTAGTTCATTAAATTGGCTTTTTGACCAGCTCAGAGTCAATGAGCCAAATGCTAGATAATTGACAGTGCAACCAGAGAAAAATCATTCTTCAGTAAAAAGCTGGTAGAGAGAGAAACCTTGAGTTAAATCCTCCAGTCATGTTTGCGCTCAGTTCATTAGGGTGACCCCAAAAGACTTTATTCACATGGGGCCACAAGTGCATTTTTGACATTTTTAACATTTGGAATCGGCTGTCGTATTGTGCAAAATACTCTATTCTAATTTAGAATACTTCCAAAAACCAGAGGAACAATACGATTGGTTTTCCTCAACTGGTGAACCTTCATGAGCACACACGGACATTGTAGATGTGAAAAGCCTGAAGTCAAAAATGCCCAGCCATGCTGATACTCCTGGGTAGCCTGGTGAAAAATATCTTGTTATTTTCTTTTACCTTTTTGCTTGATAATGATTTAGAAATAAATTTACTTTAAAAATAATTAAACTGGATGATTAAGTTAGGTTTCTAAATAAGATATTATTTTAGACATTCTCAGACTCTGCCCAGTATCTTCAGGAAATTTTGAAAGTGGCTATATTTTTGAGACTTGATTCAATGTAAATATCAAATTTTATTCTTCCATGTATATGTTGGTTCAAATCAATTATCTTATGGCTAAGATCGTACCAAAACTTGTCTGTGACGATCATCATTTAGGATTTGAATACTAGCTATGAAAATGTTTTTGGCAAAATTGGCATTATTTTCTTTTTTCTTTCCACTTTTTAAAAGATTATACAATGAGCATGGACCAAGATACTAATTACCAGTTCATATGTTAATACTTAAAAGATCTTAGGTGGTTACAGATTTTACTGAGTTTTAAATGTAATTTCAGTTTTATTGTGTTTTTATTTTTATTTCTTTATTTTATTATTATTATACTTTAAGTTCTAGGGTAAGCAATGTGCACAACGTGCAGGTTTGTTACATATGTATACATGTGCCATGTTGGTGTGCTGCACCCATTAACTCGTCATTTAGCATTGGGTATATCTCCTAATGCTATCCCTCCCCCCTCCCCCGACCTATTGTGTTTTTAAAACTTGTTTTCCACAAGCTTCTATTTTACTGTTGAAAGAAATTAAACTTTAAATCGATGTACTTTGTTTCATACAAGGACGAATTCTGAAAATTTGATCAGGTTTGTAATGTAATGGTCTATTTTTGTATTCTTCTAAGTAGAATATTTCTACAGAAGAAAGTGAGAATATTGACTGAATAAAAGTAAGATGAGAAATTGTCTAGAGTATTTTCAGTTTTGCATGTAACAATTGCAATCCTTCTTTTTAAACTGAGCAATACATCTTATTATTGGAAGAAAAAGAGAAAGAATTTTTTTTTCCCCAGAAAAAGAGAACAGAATCATGTAGGAGAGAAAAATTCCTCTTTTAATTAGATGACACCAGTTTAGTTGTTGGGGCCTATCCAGACTATAAGCTTGAGGTTTTCTGGGCTATAGAATTAGTTTATTTTTTAACTCCACAACTAAATTTCAATTAAAAAGTGAATTGAATTCAATTAAGTTGAATTCAATTTAGTCCAGAATGTATGTACTGAATGTACTGACTTCCACAAGAAGCTATGAGAATACACCAAATAATGCACTATTTTTCACAACCCAGTACTCACAGGAAAATGAAAAAAAGTGCCACTTAGTTTCAGTAATACATGTTCCTCAAATAACATTTATTTTGCAAATAAGTATTTGGTACCTATTATTTTATTAAGCCTAAGTTTTAATACATTTAGTATTTAAGAAGAGGCAAAAAGCACAAAACATGCTGTAGCTTCAAAATTATTACTAATTTATATTATCATTAAATGCTGGAAAAGAGGTATTAATACTGGTTCACTTATCCCATCAAACATTACTGTAATGAAACTTTCTTAACTTTCATTAAGCCTATGAAGTCTATAAAGTATGGAAAATGATGATAGAATTACTGATATATAAAATATTAATTTTATGTTCCAAATGATTAGCATCTTTTAAAAAATAAAGTATATTCAATGCTAATTTTGTTTTTTTTAAATGTCACCCAAAATATTCTTTGACAACAGCTGCTTTAACTTTTTTTTATTCTTGGGACTAACAACAGTCATGTAAAAATAAATAGGTATAGAAAACACATTTTTCCTACTTTCAGAAAATAACATATTATTTAACCATAGAAGAAATACTTTTTCAACATTTTTTTACTTATTATTGCAGAATGCTATGCAAATGCTATATGTTTTAGAAACTTATAAAATTATGATGCAGATATATTCCAATATGGTCCAATCAGTTTTATAAATATACATAGATGTATAAATATATGCGTGTTTGCGCATGTCTGTATATTCGTGTATTTAAATTACACTTGCATCTATATCTATGTCTCTCTATATAAATCTATAGATTTTAAAATAACCTCACATAGCCAATGTCACTCTGCAGAATTTGGGGAACTTTGGGAAAGCACAGAAAAAGTTCAAATTGTTCCCATATTCTGATACCCAATTCAAACATGATCCATTCCATCAATCATTTCCTAAAGTCTCAGCGTTATGCCTTCCAGCCTTTGGACATTGCTCTCCACCTTCACCCCACATAGCATGTGAACAGAGGCAGTCAGCTATGGGGAAAGTATATCTCTCTACTGTGAACTACCCTGAGCATTTCACCTATATTTTATTAAGGACTTTTATCCTCATTTTCCTTGCACTAAAGTTCAGTGCAGATTTATCTAGCTACCAGCAAATAAGTTTAAAAAACCTTGATATCCAATTATATATACCTCAATACATAGAATGGACTTTTAAACACAGTGTAGTCAATACAAATTTTGTGATATACCTTGTGTGCACTACCTTATTTAATCCTGACAAAATTCATATAATGTAGCTTCTATCATTATATTCAGGTTGAGAGAACTAATGCACCAAGAAATTTTATGTCCTGTACCAGGATATGAGAGACTAGGTTTGAACATAGTGAAGTTCAACTTTCTATCTCTGTTCTTGTTAGAGATGTATTAATGAAGACATTCCCTGCATAATCTATATTATGTAAGTAAATTGCAAATAATATTTCCTTAAAAATCCTAACCCATCATTTGCATGCTGTGCTAACTTATTGCTTGAATATATCTTTTCTAACCAATCTGAACTGAAGTTATCTAACATCAGTCTCAATCTTTTATCTAAAACTTTATCTTAATATAAAAGACATAAAATTATTCTTAAGCTGCAATGTTTTTATGCCATGGGACTACATTTTACAAGAATTATGATTAATTATCAATAATATAATTCATGATTTTGTAAAAAATGTTCAATCTACAAGTTCAATAAATAATTGATTAAAAACTTAATTATGCATGCCTGTGGGCAAATACTCAGTCTCAAGTCAGCAATTTTGGTGACGTAAATTAGCAGAAATTTCCAAAATAATATGCTAGAACCCTCAAACTGTCAGTAACATTCAAAACATGTTCCAGTTGTGTTATTACGGGATAGAAGCAAAAGCAGATAGATTACAGTAAGCTACAATTTTGACATTGTACTGGCCTTAGGAAATTGTCAGACTTTCCATACCAGCCAACAAATAGAATCAAATGGAATTGGGAGAAGAATCAAGAACTTCTGGCATGTTGTCTTGCCCAAGGACTCTAGTTCAGTCCTACATTTTGATGAGTATGCTTTTCTACATTACAACACGTTTTGTAAAATACTGTGCTGTTTACTTGTTGGAGATAATCCTTGCTGCAGTGGTTAAGAAAAAGATTGGATCATCATTATTGCTAAAACAGCTACTAACACCGTTGTTCCTAAGCAGAGGTGGCCACTCAGAGAATGGCATGGGATCATGACAGAAAGCCTACACCTGTACACAAGTTCCTTTCCAAGGAGGTTGTTAGGGAAGAGATTGCATCAGATTGCCACTGTGTCTCAACTTCCAGCAGTTCCTTGGGGAGTTAAGCCCTAGCTGCCCAGAGCAGGGTACAGCTGGATAATGCATGCTATCATTGGTTTCACTCCCTTCCTACGTCAGCTACTCTTCCTTTCTTCCTGGGAAAACTTTCCAATAAGTAACCTGGACATAAATTCTAGGGCCAGATCCCGAGACAGGGCTCCATCAAGTGACATCGGGAAACCTTAGAGATCATTTAGTCATAAGATTTTTCAGGAATGGTAGTAATGCTTAAAAAACATTTTATGGGATTTGCATGAATTTGGTTATTGTCAGAAGCAGTTAGTGACATACCTGGAAAGCAATGAGCACAATTTGGAGGGAGTGGTCAATACAAAGGCTATAATTGATGGGGATGAGCAGAGCTAATGTTCAATGGGCACATGCCATAATGCTCGTAAGAACATACCAGGCTTTTATAGACAATTTGTGTTTTGCTTGGTTACTGCTAAGGCCCTCTTAAATGGAATGACACATCTAATAATGAGTAAGAAAATATTCAAAGCAGAAGATGCCAAGGGAAAGTACTTATGAGGACTCTTGAATACATAGGGCGCTGCTGAGGAGCTTGGGCTCATAAGATGGAAAATGAAAAGGAGTAGCAAAACCGATGAACAAACAATAATGATGAGAAATATTGCCTAACTTGCCTTGCCAGAGTCAAAGCCTAACTGTGATATAATAAAAAGATAAAATATAGATGTGATTACTTATCAAACCTATAAAAATAATGCACATCCACTGAAGAAGATATGAGAACCACAAAATGGAGGAAATATTAACAACAAAGCACAATTTTCATAGTTTTCAGCACTCAGAAAGCGATTAATTTTCTTTCTCAATTCTAAGTTAGAAAATCCCTATATAGTATGGTTCAGAAAATCCACATATGATATAATCAGTTCAGGTAAGAGGGAATGTGTCACCTAAAATATGTCCTATGGATCAGAGAGGGGCAATTCTCAAAACAAAGATAACGTGTTGTAGAGAAAACATATGTGGCCTTCACAAATCCAGTCTTTCTACTATGATTGTTTTTGTTTTTAACGTTTCTGCAAGGTTTAAAAAGTTAGCTTTATTGAGGTAAAAATTACATGTAATAGTATTCACTAGTCTAAGTGTTTTTGATGAGGTCTAATGAATACATGTAATCATTCTACCACTACAGTACACAAAATATAGCATTTTTATCAGTGAATAATATGATTTCTTATAACAGTTTTCATTTAATACTTTGCCCCATCTCATTCTGTATCAACCTTCATTTTCTTTATAGTTGTGTCTCTTCTAAATTTCTGTATATATGTAATCACACAGAGTATAAGCTGTTACCATTTTTTGCATGATACCAAACAAAAAAGCTTATATTGACTTATAATGAATCTCAAGACCATTATACCATTTAGCATAATGGTTTTGACAGTCATTATTCATAATACATTATTGTGTATATTAGTAGTCTTTTGTACTTATATTGCTGATTAGTATGTTTGGAAGTGGTTCCCTAACTATAGGTTCATCAACATAGTAAAATCATTTTTCCTATCTATACATTAAAATTTGTACTGAAATGTTTATTTTAAAGTATTTATTTAAAGTAAAAAAATCTTTTTTAATTTTAATTTAAAGTAAAAAAGTATCTATTGTAAACCACGTTATGGCACAATAAGTAAAGTTCTTTTTTTTACCTAACAAATTTCTTTTTTTTTTATTTTTATTTTAAGTTCTGGGGTACATGTGCAGGATGTGCAGGTTTGTTACGTAGGTAAATGTGTGTCATGGTGTTTGCTGCACATATCAATCCATCACCTAGATATTGAGACCAGCACGCATTAGCTATTTTTCCTAATGCTCTTCCTCCCCCAACCCTTTGCCCTTGACAGGCCCCATTGTGTGTTGTTACCCTCCCTACATTCATGTGTTCTCATTGTTCAGCCCCCATTTATAAGTGAGAACATGTGGTGTTTGGTTTTCTGTTCCCGTGTTAGTTTGCTTAGGATAATGACTTCTAGCTCCATTCATTTCCCTGCAAAGAACATGATCTTTTTCCTTTTTATGGCTGCATAGTGTTCCATGGTGTGTACGTACTACATTTTCCTTATCCAGTCTACTATTGAGGGGCATTTGGGTTGATTCCATGTCATTGCTATTGTGAAAAGTGCTGCAACGAACATACACATGCAGGTATCTTTTGTAATAGAATGATTTGTATCCTTTTGGGTATATACTTACAAATGGGATTGCTGGGTCAAATGGTATTTCTGGTTTTAGATCTTTGTGGAATTGCCACATCATCTTCCACAATGATTGAACTAATTTATACTCCTACCAAAAGTGTAAAAGCATTCTTAATTCTCAGCAACCTCGCTAGAATCTGTTGTTTCCTGACTTACTAATAATCGTCATTCTGACTGGCATGAGATGGTATCTCACTGTGGTTTTGATTTGCATTTCTCTAATTATCAGTGATGTTGAGGTTTTTTCATATGTATGTTGGCCACAGGAATGTCTTCTTTTGACAAATATCTGTTCAGGTCCTTTGCACACTTTGTAAAGGGGTTGTTTTTACTTGCAAATTTGTGTAAGTTCCTTGTAGATTCTTGATATTAGACCTTTCCAGATGGATAGATTGCAAAAATGTTCTCCCACTCTGTAGGTTGCCTGTTCACTCTGATGAGAGTTTCTTTTGCTGTGCAGAAGCTCTTTAGTTTAATTAGATCCTATTTGTCAGTTTTTGCTTTTGTTGCAATTGCTTTTGTTGATTTTGTTGTGAAATCTTTGCCCGTGCCTATGTCCTGAATGGTATTGCCTAGGTTTTCTTCTAGGGTTTTTATAGTTTTAGGTTTTACATTTAAGTGTTTAATCCATCTCGAGTTAATTTTTATGTAAGGTGTAAGGAAGGAGTTGCTTCAATCTTCTGCATACAGCTAGCCAGTTCTCTCAGCACCATTTACTAAATAGGGAATCCTTTCCCCATTTCTTGTTTTTGTCAGGTTTGTCAAAGACCAGATGGTTATAGATGTGCAGTCTTATTTCTGAGTTTTCTATTCTGTTCCATTGGTCTATGTGTCTGTTTTGTACCAGTACCATACTGTTTTAATCATTTAGCTTTGTAGTAAAGTTTGAAGTTCTGTAGTGTGATGCCTCCAGCTTTATTCTTCTGCTTAGGATTGTCTTAGCTCAAGCTCTTTTTTGGTTCCACATGAATTTTAAAATAGTCTCTTCTAATTCTGTGAAGAATGTCAATGGTAGTTAAATGGGAATAGCATTGAACCTGTAAATTACTTTGGGAGGTATAGTCATTTTCACGGTATTGATTCTTCTTATTTGTGAGCATGGAATGTTTTCCATTTGTTTGTGTCCTTTCTGATATCCATGAGCAGTGGTTTGTATTTCTCCTTGAAGAGGTCATTCACTTCCCTTGTTAGCTGTATTCCTATGCATTTTATTCTCTTTGTAACAATTGTGAATGGGAGTTCATTCATGATTTGGCTCTCCTGTTGTTGGTATATAGGAATGTTTGTGACTTTTGCACATTGATTTTGTATCCTGAGACTTTGCTGACGTTGCTTATCAGCTTAAGAAGATTTTGGGCTGAAACGATCGGGTTTTCTACATATAGGATTATTTCATCTGCAAACAAATACAATTTGAATTTGTTTCTTTCTATTTTAATACCCTTTATGTCTTTCTCTTTTCTGATTGCCCTGGCCGGAACTTCCGACACTGCGGTGAATAGGAGTGCCGAGACAGGGCATCTTTCACTTGTGCCGGTTTTCAAGGGGAATGCCTCCAACTTTTGCTCATTCAGTATGCTATTGTTTGTGGCTTTGTCATAATTGGCTATTATTATATTGAGGTATGTTCCTTCTATACCTAGTTTATTGAGAGTTTTTAATATGACGGAATGTTGAATTTTATCAAAGGCCTTTACTGCATCTATTGAGATAATCATGTGGCTTTTGTCTTTAGATCTGTTTATGTGATGAAACATGTTTATTGATTTGTGTATGTCGAACCAATCTTGCATCCCAGGGATAAAGCTAACTTGATCATGGTGGATAAGCTTTTTTGTGTGCTGCTCTATTCAGTTTGCCCGTATTTTGTTGAGAATTTTTGCGTCAGTGTTCATCAGGGATATTGGCCTGAAGTTTTCTTTTTTTGTTGTATCTCTGTCAGGTTTTGGTGTCAGGATGATACTGGCCACATAGAATGAGTTAGGGAGGAGTCCCTCCTTTTTAATTATTTGTGATAGTTTCAGAAGAAAGGGTAGCAGCTCCTCTTTGTATTTCTAGTATGATTCAGCTGTAAATCCATCTGGTTCTGGGCATTTTTTGTTTGGTAGACTATTTATTACTGTCTCAATTTCAGAATTTGTTATTGGTCTATTCAGGGATTCAACTTCTTCCTTGTTCAGTGTTGGTAGGGTGTATGTATCCAGGAATTTATCCATTTTTTCTAGATCTTCTAATTTATTTGTATAGAAGTGTTTATAGTATTCTCTGATGGTTGTTTATATCTCTGGAGGGTTAGCAGTGATATCCTCTTTATCATTTTTTATTGTGTCTATTTTACTCTTCTCTCTTTTCTTGTTTATTAGTCTACCTAGCATTCTATTTTATTATTTTTAAAAAAAAAAACAGCTCCTGGATTCACTATTTTTTTTTGGAAGGGTTTTTTTGTGTGTTTGTGTGTGTTTCTATCTCCTTCAGTTCTGCTCTAATCTTGGTTATTTTTTGTCTTCTGCTAGCTTTGGGGTTTGTTTGCTCTTGCTTCTCTAGTTGTTATAGTTGTAATGTTAGGTTGTCAACTTGAGATCTTTCTAGCATTTTGATGTGGGCATTTAGTGCTATACATTTCCCTCTTACTACTGCTTTATCAGTGTCCCAGAGATTCTGTTATATTGTCTCTTTGTTCTCATTGGTTTCAAAGAACTTCTTGATTTCTGTGTTAATTTCATTATTTACCTAGGAGTCCTTCAGGAGCAGGTTGTACAATTTCCATGTTGTTGTGCGGTGTTAGTGAGTTTATTAATCTTGATTCCTATTGTGCTGTGGTCTGAAAGGCTGTTTGTTATGATTTTTGTTCTTTTGCATTTGCTGAGGAGTGATTTACTTCCAATTATGTGATCGATTTTAGAGTAAGTGGCACGTGTCCCTGAGAAAAATGTATATTCTGTTGTTTTGGAGTGGAGATTTCTGTAGATATCTATCATGTCCACTTCATCCAGAGCTGAGTTCAAGTCCTGAATGTCTTTGTTAATTTTCTGTCTCAATGTTCTATCTAATATTGACAATGGGGTGTGAAATCTCCCAATATTATTGTGTAGGAGTCTAATTCTCTTTGTATGTCTCTAAGAACTTGTTTTTATGAATCTGAGTGCTCCTGTATTAGGTGCATATATATTTAGGATATTTAGCTCTTCATGTTGAATTTACCCCTTTACTATTTTGTAATATCCTTCTTTTTCAGATCTCTGTTGGTTTAAAGTCTGTTTTGTCAGAAACCAGTATTGCAACTCCTGCTTTTATTCTGTTTTCCATTTGCTTGGTAAATTTTCCTCTATTCTTTTATTTTGAGTCTGTGTGTTTTTGCATGTGAGATGGGTTTCCTGAACACAGCACACAGATGGGTCTTGACTTTTTATCCAGCTTGCCATTCTGTATCTTTAGTCTTTTTGAGATGGAGTCTCACTCTTGTCGCCACCTAGTCTGGAGTACAGCGGCGAGATCTTGGTGCACTGCAACTGCGCTGCCTCCCAGGTTCCATCAATTCTCCTGCTTCGGCCTCCTGAGTAGCTGAGATTACAGGTGCCTGCCACCATGCCTGGCTAATTGGCTAATTTTTCTATTTTTAGTAGAGATGGGGTTTTACCATGTTGGCCAGGCTGGTCTCAAACTCCTGACCTCAGGTGATCTGCCCACCTTGGCCTCCCAAAGATCTGGGATTGCAGGCGTGAGCCATAGCACCCAGTCTCCATTCTGTGTCTTTTAATTGGGGCATTTAGCCCATTTACATTTAAGGTTAATATTGTTATGTGTGAATTTGATTTTATCATCATGATGCTAGCTGGTTATTTTGCAGACTTGTTTATGTGGCTGCTTCATAGTGTCACTGGTCTGTGTACTTCAGTGTATTTGTGTAGTGACTGGTACATATTTAGTGCGTTCCATATTTAGTGCTTCCATTAGGAGCTCTTGCAAGGCAGGCCTGGTGGTGACAAATTCCCTCAGTATTTGCTTGTCTGAAAAATATTTTATTTCTCCTTTGCTTATGAGTTTGGCCAGATATAAAATTCTAGGTTGGAAATTTCTTTTCTTTAAGAATGTTGAATATTGACCCCAATCTCTTCTGGCTTGTTGGGTTTCCACTGAGAGGTCTGCTGTTAGTCTGATGGGCTTCCCTTTACAGGTGACCTGGGCTTTCTCTCTGGCTGCCGTTAACTTTTTTTCCTTCATTTTGACCCTGGAGAATCTGATGATTATGTGTCTTGGGGTTGATCTTCTTATGGAGTATCTTATTGGGATTCTCTCAATTTCCTGAATTTGAATGTTGGCCTGTCTTGCTAGGTTGGGGAAGTTCTCCTGAATGATATCCTGAAGTGTATTTTCCAACTTGGTTCCATTCTCCGGGTCTTTTTCAGGTACTCTTGTCAGTCGTAGGTTCAGTCTTTTAACATAATCCCCCACAGTTCTCACAGGTTTTGTTCCCTCCTTTTTATTCTTTTTTTCTCCAATCTTTCCTGCCTGCCTATTTCAGCAAGATAGTCTTCAAGCTCTGATATCTATCCTTTCTTCCACTTAGCTTATTCGGCTATTGATACTGGTGTTTGCATTATGAAGTTGTGTTTTTCAGCTCCATCAGGTCATTATTGTTTCTCTTTAAACTGGTTATTCCAGTTAACAGTTCCTGTAATGTTTTATCATGGTTCTTAGCTTCTTCGCAATGAGTTAGAACATAGTCCTTTAGCTCTGCGAAGTTTGTTATTACCCATCTTCTGAAGCCTGCTTCTGTCAATTCATCCATCTCAGCCTCAGCTCAGTTCTGTGCCCTTGCTAGAGACATGTTGCGATCATTTGGAGAAGAGACACTCTGGCTTTTTGAGTTTTCAGCATTTTTGTGTTGATTCTTTCTCATATTCGTGGGTTTATCTACCTTTGATCTTTGAGGCTGCTGACCTTTGGATGGGGTTTCTGTGGAGTCTTTTTCATTGATGTTGTTGTTGCTGATTCTTTCTGTTTTTCTTTTAGCGGTCAGGCCCCTCCTCCATAGGTCTGCTGCAGTTTGCTGGGGGTCCATTCCAAACCCTATTCACCTGGTTCCCTCCGGCCTCTGGAAGTATCACCAGTAGAGGCTGCAGACCAGCAAAAATGGCAGCCTGCTCCTTTCCAGGGGCACCAACCTTATGCTGGCAGGAACACTCCAGTATGAGGTGTCTGGAGAGTCCTGTTGGAAGGTCTCATCCATTTAGGAGGAGCAGGCAAAGGGACCTGCTTAAATAAGCAGTCTGACTGCCCCTTGGCAGAACGGGTGTGTTGCACCCTCGTCCTAGCTGCCCTGACTCTCCAGAGGCGACAGACAGAAAAGACTGACTGCTCATCCACCATACCGCAGCCACCCCTCCTCCCAGGGACTCCTCTCTGATCGGGGATATGAGAGTTCTGTCCATAAACGTCTGCCTGGGGATGCTGACATTCCCACAGAGAGTCCCCGCCTGATGAAGCGGGCGGATCATCAAGGTCCTGCTTAAAGAAGCAGTCTGGCCTGGAACTGGCCCACCGGGCAGCTGTGCTGCACTGTGGGGAATTGTTCCCAGTCCAGACTGCTCAGTCAGGGAAACACGGCGGACTGGAGCCGCAGTGACGGTGGCCTTCTTTCCCCGCCCCGGAACACGGTCTTTTTAGGAAGTCTGCAGCCTGCTGCGGTGGCCAGTGGGGATTCCAGGCAAGTGGGTTTTAGCGTGTGGGGACCCATGGGAGCAAGGCCGCTTGGCTCCCTGGCTTCAGTACTTTTCCCACGGAAGTGGACGGATCTCCTGCCTCACGGGAGTTCCCAGAGCGCAGGATGCAGATACTCCTGTGTTTCAGTGCCTGCTCCAATGGCTGCCCACCCCAGCAGCTGCTGTGTGTCTTCACAGCTCTGTGCTTGAAACCCAAGGCCCTGGTGGCCTGCGCTTATGATCAGCAGGTTGCAAGGATCCGTGGAAAAAGCGCCATTTTCGTGGTGGAGGGGGAAGGGTAGGGACCGGGGTAGCAAAATCCCTCATGGCCTCCCTTGGCTGGGGGAGAAAGCTCCCTTTGCCCCGTGCATCTCCCTGGTGGGCCCTCACCCCACCCTGCTTCTCCTCCTCTGCCTCGGTCATGCCAGCTGCCTCATTAGTCCCAATGAGAGAACCTTGGTACCTCAGGTGAACAGGCAGAATTCACAGGGCGTTTTTGTCCTTCTTGGTGGGAGCCCTAGAGCGGGGCCGTTTGCAGTTCAGCCATCTTGGCTCGCCCTGAAATATTTTTTCATACTCCCTTTCTATCAAAATGGTGATAATTTTTATGACATCTGCTATGGTTTGAATGTTTGTGACCCTCCAAAATTCCGGTTGAAATTTAATCCCTGTTGTGATGATATGATGAGGTGAAGGCTTTGGGAACTTGATTAAGTCATGAAGGCCTCACACTCATGAATATGATAAATGGCTTATAAAGGAGGTTTCAGAGAGCTGCCTGACCCTTTGTCCCTTCCACCATGTAAGGACAGAGCATTCTTCACCACTGGACGATTCAGCAATGAGGCTCCATCTTGGAAGCAGCCAACCAGCCCTTACCAAATAACTAATCTGCCAGTGTTTTGATTTTGGACTTCCCAGCCTCCAGAGTTATGAGAAACAAGTTTCCATGGTTTATAAATCATCCAGTCTAAAGGACTTGGTTATAGCAGCAGGAACTGGCTAAGAGCATCTAAAATATTAGGGTGTCTCAGCAAAAAAAAGGGATGCAAACACTATGGTGTTCATTTTATATCTTTTGCCCACAAATTCCAGAGTTTTCTACTGTTAAACTTACCTTCAGTGAGTAATGATTTTTAAATGTAAATTAAATTGAGCATGGAAAGTACAGAACATGGAAGGACATTTTATCTTTATTATATCTAATTGTTGCATTCCCTGATTTTATCTGTGATGCAGAGTATTTTTTACAATTTGTAGTCCATGAGTAGATGCTTTCTCTGAAAGCTTAACCTTTTCCAAATTGTATGTGATATACCCTGTGCATTAGTTTTCTAGGGCTGCTATAATGAAAATTTATCCTTTCACAAGTTTGGGGACCAAATATCTGTAATCAAGTTGTTGGCAAGGCCACACTCTCTCTGAAGGCTCTGGTAGAGAATCCTTCCTTGCCTCTTCCAGCTTTGGGGGCTCCTAGCAATCTTTGACTTACGGAAGCACAGCTGAAATCCCTGCTTCTGTCCTCACATGATTTTTCTCACTGTATCTCTGTGCGTTTGAATCTCTCTTTCTTTCTCTTATAAAAACATCAGTCAGTTGATTTAGAACCAATGCTAGATCCAGAATGATTTCATCCCAAATCCTAAACTAGTCAGATCTGCAAATAATTTATCCCCAAATAAGGTCATATTCTGAGGATCTGGGTGGACACAGATTTGGGAGAGACGCAATTCAACTCATTAGACACGGGAAACAAAAGAAAAAACACATCACCTCAGAGTTGACTTTTATAAGATGTGCTTGTTTCTGTTTTTGTTTATTCTGAGCACCAAAGACTTTAAAGTCACATTCTTTGCATCTAATTTGCATCCCTTACTATGTTTCCAGATAGGGTTCATTCATTGTAACTTTCTGAGAATGATGGAAGATTTTGTTAAGAATACATGAATCTAAACAGTTGGAGGGGTAGTATATATACATACACACACACACACATATATACACATATATATGTACACATATATACACACACGCACACACACACACACACACACACACACACACATATATATATATATATATATATATATATACTGTTTTCTACCAAACCCAAGTGCAAAGCTGATGGGTTCTGAATTGTAGTACTGATTTCAAGGTTCTCATCACTAAGATCATGATGGTAATCCTTTATCAAAGTGGCTTAGGGAGGAGTGTCTGTTCTGATTCAGTCCAGATGTTCTTCTGAATTCCAAGCAGTTTTAATTTAATGTATTCTCATGTAGGATTTTCACTTCTTCCTTTAGGGACATGCATGCTAAAGCAATGCATATGTTTCTAGCACACATCAGTCAGTGGACATTAATAACATTCAGATGTTCCAAGCCCCACAACTCTTATCTGCATAACTAATGGGCTTCAACCCCCTTGTCCACATTACCCTCCCCCTTTGGGGTGCTCCAGAATTCTCTCTTGTGTGCTTACAAATCAGTGCTGACTGCATTTGTCCTGCCACCACTGGTCTACTCTGAGACCCCACCTAGGCTGCTCCCACTGGTCTACTCTGAGACCCCACCAAGGCTGGCAGCACTGCCTGGCCATTCCACTGCTTATGACACTGCACTCCACACAACACTGATTGAATGCTGCACTCCATGCAACACTCCACTCCACACGATCAACTTCTCTTCGCAAGGTGTCGTGCAGTGCTACCACCACTGATTGTGGTGGTAGGGATACAGACAATTTCTCAAGCATTTACAGAGAACTCCAACTCCATATGGAGTGATCATCTCAATCTAGTTAAAAAAAATCACTTTCAAAATGCTGATTCAATTTCTTTATAAGCCTTCTCTCTCTCTGTCTCTTTTTCATATACATATAAGCGTTTACATGTGTATTTGTGCATGTGTCTGTATTGCTTTCAGAATACAAATAGAGTATAATGTCCTATTTTCTATGTTGCTTAGAGTTAGATTTCTTTAAAAGAAAAAGACTAAATTAAAATCTAAATCTCATCATCCTGATCTCTCTCAATGATTTGGCCAATATCTATAAATTTCCACTCATCAATAAAATCCATAATAATTTCAAACTTAATTAAAATACAGGATAATTTCAATATTAGGTACCAAGGGTTTGAAATATGATAATAATCAATCATAGTCTTTTAACTTTTAATTCAATACAAATAAATAAATGGGCTTCAGGGCCATATCAGAGACTGTGGATTCTCCCTGCTGTGGAAGGCTTTTACTAATATAGCTAATTCATTTGACCCGTAAATTGATTTTAGGATTGAAAGGGCAGGTGTTCTTTTGAGATAAGTCTCTCTTCAGTCAAATTTAATGTCAGTTGAGTCAACCTAGTTTTAATTTCATGCTACATTATACATCCCTCAGGATTCATTGTTCCTTTTTAAAATAAGGTTGTATATGATTGATTATTTAAATTATCAGTAAAGGGAGTACTTCCATTTCTGTGCTGATATACAAATTATTTAAAACTATTTCATAAACCTTTTTTGTGAATCTTAATTCTTTTTGTCTTTCCAAACACTCACAAAGGATAGTCAAAATGTGTTCTCAGTTGCAGGAAAACTGGTGCCAAGTTATTCAACTATAAAAATATTTTTCTACTTCTGTTGTTTTTCCTGGCTATACTATTAAGAATTATCTTAGTTCTTAAAGCACATGTCTCATAAAGCAAGTAGACCTAATTAGTCAGTTAAAGGTTAGAATATTGGGTGGGTGGCCTTGGAGGGCATATTTTAAACAAGTTTTTCAACCCAATTTCCTTTGCTTTTCCTTTAAAAATAAATTTAAGCTTAAAATGAAAAATATGACAGCTTTTATTTACTATGGAAAGTTTTATAGTGACTGTTCGTTGTACTTGTTTTTTTTTTCCTTCCAGATGTCCTGAAAAAGGATATATTATTATTTTAATTTATTTTTTAAAAATACCCATTTATACAAATATTCCAGAGTCCATAGCTTCATACATAGCTATCTTGTGGTTTCAGGGTAGTTAATCATGAGTAAGATATTTTTCATTAATCCTATAAGGATTTATCAAATGGGTACTATGTGGGGAAAAAATTAGTCTTTTAAATTGTGTTTCTCTATCTTTAGCAAAACTAGAAAATTTAGCACGTTCAGAGAAGGCACCCCTTGATTAGGTCTTTGGGGATACAAAGGGCATCCATATGGTTGTTGAAAGTAGGACATTTAGGGTAGAAGAAAAAGAAAATAAGATATGTGAAGTTGCAGATGTGAAAATGTACAGTTCATGTTTGAAAAATAACTAGTGGTGTAGGTAACCTTATTAGTTTTTAACAATAAAATTTAAAAGCTAAACAGAAAAAATAAAAAGTAAAAAATAGAATAAAGCTTATAGAATGAGGATGTAAAGAAATAAAACATTTTTGTGCAGCTGTACAATGTGTGCATGTTTAAAGCTACATGTTATTACAAAAGAGTCAAAAGCTAAAAAAGTTTTTAAAGCAAAAATGTTACAGTAAGCTAAAGTTAATTTATTATTTAAGAAAGAAAATTTAAAAAATAATGTGTAGTCTAAGTATACGGTGTTTATAGCATCTACAATAGTGTACAATAATGTCCTAGGCCTTCACATTCTCTCACCACTCACTGATTCATCCAGAGCAACTTCCAGGCTCACAAACTATTTTCATGGTATGCACATTATACAGATGTATCACTTTTTTTTATTCCTTTGACTGTATTTTAACTTTACCTTTTCTATATTTATATATGCTTGATACACAAATACTCATCACTGTCTTATAATTACCTGCAATATTCAGTACAGTAACATGCTGTACAGGTTTGTAGCCTAGAAGCAATAAGCTATATCAATGCCCTAAGTGTGTAGTACGCTATCCCATCTAGGTTTGTGTGAGTCTACTCCACGATGTTCACATAAGAATGAAATTGCCTAAAGATGTATTTCTCAGGACATATCCTTATCCTTAAGTGACTCATGACTATATATATTATGGTCCTGCCCATAAAATATATTCTTCAAATTTCCTTCTTCGCCTTGATGTTTTTGCACAACCTTGCCCCACACTTTCAAAACATTAGATACACATCCATGTTTTTAAACCACCATTTATACACTTATAAGAATAAAATGTATTGTATGGACATTGCAAACTTGCTCTAGACCTCATTTCCCAAAACCTCTAATCCAATCTGTCACACTCAACATTTCCTAATGCAAACTTACTCTCCTGTTCAACTCTCCAGCTTTGCTGTTTTCCTAGAGCACTGAGTGGCACAAGATCCGCTATTGTGAGTGACCTGCTACCTTTTGCCACTGCCCTGGCTCCAGACACCTGTAAATGATTGCAGTTCCTTTATAAGTGAACTGTTTATTTCTAGTTTCTGTTCTTTAATCCTCTAATCTACTGTATCAAGACTTAAGTTCCAATATATATGTGTTTATGACACTGTCATATTCAAATCCTCTGATTGCTACTCATTCTGTTCAGAATTAGTTCCAAACACTGAAATACATTTCAATGGCCCTGATTTTTCAGAGCCTTCTCTAACACCGAAGAGTGAACTCTTAGCCCAAGAAATTTTGTCTTCTAGAATATTTAAATTGTACCCTTGAGTTTCTGTATGGTATGACTTCCTTTATAGATTTGATAAGTAATCAATAAAATGTATACCAAGCGATTCCAAGGCACTGGGGATTGAATCTTGTGGGTGAGTGGGGTGAATACAAAGAGAATGAAGGACAGTTTTAAGAACTGTAAAACCCACCCCCTCCCCCACTAAGGTGTGGAGAAGCCTGACCTTCTTTTATATTTGTTATTTAAGTGCTCCCTATTTGTAGGGACTCAAATGCATCTATTGCAAAAGGGGAATAAATACTTAACTACCTGTGCTGAAAATAGGCTTTGACTGAAACTTTACTCACTAGTTAGAACTATTTCTTTTATTAGAGTAATTTGTGCATTTGTCTCCATCCTTAAGTTACAAATTTTCAGAAGACGGGTTTACCAGTTCATTAGTTTCATTGTTTCATCCTCTACACATTTCATATATTAATTGTTTAATGGTCCTTTAATTGTGTTAGTCAGTCCTTTAAATGCATTAGTCAAGGAGGGAAATCTGAAGGTACCATTGCATTTTAAGCCAATTTATAGCGATCTGTAATTGGAAGGAGTTTCACAGTATTCATCCCTGGACAGCAAGAACCACGTGAGACTTCATCTAGAGTAATTTTCACTGGGATTTTGACAGAGTCAGACATTTATTTTTCTCATAGTTCAGTTTTGTATTTCCATTATCAATTTATATAGTTTTAATTTTAGAACTTTTAGGATATTTTTAGGATTTTTTGGAATTTTAGGACTAGTTTTCATTGTGGGTCAGCAGCATATACCTTAGAACATGAAGAGCATTTATATAAAAAGAATGGTGAAATTAGCAGAGTATTCCTTCACTTATGAATAAATCTACTCCATTGCATATTTCACCATAGAGTTTTCAATATTATGTAAAATTTGATACTTGTGACTCATAAGGTTCATATATCATCTTGATGACTTTAATAAATATTGTAATAATCATTTTTACTGCTCTGCTATAGAACATCTCTGCTTCCAAAGTCCTATTAAATATTAAAGAGAATGGCAACCACAAGGTAGAAATGAGGTTACTAGAATGTAAAATTTAATTTAAAACTTTTAGAGATACCTGTTGCTTACCTTAGCAAAATGCTATTTCTTAACATGGAAGCAAGCTCCTGGGACTGACAAATAATTCTTTTAAATTAACATCTTGATGGCTAAAGTAAAAATGAATGAGGCTGGTATTAACTTTTCAATTGGAGTGCATGCAGTTTCTAAAATTACCTGTAAGTGCATTGGCAAAGGATTTTGGAGTTGGCTGTGTTCTGTACATCTGAAAAGAGGGGACTGTCTACTACAAATCCCAAATGCAGTGGGTTTGACCAAAATTACATTTGGCTTATCATTTATTCTCCACCTGTGATTTAGGGAAATAGAAAGATTTCATCAGTGTCACCAGATAAGCTATGAGTTCGGGTAGGTGATAGGATATCTGGAAACAGAAAATTAATCAGGCCTGTCTTTGTCCCAGCTACAGTTGAAAGTTGGTGATTGCTTGTTGATGTTTAATGCACCTAAAACTCGATCAACATGAACGTGTCGCATATTTGTTGTTTTTGTGATTGTGATTGTTATTGACTCTGACCCCAAATATTATATTAAAAATAGCCTTTCTCTTTTCATACTCAATCCAATTCAAAATGAATTGAAATACAAAATTTAATTAAAATACAACTTCCTCTTAAATGATCACATTGTAAACAGCTTTAAATTACTTTTAATCTTTTACATATGTTGGGGAATGGGTATCATATTTGCAAAATACATTTATTTTTCATCCATAGAAGTGTAAGAAATTGGAATTTTTCCTTGCAAGAAAACACTAGGCTTTTTTGAGAATATGTTCCATTTGTTTACTTGAAAGTGAGTTACCTGAATCTTAAAACAAAATAAAGCAC
Organism: Gorilla gorilla gorilla; assembly: GCF_029281585.2. Lineage (NCBI taxonomy): Eukaryota > Metazoa > Chordata > Mammalia > Primates > Hominidae > Gorilla > Gorilla gorilla. The sequence continues at coordinate 119,253,407 of NC_073238.2, forward strand.
CAAACACTGTGACATTACTTAAAGCTAATGCAATGGCATTTGGAACTATGTTCTTCATTCTGAATGGAAACAAGGTTGATCACAGTTCTCACAGACAATTTATTAAAATTAGGAAATTGTCAGGAAGACTCCAACAGAGGCATAACATTTACTTTTTAAAGTTGTCCTCAGCTTAACAATAGATATTTGGATAACTTTTTATTCTCTTCTTGGGCTCAGCTGGAAGAAATGTTTGCCACAAAAGAAGCCTGATTTTATGCATGTTTGACTTAATTCAGAGGGATTTATGAATACCACAGTAGCCTGTTTGGTTTGGCTGTGAATAATGTGAGGCATATAGCTTTTATTTCTTTCAAGAAGAAATATCTGATGTCTTCTTGGTAACCCTCTTTAGTGAAACAGACAACTTTTTAAAATACTAGAGTCCAAACATCAAACATTCTTATTTGTTCATTGTTTCACACACTTTCTGAAACATGTGAGAAAATATGACTTTTACAAAAGCAAGAGCCTAAATGTATAAAATAAATGTAGCTAAGTCAAAAATATGGTGCCAACTCAGACTTAATATTTTATTTTACAGGATAACTAAAAGGAAACAGATGTAGAAATAACTCTGTTAGAGTAACACACACACACACACACGTACAACTGGCATTGCGATATTTGATTACAATTAAAACGTAGTCTGTATGTGGCTTTGAAGCAGAGATTGACGTGGATCAATATAATTTAGGGGGTATTTATTGGCTCAAATCATGATTATAGAGATTTTGGTAATTATAGCTTGCTTTTTCATTATTTGCACTTACATCACTTGGTGATGGTGGTGTCGTTTTACATGAAAGTATTTTGTTAAGTCTGATTAGAAGCAATAAACTCACTGAAAATTCTAATTGTCATGGATTCTTTGATTTGCAATTTGCATGTGCGAGAGACTAGAGCAAGAACATCTCATTTCTGAAACACATGCATATTAATGCACTTGATGAATTTCATCCTCTGGCAGATGGTAATGAAGGACAGATCTTATGTAAAGTTTGGCATTAGGGGTGAAGGGTTGTGAGGGATATGGGGACAGTTTAGACATTGTCCCCTGACTGGAAGGAGCCTTGATACGTAGGAGTCTAAGGGCATCCTTTATGGGAATAGTATTCCCAAAATTTCATTTAACTGTCTTCTATGAATCAACAGCCTCCAAGTAAAGAATGTGAGAATGTGAGGACCCTAGCTTTGAGGTGGCAAAATGTTTCCTAAAAAAATTTCAAGATCTTCAGGGATCCAAGACATAAAAAAGAAAATATTTTCACACTTCATATATTTTTATTATTATCATCCATATAAAAAGGAAAGCTAAGAAATAGATTATGGCATTGATTAATTTATTAAAATTAATGATGTGTGAACCTGGATCCTTCCTTTAAAAGATACTAATCTTATCCTATATTAATACATAAAACTTTTTTGTCATAATTTTAAATTGTTTTAGAATCCAGGAACAAAATGTTCAACTACTGGTGTTCTGTCTCTTCAAAGTTATTAGCTGCTTAAAATCACCAGTTTTTCTTTGAGTTTGATTTAGTGTGAAAACATTTGCATTTTTATAAAACAAGTATTTGACACTATAGTTTTAGCTTTTTTGATTTGTTTAGTCAGCATTAATGACTGCATTTATGGCTGGATTTATGATTAATCTGCTGATGAAAATTTATCACACTTGGCTACTTCTAAAGAATAATTTATCATCTGCCATCAATTTCTTTAACTTAATCTCTCCTCCAAACACTGACATTACCTGAAATTGTCCTTTTTAATATAAGTAAATTTTATCTCTCATAAAATAAGGAAAAAACATTTTGATGAAATATTTGCCTACATGGAAAAAAATTGTAATCAGGGATTGTGGAAGATTTAGCAAAAATGATATCTGAAAGTTTTCACAGTTGTGGCATACATATGAAACCTTCCTTGAAGATCTTTCTTTATGTTATGTAAGCACCAAATCAGTAAACAGATCCACGAGTGTAGGTACTCTTTGTGATTCCTTTCATTATGGGAAATATTCTTCCACAGATGAGTATGTGAGCATTGATGTCAAGAGATAATTATACTTTATTTTCTAGAGACTCAGACTTCATTTCTGGTAAGTGAAGACTATGTCTTTTGCTAGCACCACTGAAGCATGTTGTATTTTAAAATAAGATATAAATTAATTTGCTTTATATGCACAGTGTGAGTGTTTACATATTCCTTTCTCTGATACTCATTGAAGCACAGTGTTTCTTGGGATATTTTCTGAAGACTTAATAAAATGTGAAACTTTCATCTACTATTGAAAACTTAATAAAACTGGGATTCATAGTGGGAAAAAATGTCTAAAGTTAATATCTCACCTTCTGTACGTGACATTCAGAGGATGATTATAATTTGTTCTGTGGGTAGTCTAAAATTAATTTTCTGCTTCTTTATTTATTAGATTTTTCTTTCTCACACTGTTTAGATAGATTTTTTTTCTGGGCTCTTTTATTAGTGTAGAAAAAAATATGGAGCCTAAAAAAAATTTGAAATCCTTAGCCAATATTGTTTCTCAGTGCTCATTTAGTACATTTTCAAATAATTTAAAAGAAGGGTTTAAATTCCAATGCTACCTAAGCACAAATATGATATTTTTCTTATTTCAGGGTCATTGTCATCACTTTCAAAGAGAGTCTCAGGAATAAAGGAAGATACAGATTTACCTACTTGAAAAAGTAAGTGATTTTTTTGAATTGTTGTAATTAATTGATCCACTTTCAATTTGAGGGAAAGGGCTAGATCGTTGTCAAGATACACACATTCTTCCATTGATATAGCCGGCCTGTATACCTATTTGGCCATCATAACCTCGAACTGAGTAAATAAAGGCAATACCAAAGCTTTTACAAGTCACAGAGTGGGTGATCATTTACTATGGACTCTGAATGCTAGCACACCTCTGAGGATCAGCCCCCCCAGTAAGCTGACGCTGTGTCTGAGTTTCCATTCAATTAAGTTCAAGACAGTTTTCTCATCTGTTCTGTAGAAGTGAAAGTTGCTATTTCTTTAGGGAAAAGTTGGATGCCAATGGCTCAGCATCCTTGTCTTTAAAATGGGAACACAAATCATAACTATTTCACAGAATTAATATAAGGAATACATGGATATTGCCTAGTAGATATCAATATGCTGTTTATCATTATCTTTTATTTACTGAGCAAAATCAAATAGATTATTATCAGTGAGCTTACATTTCCTTTCATTCTTGATTTGTTTTTTTTCTTTATTATGACCAAAATGTTATGATGAAAAGTTAAAAAAAATCAGTTTCGGTGTTTTTGTTTTAAACTGCAATAGTATAATTCAGGAACAAATTTCAGAAAGAAATGAAGACAGGCGTAACTAAAAGGTGCTGATGGCCAGAAACCCTCAGTTGTCAATAATAAAGGAGATTCTTCTCTCTTGCTGCTGGATTTCAGATACTCTTCTATCTCTTAGATAGAAGCTCTGCGTCTCTCAGAAATATGGCTGTCATTGGCCTTCTAGTCAAGGCTTTCAGATTAACTGACTTATTTATTTTTATATTTTGATGGGGACATAGGAGATAAAAGAGTTTGTGTTTTGACTAATTGGAGAATTTGTCAGTTGATATTGGAAAGAATGTCTGCCTTTTTTTTCTGATAACCTAAACAAGATGAGAAAAATTTAAAGATAAATTTTCCATAATAATAATGGTAATGGTAATATTGTAGTAGATCAGAGGGTATGAGAATTATATTTGTTGATCTAATATATTCACATATTTTAATGTTTTAGATATAACTTTTGTTAAAATAGATTCTACCTGTGGTAAAATCAATTAGAAGGACATCTAGAAGGGAGGAAGCAATAGATATTCTCTTCTTCTAAAGAACAAAACAAAACAAAAACATTTACGAACCTGTTTAACAGTGTGTGTTCCAAAGCTTATCTGGCAGTTTTATTTGCTAAACTTAATGAGAGAAAGAGGACTTGTTAAAATATGAAATGTATTTATTAAGAGTCACATTTATTCAGTATTCACTTGATATTTAGCACCTTTCTAGGTGCTGGGGCAGGACAATGAACCAAACAGTCATGTCCATGTTTTCCTGGAGTTGTATTCCAGGCAGGAAGAAAGAAAATGAACAATGGGGGAAAAATTCTTCAGAGGATTGTAAGTCCTAGAAAAAAATAAACCGGGTAAATTGTAAAGAGAATGAAAGTAGATAGGGTGTTGGTGAGATTTGGATCTGACTGATGAAAGGAGCTACCTATGGCAGATCAGGAATGAGAATGACAGATAGAGGGCAGCAGAGCTGAGATCCTTAGGCAGGAACGGGCTTGGTGTTTTTGAAAAACACAAAGGGCTGGGCACGGTTGGCTCACACCTGTAATCTCAGCACTTTGAGAGGCTGAGGCGGGTGGATCACCTGAGGTTGGGAGTTCGAGACCAGCCTGACCAACAAGGAGAAACACCATCTCTACTAAAAATACAAAAATTAGCCGGGTGTGGTGGCACATGCCTGTAATCCCAGCTACTCAGGAGGCTGAGGCAGGAGAATCACTTGAACCCGGGAGGCGGAGGCTGTGGTGAGCCGAGATTGCGCCACCACACTCCAGCCTGGGTGACAGAGCAAGACTCCATCCCAAAAAAAAAAAAAAAAAGAAGAAAACCACAATGGAGGTCCGCATAAATAAGAGATCACAGTGATAAAGACCAGAATCTGTATAAGATGCAATTATTGTAAGACTATGTGACAATTTTGGGTTTATTTTCATTAACTACTTAGTAATAAAAAGAGATCAGTGGAGGTCTTTGGAAAAATAAAATCTAACTGAAAGATACAAATCTAATCCAATAATATCACTCAAAAGTCTTATGAATAACCACCAAATGATAGTACCTAGAAATTTAGTTCTACTATTATGATTCAAACTTAACCTACACACATTTTTAAAGTGCTGCCAACAAATTAATTATTGTATATATACTATATATGACATTACTCTTAAGATGACCAGGGATCTGGAATTCTCTATTCAAATCTGCCTTATGAAAGATAAACAATATAATTGTATTAGCTGTATGCATACAAATGTACAATTTAATATTTCCTTTCAATAAAAGCTCACTTTGTTTTATACTGTAACTTTCTATAGGGTGAAAATAAATGTTGAATTTTGAAGATTAATGCAATGATAACATGACAATACTTTTAAAAGATCCAAAAATCCAACTTTCCACAAAGAAACAAAATTTATTCTTTGCATTTGGTAATAGAATTGATATCATTTAATATTTAGCATTCTTATCACTATTTTGAATTTTGGATAATTATTATTCAAAATTACTGCTAAAAGAACACCATATGTAATAATGATAGATTTATCAATGAAATTGAATATTACTTTATCCCTCTGTTGCTCAGTATTAGCCAATGATTAGAGCCTGACCTTCTCTGAAGAACTGAATCATTTGATCATGTGTATTTTATGTTTATAGTTTATATGCTGTGGTACAGAGAAACACAGCTTCCCCAGAGATGTTCATCCTCTAATCCCAAGAACCTGTGACTATATTATTTCACAGTGAAAAGGGGTCTTGTGGTTTTGATGAAGTCGACAATCTCGTGATGGGGACATGATCTTAGATTGCCTTGGGTGGTCCTGATGTTATTACAGAGGTCCTTCTGAGAGGGAGAGTGGGTCTGGCATAGTGACTCACACCTGTAATCCCAGCTCTTTGGGAAGCCGGGGCAGGTGGATCATTTGAGGTCAGGAGTTTGAGACCAGCCTGGCCAACATGGTGAAACCCCGTCTCTACTAAAAATACAAAAAAATAGCCAGGTGTGGTGATACACGCCTGTAATTGCAGCTACTCAGGAGGCTGAGGCAGGAGAATTGCTTGAACCTGGGAGGCGGAGGTTGCAGTGAGCCAAGATCATACCATTTGCACTCCAGCCTGGGTGACACAGCGAGACTCTGTCTCAAAAAAAAAAAAAAAAAAAAAAAGGGAGAGTAGAGGTCAGAGGAGAGAAAGCAACATGACAAAGGAGGCAGAGATTGGAACGATGAGCCCCTAAGAATAAGAAAAGGAAGACTGGAAAAGACAAGGAACACATTTTCCCTGGAGCCACCAGAAGGAACTTGCCCTGATGATAGCTGGATTTCAGAGACATAAAGTTCATTTCAGACTTCTGACCTCTAGAACTGAACATAATAAATCTGGGTTATTTTAAGCCAATAAGTATATAGTCATTTGTTGTAGTGGAAACTAACAAACATGCTAAATTGTATTAATATGATACAAGAGATAAGATGAAATTCTAAAATAAACAAAAATAATAATACATATTCCTAATTCTCTCCTAAGAAGTTGGAAGAGAAGAATTAGGCATTACTTAGAGATGTAAAATTATCATCTACTACATAAAACAACTTTATATTAGTTTTTGTGAAATATACTTGAAAGCAAACATGAGTTTCCTCTAAAAAAGCATTCAATTGAAAATAACCTTTGGGGATATTGAAGACTATTAGTTTTCAAATATTATTTATGTTTATGTCTCCCTCATATTTTTGGGGGGGAATAAAGTATGTAACGTATGGAATTTATGAGGACAAAGTCCTCCCTTCACCTGCATGCACATCTGTGGTCTCTAACCAGCGTCTTAAGAAGCCCTCACATATGTTCATGGCTGAAAGAATGGGGCTAATGCATCTAGGGTGCTTCTGATCACAGTTAGATCTCATCCTATTTCATCCTTTGTGTCATGCACAGGACAGCATAATTGTAAAATGCCATACCACAGTCTGACATAGCGCAGCTCCGCCTCGGGTAGGAATTGTTTCTGAGGGTGCTATGCCTCAAATCACTGTTTTAAAGCTCTTTAAACCTTAACCAAAACAGTGAGGCTCCTTTTGGCTTGAGGACATTACTTTTTGTCATTGTAACAACTACAAGTTCAAATGTGAGGAAGCTTTTTTTTTTTTTTTTTTTTTAGTGCACATTGTTCAGTTTTTGCTTTGAGCTCCAGCTGTGAGTGGAATTAACTTTCAAAATAAAGAAAATGGCCTCTGCAGCTGGGGAAGAAAATTTGGGGCCCACTTGAATCAGGCTCAGTTAGTGAAAGGAGAAAATATCACGAATATCCTTCCACTAGTTTGGTGTCACTGTAGGAGGCCTTTTGTTGAAAGAATCCAAACATTATTCTGCCTTCCCAACTTCTGACTGCATGGATGGGTAGCGGTCCTTATGAAAACCTGTTCTTAGAAAAATGCTGGTTTTGGTCACCATTTTTCTAAGAGGGAAGGAGTCTTTCAAGGAAATGCACTCTTAATAACAAGAACAGGATTACATATCTAAGTCATCCGGACTCTTGAATTCAAAGCCTAAATAATGGAATGATGTGTAACGCATTTTCTGGTTACTAGTTTCCTGAGCTTCCAATTCTGGTATGCAACTATTTTTGAAATTGTATTTGTATGCCATTTAAGTATTTCACTGATTAAACTCTGTAATAAAATTTAGTTTTTACCATATTTAAGAATACAACATTATTTGTAATAACTCCGGGCGTGTTAAATTATGTCCCTGTGTTACTTTTCAAAACTAAACAATGAACCTATTTGTTTTTATTACAACTTGCAATGAGAAAAAACAGAAACATAATTCAATTTTGCAGTGAATTTATTTTTATTGTTCTTATGTATATTAATTTATCAATTTTTTTGAGTACCTGCTCTGGATCAGGCATTGTTCTAGACATTGGAAATTGATGTGGAACAAAACATATGATACCCTTGTATTCATATAGCATTAATTTTTGTGGGAAAATGTAGGCCATAAACTAGGAAACGAATGTTAAGATTATCTCAGATAGTTGTATACATGACAAGGAAAATAAAACAGAAAGTGATGGCAGTGGGGCATTAGAGATTGATCAGAGAAAATTTTCCTGGGAAGACCTAGCTGGTGAGTCATACAGAGACCTGACAGAAGGGTTTTCCAGGCTGAGAGAACAACTGAATTAGTCTGTTCTTGCACTGCTATAAAGAAATATGTCAGACTGGGTAAATTACTAAAAAAAATAAAAAATAAAAAAGAGAGTGAGAGAGAGAGAGGTTTAATTCACTCACAGTTCCATAGGCTTTACAGGAAGCATGATACTGGCCTCTGCTTGGCTTCTGAGGAGGTCTTAGAAAACTTCAAATCATGGCGGAAGGCAAAGGGGAAGGAGGTCTTCCTTACATGGCCAGAGCAGAAGGAAAGAGAGAGAGAGAGAGTGGAGAGGTGCCACACACTTTTAAACAATCAGATCTCATGACACCTCACTCACTCTACAGTACCAAGGGGAGATGGTGCTAAACCGTTCATGACAGCTCTGCCCCCATGATCCAGTCACCTCCCTCTAGGCTCCACCTCGAATATTTTGGATTACAATTCCACATGAGATTTGGGTGGGGACACAGATCCAAACCATATCAACAACAAACACCAGTCCTAGAGGCTTTCATATATTTGGACATCTTAGTGGAGGAGAGGTATGTGGAAGGAAGGTAGAAAACTTAGGTAGGAGCTAGATCAAGCAGAGATTTTGGAAGTGTGTGTTTCTATTCCCCAGATGACTTTCTATGCTATTATGCAGAGCAAGTCTGCCCTCTGCTACGTATTTCTTTCTTTCTTTCTTTCTTTCTCTTTCTTTCTTTCTTTCTTTCTTTCTTTCTTTCTTTCTTTCTTTCTTTCTTTTTCTTTCTTTCTTTCTTTCTTTCTTTCTTTCTTTCTTTCTTTTCTTTCTTTTCTTTCTTTCTTTTTTCTTTCTTTCTTTCTTTCTTTCTTTCTTTCTTTCTTTCTTTCTTTCTTTCTTTCTTTCTTTCTTTCTTTCTTCTTTTTTATTTTATTTTATTTTTGAGACAGAGTCTCGCTCTGTCACCTAGGCTGGAGTGCAGTGGCATGATCTCGGCTCACTGAAGGCTCCGCCTCCCGGGTTCTCGCCATTCTCCTGCCTCAGCCTCCCGAGTAGCTGGGACTACAGGTACCCACCACCACGCCTGGCTAATTTTTTTTTTTTTTTGTAGTTTTTCTGCTACATATTTCTAATGATCATTTGAGTTGATTAGAATATCATGAAGTTATGGTAATTTGTTTTCTTTGTTTGAAGAGATTCTTCAGCCTATGACCCTCAATGATTCTTGCCAATACAGACATAGTTTAGATTTTCTCTCCATCATATTATAACATCAGATTAAAAAGAGGGATACATTTGTTTTTCCTGAGGGTTCAAGGAGCCAGTTAAGTCTTAATAAAGCTGCAAAAGGTTGCTTTTAAGTAACCTAAGTGCCTTAAGTATTTTTTTGGAGTATTCCTTTTTTGACTATATTACAACTATGTTGAAGGTTATATAGCAAAGAAAAAGCAGAGATGAAACGAAAAAGCAGAGATGAAACATGTTTTTCATATTCAGTTCCTCCTTTTTCATCTTGCTGAGTTTCCTCTCCTTCACCCACTACTTCCAACATATCTTGATGTTAAATTTCTATCCCTTAACATAATTCCCTAGGCTATTAGTTCATTCATCCCATTCTGAGTTGCATATAATGAATCACTATTTTTCAACATCAGACTGTACTAGACCTCCTTTAATGAAATCATCTATTTCATCTCATCACTTCAGGTAAAAACAATTTTCCATATGTTATACATCCTTCTCATGACTGCTAAGATGCCGTCATGGTTACATACTACCTAGTTTACATTTAGAAGACAGAATGGCAGCTTACTAGAAAATAATTCTCAAAAGCTGTAGAGCTATTCATCAGCTAGTCTCAGCTGCTATTGAATGAATTTCCATGATTAAGACCTGGGCACTGTGCAGGCAGTCATAGAATCTGCTCTTTTCATGGAACTTGATAAATTAATTAGTCATCTTGTGATTATGTGGCTCTGTTAGGAAGAACAAAGTATTGCTTGCATAGCTTTAGATAAACAAGAACATACTGCTTTTTTCTCCTTTTTACAAAAAAATTCTGAGCAGTTAAATATCTTAAAAACAGATAAGGTTACTAACACTGTATATAGTAAGAATCCAATCAGTTAAGCCTAAATCTCAGAAAAGGCACCAAATACACAGCATTCAAATAAGAGCTAAATTAAGTCTAGTGAGATGAAAATATATCTGTAATAACTTGATATTGTGTGGAAATAATACATCTGCAACTGAATTTTTAAATTTACAATTAGTTGTAGTATCGTATGGTCATAAACAATGGTATGAGAATGTAGGAGAAAAAATAGTTTGAAGGAACAAACAAGCAAACAAATATAAACACACATACATACAGAATATATGACATAACATCATTGTTGAATAAGCATTTATTTATAACTTATTGTATACATGCTGCTGTACATATTCATATGAAAGACTATTCAAGGGAAATATTTTTCCAAAATAATTTTGATATAACATTGTCCAAGAAATATTAAGATTTCAATGTTTCTGTCACATTACAAGAAGAATGATATTATCATTCCCTCACTTTTAAGAGTCTTCAGTGGGCACTGGATCTTTACAATCTATTATGATGCCTTCAGGCTTCATTATTTGTAAAAAGATGGAAACATAACTTCAAGATATAGGAAAGCAATGTTAAGGATGGTTAAATGCCTTATTTCATATTGAAAGTGTTTGCTTTTGTTTTTAGATCTAGTAAAAAAAAATCTCAAGGCAATTTATAGGCAATGAATTTGTGGTAGCACAGAAACATGAGAGAGATAAGAAAAACTGTCAAAAATAATCATGAAAAAAATCCAACCATCAGGAATCCTCAATATATTTGACAGACTTAGTTTGGGCTGACTTTCTAAGGCACAGAAACTCTTTTCAAATCTCTATTTGAGATTTTTGTCTTCTCTGTGAATCTAGTAAATCTCAATCAGGGAGGCCATTTGGATCTTTTTAGTCTACAAATCCAACAGCATTGATGACTTTCACCATGAATAGTGTCAACCTCCCATTTCATTTCAAAGTACACCCTGCCATTTGGAGTTCATGCATTAGTGGGGAAGTATATCATCAATTTGCATTAGAATCGACTCAAAGCATGGGGAGAGTGAACTGATCAAATGGGAACTGCTGTATACGGCTGTCTCCAAATGTATGAAGAGCTGTGATGTGGAAGGAGGGTAAGATAAATTCTCTGCAGTTGTAAGGTTCAGAAATAGGACCAAAGTCAGAAGTCACAGAGAGACAGATTTAACTCAGTGAGAAGAAGTACTCTCTAGCCCTGAAATTACTCACAGAATGGATTTGCTGTGAATGGAGAGAATAAGTACACTAGAAGAATTCAACGAGGGTCAGAATGACTGTCTATCAAGGTATCACAATGTAGATCGTGGCAATTTTCAGTAGAAGATTAGCGTGTGTAATTATGTAAGGCAGTTTCTCAGACCTAAGATTCTCTGATTATAATCAGATTGGTTGCACTATTATTGTTTTTCATAAAATCTAAACATTTTCATGTCAATAGAAAATATCAGATTACATTTTTGCTGTATTTGTTGTAACAAATTTGGTATTAAAATACACTATAAATACTACTGGTTATAAAAATGTTATTAGATACCCAAAACTTTTAAAAAATGACAATATACTGAAGCTCTATAGGAGTGATTTGAATGAACTAATTTAAAAAGAATAAAATAAAAGTTTCTCTCACACTGTTAAAATGATTGGGAAAGGCTTCTTGACATTGGTCTTAGCAATGATTTCTTAAACTTGACACTAAAAGCACAGGGAGCAAAATCGAAAATAGACAAATGAGACCACATAAAACCAAAAAGAAAGCTTTTCACAGCAGAAGAAACAATCAACAGAATGAATTACAGTCCATGCAATAGGAAAAAGTATCTGTAAGCCACCTATCTGATAAGGAGTTAATATCCAAAATATATAGAAATCTCCTATACTCAATAGCCAAAAAACAAATAATCTGATATTTTAAATGGGCAAAGAATTTGAATAGACATTTCTACAAAGAAGACATACAAAGAAGGCACACAAATATAGCCAATAGATATGTGAAGGGTGAACTGACTAATTATCAGGGAAATGTAGATCGAAGCCACAATGATACATCACCTCACACCCTGAGGGTGGCTATTATAAAAAACAAAGATAAATGTTGGCAAGTTTGTGGAGAAAAAGGGAACTCCTGTATGCTGCTGATGATAATGTTTATTAGTAAACCATTATGGGAAACAGTATGGAGGTTCCTTGAAAAATTAGAAATAACACTACCATATGATTTAGAAATCCTACTTTTGGATATGTATCCAAAAGAATTGAATAAGGATCTTGAAGATATTTCTGCACTCCCATGTTAATTGCAACATTAATCAACATATAGAAACAACCCAATGTCCATTAACAGATAAATGGATAAGGAAAATGGGGGATATATATATAAATATATATATAACTATATATAACTATATATAAATATATATATAAGTATATATATAAATATATATAAATATATATATATATAAAGAGAGAATATTATTCATTCTTTTAAAAAAGGAAAAAAGGAGATCCTACTATTTTTGACAACATGGGTAAACGTAGAGGACATTATTCTAAATGAAATAAACCAGCAAAGACAAAATACTGTATAATTCTACTTATATGAGGTATCTAAAATAGTTAAATTCATGGAAACAGAGAATACAGTGGTAGTTTTCAGGTACTGGAAGGAAGAGAAAATGCAGAGTAGTTCAATGCATATAAAATTCATTATGAAAAACAAGTAAGTTCTAAAGAGCTACTGTACAGCCCCCCATTACTTGTACATATCCACATTATTTGTACCTATACAAACATGTACACCATTTGTACCTATACAAATATGTACACCATTTGTATCTATACAAATATATACACCATTTGTACCCCATGTGTACCTGTAGTTAAAAATACACTATTGTGTACTTTAAAATTACTTAAAAGTGGATCTCATGTTGAATGTTCTTAACACAAAAGCAAATCAAAAATGAACACAAGGTAATTTTTGGAGATGCTGGATGTTTAACACTTTTATTATGGTGATGGTATCATAATTGTGTATATATGTTCAAACTAAAGAAAATGTATACACTAATGGTGTGCATTTTTTTGTATATCAGCTTGTCTCAATAAAGCTTAAAGTGTGTGGAACTTTACGTATACACAGACACACCAATGAGTAAACTAGGGAAATTTGAATTAAGTTGGTAGATTGTGTCAATGTCAGTATCCTACTCATGTTATTATACTATAGTTTTGTAAGTCCTTATCATTAGGGAAAATTGGGCAAAATGTACAAAGCATCATTCCATTTTTTTCTTACAACTTTATATGAATCTAAATTTGTATAAACAAATTTTTCAAAATTGCTGGCAGAATTAATTCAGTGTGTAGTGGAAAGATCAAGATTAGCCTTTGTAGTTGCACATCAGTGATCAAATTTTGGCTAGCTTGATAGTGAGAAAGTTGTCACTAACAGATATTTGAGCTAAGTTTGGTTTTTGATCTTAAGACAGTGGTTTGAAACATTCTTAAGTGACATTTTCCTCCTTGTTAGATCTTATTATTGCTCACAGCGTACGAAAGTCCCATTTAAGCAGCATTCAGTGAAGCAAATACTTATAAGCAAATTCCATGAAGTTAAAATTTATGGGATTAGTTATCTTATGTCTTTTTTGAATCTACCTTTAAGCCAGCACTGTTTAATCAGGACATTTTAACAGGCATTAAGAACAGTTCAATCTGCAGATCACTCTTGGCTCAAACATATTAGAAGAGATGGAATAAAGTATTGCATTGTATGCTTTTCAACTACTTGTTTCATTTTAAGGAAATTTTTTAATAAACTATTTAATACAATTTCTAGAAAGCAAAATAGCAGATTTCCCTCTTGAAATACTTGAATTTCGTAAGGTATGTCTTATACTATCTGTAGCATTGACTTATTTTCTACCATTAACTATACAGATACTGTCTGCATTTATTGTAGAAAGGCATTTTGTTTTTGGGTAAATGTAGACAACATTAATTATATTAATTAATTTCTAATAAATCATCTAATTTATGAAAATGTTTCATTCTTGTAAGAAAAGAATAAGACTAACGAAATGTGACTATCCGTTTTACCTTAAACATTGTGAATACATGTACCTGACTTGTTTATTTGAGGAAAACCCAAAATATATTGTAAAGATATTTTAAACATTTAATTTTCATTGTGTAGATGTTTATGGGGTACATGGGATATTTTGGTACAGGCATGCAATGTGAAATAAACACATCATGGAGAAAGGGGTATACATCCCCTCAAGCATTTATCCTCTGAGTTACAAGCAATCCAATTATACTCTTTAAGTTATTTTAAAATGTACAGTTAAATACAGAATACACATTCGTTTCCTCAGCACCTGGATCGTTCTCAAGGATAGACCAGATGTTAGGTCACAAGACAAGTCATAAAACATTCTAAAAACCTGAGATAATATCAAGCATCTTCTCTGACCACAATTGAATAAAACTAGAAATTAATAACGAGGGATTTTTGAAACTACAAATACATAAAAATTAAGCAATGTGCTCTTGAATGACCGATGGGTCAATGAAGCAACATATGAAAAACACTACATGTTTTACTAGGTTGAAATTGGTATGTCCAATACACAATTTGAAGTGCTTGCAATCTTGCAAAAATAAAAAGGCACAGGTAAAAGTAGTTTTTTTTTTCTCTGAAATATGACCACTCAGACTGTAAATATGATTTTGTTGGGGATGTTGTGACAGGGAATGTACCTCAGATCTGAGTGACATTTTAATTTTTGGATATACGCTTGGTGAAGAGCACTACTTACAAAGGTTTCTTTTATGTTGATGCCAAATCAATTTCATAGAAGGCTTTTTATCTCTCAGCCTGCCAAGGGAAAGTATGTAGTTTAAAACTAAACTATCTGTTAAGGAAATGAAAAAGTCACCCAGAGGGCTTCATGGTCTTTGAAAATTCATGCTTAAGAAATTGCAGATGTCCTGTCTGATTTTTAAAAAATCATTTACAATACATATAAACAGAAGGATAAAATTTCTCCTAAACATACCTCCTTTGGATTTTCGGTTTGTAATCAAATGGCATTGGTAAGAATCCAAGATAGTATGTAGACTTTTACCTTGAAGAAATTTAGTTTTATCTCTCCCACCACAGGAATGAAAGAGAAATTATTTCATATTTAAGGACAACACAATTAAGTCGTTTGTTTTTTCTTCCAGTGAGTCACTATTTATTTATTATTATGGAAACCATAAATGTTTCTTAGTGAAAATGTGATGTGCTGTGGAGTGCAGTTTTGCCTCACTGTTGTCCTTATTGTTATTTACTTTAGTTAAGAATGGACTTATTACACATCAAAGTAGCCAAAAATTACGTTCCATCTCTATGTTGAATCTTTGTCAATTATTGGTGTAGTACGTCTGAGAAACTAAGTACTGAAGAGGGAATGACTTGTCTCAGTCAAATGTACAGAAGTAGAGGGCACATGATCAGTTTTCAGTTATGCTACTATACTGTGCTGAGTAACATGTAAAGATATATAAGATAAGTAAGTCTGGTGTATTATATTTTACAATGTCTTCCAGTTATTTAAAAATAACACGTATTTTAGCTGTTGAATTAGTGTGCTTGGGCCGCTGAAACAAAATACAAAAACTGAGTGGCTTAAACAACAGAACCTTATTTTCTTATCGTTCAGGAGGCTAGACGTCGAAGATCAAGGTGCTAGCAGGGTTAGTTCCTCCTGAGGGCAGTAAGGGAAGGATTTATTCCAGGCCTTTCTCCTTGGCTAGTAGATAGCTCTCCTTTCCCTGTATCCTCACATGGTCTTCCCTCTGGGTGTATCTGTGTCTAAATTTTCTCTTCTTATAAGGATACCAGTCACATTACATTAGGGCCACCATAAAGACCTCATTGTAATTTAATTACCTTGTTAAATATGCTGTCTTCCAGCGCAGTCACCTTTTGAGGTACTGAGAATTAGGACTTCGACATATAGACTTTAGGCGTGTTTTGGTGGGTGGTTTGATGCAGTTCAGTTGATAATAACTATCCATGGGGCCACAGGCCCTGCTTATGTTCAAGAATATGACCTTCTACAGCCTTACCACTCTGAATGCACCTGATCTCGTCAGATTTAACATTGTACAAGTATTTGTTGGGTGTTGTGTGTTTGTAATAGTTAGGAAGATAAAACTCATAAAAGAAAACAATAGATGAAGGAGTAATGGCCTAGAATACATGTAATCTAAGGTCTCATCTATATACAATCCATTTTAATATAAATTCATAATGAAATTCCAATTAATTTGTGATCTCTTTAATATTGAGTTTGCTCATCAGTGCCTCTTAATGTTTTTGCGTCCCATTCCCAGCATCTCACACCTTTAGCTCAGATCCCCAGTCTCTACTTGTCTTTACTGTTACAGATCTTGAACGCAAAACTTGACTGTCACAAAATTAAAAACAAAAAGCATCTTTCTGGGTTAATTATTCTTGACTCCAAATGGTTTTCGTTGCATGTGTACCAATGCTATATTATCATGGAAATAGGATTTTAGTGCACAAAGCTACTGTATTTCTACTTAAGTCTATTTTATATGTGGCTTATTAATTTAGTTTATGCATGACATCTCCAAATAGATTCAAACATGCTAAAGGGCAGTTCATGTTCCTTTCATTTATGTTCTTACCCAAGGCAGCATCTGGGATTGTGCGCTGCAAATAAGGGGTCCTTGGCAAATGTTTCCTCACCAACTTTACATTGCTGCGAATAATCATTCTACTGTGCTATAGAGTTTATAGGCTGAATTCCCTCCTCTATAGTAATGTGTGTGCAACCTTGTTTTACCATATCTAAATTGATCCAGGAACCATGTTTTTCATGATGTATGCCTCAAGCTAGCTGCTATTATGGGAAGTCAAATTATTGGTCAGAGATGTTACTTGGACTGTGCATATCCTACACAAACACTCTATGTATTATGGATAAGACTACATTTTCTCTCATACAGCATAGTTACAAGTCGTTTCACATATTTTGCATGGGTTATCTTTTAAGCAGCCATGCGAAATATGCCATGGCTTTCAATGCATTGTATGTATAATCTCTTGGTGTTGACATTTATTTTCTTCTGTAAAAATAAATGAAAGGAATGCATTGCTAAAAGCTAAAGAAATTATATTTTAAGTGCCAAACTCTCCCTGACATGTAACTCACCTGCTCGTAGTGAGCTGGGCACTTTGAAAAGTACACTAACATATGTAGCATCTCAGAGTAAGAGTTAATCTATTTTCAAACTCTGGTGGCATTTCCTGTCTGTAAAGTACGGAAAAAAAAGTCACAAATATGTTGTGATGTAGTCTACCCTCACTGAGTTAGTCTCAGATTAAGAGATCATTGATTATTAATGACCCCTGCAAAATTTTAGGTGTCCATATGGAAAATACAAGTTTTAGGACAAATATAAATATGACAGAAGGTATTTTTGTTTCTCAATTTCCCAAATGTTGATTTAAAGAACTGGTCAGATATTGTTTAATATTTTATTATGGAAAATTTCAAACATAAACCAAGTACCCAATAGTAATGGAGCCCTATTTCCTGCTTCAATAATTACCAACGTTTTCACTCATGCAATTTCAAATCAGATTGTTTATGTAGATTGTGTGGCTGATTTAATTAGTCAATTATATCAGTTCTGTTAAATAATTATTACACTTGATATAACACACCACTAATATTTTCTGATATTAGGAAGAAATCAAGGTAGGTGTTTAATGAGCCACCCTATCTTTTTAAATTAACAAACCTTATTTTTTTAGAGCAGTTTTTGGCTCGCAGCAAAACTGAACAGACAGCACTTAGAGTTTCCATATACCCCTTGTCACCACACACACATCCCCTCATTGTCAAAATACCACACTGGAGTGGCCAATTTATTCCTTTGCTCCAACTGATAAAAAGACATCTACACATTATTATGACCCAAAGTTCATAGTTCACATCATGGTTCACTCTTAGTGTTATAGATTCTATGTGTTTGGACAAATGTATAATGTATACACCATTGTTGTATCATACAGAACAGTTTCACTGCCCTAAAAATCCTCCATGTGCCACCTAATTATCCCTCCTTCCCCCAGTGCTTGGCAACCACTAACCTTTAGTCTGTCTTTAGGGTTTTGCCTTTTTAGGATGTCATCGAGTTGGACTCATACAGTTTGAAGGCTTTTCAGATTGGCTTCATTCACTTAATACTATCCATTTCACTTCCCTCCATATCTTTGCATGGCTTGGTAGTTCATTTTCTTTTAGTACTGACAAGATGTATGATGTATGTATCTTTCTTTCCATTGTCTGGAGTTACCACAGTTTCTCAGTACCTTCCCCTATAAAGGACATCTTAGTAGCTTCCAGGTTTTCACCTTTTTTGTTGTTTGTTTGTCTCATCAGATTAGCATGCCATTATAATAATAATTATTATTATTATTTTCAGACACGGTTTCACTCCCATCACCCAGGCTGGAGTGCAGTGGCACAGTCTTAGCTCACTGTAACCTCTGCCTCCCAGGTTCAAGGCATTCTACCCGCTCAGCCTCCCGAGTAGCTGGGACTACAGGTGTGTGCCATCACACCAGGCTAATTTCTGTATTTTTAGTGGAGACGTGGTTTCACCGTGTTGACCAGGCTCATCTTGAACTCCTGACCTCAGGTGATCCACCTGCCTCAGCCTCCCAAAGTGCTGGGACTGCAGGTGTGCACCACCACACCAGGCTAATTTTTGTATTTTTAGCAGAGACGGGTTTCACTGTGTTGACCAGGCTTGTCTTGAACTCCTGACCTCAGGTGATCCACCTGCCTCGGCCTCCCAAAGTGCTGGGATTACAGGTGTGAGCCACCGTGCCCAGCCTAGCATGCCATTATGTTCACTACTTTGGTTGTAACATTTACTGATTTTACTGGAATTGAATGCAATGTGCAAATTATATTTTTTAGGAAAAAATCAGATTCTATAAATCAGGAGAAATCTTATTGGAAAAAGCAAATCAAAGGAATGATTTGAGGTCATACTAAGTCTTGTTATTATTATTTGGTTTACAAGTGATAAAGAGAATAGATTTTTTTAGCAATAAGAAAATAATATGAATCAACCCACACTCCATGTGCCTGGATAGTTATATAATTTATCAATTCGCTTGTTCACATGCTGAGCAATTAGGGATTGAATGCTTCTGGGTGCCAAGCCGCCCCTAAGCGTTAGAGTGACAGTGAGCCATACAGACAAGATCTGACTCAAAAAACTTCTTGCAATCAGACACTGGCAGTAGAGTGTGTAAAATGAGCTGTTACTGACAGTAGAAGGTGTAGAAAATGTTAAGGGAGCACCCAACCTAGTCTGGAGTTAAGGATGTCTCCCTCAAAAGAGCAAATGACATGGAGACTGAGACTCCTTAGACAGGCACAATTAACATACATTTGCTTCTAGAGGAAGCCAGGAGGCCCAATCAGGAAGAGCAAAGGGAATAAGAGGAGGAACAGGGCTGCAAATAAAGTGTGGGCAGGGGACACTCTTTAAGAAACTGGGATTTATCCTGAGCCCAATGCAGCAGTACTCCAGCACTTGAAAGTTTAGTAGGACACAATCCTATCAACATTCACTGTGGTTTCAGGAGGAAAATGGACTAAAGGCAGTAAGGCTGCAGGCAGGGAAATGAGTTAGGACACATTTCAATTATACAAATGAGGTAGGATAGCCAGTTATAGTAGGGCAGTATTAACTGCATAGAGAGAAGAGAACAAAGGCATAGAGATGATACAACCCTTTCATTTCATTATTTTACTAAAATGGAATAAAACCCAGTAAAGATAATTAACTTCCCCAAAATCAAATTACAGATTCCAGAGTTTTCTATAGTCCAGCTCTTTTTGATTTCACAGTGCTACCCATTAAGAAAAGTCTGGAAGCTTTAAAAAAAAAAAAAGCCAAAAACTATCCTTGTAGCTTAAGAGTGCATATGACAGAAATATACCTCAGCTTCTCAATCAACCTGTGCTGATTTTATGTCTTATGCTTTATTCCCAGTACTCTTTGACTCAGCTTCTTCTATCTGCTGCCATCTTGCTTTGAGTCTCTTCATTGCTAACTGGACTTTGAGAAAGTGCAATGCATGTGGAAGATACACTGAAGTCTCCAGAATACCTGATTATTTAAATTTATTCTATCTAATTAAAACTTGGCACATTCAAATGTCTTGTACCAGCAATTTGGGAGGCCGAGGCAGGTGGTTCACCTGAGGTCAGGAGTTTGAGACAAGCCTGGCCAACATGGCAAAACCCCATCTCTACTAAAAATACAAAAATTAGCCGGGCATGGTGGTGCATGCCTGTAATCCCAGCTACTCAGGAGGCTGAGGCAGAAGAATTGCTTGAACCTGGGGGTCAGGGTTTGCAGTGAGCTGAGATCGCACCATTGCACTCCAGCCTGGGTGACAGAGCGAGACTCTGTCTCAAAATAAATAAATACATAAAAATAAATAAGTAACTAAAGATTTCTTGGTGTGTGTATTGTCCTCCTAGCCCCTAATCTTGGTTTGCTTAAATGTTTGCGAAAATATTTACTATATACAAAAATAGAATTAAAGGGTTAATTTAGTTGTTTTCAGAGGATTCTTTATGTTCAGAGACCTCAGATTAAATGAAAACTGTGAGAAATCACAATTTATATTTCCTTCTCTAAATAACTTTCCGTAAAATCAGCACAGTCATTTGGGTTGGTTTGGAGAAGCTGCAATTAAATAACAAGACAATACATGGTAGGTATGGCCAATTCCAACAACCCATCCATTTAGGGAAAAAAAAATAAGCCAAACTGGTAAATAGGTTTCATATAAACTGCCATAATCAATAATAGCCACAGCTGTCATGAAACTGAATTTTAAAACTTTACTTAGGATCCAGAGCTTAGGTGAGAAAATAAGATCCTAGGGTTTAATTTAGTTTTATCTCAAGCATTTATTTGAAGGAAGAATTCATGCTTTTTTTCAAGTTACTCCTATTCGTGATTCTCCTTTGAAAGAGGTTTATTTACACAGAAACCTAGTCAGACGATTTAGTTGAATTTGAATTAAAATGTGGCATGTCTCCAAAGTCTTATCATATTTACAGCCCTGGCAAACCCTAAATATTGCTGGAAGCTACATATTGGTGACCTCTGTAGGGATTTGAGGAATTTTAGTGTTTAAAAGGTCTTTTTGGGTTATAAGAGCTTCCTAAAGGAAATGTTTTGTGGCTTTACAAACTTGAAGGTGATCATTGTTTCAGTATGCCAAGTTCACCAGTTTTTTGTAGGCATTAATTCTCAATAAATGAAATAAAAGGAGCACAACAGGAAACACTTTCTACCTAAAATTGTTTACTCTAGATCAGCACAATCAGAAATTACCACCAACAAGTTAAAAATTAGCATTTAGCGTGCTGCTTAGTTTTTCAAAGCCGCACACACAGATTTAACAACAGGACTCCCATTAACAGCAATCCTTGCCAAACAGCAAACTCCCCAAGGACTTCATTCAACATATATCCTGAAGTGTACATTGTGTTTTTTGAACAATCACATGTTATTAAAATATCTTCTGAAAGACATTTTAAAAAGACCAGGAGTCTTGATTATTTTTTCAACTGTATTTGCATATTTTATAAATGTTCACTTCTCTCCCCTTCAGTAAGATCATGAATGTGTCTAATTTAAATTTCCCTGTGCTCTCATGTTTGGATCATAAGCTCTTGGAACAGCCTGACTTCTTATTTCAATATTCCTATATGCTTATCTCTTCCCCTCACTAGACACTGAAATCCTTAAGAGTCCATGCTGTGTCTTATTCCTGAACCTAGCAGAGTGGCCCCGCCATGAGAGGCAGCAAGCAGCTATTTATTGGTTATTGAATGTGGTGACCAAATCTGATTGGATGGCGAAGGAAAATACTGTGATGGCCACATCCCTAAATGTGTGTTATGGACATAATTTGGCAGCACAGTACTAAAAGTATAGAATTCAAGTTGTTTCCAGGACATTCCAATAGTATTGCTGGAGCAGAGAATACAACTGTTCTCCATGCTGGAGTAAACCCTTCAGGGCCAGGTTCAACAGAACTAAATGCAGGAAAAACATTTGCTCTGACACCTTCACGTGTTTCCATGCCTCTTTTGTAAGATCATTGTAAATAGATGTAGACATGTTAAGGGACAACTTCTGTGCCTTTTAACTAAATTATTTGGAACATAAATTTCCAAATCATAGATCTGCAAAGAGAAAAAAAATGTTTTATGTTCTTACCTAGATCTTCTCTTTTCCAGTTGTACAGAAAATTTGAAGGCCGTGCCTCTCAGGCAGGACATTGCCTTCTTTCAATCACAGGCCAGTCAGATTCATTGTGTGGTGTCTTTATAAATTTCCCACTCTCCTGTCTGTGACTCTAGAATTACATCTATTGTGATTCACTCCCTATTCATTTGTATCAGCTTCCTGTAGTTGCTGTAGCAAATTATCCCAAACTCGATGGTTAAAACAACACACATTTTTTGTTTTGCTCTTCTGGAGCCAAGAAATCCAAAATCAGTCACACTGGGCTTAAGTTAAGCTATTTGTAAGGCTGGTTCCTTCTGGAGTCTCTCCAGGAGAATCTGTTTTTTTCATTTTTTTCTAGCTTCTAAGGCCCTCTGTACTCTTTGGCCCCTGACCCATTTTCCCATCACTCCAATCTCATGATTCTGTCTTCACATCACCCACTTCCTTCTTTGACCTGCTTGCCTCTCTCTCATAAGGACCCTTGTGCTTACGATTAGGCCCACCTCAAGGTGACCCAGGATAATCTCCCCATCTCAAAGTCTTTAGCTTAATCACATTTACAAAGTTCTTTTTGCTATATCAGGTAACATTCACAGGTTGCAGGGATTAGGAAGGGGCTATCTTTGACTGGATATTATTCAGCCTGCTACACCATTTCTTCAAAAACAAAACAGAATGAAACATTCCCCACTAAAAGTAAGCAAACACTATCAGTTCCACCAGGAAATTCCTATAACAGCAGCTATTATATTGGGAACACAACCTGACCCTTAATTATTTATCCATACTGTAATACCTAAATGAACGCTATGACAGAGTTCAGTAAACGATTACAGTGTCAGGATTATGGTGCAATCTGCAAACAAATGATCTGATTCAAGCACCTACATAGTGAAAGTTCTGATCCTGGTCCCAGGCGTAATCCATCTGGCTGCCTCAGGCTTACTTCTCTTCTCTTAGTTCTATATGGAGTCTACCCATATGCTAAGCAAGAGTTATTTTCCTGCATGTCCAATGTTATGTTGGAGAGAAAAAAAAACTTTCTCTGATTTATAAATACTTGTATGGTTTCTGAAACTTAGAGAAATCCTATGAAACCATAAATTTTAATTAATTTCTTTTAATCTAAGAATGGTGAATAATTCAGTTGAGAGGAATTTACCTAGAACTGATTTCGTGCCAGACACTGCCCAGGGCTTTTTATAGCCACCCTTCTAGATTCACTTCCATTGGATGTTTCTATCCCAAGAAGCTTCTTTTATTTTTTTCTGATTCTCTTGAAATTACAAACCTCTCACTAGCAATCTTGAGGGCTAACATTCTTCTTTTTTATTGTACTTTTGCAGATTATTTCTGGTCGATGTAAGGCTTCTCATTTTATTTAATATACAGGAAAAGCATTTTGTCTACAGCAGGTTTATCCACCCAACCATCAACTCATTCAATAATAACAGGTATCACTTATTGAGGGTTTTCACTGTGACATGTAGTGAGCTGTGCACTGTATTCATATTACCTGATTTAATAGACTTCCATCAAGAAAGAATTTTGTGAGCAGTATGATGATAGGTTTTTAATAGGTATAGAGACAAGTGGTTTACAGTCTAGTATAAGAACTGTATTATTAGGCAAACTTAAATAACACTTGTATATCTTTTGTGGATGCATAAAACGAGGGACCAGATAATGTATGAGAAACTAGGCTGGGCATGATGGTTCAGCCTGTCATCTCAGCACTTGGGGAGGCCAAGGCGGGTGGATTACTTGAGGTAAGGAGTTCGAGACCAGCCTGGCCAACATGGTAAAACCCCGTCTCTATTAAAAATACAAAACTTAGCCAGGCATGGTGGTGCATGCCTGTAATCCCAGCTACTCAGGAGGCAGAGGCAGGAGAGTCATTTGAACCCAGGAGGCAGAAGTTGCAGTGAGCTGAGATTACACCACTACACTCTAGCCTCAATGTAGAGTGAGACTCTCAAAAAAAAAAAAAAAAAAAAGAAAAGAAAGAAAAAAGAAAATAGAATGATGTTTATGGATAGGGTGATATCTGAGAAGGAAGAAAGAGACATTGGAAAATCAGGGAAGGTTCAAAACGCCATGCACATAAATGTGAACAGGATTGATCATCTTATCTGTCTGTTTCTTGAATGTGCTGGTGCCTGATATTTGAGAGCCAGCAAATACGGTAAATATGTTTAATTAGGTATAGACATGATAAGCAACTACTTCTGAGCATCTGAACATGATTAATCTGAAGACAGATTCCCATAGCTCAAAAACTGAACAAGAGGAGTAAAGTTGGTGCTCTCATTACCTACATCATTTGAGTTCGAGCATCTACAAAGATCCTGTCTCTCTGTTAAGGACCTTTTTTATTTTAAAACATTTCTTCATTTTTTTTCTGCTGATTTTTTTTGCTTTGATTATCGATGGCAATTTGTAAGCACTTCTCATATTTTTTGCTTGGTTAGAGCTCTTGCTATATATTTTTCCTTATTTATCATGAAAAAGTTTCTAACTTCCTTGAGGTTACCACTGTATCATCATTATATTTTTCACTGTTGGAACCTAGTACATGACATTATTTACATTAGAAAAAAATAGATTGAAAATAGTTATTGGCAGAAATCAAAGAACAAGGAGACTATGTAGTGAGAAATTTTAAGGGCAAGGTGGGCTTACAAGGGAAAAAAAACCTCATGTCTTGGCAAAATACACTTTGATTTTGTACTTTCGCTTCTCTGTGAAAGTGCAAGCTACATATTCCTGTCCATGTTTTTGCCTGGGGGAAAGCCTAGGAGTCTTGATCTCCTCATATGCTTAGGAGGCCACAGAACAACCAACCTGCTATCTACTAAGACAAAAGCAAAGTGTGCTCTGTAGTAGGAGTTCTCAATATGTAGGCACCATGTTCCCTGGGCCCTGACTCTCTGACTGTAGAGATTGAGCCTTGAGAAACAGAGATACCTCTACTCCCTTATATTTCCCCTCCAGTGTAAATGAAACACCAGCTAGCTGTTGCAATGGATACAGACAGTATTTGCTTTTTGTATTTGCACAATATTTCCACTGAATCAGACCTATTTAGTGTTTTGGTCAGCACTTTTAAAGATGGATCTGCTCCTGGTGATGAAACATTTCTTCTTTTCACGAGACTGCTGGTTGTGCAGGATATGAAAGCACTTTGAAAACTGTCGCGTGCCATGAAGACTTTGCATTCTACATCTCAATGTGTCGTGGCTCCTACGCTTCCTTCCCTCTGTGTTGGCTCCCAGCTAGGCTTTCCTGCCCTTGTCCTCTTTGCTCTTCCCTCAGCCCCACCCAGCCTATGCACAGCAACCAGAATGGTCATTTTCCAACCTGAAGCCTAGGCCACCCCTTCCCAGCTTGCCTTTTCTCTTAGCCAAACTCTACAAGGTACATGTGATCTGGTCCAGCTCTTCTCTCTGACTCCAACCCCATCACACCTGTCTTTTCTCACTCTGCTCCAGACCTTTTCCTCTTGCAGCCACTCCTCAAGTGCACTAAACATCCCCTGCTCATGGGCCCCCAGCCTTGGTGCTTTGCTCTTTCTCAGGTCTACACTCAGATGGCAGCATGTCACAAAGTTCCCTGTCTGAGCGATTACCATTTTGCCACTATCCCACCCATAAGGACTTTCTCACTCATGTTTCCTTTCTTTATTTTCTATATTGCACTTATCATGGATTGATTCATTGAACACGGTCTGTCTCTCCCCACTCCATTTCAAGTGAATCTCATTTGTCAAATTTGTTCAATAAAAGTTGAATGCTTTGTGAATAAATAATTCATGTCTTGTTTTCTACTTACATGCATTTGATGTCTACCTTTTTGGAACAAGCATTCTTAACTACTTATTGTTATTCACAGTTACCAAACCTATAAATAATGGGGATTTGACTCTCAAGATATTGTTGGAAAATTTCTGCCTTATGAGAAGTTGCCAAGGTAAAATGGTTAAGGGTTTCTTTGGCAGTTCCAAATGGTTTGTCAGCTAAGCCCAATTCAGTTATCATTTGTGTAACTCGGGACAAGTTACTTCACCTACCCATGTCTCAGTTTCTTCTTCCACTGAACAAGAACTATGACTAAAAAAAAAAAATACTACCTCAGAAAATGTCTATGAAGAAGAAATGACATCACATCTAGCCACTCATGGAAGAAGACCTGGCCAATTGCAAGCACTCTGTAAATATTCGTTGTTACTATGAATTGAATATTTTTAAAGGGTACACATTTAGGCTTTTAATGAATATTAGAAATATTCTATAGCTGACAAATAATTGATTTTTTGAAAATTCATGATATTTAAGTTGATAAAAGTTTAACAAGACATCGTATCCCACATTGTACACATTTTTCATTCTCTGAGTCGATGACACATAGGCTTTATTGAAGTTTATATAGAGATCAGTATAAAAGTTCTTCTTTAAAAGTGTTGAAATCATATACTCTTTAGATATAAAAAGACAAAAATATTTTATGTGGAATCTACCTAATGACTTCTATCTGCTAGTTTCATTTTTCACTAAAAGCATCCATGGGGAACCAGGTATGTTGATATTAGGCTTTATGAAACGGAAATGCCAATTATAATCTAAGAAAATAACACATTGCTTCAAATTCAGCTGGGCCACAGCTGGAATTGAATCTGTAAGCTATAATTAAGGCAAATGTGTGTGTGTGTGTGTGTGCATGTGTATCTAAAATATTGGATAGAGAGATATATATTAAAAACTGTTATTTCTCTTTTTATAAAAAATTAAAAATATAGAGGAAAAATATCCTTCCCTATGGAAATCCAAATTGTATCAATTTCATTAAAGAAACTAAGCTGGTTTTGTAAGACAAAATAGGAATTACATGCATAGCAATGTTGATACAAACAAGATATATTTTAATTTTTAAGAAGTCACTCATTCTTATTCTCTGTGTCACTACTGTTATTATTTGGTGAGATGTATGTTTCACAGCTAAAATATCCTGGAGATTTTAATAACAATTTAAAAATCAACAGACAATTATTTATCTAGTGTACATTTCCAAATATTATTTAATTTAAGGAGAACTCATACCTCTTCTTTGTAAGCAGATTATTTAAGAGAATAAGAGGCATTTGAATAATTTTGTCTGCTACATACTACAGTATAATATGTTTATTGAATTTGTTCAAGACAGAAAATGAAGATTTGAAAATTATTTTCCTGTAATACTCACTGCTTCTATACATTTGTATTTAAATATTGATTTAGAGAATAAAAGTAATTATAGAAATTTAGTATATTTGCTTATTTCTCTAGCACACTTTTTTAACCTAGAAATCTGCAATTTGAAGAAGCTCAGATAGTTTTATAAATAAATTCATCATATTTATGAATGTAATCTTTTTGTTATATTTTTTAACGTTTATTTTAGTTTTGTGGGTACATGTGAAGGTTTGTAACAGAGGCAAACTCATGTCACAAGGGTTAGTTGTACAGATTATTTTATCACCCAGGAGTTGAGCTGAGTACCCAATAGTTATCTTTTCTCTTCCTCTCTCTCCTCCCACCCTCCACCATCAAGTAGACCCCAGCATCTGTTGTCTCCTTTGTGTTCATAAGTTGTCATCATTTAACTCCCTCTTATAAGTGAGAACATGCGGTATTTGGTTTTCTGTTCCTGTGTGAGTCTGTTGAGGATAATAGGCTTCTCTCCCTCTGTGTTGGTTCCCAGTTGGGCTCTCCTGCACTTGCTTTCTTTGTTCTCATCATTTAGCTTCCACTTATAACTGAGAATATGCAGTATTGGGTTCATATTTGGATAGTGTTTCAATGCAGTCAGACCTATTTAGTGTTTTGTCCAGCACTTTTAAAGATGGAACTGCCCCTGGTGATGAGACTCCAGCCCCATCAATGTTTCTGCAAAGGACATGATGTTATTTTTTGTGTGGCTGCATAGTATTCCATAGTGTGTATGTACCACAGTTTCTTTATGCAATCTGTCATTAATGGACCTTTAGGTTGATTCCATGTCTTTGCTATTGTGAACAGTGCAGCAATGAACATTCATGTGCATGTGTCTTCATGATAGAATTATTTGTATTCCTCTGCCTGTATACCCAGTAGTAGGATTGATGGATCAAATCGTAGTTTGCATTTAAGTCTTTGAGGAATCTCCATACTGCTTTCCACAGTGGTTGAACTTATTTACACTCTGACCAACAGTGTATAAGTGTTGCCTTTTTTCTGAAACCTTGCCAGCATCTGTTATTTTTTGACTTTTTGATAATAGCCACTCTGACTGGTGCGAGATGGTATCTTATTGTGGTTTTGATTTGCATTTGTCTAATGATCAGTGATATTGAGCTTTTTTAATATGCTTGTTAGCCATAAGAATGTTTTATTTTGAAAAGTGTCTGTTGATGTCCTTTGCCCTCTTTTTAATGAGGTTGCTTTTCCCCTTGTAAATTTGTTTAAGTTCTTTGTAGATGCTGGATACTAGACCTTTGGCAGACGCATACTTTGCAAAAATGTTCTCCCACTCAGTAGGTTGTCTGTTTACTCTGTTGACAGTTTTTTTGCTGTGCAGAAGCTCCTAAGTTTAATTAGATCCCACTTGTCAATTTTTGCTTTTGTTGCAATTGCTTTTGGAGTCTTTGTCATGAAATCTTTGCCTGTTTATCTGTCCAGGATAGTATTGCCTAGGTTGTCTTGTAGAGTTTTTATAGTTTTGGGTTTTACATTTAAGACTTTAATCCATCTTGCTTTGATTTTTGTAAAAGTTCAAAAGAAGGGGTCCAGCTTAATTCTGCATATGGCTAGCCAGTAATCCCAGCATCATTTAATGACTAGGGAGTCTTTTTCCCATTACTTGTTTTTGTCAGCTTTGTCAAAGATCAGGTGGTCATAGTTATGCAGCCTTATTTCCGGGCTCTCTATTCTGTTCCATTGGCTTATGTGCCTGGTTTTGTACTAGCACCATGTTGTTTTGGTTACTGTAGCCCTGTAGTTATAGTTTGAAGACGGATGACGTGACATCTCCAGCTTTGTTCTTTTTGCTTAGGATTACCTTGACTATTCAGGATCTTGTTTGGTTCCACATGAATTTTAAAATAGTTTTTTTGTTTTCTATTTCTGTGAGGAACATAGTTGGTAGTTTGATAGGAATAGCATTGAATCTGTAAATTGCTTTAGGCAGTATGGCCATTTTAATGATATTAATTCTTCCTATCCATGAGCTTGGGATGTTTTTCCATTGGTTTGTGTCTTCTCTGATTTCTTTGAGCAGTATTTTGTATCTCTCATTGTTGAGATCTTTTACCTCCCTGCTTACCCGTACTCCTAGGTATTTTATTCTTTTTGTGGCAATTGTGAATGAGATTGCCTTTCTGATTTCACTCTCAGCTTGGCTTTTGTTGGTGTATAGGAATGCTAGTGATTTTTGTACATTGATTGTGTTTCCTGAAACTTTGCTGATGTTGTTTATCACCTGAAAGAGCTTTTGGGCTGAGACTATGGGATTTTCTAGATACAGAATCATGTTGCCTGCAGGAGTGCAATCTCAATGTTATAAGTAGAACGATACATGTAATAAGTAGTGCCTGCTTTTCTAACACTCTGCTTCCAAGTAGTGTTTAAAAGTATTCAATATCGTAAAACAGAATTTTTTGAACAAAAGTTCCTGGAAAATGAAACTAACAAGGAACCTTGGACAATACATCACTAAAGCCCAATTTTGTTCAGGCACTGGATTCTGAGGTTACTTCTACAGTGCAGCTTTATGGTTGGTTAAGACTGAACATGAGAAAATATTTCGTTCAAATTAGTTTCTGAATCTAATTTTATAAATGCATTTGCTTCAGTTTGAATTTTTTCTCTCTAATTTTACTAACCTAGTCATTTATTTGTGCTGATAATACTTGTAAAACTGGCCCACTAAATAGCTGATTAGAGAGCCTTCTTGAGTATTATCACCAACCATCTGTACACTTTGCAACTCAGGCAGCTTTGCCTGTTTGTGACTTCAGGATAGTACTAGCCAACCCAGAACTCCTGCAAAAAAACAAAGGTACCTTTTTGGGATGAATTTAGACCTTTGGTCATAAGACTTGGAGACCATAGTAACAGGTAGATTTCAGCCTAGAAGTGCAAAAGCCTTGTGTTGTATACGAGCTGTACCTTTATATACAATTGCCTAGTATAATTTACAGCTTATACTTGAGTAGATGTAATCAGATTCCAGGTATTGGAGAATTGATTTTATTATAAAACGATTTTTTTTTTTTTTTGAGACGGAGTCTCACTCAGTTGCCCAGGCTGGAGTGAAGTGGCGCTATCTGGGCTCACTGCAAGCTCCGCCTCCCATGTTCAAGCAATTCTCTGCCTCAGCCTCCCGAGTAGCTGGGATTACAGGTGCCAGCCACCACACCCAGCTAATTGTTTTTTGTATTTTTGGTAGAGACGGGGTTTCACTGTCTTGGCCAGGCTGGTCTTGAACTCCTGACCTTGTGATCCACCTGCCTTGGCTTCCCATAAAACTATTTAAATCAGCTGACATAACCACTTAAGAATCACCCATTTATTGAAAGAATACCAGTGTACTTGCTTAAAATGGGTGTTTTTTACGCTCATTTTATAGAATTTCCTTGAGAAAATATCATCTTTTGTAGTTTTTTCTTACATTAACCTTAAATTACTTTTATTCATTGTGAATTTAAGTGAAATGGCAAATGAAGACTTTATAAATCACAATATTGTACTGTATATGGTCTTCTCATTAACACCAGCTTACCATGAAATGAAAGAGTGAAAATAAATTTCGGTATTGGACCTAATGGTTAGTTGACAGGGCTTCACTTATAGACAACTTAGGTTAAAATCCTGGCTTCGTGTTGGCTATAGCTGGTGGATCTCTCTAAGCCTCAATTCGTTCATTTGTAAAAAGGTGATAATAAGATTGCCTGGTGCTGAAGTTGTTAATGCAGAACAATTGAGATGGTTTATGCAACATGCATAGGCTGGTATTTGACTTGTGATGCCTACTCAGTAATTTGAGGTGATATGAGTAAGACTCGAGCAATATTAGATAATATTTTTAAATAGTGGCAATCATTTGCATCCTGAAAGAAGATGTACAGCTTA
The DNA here is from genome assembly GCF_029281585.2 of Gorilla gorilla gorilla. Taxonomy (NCBI): domain Eukaryota; kingdom Metazoa; phylum Chordata; class Mammalia; order Primates; family Hominidae; genus Gorilla; species Gorilla gorilla. Next base: position 119,285,034 of record NC_073238.2, read on the forward strand.
TATAATGCTACATATTGCTTTTCTTTTCTTTTCTTAATTCTTTTTTTTTTTGAAGGAAAAATAAGAGGAGACTATGAGAAGCAAGGCTATTTCTCTTGAGATGGGAAATGACTGTGTGAATCCCTCTGCCCTCCTCTCTGGGAGGTCTCAGCAGTACCAATGGCTGCAAACAGTGACAGAGCCACTCATTTGGCCTTTACATCTTCTCTCCAGACTAAACCTCCTTGTTATATAATGATTTGCTCTTCACATGAATTTATCCATAAGCTAGTAAGAGGAATTTCTAATCTATCCTAAATCACTGTGAATATTATCTACTTATTTTCCTCTTGTAATTCATGAAAGAAGATGCTTAACTGATATAAGATCTCTCAGTAATAGGAATGCTGGATTTAAGTGTACCACTTTCTTCAAGCAGTTAATCCATACTTAGCCAACTTTTACCATTAGGGAAGGACAAAGGCACAGGAAAGAGGAGTAGGGGTTCAATATGCCCTCAATATTCTCTCTTAAAAAAGAAAAAAATAACAGAAAAAAAGCCTTGTATTATAGGCCTCAGAATTAATACGTAGCATGTGTGTGTATGCCAAAGAGCATGATGATCTCATTAAGAATAATTTTTTCCATACTTATTTCACTATAGGCATCAATCTCTTTCTTTTCTGCTAGTACTTTTACAAATATGTTTTCTTAGAATGTAGTTTTTGTTGCTCAAGTGCTGCTTCTGTTTCACATTTTTGTAAAAGAGCTGTGATGGGAATTATATTTGAATTAACCCATTTTTACATCCAAATATTTTAGATAGAGAATAGCATGTTAAACAAATGTTGATATAAAGTCTTCTTGGTGTGATACAGAAATAATGTGAAAAATACCATTGTATATAAAACCAATTTTCTTTATCCTTGCAGTTTCTAATATAGACTCCTATGTATTATGAGATTCTTCTGGGCTTCTCTCTTTTTAAGGGCATCAAACTGGAAGGAAAAGATAAAGTAATGTAAAATATAAGAACTTCATCCATAGCAGTGTGATTCTGTATTTAAAGGCATTTTACCAATTTAAAGTAAGTATTTAAGGGAATGTACAATTTTTACATAGATATTTTATAATTAAAAATTTGCATTTTTTCAGTATTAATAGTAATGCTTTTACTTGCATACATTTTTAATTTCAAAAAGTATTCCTAAGTGTGACTTAATTTTATCTCATAATAACTATGCAAGATGCCCGACACAAGTCTTATTATTTCTAATGTACATCAGTTTTCTAATGTCGACTCTTCACATTTTTTGATGTTTTAATTTCTGTTTGTGCCATCATCTTGATTCCTCAAACCATGCTTTGCTTTTTCTAACTGCCTCTCTTGGATGAGGGTTTTCAAAGGAACTCTGTTACATTTGGCTATTACACACTGCTGTAAATTGATACGTGTGGCTATGCTATTCACAGTCATGGTTCCCAGGGACAGGGACCCAGAGCCAGATGAGTGCCCTGCTTCTGTTCCAACCTACTTACTTGGGGAGACAGAACCAGGTTCCACTGCACACAAGATGGGCGAGCTGGGCTATGTCACTCAGCCTCCCTGGGTATTCATTTCTTTTCTTTTTTTTTTCTGAATATCCAACAGCAAGCAATGTGTATCCATTACTTATTTGAAAAATGTTGAAGTTAGAGAAAAAGAATCATCTTATAAATGCCACTAGTTTAAAATGCTGTGATTCCATAAAAGAGACAAAGCCCCACAGTTAATGCACATCCAGATTGAGGCCGGAGCCCAGGTCTCTACATTTCCACTTATCTTCTCTTTACAACCTCTTCCTTGGCATTTGACACAGCACCAATTAAATGATGACATATAAAAAGGGAGCACAGTAGTGGATTCCAACAGTGCTGAAAACAGTCACCTCGTCCAAAACTCTTGTGGCACCACCCAGAGCTCAGGGTAAGTGATACCAACCCCATGAAAGCCGCTGAAGGTGACAGAAATGGGACAAAGATTGGAATTTATTCTACTCTCTGACCATTCCTAATGGGAGGTCACCATACAGTAAAAGTGATGAGTAGTGTTCACAGCCATAGCCGAGCTGGGCTGATCCTCTGCTTATTTCTGCTTTGGTCATGTCTATTAGCGTCTCCTGTCTCAGCAGTTACCAACCATCTGTTGTTACTGAGCTCTGGCCTCAGAAAACAATCTCTTAAATACCTATACACTGTTAAAAAGTCTCACCACACACGGACTCACACACATGCTCACACACAGGCTCACACTCACACACACATGATCACACACAGGCTAACACTCATACTCACACAGGCTTACACACAGGCTCACAGACACATGTTCACACATACTCACAGGCTCAAATTTATACACACATGCTCACACACACCACACACAAGCTCACACACCCACATGCGTGCTCTCACACACACACATGCTCACACACAGGCTAATTATACACACATGCTCAGACACACACAACTCACAAGCTAACACACCCACACACATGCTCTCTCACACACACACATGCTCACACACATATGCTCATACACACACATGGGCTCACACCCTCACAGACACACACAGGTTCACGCACATCCTCACAGACACACATGCACACACAGGCTCACACACACAGGCTTACACACACATATGCTCACACAGGATCACACAGGCTTGCACATGAGGTTACACTTGCACACTCACACACATGCTCATGGCCACATGGACCCATACTTGCACACACACACATGCTCACAGACTCACACAAAGGCTCACACTTACAGTCTCACACATGCTCACACACAGGTTCATACAAGCTTGCACATGGGCTTACACCTACACACACATGCTCACAGACACACACACACACAGGCTCACACTCATATGCTCACACACACAGGCTCACAGTCACACACATATACAGAGTCACTGAGCACAGTGCTTTAGGGCAGTGGTCCCCAACGTTTTTGTCACCAGGGACCAGTTTCATGGAAGACAGTTTTTCCATCAGTGAGGAGGAATGGGAAGGGATGATTTCAAGATGAAACTGTTCCACCTCAGATCACTGGGCATTACATTCTCATAAGGAGCCCACAACCTATATTCCTCCCTTGCACAGTTCACAATAGGATTCCTGCTCCTATGAGAAGCTAATGCCCGCTGATCTGGCAGGAGGCCAAGCTCAGGCAGTCATGCTCACTTGCCCACTGCTCACCTCCTGCTGTGCGCCCCGGTTTCTAACAGGCCACAGACTGGTACTCGTCCACAGCCCAGGGGTTGGGGACCACTGCTTTAGGTGACATATATGACAATGTCTCTTCTTTGTAAACTAAAAGGTGGCCTCCTATGTGTTTTGATGCCCTGATCAAACTTAGTATTAAAAATTGCAAAAGCTTCTGGGCGAGCTGGATCACACCTGTAATCCTAGCACTTTGGGAGGCCAAGGCGGGCAGATCACCTGAGGTCAGGAGTTTGAGACTAGCCTGACCAACATGGTGAAACCCCATCTCTACTAAAAATACAAAAATTAGCCGGGCATGGTGGTGGGTACCTGTAATCCCAACTACTCGGGAGGCTGAGGCAGGAGAATCACTTGCACCTGGGGGCGGAGGTTGCAGTGAGCCAAGATCGCGCCATTGCACTCCACCCTGGGTGACAGAGCGGGACTCTGTCTCAAAAAAAAAAAAAAAAAAAAAAAAAGCTCTAAGAGAAATAAGATTCTATTTTATACATAAATGCCTCTCTGTTCTGAACGATTGACAGATATTTTGTTTGCTTCACTTTTAATGGCTCAGGTAGGACTTAAATATTTGATGAACCCCATCAGTTTATAGCATATTTGTCAAATACAAACTCTGCACCTTGTTTAGGATTAAGGAAGAAATGTTTTGTTTGTTTATATGGGCAAGTTTTTGAATAGACTGCACACTGTCACTCTCCTCGTATTTAAATTGCTTATCTCAGGTTGCCAAATTCAGCATCTGAACTCCTGATTTGAGATCTCTCATTCTCTTATTCTTTTGTGTTTTAAAAATAATGCTGTCACCTAATTCCTAGCCATATCTTTCCAGGGGATGTTGGAGTAAGCAAAAATGAATAATTTTTCCTATCTTTTAGATTTTTTTCCTAAATGTGTGAAAAACCTTTTCTCTTTCAAATAGTTTTTTTAAAAAGAAGAAAGAAACCAGTTGGCAGAAAATATATTGACAATTGCTTGCTAAAATATTTCAGGATAGAAAAAATCATGAGATCTATCTAATTTTTATAAGTCACTGATTAGCTTTTTGTGAGTTATACACCTTTTGGGGTGTGCAATCTAACTAAAAATTCTCCTGAGGCAGAGGAGGCATTTCCAATTCCCTCTTTTTCATTATATCATAATACCTTTGCCTCCAGGTGTTAAAATTGTAATCATAGCCTACACAAAAATTGTCATTTAGAAATGTATTATGAACTCAAGAAAACATTCAACATATAAATTGATGAATATCGACGCTCCACCTAGATGTAGAAAATGACATGATTGACATGAAGGGTACATTGATTGAGAAAAAATAGCACTCTGTTAGGACAGAAGAAAACTTAGATGATTGTTGTTGGATAGACCTTGAATAGCATTCACTAGTAGACCTGGTTGTCTTCCTTGATAAAAGCTTTTACGGTTTTGATGGGCAGAGCTATGATTCTTTTTCTTACTGTCACTTCCCAGGGCTCCACATAGTGCCAGGCTGTGGAGGAAAAGGCCCTGAGTGAGCAAAGCTGACGGGCAGAGTGATCTTCCAGGCAGCAGTCTAGTCCCTGAAGTGAGAGGGGAATTAATGTAAAATTTGTCAAAAGTGGAAGTTAAGGAAGTCAAAACAGCATAGCTGCATTAGTGAATGATTGGATTTGGGCAGATGGGGAGAAATGAAATGAGCCCACTCCTTGTCTTTTGATTGAGAGGGAGTGGTACCATCGTTGAGGAAGGAGATAGAGGCGAGGAAGCCAGTTGTGGAGAAGGGTGTGGAGAGAATGAGTTCAGCTGCAGTGAGCTGAGCTGAGACATCATTGCAGCAGGTTGTTTTGATGGAGGTGGTAAGACCAGACCCAGGCTGGGTAGGGTAGGGAGGGCATTCCTCAGGCACAAAGCTGACATCATCCATGATAGCTACAGAAACTAGGCTTGAGGGCATGCGTACGAAGGAGGAAAAAGGTACACTGATGCCAGATTGACAAGACAAGAGAAGAGACAGCAACAATTAAAGATTTTTAAAAAGTATACTATATCTACCGTGGGCAATAATGGAAGGTTTTTAAGCACTACACTTTTAATAGGGAAATTCTGGTAAATTAGCCAGGCAACGGTGTGCAAAATCACATGATATGTTCAGAAAATGGTTATTTTTCCCCTACTATGTTTCAGACGTTGCAGTAAGCACATGAATTAATAGTGAATAAGACAACAGAAGAAAGAATCTAGAGATAGGTGTGAGAGTTGGAAGTCTAGTGGGATATTTCAGGTTTAAGGATAAAAGACTTGATTTGAAGTTGCACTAGTAAAAAAGAGAAAGAGTGTTTTCATTTGTTTTGTCTTTTTGGTTTTGGTGTTTTGTTTTAGAAAGTAAACAGAATGTGACATATTGTTGAAAATAGGAAGTTGGAATGGGAAGTTTGTAAGTGTTGGACATAGACTATGAAAGACTGGCTCTTGTGAAAATTATGGAAGCATGGACAGAAGCGGAGCAGGAGGGAGGGGCCTTTTGCCATGGGGAGTAAGTAAGAGAAATCTTTTTACTTTATTTTCTGCAACAACTCTAGAGATACTTTCACAAAGCTTTGCCTACATTTTCCCAGTTATTTTATTGTATGTCCTTGAGATTTTATCCATCACGATTCATCTAGAGCATGAAACTTTGAGATCTCTTGTGAGTTTTTCTTCCTATCCTACTTTAATGAGATCATTACAGTTGGACAGAAGAGGTGGAATATAGGTGGGTAGTTGTGTGATTAGGTGTATGCATCTGAGTGTATATTCTCTATGTTACTGTGAAAAAGAGAGTCTACTTTTAAGGTGAACATTGGCGAGAAACTAGTTAAATTTTATTTGCAGTTAAAAATAAGTTTATATTGGATAATGCTATTGCATTTCCCACAAAAATTAAAAGCATCAAAATGATACATCAACATCAATTTAAAGCAGGCCACGTGTCTAACTGTACAAGCCTGTTAAACTCTCAAACCTGCACCAACGTGTTATGTAGAGTTCCCTGGGCTTTTGATTTCTCGTCTTTGAAATGAGGAGGTTGGGACACATAATTTCTTAAATACTTTTTCATTTTTATTGATGTGTCTGATTATGTATAAAAAGTACTTACAGGGAAAATAATCAGTTTGATCTCCCTTGTAAAACAGGAATATGTTTTATAGAATCTTTCCCCATCTGAGAGAAAAGCAAACCATTTCCCATCAAGTCAATGTATAGGATTGTGTGTGTGTGTTGTGTGTTGAGTGTTTTGGGGTAGGTAGGGATGCCCTTTCATAGTTAATATAATAATAAATTGATTCTGTTTTAATTTGAAATATCTACAGTGTCTAAATTACCAAATCCTTAATTATCCAGTTACCAGCAATGACTTCCAAGTCCAATGGATTTAGATACATTTGAAATAAACCACCAGCTACCTCAAATCTTGGAAAAAAGCCCATTGCCCAGCTCAAAAATTACAAAACTTCCCAAATGTTTATATATGCAAGGTCACGTCTGTCTCGAAGTTTATCTTCAGCTGTTTTCTTGTGTTGCACCTTCCCTAGCACAGAACTCAATCAAATTTACAGCTCAAAGACAGAAGGAGAGGGAAATCTTTTAAAATTTATTTAAAAATGGAATACCTTCTCTATTATCAATTGGTTGCATACAGTATCCTATGCAAGTTCTCAAAAGCTAATCAGCTAGTCCTCTACAGAGATACTATTTCTGGCCACTTGACTGTAAGTTCCAGTTTCCTCCAAGATTGCCTCCTCCTTTTTCCCCACTTCTCTCTTTAGCATCCCCTCAGTCCTGTTTACACCTGCTAACTCTATCGTCTCCCTTAAACCCTTAGGTTTAGAATCACTCTTTTCAAATTCTAAGTGGCAGGAAATTCATTTTCCTAAACAAAGATGGCTTCTTCCTAACTATAATGTGGGTAGGACTATTAAAATCATGTATGCGCAAATCTGTGTGAGTGCATGGCTCTCTGTGTGTACCCCAATTCATATTCACTCTTTAGGAAATGTTCCAATCTTTAAACAGGCCCCCATAACTCTGGCTCTCATGACACCTCATGATGAGCAGTTTTGTTGAATTCGCTGTCATGCCCCATGGACCCACTACCATGTAGGTGAAAGAGAGCACTGACTCTGGCAAAGCCAGCCTGTACCAGGACATGCTTCCCCATATTTGCAGCTTGGGTTCTGTGTTTCACCTGGCAGGAGGAAGACCTTGTGGACAGCTGTGCTGCAGCTAACCCACTGGCAGCAGCCTTTTGGGGGAAAAGTGCTGGAACCTTTGCAGGGTTGCCTTGTGCCTTCTTCTTGATGTTTCTGGGAATATGCAAAACTTCAAAGAATAAGCAACAATCACTTGTGTCCCTGTGATTCCTGATAGGTCATGTATGCAATCTTGTGGCAGCTTTTTAAGAGCAGCCTTGTCAGTTGTGTGTGGGTGCATGAAGCAGGCATGTGCAGACCACTTATCACATGATGTTTGCACTAATTAATGAACAAATGAGTAAAGTTTAAAAGAGGGATGGGGCCGGGCGCGGTGGCTCACGCCTGTAATCCCAGCACTTTGGGAGGCCGAGGCGGGCAGATCACGAGTTCAGGAGATCGAGACCATCCTGGCTAACACGGTGAAACCCCGTCTCTATTAAAAATACAAAAAAATTAGCCGGGTTTGGTGGCGGGCGCCTGTAGTCCCAGCTACTCCGGAGGCTGAGTCAGGAGAATGGTGTGAACCCGGGAGGCGGAGCTTGCAGTGAGCCGAGATCGCGCCACTGCACTCCAGGCTGGGTGACACAGCGAGACTCCGTCTCAAAAAAAAAAAAAAAAAAAAAAAAATGAGGGGTGGGCAGCAAGCTCAAATGAGGGGTGGGCAGCAAGCTCAACTGGTGCTTTAAAAACACGACACAGTACTTGAGAGTATGTTTTGAAAACTAAACTAAACTTTGTATTTTCTAATTAACTATTCGCAACAGATCTCTCCTGACCGTGCCATTCATTGCCCTTGCTGTCTTCCTGATTTTCCTTTTTGGGTCTGAGTAATTTAAAGAGATTGACTTTGTGATTATAAAAAAGAGGTACAACATGAGATCTCCAATTACTACAGACCACTATGAGCTGGTGCTGTTAATCTTAACACCATACCTTAAATTAATTTAATTAAGTCATTACTTATGCTGTGTAGTCATAACTCATAGACTCTAGAAATAACAGCAAAATTAGGTTGTATACTTAATAAATTTCACTGTAGGTGGCATCACAGGCTGACAAGATCTGACTTAAAGAGAAGGATTCAAGATATCCAGTTGTTTTATAAATCCCAGGAGGTTTACATAACCCAGATCATAAGAAAATCTAAGCGAAGTTCTATGTTGAGGTCTGATTGGAAAAAGACATAAGCTCTGGATTTAAAAGTAAGTTGAGTATATATGGATTTTTATCTTGGGTCTAATTATTAGGTTATTGCAAAAGTAATTATGTTTTTTGGCATTATTTTCAAATGGCAAAAACCGCAATTACTTTTGCAACAGCCTAGTATTTAATAGCCTTGCTTCTTTCTTGGAAACTGTTCTTGTTACTTTGAGTCTCTACCAGTCCCATCTTTTCTTGTTCACGATATAATGTCTGTTTGGACAGATGTATCAAAGTACCTTAATCTAAGACACCAAATAGGAGAAAAACCTACACTTTTCTCCCATATAAATCCAGCATTATTCTCTTCTATTACATTTTTCACATAGACTGTAAATTAAAAAAAAAAAAACACGCACACACACATTCTTGGTAATTGTCATGAAAATGTTATCTGCTGAAATATTTATGGAAACATCTGCGGTAGGTGAAGAGTCCCACAGCAGAGGAGCTATTTGTCCTTGTCTTAGTGACACGGGCTGGTTCTTCAGGTGACTCAGAACGTGTGTTCAAATTTGGTATTTGACAATTATCTCGGACACATGCAGAGAACCTCTCTTCTTCCTCAAAAGCAGTTTAGAGAAGCTTAAACTTGGAAAAGTTGTACTTTCTCTGGTTAAACATGAGACTGGTAATAAAGGCACCAATCTTTGTTCTAAGGTGAGGGAACTTGAGGCTTTGGAGCAGTAGCTTTGGAATTCCTAAAAGTTTAAAAGCATTGAAGCTACTTGAAAATGGTGCATCGGGAGCCCATCCAGACTTGTAACTAATAACAGTCCTGGCAGCACACCACGCACCTCCTGCTTAGCGTCAGCTGTGACTAATACCCACAGCCACCTAGGGGAACAATGGCATTTTATTTGCTACATCACATGGCGAAAGAGCAACATTAGCCCACATCTCGTCTGTGACTCGGAGATCCAGTCTCCAAGCACTGACTGGTAGGGAAAGGCATTTCGTGTGGACAGTAAAATTCCCTCCACCACCAGTGGGAGCTCTTTACCTAATTGTTTTTCAGAGCAAGTCCATCGGAGAATGAAATTCCAGTTCCACAGCCCTCACTGAAGCAAAGGGGTCGGCCTCTGTGGAACTCACAGAAGTTTGTGTGTTTGTGTATGTGAGTGCAGGTGTGTGCTTGTGTATTATGTTTGCTTTATGTCATTTTAGATGTGTTAAAAAAATAACAGAACAGAAATGGAGAAAGGAATGCTATTGTCAAAAAAGGAAAGAGGGGAAAGAAGTTACATTACGAAGCTAGCTTAGTAACCCCCAAACTTCCCACACAATTGTTCAAACTTAGTCCTTGCAGGTCAGTGCCCTATAGGGCTTCAAAGCTTTTCTGCTGTTTGAGGCCCCTCCCCCAGCACCTGCCTCTCACACACACCCCTGTTGTGGTCTTTTTTCCCCAAACTCATATATTTTGTTCTGTTCTAGTCCAAGTAGTTTAGAAAAAGCTTCCCTATTGAAACCACGCACAAATACCGGAATCCAAGTATTTTTGAAGAGCTTTCTTTTGTTGTTATTTTTTGTTTCTTCTTACTTAAGAGAACAAGAAATTAGAGGATTGCCAAAAATAGAAATGGAGAAAAACGAAGATGAATGTAACGATGAATACGTGAGATATTTTAAATGTCTAAACTGGTACAATTCAAATTATAAATGACATTATGGTCTGTGTTGCATTTGGCAGGAGTTGTTGCATGGAGATTGTATGGCAGGAACCCATTTTCCTTCCCTGAAGCCAAGCTGGGTGTGTGCAGGATGTCAATCGAATTAGGAGAGATTGTGTTGCTTTCGGTGGGGGTGTAGGTGGGGCAATTTATGAGTCCTCAAGCCTGCCTTCTATGCCTCGCTCACTAACTAGAAAGGTTATTCAATGCAAGAACCATGATTAATAAGCAGCTGTCAGCTGAGTGCGATGGCTCACGCCTGTAATCCCAGTGCTTTGGGAGACTGAGAAAGGAGGATGACTTGAGGCCAGGAGTTCTAGGCTGCAGTGAGCTATGATGGCATCACTGCACTCCAGCCTGGGCAACAGAGCTAGACCCTGTCTCAAATGAACACATAAACTAACAAGCAACTGTCAAAAAGCATCCTCAAAAGTGGGAGTGGACAAGGCCACTGGCCAAAAAGGCTAATAAAATCAGTCCAGTCTTTCCCCCGAACACAGTGGATTTCCATCTATGTGATAGCGTTGGAGCATTGTCACTGCATGAACTTGGCCTTGTCTTCTGACTCTACTTCTCAGATTCAGCAAGAGAAAAGAAGGGCCTGTAAAGGAAAGAGAAAGATAGAGGCTGTCAAAGGTGTGTAGCTGCCATCTTGCTTCAGTGAGTGAGGCAGTGGCACCTCCAAATGTCCCCTCAGGAAAAAAATTCTGAAAAAGCCACGAGGAAATATTAGAAAAGCAATGAGCATTGAGATTTTGACATGGCTTTGGGATGCAATATAGCTAGTAGTTCATCGAATCGCAGACAGTATTGTGGAGGGGCAATAGAAAACGCAAACGTTGATGAGAGCAGGTGTTCTCTAAGCCCTTGTTATCTTAACCAGGTTTTAGATGATGCTCAGAGAAAGGTGAGAGCTCTGGGAATTTGGAAGTTGAGCCTAGAGAAAATTGAACTGGAGCAATAAAATCTAGAATCTACATAGATTTATTTAAATTTATATTCATGTACTAATAAATATTAAGGACATGCTTTATTATAAGACTTTTTATTGATTTTTTGCAGATGCTGTTTATATCCTTTGTTTCAAAAACAAAAAGAACTTTAAAAAATATCATCAAAATTATGTATATTTTTTCAGGATTAGAAGAGAGAGAATATGATGTTTTATTTAAACTGGAAGTTAAAGCAAAATCGCAGGGAGAGACAATTACAAGATAAGTAGGTAAGGTAACTATTGCCCATAGGAAGCTCTAACCTTCTGTTGTAGGCAAAATTCTAGGAAGTTTCCAAGATTTTAGTCCTGTGGTTATTCAATTAAACACTAATCTAGGTGCTGCTGTGATGGGATTTGCAGATGTAATTAAGGTCCCAGATGAGTTAACTGCAACATATGGAGAATACCTGAGTGAGCATAGCTTAATCAGGTGAGTCCATAGAATGCACAGTTTGCTCAGGCTGGGTGCAGAGGTCAGAGAGATTCAAAGTGTGGGAGAGAGTTGATGTGAGGGACCCATCTGCTGTCATGGCCTGAGAGCCCCATGGGATGGAGAGTGAGGGAGGTATCTGGGAATTGAGGGCAGATCCTGGCTGGCAGTAGAAAGGGAACAGGGACCTTAGTCCTAGTGTTTCAAGGAACTGGGTTCTGCTGGTAACTAGAATGAACTTGGTAGAACCCTCGGAACTCCTGGAGAGCACAGCTGACCCCTTGAGTTCAGCCTCACGAGGCCCGCAGCAGAGAATGGTGGGACCCTCTGAGACTTCTGACCCACAGAACTGCGAGATGATAAATAAGTGTGGTTTCATGTGGTCTGGATCTGTGTTCCCACCCAAATCTCACGCTCAATCGTAATTCCCAATGTTGGAGGTGGGGCCATGTGGGGAGAGATTGGATCATGGGGGCGATTTCTCCTGCATGGTTTAACACCACCCCTCTTGGTACTGTCCTTGTGAGTGAGTTTCTCATGAGTTCTGGTTGTTTAAGTGGGTGGCACCTCCTCGCTCTCTCTCTTGCTCCTGCTCGCACCATGGGAGATGGCTCACACCCTCTCTGCTTTCCACCAAGATTGGAAGCTCCCAGAGGCCTCCCCAGAAGCAGAAGCCACTATGCTTCCTATACAGCCTGGGGAACCACGAGTCAGTTTTATTTGTGTTTTATTAAGTTCCTTTTTTGATTATTTATTTTAATTTATGAAGGGAAAGCTAAATTCTTGTAATAGATCACCACTATATACTTAAAATTATTCCAAGTTCCGAATAGTGGAACTATGGAACACAAACTGCTAGAAAATTGGAAATTCCCTTCGGTGTTCATGTGTGTGTTCGTGTGTGTGTGTGTGTGTGTGTGTAAGTGACCCCCCCCTTTTAATTTCCAGACATTTCTACTTTGATTTGAGTAGTAGAAAGAAGTAGAGACATGTTAAATGTCAGATGATTAAAAAGTTATTCTGTCATGATTTTTATTTAACTTTGGGAATCAGTGAAGAAATTGTTAGAGTAATAACTATACAATGCCTTCTAAAGAAAATTGAATAATATCTTCCCCACCCCTTTCAAGTAAATAAGTAATCTCATTATTACAGTAATGAAAACAAGTTAGGGAATTTCCCAAGAACGTAGGGAGCCAAACTTTATCCTAGTATCTGCCTGATAGAATCAACAGGTCCATATTTGCCAAATGTAGCAAGGGTATACCTCACGTCTTTGGCATAGATAATGAAAGAAAGCTTAGAAAGTACTAAAGGAACAAAAGAGATTTCCTCACTTCCCTCCTGGACACTGTTTCTGTCCACATTTTATTTTTTTTCCAGGCTCTACCCTGAATTCATGTGTTATGAAATAAAAAGACATCTTCTTCTTGTATTTTCTTGTCAATAGTGTATCTGTGTGGGCAGGGATTCTAAAGTCGAAACACTTATGGAAGCAGCAGGAACCTAACTTAAAAATTACGTAAAGAAGTGGATGAAGTGAGATGGCGCTGTGAGAGCTCTCTGCCTGCCGAGCACTTTAAAATTTTTCCGTCTACTTTTTTATGATCTAAAAATATCCAGAAGAGATCAACTAAGACTGCAAATAAGGAAATAAGGATGGGGGAAAGACAATCAGATATTGAAAAATATTTATCTTAAAAAGCAAAGAAAAATTAAAGAACATTTTAACCAACAATTGAACAGTTTTTTCTGGTTATTACTAACATAGTATACATGGAAATTTTATAATGTAATCTCCTAAGTCAATGTGTAGCAAATGATTGCAGAAAATGAACATTTCAAGCCTTCTCTCCCACCTCCTTATCTTTTGTTACTTATTTTGAAAAAGTTTTTCAGAGATGCCTATAGAAGTTACCCTGGATATATTCAAATCTAGAGAAAGAGATAAACTTAGTAAGTTTCAAGGATCTAGCTTCATTTATCTACTTCTGGTTTGACCACATTAAACACTAAGCTGATACTCAAAGATATGAATTCATCTTAAAACAAAACAAAACAAAAAAACAAAATCAGACAAGTAACTCCTAGAAGTATTGTTTCTGCAGGCAATAACTATTTAACATTTATAGGGACTTCAACTGATAGAGGAGATGATTGGGAATCTATGGGGATCTTTTCAGGGTTTGGTAAAATCGACTTTGTTTTGTTGGGTTGGTTAGTTAGTTGCTCTTATGTAACAATTGGGGAGTCAATCATTTAAAATATATCCTAGCTAATTTAGAGTTCTCCTTCCCTCCCTTAATAGCATATTAAATAGATCCTTAAAATCTTTTGGAAAAATTCCACTTAAATTTCACCTATTTGATGCATATTAAAAAATTAGTACATTTTAATATTAAATCTTTGAGTAGGCGGTAGGTATAATTTCCCAAAATGCCTAACTGACTCCCACATAGTAGCTTCTGTAATGAAAAAAAAAGGGTGATTCAGACTATGGGTGAACTGTTCTTTTTCGTTTTATCATGAAGTTTGGATACAGAAGACGTTCATTTGGATACGGTTCAGTAAACATAGGTGGCTAAAGCCATGTCTTGTTTAGAAAAGTCCTTATTTCATTTGTTGACCACATGAAACAACTAAAATTTCAATTTCAATTTGGTCTGTTGTAAAAGCACTATAGTTATATTTATTTGATATTATAAACACATGATCTAGTGCAATCTGAGAGTGGCGAGAACTGTCATTTACTTATCACTGTCTCTATGCGAGGCTTGATGCTTATCAAATTATATATTCTGTTCATCACCTTTATTCTCACAATGATAACCTGCTGTCACTAGGAAGTCAGTGAAGAATCAACCTAGAACTGGTAAATAAATTGATTGAACTTAAAAAAAAAATAAATAAAAAACACAAACGCTTTCCTATTAGGAACATGCCAAATACCTGCTTCAGTATGAAGCAGGGCCGATTCCCCTTCTGGCTACCCCTCCAGAGGTACCCACATGATTGACATTGAGGTTTTGGACCCAGAAACAAAATGACTATGTAGTCTTTTTCATTTGGTAATAACTCATCTTTTTGTGTTTTATTCCCCTTTTTCATGAGAAATGTCTTCATTTTCAAAATGTAGGAATACATATTCTTTGTCTTTCTCTGCCATCATTTAATTCTAAAAAGCATCTTCAAGTATCTGTCTAGTTTCTATGGTCAGATGACTCACCCCTCAAACTTACCCCTGTGTGTGAGCAAGAAGAGAAAGAGATAAACTTAGTAAGTTTCAAGAGTCTAGCTTCATTTATCTACTTCCAGCAATGCTTGTCTCTGCTATTCTGGATCTCACATTTGGGGTTACTTCATCAACAAAGAGGCCTAAATGTAATTTGGCTCTTGCTAAGCTATGATATTTCCAAATGCACTCATAATTTAACAAATAGAAAGTATTTAATTTTTTCTGAAATGATACAAATTTAACTCTGAATGAATTAGAAACCTGATTTTTTAAAGATATAGTAGATTAAGATAATATTACTAGTAGACTCTTCGGTTTATAGTTAATTTTTATACACAAACCTCTGCCTTACATTGGAAATATTTCCAACAACTATTGACTCAGACTTTCCAAAGGTTGCTCAGTAAAGATAAAAGTATCCTTGACTAAGGGCCCAGCATTATGTCAAGTCTTGCTTCTGGCAATCGGCAAGAGCCCACGTTTAGCATGTTTAGGACTTGGCTCAAGATTTCTGTTCCTTAGATACTGGCTTAATTTAGTGAATTTCTATTCTTCATGTCAATGTGCCTGTGGTTTTACCTTTGTAAGTGAATAAATGTTCCACCTTTATATTTCTATGATGAAAGACATTCAGGTAAATTGGTAAAAGGTGCACTCTAGATTGTGAAGTTATTAACAAATACTTTGTGAAGGGCAGCTGTAATCTTTTATAATTTTTTAAATAAAATACAAAGTGTTCCACGATTGCTTCAGTTAAATATTAAAATGAAAAAGGGCATTATAATAGGGTTACTGTAATTATTTGGCATATTAAAAGCAAATTATACCCAAAGGCCCCAGATGAAGAAATTAGTTTAAACAGTCGCTCGCCTCGGCAGGAATCAACTCTTCCCTTTGTCTGGAAGGCTATGTCTCTCTTTCTTCACATTCTAAGTACTACTCATCCTTCACCAGCACAGAATGTTCAACGCTCTCGTCCCCCACACAGATAATCCTTTATTATCTTCACCTGTCTTGCAGGTAAGATTCTGACTGAGCTATCCCCTTCACACCTTGCTCAGGACACTGGGAACTTTAACCACTTTAACCACTCTCTGCCTGCAAATGGCAGGACACTAGGCCACAGAACCTGTCTCAGGCAGGGCCTATCTACCTAAAACTCCTCCCCCACCATTGAGCCTCTACCTCCTAGAAGCCATGCTGGACGTGGGGCATCTAGAAGTAACTTGCAAGGTGGTTAGGAAGTTACAAAGTTTCTTCTATACTCTAGAAACACCAGATTTTCTGTAATTTCCCTCGCACCCTCTTTCTGAGCTTGACTCTGTGGGAGAGATAGTAAACCATGTCTCACTGACCAGCCGATATGTAAGTTCTAGTCATGTAAGTTTCCATCCTACTAACATCATCTTTCTCTGAGTACCTTAAGCTTTGCTCTTTGTACTCCAGAATGCTTGGTTCTCTTAAGAAAAGCCTGTATCTTAGGCGCGGTGGCTCGGCCTGTAATCCCAGCACTTTGGGAGGCCAAGGTGGGCGAATCACCTGAGGTCATGAGTTTGAGGCCAGCCTGGCCAACATGGTGAAATCCCGTCTCTACTCAAAATACAAAATATTAGCCAGATATGGTGGTGGCAGGCACCTGTAATCTCAGCTACTCAGGGGGCCGAGGCAGGAAAATTGCTTGAACCTGGGAGGCAGTGGTTGCAGTGAGCCAAGATTGTGCCACTGCACTCCAGCCTGGGCAACAGAGTGAGATCTGTCTCAGAAAAAAAAAAAAAAAAAAAAGCCCAAAGGAAACATTAACTCCAGTGACAGGCAAACCCAGACACTTTAGTGACTTAGGGCAAATAGAAAGTTATTTCTTATTTCTATCATGTCCAATCAGGATGGGTACATTGAGTGAGTGCAGTGGAGCTTCTACATCATGGGATAGTAAAAGCTGTTGGCAGAGGAAGCTCAGTTTTCTTGAACACGTGGCTTGCACATTTGCCCCAGGATTCAGTGTCCAGCCTGCTGGACATTACGGGACATGGACAAAGTGGGGGAGTGCAAGGGACATTTCTATGGGCCAGGCTTTGAAGTGGTTTATGTCAGTCAGATGGCCATGCTTAATGACAAGGACAACTAGAAAACATAGTCTATCTCTGTGCCTGGGAGGAAAGGGGAATAGGTATAGTGAGAAACTGACTAATCTCTAACATGCATATTAGCTGTCGCATGAAGAATGTTTTTATTTGTTATGAGTTTTGTGTCTGCTTAGAGCACTTGCTCCCATGAACAAACAAAACAGAGAACAGCAAAGTAAAATATGGATCTTTATTCTCAACTATTGCTTTTTTTTTTCTTCTAGAGAAATATATATAGAAAGCTTCTTTACTATCTAAAAAGAATAAAAGAGAACAACGGGTAAAGGAAGATATAAAACATCAAATTTTGTTAACATTGTAAAATATTTTTACTATAGTAAAATATATATAGTATATATATAGATAGTATATAACTATCTATAGTTATATGTTATATATATAATTATAATAAAATATAGTATAATATTGTCTTGGTATAAAATACTATCCAAGCACATTCCTATAACATTTAACTCTTTGCTGGTTTTTATTCTAATTAAGCATCTTGCTGGATTTCTGACTTCTTGCTGTGTGCCGGCACTGCACCAAGCACTATACATAAAGTATTTGATTTATTCCTCCCCAAACCCTAGGAAATTGGCATAATTATTACTCCCATTTTTCTGAGTGATTGTGATGTTCCATTCAAGATCCAATGATTTTCCCTTCAGTTTGGTTTCCTGAGGACGTCACAGTAGCTATGACAGAAACTTTAGTGTGAGTATGTCTTGCCTTATGGATCATTGCATTGCTCTATTTCATAAGCATATTTTACATGCTCTAATGAAGCTGACTTTTCAAAGATTTCTTGATGTAAAAATTTCATAAATCAATTTTTGTCTTGTGTTTTTTTTCATACATTAAGCGAATGTTTATTTTAGAGTATCTACTTTCTGCTCACTTGTAAAAATAAGTGTGAAGTAGAATTAATTATGACATTTACTCACAGAGCTCTCTAAAGCTAAATCTGGCGATAACAATAAATAAAATCTGCCAAAGAAATGGAAAATAAAGAAAACATGAGACATAACCTGAATTGTGTTATATCAATCTTAAATGCTTATTAATGCTCTTCAAAGATTCTTATGATCAGAGAACTTTTCTGTGTGTGAGGAGGGAACTGAAATAGGACAAAAAGAAAAAGCCAGATTACAAAATAAAGAGGAAAAGTTTGTTGAAGAAACTGCAGGAGACAGCTCAGAGATGAGAAGATGTGGGAATCCAAACTAGAGGGAAAGTTCAGCTGAGGAGTGCAAGGAGGGTGCTTTGCCGTGTGGTTAAAAAAAATAAATACATAAATAAAAATATGCTGAAGACTCTGGAGCCAAGGACAAGCGACACTGGAGATAAGAGATTGGGTTCAAGAATAAAGGTTGAGACACAGATGTGTGACTTCCCAATAACATAAAGGTGCTATTTCTTCAGAATCCGTCCATTGTTTTCCACTGATGAACAGATTAAGTACATAATCTCATCCTCCGACCTTTCAAATCAGATATCTTCTTTGTCAAGGGATTATTGTGAAAGTGAACTGGCTGATGTATGTGAAAGTGTTTTCTAAACACTGCTGCTCTTTACCCCACCAGTCTCATCTCCTTTTATTCTGGCAATGAACCCATTTTGCCCATCAAATATACCTTGCATATTTTTGGCTATGAACTTGTTGCTCAAATCCACAACCCTCTACAAAGGTCATTGGAAGCCTATGTAAGACATGGCTATTGCCTAAGCAAAGAGAATTCTGATTTGAGAAACAATTTGAAAAGAATTTCCATTCACCTATGATTAACTTATCTGGAACTTTCCTTTTTTGAAATCCAACTTTGCCTTGACCACTGAAGCTGGGTTTAGCTCTCCCTCCCTCATAATTTCCATGGTGCTTATCTGTTTGCACTTAACACTTGCATGGAGGCTTTAGGATTCCAACCCTCATGCATATCTGACCTCCCAGACTTGAGTTTAGTATTTGAAGATACTTAATCCAGTTTATTAACTACTTTCACTAGCATCACCTCCAGGCTCTAGACTCTCTGACAATCTGTTCGTTTGTTTTTCTGTCTTCCTATCCTGGAGTGAAATTTTCATAAACATAACGAGGTATTGGTTATAGTTGCTGCTAGATCTCCAGTGCCTAAGAGTGTGTCTGACACGTATTAAACACAAAAGCAAAACCTGGTTGTAGAGTCAGTACTTGCTACCCCCAGGGAGCCCTGCTCACATATCCGGGAGTAGTGAGAACAAAGTGCTCTATGTTCCCACTTCTCTATGCAGTGTAGACCAGAAATGAACAGCTGGCCCAAGGGTAGGTTGGATTCACTCAACTGACAGTTTGTGGTAAGCAAAAGAGAGTTCATCAGCTAGTCAGTGATGAAAGTTGAAATTGGAAGGCCATGAGATTTTTGGAGATGGGGCGGCTCTTTGGGACACATGCAATGTCTTATTTATTTAAGACAAAAGCTGCTAGAAGAAGACAATGAGCCCATAATCAAATAGTGGCAATAGGGAGAAAGATGGCCAACTATTCCAATGAAATACTGAATTAGGAGAGATTAACTGAGCGTGAGGAAAAAAATCTAGGAAAGGAAAACAGGGATCTTAATGCCGCCTAAAAGAGTACTAAAGGAGAATTCAGCAAACATGGGTTTCAGTCACAGATTCCCAAGGAAATGTTTTGGTGACCCACAGAAAGCCTCTGGTTTTTATAATTTCAACTTTTATTTTAGATTCTGGGGGTGCATATGCAGGTTTGTTACATAGATACACGGTGTGATGCTGAGGCTTGGTGTACGAATGATCCTATCCCCTGGGTAGTAAGCGTAGTACCAAGTAAGAAGTTTTTCAAACCTTGCCCCCCTCCCTCCCTTCCAAATCTAGTAGTAATGGCAATAATAATGTCCATTACTGCCATCTTTATGAACATGAGTACTCAATGTTTAGCTCCCACTTACAAGTGAGAACATGTGGTATCTGTTTTTCTGTTCTTACATTAATTTGCTTTGGATAATGGCCTCCAGCTGCATCTATGTTGCTGCAAAGGTCATGATTTCATTCTTTTTTATGGCTGCATAGTACTCCATGGTGTATATGTACCACATTTTCTTTAATCCACCACTGACGGGCACCTAAGTTGATTCCATGTCTTTGCTATTGTGAATAGTGAGAAAGCCCCATTATATTATGAAGCACTATGCTCTAGACGTCAGATGGAGATGATATCATTTGGCTTTACTTGCTCACTGTGCTTTTGTGGCTTTTATGGAAATATATGGAAAACCACTTTGAAAATTGGCAGTCATTGTACCATTATTAATATAATGTGCTTTTTGGGAAAATTGTTAAGAATACTAGGTTAATTTTTTTTAAAAAAATACTTATGATTAAACAGACATTTCCCTGTAGTTCTTTCCTTTTGCAAATTCTTTTAAATCATTTATATTAAAATTAAATTTAGCAAAACTTTATTAGAACTGCAAAAGATCTATTGCACTTCAATGCAAAGACACTGACAGATTAGGAGTGAAAATACATTTGAAAGATGTGAGCAGGATGTAGGAAAATAAGAAATACTAGTTACATTTTCTGTAGCATCTCTTTGAGGTAGGCACTTCCAAAACAAAGCTAATCTTTACAAATCATTTTGTAATGTAGAGGCATTATATCACATTTTACAAAAGAGGACAACACCAGAACTGAAAAGTGCATGCAATTTAACAAATATTGAAATACTTACCATATTTTGACCCTGGGGGAACAGTGTTAAGTAAAACACAAAAGAAAACTGTGTTAGTAAAGCTTAATGGAGCAAGACATATAATATATGAATAATATATGTTTGACATATAAGTGGGGGAAGACATATATATAATCATGAATATATAAATAAGTATATAAATACATGAATGATAATATTTCAGAGTCATAGTGTCATAAAGAGTAAGCAAGAGTGACATGATAGTGTCAGAACATGGTCACTTTCTCCAGACCAGATGATCATGGAACTTTTTTCTAACTTGAGCTAAGACTTGCATGAAAAGAATAAACAATGTGAATTTCTGCATTCAGATAAATACAGCAGAAAGAGGGAACAAAATGAAATGACCTTGAGGGAGGACAAATTATCGAGCATAAAGGATCAGCAGAAGCAGTGCTGGTAGCACTCCATAAGAAAGAAGGAATGGAGTGGAGCTGACCTCAGAGATAAAGGCAGGAACCAGATCACTTAGGCCATGTAAGGAAGTTGATTTTTTTATTCTAAATCCAATGGGAAACTGTTGGAAGTTTTTCAGAAGAAAAGTAATGTGGTCTGATATTTTAAAAGCTGACTCTCTCTGTCAGGTGGAGAAATTTGGAGGGAGATGGAAGGAGTGGAAGAATGGAAGAAAAGATACGTGTTAGGAAGTTTTTAGTAGTCTGTGCAGAAAATGACTATGGTTTTGGCCAGGGTTTTAGCTTGAGGATGAAGAGAAGTGAGTGGGTGTGAAATATAAGTTGGTAGAAACCTTAGCCATACTCACATGGACTACAGATGGTGGGGATGATGGGAAGCACAGAGTCAATGATGGCTTTCTTTTTGGTTTGAGCAACATGTAAATGATGAAACCACCCGATAGAATGGTTATTCAGCAACTTGGCAGATGATCTGCTGGACATCATTCAGATAGTGAATAGTAAATCAGGCAGACATTGGAAGGTTTCAAAGATTTTGATACTTCACGAATCTGGCTAGTTAGAATACATGTAAAAGGTCAGAAATGCCTGCATGTCCATAAAAAATTCAAATTATGAATATATTTAATTGTTTACATAGAATACACTTTTGTAAGTTTTTCAATGAGTAGAAGCTGCAGTACACTGAAACACATAGACATGCACACACACACACATAAACACACACACAGAATGCTACCAGCTAGCCTGTTACTAATCTGGTTTTTCTGATGTCACGCTGTAAGTGGCAGTGTCTGCATGTTCATGTATTTGCATGTTTGGTCATGAGAACAGTTTCTCTATGGATTTTTGAACATATTCAACCTGAAAAATGCAAGAAAACCCAGCAACTATATAAAGCCTATATATCAAAGAGGAGTTTTGCTACTAGGTGTAAGATATTTACTCTGTTATTACATTTTTATTGCAGAATTTGGGCCCTTTAAAACTGTTTTAGTCTTCGAAACTTCCTAGAAAGATAAGGCAGAGAAAAATGCCAGGCGCTAACACAAGCCCATTGAGAATAAAGCAAATTTTGTTATACAAAAATATTGTAGTAAGAGTCCAAATATAGATGTTGTACAGTGACTTAAACACTAAAACATCTAAGCAATTGTTGGTCCAGCCCTGACTACTAGGAAAGTTCCCACACTTCATACTTAGTGAAAAATTAGACTATGTAATAGTCAGAAAAGAAAATTCCATCTGGTCTAGTACTATACATTTTAAGTGAATTATAGGTCTCATTCTTCTAAGCATTTACCATCAGTCACTGAGACCTAATGGTAAGTGTTAAGTCATCAATCTAGGTTACATGAGCACTTAAATTATTTGGATAACGTTAGAGATTCCCATGGTTAGAACTTGGAAGTCAGGTTCTAGTTTCTTTTTTTTTCTTTTTTTTTTGTTATACTTTAAGTTTTAGGGTACATGTGCACATTGTTAGCCACTCAGTCTTGCAAAGTAGGTCAACCCTAACATTTTAGGGTTTTAGTTTTACAACATTTAAAAGATTACCTTTATTTATAAGGATGACAAAGCAGATCTTGGGAGTGTCTATGTGGTGATTATTATAAACAAATTTAGATTCAAATACTTAATTTGAAATATATAATGTTGCATGAAGAACCTCAGAGCAGCATAATATATTTCAAATAAAACACTTAAAATTTAATATAGATATAGATACACACAGAGACACACCACACATGCACACACAGCGACACACATATATGGTACAGACATAAAATAAAAATCTCTAAACACTCAAGGAACAGGCTCAGAACAACTTCAGGACAGTGATTATTGGCAGAAGAAGGAAGAGGTGGAAAGGAAGGGAGCGTGGCATTTTAGCTGTTTATTGCAACTCTTCTCTTACAAAAACAGATATAAAGAGGGGAAAGAAGATCAGTAAGTCACATTACAGAATCCTGAAACAAATATAGAAATGTGTAACGATAGAACAAAATCAATTTATTAGGGCACACATTTGCTACTTTTGCTCATTGTATGTGTCATGATTAAGGATAAAGCTTATAAATCAAAATAACTTCTTTTTCTTTAAATGCCACATAGTCTTGTAAACAAATATCAACCTCCGTGAGGACTGTTTGCCACCCTTAATATATATTTGATGTTCTGGGTGATGAGTTAATTCTGAAGAAAACATGCCAAAGAATAATTTTAACATAGAAGAAAATCTGAGCTTCCGGTGAAGCTGATTCCTTAAAGGCTGATAAACAATATTTACCTTTGTCCTGATCAAGAATTGAAGGTTTTTATTTTTCCAAATTAATGAATGGAAATTGAAAAATACAGTCTAAGTACTTTGGTGTAAGTTTCTGCCCTGATTATAAGAAAAACCTGGGGCTAAGCAGAGTGAAGAAAGAGATCTGATATATCTATGGAGCAAAGGGAGAAAGTGAGGCAATCTCATTAAATACACTCATCTCTATCTAATAAGAAGGGTCCACTGTGCATAATTGTCCTTTTATTCTCTATGTATTCTCAAAAAGGTTACCCTTAAGGAGTCAAAAGTAAGCACAGGAGACTTGTGCAGGGCATTTTCAGTGAAAATGTGCAGCTGTGACTTTTGCTCTCACCTGGCAGTTTGCCTAAATGTAAGTGTGGAGACTGGTGGAAGACACGTCATCCCCTGCAATTTCTTGACTGTAACCGAAATCAGGAATGCTTTCTTTGCGATCGCCAGAGGTGGTTATCAAGAAGGATGGCGGTGTCTGCTGTCTGGGGTGGAAAGTTATAGATTAATGTGTTGTTTTAAAGTATGTAATGTGCCCATAGGCTGTCGCAGTAGTGAAATAAATCTTTGAATTGGGGGAGGGGTGCAGGAGAGATTTAGGAATGCTGGCATGGGGGAAACAGAGTATGCGGGTTGCCAGGGGAGCGAGAGTTCTGATTAGTAGGAGAAGTATAATAACCTGTTCCACATAAATCTCCAGGGTCTTTGAAAGGAGCTTTCAAGTAGGAGAAAGTTGATTCACTAGTTCTCCTTTGAGCTCACTCTTCAGATCTAAATTAAGTTGTTTATGATACATGATAACTTCCTTCACGTGTGATAGTACGATCTTGCCCTCAACAGGCCAACTAAATACGCAGATGTTTTCAAGTTTGAATTTAGAGTGCAGCGAAAAAGCCCACAGTTCAACTTGGGATCAATTTTGGAAATAAATTTCTAAAAGAAAGTAAAAACATACTCCAATCAAATTAGGTTAGAAAAACAAAATGTGCTTTAAACTGTCAGATTGTTTTTTTAAAGTATAAACTTCCATAAAATATAAGGTTAGGACGAAAGATTATATGTACAAAACATTGTGAGCAAGCACAGTAAAATTATAATGTGAATTGCAATAAACTTTGTTCCATTTGCTTGCAGTAAATACATATAATTTATAGCGATATATTATTGATATAATGGATGTTTTCTGAGAAAACATAGAATCCTGCTTATGGAAGAGAAGAGGTCACTGAAATCTTTCAGGCCATAAAAATGCATTAAGTATTAAGAATTGAAATTGTAAGCACAACTACTTTTAAGAACAAACCAAGCTATAAAAACCATTTTCTGCAACATGATGTATCATTCTGTGTGTGAAATTCCAACGGAATGTTCTCAAGGTATCTTTGCTCTCAGGAGAGGCAGGCAATAGTACTTCACTAAAGTTAAGGCTTTTTAAGTACTTTTTCCACCAAATGTGGTTTTCAAGTTTCAGTATTAACTGTTGGCATCTTGGGGAAGTTGCATACCTTTACCATGTAGGAGACTGAGAGATGGCAGAATCGGTTTTTTTTTTCATGACTACGTTTGAACATCTTTGTGTAACACGTTTTCTAGAAATGACTTTGTTGAAGTTCCCAGCAGGAGCCTAGGGGTCAACCTTCTCAGTTATTGCTACTATTTTCATCTGACACTAAGGAAACGAGTTTGGATGTGATGAGGACATATCTCCCCTCAAGACCTAATCAGAAATAAAATTATGACAGCTTGTGAAGCTAGCCAATCCCTGTAGGGAAAAAAAAAAAAAAAGAACAAGAACGGATGGGCGCAGGCAAATTCAATATCTGTCCTGATGAGAGAGTAAATGATGTTCCCAGGTGTCCAGATCCTTGGGCCTAACAGAGGATCAGGAATTGAGGTTTCATTCCCTGCAGTTCAGGGACATCCCTTGTCCTAGCAGATAAACCAGGAAAACAGACTATTGTCTAGGGCTGAGGGGGTGCTTGCACTATAGAGCATACCAATGAGGCTGACTACACTCAGAGCTCAAGAACGAGAGTTTCCTTTGCTTCTCACCCTTTTTGTCATTGTCGATGTGCAGGGTGCTCATGGATGGGTGCTGGGTTTGGCAGGGGTGGAAATAAAGTTCGCTTCTTTTGCTTTGTGTTCCTCACAGAGTTTATTTCTGTGGCAGGCTTTTTCATAAAGGATCTTTCTTTGGCATCCTTTGATGGTTTAAATTGCTAAATATGTTTTTGTGATGGATATTACACATAATGTTTAACTGAAAGCATTTGATATTATTTTCCTAAAGTCAATTATTATCTCCCTAGCTTTTGTATGTCTTTAGGCAGGATTTTTTCTTGGTAAGTGATCCAGGCCTATTTTACCTTTTCCTGAAATGTATACCACTCTCAGATGTCTCAGAGAGTTTGGGAAATATGAATTGACATATCACAAAAATTAAAAAGTAGGTAGAAATTAATTGGAATAAGTTAATTTTACTTCTAGTTGGAAATATTATATGAAGTTCCTTTGGGTTAAAAAAAAATAAAGTGTCTATACATAAAGCAGCAGAGAATTAGACTCTGCCTTTCAGTATCTTAACTCCCTCAGGATGTAAGTTGTTTTTGATCAGCATATGTTCATAAAAACAAAGATCATGCATTTTATCTCTGCTTTTAAAAGCCAGCAAAATTCAGAGTACAGTATCAGGCTCCTAGAAGGTGTTTACTTAGAAAGAAAAAACTGTTGATTTATCGTAACTTTAGCATCTGGTACAATTGGAACACCAAATAAATAATGAAAATTTATGTTTTTCTAGTATATAAAATCATTCAGACACTTGAATAGGAGCTTCCCATGAATTATGTACCAACATTTACCGTATGCACCAATCTCAGTTTGAATGCAAATGTTATGGAACCTCGTTCAACCTTGATTTAGAGGCCAATACCCTGGGAATATTTGGGTATTGGGAGCTATCCCAAATTGAGGGACCATACCATGAAAGGGATGATGTGGTCTAGGAATCAGTCAATTACTGGTCCGTATGGACCCTGTTAGGACTTAGGTTTGCGCTTTCTCTGCCAACTCTCATTGTCTCTACCAACTATCCCTTTCTAAGTCAACTGTCAGCTTCCTCTAAGTCACCTCTCCACTTTAAACATTGCCAAATTTTGTTACTTCTTTTGTATTCTGTTATAATCTATTTTGTCTCCTTTGTTCTTATGGTTTTATGGCTTTTTTATTCCCTTATAGACATTTTTAGCTTTTTAGTGGGGTTTAGGGACCAAGCATAACTGGAACATGTGTTCGATCTACCGTGCTTTCTCAAAATTCCTAATTTTTGTATAAAATTAGTAACTCTTTACCATGATTGCCTCATATATATCCTACCCAACCTATTATTTACTTTTCTGTTTTACTTGCGATCTTATAAAATATATTTGGACATGATTTCTTTTTCTTTTCATCATTTATTATTTCATTTTCTTTATTGTTTCAAGATAAATAATAGTTAATACGTTCAATAACAACATTTTAAAAATAATTAAATCTTAAATGTAGCTGTACTGTCTTTTGGTTTATCATGTAACTTGAGGGTCTAATTTGAGTATTTTTTTTTCATAGAGCTTTACTTGAAATAAATTGTTTGTTTAACTTTCCATTTCCCATTGTTAGTGAGGTTTCTATGATTATATTTATATATAAATAACAAGGTCTAATTTTGACCCATCTTCTATTCTGATGACTTATCTTTTCAGAAGAATAAATTACAGTTTATATTATAAAGGAATCACATATTTTCTATAAGGCTTATTCATTTCCTATGTATTTTAAAAATTTTAAAATTTTAAAATCATTGTTTCTTGAAAATCTTGTATGCTTAGTTTATCAATTTTACATTAAAATTTCATTGAACTTTTTCAACTCAACCTGAAAAATAAATGGAATGAAAATGTCTTGGAAGACTGAAATTTCATTTCCATTCTTCCTATAGAAAAGGAATTACAAATAATTGGCATACATGAAACAATCAAAGAGTATGCAGTCAAACAAATAGAAAAAAAAATATGTGTCACACAGTTAACTAATAAATACATTATGTTAACATTATGCTATTTCCCTGTGTGTTTGCTATTCCTTCCATCCTGGAACATGAAAGTAGTCTATCTTTTTTCATTTATTTTTGTCTTCTTTTATATCTTTTATATCTCTCCTTAGTTGGAAGTTCTAATAAAGCATCTATATGTAGTCTTTGCAGATGTATTACCTCATGTTCGTAAGAATTATATTAGTGCAATTCAGAGTAGGCAAAAAGGGATTTACCATAAAATTAATAAGCTCAAACTTTGACCCTCATTTATTTTCCAAAACTCTGGTAGGGGTTCTAGGAAAGTTCTTACTAGTTAATTAAAAACAATCATAAGTGTATTTAAAAAATTATTTCACTAAAAATTGGCCTTGCATAGAGAACATAAATTGAACATCTAAAGTTTCTAACTTCAAGACTTAGATATTCCTTTGCTAGCTATACATGGCCTAGCTCCTTTTCCATTCTGTACATGAGCTCTCACGCTGCGGTGAGAATCCAGTGAGATGAATTATGCAGAAAATAAATAATGCTGCACACTATAAAAACATTGGCAATTGTTGTAGATTATGAAGGATTTACTTAATTAAATCAGAAACAAAAGAACATAGATTTTTTTGATACTGAATGTATGATGGGGCCAATTTATAGGAGGCTTTGAAAGCCAATAGAGGGAAGTTTGTCAGATTGAGAAGAAAATAGGGCGACACTTTGTTCTGTTTAGTTTTTCAGAGTCAAACAAATATCATCACTATTGTTTCTAGAGCAGAGTGTGCCGTATGCTTGTCTAAAAGCAGGCCATGCGGAGGAGCTTTCAAATAATCAAGAGGCAACATCTTCACTCCTTTTGTATACATGAAGAAATTGAGGTGTTGAAATTTTAAGTAACTTCCTCAAATTTCCACAAATTTATAGGACAGAAATTGCATTGAAATTCATGAATCTTTTCCAAGAGCCCACAGTACTAAGCACTATATCACACAGCTTCCTCTTGGGCAGTAACTAAAAATAAGATGAGAAGAATCATTAATACCATGTAGGACTATATTATATGTAATTAGGTATAAGTTTGTTTGCATGGTTGTTGAAGTGAAGAAAACATGCATATAAGACACATTTCCGGGTAAATATTGACAAATTCTAATGATACCTTTTATTAGATTGATGAATCAAAGAGATAAAAATAAATTCAAACATTTAGATTGTAAGACTACAAAGATAATGGAGTCTTTGTCTAATTTAAAGGACTTGGACTGTAAGCTCATGTATTTGACTTGTTTAAATGCTACCTTGAATAGAATGAAATATTGATTTAAGTAAATTAGATGTACGAATCATGCCACAGATACAAAAATTGCTATAGCCAATAAATATTTTGAAAAAAACCAAACATTAAAAAAAAAACATGAAACCTGGACTGGAAGGACATATTTTACATATTTTAGAGTGCATTTGTATGGGAACAAGCACAGTAGGACTGGAAATGTATAATAAATATGGGAAATCCAATCAAGTAAGAGACAATACCAGTCTAACCTGAGGGTACTTAAGAACCTTCTCAGAACCTCCTAGTAATTCTAAGTCAGAAGTCCCTTCGAGTAAAGACTAAGCTGACAATGAAATCAGACGTGGAGATAAAGTCATTGAGCAATTAGCCTCAAAGTGAGTGGTCAAAATATGAGAACAGAAGTTCTCCAATTGGACAAGGTGGAGAAAGAATATTGGAGGGCCAACAACTAAATATACTTAAGTACTCATAGCACCATTCCCTCTGAGAAGGGAACTATGAAATGCACAAGAGCAGAATAGGTATCTGCATCTTGAGAACTGCCATAAGGACAGTGATGATGATAAACAGCTGCTTCATCTACTTATGCTTGTGCACAGAGCTGCTGTTTCAGGAAGCCCTTTTAGGGGCATTGCACGACAATCTTTATTTCCCATTTACCTCCAGGTGGGACCACTTTAGCTTAGTTTCTACAAGTAAAGGCAACGACACTGTGCCATTGGGTCCTGCATTTAAAATATAGCAAAAAGCCATTGTAATGGCAACTCACACTTGAAGGTCTTTGCATCAATACACACGCATTTTACTGAGGACATGGATATTTTATAATATGCACATAGCTATTTTAAGAGGAAACACCCTAAGGATATAGTATCTTAGCACACATCCAATGTAAGTTATTTATACTTTACACATGATCTTGTCAATACATTAGGTTTGGGGGGATACTGTGATTCCTTTAGCGTAGCAGATATTATGAGGTTTCTGTTTCCAGGAGAGAAAAGTACAAACATAGCATATTTGAAGGATACTCTTTAGCAAGGGTGAGGTTGTCATAGTTCCTAATGACTCTTAGTTTTAAGTAAACTACTTTTCCTCTCCTATACGAGGTAATGAGTGAACACAGATGACTGGATTCCATTCTGCAATAAAACACAAGGAATGCCAGGGAAGACATGGAGAGTTACTGATCTCAGGAACCCATGCTGACTAACTAACCATGGAATTTATTCAGCACAATAAAAGAATGAGAGATACAAATATAAAACAGACACACTAAAATTAGACACCTTTGTATTTATCAGATTGGGAAAAATATAAAATCAGATAAAAGATGTAGACAATAATGCCCAAACTGAAATAGATAAGGAAACAATTTATAGCAGTTTTTGATTCTGTGGACTGAATTCATATGTAACCACATGAATAGAATGAAATATTGATTTAAGTAAACGAGATTAGATTTATGAATCATGCTTCAGATACAAAAAAGTATTATAGCCAAGAAATATTTTGAAAAATACAAACTTTTAAAAGAAACATGAAACCTGGACTAGAAGAACATATTTTACATGTATTAGAGTGCATTTTTATGAGAGCAAACACAATAGGACTGGAAATGTATAATAAATGTGGGAAATCAAATCAAATCAGAGAGAGTACAACATAGCCTGATGGAACTACGTCCCAAATTGTAGAGTGAGCAATTCAACATGGTAACTGGAGGTTCTTAAGGAAATTATTCTCTCTTTAAAAACCATTAAAATCTGTTTTATTTTACAGTGTTCTTTAGTTTACAAATTATTTTCACACCCTTTATTTCATATACATTAGTCTGAGGAAAATAGATATCTAGGCTTACTTAAAAAGAACAGAAACTAAATAGTATGGACCTGTTAGACCATAATTCTGAAAGACTACCACTAGACCAGTGAAATTCTCCTCAAAGAAATTGATTTATTGTAAGAAAAGCGGCCCACAGTTCGCATGCTCCAACATGTATTCATGATTGTGGAATGTCAGGTTACATGCTTCCTTTTTGTTCTTATCT
The DNA here is from genome assembly GCF_029281585.2 of Gorilla gorilla gorilla. Lineage (NCBI taxonomy): Eukaryota > Metazoa > Chordata > Mammalia > Primates > Hominidae > Gorilla > Gorilla gorilla. Next base: position 119,316,018 of record NC_073238.2, read on the forward strand.
ATTGGCCTTTCCTCAAATGCTATACAGACACAAAACAATTTAGGGAAGGTTAAATGGGCTTTTACTCAAATCTTCGCTTGTCCATCCTGTGGAGATAGAAAATTACAAACTGTATATCCTTTGGTTCTATCCTGGCCAGAGGACAACTAAAGCCTGAATTCTAGGTTTCTTTAGCCACTGTAGTTGAAGTATCCTCACAAGCTAGAAGTATGTTAGCTAATGAGCAATGGAACGCGTCCTCCCCCTGGTCCTTCAATTCTCGTTAGATATGAGTAAAGCCAGAGTCTTTCTGAAGACGCACAAAACACAAACTTGAATTCGCAATCAGAAAAAAAATCCTGTCCACCTTATGATATTCTTTACCATGTTATACAATATTCTTTTTCTTCTCGAGGTTCCCTTGTGACATCTAGACTTAAAATTCTTGTTAACCTTCCTAAAATGTGACACTTACCTACTAAGCAATACTTACGAAGCTGTGATGAAAAATTGCATTCACTGCATCACTGACATCATTCTGTATCTGTAATTGTAAATAAATGGACTTCATTTTCAGAAAGCATGCAGATGCTTTACTAGGTCTCAGCCTCTAGGGCTTGGCTGTAAAAACAACAGTGCTACTCTCTTAAAAGCAATGCAAGCATGCAGGTTTCTGTGACAGCTAAACGCAACCTGAATTCAGGTGGGTGGGTGGGGCATGGAGCTCCTTTTCCAAGGACTTCTGTTCCCTGCACTGTTCAAAGGTCTCAGGATCTCGTCCCCCGGTTCTCTTTCCCTTTCTGCCCCACTCTGCTTCCCTTTCACCCTCCCCTTGTTCTGCCTTCTCTTCTCCTCTTTCTCTTTCCTGGTGCCCTTGCTGTTTCCGTTCCTTAAACAAGACCACCTTAGCAAAGGAAGTCATTCAGGTCCAGGCTCCCTCTGGAATCTTTGAGATTTCCCAGTTTTTACTGTGTTCAGGACTTACTGGGGAAAAATTATAAACCAAGGTAAACACTTCATCCTCTCTTAAAATGCCACAGCTCAAGTACACCACACACTGTGATAATTATTTCTCTACTTCAACACCCCAATTTTATTTGCTTGAGGAATTTCTATTACCCTAATTTACATACCTCCATCTTCTATCTCCTGAACTTATTACCCTAGCTGTGTTTTACTTAGAGATTATTTGCCTTCTGTAAGCCCTGAGATATATATGACAAATCTTTCCCCTACTGGTTGATGCTAAAGGATGCCAAACCCAAAATTCCTTTTCCTAACCTAGTTCTCTTCTTGGTTACTGTAGAAATTGTGTAATATCATTTTATAGTAGTGTTTGCATCCTGCACATCTGGATTTGAAGAGATATCCATGATTTCCATTTATTATTTTTTCTCCACAAAATCTACAACTGCTTAGCAAGTATCTTCAATGTTTCAGGCACTCTGCCGTATATTTGAGATATAAGATGAATGAAGTATGTGATTCAGGTATCCATCAGTCCCTGTCACTTTTGATTCATGTTTCATTTATGATAAAGATATAGTTTCACGTACCAAAATCGATCTTTATGCATGTTCACCAATGAGGAATTCATCATAATTTTCTTTCAATGAGAAATCTAGACATCATATTTTTAAAGACAGAGTCAACATATGGACTGACTCTCCCAAATCCATTTCCCAAATGGCAATTATGAGTGCCTAATTGGCTTTAGGGAAACTGAAGAGAGAAGCCAGAAATATCAAGAAGATGGATCAAGAACTGGAGTCAGCGTCCCCTGGTTTGCTTTGTGGTTTCACTACATGAACTGAAGTTACTAGCTTGCCAACTCCAAGTGCAAATTAATTTAGATCACAATTGATGTTTAGGTTTGGAGTGGGAGAGAAAAAAAATCAATGGTATGTGAACACTGAAACCATAAATAGTAACAAGTGGAAATGGCAAACCTCAAATGCTTTTGAAGCATGTTGTAAAATCCTTCAAAAACATATGCAAGAGTATAATAGACAAAATAATCATGGAAAGTTGGTATACAGGCCTTAAGCCACAGAGACCACTATTGGATATTTTGTTATTGTTATTCTATAATACTTCAATGTAATTTGTGGCATAGAAAAATATGCATGTGTTTAAAGAGAAGAAAAATGTGCTTATTTTATTAGTCTTAATTATAAGGGAGAACAAAAAGCACTTGGAACTTTTTTTAATGAATTCATCTCATTCACCAAAATCAAGAGCCCAGAAATTGCTTCTAGCTTAAAAATGCATTTTTTCCCCTAAGATCGGGGCACCGATTTGATGAATGTTCTCAAGTTAATCACCCATATAGGACTTCTTGAACATTACTCCGACATTGAGTGCTGTCTCTGTAACTTAATGTTATAAAACCTGGAAGGCATATTTATAGCCTAATCCAGATGGACCAAAGCACAGCACAATTATTCCTTCAAAAGTCGACCTTTGCATACAGATTACAATGGATTGCTTCCAAGATTCAAATGGAGAAATGTACTCATTTCTCCAATTGACGTGCATTCATTATGGACCTATTGGACCTGGTTGTGGGCAGTGCTAATTAGTGGCATGTCTGTGTTAAAAGTTGGACTCACAGCCTGATTTGCAAAGTGGCAGCGGGAGCAGTTGTTATGGAACTGATTACAGCTATCAGAGATGGTGCTATTTTAAACAGGCTGTGAATTAAGTGTCTTCACAAAAGCAAATGAAAATCATCTTACAGTTGACAATGAGCATTCCCGTGTAAACACAGGAATAAATGTGTTTGGGCACTTCTAGATAGACACCATGCGATTCTCTCTCTTAAAACATTAAAAGGAAACTCATTCATTTTGACTTCCATTAGGAGTTAGATGGTGGAAATTTTCTGATCTCTTTTACACACACACACACACACACACACACACACACACATATTAAAGACTCCATTGTTTTTATTTTGGAGTGTTTATAGATTTTATATATATATATATTTTCAGAATCTTTGCTATTATCATGTGCTATGAATTCTTCATAAATGTTAAAGATCTAACTCTTAGCACTCTAATCAAAAAGTCTGTATCCCAATATTTACAGAGGAATAACTGGGGCTCAGGTAAATTAATTTTTTTTTCTAGTCATCAGTCCATTTAGGGCAGCCTAAAAATGCAAAATTATGTATTTCCAGCTCTAGAAGTTTTTATAAGGAGTAAAACAATTTCCCACTGAAGAATCTGGCTATGTAGTTCTAATGATATTGGGATGTACAAAAAATACGTATCCCATATATATGCCAGGAGATCATGTTGTAGAATAAGCAGATTTTCTAATAGATACTAACTTGTTGAGGTGGGTGTGTGAAAACATTTTATTTTCTAATGACCATTTCTGCACTATGCTACATAGGATCACTCTTCATGCTATATTGCAGCAACTTTAACCTCTTATTGACCAATTCCTTAACTTTTTAATCACTTTACTATATTAGAAAAGTTTTATCCTGTTGTTGAAGATCAATCCAGTTCATTTTAAAGAGCCTCTTTCATTCTCCCTTCCAAACTCTTCTTTTTCCTAACACAGACTAGTGTTGTAATTATAGCCAATTACATGTGGAAACAAGCTGTGGACAAACCCTTCTCTTTTTCCCGCTTCCAAAAACAAGTCCCATCATGGTAAGAGTAAGGTAAAAGCAAAGGGGAGGTAAAGAAGGAGGACAGAAAGTTGGGTGGAGTTGGGGTGATTTCTGTTCTTGGCCAAGCCTGTTTTTCTAACAACTTGACCTATGGTTTTGTTGAGCCTAGGAGGAGATTCTAATACATAGTTATATCCTAGTCAATTCCACAAACATTTTTTGAGTTTCTGCTCTCAAAAAATTGTAGATATAATTGGAGATAACTAAAACATGTTTTTATGGGCTCAAAAGCAGAATATTTAAATTTTTATTCCTTTGAAAAACTAATAAAGTTTTGATGATTACTGAAGCATTTTAAACATCCTTTATATATAATAAGTATTACAATAGCACTTCTCAAACTTTAATATGCATTTAAATTATCTGGTGTTATGTACTTTAACACAAAGTACAAATTCTGAATCAGTAGGTCTGGGACAGGGCCTGAGATTCTGCATTTCTGTTAATATTCTGCTGGTCTGTGAAAGACACTTTGCTTAGCAAAGGCTTAGAAAATCCTGCCTGTGAATTACATTTCTGAAATACATTGAAGGATACCTAAGAATCTCAATTGAGGATGAAAGTTATTTCCGTGACATCTGTCCCTTACCTAGCATAAAAGAAAAGAATTCTGACAAGGTATTGTTTCAAGAATTCTCATTGTTTATTAAAACATGAAGAAAAATAATACATGTAAATGTACAGAGAGTTTAAGTGACAAGCACATTGTCAGTGGGTAAGTTGGCCAGTGTTTCAGGATTGGACCTGACAACTGGAATAACCTCACTATTCAATCTCAAGTCTTGACTTTTACCATTTTAGGGGCTGTTAACTGAAGTGTAGGGAAGTGAACTAACTCCCGTATCTCAATGATGAATGGTCCTGAGGCCAGCTGACCGTCCATCTGCTGCTGCAACCCTCAGACACATTTCTCTGTAAAGCAACTTGATGCGGATGCTTGTAAATCATAGTATTGGCATTTGGCCTCATTTGCTGTGAGAGAAACTTAAAGGAGTGCCTAATTCTCTTTTATTTTAGCTTTCAATTTTCTTAATCCTGCCCCTGGCCCTCCTTCTTTCTGAGAACTGAAAGAGTTTGGCCCTGCTGAGTGTAGCCATTCTAATTAATTCACACTCACCCTTTTAGCATATGCATGAATCCCAGAAAGTCTAATGATTCTGTCCACATGGTAGTGAACATTACATCAGTTGCAGATCTCTCCCCTGCTGTTCATAGAGTTTAAAGTCCAAGTTTGTGGGTGTGTTTAGCCATTAAAGGATTTTACAATATGGAACAAAAAGGATGAAATCTCAATTGCCAGAATAATTTAAGAGCTCTTCACACCACTTGAGCTAAACACCCTTTCTCTCAATGATAAGCTTTAGGGCAGTTAATTAAAACCTTCACCTTTTCAATCTTGACTGGCATTGAGTCCCAGAATATTTCTTTCCCAAAGGAATTAACTTTATGGGCTGGGGGAGGGGGGTGGGGGGTGGAGAAGGCAACAAGAATCATATTATAGCCCAGTTAAAAAATATATATGTATAGATTTTTATAACAAAAGACAGTTTCAAAATAAATTAGTGACTTTAAGAAATGTGTAGAGTCTACTTATTAAATTAGGAGGAAAACAAAATTGATGTTAGTTTGAATTTTAAATGCCTTGTTTCACCTCTAAAGTCTATAGCTTCCAACAAACTTTTATCCAGTAAGGGCTTCTTTATTGTTAGAACTTTTTATGAGTTTGAAACGTATTCTACATGCTTAGTGATCCTAAGTCAAACTTCCCTGATTGCCACTTTATGTAAACTATGTGAAGTTTGAACCACAGTAAGTCAAAATTCAGTCCCTTTTTATAAGTGTCTGGACACTTCCATATTTCAACTTAGTTCGAATCAATCACCTTTCATAACACTTTGCCTTTATAATTTCTAATACATTTAGCCTTCAGCCATGTCTGGGCTCTCACTTCTATAAATGATCCTCCCACTCAGTTCTTACCTCTATTTTTTACATTTAAGACTATTTTACAGATTGCATATTTTGCAAAGTTTTATCTATGAAAAAGAAAAACCTCCTAGATGCACTATCCAAACTATTTGCTTTTGTAACATAGCATATTTTCAAACAGTGTTCTTCTTTGTTTGATTTATTTTCATAGCACTTCTATATCCAAGTTAATATTATAATATGTAATTTACATTAAAATCTCCACACAGAGATGTTAAAATATGTAAAAGTTACATGTGTCTTAATGCAAATTTGGAATTATGTTCACAGTTTCTAAATTTGTAATCTGTTATACAAAATACTGAGACCCAAAATAAGAAACATATGACAGTTCCCAGGAGCAGTCAATACTATCACTTGAGGAGAATGGTTGGGTATAGAAGAGGAACAAAAGGCATATTGTTTAAAACATGCTGCTGAGAATTTCAGCGTGCATCAGCAAGTTGAGAAGGTAGTTGGGAAACTTTGGAATAAGCAACTGAATATTTAGAAATTAACTTATCAGTGTTTTCAGTATGTGAACCCTCATTTCGGAAAAGAGCTCTGAGGCATCAGCCCACGTAATTCCCACTGTCATTCCTACATATACACTTCAGATCAATTCAGAATACACTGGTAGAGTTGTGGGGCTTTGGACTTACCTTATGAAACCTGAGACTTTTTACCTTTAATTACAAGAATTAATCTAAATTTCAAGACTGTGTTATAAAACATCTGCCCATCCTGTAGCAGAGAAATACGAAACTTCTTAGGCCATGCACCTGCCAGAATTTACTTTGATGATAAAGTGATAAAATACATAAAAAAAAGTCTGTGTCTCTTCTTTCATACTTAATGAAGTAGTAACAGTTGTAGACACTAAGATATTAATCTTCTAGAAGAGTGTTCTTTTCATTCTTGGCTATATTTTTGAGAATATGGGAGTTTCTGGTAGTTATCCTTTTTTAAGGACTGAACTTTCCAAGAATTCTACTTTTTGATAAGCATGACTAACTTCATCTCTAAACTGTTTTAAAAGACTAAATATACCAGAATTCATAGAGCTTGAATTGGGGATAAAGATGAATTAAAATAGCTTTCCTCGTTATCTGTACTCTGAAGGTGATCTACTAACAAACCCCCAGGACTTACATATCCAAGAAAAAAAAGGAGTATTGTATACATTTTTTTTCTGCTAATTCCTTGATTTACACAGCTATCTGTACATATATTCTGTTATTCATTAATATACTGCTGATTATTTTATTACTCTTAATGGTTAATTGTCTTCTTGCCTCAAGTGCTCTGTTGGGTCCATGTAGAGTAAGGTGAATTAGAATGAGTTCTTACTGCAAAGGACTTACAGTTACAGAGTAGCAAGGGGAAGTTATCAGAGCTCAGAACATAGTATCATGTAGCAGATGGAATTTCCCCTGACTTCTGAGGCATGCCTAAGTAAGTGACAGGCAGACAAGGGAAAGAAAACACATTCAAAGGAATAGCGTAATTGTAAATATGGGATTAAAGTGCAAGTCCCAATTTGAGACTATGGCGAGTGGATTATATATAGGATTGGAGAAAATGGCAGTAGGATAAATAGTTAGAAGTAATATCAGGCAAGATTTGGAGAAGGGATGGGAAGTGGTGGTGAGGGATTCTCAGTATCTTTTTTTAAAAATCTTTTCTTCCCATTCATTTTCAATGCCAGTAATTCCCCCCCTTCATCTCTAGAGATGTAGAAAATATAGGTGGTAGCTGCAAGAGTAAAGTAAAGGTTGGCTCAGGTAGTCAGCATCACACTGCTCTGGGAGAGTTTGGGAGGCATATGGGTCTAAGTGTTTATATCCATATCACTCTAGACTGCAAAGATCCCTGCTGTAAGGCACAGCTATGGGAAATAGCCATGAAAATATATAGACAGCCCAGCTGAATCAAGAGTTCTTGTTCACCCATTTTATTATCCATTTGGTCCATCATGCAAAATCACCGAGCCCCATCCTTTTTATCTGAGCTACAACAGCCATGTTCTCTTCTCTATGTTTGAGAAGTTTACCAGGTCCAGTTATTTTCTGGATTTCCTTTGGAACTAAGTTCCATAATTCTGTGACTACTTGCTCATTTTTATTGTATCGTGAGTAATGAATAGAAGTAACACTTCTGAAATAGTCTGATGTATCTAACATGTAATTCATTCCTGTTGGATGTAGAGGTGTGTGAAAATGTTAAGAGTGACAGGCAGAAGAGATCACTGTGTTCCTGTCTAGGACACATTTCCTAAGTTAAATCCAACTTTCATTGTCTTTGAGTTTCTTGAAACTCTGCAGTTATAGAAGACTGATAGCGATCTAAATAATCCTCATCCATAAAATGCAAATTCTGTCAGGTGTAGATTCAGCTGATCATTGTCTTAGGGGTAGTAATCAATTTGTAAATTTATCTCTCCTTCCTAATACCCCAAATATCTATGTGTTTTTAAATTCTCTTTTGAACCAGTTCAAACAGTTTACTAGTTACCTCATAATCAGTTAAATGGTACCTTTGATGAGTTTTCATCTTGTACTTGTTTAAGAGTCATGATTTTACTGTAACAATATTCTTTAAGGAAGGAAGATAGAGGTAACTGCTCCTCCTCCCACACCCTGCTGTTATAATTTACCAGGGTAGAAACAGGGTAATTTTTTTTTCTACTCCACTTCTCTCCTACATTATAGTGGAATAACAACACAGGCAGATTAACTAAGAAGGGCTTATACTATGGTCAAAAAATAACATGAAGTACATACACGTGGATTGTCAATGAATAGAAAAAATGCAACAGCAAAAGTTAGTTGTTAAAATTACAAGACATCAGTCAAGCACCTCACTCTGAAATAATTCATGAATCTTCATCAGTATCAAATTCTGAGTAAGGATTCCCTTCCCCACTTTCTCATTTTTCTTTTCTTTTTTGTTTTTAATTATGCTTTAAGTTCTGGGATACACGTGCAGAACTTGCAGGTTTGTTACATAGGTATATACGTGCCATGGTGGTTTGTATACCCAACATCCCAACCTAGGTACTTCTCCTAATGCTATCCCTCCCCTAACCCCCACCTCCCAACAAGCCCCGGTGTGTGATGTTCCCCTCCCTGTGCCCATATGTTCTCATTGTTCAACTCCCACTTATGAGTGAGAACATGTGGTGTTTATTTTTCTGTTCCTGTGTTAGTTTGCTGAATATGATGGTTTCCAACTTCATCCACGTCCCTGCAAAGGACATGAACTCATTTTTTTATGGCTGCATAGTATTCCATAGTGTATATATGCCACATTTTCTTTATCCAGTCTATCATTGATGAGCATTTGGGTTGGTTCCAAGTCTTTGCTATTGTGAATAGTGCTGCATTAAACATACGTGTGCATGTGTGTTTATAGTAGAATGATTTATAATCCTTTGGATATATACCCAGTAATGGGATTGCTGGATCAAATGGTATTTCTAGTTCTAGATCCTTGAGGAATTGCCACACTGTCTTCCACAATGTTTGAACTAATTTACACTCCCCCCAACAGTGTAAAAGCATTCCTATTTCTCCACATCCTCTCCAGCATCTGTTGTTTCCTGACTTTTTAATGATTGCTATTCTAACTGACATGAGATGGTGTCTCACTGTGGTTTTGATTTGCATTTCCCTAATGACCAATGATGGTGAGCTTTTTTTCAAAAAGACAGCAGTTTTCAGTGAAACAAAATTAGATCTCCAAGAGGTATTTTATGGCAAAAATTTCAAAATAATTTAATTGTCATGTCTTTTAGTTGACGAATTTCCGACTGAAAATAAAAATAAAAAACTATATACAGAAAGGATTGAGAGGTAGAGGTGGAGGGGCATAGAGGGAGGGAGGTGGAGACACACAGGGAAGGAAGGAGGAAAGAATTAAATTAAAAAATATAAAGAATTACTACCCTGATTGCCCCACTTAATATATTCCTCTTCAGGGGCAGTGGTAGAGAAGATATAATGCTAGAAGGTAAATTGAATCAAGAAAACATTTTTTTAACTTTCCAGCCTTTACAGAACTAGCATCTGGGCAATCCCTACCTTTATCTTATCCATTGAAGAAAAACTATTTGTCATCAAGACTTTTACATTATCTCCTCACACAACATACCACTTTGCTGGACCATCCCCCAGTTTAAGTGTTTTCTGACATTAGAGATCAAAACTTTTTATTACTCAACCATGACCATTCTTGGCTTGCTGCAACATTGGCTTCTACTACATGACTTTAAAATCTAGGTTAAAATGATTAAATTTCAGCTGTCCAACATTCTGTTTAGAGACTGCATTATGTTTTGACAGCTCTACCCATTATGAGTTATTATGATTTAGTTTTCTTGAAAAACATTTCCATTGCCTAAATTTTTCAAATGAGTCATTCTCCTTCTTGTACCACCTAAAACATCTTCACTTTATCCTTAAGGGACCACAGTTTTACATGTAATTATCTTCCTTGTGAGTACATTCTTTAAAAATATTATATAATTGTTAGTTCGTGAAAGAAACTATCCTAAGTTTGATGATCCCCTTGGGGGAAACAGATACTGGACCAACAACTCAGAACCACTTGTATTCATCACAGGTGAAAGATTGGAACACATTAAGAAATTTGACTAATTTTTTATATTTGTACTTACAAGTTAAAGGAAGTTAAAATCAATGAAGAGACTTTTGTTGCAACAATGAGAAGCTAAAATTAAAGTTAGAATTTTCAGTGAAAAAGACTTAGTAGTTTTATATTATTTACTATGACCATTTTTACAAACAAAAGAATATATAACAGCATATCTAATGCATTACAATTCAGTTCTCAGATATTTTTATATATTTTTCTCATTAGAAAAATATTAATAGTGCATGGAAAAAAGGCTGGAGAATAGGAAAGTACTAAGAGAACATTAAAATCACCAGTAATTTCACTCTTTGGATACAATTACCACTGTCATTGTGATTTATGTCCTACAGGGGTATTTTATACACATACACATATTTTATATTCCTTAGCCGCTCTTAATGTTAATAATTAGGAACATTGTTTTCTTGAAAAAAAACCCTAAATATATGAAATGTAACTTTTGTCAGCTGCATAGACTGTATTGTATAGGTGATTCTGATATGGACAGGAGACAGGGAAATACTGGGAAGAAGAGGGTGGTTCCCTAGCAAAGGCCCCACCCTCAAGGCTTAAGACCCACAGCCCTAAATGGGAACAGGCATTCTTGTTTTTGTGCCCAAAAAGTTGCCTTTTGGCCCGCCATGCCCCCTATCCTGCACCCCTATAATCCCCGAGCCCCAGGCTACAGAAGCAGACCAACAAGCCAGCAGACCAGAAGGAAGGCAGAATGACATGTCAGAGAAAGAGAGAAGAGGAGGAACATCTGAATGCTGAGAGGAGTTTGCCTGGGCGAACCTGACTCCAGGGGAAGACCACCTTCCCACTCACTCCCCACCTTCCAGCTCCCCGTCCATCATGCTGAAAGCCACCTCCACCACTCAGTAAAACCTCAAATTCATCCTTGAAGCCCACACGCAACCCAGTTCTTCCGCGACGATGGGCAAGAGCTCAAGATACAGAAGGCTGGCACATTGGCCCTCTGCCCTTGCAAAAAGACATAGGGTCCATGGAGCTGTTTAACACTCAAGCTGTCTGTGGATGGCAAAGCTGAAAGAGCTTTGTAACATTGGGGTTACAGGCACACACTCCTAGACACTAGCATGGGGCCGAACCCCAAAACACTGGCCCTGGGCTCTGCACCTGCCCCTCTGCATGCTCCCCCTCCCAGTAGGGGTTTGAGCAGCAGGGTGACCCAACAGGTGAGCCACACCTCTGTCACATGTCTTGCGAAAGGGATCAGGGAACTCTACCATTTCAATTCCACAGATAATTTGTGGTTTGAAAATGTACTTGTTCGTCAACAATTACAAAGATACTTCATTAAACATTCCTGCATATGGATAATATACATGTATGTATCTGTGTTTGAATGCTTCTATGTATTTTGCCATGATTCAATCCTACCAGTAAAATAGTCTCATCAAAAGTTAAGCGCCCGGGCGTGGTGGCTCACGCCTGTAATCTCAGCACTTTGTGAGGCTGAGACGGGTGGATTACTTGAGGTCAGGAGTTTGAGACCAGCCTGACCAACATGGTGAAACCCCCTTCTCTACTAAAAAATACAAAATATTAGCCTGGCATGGTGGCGCATGCCTGTATTCCCAACTACTCAGGAGGCTGAGGCAGGAGAATCGCTTGAACCCGGGAGGCGGAAGTTGTGGTGAGCTGAGATCGTGCCACTGCACTCCAGCCTGGGAGACAGAGCAAGAACCCTTCTCAGAAGAAAAAAAAAGTTAAATTACCCTCTGGGATTATCAGAGCATTTTATGCACTCAGCAACAGAGTAACAGAATGACTAACATTTAAAACAGAGTAACGGAATGACTAACATTTAAAAAGAATTCTTCAGGGTGGGCCTGGTGGCCCAGCAGTTTAGGAGGCAAAGGCGGGCGGATCACCTGACGTCAGGAGTTGAAGATCAGCCTGGCCAACATGGTGAAACCCCATCTCTACTAAAAATACAAAAATCAGCCGGGCGTGATGGCAGGCACCTGTAATCCCAGCAACTTAGAAGGCTGAGGCAAGAGAATCGCTTGAACGCGGCAGGCGGAGGTTGCAGTAAGCAGAGATCGCGCCAGCGCACTCCAACCTGGGGGACAAGAGTGAAAGTTCGTCTCAAAATAAATAAATAAATAAATACATAAATAAATAAATAAATAAATAGAATTCCTCTTGGCTAGCAAATATTTATTAAGCACCTATTAGGAAAAGAATCATTCCATTTCAAGGTATTTTATAAACTATTTTCTAAGAAATATTCATGTCTTGAAAAAATAATTTTAATATTAAATATTTTAACCAAGAGTTTGGTTACTATTATTAAGAAAAGAAAGTTGTTATTCAAACTCAACAATGTCAATAATAGTTTAAAAACTTGATCTTTCAAAAATACTGAACTAAAAATTTGGGGGGGGGGGTCCTAAATTTCAACATTTTTTATCTGAAGGTTGCATCCAACCTGGAAACTGGTGGTTAGATGTTTTGTTGAGCATGAAGAAGGAAAAGAAGGAGAAAGAAAAGGAAGAGAAGAGAATGAGGAGGAGGAGAAAAGAAAAGGAGGAAAGAAATGGAAGAGAAGAGTGGATGGGAAGGGAATAGAGTGGGGCGGGAAAGGAGGAGACAGGGAGATCCAAAGCAAAGACAATAACATCTTTTTAAATTCTTACTCTTGACAAACCAAGTCCTCCCCTTGCCTTTTCGTTTCCTCAACTTCTCCGATTTCTGCAAAAATGGTATTCTCATATGGAGTAGGAAATAGCTCCCTTAGGGAAAATTGCAATTAAATGTCTAGCATATTAAGCAAACACAATGCAAATTTCAAGATTATCAAGGATCATCTTAGCAGTCAGTAGACAACCACAGAGTGCTGTAATTATGAACAATGCCTTACCACTCTGCTTCAAAAGCACAGTGAATTCAGATGCACGGTGTCTGAAAAATTGTCATCTTAGGTTATTAGAAACGTCATGAAAACTTACTTCCATGAAGTCTCCTGGCTTGTATTTATAGTTCTTTTTTTAGGAAACATTTGTCGGTTCATGTGTGTGTGTGTGTGTGTGTGTGTGTGTGTGTGTGTGTGAGTGTGCACATGTGAGAATCTTTGAGCAAGAATAAGAATGTCATGACTATTGTCCAAAGACTTTTTGCGTTCTGGGGATTTAGCTATTTAATGATTCTGAGCAACCTCCTTCCCAATGAGGTCTAATTATCACCACTTAACTATTTCAGCAATCATTTGTAATTGTAGGTAAAAAGTTGCTGAAGACATTTTATGTCACAGAATTCACAAACTGAGGTGTGTGTTGTTGACTATATTTCCACTGGCATTTGGAAAATAACCAATTATCAAAGCAGACAGTAGTCATGGATAAGCAGATGTAGATAAGAGAGTATTTCTTTCCATGGTTCACACAATGTTATTGATTGATGTTGATGTGACTGTTTCTGCCTCAGCAGAGGTTGGGGTGGAAGATATGATGGGATTGTGTTTGTGACCTATTTTCAGTCAAGATCTCAAACACTCAGGCATTCTAACCACCTGCAGTTTATTTGCCTCATGAGGCATTCTTGCCTGAGACATAGAAATGATGATTTCTTTTTTTGGAGATTCCAGATATGGCTAATTCTAAAAAGAAAAGGGGGACAAGTAATCAACATAAAAACTGAAATAGAGAAAAATAGCTATACCTGAACTTGAAAATGTCCTTCTGCTGACAAGCAATATAAAAAGGGAATCTTATGACCTTAACACAACTACTGAACTTTTCAAAAAAATGATTCACTGAAAAATCACAGATTTTAGACACTAAAGAAGATAAATGATGAGTGAATGGCATCAGGTGTCCTTCAATATCCTCAGCAATACCCTGGAGTTCCATTTGCATTTCGGTATACTCAGCAGTGAGGTGAGCTATGCTAAGCGTTTATTGAATTTGTAGTTAAGGTGCTGGAGAAATAATCAGTATCTGCATGGCCTGCCTTCTGGGGCAACACTTGTTTACCAAATGTATTTTCTTGAACAATCTAATAGTGGAGTGGAATAGCTTTAAACAGAACTTAAAGAATGAGGTAATTTATTTCAGAATTTTCTCCACTGCTTTGTTTAGAATTGCTTTAATACATATCCCAAATTTTTACTCAACAATAAAGAAGCACTCTGGATGTCCTGATTTTCCAATATTGCTGTTTAAAAATATCAAAATTGTAATGATAAAGTGGAAAGTAAATCTAACAGATACAAAGAAAAATGACTGAGAGTAAAATCTCAGGTAATAATTCACTCAAGAGGACCTGCTGATGTCAGAAATGTGGAGTAAAGCCTGAGTTATTTATATTTAGCAGAATTTGAAGAGTCAACAATCACAGCTTTCTAACTCAGGTGCATTGTCTTTTCTGTATCTATCTTGAAAATTGTCAACCAAAGAGAAAAAACAATTACCAGTTAACAGAAAAAGCAAAAACCCCAAACCAGATTATTCTTTGGAATCATTATTCTTTGCAAGGTTCTTATCCTTTGCACAAAACTGTTGTATTGTGTACTTTTAAGCTAAAATTAAAGCTACATAAATTCATTGTGCAAACAATCAAGTAGCTAAGAAAAGAAAACTTACACAGGTTTCTGTAATCAGTTCTTATACCTTGTATTTTCTGTATCAGATAATCCTCTTGAAATGATAAGAAGCTATATGTTACCTTTCATTACCAATTTTCTAAACTAAGGGAAACCTTATAAAATATTTGAGTTTTTTTTTTCCAGGCATATGTACTGATGACACCACAACCTAGAGGTAACATGAATCAATTGTGCTTTAGATTGGAATGTAGATTCGGGCTAGAATGAGACCTTGAGTGAGAATAAGGTCTCCACCCCTAATCTGCACCTGATCTCCTGATCCTAGCTGCCTCAACAGCTTCATCCTGCTCCCCTACATCACTGTGACTCCAATACTTGATCACATGATTTTTCATATCTACTGTCTTCATGGCGAGTTAACCTCAGCCTGATTTGCTTTCTTTTTTTGATCTGAAGAAGTTGCTTCCTGTGCGTTTACTCTCTCTCCTGCTTCCCCCATCGCCCACAAACAGCATTGATCACTGCCATCTAAGTCTCTACTAAGGAAAGGAAAATTTCTGGGAAATTTTCTGTAGTAGGAGCATGAGTAGTCTTCCTGCCTTACTCTTATTAATACAGAGAGTAATATTATCAACAGCAACAAAATAACTCCTGCTATGCAAGTAGTCTAGCTCATTCTCTTATCTTATTTTCTATTCCATGTGCCATCCAATACAAGGCTTTCCAAATACAAAAAAATCTCTTAACAGTTTTCTTGCTACAAAATAAACGTAGACATCTTTCTACTACTTTCTCTCTCTCTCCCTATGTGTGTGTGTGTATGTATACATACACACACATATAATACAAGTGTGTGTGTGTACATATATATATGTATATATATTTCAGTGTAAAACAAGAGGACTGATTGATTCATAATACCTTTATATTGTGGTCTCATCAGTACTTGTGCTTGGGAAAAGTCCCTCAAATATTTTATGAAGTTTTCCTCAGTTTAGAGAAATCATAATGAAAGATAACAAAGTTTCCTAATTATCTGATTTAAAAATGGTCAAGGCATATGCACACACATAGTCATATGCCACTTAAAGATGGGAACACATTCTGAGATATAACCTCATTAGGTGATTTTTTCACTATATGAACAATATATCATGTACTTACAGAAACCTAGACTGTATATCCTACTGCACATCCAGGATATATGGTATGGCCTATTGCTCCTAGACTATAGACCTATACAGCATGTTACCATACTGAATGCTGTAGGCAATTATAACACAATAGTGAGTATTTCTGTATCCAAGTATATTTAAACAGAAAAGGTTTATATTTAAGCATAAACATAGAAAACATAAACATTAAAACATATTTGTGTATCTAAATATATTGAAACATAGAAAAGTGACAATATAGTATAACAGGGTCACTACTGATAATGCAGCCCATCAGTGACCAAGTGTGGTTACAGGGGCCATGAGGCACACACGGACAAGCAGGATTCCCAGGGCAGATGTGCTCCCCACAGCCTTTGTTTGTTTCTTTGTTATTTCTATGTCTCTTCATCTATTCCAGAACAAATTCATTTTCTTAGCATAAGGAGAAGACTCTCAGCATTAGAGTCTCTTGGAGGTCTTAATAAAAATGAAAACTTCTTTACACCCATCCAAACTACTGAATCAGGATAGCTAGAAGTAGCACCTTAAGGAAGCACCTAAATAAATATTTTTAATGATAAACTTGAGACAAATTAACTGAGAAGGCCAGGTTTTTGGCTTTATTGACTTTTTCACACTCATTCCTGATTCATTGTGTGTGTGTATATGTATGTGTGTATCTATATATAATATATATAATATACATATATATGAATATATAACAAAAATAACTGTACTGGTTTTAAGTTTGTGTATGTGTATGTGTATGTTTATATATATATATATATATATATATATCTCCAATATATATCCATTATCTAATAGATTCCATTATCTAATGTATTCTTCCCTACACCCGCAGAAAAACCATAGAAGTGCATGCAAATTACAGTTACCAAAAAAGTACTTAGTGTTGCATGATATGAGTTGCAGTGGCAGAATAATCACTTACCACAATAATTGTAGGATAAATTGATATAATCCCATTATTACATGTTGCTCTATAAACACTAAGACATTTTAATATCACAAGTGTGATGGTCACACAATGTTTATACATATTATTAAATATGTATTATAGTATTTTGAGTCAAAAATAAAATGCAAACAAAACAAAAGTACTGTGTTATAGAATAGGTAATACATGAATACATGAACATATGTAAAGTTACATTATTTTGCAAGATATTCACCAATGCTGGATGATTTGTAAAGTGAATATGTCATCGGAAAACAACATAAATCATTGCTTCTTAGAGTCTTGTATTCAAAGAAATGTCTAAAATATGTTTTTATTTGCAACTTAAGTCAATTTCCTTTTCTAATTAAAAAATAACTGATAAAATTATTATAAAATTATTGTATCACCCGAAAGTTACAAATCACTCAATGCTTTTTTTTTTTTTTTTTTTTTTTTTGAGACAGAGTCTCGCTCTTGTAGCCCAGGCTGGAGTGCAATGGTGCAATCTCAGCTCGCTGCAACCTCTGCCCCTGGGTTCAAGTGATTCTGCTGCCTCAGACTCCCGAGTAGCTGGGATTACAGCTGCCACCATGCCCAGCTAATTTTTTGAATTTATAATGGAGACGGGGTTTCACCATTTTGGCCAGGATGGTTTCAAACTCCTGACCTCAGGTGATGTGCCTGACTTGGCCTCCTAAAGTGCTAGAATTACAAGCGTGAGCCACCGCGCCCAGCCCACGCTATGTTCTTTAATGTTAAAAAATCTCCCAATTCCTTGGGAAATTTCACGTAAATATTTTAGTAGCTACACATGATAATATTAATATTACATTAGCATATGATAAGCTACAGGGCTGAGCTCATTAGAATGATCTTAATAATGATTTCCTCCTATATTAGAACTGGAATATAGAGAATGGAATCTGAGTGGTAAGTATTGTGATAAATATTGTGTTTCAGTTAGAGAATTCATTTAAAAAAGGAGAATCGTTCTCGAAGCGTCTTTAGCCAGGAACAATATTCAAAACATGATGCAAGCTGATTGGATAAACTACTGCTTCACTGAGTCTATTCAGTTCATGGAATCTATTCAGTATACAAGGTAGATTTATTATTTTTATAATAAATAATATGTTGATTGTAGTGACATCAATAAATTATATTATGCAGTCAGTATCTTTTCACCTGTATAATTCAAGTTTAGGCATTTTCTGTTTTTCACCTCTTCCATTTTTAAGGCCTTTGTACATATTTAATAACATTCTCAACGTGCCATTCCAACACTAAATAACCACCACAATCTATTGGAATCAAAGATGCTGGACCATTGGCATTTCTGGGGGTATGTTTTACTTAGCATTAATGTGCTGAGTAATAAACCATCAGGATTTCTTTCATAAAAGGCCATAAGACCACCAGTGAAGTTTTGGAGTCTTGTTTGTTTCTCCTGTGTAAACAGGGGTCTGCTATCTATGACTTGTCTAACTCATGAGGACAGGACTGGCTTCGTGGGAGGGTAATCTGAGCAGTCCTACAGCCTTGTGCTCAGAAGGATCCTATGTTTATTTTAGCGTTCTGTTGTTGCCTTCTTAAATTCTTAGCTTTCCAACAGAGTGCCTTGCATTTTACTTTGTATTGGTCCCTGCAAATTATGTAGCCAGTACTGGATGAGTTCATCTTAAAGATTGAAGAAAATAATAAAATGTAGGAGAAAGCCCTAGAAAATCTTTTCTTATATTATCCTCATAAAAGCACTTGTTGAAATACCTAAACATAAGGAATAGGCAAATTAGTCATCATTGAGCCATATGTCTTCATGTTAAAGAAAATCACATCCATTTCAAAGTTGTTCTGTTCCTTCAATTGACAGCTATTGGCAGTAAGCACTTTTAGTTGCAAAAAGCAATCACAATAGATAGCTTTAGCAGCAAAGATATTTCTTTTTCTCAACCCATTTTCAATGTGACAATTATGGCCTAATCCTATAAAGCACCCATTGTATATAATGAGTGAACTTCCTTCCCATGCATGTAGAATGGTACTATTATCTATTATCCTTGGGAGAATTGAGAAAATAATCCTTCATAACAGTTTTGCGTTGTGTGGTTTAGTTGAGGAACTCCGTTAAGATAGTGCTCAAAGTGTCCAGAGTCAGGAGAAACGTGAGGCAAGATGCCTCCACAATAACTACTTGGCTGCTACAGACACTGCAGCTTGCATCACAGTTGCCCCAAGTACCAGGCACCATCACTGTTCCCTAAGTGGGAACCCTCCCTCATCACCCTTGATGGAAAGTGCATTCCACAAAAAGACTGCTTTCCAGACTTCTCCTGCTCAGAACCCTAGTCCTGTGCTTGGTCCTCTTACTAGTGCAGCCCAGGTCATAGGCACATGGCCATGTTTCAAGAGAAGCCAGAAAATCAAGTTTATGCCTTCTACATTAGGGGGAAAAGAGTCATAAAGTAGGAAATGCCGAGCTGTGATGATGTGATATTTCATAGGACGATCATGAAAAATGTCCAGTAGAAAGGCAATCCCTTCTAATCCAGTGGTTCTTACCTGAGGGTGATTTTGTCCCAGGAAACATTTGGCAATACCTGAGGACATGTTTGGCTGTCACAACCCTGGGTGGGAGACAGGGATGCAGTGCTGGTATCTAGTGTACAGAGCCCACAGATGCTGCTAAGTATCCTACAGGACACAGGACAATCCTTCACAACAAAGTATCCAGCCCCAAATGTCAACAGTGCCACTGTTAAGAAACCCTCAATCTGTGTGTCTCCAGTACCAACCATAGAAGCTCACACATGACAGCAAGTACAGGTGAAACTGGGGAATCTGTATTGCTTTCAGTGCTTTGAGTGATACTGAAATATCTAAGATTTGCATTCTAGATAGAGCTTCTTAGTGTAGGAAACACAAGTGTTTTTCAATCTAGAATAATAAATATAAGATATTAAGACTTTACTAGCCTGGGTGCGGCAGATCACACCTGTAATAGCACTTTGGGAGGCAGAGGCAGGTGGGTTACCTGAGGTTGGGAAGTCAAGACCAGCCTGGCCAACATGTTGAAACCCCCCGTCTCTACTAAAAATACAAACAAATTAGCCAGGTGCAGTGGCACGCACCTGTAATCCCAGCTACTTGGGAGGCAGAGGCAGGAGAATCGCTTGAACCCAGGAGGCGGAGGTTGTGGTGAGCCGAGATCGAGATCGCACTACTGCACTCCAGCCTGGGCTATGGAGCAAGACTTCATCTAAAAAAAAAAAAAGACTTTACTGAACTGTAAATTCTTTATCTGCTTACTTTTTTTTTCTTTTGTCAATAACTGATCTGTATCTCCTAGAATAACAGTTTGCATCTAGGAGCTCTTAAATGATATTTGTTTCTTGAAAGAGGAAGCTATGTTGCATGTTACTATATGACAGACATTGTGCTGAGTGCTTTTACATCATAATTTGACTAAACTCACAACAAAATTCTACCACAGAATTTACCATTCCTGTTTTTTAAATGAGAAAACATGAAGTGACAAATAATTATATAAATTAATCATGTTTACCATAGAGTAGGCATTTAAATTAGATCTTGTAGAATTCCCAATTTTCCCCCATTTATTTATTCATTCATTTTTTTCAGTGATTCAATAAATATAGTTAACAAGAAGATAAAAGCAGTCCGATTGTTCCACAAAACTAATGTTTATAATTTCTTTAGAATAAACATAGAAACTGACCCTCTCAGTCTTGAAACTTGAAAAAAGTTACATTTGTCTTATCTGAGTTCCTTTGTCAGAAAACCAACCATCAGCCCTCCCAGGTAGTATCAAGGAGCTGGAAGGTACCAGATCACTGCATCTGGACAGTGAGACACCAGGCCTCTCATCCATCATGATTGCCTGGTTGACCTCCTGCTTTCTGTTGACCAAGTCCTCTTCCTTACCACTCCCTAATTCCTTTTCCTACACATGGTTACATTTCTTCCATGCTTTATAAACCCCTAACTTTAGTCAGTCAGGGAGATGTATGTGAGTCTGATCTCCCATCTCTTTAGCTGCAGCACCCAATTAAAATCTTCTTCTCTGGTAATACTCATTGTCGTAGTGATTCTGCATAGTGAGCAGTGGGACCTGGACCAAATGCTGGTGTTATGGTAACAAAGACAATTACTGCCTTCAAGTTGCTTGGGGATCTCATTGAAAAGATGGAAAAATAGGCCCTTTTCAGTGTATTATGAAACAATAATGCCATCAGAGAGTGTAAGGGTCTTTATAGAAATTGAAATGAACCCCACACTGAGCAGCAGGGGAGGATTAACAAAAGCCAAGCTGGAGAAGAAGCTGTTGTCTGCTCTGAGATTCAGCATAAGAAGAGAGCCAGCCAGCAGGGACACAAAGGGAGGTCACTGCGTGTCTGGTGCAAAGTGATCACTTTTAGAAGATTGTATTTGTTCATTTGGGGTATTCCTTTTAAGCATCAAATGTCATGTAGGTAAAAATAAATCAGGCAGTTTAAAAAAGGGTGGAATAAAGCAACCCCAAATTCATGTAAGAGATACTGGTTATTAAAATTTAACAAGTGGCAGTGAGGCAGGAGAATAGGGTTTGGAGGCAGGGAACCTGAGGCTGATTCATGCTGAATTTCTAGAACTGAATCAATAGGGAAAACCCACCTCTCCACATCAAAGTAACAAAAAGATCAGAGGCCACTCCTTTTGCACTGCGTAGCAGATGAAAAATGGACAATACCTCTGATTAGTCCTCTCCTGCAACTAATCAGAATGGTCGTGGACCAAGTCTTCGTGTGTAACTTCGTAACTTCACTTTAGCTTCTGATTGGTCTTCTCTGGCAACCAATCAGATTGGTTGCAGGCCTAGTCTTCATCTGCATAGGGGGTAACTTTCTAACTTCAGCCTCTGATTGGCCCTCTCACAACCAATCAGACCGGTCACAGGCCTAGTTTTCATTTACTTAGGGTGTAACCAAGTAACCAATGGGAAACCTCTAGAAGATATTTAAACCCCAGAAAATTCTGTAACCAGTGCTGTTGAACTGTTTGCTCCAGCCTACTCCCATTCTGTGGAGTGTACTTTTATTACAATAAATCTATGCTTTCATTGTTTCATTCTTTCATTGCTTTGTTTGTGTGTTTTGTCCAATTCTTTGTTGAAAACACCAAGAACCTGGATGATGCATGGTCAAGACCCTCCACCAGTGACAGCTGGATTTGCTGACTGAATATGAGGGAAACACAGAAGGCGGTAGACTAAGATGGGGCCTATGCTTTCAGTTGTTCACCATGATAGATAGTGATACAAATTAGTGCAAGGAGGATCACCTGGGATACAGTTTAAGAGAGGATGATGAGTTTGGTTTTCAAAGTATTGTGTGGCTATCAGGTGGATACAACCCCCTTGGGGCTTACTCTTGGATTTATTTCCCTTCTTGTTGGAGTATTAGTTCTCCAATTTTTATTCCAAATGTAGTCTTTATGTTTAAAAGTCTGATTATTCTATGCTGAAACAGATCTTTATTTTACCTTGTCCTTTAAATATAAATTTAGCTGGTTATAAAACGTTGAGCTCCACATTCTTTCTCTTCAGTATTTGGGGCTCTCTTCATCTTGCATGTGGTGTTGCTGTTGATAGGACCGAAGTCCATTTGATTCCTAGATTTTGGTACACAATCTGCTATTTCACTCTGGAAGATTCATTTCTTGGCTTCTGATATTTTAAAAATTTATTTAAATGTGTGAGGTGTGTTTTTGCTTGGCGTTTTATATGTAGCTCTATGGGCCCATTCAATGTGACTTTTTAATTGGTTACTTACATACTAAAAATGCTTCACTTGATTTTTCATATCTGTGTTCTTCTAAGGCTTTTATGTTCTTAACTTTTGAGATTTCTATTTTGCAAATGTCAAGATATCTTCTTTAGATTTTAAACTCATTATCCATGTATCTGGTAGGCTCTTTAGTCTAACCCCCCATTTTTTTGCCTTATTAATTCAAATCCTTGGCCTAATTTTGTTATTTATCCCATCTATTGAGTTTTTTATTTGAAGTTACATATGTATCATTCCCTTTTGTTGGTTCTTCAAGAATACTTATTGTTTCACATTGTCAATCTCAATTTCTATTTATTCAAATATATTGTTGGGTTTTACTACTTAATTTGTAATTTATCATGTCCATTAGTTATGCTTTCTCTCCTACAGGTTGTCTATTTTGGGTTTCTCTTTTATGTTGCATATATGCCATAGGTGCCTCATACATTTTTCTTTTAAGGTCATATTCTTTTGAAGTATCTACTGCTATTTATGCTGTTGGGCACACACAGGGGTGATCGAAATCAGGATCCAGTTACAGACTGGCCAGAATGGAAGTGTAGAAATGTCCATTGTGAAAGAAAGCTTCTGGTGTGACATTTAAGGGCTTGGCTATTTTGTATCCTATCTCCCCACAAAGGTACATATGGGTTTCCTGTGTCCCTCAGGATCCTACTGTCTAATCTCCATCCTGAGCTTTCTAAAGAAAAGTCTCCTGCAATTTAGGAAAGAAGGATGGTGGATGTTGTCTTTTTTTCCATTCATTCCCTATCCAAATGGGGTTTCCAGACTGACTTATTATGCTGTCACTTGTGCCACTATCTCTGGGCTGTTATATTCCTACCTCATGAACGTGACTTCCTCTCCGGTCAATGTGGAGAGAGAACACACGACTGTTTGTGTCTGTGAACCCTCTTGCAATCAATTGCTCATACCCACTCCTCCTAAGTATTAACTCTCCTGCCCACTCCTCCCCACACATGCCCATTGCACGCTTTGGACCCCTTTCACTTTTGGTTTCTAATGGCTTTTTCATAGGAAGTCATGAGAGGTTGTGAGACCTACCCACACACCTTCTCTTTTATATGACCTTTCCAGAGACAATTCAAGCAGCCATTGTTGGTTTGCTATCTTCTCCAGAACCGGAAACCTCAGTTTATCAGTCTGACTATCTGCTTTCTTACAATGCTGGCCTCACTTTGTGGTCTTCTGATATTTCAAGAAACACTTCTAAAATAAGAATACTTAAGTGTTTCTGTTGGTAAATGCTATTCTACTTTAGAAATCTGACAATTACATGTGACCATTACACATGAAGTTCTTTGAGCCAAGAAAGAACCACTCTATTGTTTTACCTTAAAGGAATAAAAAAACCTATACAAATCTTTTTGCTTATATTATTTACAAAAATGTTGACTTGGTATGAACTTCTCAGACTACCAGGATCATTCACTATTACATGCATAGCATTTAGCTCAGTAAGATGTGATATAAGATGTATGTTCAAATAATGCCCATTCTCTTAAACTGCTGGAAAATAAAGAAGCACCACGCTTGATGTCATATAGAGTTAGGTGTAAATCCCTGCTGAAAAGTTAAACCAGATGTTTGCTCTTGCAAAATTTATTTTTTTAAGACAAAAGGGTAATACTGCCTGTCTTGAAATATTGAAAAATAAAATGCACTAATAAATGGAAAGTACTTAGTAAGGACAGTGTTTGGCACTTAATAAAATTTCAATATATCCTATTAAGTCTTTTCTA
This sequence comes from Gorilla gorilla gorilla, assembly GCF_029281585.2. NCBI lineage: Eukaryota > Metazoa > Chordata > Mammalia > Primates > Hominidae > Gorilla > Gorilla gorilla. The sequence goes on from NC_073238.2 coordinate 119,340,588, forward strand.
TAATAGTATTAATTTTATTTAGATCCATGTAACTTTTTCAAATCTGATTCTCCACATACTCAGTAAACGTCTGAGCTGGCTTACATAATTCTAGGATCATCTAATTGATCCTGAGCACTGCTGTTAGATTACTTTTTCTTGAAACCACTTTGATCACTTCAGGTTCCAATTCAAAACCTTTGATGGTATCATTTCCTATCATAACTAAACACGGTTTATCTGCTTGGCTTTCATAACTTGGTTTGACCCTGCGTATTGGTACTAGTTAAGATTCCTTGGTTATAAAACCATGAAACAAGAAGATTCAAGTAAAGTGCAAGAGAAACAACTGTTTCCTACTGAAATACCACTTATGATGAATAGAAGATCTTGACACCATACTCAGTAAGAATGGAGCTGGTACACAGCTGGAGAACAAACCCTTTCTTAGGATTCAGGAGTGGCATGCCCTCTTCTTTAGAAATCTTTCTGCTTGACAATGGCAATACATAGCCACCAGCTTCAAGTAATTTTTATTCTGCAGAGCCAATGATTCCCCACATCAAGCTAGAGCTTCTGCATCTTCAGAGATGCTAACCAGATTTGGACTTAACATCTCTGTACTAGTCTCTTAGAGAAGTAGCAGAGTTGGGAGATGGCAGGTGAGTTGGTGAGGTTAATTTCCATGGAACGGTTGCTAATAGAACCTCTACAAATGAGTATCCAATATAGTCTAAATAGAGCATCCAATATGATTTTCCAGGACACACTCTCTTTTCAGGGGTGTCTCCCTTGTAATCAGAAACAAAACATGCTCAATCCTTCCTCATTGTATTTGCTCCTGATGCTAAATCTTAACAAACAAATCACATCTTTGGCTTCTCCTTTACTTCTACAAGCTGGCAAGTGTCTTCTAAATGGTTAACATGGCATGTATGTATACTTGAATAAGTGAGGAGGTGAGTGAATAAATAACACCTTCCAGGATTAGTCCACTTTTTATTGATTTTCTATTCTGCAGTTTCATAAATGTTTCTGTCTGCTCCATAAAACTTAGCACATAATGGTGTGGTGAACAAAAATGAGTTTCTTAAAGTGATTCTGTCATGTTTTCCCTGTTGTTTGATGTGTTTAATTTGAACTTCTGTAGGTTTTACATATTTTAGGGCATCCCTACACTTCTATCTTATGTCCTTAAAACCTATCATAGCACTAAGATTGTGGTTTAGATCTAATAAACACTTGTTGGGCTAGGCCAACACTTCTTCAAAACAAGATCAAGCAAATTTAAAAAAAAAACTTGGTTTGTTTTTACATTTCTTATAGGAATAGTGATATGAAGATCATTAGGAAATTATATTTAATTTTTTCTAAGTTACTCATAGCAATAATTGCTCACTATTGACAAACATACTACAGCTCAGTAATACCATTTTTATTTGATTTTGTGATTTTCTTTTTAAATTTCCTTAATAAATTAAAATTAATTAATGATCATATGCAACGATAAGATAATTACCTAGATTACAATTTCAGTTTTAGTTAACATGAGAATGTGAAAGTAGGAATTGAGTGAGCTCCATTTGATGGATGAACATCAGGACATTTGTTAATAGGCATCATAGACTTAAACTGCATTATGGGCACAGCTGATGATGAACAAAGAGTTCTAACTGCTCTTGTCTTAAAATATCATAAATGTAATTGAAGATAAGGTTTTAAGGCATATATTCATAGTCTATAATGAGAAGAACAACAGCTATTTTTATTGAGCAATTACTATTTGTCAGGCATTGCACTAATTACTTTACATAGATTATAGATTTTATTATCATAACTAGGTAAGGGTTTACTAATATTGTGCCCCCAAGAAATTGAGGCTGAAGTAGTTTGAGTAATTTGCCCAAGGACGCAGCCAATCAGTGGCAGAGCTGTCATTCAAGACACTCTGACTTCATAATCCCTATTGCCTTAAAGAAAAGCAAAGCAAATAATTGAAGATAACTGATGATACCAAGCAGCATTGTGTAGAGCTTAGTTGATTTTGAGTATATTCACCTTTCAGAATATAAAAATGAACATACAATCATTATGTTGAATTCTTTTTTACTATTATTTATTGATATTAAAGCAAAAATACTGTCTTTGAGAAATATGAAATGTGGGAAGAACAATTTTAAAGAAAGTTATATCTCTATATTCTTTTATTGTTCAGTATTTAAGATTAAACTTGTGGTTTATAGGGACAGAGGCTCTGAATCTGTAATGTATTTATTATATAATAAAATTTTTCTGTAATTTTAGGGGAATTTATTAATGCAAAAAAATTTTGAATTATAATCTCAAATAATTGCAGTGTGCAACATCAGAGGTGACTCACAGCTTTTGCTGATCTCTATGAAGTGTAGAATTCCTTGCCATGCTAAGGAGGATGTATGCTATTATGCTGTCTTACGTTTCTTCTTTTTCTTCTAATTGCTAATGAAGTTAGAAAGACCAGTTTGGCACGCTGAAAATATTTCTTAATTCATCTTGTTATCCTCTGGTTAGTATAGCATTTCCAGTTTGACTTTATTGCTAACTCCAAATTTTATCTATCTCTGCTTGGAGTAAGAAGGAAGAAGAGTTGTCTATGGCTTCTCTGAGTGCTTTGTTCAAAGCAGAAAGATCCAGAAAAAAAAAAGAGAAGCAAAACACATGTTCATCACTTTGTTCTCCTGATTTCCCACCTCTACGATTCCAAACTTAGTCAAGCATGCTTACATAGATGTAGATATGAAAAGCTTTGCCATACATTTGATTTTAAATCAGACAATAAAGGAAAGCATGTTAAATGACACAGATTTATCGGACAATGTGTAAACTTAATGCGATATTTTCCAGATAGTACTTCTCGACAATTAATGTGCATACCAATCACCTGGGTTTTGTTACAAAAAATTCTGGGTCAGTAGGACTGCCATGGAGCCTGAGATCCCGCATTTCAAATAAACCTCCAGCAGATGCAGTCCCTGTCTCATTCAGGTCCATTCTTTGAGCAGAAAGGGTTTAGCTGGTATTTCTGGATTTTTGCTACATTTTGAGAGCCAAAGTGTTACAAGGAGAAATGATGCAGGTGTTTATTTAAACAACGTGAGTATCTCTTCCTTCTACTTGCCAGCTCACTACTTTGTTTTGACTGCCAGATCATGGATGATACAAATAAGTAGCTTCCTATAGATATATCTAAAAATCACCAACATTTCTTCAAGACCTATTAATTTTAGAAATTCAGGTATCTAGTTAGACCTTTATCGTATTAAAGTAGTAGCTATGGTCCTATAAACTCAAATGTATTTCAGAACCAGGCAGATGCCATGGAAGTTTGACAGAGTCTGATAGAAGGTGGCAGGACCTATTTATTATTGTGTACCTTGTCCTACATAGAATTATTATTATAATTTTTAGAGCTAGAGTCTCGCTCTGTTGCCCAGGCTGGAGTGCAATGGTGTGATCTTGGCTCACTGCAACCTCTGCCTCCCCAGTTCAAGTGGCTCTCCTGCCTCAGCCTCCCAAGTAGCTGGGATTACAGGTGCCCAGCACCATGCCTGGCTAATTTTTGTATTTTTAGTAGAGACAGGGTTTTGCCATGTTGGCCAGGCTGGTCTTGAACTCCTGACCTCAGGTGAACCATGCACCTCGGCCTCCCAAAGTGCTGGGACTACAAGCATGAGCCACTGCGTCCGGCCCCCCTGGGACTACAAGCATGAGCCACATTGAATTCTAAGCAAACTTAGATGTCATGCCCATCTATAATCCCCTCTCTTAGAGTGTGGGCAGGAGTTTTAACTCACTTCCAATCAAGAGAATATGGCAAAGTTGGAAAGAGATGTGACTCTCCTGATTATATTTCCTTCCATGGCAAAGGTGAGGAAATTTTATAGTTATAACTAAGGACCCTAATAAGTTGACTTTACGTTAATTAAAAGAGATATTATCCTGTTGGGTCTGACTTAATCAGGCAAGTCCTTCAAAAGACAGTTAATGAGTCAGAGGCCAAAGAAGTGAGAGAAATTCTTTTGCTGTTTGTGAAGACAGACTGCCTTGGTGTGTGGATAGTCTCTAGGGCAGGGGTGTCCTCTTTCGGCTTCCCTGGGCCACAGTGGAAGAAGAATTGTCTCGGTCCACACATAAAATATACTAACAATAGCTGATGAACTAAAACAAACAAACAAAAAAGGTCCATGCATAAATCTCGTAATGTTCTTAGAAAGTTTGTGAATTCATGTGGCCTGCAGGCCACGAGTTGGACAAGCTTGCTCTAGGGGCTGACGGCCACAGTCCTACGATGGCAGGATACTAAATTCTATTAATCATTAGTGAGCCTGCAAAGAGGACAGGGAGGCTCACATGAGATCATAGCTGCAGGTTTTGCCTTGATTGCAGCCTAGTGAGACCCTCAACACGGAATCTAGCTGAACCACAACAGACCTTGACCTAGAACTCTGTGAGTTAATAAAGGTGTGCTGTGTTAAGTCACTCAGTGTGTGGTGATTTGTTGTTACTCAGCAATGGAAAACCAATAAAAACATCTGCTCATTTAAGTTGCTTCTTAGAATCATATACTTGCTACAGAAACTGTCCACACACACACACACACATACACACACACGTTACAAGTGATATGAGCCTCCATTAGGCAATGGTCCTCAACACCTCAGACTTTACAATCAGATTTATTTAGGGTTTGTTTTTAAGTTGAGTCATGGACTAGCCATGGTTTTAATCTTGTGCAGCTTTAGTTGTCTTATCTACAAAACAAAGACTATGAGACTTATCTTACATTATTGTGAGTCAATTAATGACAGACCCCCAGAGCTCTACCTGCTCAGCATGAGACAGTCCCTGTCCTACCCTCTACACCACCATTGGCCAACAGAAGCGACTCTTTGCCATTCTGAGCTGCTTTACCAATAACTGCTGTGATATATGACCTGAATTAATCACTTTAACCTCACTCTCCTAGCTTATGTCACTCCTCCAAAAGAGGTCGAGGTCACCTTTTGTTCCTTTAATTCTAATCTCCAAACAGACATGAAGTCAGTGAGGAAGCATTCTGCAAGTTTTTTATCCCTCTTCCCTACTTTACTGCACAATCCATCTATATTTCCATTTCTATCTACTATCATCTATCACCCATCAATCACCCATCTCTCATCCATGTATCAATCTATTATCCATCTGTTATCTACTATTCATCTATAATCTATTTAACTTTCATCTATAATCTATTTTATGTTCCATGTATTATGTATTATCCATCTGTTCTCTATCATCCATCTATTGTTTATCCTCCATCTATCATCTACTATTTATCATCCATCTATCATCTATCACATGTCTATCATCTATCGATCAATCATCTATCATCTACCAATCATCCATCATTCATCATCTCTAATCTCTCAGGTCCCATCTGTCTCTCATCTCCCATCTCTTATCTGCTAACAATCTATATCTCTATCATCTTTCTATCATCCTCTCTCTCTGTCTCTGTATCTATCTAATTTCTGGAGCCCTGTGATTAGCCCTTATAATGTGATCAGTACAAGTGAGTTTCTTTTCTCATTTCATATATAATCTGTAGTTGTGGAGATTAAGCTAAGTAATTCATATGGTGTAACTAGTACACAGAAAACTAAACAATTTTTTCCTTAAATATCTAAATGATGCATGCTAACTGGTGGAATCAATGGATTAAAAGATAGCCATTGAGGTTCTATCACAGCAAGGTCCTATTTTGGGACGTATGTTGGATCCAGATATATATTCTACTATAATCTACCATTAAGACCAAAGTTCATTGATATGAAATGCACTGATATTCAAACTCATTCACAATTTTTTTTCCAAATTACATTTATACATCTGAAAAGCCTAAACATTTGAGTAAAATTATGAAATGCTCTGTGCCTACACAAATATTCTTATTGTCAGGAATATTTTTCATAAATATGATCAGATCAACATAAGCCTGGAAAGGCAGACCATTGACTCCTACACTGTAAGTCCCATGGAGTTATTAAGATAGTGTTATTATTATAAATTTTCCAAATATTCCCAGTAACACCTCAGATTTTTAATTGCCATCTATGCTAACCAGCAACACTGCCATTGTTTTTTTTTTAATTTTTGTATCCCAAAAGTTAGATATTCAATCACTTAACAAATGTTGTTTGAATGTTTACTGAACTATTCTAGTCACTAGGGTCATAGCGCAGCATAAAGGTGGGGTTAGGGCTAGAGCATATGTATATAAGCCTAGTCTATGTAGAATTCTTCAATTTCAAGAAATAATTGAGAGAAAGAGATACAATTTACAAAGGAGATGTCAAAGAAAGATGAAAAACCCTAAGAATTTTTATAAATGAAGAAGTACTTAAATATGACAATGTGTAAAAGCCAGCATACTAAAATCTAGAAGACATTATTTTGTGTACTACTAAAATTTAAATATTTAGCAATTAGGTATTGCCAAATATTTTAAGTAATTTGAGACTCACATTTAGTAGCCACTATAGCATTAGAAAAAAGTCTCTAAATTCTTAAACTATCTTAGGTAAAACTCTTTTTTTATCAGAATAAGTTATCGTAAAATGATTGCATATGAATCTCTGTGTGCTTTCATGGATTTTCTCAAAAAAAAAAACTATCAAACTAAAGCAACTGTCAGTACAGTCTTGTGGTTCTTAGGAGAGATCAAAGAGGGTTATTATAATGCATAAAACATGTATGTTTATAATATGTCATAGACATTCAAATGGATGTAACTACAATACATTTAGTTCCCTAATCTGCTATATAATAGACTTTAAGTTAAACCATTTGTTGTAGTTTTTACTTTTGATTCGAAACACTCTAACTTGGGTTTTGCTAAGCTGAACATTGTTTTGAATCTCACCAGACAACTTGATTCATTTCATAGTAATGCTCTTTGTATACCATATTTTGGCCTACAGCAAATCTCACTGAATACATGAGCACTGAAGACGTTGAGACATACTCAGTCAATTGATAGAATGGCCTCAGCTTCATGGTAATTTTAGATTCCTACACATACATCTCGTGGCAGACCATATATTTATTTATTGAAAAGATATATACCCTTTTTTAAAAAGTAAAATATATGAATAAAGTTAAAGCAGATGAGGTCTTTTAGTCAGGAAATTAATTTTCTTTTGTTCTATCAAAACCACACATGCAAACTTGACAGAAATTTCTTATGAATTACTAATGGGGGTTTAATCCTGACAAGGCTTTATTTGTTCAAGTGTCAAATCCTGGGTCTGGTTGCTCAAAAAGCCAATTATCAGAAAATATCCTCTGTTGCTGCTGTCATTAAGAGACAGACACTGATGACAGTTTAACTTGGTTTCAGAGCGGCTCTCAGGCCACAGCTGCTTGCCAGGCCGTCCAAGTACCACCAGAAAATGCACAGTTGCATATTGACCCTGCAGTAATTGAGGTTATAAAAAGGCTCTTGTTCTCAGAACTCTTGAATGAACGCCTCTCCCAGTGGGACCCTGCAGGACCCTTGAAGAGAGCTGACCCACTGAACTACTGAACTGCCCAGAACCTCAACTTTGGGCTGTGCGGAGGTCAGGTCAAGAAGCAAATGTTAAAGATGGGACGTGAGGAATGCCAGCTAGTCACACCTTGAGCTGAAGTCATTGGTTCTTTGCATTGTCCTGCTGGCTGCTCTTCCTCATACGTTCTGCACGAAGTGAAGCAGGGGAACTGAAATCTGTTAGCACTTTTCCCTGGGTATCATGTGGAAACCTTCTCCTGATTTTTGTTCCCCCCATTATTAAAAGCAAGGGAGTGGTTGCTCGTACAGATTTCATTGGTGAAGCAAACTGAACCATCTGCTGAAATCTCTAGCAGTCTGCTGGCTGAGCCTGGCACAAGATTCCACGGCTAAACTCTTCCTCTCTCACCAGTAATCGCCATTACAGTCAAGTGAGAATTAACATGAAAGTGGTGCAGGAAAATAAGGATAATTAGTTCAATCAAATGAATTTCACGACAGCATTTTTTAGAAAAGCGTCTCCCATCAATTAGTTATGCTATTACCCATGATTGATACTATAAAATTGTTTTAAAGTTAATAACAACAATTACCATGAATGAAAATTATTAATAGCTCAGTGTATTTTAAAGGTCAAGGTCAAATAAATATGCTTGGCTTTAAAAATGAGATAAAAAGTATATAGCTTTAGTATAGATAGTAGTATTTTATCTTATAACAAAATGAAGATTAAACATTTTGCAGTCCTTGTCTGGTTAGGTAATTGTATTACATTTTAAATACAAATGTTAATATGTATGTCCATGATAAAAAGGAAGGAGGACAGGCATGGTGGCTCATGCCTGTAATCCCAGCACATTGGGAGGCCATGGGGGGCAAATCACGAGGTCAGGAGTTCTAGACCAGCCTGGCCAATATGGTGAAACCCTATCTCTACTAAAAATACAAAAATTAGCCGGGCATGGGGGCGGGTACCTGTAGTCCCAGCTACTCAGGAGGCTGAGACAGAAGAATTGCTTGAACCTGGAGGGCGGAGGTTGCAGTGAGCCGAGATCGCACTACTGCACTGCAGCCTAGGTGACAGAGCAAGACTCTGTCTCAAAAAAAAAAAAAAAGAAACATTTCCTTCATTCATTTAACTAATATTTATGGTGCTTCTACTATATTCTATATTTTAAGCAGCATACTAAGAGCCATAGACACAATAATTAGAGAAGACCAGAAATAGTCAATGCCATTACAGGGCTTAGAGTCAGGTAGAACACTTTTTCCAGTGGAAATTTAATATAGTGAATTATAAAGGATCATATTATAGTTTTTAAGGTCTGAGAAGCTGATACCTACCAATAATAAATAATTTTGTTACAAGAGAAGTAAGGATAAAAAACTGTTTACCAATTCAGCTTGGAAGTGTTTTTTAGACCCTTTGATCAATAGCCAAATCAGCAAAGTCATACTTTTTGCATTTTAAAATTTTTCTTTAAATTTACTTTTTTATTTAGAATGTTTATCACAAGTAGAATCCCATTAAAATTTTATTGTTTTTAAATCATTTTTAATGTAGATTGGAATTTGATTTGTGCAATCTAACAGGTGGACTTTAATAGAGTGGAAGTTATAGCCGCTATGTTTATTTCTAGCTTCTCATCTCTCTTGGTGCTATCTTAGAGGTCACAGAGCAAATGCCTTAACTTAATAACTTTGATAATATTTTCATGTGCTGACTAGAGAAGCTTAATACAATCTAGTTATATATATATGACTTTGGATAAGAACTGAGAGAATTTCATGTGAGTCTAAGTTAAAGCCAGGCTGAAAATATGACTTATGCCCTGGCATAGTGGCTCATGCCTATAATCCCGGTACATTGGGAGACAAAGGTGGGAGGATCTTTTGAGTCCAGGAACTTGAGACCAGCCTGGGCAACATGAGGAGACCCTGACTCTACAAAAATTAAAAAAAATAAAAATAGCAGGGCATGGTGGCACATGCCTGTGGTCTCAGAAACTTGGGAGACTGAGGCAAGAGGATTGCTTGGGCTCAGGAGGTAGAGGCTGCAGTAAGCCATGATCACACCACTGCATGCACACCAACCTGGGTGACAGAGCAAGACCATGTCTCACAAAAAAAAAAAAAAAAAAGAAAATGAAATTATTGCCTAAAATTTTTAATGCATTTATATTTAATATATTAAAATAATTGGTGCATCTAACAATTAAGAAGCAGTTAGTATGAAACAATATTAGGCTAAGGGCCAGGTTAGCTGAGTTAATTGCAAAATTGTGGGGAATCACATTTTCCTGTGATACGTTTTCCCTCTATGTGAATTTTTCATTACAATGCAAATTAAAATCCCAGATAATGCTAATATTTTGGAATTAAATATATCTGTGTGTGCATATCATGGTATATACATATAGAGCATGGTAGACAGGAAAGTAGGCAGGTAGAAAAGTAATACAGATTTTGTAGAAATATTGGCCACAAAAAATGTAGTATAATGCAGGGGTCCCCAACCCCCAGGCTATAGGCTGGTAGCAGCCTGTGGCCTGTTGGGAACTGGGCCACACGGCAGAAGTTGAGCAGCAGGCGAGCAAGCATTACCACCTGAGCCCCACCTCCTGTCAGACCAAGGGGCATTAGATTCCCATAGGAGGGTGAACCCTACTGTGAAATGCACATAGGAGGGATCTAGGGTGCGTACTCCTTACAAGACTCTAATGCCTGATGATCTGAAGTGGAACAGTTTCATCCTGAAACCATCCCTTCTCTCAATTTGTAGTGGAAAAACTGTCTTCCATGAAACTGGTCCCTGGTGCCAGAAAGGTTGGGGACCACTGGGATAATGTAAACTATCTGTCTTGTGACTTTAAAATAACATCATATATGGTAAATTTAAGCAATCCTTAAAAAACACAGACTTGTTTTTCTAAGTTAATCCAAATTATTTACTTTATAATGTAATGAGAAAATTAAATATTGTACAGAAACTGCAATGAGATTCCAAATATTTAAAGTCTAAATCAGCATTGTTTCATTTACACTTTCTCTAGTTCTTGCTTTGTGAAGGCTAATTGTAATCTAGTTGATACATGAAAAATTGGCTGTTATTTATGTATTCTAAAATATTTTCTGCACATTGTTATTTAATCACAATTAATATTAAGAACAAATAGCTTAATACAGGTGACTTTATTTTCAATATTAGATCTATAAAAGATATTGGAAGATGATTTGCTTTTTGAGAAAAAGATGAATGTTTACTCTTAGGAAAAAGATATATTGGAAAATTATGCTAGAGTTCTCCTTACCCTTTTAATCTCCTGGGATCATTATGATTTCTTACATAACTGCCCCCCTCCCCACTTTGTAGGCAGTGATAACCAGGGATATTGTCTTACTTAAGGATAGGTAGCATTAATGTCATAAATTCTATATAGAGGTTCTTCAATACTTCAGAACTTAAACTCCTAGGAATTTTGTGCTTTGCACAATGCTACAGATTGAGATAGAGGAGTTGAAAATGGTAACTTGATGTTTATGTAGAATTGTTACTTTTACCCTTTCAATATTCATTCGTATAATCATAAATCAGTTGTAGTTGTTTCTTCCATGAAATAAGAAGCAATGTGTAAGAATTGAATAGAAAATTTAAAGTTTATTAACATAGAAAAGTTGGTTGAATAGCATTTTGAAGATGTCTTTGTTCTCTCTCCATTGAAGTTTGACAAACTGAGCAGGCATTGAAGCCTAGAGAAGGAACCTGGGTTTACAATTGGAAGAAAAATGAGTTTGTGTTTGTGGCTATTCTTTCCTCAAGACTTTTTTATTTGCTGTGTAATTTTAAACTAAAATCTTTATCTTAAAGATCCTTGAGGATTTTTTATCTACAGATTCTTCTTTTATGAGGACTTGTACCCAAGTTGCTTGAGTAGAGTGGAGCACCCAATGTATCTTGTTGGCCCTTTCAATATGCTGAGAGTTTGCTTTTGTTTTTTAATTTCTAAAAAGTTTTCTTAGATTATGATTTTAAATATTAGTTCTGTTTCATAGCTTTGTTCTTATTTCTCAGGGATACTGATTAAAAGAACGGGATTCTTTCTTTGGATGTCTTCTATTTGCATTTCTTTCTCTCTAAACCTTTTAATTTTTTTTTCTTTATCGTATTCTTATCCTCTAGGTGGTTTGCCCACATTTTTCAATGATCATTTGTAAATTATCTTTTGAATATGTTATCTCCTGAGCACCTTGCAATTTAATAATTTCTGAGATTTTTTTCTTTTTGTCTGTTTCTGAGTTCAATAAACTTTTTTCATTTCTTCCTTTTTTTGTCAGTCCTGCTTTCTTTTAATATTGCATGTCTAATTCAAGGTAGTTTTTATATTCCTAAATGCTTGGCTGAGTGTATTTAATGTAGTTTGCATTGTAGCCTTACAGTTTTCTGCTGCTTCATAAGTGTTTATTTTGTTGATATAATTTTCTGATTTGTTATAATAAAACCGTATAGATTCACTGATGTATTTTTCTGTTCGTATTTGCATTATTGGTATGGTTCATAAAATTTGTCATTCAATACACTCTTGTCAGTGTAGCAAAATTCTGATTCTTAGGTTTTTTGAGGGGAGGGTGGGTAGATAAGGGTATAAAATTTCCAGTTTTTGGTTCTCTTTTGTTTCTCAGGGCCACACAGTTCTACTTTTTGCGTCTTTTACCTTTAATCTTTTGTGAAAGGGTAGCTCATGCTTCTTTTTTGTTGTTGTTTTTTCTCCCCTAAGATATGGATTATGAAGATGACCACTTTAAATGGCCTTGTCTTAATTCCACTACTTGTAAACTGTTGTATGATCTCTCAGAACACGCTTCTAGGATTTTCATAGTGGTGTTGGTTTATGCTTTTGGATCTATTTTACATGCATTGCTGGCCTCCTCTTCTTTCTTCCCCACCATTTTTCTAGGCCTATGCGTGCTTGCACAGTGGACCAGGGCAGGAGAGACTGCTCACCTGTCCTCAAGTTCCATTGAGGGGCTAGATTTGTGGTTTTATTTTTTTTTCTTATTTTTTATTTGCGATTTGGGGTGGGGGTTGGGGGGCCAACTGCCATTTTCTTCATGTATATCTATCTAGTCATAATTTTTAAAATTTTTAGGTTTTCTTTATTTTTACTTACACGTAAAATATTTATATTTGCTAAATGAAAATTATAATTACCTCTAATTCAACCATTCAGACAAATGAAATAATATGGAAGAAAATCAGTTCAAACTTTCTATATAACAGAAAAGAAAAAAACAAGACTTACTGTGCACTCACTCTTTATGACAGACTTTTAACATTTAATATATTTCGAAGCATTTCTTCTTAAACATAAATAAAATAATTTCTATAGCAACGTATTAGTAATTTTTTTTTTTTTTTTTTTTTTTTTTTTGAGATGGAGTCTTGCTCTGTTGCTTAGGCTGGAGGGCAGTGGCGCCATCTTGGCTCACTGCAACTTCTGCCTCATGGGTTTGAGTGAGTCTCCTGCTCAGCCTCCTGAGTAGCTGAGACTACAGTTGCACGCCACCATACCCGGCTAATTTTTGTATTTTTAGTAGAGACAGGGTTTCGCTATGTTGGCCAGGCTGGTCTAGAACTGCTGACTTCAGGTGATCTGCCCACCTAGACCTCCCAAAGTGCTGGGATTAGAGGGGTGAGCCACTGTGCAGGGCCCATATTAGTAAGTTCTAATTTTTAAATTAATTTCTATTTCTGGTTGTTTTTGTTTTTCCTTCTCATAAACAACACTATATAAAGAACAACCTAATGACAAATCATAAGATTCATCATTACTTGTTAATAGTACTTATTACACACTACAAGTTGTCTTCTGACAGGTTGATATAATTTATGCTTCAATAAGTGTTAGGGAAAAATGACCATTTATTTTTCTGAAATTCTGTTGGCACTAATTATTATATATTTTTAATTTTATAGATTTGATAGACACATATTTTGTGTATTGTGTAATTGTATTTCTTGGATAATTGGCTGTGACCATTGGATTCATATAGTTATCTGGGTCTTGTGGTGTGTGTATATGTGTGTGTGTGCATGCGTGTGTGACAGATGTTCTTATGATTCAATTTCCATTGATATACTTTTCTTGATGTTTTGAAATGTTTACATATTGATAATTTTTTGATATTTCTCATACGTATATTTTCTTCAGTTTGCTTAATACTTTTTAAACCGTTGATCATGATTATTTTTGCCAGATAGTTTTTAAATAGTAAAATTTATCAAATTCAAGTCTTTATTTTATTGGGTTTACATATATACTAAGTTTCTTAAAGCAACACAAGTTATGAACTACCCGAAAAAAAAGCTCTCTTCCCTCAAAATTTTAATAGCAACAAAAGCCGTCTATAAAATGTTGGTTATAATTATGGTTTTAATCAAAATTAAAGAGTGCTGTGATCCAAATATTCTTTGTATTTCTCCAAATAAAGACAAAACAAGAAGAAAAACGATGGAATCATTATCAGTCCTGTGTTCTACAATATCTCTTCATTTTTTTCTGTTTTGTCTGTTTCAAATGCTTCATTAGAAATTTTTTCTAAAATAAAGAAAATAAGCACACACACATATATTACACTATATAATATTATAAAAGTAATGAAAGCTATGTAAAATCAGGTTTAAAATATAAGGCATTATAAAACTAGAAATACTGTTTTAAAAAGCAGTATTTTAAAAAAGGAAAGTTATAGTGTAAGCAGTCTGTCAAAAATTCAAGTAATTTTGTCAATAGAAAACATGTGTCCTGCTATTTTAAGAAACACAGGTATATGAATCATGCCCATGTATTTTATATATATATATAAAATATATATATAAATAAAAAATATATAAAAAATATATATAAATAAAATATATATAAAATATATATATAAATAAAATATATATAATATATATAAATAAAATATATATAAAATATATATATAAATAAAATATATATAAAACATATATAAATAAATATATATATAAAATATATATATATGCCTGTGTGTATCTAATTCACATATGAGATAATCAAAGACAGAAGTTCAGAGACAGAAGAGTGAGATGACACATAAGAGTCAATGGCCACTTCTTAGATCATCTTCAGAAACACTCCAAATATAATTACCTTCATCTTCATTAAACATTAAAAATAATAAACATTGCCTTGTTTTCTTTCTCCTGCATGATATCAGTTTACACTTTACAAGGCATTGCAAGAAATTATGAATGAAAAGATAACACAGTGGCTTTCAACTGCCTCAGTAAACCATGCACACTGCCAACATTTTTGTCACCCATAATTCTCCCATAAACATGGGCCTCTCCTTTCATTATGCAGGCTGTCATGCTTTATTGAACCACATCATTTCACCTAATTAAAATAAGCAGTATGTTGTTTCCTCCCCCAGTCTTTTTTTCTTTAGCTGGACAAATGCCAGTAATTATATTTAGAGTATCCTAAGTGGACACCACATTAAATATTCATTTTGGTGTTCATCTGCACAATCAAACATCTCTCCTGCTGCTCTTTTAAATGTCAATATTCATTTTATTTATAAGATCTAAAAAATGTGCACTTTCAAAAGTAAAAATGTGTAAGGTTCATTGAGTTGTTTGTTATGCCAGCAAAGTAGGTTTGTTAGCTTCCATAAAATTTGTAGGGTGACTTAACAAGGTAAAATCAGGTTTAAAATGTAAGGCATTATAAAATTAGAAATACTGTTTTAAAAAGCATTCTCTTTCTTTGAACCACTGAATCTTAATTTTATTATTAAAAAATGAAAGTCATAGTGGAAGCAATCTCTCATAAATTCAAGTAATTTTGTCAATAGAAAACATGTGTCCTGCTGTTTTAAGAAGCACAGGTATATGAATCATGCCCGTGTAAGCAAGTAGTTGCTAAATTGTTTAATTTTTTTTAAGCTAATAAAAGTTTGTTTTAGGCAGCCAGTCTTATAGGAAAACATTTTATTCTCTCTTTGTTTCTTCCTTATAATAAAAGTGATGGGTCTTTAACCTTATCACTTTCTGTGCTCGAATCATATTGCAACTACTCACCATCATTTTGGAAAGAAATTCTAGTATAATTCAGCTGAGGTGGTAGTGGAAACACAGCTGAAATCCTGCATAACTGCAGCTCATCCTGCAAAGATACTTTCTAAGAAATTTCTACAAAATAAGGGCGAGCTTCCCTTTGTGCTTGAAATCAATGTAATTTTCTATGAGAGAGGAAACGCTCCTCAACAGTATGCTCTTTGAGTTGAAAAAGGCAAAAGACGTATAGCCTAGCACCTACCAGCAATTCTGTCACCCTGACTGTAACTTCAGTTTCATCTGGTTTTGCATAAGGCCATAGCAGTTTCCTGATTCACAGGAAAACTAGCCCCAGGAAGGCACCTATGAGAATTATAGCAGCTGTAGGTTAATTTCCTATTAAAAGAAGGTGGTTGTGTAAACTAGGCTTAAAATTTACCACATCAACACCTTTTTATTCCATTTGTTCGCTTCTATTAACAGTTCTTACCTTGCAACTGAATTTCATTTTCAGACAGATTTAAAATCACACTGAATCCATTTGCACAGATGGATAGGCAGACACAGAAAGCAGGCAGCTTACGAATGACAGAAGGCAAAACTGAGTCACAGCCATTACCCACAGTGAGAGACGGTGGAGCTATGGTGGCCACAAATGGGTCTCCCTTACCTGGGCCACTGCTGCCCTTTCTTTCCTTACCTCTCCATTGGAATGTTGGATTTGGGCACAAGATATTAATTTAGATTTTTTCATATAAGCTCTATGGTGACTGGCACAAAATATTACCTGGTACCTACCACTGTGTGTCATGGGATGTACTCACATCACTGTGTGACCTTTACGACTTGTTTGAGATAAACTGTTAGACTTAATGTGATGTAAAAATCTGACCCTTTTAGTTTTTGTTCTCTCATGTCAATTATTTCCAACTCAATGCTGCTTGGGAGTAGATGATATTTACAAAGCCATCCTATTAATTGATGGTTTACATTCTGCAAGTCTATATATATTTTACTTAATATAACCAAATAGAAGGAGACACGGCATGGCTCAGAAGCGATTTTGGAATGTCTTGGTGAATGAACTGAGTCCATAAAGAAGGTGCCAGATTTTACAACAGAAGATTAATCCACCCTCATTGCCCCTCACCTTTTCATTTTTTTTGCACGAGGTAACATGCATACTGTTTTCACACCATTATGTGAAGCAGATATTAATGGCTGTTTTGAATTATCCCCAAAGTATTGGCTACTCAGACATTTTCTGTTGTGTCTACTTCTGAAACTGCCAATGCCATGATGCTGAGATTAATTATTCCCTGCTTCATCTGTTCCATAAAATAGCAGGAAACATGTTTTGTAAGTGACAAAAATTATTTGAATTTATGACAAGTTGCTTACACTGTAACTCTTATTTTTTCTAATGATGGTAAGAATTTCCGATTGTTCAAGGGGAGATACTGCCTTTTTAAACATGTAATTTTAGTTTTTCTTTGCATTCTATTTTAAACCTGATGTCATATAGTTTTACTTTTATAATTGTTTCACCATACTGATCAGAGCAGGGTTGAGAGAGTGAGAAAATTAGTCAGGTTGTGAAATTTAGCATAATATAAATACAAGATGCCTAGGAATAACACATTAACTGAAAATTTCAAGCAAAAATGTATTTAATACAATTCTGCTTTATCAAGGGTACAATTTTATAATTCAATTCCGATGTTAACTGAAATGGATTTTCCAAGAGAGCAGCAAATAGGCTCATGTAATGATTAGAGTTATTTAAGAACAATTTGTCAGAAGCATCTTTTGGGGGTTAACATCAAAACAGTACCTGGGGATATCCTGTCTTGTACATATGAAACTTAGGCCAAAACTTCCATGCATAGGAAAAGTAGAAATTATTTTCTAGGCAGTCTAATGCTAAGGAAAAGAGGGTTATAGTATTTCATAAATTACTATGGGCTACTTACTATTTTGGTGGGAAAAGCAGAGATCATTTTATCAGTATTTTCTTTATATAAACATAATTAGATTTTGCTGTCTACCTCGAATAACTGAGCTGTGTTGTAGCACCAGGGTCAAATATAAGAAAGGCATGATTTTCTTTTTTGAGAAAGATGCAGGCCCTTGATGGAAGTTATGTAAACAATGACTGGCTTAAAACACAGTGTGTTATTGAAGGAAGGGAAGAAAGTGTACTAGTTTCCTATCGCTACTATGATAACATTATTCCCTTACATTTCTAGAGGTCAAAAGTCTGAAATTGGTCACAACTGGCGAAAATCAAGGTGTTGGCGAGGCTGTGCTGCTTTTGGATGCTATAGGGGAGAATCTGTTTCCTTTCCTTTCCCAGCTGTTAGAGGCTGCTAACGTTCCTTACCTGCTAGCCCCTTTGTTTTCCATTTCAAAGCCAGATATATTACGTTAAATCCTTCTCAAGCTACTGGCTGTCTTGCTTTTCTCCCTCCCCTGCCTCTCTCTCCTGCATTAAAGGATGCTTCGGGTTACGCTGAGCTCACCTGGATAATTCAACATACCCTTCTTATATTAAGGCACCTGATTAGAAACCAATTTCATCTGCACCCTGAATTCCTCTTTGCCACGGAATGCAGTTAATTCCCATTTCCAAGGGATTAGGATTCTCCTGCCTACCACAGTGGGTGAGCTAGGCGGGCCTTTGTAGTGGCACTCTGTCCTTTCCAGGCATCAATGAGGTGCCCAGGAAAGATATTCTCCGGTTCTCAGCCTTGAGCTCAGGAGTTTTACTGGGGAGCATGAGAGAAAACACTCTCTATGGAGGGTGAGGGAAGCAGGATTGGGGTGAAGATGATGTCAAACTTCAGTGTAGTTGGAACCAAGGACTCAGTGAATCATAAGAAGAGCTTTGGACCTGAGAGACCCTTCGGAGTTGGCCCAATGGAGGTAAGGGGCCCAGGGCTCCCCCTACCTAACCCAGTCCTCCCTTCAAGGGCCAGTCTTTGAAGGCAGATTGCCCAGGGATAGGTAAATAGGCATTTTTGTTTTTCTAAGAGTAATCCCTGAACAGAGTCTCTGCTGTGAGTCCATCAATTACGTGCATATATTTTCCTAACCTATTTTAAAGTCCATGGAATATTCTTTCCTATTTACTGTCAGTTTAGCTTTTATATACTACTATAGTTCAATAAATTAGTCTTTCATTTGTAAAGTTTTCCTTAAAGGTTTCTTTTTTTCTGAAATTAACTGCTTTTGTTTTCTCCTCTTACCTATCTCATTAACATTATAACTGTATCTATCCCCTCAAGAATATTGAGCTTCAGGTACTAGAGTTATGGAGTAGGGACAGATGGGATACAGATAAGCACAAATATAAGCAAAAATATATATATAAAACACCATGGAGACAAAGGAAAAGCCTATAGAAAATATAAAGAGTGACGACATTATGCAAGTGTTGGGAAGAAAGAAGTGATTTCTTCCCAGCTCAGCTGGCGTTTCTTGAGGAGTAGGGGCAAAGCTCTTTTGTGTTGCTATCTCCCTTAACAGGTAGCTCTGAGAAATGGTCTCAAGAGGTTACCTCAAATGACACCTGTTGTATTAGTGTTCTATACTTTGTGTAACACAAGGAAAACAGTCTGATGGTTTCTCAAATAATTAAACATAAAATTTCCATATGTCCCAATGACTCCACTCATGGGAATATACCAAGAGAAATGGAGACAGATGCCATAAAGAAGCTGGCATAGGAATGTTTATTGCAGCATTCCTCATTGTGGCCTAAACATGAAAATAACTCCAATGACCTTCAATAGATTAATGAATAAACACTCTTGGTATATACAGACAGCTGAATGTTATTTGGCCATAAAAAGGAATGAAGTTCTGGTAGACGCTACAACATGGATGAACTTTGAAAACATCAGGCTAAGTCAAAGAAGCCAGTCACAAAACACATATGCTGTGATTTCATTGATATGGAAGTTCAAAGAGACAGCAGAGCCTTGGTCTCTTAGGGCTGGAAGAGGGAAGAGGGGTAAAAGGGTGATAGGCAAAGTGTACAGTGTTTCTTCTTGAGATGATAATGATGTTCTGAAACTGACTGTGATGATGACTGTGCAGATCCGTGAATATGCTAAAAGTCATTGAATTCTACACTTAAATGAATAAATTATATTTTAAACAAATTATATAGCAATAAAGTTATTAAAATTTTAAAAATTTAATTCATAACTTATTTATATAGACATATAAAAATTATTGACAGGTTTGAGATCAAAATGGGGGATCTAACCATGAGATATCTCAGAACAACAAGGTAACTATGGATTTCTACCCCACACCTTTTTTGTGCTTCTTTTATTTTCCAAATTTTCTTCAACGTACATATCTTACCTTCTTAATCAGAACAAAGAAATTTTTTTCTCTCATTTTTAAAGCATTTTAGTAATGATGTCTCATGTAAATTGTTAATATTTTGCATAAAATAAAGCTTAGTACTGATTGGAAAGAAAGGACTTGTGCCTTTGGGAGCACATGGTAGAGAAAAATGAAGGTTATGCTGCTGAAGCTGAGTACAGCATATGCTGTATGAGGGGTGTGCATTTCTGGAGAAAAAATACATTATCTAGAGATATAACCTCTGGCAGGTTATGTGTTTTTCCACTGTATCTACAAAAAGCCCCAATCTAGATCTTGTATTCTAGCATTGATTTAATATCATACACATAAATTGCCCATTATGTAAAAGTATAGAGAATTATATGTAGGAAATAAGTACGCTGTTGGATTTGCTTTGTCTCTTCACAGTAAATATGGCTAAATGAAATATAACCACTCTGTGAGTACTTATATTACACATTCTGTGATATTTCAGAAAGCAATTCGAGGACTGTTTAAAAAAAAGTTACTTTTTTTTCCTGATTCTTATAACTGAAACCTGAAAAACAAACATGAATACATTGGGTTGAATTGTATGAAATTGACATTTTTATCTGTTAAAATCAGAAAAATATTTGCAATTTCATATGGTTCATCTATATGTAAATATCATTAATGTGTAATTTCCCGGAAAGAAATATTGTAGTTTTAGATCCTGTCATTTTATTACCATTATTATATGGAACTGTGTTCTTTTAATTATTCACCCATTTTCGTAGACATTTTTCTTCTTTGCCTTTCTTTGATAGTTACTTTTATGTATAAAATATCATAATAATTTTGATATATTCTTTCTGTTGCATGAATTAATCCTACAAAAGCTAATTATTTTTTTAATATGGAAATACCTAAAATTAATTTTAGCTTCTACTACTCTAGCTATGACCTCATTCCAATGTGCAAGGAATGAAAAGATATAATTTTCAATATGACTCTTGGCTATTTTGAAACTGATTTCACTTAAATCAAATTATTGTTGTACATCACCTGCATACTACTACCATAAAGGATACAAAGATAATGAAGACTTATTACCTGTACTTATTAATACAGCAGAGAATTAGACATACAAAACAAAGTTCATAAAGTGCATGTGGACAATACATGTATAAAATACAACCCAGACTGGTGGAATCCTTGAGGACAGGAGTTTGAGACCAGCCTGGCCAACATGGAGAAACCCTATGTCTACAAAAAATACAAAAAAAAATCGCCAGGCCTGGTGGCGTATGCCTATAATCCCAGCTTGGGAGGCTGAGGCATGACAATCTTCTTGATCCTGGGAGGTGGAGGTTGCAGTGAGCCAAGATCACGCCATTGCACTCCAGCTTGGGTGACACAGTGAGACCCTGTTTAAAAAAAAAAATGCAATGCAAAGTAGCATAAAAAAGGTTCTATTAGAATTAAATTAATCTGTCATCAGTCCATTAATGATGTGAATGAAAATAAGCTGAACTTATCTTTGGGCCCCTTACCTGAGTGGGATTCCTGGTAAGAAGGTAAGCAACTACAGCAGCAACTGTTGTAATTCACTATCTTTTCCAATCAGTTTTCCCCTTTACATAATGACCTTTCATTTGGGTGATTTTGCAGTGGCCAGGGACAGTAGTAGGAGTCAGCTAAGAGGAAGTTGGGTCAGATGTACATTTAATTGCAGTTATTTGGATATGGTTATGTTGTTTGCATTTTCTTCTATGTAGTGTTAACTTACTGCTAGTCATTCTTGTGTAGAAATATATTCCACTGTTACACGGCACTCACAGAGGGTAGTGACACACATGTGTGGTAGAGGGATTATATAGTATCCTGTGTTTCCTAAAGCATGGAGCCCCCCAAAAGCACGTATGCTGTAGTGGGATAACTCCTTATCATATAGAGAGGCAGAAGCTAGTCTACGGAAAATTCTTCCCAATTGTATAGCCTCTATATAACAGAAAAGTGGTAGAAATTCTCCAAATTTGACAGTAATTGTGTAATCATTTATGCTTTTAACCATTAAATTTATAAGCTAAAGGAAATTCTAAACTATCAACCATCTGAAACATTTTGACAAATCATGCTGAGGATATTGCTAAATTACATTTCTACTCTCTATATAAAATACAATTATAAAATCATTAGTATTATAGAAATCCAACAGGAAATTCATTAATAAAGTATTATCTAATTTAACATAATTTGTAATTTTTGTTGTTTTGACAGCTTTTTTTTTTTTTTTAAAAAAAAGATATTTATTTCCTCATTTGATGTGATTTAGCTCTGTGTCCCCAACCAAATCTCATCTTGAATTGTACTCTGATAATTCCCTGGTGGGAATTATCACCAGATAACTCCCACCAGATAACTCCTGGTGGGAGATAACTGAGTCATGGAGGCAGTTTCCTCAATACTGTCCTCATGGTAATGAACAAGTCTCATGATATCTGATGTTTTTATCAGGGGTTTCCACTTTTGTGTCTTCCTCATTCCCTCTTTGCCCATTGCCGTCCATGTAAGACAGGACTTGCTCCTCCTTGCCTTCTGCCATGACTGTGAGGCTTTCCTCAGCCATGTGGAACTGTAAATCCAATTAAACCTCTTTCTTTTGTAAATTGCCCAGTCTGGGGTATGTCTCTATCAGCAGTATGAAAACAGACTAATACACCATTTAAATAAATACTTACTATATTAGTCCATTTTCACACTGCTGTAAAGATACTACCTGAGACTGGGTAATTTATAAAGGAAAGACTCAGAGTTCTGCAGGGGTGGGAGGCCTCAGGAAACAAAATCACGTCAGAAGATGAAGGGGAAGCTGGCATCTTCTTCACAGGGCAGCAGAAGAGCGAGAGAAAAGGGGAAATCGCCACTTTTAAACCATCAGATCTCATGAAAATTCCCTCATTATCATGAGAACAGCACGGGGTAAGCTGCCCTCATGATCCAATTACCTCCCACCAGGTCCTTCCCTGGACATGTGGGGATTACAATTTGAGATGAGATTTGGGTGGGGACACAGATCCAAACCATATCACTTACAAACCCAAATTTTTACTTGTACTTTTTAATTGTTTTCTTTTCCAAGACTTCAAAAATTCTAAGAACTTTTACAAACCTAGATCTGCCTGTAGTTTTGAGGAAGTAGGAGAGGAAATTATTTTATGAACTAGTGAAAGAAGGGAGGTCTTCACGAGGAGAAACAAGCAGGACATTCAAATATAGAAAAGGCAGGTAAATGCATCACTTCTTTTGAGGGCAGCTGAGCAAGGGCACACCTGTGGGAAGTCATTGCATAGTCCAAGGAAATAACTAAAGGACAGAAGGAGGCTGTGTCTGGGTCTGCATCCTGGGGTTAGAGCCAAGTGTTGCAGAACACAGAATATCACTGTGACCTTCAGCCCATCAGCCACGCTGAGTCATTAGCGTTCTTTGAGCAGATCAGTGACTTGATATGATCTGTATGTTATTAAGAAAAATCTGGCAGCAGTGTGAAGGATACAAAAAGCAATAGATTGTATCCAGGGAAACCACTGCAAAGCAATTGAAATTGTTCATGTAACAGATGATACGCATCTGACCCCAGATGATGGCCGTAGGGACAGAGTCAGGGAAAGACCACAAGAGCCAATATGAGTTAGCAAGTCTGTAGATAGCTTCAGGGGATCCTGGTAGGCAAAGGCCAAGTGAGAGCTAGGAGGACTTAAATATAATTTCAAGTGTATGAAGTGGGAGAATAAGGCAGAAATTGAGATAAGGATCATAAGAGAAGGTATAAAAAGCTTGAACAAGGTTATACGACAAGTAAGGAGGGTATTGGATTGAGTAGATACCTAAGACATTTAGGGATATCCAGTGTTCAGACTTGTGAACAGAGAGATCAAAAATCTTACCTGGAGTGGAGATAATTTAGAATAAAAAGAATAGGTAGCTGCAGACAGAAATTTTCAAAATTATCACATTTAAAGGATTTGGGAGATTGCAATTTTTTTAGGTGAGCGAATAATTTATATTTACATTTTACATTTGTACTTCTTGCTCTGGCTGGTTCATTAAGTAATGATTTTTAATGTACATTGGACAAAATAATAAGATATTTGTATATTATTTAATTTGGGGTCAGTAACTAAAAATTTATAACATAAAACATATTACCCTAGCCTTTAATTTTAGATCGATAATAACTTTTTTATTGAATACTCATTACATACCAGGCATTATTTTAAGGGCACTATCCATATGGATTTCCTCAATGGTCATAACAATTCATGTCTAAACACTATTATAACTTTTTCCTCTTGCAAGTGTGGAAGCAGTGGCACAAAGAGGTTAAGTACTTTGTCTAGATGCAGCAGGTAAATGAAGAAGCCTAGATTTAAAGCCAGCACTCCGGCTTCAGAATTCATTCTCTCAACCATAGCAACAAATGGCTTCTCAAAACTCAAACTGAGGGAAATGTTTTGATTGATAGATAATAAGCCAAACAATCTACCTTCATACACATCTAGGTCACATACAAAGAGATCTGACACTACTCCCACATAATTCACTCATAATTTTAACATGGCTGTACTACTTCAGAAGATATTCCAATAAATGGTTCATTACAAAACCTTTCCATCAACTCCCCAGTGAAAAGATCAGTAGACAGTGTGGGTCCTAAGATCATTTGAATCTCTTGCCTCCAAAATTGTTGCTTTGCTGTTTCCGTTAGTCCTCAAATGGTTGTATGTTACTCCTCACCCACTCCTAATCAGGCCTGCCTTGAAGCCCCAATTTAAAACTAAACCTCAAATTTATGTAAATTTCAACTTCACCTTCCTGCCCCAGACACTCCATCAAAGCTCTGCTGAGTTGGTCCTCTACCTTCTGGCAGTAAGCAATAAACTTAACCCCGACTTATCAACAGGCTGTTTCAGTAATTTTAGGAAGCTGGCATTCAATAATAGTGTGCATGTTACTATAATTCTAATAAAATGGCAGAAATTCAGAAGTGAGAAGGCACATTCTAAGAAAAAAATCATCCTTTTAAAAAACAAGGTCCTACTGAAATAAAAATTAACAATAGAACGGATGATAAACTGATCTAGCCATTGAATGAGCAAAAGAAATTTCAATAAGCATTTCTCTAAGACCCAGATGTATTTAATGGGCATTAAAGAAAAACATTGCTAGTAACACATTTATCATGAGAATTTTGCCCATCATATTTAGGTGAGAACATTTAGATGGTATTGACTTTGAGCTAAGAGTTTCTCATACTTTGCAAGCATTAGCTCATTTAACCTTCATAGCAACTCTACGGGGTAGGTTCTAGTAGTACTTCCCATTTTACAGAGAGGAACAGAGTTTATAGAGCCTTCCAAAGTCACACAGCTACTAAGGGAAGGAGGCAGGATTAAATCGGTTATTGTACATCTGACATGCAGTTCACTACCTGGCTTTCTTGACAGTCACAAACATCCGTTGATTATTGGTTACAGCCTTAATGAACTATTCGGACTTCCGTAAAGTGCATGAATGCCTTCAAGCCCCAATCTCTTTGACATGCTGCTTCTACCTTTACCTATCTGGAATATAACTATGATCTTTCAAGATGGAACTAAGCATTACCTCACCCAGAAGGCTTTCCTGGCCCTTGGTGTGGAAATGTAAATGGACAATCTTCCCCTTGGGCTGCTGCTGTGCCTGGCCACATTACTAACTGAATTATTCCTCCCCATACCAGCTTTTTGTAGTTCCTATCCTGGGGACATGATAAATAAGAACTGAATAAATAAGTATTTATTCCTCTAGGGGATTCTTTACCCACTAAATCTGGGAACTTATGTATGATAAAGCCATGGGTATTTTCTTCTATGTGGGCAATGCTAATTCACTTTCCCCTTCCTGTAGTTTCAGAGTATGAAGCCGGTGCTTCTTGCATCCCGACTAACTCGTTTCTTCTAGGCTTCTTTATTTGCTTTGGTAATTTGATTCTGATATATTTTTCTGAGCATATGTCTTATTTGTTTTATTGGCTTCACCCCAGGTCTTGAACTCCTCCTGAGGAAGCTGGCCCAATGATCCCCATTATTCCCTTTATTGGCCAGTTTGGACTGATTTTCTTCCCCAAAGGGACTTTGATCTCAATTAGTTTTGTCTCGGAGCAGAAAAAGGAAAGGAACCAACTCCTGACGGGTATTAGCAATGCAAATATCATGGTCATATCAGGCTTTTTATGAGCAGAATAAACAAAATAATGAACTCATTAGGAAGGCCTTATAAAAATCCAAGCTTTAAGAACTTTGACAAGGAAAGATGTAAATATGTAGTGGAATTATTTCCTTTATTCTGCTTAAGTTGTATTAAAGAAAATGTTCTAGTATTTGAAGTAACTTAAATAGATTATGGTGACTAATTTAGCATTCTTTCTGGCATTTATAGTTAAAATATCTTTCAGACATGGAATAATTTTCTATGGCCCACAGGAAAATTCCTGAATACCGTAATTTTAATTCAGAAACTTGTGGCTGGGAAAAGGATTCTGGACTACAGAAGAGGATACATTGGGTCTAAGTTTTACCATGCTACTTGGAAAAGTCACTTTTTTCAATCTGAATGCTCTCGTCACTAAACGTGTGTGTGTGTGTGTGTGTGTTTACAATCTACATCTTAATCATCATAAATATTTTTTAAATGAAATGTATTTTCACTGATAGTTCAATGATTCTGTGGTTTATAATTGTCTTTGATAAAAATCACATACCTGAAATAACATAAGGAATTACGGAAATGCTTACTGCTACCACACCTACAATTCGAGTCAGAATTTGTCTAATTATATAGACCTTTCCATGCAAACTAACTCCTGAATTTAATTCATTGGATCTCTTTCAAATTATATACAATCCTGCTTACTGCACCTGTTATATATCAGCAAATTTGATACTTTATTAAAAAATTACATGAGGTGTCTATTTGCTCAAGAAAGGCATAATAAAAAAACTGAGCGGTGGTAAAGAACTCATTCAGATGTGATTTTTACAATAATAATTGTTTAAAAAGCCTAGCCTTACAGGCATATTTCACAAACAAAAAATATATAAAACAGTCACTTTTGTAGGTAATTGAGGATATTTAAACCCACTGAACACTCAGAGTTGGTGGTGGTTGTTGTTTTAAATCTATGTCACAGCCACACTGCAGGCGTCAATGTCCTTCATAAGGATTCTGGGCCTGAGAGTGAGGAAGCCTGTGAGTTGCAGAAGGCCTAAGCATTACTTTTAAACGTATTAAAATACATTGCCTGTTTTCTGATTTATGTAAGTGAAAATTATAGATTTTTAAATCAGTTCTGCTTCCCACAAATACAGAAATAAAAATATGAAAGTCCGAAGTCTTGAATCTGCCTGCAGTCGCGAAGCAACACATCAATAGAAGCAGTTCAGGAGAAATGGCCAATTCAGAAGGCTCATGATGGAGATAGAGTTGGTATAATATTTTATTTTTTATTATGTAGAGAACATGAAAAAGAATTAAAAACACAAGATTTGGGTTAAAAGTTTAATTTCTACTACTTAGCAGCAGCTTCAACTCAATTTCTAAGCCACAGTTTCATCTTCAGTAATATTATGTTGATGAACCCTAACTCAGATAATTAAGTTAAATAATGGCTGAAGTGTGCCTGAAATAAAGGAGATACTGTATTCCTGTTTAATACATTTTAATATCAAAAATATCATAATGTGGAGAGTGATTGATTGGTTGGTTTAATTTGATATAGCTAAAATCATATTAAGAAATTGGCCAGGTGTGGTAGCTCATGCTTGCAATCACAACAATTTGGAAAGCCAAGGGTGGAGGATTGCTTGAGCTCATGAGTTTCAGACCAGCCTGGGCAACATGGCGAAACCTCAGCTTTACAAAAAATACAACAAAAAATTAGTCAGGCATGGTGACACACGCCTGTTATCCCAGCTATTTGGGAGGCTGAGGGAGTATGGCTTGAGCCTGGGAGGTGAAGGTTACAGTGAGCCGAATAGAATGCAGGTTACACTGCATTCCAGCCTAGGCGATAGAGGCAGCCCTTGTCTCAAAAAAATAAAATTAAATAAATAAATAAATAAATAGGAAGAAATGTTATAACCTTAAAAGCATCATTTTCATTTTCTGTAGGTTGTATTTTGCTTTTGTCATTTTTCCCTCATTCCAACCTAAACCTGACTAGACACTGATATATTTGATTGCATGATTTGGAGTATTTACTGAGAATATGCAAATAAATTAATTAGATAATTTATTTTGTAAATAAGAAAGAATGTTTGCATACATCTACAGTGGAAAGTGTATGCGTTCTCTGGGAATCCAGTAACTTTTATTTAGAAAAATGTACAAATTCTTCCTAGCTATGTGCACTTCCACTTAACTTCATCCTGCTGTGCCCTTTAATTCCCTCATTTGTTAACCTAGACAGTAAACTCCAGCCTTGAAGAGTTTTTGAGATATTTAGATGAGATGGTACGTGTAAAGGGCTGCATAGAAAATGTCAGGCAAGAAATAGATCTTAGTTCCTCTTTTTTCTTCTTTTACTTTAATCCTTATTTCTACAACACTACATCAAACTGAAGTCATAAATCGATATCTTGAAACCAAAACTTTCTTCTCAGCCTTTCATTGACTCGATCTATTTTTGTTATTTTGACATCTACTGACCACTCATTTTAATTTAATAGTTTTTCCTACCTGCCCATATTAAAAGAAATTTAGCATTGCATAAGGGAGAGTTTAGAATTTTCAGGTACATGTAGTTTTCCATACAGTATGTCAGCTGAGCGGTCTTAGACAAGCTACTTAACCTTCCAAAGCCTCAATTTCTTTTCCCAGCAAAATAGGGACAATATTGCCTATCAGGCAAGTTTGTAAAACAAATTGGAACAAATATTCTAGCATGGTGTTTGGCATAGCATATGTGCTTAAATTTTTTAGAAATGAAAAATAACAATGATGATAAAATCCACCATTCACTGATACCTACTTCTGCCTACCCAGCATGCTCAAATTAGTATCTTTTAAAATGATCTGAATAAACCATATTTAATAGAGAATGAGCATCTAATTGACTTATTAGCCAGACTTGGCAAACGCTTTAAATAGCTAACAACAGAAATACAAGGTCTGAAGTTCCTTTGCTTTGTGTTAAACTTCTAATGCTGACTCACTGGAGTATTTCCCAGATTTTTTTTTTTAAATAAAAGGTAATGAATTCTGTTTCTCTGTGAGTTGATAAATGAAGATACTATCAATTTTTGAGGCATACATTTCAATTCATTGATGATTCAAAAATACCTAGAATACGTGTTAGATCCAGAAAATTCACCATAATATGCTCTTTTGATACGTGTAACCCAGTCAGCACAAGACGTGGCATTGTTTTTCCACGGTCCAATTTGGTATTGCTCTCCAGTTCCCTTACTAAGCCAGCAGAGCATGAGCTACCCAGGTGATGCTGAATGAGGTATTGGAACATTTTCCAGAAAATGTCTAGGGAAAACTCCGTTGAGAACATGGGGGTAATTAAAATATCTACAGCCTGGCATCCTAGGTAAAATATTAGTCTTTCTACATGACAGAATGAAGGTACAGGAAGTCAGAAGTAGCTATGGTATAAGGTTGATGAAAGAAAAATGGACCTGGTGAGCATATAAACCTCCAAGGTAGAGTAAAGATTATTTTACTTAATAACTTCTATGCATCTTCATCTTCCATGGTATATTTTTGGTATGGCTTTGAACTAAAGTATTACAGATAATTTATTGAAATGATACTCATTTAGGAAGACTTTATGTGTTTGGGGAGGAAAAGGAAAGACTTCTTGATTTTTTTAAAATCAATTTTAGGCGTGGGTTTAAAACTGAAGAATTGAAGCAGCAGATGTTTCTGCCTTGTGAGGAAATTCTCCACCTGCAGAATCATTCCTTGCATGTACCTCCTGGTACTGTGATTCAACAACTTTGAGATGGGTATTTAAAAAATAAGCACTTGTAGAATAATTTAGAAAAATAATTCCTTACTAAACATCTGTTTCCATCAAATAGAACTGTTTCCACCAAATATATATGTGTGTATAGTGTATTTGTATGTACGCATGTGTATAAATGTGTATATATGTGTGTGTGTGTGTACATTTGTGTGTGCGTGCATAGAGAGAGCATCTGAAAGTTTTCTAGGTGTGCAGTCCTTTGAATGTCAACTGAAATATAATATATTTCTAAAAGCATAAGGGAAAAGAAAAAACTCCCAAATGGAATATTCCATTTAGAGCTTACTCAAGTTGGGAGCTGGGCTTCTAAGCTGGGTATTGCAGCATTTCCGAAAGGAGGCATTGTGCTGCCAAACAGGGAACAGGCTGCCTGCTGATGCCCGTGCAGTTCCTACACCCACGGCTGCTGTAATGCGGCACAGCCAGGCGTCACGCCTCAGCAGATGCTCTAACAACAATACATCGATGAATAATCTGTGGAGGGTTGTCATGCACGTCACCGGGGATAATAAGAGCGTTCCCATCCTAGAGCTTGCTTGTGGATAGTAGACTGGGAAGGAAAGGAGCACGGCACAGGGAACAGCTTTTTTTCCAGCTCAGCCTGTGTAGCCATAGTCCAAAGCAGCCAGGGACATGTAGAGAACAGAGCCACACGCCACACCAAGATAATTTTCAGCATCACTCTTTTTTTTTTTTTTTTTTTTTTTTTTTTGAGACTGAGTCTTGCTGTGTCACCCAGGCTGGAGTGCAGTGGCGCGTTCTCGGCTCACTGCAAGCTCTGCCTCCCGGGTTCACGCCATTCTCCTGCCTCAGCCTCCCGAGTAGCTGGGACTACAGGCACCTGCCAGCATGCCCTGCTAATTTTTTGTATTTTTAGTAGAGGCGTGGTTTAGCCGTGTTAGCCAGGATGGTCTCGATCCCCTGACCTCGCGATCCCCCCGCCTCGGCCTCCCAAAGTCCTGGGATTACAGGCGTGAGCCACTGCGCCCAGCCTTCGGCATCACTCTTGAAACGCTTCTACACTGTGCTGAATAAGTGCTGTGGCTTTGACAGGTTGAACTACAGCCTGGGGAGCACAGTATTTAGAATATTTGAAGACCTGATTTTCTCACAGTACTCTGACACTTAGATATCCTTTCAATAGAAAATCAAGTTGTAAGATTTGAAGATTAAGCAAATGAAGAGACATCTCTTAATAAGTTCAGATGTTCATGCCTAATTGAGGTTTGCGAAAAGGCACCTAAAGGTTTATCAATTTTCAGGAAAAGCTTCCTAAAATAAGACCCTCTGAAATGATTTCTTGTTTTGTTGTAAGAAATACTTTAAAATATATGTAAGACACACTTTTCAGAAGCACATTCAGATTTGTATGTTATTTTATATAGTCATGTGCGTATGTGTGTATAATGATTTCCCTCTAGTATTAAATAAAAAGAATACAATTCAAAACTTAAAAATCAAAATAAGAAAAAGGAAAGCTATTTCTTTAACTAACTTTACATACTTTCCAAAAGAATGTATTATTTAAGATAATTAGTATTTTAATACTAAAGAGGATCTTAGAAGATGGCAATTGCCTGTTTGGCTAAGATGCGTCTCAACACTACACTCATCAATGTTGATTAAGTAAAAACCTCAGATTTATTTGCAAGTATAAAATGCCTAAGATGTTTTCCTAACTCTGCATATCATGCTGATAACATATAACAATTGGCTTGCTGGCAAATCTAACAAATCTAAATCTATAAGATGATAGAGTAATAAAACATTTATTGGCTTTTACCTGGGTACTACTAAAATAATATATGAGTGAGGTGCAAATCGGCTTTGTAATACTTATTACGTAATAATCAATACAGATCTTTCCACTTAATACATGCTTATACTAAGCAATGTTGTTCATTCCATTAATGTGGGCAACATTTGACTTCATAAAGCACTGAGACAGTAAGACCAGGCGGAAAAAGGTTATTTTCCCTCCTTCTTTAATCCTATAATTTGATGATTCATTGTATACATTTTCTGCAGAGCTTTTTATTATGCATGGAGATCTACCATTACTTTTTTTTTTTTTTTTTTTTTTTTTTTTTTTGAGACGGAGTCTTGCTTTGTCGCCCAGGCTGGAGTGCAGTGGCGTGATCTTGGCTCACTGCAACCTCCACCTCCTGAGTTCAAGCGATTATCCTGCCTCAGCCTCCCAAGTAGCTGGGATTACAAGTGCACCACCATACCCAGCTATTTTTTGTATTTTTAGTAGAGACGAGTTTTCACCATGTTAGCCAGGATGTTCTCGATTTCTTGACCTTGTGATCCACCTGCCTGGGCCTCCCAATGTGCTGGGATTACAGGCGTGAGCCACTGCACCGGGCCTACCATTACATTCTTTGGTGGGGTGGAAGAGGAAGCTTCTGTAAATGTTTCATTTCTAATGCAAGGCCCTGAATTCGCCCTCTCATTAACAAGTGGTTAGGAATGTGCACACGCAATATGAAGATTGCTTTAAGAAACGGTTGCTTCTCTGAACCTCTTCCAAATTCAAACGTCTCAATGGAGCCACAGTGTTTCACGCGTGGTGTTTTGAAATGTCTCTGTTGGAATGTCTACCTGCACAGCTATGCATCCTGTGTATCTCTGTCGCAACACCTGGTGGTTTCTGTGCGGAGCCGTTGGCGTCTGTGGGCTGGATTAGAGGCAGGGCACCCTTCCCTAATGACCTTATGGAGTGATCCATGCTGATTTATCGGAGCCCCTTCTCTTATCTTATTTTCCCTCAGCAAGAATAATTTTACGCTAGAATAACTTCATGCAATTAAGGTATTAAGGTTCATTCTTCATCGGGAGGAAGTTTAAAGATGGAGGCACAGGGGAGTTTGAATGGACTGTTTTCCCAGGATAAAAAAAAAAATTAAAACAATAACTTTCATTATAGGTTGTTCAGCTGCACTTGAAAAACTAGTATTTCTAAACAATACAAATCTCATTAAAATACAAAGAATGAGAGAAAAAATTATATAGATATCAGAAAATGAACCTGCTTCTCAGGGTTTGTGCCATTTGGTGCTGGTCAGTGGCATTTCCATGTGGTATTTCTGAACGTGTCCACTTCCTTTCATCTTATGCAGTGATACTGGCAACAGTCATTCTCCCTCTCCCCCACCACATCTTAGTCTATGGAACCAACTTGGTGGAATTAATGGGCACATAAAAAAGGAACTACACTGCTGTGTGTTCCTACGTCGATTCTAGCGACTCGATTCCCATAGCCCTCCTGGTGGATTACTTCAATATTGTGAATATAAATCAACTTGCCAAAGAATGGAAGTTGCAGATTCGGTTGAGTAGTTTTCACCAGTATATATTGGCAAAATTTATGATATTTGGAACTCCATTTATCATTTTCATTGCCTTCTGGCAATCATAAGAGGAGATAAAAAGGTAGGGGGGAGAAAAAAGAAAACTTGTTTCCTTAAATAATTGAGTTATTTTCCTGGTAAGTGTTTGGAAATATTTTAAATAATATGCATGTGATGTTATCTCCTGTGAACACAGAAACATTTTAAATATTTTTATTTTCTTTATAATATACACCATAAATTATATTGTGTACAGAAAGAACCAACTCTTGGAACATCTCATTTAAGAATTGAATGATAATGGAATTGCACCTTGTTTTTTATCGGCTCATTTCTTATTGCTCAAAAGATTAAATGTTTAAAGAAATAGAATCAGACTTGTGGAATAGTTGCTCTTATTGCTTCTCTTTTAACAAAAGCGGGTTCGGAAACAGGCAAAAGAAGGGGGGAGACTTTAATGAAGAAAATCTGTGCTGAGAAAAGACCAGAGAGCCAATAAAAAGCCTTACTTAATTGACAAGCAGCTGCTTTAGCTTTGAAAGCATTTATTCAAAGTTTTTTTTTTTTTTTTTTTTTTTTTGGCTCACAGTATAAGTTGTAGGAGAGATCTGCAGACGCTTATATTTTCTGTGGTAAATCAAGGTACAGAGACATTAACCATGAAAATGATTTGATTTTACATCATTCATTTCATGAAAGAAAGGTGGGAAATAATACTCTGTTGTTTAAGAGATTGAAACAAACAAAAAACCAGAATCTGCAGTTTTGCTTAAACTGAAAACGAATTTCTGGAATTGACCTTATAATTAACTTCCTTTAGTGAATGGGGAGCTATGCCATGCTCTCATGTTAGATATTTTTCTTCTCCTTTCCAGAAAAGCCTCAATGCTCTTAGAATTTAAATAAAGAGAAGTAATGGCATCATTAAATTCTGGTAAAGACTATTGCTGTAACATGAGATTAAAAGACTGAATTATTATAAAAAATGATATATTTCCATGCATCCACAAAATTCTAATTCTGTTTGTGTAAAGTATTTGGGGTTCTAAGATGTGGAAACTTTGCAATTTTAGTCACATATACATCCTAAAGATCCATATTCTTCCATTTTTTTTCAGAAGCTTGCTGATCAAAACAAAATGAAGTTACAATATTACAGAAGTGAGCTGTTTAGTTCTTTGTTAAGTGATGTTAAAATTTACCAGTTAGCATTTACAAATTATTTCATAATATTAATGGTTTGACAGTGCAAAAATGATAGATGATAGCTTTCAACTCTTAAAGCTGTCAGGTAATAAATACAAGAGTAAGTGTTCTTCTAAATTGTACATATCTATGCATATATATTTATATAAATATAGATAATATATTAACATACTTTGATAATTTAGAAAAAAAACCTCAACTTTAAGTTACTTTACAGTGACAGTAAATGCTACAGATAATTATTTGACAAATTAGTTAAGTATAAATAACCATTGATATGTGCCTGGATAGAAATTAAAATGTAGTCATGAAATTATAAGACAAAATTTAAAAAAAGCTAAGAAGAAGGAGATAACATTTTAAATACCTAGAGACTGACTTCTAGATTAAAGTAGGAAGTACTTGCTTGATCATAAATCCAAGGCCTATAGTATTTGGTTTAATGCTGACTCTCCCTGCAGTAATCTCTATGGAAATTAAGGGGAGGTTTTCTGAATGAAATAATTTAATCTATTTAAGAAAGGGGGTACAATAATTATTCAGTTCTTTAATGAAATGCCATAGTCTTTTGTCCTTTCAAATTGGCCGTTGGCATCATTGTGTCAAGTAATTGCCCCTAAACTGCACTCAATAATGTCCCCTCCTCTTCTTTAGTAAGTTAAGTAAATGACATGTGCCATCTGTTTACCTAAAGGAATAAGAGCTGTGTGTTTATTTAATTGGATGTAGCATGTTTTGTGGCTAAAATTATGGCATTTCAGGTAGACTTATTTTTTCTGGTCCTGAGAAATATGCAGAAAGTGAAAGAAAAAATTCCTTGTAAGAAAGAATTGTGTTTCGATAGGAGGAGTGTCCTGACTTGTCAGTCTCTGAATATCCTTGATCAAGTCGTTGCTTCCATTGAACTATATCGCTCTACTTGATGCTTAGGTGTGTGCATTTGAGTGTGTGTGTGTGTGTTCATGGGCATGACAGAGACAAAATGCAACAACAACAGGGTAAGGCAGGAACATGGCACTCATCAGAGAAAGAACAAAAAACAGAAAGGGAAGAGGGAGATAATGTGAGGCAGCAGACATGGGCACAAATTGACAGAGAGAGAAACAGAAAAAGAGGGGCAGACAGAAACGTGTTTGTGCCTGCTCACACACACACAGATGAGGATTAAGTTTTAGGTTAAAATTATACATATATAATGATATGCCCAAAGTATGATTTCATAACACTGTAATAAAATATGTCATGAAATAGGTAGAAATGATCATTCATTAAGCCTAGGGATGTTCCATGAAATGCATGAGTTCCATAAAATGGATGAGTTTATGAAGAACTGAAGCACTATATAATCTCATCATAGAAGTTTGGAGCCAAGTGAGTAGACTGGCTACTCACTGGAATCATCGAGATTCTAACTGGAGATCTGGTC
This sequence comes from Gorilla gorilla gorilla, assembly GCF_029281585.2. Classification (NCBI taxonomy): domain Eukaryota; kingdom Metazoa; phylum Chordata; class Mammalia; order Primates; family Hominidae; genus Gorilla; species Gorilla gorilla. Next base: position 119,376,612 of record NC_073238.2, read on the forward strand.
CGTGCTTCTTCTCTTGAGAGTCACACCCATAAAAGGCATGCAAACCTCCCTTTCTACACTAGACTGCACTACTGAGGACTCCAGAATTCCCTGATAAAAAAGCACAAGCCCACATCCAGCACCTACACAGCCCTGTGCTATGTCCATCCTCGCCAGGGCACAGACCACGTTCTCTCCGGTGTGCTGCACGCCCCAGGTGCCAAGGGCTGCTCAGAGAGCAGGTGGTGGGGTGGGAGGTGTGCATGCACACTGGTGGGCTGCAGAGTCTACAAAGCTGTGTCACAGGGCAGGATAGAGCTGACAGTGAGGTGAGAAAACAGGGGGCAGATCTCTGGATGGGGAGGTGGAGTCTGACTCACTTGATAATGCCATGTTCCTAGGATAAACTCCCAGGAATTCTCAGATTCAAAATTTGAACCTGGCCTTTCAGTGTTAATGATAATTTAATTTGCCAAGATAGGATGGTAGAACATCTCTCCTTGAGAGTTGAAAACATAATAGAGAACTTTCAAATGTTTCATTAGTGCCTGTGGGGCTTTCATTGGTTCTTCTGCACTAGCTGTCAAATGTCAGTGGTAGACCTGATCTAGGGGACTTCATAAAGCACAAGGCCAAGCATCATTTGGCTTAGGCAGTCACTAATCTTTCAGGGCTTGGAGTGATATTACTAGGCAGGCTGGTTAAAGAAAGACTGGTTTATAATGATGCCAAAGCCACTCCTTGCAACCACCCACTCACTGATGAGGGGGAAAATATCATAAAACATATCCAATTTAGTCCCCTTATATTTCAGCCCAGATAACAGATTTATAAATATACATTTCTTTAAGAACAGCTCACTGACCAAACTAAAGTAAGTACTTCTTCCCCTGCTGTAAATATGAATGTATTAAAAAATGGAAAATAGCATTAATATTGAACACAGCTTTCTTAATTTAATTTCACAATAGAAGTCTGTACTTTAAAAACAAAAGACACCCACACTGAATCAGCTCTTTCATTGTTCCGTAAAAGCCACCGCTCAATTTGAAAAAAAAAAAAAAATTGTTCACACTATTTCTAAGCAAGTGAGAATTCCAAGGAGGAAAAAGGATCATTATCTCGATGCCTAATTAATTTTCAAAAATATTGTTATGCAGACAACTGTTCAAATGTAATGCTATTCTCATCCTCAAATTGGCAAAGTTCATGGCAATTGAAAAATTAGCAATTGCAATAAAGTGAAAAAAAATCAAAGGTAAAATGTTCAGCTTAAGGAGGAATATCTTGAACACAATCTGGATCAGTTGCCATATAAATGAAAGAAAAGATATTACTCTTTAGCACTTTCAAAGCACTGGTATTGAAAAACGAATATTTTTAGTAACCAACTTATCAGTTGCAGGCTTATTATGTTTCTCGAAATCCTGTCTTTCTTAATTGAGATATTTGCATTTGGAAGTCCCTTTGAATCATCTTATGTTCAGTGATCATTTGCGAAGAAGATAATAAAGCTATTTGGAATGTATTCAGTCATCCTAATTAGGAGAAGCCAAGACCCTCTCTCAGAAAAATTATGAGGCCCAGGTGTTGTTCTCTAACTGCTTTTCTTGCTGTGGCCTGTGGGAAATAAATTTGATGATCTAATCAGACTTTTTCCTTTCAAATATCAATAAAAAGTCAAAATAATTATTTTTTTTTTCCTGAGTAAAGCTCTCAAAGTTAATATCCATGCTACCCTTCCCATATGCACCGGCGCGATGAAAGATTTCTGTGCCCCATCTTCCTAAAGATGCTGTAAGCTGAGATGGGTTTCACAGCGGTGCCCCATCCTTGGCTTATGACTTTAATCAGATCATCCCCAATGTGTGAACAGATCCTGATTTTATAGAGAGTGTGCCACCGGGGCAGCTTCGGGTCCAGTGCATGAGGATCCATTGCTTTCATTTTAGAAACCAAATTTTAGTCAAGTACGAGTCTTGAATTTCCTATCATTTAATTAATATTTTACTGCCTTATTTCATATACAAATTCTGGGTTTTAAACCATTATTTACTAATCCTATGGACAAGCATAAATCCCTGCCCTTATGCTTAAACTTGGTGTTGAATTCATTACTTACATTACATGCCTTAACAATGTTTTGTTCACTGGCCGCTAATTAGGCAGACTGAATGTATTATCCATTACAATTGTCTGCAGAGACTTTGACTTTAGGTCTTCCTTGTTCATTTACTCAATTTGTTTTATTTCATTATTCCTCTGACTCTCCCTCCCTCTCTCCTCCCTCCCTCACCCTCTTCCCTTCTTCTCTCCCTCATGCTCTCCTTCCTCCCTCCCTCCTTCCTTTCTTCTTTCCTTCCCTCTTTCCCTTTCTTCTTTCCTTCCTTCCTTCCCTCCTTCCTTCCTTCCCTCCTTCCTTCCTTCCCTTCTTCCTCGCTTCCTCTCTACTCCCTTTCCCTCCTTCTCTCCCTCCCTGTTTCCCTTTCTCCCTCTGTCTCTCCCTTCCTTTTCTTCCTCCCTCCTTCCTGTCAGTCTTTTTTATTCTTTCTACTTTCCTGATAATTTACTTCCTGTCTCATGACACTAAAATTTAAAATCCTAGAAAAGGAAATATTTTTTCACTATTTCACAAGTGTATCTTCAGCACATATAACAGCACCTAGTATAGAATAATAATGTTTAAATGTTATTTTAATAAATAATTGAGGAAAAGCTTATAATCTTCCTAGGTCTAATGACATGACTAAAATTAAGTCATAAAGATTAATGCTAGATATGTTAATACATATAATAATCACAAAATTCTTACATGATTTTACCAGGTAACTCTATTTTGAGTAAACAATTCAAAAAATAAGTGCACGACATCATAAAAATTTATAAGCCTAAAGAAATGAAATTTTCCAAATATTATAGTGTTAACATTTTTAGAAACAATCTATGAATATGAAATAGAAATTATTAAGTACATGAAGAGATCAACATTAAAGCAAGTACTTTTGCAGCCATTGATAATACATTTAAAAAGCAGTCAAATAGCATAGAGGGGGCTTGCTTCCCTTTTATGTGAATAAAACAAAACAGAATTTTATTTACTGAATGATTACAACTATGTCCTGAAATTTATATGCAGACCAAAGTTAGTAACATTAAGCAAAATGTAGGTAAGTTTTTTGTGTTGTTTTTAAGAGAGTGTGGAATTTTATATCTTTTTATAGTTTATACTTGTATGTTTGTAAAGTTTTTCAAGTCTGAAATGAAGAGAACAAATATATTTTAACAATTATTGGAATAGAATAGATAGCTGTAGATGAACAGAGAAAGAAATGTTAACTGGTTTTTATAAAAGAAAAGCCTAAACCCAAGAGGAAGTTGCATTCTCTATGTATTGAAGGAAGGTAAAGTTACAATCACCACATTCATTAACATACAACCTGTTTGGCACAATTGAGTAAGTGAAAGGAAAGTCATGCTATAAAACTAAGATTCTCAAAATTTAGAGCAGCATTCTCATAAATGTTTAATTTCTAAATTTTTTTTTCTTTTAGGCATGTTTTCTTCTAAATCACAAATAGAAATTCAGTTTTCCACCTGAAAACTTAGAGGCCTTAACAGATGAAGTTTTCAGTGTTTTCAAAGGAAACACAGTATGTGTAAAGCTAAAAGTTCATTCTAGTTGTTTGTTAATTAATTCGAAGTACTGGATTTTGATTACTATGCTCCATTGTTGTTACTCTTAAGGATATTGGTCTTACTCAAAATTCACAAGCAATGGAAAGAAAGATTGGCTCAGGTGTGGCATGTGTAGGGAAGCGTTACCACACTTCTCTGGGATGGCCTAGAGATTCGTGGGAAAGGCTGCTTCCACTAACATGGAGCTTAGAAAAAAACCTCACCATGATTTGGCACCAAGAGCTGAAAAATCTGTACCCTCCAGAGCAGGCAATGAGCTGTTTATCCATTAACTGCTTGCCAATCAAGTATTGATAAGAAAATAAGATTTCATATTTGCATAGCCACAATGAATTACCACCAGAAATTAATATCCGAGGTTCCTTTAAACCATGAGTTGGTGTTCTCAAAGTTAGCTTTACCCTAGATTGTTGTGATTTTACTATAGTTCTACTTGACTGCAATCTATGGTACATGGAAAAAAGTGGTCAGAGATTAGGTTAGAAAGAAAATTAAAGGCTCATTCATAAAGATCCTTGAGTGCTATTTCAAAATAGTTGGTCTTTATCATGGACAAATGGAGAGAAATTGGTGACTCATACTAAGTGGGAGATGAGAAAGAGGAGATGCTCACATTTCATGAGAACTTCTGTTGTTATAGTGAGAAACATGGAGTGCCCTGATATTTTTTGCATCTGTGGCCCTGCCCAAATGTCATGTCAAAATCCCCAGTGTTGGAGGTGGGACTGGGTAGGAGGTGATAGGATCATAGGCACAGATGTCTCCTTTGATGCTGTTCTTGTAATAGTGAGTTATGAGATCTAGCTGTTTAAAAGTGCGTAGCACCTCCCTCCTCCCTCTTCCTCCTGCTCTGGCCATGTAAGACATGGCTGCTTCCCCTTAGCCTTCCACTATGATTGTAAGTTTTCTGAGGCCTCCCCAGAAGTCAAACAGAAGCCATCCTGCAGAACCGTAAGCGGATGAAAACCTCTTTTCTTTATAAATTACCCAGTCTCAGTTGTTTCTTTATAGCACTGCAAGAATAAACTAAAACCTGTTCACAAAGGGAGGAGCTGTGATGAAGTACACAATTCTAGAGGAAGATATCTTGAGTGCCTCCATATACAATACATTCTAGTCCCAGAATGAAATCTGAGAGAAAAAGCAATCTACTCACAAGTTGTTTGTCACAGGCCCCCACCCTTGTCTTACATATTTCTTTCAAGATTTCTTATTATTTAACTACGTCTGCCTTCTTCTAATGCCATTCTTATTTTGAGAACTTGATATATGTATCATCAGATGGAAGTCATCTGGGAAAATTGATTCTAATTTTCAAGGATTTGATTCTTTTTAGAATTCTTCTCCTTTAAGAAAAGAAAAAGAAATGCTTAAAATATGAAAGATGACTGATTTACATTAAATACTAAGATAGCACCAGAGATTACATAATGGTATGGTTATATATATATATATATGCATACACACACAGATATATATATATATCACAAATATGTACATATATCTATATACATAGATATAAAATCTCTAGAGATCTATACATGCAATGCAGATTAAATCTCAATGATCTATTTTTCAACATCTGAAGATTTTGTTTGCTTGTGAAATTAAAGCTCTCATCCCAGCAGGTAGGAACTGATATGCTGGAACCCTGTAAAACAAACCTCTCTCTCCAGTTAGGCCAGCCTCCCTCTATCTCCCAGACAATCCACACTAATTCATTGTGTCCCATTTCCTATGCCTCTAAGTCTACCTGTTCAAGGACAATCCCTGACTTCTGAGGAATGCTCAGCTGTGCTATTTTATGTTACATGTTTCTGGAATCACATGATCTGGCGTCCCTTCCCTGAAGGACCGAAATCAGCATTTTGAATGAGGTTGAATATGAGAAACTAAGACACAGGAGCTTATTTTTTTTTTTCTCATTGCACTTTTAAAATGTATACAGTGCAAAACGTTCTTCCTAAGTCCCTGGGTAAAAATTCTGACAGCTTATGGCTTTTCTGTATACTATTACTTGGCAAAAGAAAAAATACCTTTGATTACTTCATGAAGCATTCACCAAACTCAAGTTGATTCTTGGATTGCCTGTTGTTATGAAGCAGTGAAGCACTTTTTTAAGTTGAGGCTGTTCTACTGGCCCAATAATTGGCTGTAGCCTGGGAAGGAGCTGGGCTTGGCCTCCTCTCCCTTCCTCATTAATTGAGCACTATTTTTAACTTTATACAATGATATACATTCACAAGAATAAAGTTTTACTTCACAATAGAGCTGTGGAATTCTGGTCTTTAGTTTTCCAGTAGCACCTGATGTTTATAGCTGCCTCTTTTTTAGGTGGGGCACTTGGGGGTCCTGGGGAGACCTCACCTCTATTGCCAGGGCCATTGCACCTGCAGCCCTTGATTGTTAATGCCTGATTCTCTGCCTCACCATCCATGCCATTCTCAGTCTTTAGGGATTCTGTGATGCCCTTGGCAAGTTGAGGGTGGTACCTCTTTTAGACAGCCTGCTTCAACAGGATTAAAGATGACTTCATTCTGGATTCCTCAGTTGGGTGAGGACCATGCATCCCTTCTCCTGTCAACCTCTGCTGGAATAAACCAGTCTCCGGGAGCAGCAACCTTGTATTCACACCCACCGTTGTGTCGGCCAGTGTCACTCCGCTCTGAGATTTAGCAGGCAGAAGTTCAGATGTCCCTGTGATGGTTACCTTTATATGTCAACTTGCCTAGTCTCTAGCACATGTACCCTGTTACTTAATCAAACACCAATCTAGTTGTTTTGTAAATGTGATTAACGTCTAGAATCAGTGGACTTTAAGGGAAGAAGATTATCCTCAATAATGTGGGCCTCATCCAGGCAGATGAAGGCTTTATGAGCAAAGCGGAGGTGCGTTGGAGAAGAAAATACTCTCCCTCAGCACTGCAGCAACTCCTCCTGGGTTTCCAGTCTGCCAGATTTCCGTATAAATTTCAAAATGCCTGACACCCACAATTGTGTGAGCAAATTTCTTACTGATCTTTCAGTGACCATCTATTATTTCCATCTCTCTCTCTCTCTCTCTCTAAATATATATTTATATAAAATCTCCATATCTCTCTCCATATATATATGTGTGTGTGTATATATATGTAAATATATATATATATATTCTTACATGAATGTAAATCCTATAGAAGAACACTGACTGCTAAAACATGCTACATTGTCCCCAATAACTATAGGTGACAGGTTCTAAGCTTTACAAATGATCCAATTGAAGCCTCTCTTACTTGGCTTGCAGTGAAAAGCTTGAAACCCACCCTAAGTAGTTCTGAACACATAATAAATGAATCCTTTCAAAACATTCCCCTGTACTTTCCCTTAGCTTTTTTCTACTTTGCTGGTTCAGCAGAGTTCATGAACAGATTCTTGACTCCTTAGGACAATTTCAATTTGATCATATAACTTCCTCGGTATCACTGAAGTTTCTTGAACAAAGCATGGACTTTCCTGTCCTTAAATATAATATCTTCTTTACATGAATATGTGACAGGGAATTCAGGAAGCATCTATTCAGAAGTTCTTGTATGGCCTACCATACACTTGCTACAGGATTCATGGAGCAGGCTCAGTTTTCAAGGAATTTACAATTCATTTGGAAGACATAAACATTACAGACATTTTATTATCCCTTAAAAGGAGTTAAGAAAAATCAAAAACGTGGTCTAGAATTATTGGTGACCATTGAAAAGATGATACTTTTAAAATAATGGAGAGGAGAGGGAGAGGAAATGTACCTTGAAGAAAGGCGGAAGTTAAATGGATAGGCAAGATAACAGTGAGGTTGGGAGGAAAGAGTAAAGAGAACAGGAAGATGGAGGCTACATTGTGTGGACCAGTGGAAGATAAAGTTGGAGATTACTAGATTATTCTAGATACAGAAAGTAAAACATATCATCAATTTGTATTTGATGTGTTGAGTGATGAGAGTTACAGAAGCAAATGATTGATTGGTGGTGAATTGGGCAGCTGTATAGAAGAGGGGACCCAGGAGGGCTATGGGGGAAGAGTTTGAGGAATGATAAAAATATTTGAAGGAAAACACACTAGCTAGAGTTCTGTTGCAAAGCGCCAGCTATGAGTGCTTACGGAAAGCCTATGTTCAGCTGACAGGTAGCAGGTGCTACAATGCTAGAGTGGAAAGGCACTTGAGTGAATCATGGACTCTTAACTCCTCATGTCATTTTTGTGAAGTTACGATGTGGTCTGTTCATGGGGCAGAATGGCTAGTGTCAGAGCTGGGACTAGACCAGTCATGTGGGTTTCCAGACATGGATTATTTGTTCATGGTTTTAATGGAATTATATCTGTTTAAAATTGATTATTATGAATCCTGACATAAAATGCATTCTCCCAAGATGCCATGCAAAAGTGTTAGTGATGATACACTTATGATATTATGAATCCAACACATACGATAAAGTATGGTGACAAAGGATGGATATCTTTCTTTTCTTTTTTTTTCCCTTTTTCTTTTTTTCTTTGAGACACTCTTATACTGTTGCCCAGGCTGGAGTGCAATGGCACGATCTCGGCTCACTGCAACCTCCGCCTCCTGGGTTCAAGCGATTCTCCTCCCTCAGCCTCCCTAGTATCTGGAATTACCAAAGTGCACCACCACGCCCGGCTAATTTTGTGTTTTTAATAGAGATGGGGTTTCACCATGTTGGCCAGGCTGGTCTCAAATTCCTGACCTCAGATGATCTGCCCACCTCAGCCTCCCAAAGTGTTGGGATTACAGGCATGAGCCACTGCACCCGAGCAATATTTTTATTTTCTTATGCCGAAAGCATTTTGTCCCCAACTCAGTTTTTTTTTCCTTACTCAAGTGTCCACGAATTAACTAAAACAATACATTGCCAATACAAATAGAGAAAGTAAACATAGTACTCAAATATAACTCTGGGTGCTAGTTTTATTTTTTTCCATTTTTTCAGCAGGGCTGTTCCATCCTTTGTGAAATTTTGGCAGTCGAAATACCAAGTTCTGAGAAGGAAGGACGAGTGGGCACTTTGCTTTAAGGAGTGCTTTGGAAATGGGTATCTAATGTTTTTCAGAAGTTATTTACAGGAATAGATTGGATAAAAAAGCAACATACAACATGAAGTGGCAGCAGCGCCAGCTTCCTTTCTCACTCTCAGTGGTGGGGAAGCACTTATGGTAATTGCTAGTCAAGTGGTAAACTCAGTTGGAAGTACGACATTGATTTCTACTCCACCCCACCCTGGGTATTACTTGTTTTGTAACTGTACCAAGTCTTTAATATTCCTTTTGGGCGCAACAAAATTTAAAGCAATAGTGTTTTTCAAAAGATTTTTAACAATAAAAAAAATCATAGGTTCAATGTATAGAGAGGGAGAATATGGATTTAACAAACTCTGTCATTAAATGTGCTTAATATTTTTTGATATTTATGTAAAACTTCTGCCTAGCATGGAGTAACCACATATTATATGTTTGTTGAATGAATACATAAAGGTTTAACATAACGTGCCCAGTAAATAGAGAAGGTCTTTCTTTTTTCCAAGCAAAAGCATGTTCGTACTTGTAAAACTAAATGTATACTTAAGATCCTACCCTTCTTCGCATTCTTTTCATTTTGCTTAATAGTCTCTTTCCATCTTTCTAGCATTCAATAACTATTTAAAAACTGAGTGGAATCTTGTGGCTATATCTTGACACTGAAAATCACTTGAAAAATATAATAGATTGAGAGATAAGATAGAATTTTTGTAAATGTATTATAGAAGGTACATGTTGAGTTCTAATACCAAAGCCAAGGGAATTGTAAGTCGTGGAACTGGAAGCAATTCACCCATCTGGAATTGAACAGAGAATGGAAAGAGTTTGCCAATGGTGCTTCATTCAAATATATGAATATATATCTGAATATAGGATATATAAATATAGAGACAAATACATTATCAGTACTCATTATTTTAGCTCATCTGGGATCAGAGGCTCACAATGTACAACTTCGTCGGAAGGCTTTTCAGTACATGAATTCTCTTCTGTAATTCACTCATATCAGGTACAATGTTGTACCTCCTGTTGTAGAAAGTACATCATCTCTCCCGAGAGCAGAATTTAGAAATAATTACCAATCTACCCTCAAAGACTCTCAATTGGAGATGTTTCTACATTTTTACCAAATATGATAAGGAGATAGATCTCAGAAGACCAATATTCACATTAAGAGGTGCTGAGGAAAACTGGAGAAAGTGACATTTTGTAAATACTTTTTGAAAAACTGTTAATTCAACCAGGAATGCAGTCACCAAGATCTTAGAGCTTAAAGGGGTTTTCAGAGAAGTGGGCCAACATTCTTCAAGCTGCTTTATCCTAGGGTTGCTTGTCATTTTTGTTATGGCAAGCTAAGAATTCAGGAAAAGGGTTGATGTAAACGTTTCTTGAAGTAAGCATAACCTTTAATAATTTGAAATGGAAGAGAGACAAAAGTTACAGTACGGATAAATCAAGGCAGCCAGAAATTAAGAAGCTAATATCTTAGTAAATAAGGTGGTATGCGGAAGTAAACTCTAGATTCAGCAGTTTCTTCCCTAAAGTACATAACACATTTTAAAGCTTTGTTAGTGAAGAAGCTAAGAAATTAAGCAAGACAGAAATTAAAATAGCCCAACTACCTTGTTAAATGGGGGGCCAATATCAAGTAAAACATAGACATACCTTGATCTAGCATTTCTCTCATAGCTATATGCTCAGCAACGGGGTGTATTTATGTGCATAGATAGATAATATTTAACAATATTTACAGCATCAACAGTCATAATGGCTCAAATTTGAGAATGTACCCAATGTTTCCAAATCAACAAAAAATAAATTTTGTGGTATACTCATACAGCAGTAGCAATTAGAATGAATGAACAAGTATAAAAAAGAAACTCAGAGGCTGAATCTCAGTGAGGGAAACCAAAAGAATATATACTGTGAAAAAAAGTTATATATATATGCATGCAAAACTAACATAGTGCTAGAAATTGATATAATGGTTATTAGGGGAACCCGAGTTGTGGTTTGGACAGCATAAGACAGGGGCTAATGATAATCATCTTTTCCTTGATTGATTTAAGTGATAATCGTAAAGAGAAATGTTACTGACTTTTACACTTGCGATTTGTAAACTTTACTAAATTTATGTTATACTTCAATAAAAATTTTACTTAAAACATTTTAGGGATGTTCTCTTATGAACAATAGAGATGAGGGATCCAAAAACTGTCATTGCTAACACATGACTTTAGTGCATGTATACCGGAATTCTGCTACAAGCCTCCTCCTTTTTCTCAGGCTTCCACTTAGGCTGCTCTGACTTCCATGTTAGGGTTGGCAAAGGATGCAAGATATTAAGTGACCATAATTTTATATGTAAAACAAAGTAGGAAAAACCTGTTTTGGGGATTAAAACAAATGGTGACATTTTTGGTGTACCCTAGAGCAGCATAATAAGGATAATGCCAAAGAGAGGTGGCCGGACTATTATGAAAGGGGCCCAGTATTGATATGGAAACGGAACTTGGGATAAAAGCAAAACAGCACTAGGAGTCTTTACTGTACTGGGAAGATGTAAGCATGGAAGATTATATTACAGGTGAATTCATGAGGTGCCTGGAAGAGGAGACAGAGACTTAGTTAGCAATACAGAGAATCCAACATGCCCAAAGAAATAGAAAGCATAACTGAGAGTCACATACGTGCGACACTAAAAACTCATGAATCCAAAGGATGTTGAGGTCTGAACAAAAGTTTGCAATGTTAAACGCAGTTTGGACCACATGTTCAGGTAGAAATGCAGACATCACTATGGATACCAATGTTGGTGACAGAATCATACCAAATAATTGGTATCTGTAATGTGGCCAAATGACCACCACTGGACTAGGTGCCTCACCATCATGCTTGCCCTAAAATCTAGATGCAACCACAAGGAGAAAAAAATAGGAAACACGAACTGATGTAGAAAATCTGCAATTAATGACATTTGATTTGAATCAGTAAGATTATGCTTTCCACTACTTGGTGGAATGGACCATTCAACATAGAAATAACTTTCAGGTGAAAATCAGTGTGGAAAGTCACATATTTTATAGTCTGAATCTTGCAGAATTTCACAAGGAAGAAAGATGAGCAAGTGTATCCCAGGATATCAGACAAGTCCAGGTGAACAAAACAGCAACAGTTAAGATGAAGAGTGTGTAGATGTAGGAGTGTTGGCAGATGAGGTTGGAAAGCTGTACGGTGAGAATGATCCAAAGATATTATTTGTATATATTACAGACCTAGGAATCTAATACAAGCCTTATGCTCCAATATTCGTTTTTTTTTTTTTTTTTTTGAAGATGGAGTCTCGCTCTGTCACTCAGGTTGGAGTGCTGTGGTGCGATCTTGGCTCACTGCAACCTCCTCTTCCCAGATTCAAGCAATTCTCCTGCCTTAGCCTCCAGAGTAGCTGGGACTACAGGTGCCTGCCACCACACCTGGCTATTTTTTTGTATTTTTAGTAGAGACAGGGTTTCACCATGTTAGCCAGGATGGTCTTGATCTCCTGACCTTGTGATCCGCCCGCCTCAAACTCCCAAATTGCTGGGATTACAGGCGTGAGCCACCGCACTCAGCCTCCAATGTTCTTTTAGTTATACCGTGCTGCACTAAAATATGAAAAGTGATTTTGCAATAAGCTGAAAGACACCAAAAAATAAGGATATGACTCAGACAATTCATAGTCTAATTGGAAAGATAACCTTTAGAGAGATAACCATAATACAAAGTAGTAGATAAGTGATAATGGAATATGTAACACAGGCATTGAAAACAAGAAATGAATCATGGAGAGTTGGAAAAATAAGGGAAATTTTCATGGAGCACATTTTGTGTTTCTACTTAAAAATTTTAGCATTTCAATGAGAATAACAGAAGTAGCCTTCTACACATAAGTTATGAATCCAACTATCACAGGGTGAGGAGAAAAGCAGAACTCCTATCTATGTCTAAGAACAGAGTTGCAGGGATACAGAAATCTTAATTGCCAAAATTTGGAACATTTTATCTGTATGCTGTTGATAATGAGGAGTTAGTAAAATACAACCAGCCTGTCAACACACATTTGTTTAGTGCCTACTTTTTTATCTTAGAAAAGCAGAGGTGAGATAATTTTTGGGAGTTAATTTGGTGATCATATTTATGAATCAGGAAGGAGTGGCATAAAATATTGAAAAGTTCTGGCCAAGTAATAAAGGCCCAGTAGATGGTGATGATGATTGCAATGGAAATTAAGGGAGAGACGGAAAAGTCATTAGGAGGGAGCTTCAATTACAGTTGTTGTTTGGTTGCATGCTTGTGGTTAAGATGAGAAAATTGGAGCTGAAACCAAAAATATTGACTAGAAGTGACCAAGATGACTATGAAAATATCAACAGAAAATCTTTGGGAGGAAGAAGCTGGTTATTGGGGAATTACAATAAAATTGATTTGAGGCATCCTGAGTGCAAATCTACAGAAGAGAACTGGAAATGGAGGAATGGTATGGATATGAACCACCTAGCAAAAAGTGGAAGCCATGCCAAGATAGAAAGATAGAAGGGTGTAGAAAAGGAAAAAAAATAAAAAACATTTGGAGTGCTGTCATTTGGAAGATATAGTGAAAATTTAAGTCCAAGGACAGGCTGCCAATTAGGGAGGTATAAGCAAATACTCCAAATGGTGAAGCCAAGGGCCACAAAGGTTATCAAGAGCAAATGGTCACCATTGTGTAAACTCAACGTAAAGGAGAAATGAGACTCAGAAAAACGTTCAATTTAATAGCTATGGTTTTATTAATTTTCCTCTACATAAACGAAAAATGAAAAGTGTGTTGAGTAGAAGTGATTTTCCACACATTTTTTTCTCTTGTGATTTAACTGTAAAAGTAAAAGGCAATAAATTGTTGTTTTTCTGAATTAGCAGAAATTCGACTGTGGGGAAGCTTAAAAACTCTTCTATATTTAATAGTTGTTTTTCATAAAGAAAGGAACTGATTTTCTTTCAAGCAGTGTTCATTGTTGTACACAGTAAGAAACACAAATACAGTTAAGTAACAATTATTCTACATTTTATGAGTACTTTGTTTAGAAGGAGTAATGCTGGAAGTCATTTAAAAGGCAGTAAATTCAATGTGCTTTGCTCTACTACAAATTTCATTATTAGTGAAGCTAAACCACTCTTCCTACAAAGAATGATAGTGATTACTGACTCACATGAATTTGGGAAGCCTACGTGAAAGAGTGAAGGAAGAGGGAAGCAAACGAATTTTGATCAAGAATAACAAGAGGAGGAGTGCCCTAGCTCTTATAGGAATGTAGTATAAAGTATAGTAATTTAATATATATATATATATATATATATATATATATATATATCATTGGTGAAGCATATTATAAGAGACAAGATCCAAATACAATTAATGTAAATATGGAATTTTATTAAATGATAAATGTAATATCACATAACACAAAGGAACTGATGGGTGAATTAGTAAATAGCATTGAGAATACTATCTATCCTTATGGAAACGGTAGTGATAAAAGTTCACTAACTTTACACTATGGTAATTTTAACTGAAATTTAACTATATATATATTCTATCAATATTCTATCAATCTGTCTGCCTATCAGAGATTTTATTTTCAAATGTGATAAAATTTGTAAGCATAAAATAAAACCAACATGACATTAATGAAGAGCTTGAAACACAAATAATTATTTAAAATTAAAAGCAACTGTGTTGCAAAATACAGCATATGCTTAGCTCAACGGTAGTATCAGTCCAGGGAAATAACTTATGACACAAATAACAAATAGTGTCTACATAAAATATATGAAAAACTATGAATTATTGAGAAAATGAAAACAACCATATAGAAATAGACACAAATCAGGAAGAAGTCCCAAAAATGGTTAAGAGTCAGCACAGACCTAAAAAATATATTAAACCAACATACCATATTTTTCATCCAGACTGGCATAAATTTATGGAGTTATCCTGACCAATATTGTTGAGAATATAGAGAGTCTGGCATTCTCATATACAACTGCAAGGAAAGTGATATAGTAGTAGTTCTTGGAAAAACCATGAGTAATTTTTTATTTTAAAAATGTGTATAGACTGTGTCCTAGTATTTCTACTTTCAAAAATTTGCATTTCTACAAGGATGTAGAGTTATTTGTATGAGAATTTTTTGCCATAGTGCCCAAAATAATAATGAGAACAGAATAATTATAATGAAATAATGTATATATAAACACACAGAGAAACACTAAGTATTTGAGGAGTATTTCCACTTAATAAGGTAAAAGATACATCAATTCTTATATTTAAAAAATAGCAAACGGTATGGCAATTTGGTAGAGTGCTAATTTTAAAAGAGGAAAACACTAGAGACAAGAAGAATGGGAAGTGCTGCTTTAAAACTGTTGATGTCAGATGGTTATAAAGGCTATGAGGATAAATGAAGGAGGAAAGGGGCATTGAGGGTTTGTATAGGGAGAATTGAAATTTAAATAGGGTGGCAGTAGAAGACTTTACATATAGGAGACATTTGAGCAAAAATCATACACAGTTGATGAGCAAGCCATGTGGATATCGGGGGCACTGAACACTTCCTGTCACCAAACGTTCAGGGAGGGACAATGAGGCCGTTGTGGGAGCGAGGAGAACAAGGAGAGAGGCACAAAATATGCCTTGAGACCGTTAAAGGGATGGGAATGGGGAAGATCGTTTGGTCTTGCAGGCAATTGAAAGAACGTCCCCTGAGGAAGAGGAGAAGCCACGGACACCTTTAAACAGAGCAACGAGTTGTATCATTTTAAAACATCAACTTTAATTCCCACGTTGAAAATAACTTTCAGGTGGGAACAGGGAAGCAAGAGGCTTCTCCGTAATAATCAAGGTAAGAAGTGAAGGAGACCGGGATCGGATGTAAGCGGGAAGTGTGGGGGAAGTGGTCAGATTTCCAATATCTGTTGGAGGCAGAGCCAAGAAAATGTCCTCAAGGACTGGAGGATTGGTATTAAATGAAATAGTACCATTTAGTACCCTGCCTGAGCGGCAAGGACACTGGAATTCCCATTTTCAGAGAGAGAAGAATCTGCAGAGCCAGCAAGGGAGGTATATTCCATCCCATCGTGCAGACTATGCTCTGTACAACATGTATCCACCTAGAGCAGCATGTTTGGAATACAATCTAGATCCTTTCTCTCCAGACCATACATCCTGAAGGTAATTGGGTTTGTCAGAATGCCTTAAAAAAAAAAAATCCAGTAATGCAGTATGCAGTTTGTTCCGCATCTATCCTAAGAAATCCATTTTTCTAATTCACAATCACATACAGTCCTTGTGATTTGATTGCAGTCCCCGCACGAAGGCAGAGAGAGGGAAATCAAGAGCTCAGTTTAGACACGAAATCTGAGATCTCTATTAGACACGCATGTGGAGTTGTCAAGGAGGCAACAGGTTTTGCTCATGTGGAAGGGAGGCTGGACATATAAATTATATCAATTTGGGGCTGCTCAGAATAAAGTTATGTGATTGCCTGATTTCACCAAACAAATGAATGTATAAAGAGCAAAGGGAGGCCAGAGTTAATCTCTGCGGCACGTAGATATTTGGAGTTCAGCAAATAAGGAAAAAAAAAGCATGGGAGACTGAGGAACAGTGTCCAATGAACACACAAAGCAAACTCTCATGTAAGAAATCTTCCAGACAACTTAAAGCAGCTCTCCCGCAAAATGAATTGTATCTCATGTAAGTGGTGTTTACAAGTATTAATCTTAAAATTCCTTGCATGAAATGTGAAATAATTAAGACCTTCTAGAAAATTACTTTATGAGACATAAGTTGAGAACTGGTCCATGTGAATTTTAGGTAACCCTGATATTTTTACATCTTTTACAGGATACATGCTTTGTTTTTAATGTAAAATAAGAATAATAAAAATTAGGACAAAATAATTTAAACTTTCCTGATATGAATTGGTAGCAAATAACAGATTCTTTTTGGCAGGAATGTGTATACATATATCTGTGTGTGTGCACGCACACATACACACACACACATATTGATTTTCTTTCTAAAACAATAAGTTCTAGCATTCTGCTGTTGATAGTACACAGCATACTAAGATTTGTAAAGTAAGATGTAGAATAAATATAGAGACATGATATATGAAAATATGAAGACACAATTTTCCACAAAATGATATGTCAAACAGAACTTCTCATATCTCCTGGGAACCAGCGTAAACATTATATATAGACTGAAGGATAAATTATATTGAGACAGATCTGGAAACGAAAATGACATTTGACAACTATCACGATCAAAAGTCAAAAAGAAGGAAATTAATGTTCTCTGTAGAGTTATCTCCACAGAAGTAAAAGTTTATTCAGAAAAAAATGCAGTCCATACTTATCATTATTCCTATAGACTTCTGACAATTGCCTTCCAAAAATACATGATGATTGTTTTATATACATAAGTATATATTTTAAAAACATTTTTTGGTAGAAAAAATAGTTATAAATTTCATATCTAATATAGAAAGTAGGTTATCAATATCTCATAGCTACTTAGATGTAAAATGTATTAAATGAGAAAAATCAGAGTCCTACCACATATAAAATCAAGACTGAAAGAATATTCTCTGCTTAAACACACATTAATATTAGAAGTATTACAGTTGAATATTTGAATTTTAGAAAATATAGGGTTATAAATTAACCTTATATTTATACTTTCATTATACGTTTTTAGCAAACAAGTATTTCCTATGATGTTGCTTTATTCATATGAGAAACTATGAATGTCAAAAATGCCCCCACTGCCCAAGTTACTATTATAGAATCTACAACAGAAACAAGAACGCTAACTTGATATAACAGTGATTGACCACAAACTCTGTGAGAAAAGGGAATTAAATACTATTACTAGTTTAAGGTGATAAAACAGAGGTTAAACATTCTTAAGAGGTTTCTCTAAAATTTGCAATAGTTGGCACAGGTATTGTAACTAAGTTCCAAGCTCCCAAGTAAAATTATTGCCTTTATATTATGTATCTCGTGATATTTGACCAAAAACATTGCTGTACAACTTCATCAGATACTGAAGCACCACACTTAACTTTGAATGACATGTGTCTAATCTCTAAAATCAAATGTATTCCCAAAGAGCAAGATTTCTCACAAATGATACTATGTCAGCATTTATGAAAACAACTACAATAAGAGACTTGGGGTTATTTGGATGAACATAAGTATGGCAAAATAAAATATTTATGTCCAAAATTAAAATATGGGAAGGTCCCCAATCTTTTGACCTTATGTGTTTTGATATACTTCTTTAAAAACTGAATAGTAAAGTAAAAGTGTACAGTTGTCATTTGTATTAGTTCACATTTATTGTAGTTTCTTACACTTTCAGGAATAGAGCAGAGCACTGAATGATATCCAAGTGGTCCATAAGTTAATTTATCTACATTAGTGTCTATCTTAAAACCAGAAAATGATTTACAGTTTGACAAGAATAAAGACCTATATGCACTCTATATATCAAGTCACTACAACTCTAACTAAATGCAATTCCTCATTCCTTTACAAGTGTATATAGCAACTATTTTTTCTGATTATAAAGGAATATGAAAACTCCAAAATTAGAATAAACATTTTAATTGTCAAGTATTGGAACTATATGGACATAACCACGATTAACATTTTAGTGTGTTTGTCTTATAAAATTTATCATATGACTTTGTTCTAATTGATGTAAAAACTCCTCATTTATTTTTGGTCATTTTTTGTTTCCTTTTGCCAATTATGTTATCTGGAAATAACATTTTTTAACTGCTCAATATCAAAGTTTATTTTACTCTTTTGTTATAGTTTTTTGTTGCAGAATTGATAGGAGCTTCTGGATCATACCACAGATCTGTGGTAGACTTCATACTTTAAAATAAATTCATTTTAATTTAAATGTCAATGACTGTTTGCAATAGAGGTGTTTTCCTTAATATGATCATCTCCTTGTAGCAAAAAAAGTTTTTCTTCAGAAACAGAAGTTATCTCTTCAGTATCTCCTAAATTACCATATTTACTTAACTCTCCCTTAACCTATTAACGTAAAAAATTTATATTAATAGCTATCCTTTATCAAATTGTGTGTTAATTATATAGAATAAGCAACACCTAGTAATAGATTTTTTTTCTTTTTTCTTTTTCTTTTTTTTAGACAGAGTCTCTCTCTGTTGCCCAGGCTGGGGTGCTGTGGCACGATCTTGGCTTATTGCAACCTCCATCTCCCGGGTTCAGGCGATTCTCCTGCCTCAGCCTCCTGAGTAGCTAGGATTACAGGCACCCACCACCACGCCTGGCTAATTTTTGTATTTTTATTAAAGACAGGGTTTCACCATGTTGGCCAGGCTGATCTTGAACTCCGGACTTCAAGTGATCCACCTCAGCCCCCCAAAGTGCTGGGATTACACATACGAGCCACTGTGCCCGGCCAATAGCTTTCATTATTAAATGAATTCTGGAATTATTCTATGTGCCAATATTGTGTTTAAGATCTTGCATTCATATTGTTAAGTAAAACCAGCCTATGGCTTTCTGATTTATTTTTCTTCTTATGAATTTATCATAGTTGAATATTTCCCTAGGATACTCTTTTTCTCCAATTTATGATGGTGATTTTCTTATCTACCTAATGGAAACAGTTAAAGAGTGGAGTTATGGAGTGGAGAATTGTTCCTCCTTTTCCCCTCCTTTTTTCAATTTGTTTTATACATACAGATAATTGAACACATTGTTGGAACAGGTGGCACAGAAATGAGGAGGAAAATACGTGGAGCCTGGTTCAGGGATCAAACACAGTCATCACAGAAATAAACATGAAGTGTTCTCCTGGCCAGGAAGACAAGGGAGATCTCTGAGGAAGTAACAGTAGAGTTAAAATTTGAAGGTAGGCTGAAGACAGTTAAATGAACTTGGGAAACAAGGGTGTTCCTGACAGAGAAAAAAACACGTTTAAAATCCTAAAAGAGAGAACCAGGAAAGAACAAGAAACAAGCAAGGCCCATGTGCCTGGAATATAGTGGGGAGGGGTGGCGGTGAAATACAACTTGTCAGCATTTACACTTAAAGGATGTTGTAGGTTATGTGTGAGTGTGACCTTTATGTAAGGGCAATGGGAAGCTGTTGAATAGGAACTATCGGGTGATCCTCTCCAATTTGCCTTTTAAGAGATAGCTCAGTGCACAGTGGTAAATTGACTGGAAGAAGCTTCAAGGCAAGTTTAGATGCAGGGACAGTGGTTTGAATGATGCCTCACTAATTGCTTCGGAGATAAATGTTACCTTGAAATCAAGTGATAGGTTGGGGGAGAAAAATTGTTGTGCAAGGATATACAGTGGGTATGGAGGCGTAGCAAAGGTGAATATTATTGCTCTGACTTGAATCACTAGAGAACTGTGGAACTGTTCACTGATACAGGCAGCACTGCAGGACCACCTAATTGGGTGTGGGCCATCATGAATTGAATTTTGGATGCTGCAGCAGAGCCTTTTGATTGGTTATCTTACGTCCTTTGTTTTACAAATAACACTTTGTTTTTGTAAAGTTGTGGCACTGTAGATAGGTAAGAACTGGATTTTCCATATTCTCCTGCATCCAGGAGTGACTTGGTCATTTCCAGACAAGGAAACTGAAATGGAAACTTTCTGGCTTGGGCTTCTAGGAAACCTATTATTCTAAATAAGTAATGACCTTTATTTGCACAGGCCTTTTGCCTTTTTCTTTTTCACTTATTCTTGCTTGAAATGAAGAGACATTCCTTAAAGAGTGGTAGCTTCTTATAACCATGGGGTGGGGGAAAGCCACACATTAAGGACAGTGCAGTGTGACTAAAAGAAGAGAATGGAGCATTGAACTATTGCTTTAGCACTGAACACATCAGCCTGGGGCTCATTATTGCCTGCAAAAAAATTACTTGTTTAACATACACTTTGTTAATTTCTGTTACATGAGACTGATAGCCATCCCAACTCCTGTTGCCCTGTTAAGTTTGCCTCTTCCAAGTAAAAGTATTTAGGAAGAAGGTAAATATTTGGTTCTGGGATCTTAAAAGACAAATCTGGCTTAGAGACCAAAACAACAACAAAACAACAACAATAACAACAAAATTGAAACCTATGAATATGTGGTAAGTCAATCCCCAAATATAGATGAGACTGCAGAAGGAGACAGAAGAAGAAAGTGAAAAGTGAGAAATGGCTATAAAGGATGATTTATTGGTTTGCAAGATTTATTGGACAGCTAGAGGAGAAATAATTTTACAGATGACAATAGACTAACAGCCAAACAATTAAGAAAAAAGTCAGTAGTTCTCATTCTGCTGGCCTTTCCCTGATTGGTCTGTCAGGCATTTCTTATGCCATGCAATGCATCTGCTTAAATGTCTATGATCCCTCATAATTTGATATTATATCATAATTTAATGAAGCTGACTGGTTTAAAGACCTCTTCATTGGGAGGCCAAGGCAGGCGGATCATGAGGTCAGGAGTTCCAGACCAGCCTCACCAACATGGTGAAACCCCGTCTCTACTAAAAATATAAAAATTAGCCAGGTGTGGTGGCACATGCCTGTAATCCCAGCTACTCAGGAAGTTGAGGCAAGAGAATCCCTTGAACCTGGGAGGCGGAGATTGCAGTGAGCCAAGATCGTGCCACTGCGCTCCAGCCTGGGCAACAGAGACTCCATCTCAAGCAAAACAAAACAAAAACCTCTTCGCTATCTGAGGACAATGAACATTTTTCAGTCTGCTTTCTTAATAATTGTACTGGCTTTTTCCGTGTCCTATAACTTAAGAGTATCTTTTCTTGCATCGTGTACATTTGGCATTGTCCTCTTTACTGGAAGTGTATTTGTCACTTTCCTTTTTGGAATACTATTCATCCATCTTTTCTCAAATCCCAGTTCCTCCATAAAACTCTCTTCAATTACTCCAACCCAGACTTCTCTCTTCTCCTAAGGCCCATGATACTAAATAGTTTCATCACACAATCAGGAGAGTTAATGATATGTGTTGTTCTCTCACGGTTTTATGAATATTTATCAGGTCTCCCAGGTAGATGTTAAGCACTCTGTCTTATATTTTTCTTTTGTATTACTAAGAGTACTTAGCAAAATTTTACCCAAGGGAGGCTTGCTCTGCTAGGTGAGAAAAATGTTGACATAGAAATTCCCCTGTTCTCCATCTCATCAAAGCTGCCCTCCCCCCATATATTCCTCTTCCCCAGATTTATTTTTCTGTGATCTACAATGTCAAGTACTTCACTAGGAATCCTGTTTCACCTGTGTAACCCGTCTCAGAGGATGGCTATGTATGTCTCACGGCGAGATAGGAAAAATTTCACACTACTAATACTTAAACTGTGCTTAGGTGTAAGACATGACTGAAATAAATTATTTTTCCTTAACAATGAGGATTAAAACTATGCTTTTTCCAGTTCCATAGGAACTAACCAAGTGTCAAGGTTTGTGCTAATACCACAGCCAGCATAGGCCGGTTGGGGTGGGGGGGAATTTGCGTTACTGCACTCCTTTATCACCCGTATGACACAGTTGGATTTTGCAGGTACAAAACAGGTTAGTTGAACCTTTTGCAATGGGAACCACCACACCTGTTATACTCTAAGTCTTTGATGTTGTGCTCATCTCTGCAGTTTTTCCTGAGATGCAGTAGATTCTATGATCTTGACTAGGGGCAGACAGCTTCAGGGATTAGCACTTGGCCTGCTTCCATATTAAGTTACTCCACAGGTCAGGGAGCCAATAGGAACACACTGGATTTTAAAGTGAGCCTCCCCAGTCAGTTGCTAAGAGTGTCTGTCACAATTGTACACTCCAGGGTCAGAGAAATGACCATAGGAATTGTCTGTTATCCCATTGGGCTTGCCGTAAATGAACTTTGGCCAGGGTTCAATGATATGACTGGCCTCCTCATTAGTGTATTCTATCTTGTCACAGTCAAGTGAGTGACTGCTGGGCCTTCAGGGAATGTAGTCAAGCAATGGGTTCTCCGGTCTCACATAAAATATCAAAACTAGTATCTCCTCCCGTGCCTCCTGAGCCATGCTAAATGTGCTAAGATGTGTCCAACATCCCTACCTCGTTTTCTGTAGGTTGCAGTCATGTCCAAGCTTCAAGAAAAGAAATGTAAGCAGTAGTAAAAAGTAGCTTCTTATCAGGAGCTACTCCAGGTGTCCTGGTTTCCAACACCTGTCTCCACCCAAATACATTCTCCTTCCAACTTTAAGTTCTGCCCTTTGCGCTTCAACACCCGGAAGAGTGACTCCTAACTGCGTCCTCTATGTCTTGCTGGTTCATAGCAGCTCTTGCCAGAAGTTGACTGCACTTTTTCCTCTGAGTACTGAGACTGTATATCCTTGCACAGGCTAAAATGTAATACTCTCAGTCTGGAGGCGTGATTTTTCCACTCAGCAGTATCAGCACCACCTGGAAACTTAATAGAAATGCAAATTATCAGCCCACCCAAGATCTAGTGAATCAGAAGCGCTGGAGTTAGGCTACAGAAATGATCCTAACAAATCCTCTAAGTGAGTCTGATGAAATTTAAAGTTGGATAACTGAGAAGTGGAGATCAGTGGTCATCAAGCTATGGTCCAAGGTCAAATTCCCACCTCTTGCCTGTTTTTGTGTGGCCTTCAACCTACAAATGGATTTATTATTTTTAAATGGTGATCTGTTCAACAGTTATATAAATGCCCACATCATGCCCTTGATTCAGATCCACAAAGCCTAAAATACCTATGATTTTGCTGTTTTCAGAAAGTTTGCCAACCCTTGGCCTAGTGCTAATGAGGGAAATTAGAACAGACTTTCGAAGGGAAGAACAAACATCATCTTGTGAGAAATCTGTCTCAGAAAATGTCTTTATATGGGCACCATCAGAGGTGAGAATGGTCTTTTCTACCAAGCGAGTGGGAGCTAGGTACCCTAGGTGACAATTGGAAGCAATTGCTGAGGATTCTCAGCTTGTCCACCCAAGTAGTGTCCCCATTGCAGGTCTCATGGCCATGGGTCTGCCTTATCACAGCCCTGAATTTAGTGAAGGTACTTACCAAGTGCTGCATTTAGTCTAATTATAGCTCTGCTAACTAATTGGGCTATATGTTGGGCCTGACTTTCAGCACAATGTGCCATGGAGCTGTAGGAGATAAGGAGGCAATAAGGGTTCCTTTGGTTGTTGCATAAAGGATTCCTGACCTTTATGGTGTACTTTGAATTGATAGCTACATTGAGCATGTCATTTTCTGTTGTCAAGGTGTCAAAAGCCATTTTAAAAAGCCAGTTCACTCTACTGTCTTTACACTTACCATTGCCTCCCTCAGTAACTTTATCTGTCAACCACCACATTAGCTCATCTCAAGTCATAATGGACATGAATCTTGCAATTGTGATGTTACTGCATTCTGGGAGATGCCCCCATTATTGTTACCACCAGCAGTGGTTCTGAAATGCTGTCAGATCAGTGAGTGATCTATTTCCAGAAATCTTCCAGTCTACCTTCTAGAAGGTACCAGCTGTCTTATGTTTGGTTCCATTCAGGTCCAGAGCTAAGGCTGGGATTATGTGAAGATTTTAGAAAATAATCTCAAGGAACAGGAGAGTAGACTGAAAAAGTAAAATGAGGAAAGAGAAGTAGCCAAAGAAAAGAACTGTTGTTGAGCTGAATTCTGCTCTAGGCATCTAGATCTCAGACCCACAGGGATCCTCCAAGGAACAATGTATACCCATAATTTTTCACTCTAAAAGTGGAAAAGCAGAGAATTTATACACTGGTTCTTGGTCACAGAGTGTCCCAGCCAGGGGCCACAAAACTTCTAGGTTTGAACAAGGGTCAAAATAACTGAGACCCTCCTGCAGGTGGAGGAGCTGCAGAAGACAGCAGATGTCGTTGAGGTGGGGCCTTCCCAGGCTACAGCAGCAGAACTTGATTCCATCAGAATAGACTTATGCGTGTGACCCCAGGGCCCTCAGCAATGTCAGGAACAGGGGTAGCTAGACAGAATGTAGATGAAGGAGAAAAATCTCTGATAAGAGATAAAGTATTTTTAGGCTCACAAAAACAGACAAAATATTTCAGAATACTGCTGTCTTTAAATGAACCCAGTGCTACACCAATACTGTCTCATTTTCTCACCTGTACTGGAGTCCTGTGGCTGCTGTAACATATTACCATGAAGTCTGTGGCTTAAATCAACAGGAATTGTTCTCTCATCCAGAAGGCCAATCAATCTCACTGGGGCAAAATCAAGGTGAGAGACCTGAGCTCCCTCTGGAGCTCCAGGGAGATTCTGTTCCTTCATCCTTCTTCCTGGGGTGACTGCCAGTATTCCTGGGCTCCTGGCCTTATCAGTCCAGTCTTCAAGGCCAGCATCTTCAAGCCTGAGCTTTGCCTTCCCGTTGATATTGTGTATGTGTGTGTGTGTGTGTGTGTGTGTGTGTGTGTGTGTGTGCATGAGATAGAACTTATGTCCTTCCACTTTCCTCTTCCAAGGGTACATGTGATTACATACAGTTGAACTCAGGAAAATCTCCCCATTTCAAGATCATTAGCTTAATTATAACTACAATCACACTTTTCTCACATAAAGTAATGTTTCCAATGATTAGAAACTGATATCTTTGAGAGTCATTTCTGTAGCCTACTACATTGTCTATTCAGAAGCAAATGCCAAGGCCTAATTTGAGATTTGAATAAAACATAGATATATTCTACTCCAAATGCCCATTCCATTATAGAAATTAAATTTAATTTTATTTTAATATTTGTTATTCACAAAGTTTTAAAAGGAAATATATCAAAATGTTCATATTTCTAGAATTCATACTTGCCCTTTATAAAACCAACTAAGAGGATGTAAGTATTGTTCTTAGCATGAGATGATGTTAGGTGAATAAAAGTGTCATGAGACGGAAATTTCATTCCCCCATTCAATTACAAATGGCCAATTAGGGGAATAAAGAAATGCTAAGAATACAAGATATGTATTGTATTTTACAGACATAGGTCTAAAAAATATTCAACCAACTACAATAGAAAATATTCTGTGATTATAGCCTATGGTAGACTTTTTAACCTGGTAAAATTATATTAGATGGTTCACCATGAGTAGTCGCATGTTTATACAGTAGAACTATTGCATAAACCTGAATGCAAAATTATACTCAAAAAAATGATGAAGGAATGTTTCCTAGTATTTAATGACAGAGACATTCAAAATGAACTAATACTGATAGTGATTTAATAGTTCTTATTCTTCTTTGAAAACCATTTTTAAGGAAATAAAAATTTCTGCTTAAAAAGTTATTTGTAATCAGAAGAATGTTATTTTCAAATACCTATTTCTCTGTTATACTTAAATTGCATATGATATATTTTGCCAATGTGTTTTTTTTATGAAGGTACCTTTTATCTGCACATAGATAATGTTAGGTATCACCGTGATTGTGATGACAGGGTTACTTTTTTAGTGAAAAGTGTGCAAAAATTCACATAAATTGTTAGCACTTAAGTTGCACTTGTCTTAAATTGTCAGTGTTCAGATTCTTACAGATTTTTCCAAGCATTATACTCCCTTTATTTTCTACATATTATAAATTTATTTATTTTCTACATCCTACGGTCTATATTATACTATGAACTTAGTGCAAAAGACAGTAAAATGAAAGATATTTGATTTGAACCATGAAGATAATTACACATTTAAATTCAAATTATAAATTAATAAGAACAAATTTCAAGTTAAATATTTAAAAAACGGTCTTTAAATTATTTTAAAATATACATTGAAAAGTCCTGAAGACAATAATAAATATTTAATGCAAATATTTCCCATATTTGGTTCAGTTGTAACTATAACTGCACAGCCTAGTTCTGTGTTTATTAGTTTAAAAGATAGTGTAGAGTAGTAATTAAAGAGTACTTATGAGGCCTGAATAATTGAACATCCAGCTGTTGAGTCTGGTGTTTGATATGGGTATAGGGAAAGGGGAGATAGTGCAATATTACAAAGGACCATCTCCAGATGGTGGGAAGGCAGCCTCCGCCCTTTGGGCATTTCCAGGACATCTGGCTTGCCATATGAATCCAGACAAGATTAAGGGAAAGATGTAAAATTCTTGAATACTAAGGATTTCTGATCAAGTCAAGACTTCCATATTAAACTCCAACATTGGCTAGAATTTAAACAAAGATGGTCTCCCCTGTTGACATGGAGAATATTGTTTATTACAAACCAGGGGCTCTTTGAAGGCAGAAATGGATCTTATTTTATAATTTATCATTAGCTCTGGAGCCAGCACATATAATAATGTATTGTGGTAATTTATCCTATTATATTTAGCTTATTTAGAATGAGCAACATACTGCCTGGCACAGAGAAAATATCCTATAATTTCATTCCAATCAACTATTTATAATTTCAGGTATGTTTTCTTGCTAAGGCTAGTCCCACATAGCCATCTATTTGTTTACCCAAGAAAAAGGCAACAAATAAGAGATACCTGAGTACCTGAGAAAAAGAGATTGTTTGCATCGGACAGAAAGAAAAACGTCCAGGCTAAAACAAAAATAATGAAAGTGATGAAGGGAAATTCTGCCTACGTTACTCTTTACAGTTGATGTAACTGAAGTTACTGATGTAACTCAAGTTAATTGTACCCCAAAATAATTTCAAATCTAGGGAACTGGGCCTGGCACAGTGGCTCACACCTATAATCTCAGCACTTTGGGAGGCTGAGGGAGGAGGATCACTTGAGCCTAGGAGCTCAAGACCTGCACAACATAGCAAGACCCCATCCCTGTTTTTAAACCTAATCAATCATTCAATAGAAATCTAGGAAGGTCAAATAGGCTCCTAATTTTTTAGACTCTTTTTGTTTTATATTCACCCAGGTAAACAGCAGTGATATCATTCCAGGAGAAGAAAGCAGATAGTGGAGGGAGCACAGGACTTGAAATGGAAGACAGATTTCAAGCCAGCATTTCCACTTGTGAGCTGTGGAATTAACTGCACTTCAGTCTCTAAAGACTGTAAGCCTGTGGGCACTGTACTTTTCTGAGCCTCAGTTTGATTTTGTTGTCTTTTGTTTGTGAGTTTATTGTTATTATAATCAAATGCATCTCATAGCAATCCTGGGAGAAATATATTCGAAAGCAGTTTAAAGCGCAAAATGCAAAATGAAAGTTAGTTATTATTGATAGCAGTAAGTAGAAAGTGAAGCTGGAGTTTGAGAGAGGAAATTGTTATATCTGTGGAGTAGATATCTTTGTTACCGTTTTGTTCAAATGAGGAAAACAGGTTTTAGAGAGGTTAAAGGTTATGCATTTAATTAGAAAACATGCAAATATCAGTAAAAGTCACCTTCGTTCATTTGGCTGCTCCAATCAAAAGACATGGACTCAACCTTGACTCTTATATACATGTATGAATATATTTAGTTTTTTATATATATAAACAAAATTTAATCCAAATCTTATAAGCTGTATCCTCAAAATATATCACACATTAACTCCCTCGCATCACCCCCATCTGCCTTATGCCCAAACCATCATTGCCTTGTTCCCTGCGGCAGCCAAAGGGATTTTTTAAAATAAAACTGACAGCCTTGCAACCATACTTGAAATTTCCAATGACTTCATCTTACACTGAGCAAAAAACGTCAATCTTAATTTTGTCCTAAAGGATTGAAAGCAAGTCTCCTCACTAACTCCCTTGTCCCTGCCCCTGATTCCCACCACTTCAGCCTCACTGGTTTCCTTGTACTGTGTACATGGCATTCTAAACTGGTCTAAAAATAATCTTTTAATTAAACCTGAGCATCCCATTAAAGACAAAACATACACTTCTGCTTTCTATATTTTTATTATTTTACTCTTCTTTTTCCTCTTAATAATGCTTTTTGCTATCTGACAATGCATTCTAATCTAATGTATGTCATTGCTAGTTCTTTCTTCCTCCCACTAGATTGTAAATACCCAGGAACAAGGAACAATTTAATCTTGGCTGGTTTTCCAGCACCTTGGAGAGCACCTACCTCATAGTAGGTATATTGGGTAAACATTCATTGAATGAACAAATTAGAAGAGCTGGATATTCAAACCCAGGTCAGTTTCACTCCAGTGCTCCTGTTCATAACCATTTTTGCACACTACTTTTAGTAGATATATCAAACTAAATAAAATAAATTAAATACAGATATTCTCAGATCTAAGGAAGTATGTACCATCTGGTATGATATGGGTGTTGCCTTGTTACAATTTCCATTTATAAACTCATCCAATTAATTACATGACAAGTTGAAGAAATGGAACTAGCCAGCTGTCTCATAAATGTGCTTCTTTCTTGGCATTGATATTCAAAACTAAAATATACCTGTCCTACCTCTATCTATGAGAGGTTTCTAAAAAGTAATTTGTGTTTAGTTTTTTTCATTATGGAGCTTTTACTTCTTCAATACTATATTAGATAACTTAACATTTTTCATATTGTTAAATAGCAAATACTATTAAATAAATTA
Organism: Gorilla gorilla gorilla; assembly: GCF_029281585.2. NCBI lineage: Eukaryota > Metazoa > Chordata > Mammalia > Primates > Hominidae > Gorilla > Gorilla gorilla. Next base: position 119,405,978 of record NC_073238.2, read on the forward strand.
TTAATTAAACTAATTTTGTGCTTCAGAAAGAGATACAGGCGAGCTTTCCTTTATGCATTTTTAAAAGTACATGTGTTTGTAATTTTGCCAAAATACTGATATACTGAATATACAGAAATATGTCAAATGTAACTAGGTTGCTGTAACATATGCTTTCATAAAATGATTTTTACATATTATTTGTTCAGACAGCACAATACTTCTTTTAGTTAATTAATGTATGCTCACTCAGTTTAATTAAAGGACAACTGAAAGCAGGTTGGGGCAGGGGAAGAGATTATTGTTTATTTGTCAGTAAAACTGCATATATATGGAGATACTTATTAAATAGCCATTAAGTAATGTGCTTCTCAAATTAATATAGGCCATGATGTCTTACTGTTAGCAATCTCTGGTTTTAATTCAATAATGTACTTTCCTTTGTCATTATTGACCTTAAGACCCACTACTTGGGTTCAGAGTCAGTGACTATATTTGAAAAAGCAGCTAGAAAATAATGCCTTCTCATTGTAGTGATGCAATTTACCCAGAAGGAAATACACTTATTACTTTCCAAAGATGATCACAATAAAATCTGGAATCTGCACAATATGTATAAAAAAACTGTTGAATACAAGGACACCTCTTCCATTTAGAAATAAATGGGGTTCCCAAAGGCAGTTCATCTATTTCACTGGTTGCTAAATCACATATAACTATGAGGAGTTTAGGCACATCGTCACATATGCTTTTCTTTAAGCATGCCAGTCAATCCTTCAAAATACGTAAACCAAGATTATTCTTTCTTTGCTTTCATTAAGCATCTTCATTCAATATAGAATTTTGACCAGATTGTTCTATATTGAAAATCTTTTGATGGCACAAACTCTGTTTATTTCCCCAATGATATTACAACTTTGTAGATTTGTCAACATCCACGTTGTCCTTTCAAGATCTGAAAGACCCTTGCATAAAGTGAAATGATAGTTTTTATGTGAAAAGAAAAACAAAACAAACAAAAACATCATCCAGCACTTTTACTATGCACAATATGTGAGTTTTCAGCAAAATATGAGCCTTGTCTGAAATTAATTTGACAGAGACAAACATCTAGAATTGACTCTATTTTTCTAGCAAAGACTTGGAAGTTTTTCTACTTCATTAGTTGCATTCCATCTCCTTTTTGCTGATTATTAATAATTCCAACAATAGACAAAATTTACATTATTTCACATTTTGCCTTTTGGAATTTCTTGCACTTTGGATTAATTTATACTATATAGATACCAGTCTCTATAATTAATTTGTTTATTGCTTTTAACTTTTTTATGTTCATTTCCAATGTAACTCACATTTTTGTGGAGTAATGTCAACAAACATCAGTCTACACATTTGGGTGTAAATTAAGTTTAATTTGGTATACACTGATTTAGGAAATTAGATTTGCCAGAAACAATATTCAAGAAAATTTATTTGGAGGAAAACTTGTACAATATGTCATATTGTAGTATAGATTTTGATTATGTTCCAATATATCTAAGATAGACAATTATACATCAAGCAATAAAAGGTCTGTTTGCTGTTTTGCATACAAAACAAATGGCTTATCCAGTTCTCACTGGTTTGACTGATAACGAGGTTTCAAGCATTGCCAATCATATCACATGACTGAAATGTCAGGGTATGAAGGAAAAGATGTAAAGTTCTAAAATGTTATTTGTCTTTTTTCTTGTTGCTCTAATAACAATATACAAAAAAAAATAGTTAAATATTTGGGAAAACAAAATTCCCCAAATAAATAGAAAGTATATTTTATTCATAGATTTATCTATATTAAATGCTGTTTTCATATTCCTAGACTTATTAAGAAGCAAATTTTACTGATGTTGCCGAAATTATGTTAAAGCCACTAATTGAATAATGTATTTTCCTATTTGAGTAATAATACTGTGGAGAAGTTTTGACACATTTCCCGTGAGTCCCATTTTTTTCGTGCTAGCTATTTAGGCCTATACTACTTAGTGCAATAAATCACCTTCTACTAGAATAAAATCATTCTGATTACATTTGCTGATACATCATTTAAAATAGCATTTTAATGGATAAGAATGGATAAATAATGAAATATGCATTATATTTGATGCTGAGGAAACAACCTTAAAGAGGTCTCATCATGTTATTACTATAGTGTGCATGTGACTTCATCACTAACAGAGTATAAGAAATCATAAAGCAAACATACCATCTATTTCATATAGAAAAGGTCACAGCTGAGCATTGATCAAATTACTCCCTAGAGATTTACCAATGATAACTTTGTCTCTAATGCTTTAATATGAAAAATGAAAGAGGCTTCTCTATCTCTCCTCTGTCTTTGCAATTTATGCTTTGCAACTGCAGTCTCATTCTTAACAGTATCTGTTTCACTTGGAAAGCTGTCCATTACAGTCCTCCTAAGGGTGTGTAAGTGAAGCTCCCACTATCAAAACCCTCTGCTAAAGGGAATTCTTTTCCTTTGCAATATGTTCAACCTTTGCCTTTCAGAATACGCTCAATTCCCCTCACAGAACAATTTTTTTAGAACTGCATTTTGTGTTAAATTTAATACTGTTTATGTTTAACATTGATGTATCTAGTACAATGCCACAAATGGCGGCATCTGAAGATAGAGCCCCTGGTTAAGTACAGTTATGCCTGGAAACCATCACTCTTAATGATGTTCCAACATTTGCAAGTCATATTAAGGCTTTATTTGGGAGGTGCATTCACACACGCATGTTGGTTTATGGGTTTGGGACAGGTTGCTATCTGCCTCCCAGTTTCAGGCCTCTCCTTCTTCATGTGATAGGTCTAGATACCACCTGTGTACCTGGAAACTTGCAATTATATTTGTGGTTTTTGGCTGCTTTATAAGGGGACAGGCCTTGAGAATGTTCTGGCCAATGGCATGAAAATGAAAATGGTGTACCCACTTTCAGATGTGTTCTTAAGTGGGAGTCGGGGAGGGGAGGTGCTGTCCTGCTTTATTTTAAGTCTTTTATTCTCCCTTTCTCTTCTTTGGAAATTTGGTTTTATATTATTAATATGAATTCACTTTTTTGACATTTCTTAATCTAGTCTTAAGCATGAGGTTCTATTTTATGCATGCACATCTTCTCAGTTCATGCAACAAAGTATTAATTTATATAGGACTAAGAATTTGCTATTTATCTGAGATGGCTGAGACACTGCCTGCCTTATTAGCAAAGAAATGAGAATGATCTTGAGTGATCCCTCTCCTTCACCTAACTTTCTAAAAACCCTGAGTCCTCATGCCATCAAATAGAAGAGAATGGTAAAGTAGATTATGGGTTTCCCCACCCAGGTGCACATGTGGCTGGGGTTGAACCAGGCCCCTGCGGTTCTGATGGCTCTTGCCTTGCAACTTTTTTTTTTTTTTTTTTTTTTTTTTTTTTTTTTTTAATACAGGGATGCCCTCTCTCACCACTCCTATTCAACATAGTGTTGGAAGTTCTGGCCAGGGCAATCAGTCAGCAGAAGGAAATAAAGGGTATTCAATTAGGAAAAGAGGAAGTCAAATTGTCCCTGTTTGCAGATGACATGTTTGTATATCTAGAAAACCCCATCGTCTCAGCCCAAAATCTCCTTAAGCTGATAGGCGACTTCAGCAAAGTCTCAGGATACAAAATCAATGTGCAAAAATCACAAGCATTCTTATGCACCAATAACAGACAAACAGCCAAATCATGAGTGAACTCCCATTCACAATTGCTTCAAAGAGAATAAAATACCTAGGAATCCAACTTCCAAGGGACATGAAGGACCTCTTCAAGGAGAACTACAAACCATGGCTCAATGAAATAAAAGAGGATACAAACAAATGGAAGAACATTTCATGCTCGTGGGTAGGAAGAATCAATATCGTGAAAATGGCCATACTGCCCAAGGTAATTTATAGATTCAATGCTTTGCAACTTTTGCTGTGATTCCTGGATGAGTAAAATCCTGATTCCTCAGGGAAGTCTCCTTTAGGACAACCTCTTCTGAAGTGGATTTGAAAATCAGACCTCTTGGTCCTTCACTGCCCTGGTTCAATGACCCTCCTCGATCTTTCAGGGGACCAAGCCACTGAGGTTGACTGAGTCATTGCTGGTCCCAGGGATTTGTTTCTTGCAGACCTAGAAGCATAATCCTCTTCCCTCCTCTTTGAGCAGCACTAGACGTCTAGAAGTTAACATCTCCTTTGAATCCTCAAACCACTAAGAGCTTATTACCCTCTTCCTCTAAAAATCCCTCTAGCTTGCTCACCACCCTGTGAGAGCATATTCTTACAAGCTATGTGGAGCCTACATTTCTGAGGGAGAAATTCTGCAGTGACTTACCTTCTAAGAGCAATTTATTTGGTGCTTCCAAAGTGCGCAAATGTGTGCGTGGAGTGGTTGAGCAGGAGTTATTGAGCTATTCTCAGAGTTTCCATGGTGGTTGTATTAGGCAGGGTTTTCCAGGGAAACAGAATCAATAGTATGGATATATAAAAATAAATATGGTATTTATAGAGATAAATAATAATAATCTCTACAAATCAATATAAATGTAAAATAAATTAAATATCTTTATTAATAAATATAAACATAATGTATTAATTCTAATATAAATATAAACTATAAATATAAAAATAGCATATTTATTTTCTATTTATATTTTATATATAAGTATAAAATATTATATATTCACTAATACTATATATTAGACAATGGTACCAGGAAAACCCAATAAGCTGCCTCAAAACAAATGTCTCAGCTTCTTTAGACATTGCCGGGGAAAGCACAATGTATATATAAAATATTAATGTTATATATTTAAAATACAAGCATAAAATAATATACAATAACTACTTTATAGTGATATTATATTTTAAAATATATGATGAGATATATATTTATTTTACTTGCACATACCTTTTAAAGACTCAGAGTTTTACAGAAAACTGTTATCCTGAATAAATATCTGGAGGAATGAAGGAGATATTTTGTTTGTTGATTTGTGTGTTTGCTTATTGTGTTGTTTATCTTTGTTATAAGAAACAGGAATTTCCCACACATTTGATCTTATTGCCATGATTTTTCACAGTATTTTATGTTATTATTGTGTTCTGTAGTATTATTGGTATCTTGAGTTGAACCCCAGCTGATAATGATGCTGCTTTGCCTCCATTCACCTTTTCCACCTAATTGTACTTTCTGCAGGAATTTCTTTCTTTCTTTTTTCTTTTTTTTTTTTTTTTGAGATGGGAGTCTTGCTCTGTCACCAGGCTGGAGTGCAATGGTGCAACCTCAGCTCACTGCAACCTTCGCCTCCCAGGTTCAAGCAATTCGTCTGCCTCAGCCTCCCAAGTAGCTGGGACTACAGGAGCATGCCACCACGCGCAGCTCATTTTTATATTTTTGATAGAGATGGGGTTTCATCATGTTGGTCAGGATGATCTTGATCTCTTGACCTCATGATCCGCCCGTGTTGGCCTCCCAAAGTACTGGGATTACAGCCATGCATCACCGCACCCGGCCTACCCCAGGAATTTCTAAATAAGCAGAGACATTTGTTTTGAGGCAGCTTATTGAGTTTTCCTGGTGCTGTTGTCTTACATATAATATCACCTGCAATTTATTTATAAGAACATCTTATGACAACTTCCCGTTCTTATTTTTGACGTTTTGTAATGTATATTTTCTAATGTAATTGGCAAATTGTAATTTTGATGAAAATTTATTTTCTGAGCACTGTAATATTTTACTTTTGTTTTGCTTATGACAGATTTATTAAGCTTTAGTTAAAAAAATTCCCTCAAGAAATTATGATGTCCTAGAGGTAAAGTTAATTACTTTAATATCCAAACTCTAACTGGAGCTTGATGTGGAGTGTCGGGGTGGAGTTTATAAAACAAGAACAACTTCAGTTTTACTCAAAGGAATGGAGAACGTTTTCCAAAGGAAACAAGAACTGCATAATAAAGCCATTATTTTATGCCCCAGGAATAGCAACATTTTCACACACACACAAAAAGCATGGACTTCGTTTTCATGTAATTATCTAAAAAATTTAAGATCATTATTATGGGTTAAATTGTGGTTCCACAAAAGATGTTAGTATCGTAACCCCCAGTACCTCTGATGGGATCTTATTTGGAACTAGGTTTTTTGCTCATAATCAGATAATATGAGGTCACTAGAGTGGCCCTAATCCAATAGAACCCACGTCCTTATAAAAGGAGAAATTTAGACACGCAGAAAGAATGCCATGAGGAGATCAAGGCAGAGATTTAAGTGATGTGTCTTCAAGCCATGAACACCAAAGATGCCCAGTGACCCCCAGAAGTCAGGAGAGAGACACGGAAGAGATTTTCCTTCAGGACCTCGGAAGGAACCAGCCCTGCAGACGCCCGGACCTTGAACTTCTGGCCTCCAGAACTATGAGACAATAAATTTCTGTTGTTTAAGCCACCAATTTGTTGCACCCTGTCATGGCAGCCCTATAAACTAATACAATAATAATATATTTGTTCTCTACATTTGAATTATGAAAGTTCCTTCACTATCTGCTGCTGTCTCTTAGTAACTAAATCTTTGATCAAATGTGGGCACTTCACAATATAGTTGTTTTCTGTACAAGATATCTGCATCCTCTTTAATTAATAAATATTGTGCATATATACCTCCTACTTTTCAAAGATTTCACCACTTTTCAAGTGGATGAAGGCTGAAGATAAATTAATGTGATGAAAAGAAAATAACAAGCATGTTATTTATACTTTTAAAATCTATTAGATATTGGAGTTTCAAAATTAGTATTATTTTAGTAGCCAAGGTGTTAAGCTTTGGTAGAATAATAAAGAAAATATTATATTTCCATATGCCCTTAGGTATATTTCACATAGTATATTTTATATAGTTATGTTTTACAAGTTTATTATAGGTACAGTATTTTAAAGCAATTCAAACGCAAGATGCAAACATATTCTCCTGATAACTGCAAATTATAATTTTATTATAACTTTGCATTACTGTATATGGTTATTAAATATTAAATGATCAATTAAAGAATAAGTTAAATACAAATCAAGATATAAGCCAGGAAATCTATTCTGAAGAATTAATTTATCAATGAATAGTGCACCTATGCATTTTGAAATGCATAGAAATTAGCTAATTAGCTATTCCCTAACCACTTGCATTAACATGAGTTCGATGATTAACAAACCACTTTGTGTCAGTGCTTTTAGCCTGTACTATTTTAGTCTTCCAAATACATTTGCTAAGTCTAAAACTAAAGTATATTACTAAAGTAACATTAGAGAAGAAAAGGGTTTAAATATCCTTTTTCTAATATTTTAAAAATATTTAATCAAACTGGCTCAATATCTCTATGTACTGCCAACTCTTAACTGCATATAACTGTCAAGAAAGATAAGATTACATATCAGATATTGTTGTACTTCTGCCCTGCCTGGTGGTGAGATCTTATCAGGGTGAAGTTCTTCAATCTCTCTCTCTCTTTTCCTCTCTTCTTACTGTAAGAGGGAAATGCATTACAAGGTCTTTAGGCCATAAGCAATGTTTTATCAAAAAATTAAAATATAAAAAAGGAGAAAAATCGTTTCTAGGGATTCTTTTTTTCAGGTTCATCAAACATCATATCTTTTCTTTAAAACCAAACCAAAGTAGCCTGAATAATGCATGCTTAAAGACTTTGAGAAGATAGTTTTGTGGTTTTTCAAGGTTGCTGTATATCAAGGATACCCAGTTGAAAGCTCAGCTTTCAGCATAAGCATATTACATCTCATTGTGGACTAAGCAGAATCAGGTGGTACCCCCATCGCACACCTTCACATTATGAAAGTACATCTGCCAATTTATTTTAAATAACTCATTCATTCTGGATCCTTTAGAAGGGTGAGAAGACTTGAAATCAGAGTCACATCAAAGTGTTTGCTGAAGAAACACAATGGTACAATCTTTTAGTTTAAATTTTTTATTTTATCAATAGAATCCAGTATCACGAAGAAGTCTAGAGATGTGGATTTTAAGTATACAAATCCATGCTTCTAAACGCATCCATTTCTTAATTTACAGGAATCAACTTTTTTGGTTTATTGTGGTGGGGGCTGGGGTACAGTATGATGCTGAAAAAAAATCAAGAAGTAGCTTTTATGTCAGGTTAAAAAGCTTGGAGTTAATCATATGAATCCTGAAAAACCATTAAAATGATTTAAGTGGAGGAAGCACTGATCAGATTTGGGTGTCAAATCCTTCTGGTGGCATCATAAAGGATGGATTTAATTTGGGTAAAAGAATGAGGCAGGATACCCTGAATAAAATGATTAAGAAGTTCCAAAATTATACCTACATATTATAGTATTAATAATATATCACCCTGGATTCAGACATGTTCAAGTTTCACATGTTGCATTTTAAAACTTTCTTTATTCCTACTTTCTGAAGGTGTTCCTCCTTCTCTACTCCTGTTGATCTCATACATTTTGTGGAATGTCGTAACTAAAAAAAAAAAATCAATTGTGTCCTAGGTTTCTCCCTCTACTCCACGTCTTGCTTCCAATAAAATTCAGATATCTCGTCCATTCCCTCTCTTCAGTCCATATGCATTCCTATTCTTATACTATCATTCTGTTCTTCTTGGTCTATTGTAATCAAGTCCAAATGTGTAAACCTGTTCCAATCACCTCCAGCTGCTTCAGCTGCTTTCCTTCCTGACATTGTTGCTAAGAATCCACTTTTCTCTCCATTAACTCACATTTAATTATCTCGTTTCCCTGCATGAAAACTTTGAGACTGTCCTATAAGGTCCATTCTCCATCTGTCAACAGCATCCTTTCCAGTGGATGCAGTGATTGTGCACTCTGTCTAATTAAATCACACCTCGGCCACTCCCTGAGCATATTGTGATGCTTCTCATGTCACCATGCCTTCAACACACATTTTCTTGTAGTTGGCTTACACATTCCTTCCTCTTCGACCTTGTAAAATGATCCTACACAAGGAAACTCAAAAGTCATCTTCTATTTAAACTTTTCATGTTTTTTTTCTAGTATGTGGTCCACAGAATAATGGACTCATCATAGTGTCCAATACTTTCCCCTAAACACATAAAAATGCCAAGTTACGACAAAGGAGAATTAAGATTGCAGATAAAATTAAGGTTGCTAATTAGTTGACCTTGAGATGAGAAGGTTATCCCTGATTATCCCAGGGCAGCCAACCTAATGACAAGTGCCCTTATAGGTGGAAAAGGAAGGCAGAAGGGGAGTCACAGACAGCACAGCATGAATAAGTCTTGGCCAGATGTTGCTGGCTTTGAAGATGGAGCAAGGAGGCCATGAAGGGAACCATACGGAGGAACCTTTGAAGCTGGAAGTGGCAGAAATTGATTCAAGCCCCCAAAGGCTCCAGAAGGTGCTGACACCTTTTTGTTTTGTTTTGATTTACCCCAGTGATACACATTTCTGACCTCCAGAAATGTAAGATAAATTTGTATGTGTTTTTTAAAACACTAAGTTTGTGGCAATTCCTTATAAAAAGAATAGGGGACTACTACCCTGTCAAATTAACATCTGTCCCTCTAAGGTGAGAAAGGCATACAGAAATGATAGTACATGCCTGTTACTTTTCTAGATGCTTTCACTTGTCCCTCATTTCATCTTTGCAACCCAACTAAGTAGATACTATTATCACTTTAAAGATAAGAATATTATTGCTTAGAAAGCTTTGGTCATTTGTCAACCTTAAGAAAGTTAGGTGATAAAGCCAGTGATGGGGAGAATGGGTACCAATCTAAGTCGGTCTGATGCCAAATATAACACGATTTCCTGTTGTGTTATTCCAGGTTTTTTATTTAAATTCTCTTATGCACTGATTACAATGACTGGGGCTGAGATAAGTTTACTGACCTGCTTGAGATCACACAGCTGGTTGCTCAGAATCCAAACACCATGGCTTTCCCACCATCTCTATTGCCAGCGTGCAGGACCAGTCTCTGAAAACCTGACTTGATATCTATGGCACAGCTGCCTCATTTTGGCAGAACTACATAGGGAAACAGGGAGTGCAGATCTGTTTTACATCATCTTGATGGAAAATGGTTGAAAGAGACACCATTGGCATGAATTCCTCATTTCTCCATCATGAAGCAATCCTGGACTTTGAATTATTTTAAAGGCAGGCAGACTCATTTAATGGTTGCCCAAGTTTATTCTCCTAGCTGTGAAACATTTTAGTGCAGCTGCTAAAATATTTGGGGAATATGCAATTGTGTGTCCTTCCTTTGGGCATAATGTATTACAGATGCATCAGAAGGTCTTGTCTGTTTTCTCTAGCAATTATTTTTCCATTCTCACTTCCACCTGCATTTTGAAAGCAGGCAGGCGACTATAATAATAAAATATTATGTGTATTTTAAAAAGGACACAAAGGTGGGATAATTATCTCTCCTACCCCTGTTTTTCTACCAATAACATTCTTCTACTCAACCTTCTCAATACTGTCAGTCAGTGGATTATTCTTTAGAAACACAAACATTGATAAATCACTACTATTAAATTGGAAACATTTGTGTTAGTTCTGACTACTAAAGAGATATAATAGGTATTATTAGTATTATTAAAAGGAACGGGTGAGTAGAGCTTTTAGAACTTTCTTGTGTTTGGGAACACCTAGTCTTAGAGAAATCGTTTCATTTCCAAGAATGAGAGAGAGGCATGTGGAGAGGAAATTCCATAATCGTTACTGAGTTAAAAGTGCTAAAAAAATGCTACAATGGAAAAATGGAAGCTTAAAACATGTAATTGCACCAGGAATATGCTCTCTGTATCCCAATTTCAGTATGTTACCCTTAGGAGTTTACTGGAAATTTTCCTACACACTGAATAGACAGGTAGGTAAAATCAGAATTGATGGACAATGGCTTCATAAGGCAGCCATGTGCATGATGTAATATGAATTTGAAATTTTGACTACTGCCTGGAAGATAATGTTTGTGATGAATTCTCAAGATGAGAGAAAATAAAACTGTGCAAATAGGAGCTGAGTGGTCTGGTTTATCAACTAAATCCAGTTCAGATTGATATTGAGCCCTGATGGAGAGATGATCACCCTCAATGTCTGATGAAAATGTTTACTTGAGATTATTTATGGAACTCTGAGACAAACAGTGTTATTTAAAGGAATAGATAACACAGGGATTCACAGAATTATGGAGAAGATCATTCTTCTCATTTCCATGCAAAGCACAGCACCACTGGGACCCTCCAAGGTTAAAAATTGTTTTTGGGCCGGGCGCGGTGGCTCACGTCTGTAATCCCAGCACTTTGGGAGGCTGAGGCGGGGGGATCACGAGGTCAGGGAATGGAGACCATCCTGGCTAACATGGTGAAACCCCGTCTCTACTAAAAATACAAAAAATTAGCCTGGGGTGGTGGCGGGCGCCTGTAGTCCCAGCTACTCTGGAGGTTGAGGCAGGAGAATGGCGTGAACCCAGGAGGCAGAGGTTGCAGTGAGCCGAGATCGGGCCACTGCACTCCAGCCTGGGTGACAGAGCAAGACTCCGTCTCAAAAAAAAAAAAAAAAAAAAAAAAAAAAAAGCTCCCTCAGTTAGGATCATGTCAAGCTCATAAAGGACTCCAAGAGCCCCGACCATCGTGGGCCTCAGCAGTTGCTCTTTAACCTGAAAAGGCTGAAATGGGGAGCAGAACATGAGAGGAAGAGCAAAGAGTGGAAGGAGTGGCTGTGGCTGAGCCAGGCATTTGGGATCATAAAGAAGAAATTTCTTGGTTACAACTGAAGGGTTGAACTCAGCTTTATAGTAAAAAGCCCAGTTGAACCAAACTAGCCCTTAGAGAATTCAGTCTGGGAATGCTACGAAAATACTGTAAAACTATATTCAGATTTTATAGTAATTCACATAGATTTACTTTTTCTACAGATTATCGGTATTCCATTTCTAAATAACACAGAATAAAGAAAAATTAAAAATACCCCATTAATACATTAGAATTTGTTGTGACTTATTTGTATCTCCATTAATAAAACACATGGAAAAGTCTACAGGCATTGACTTTAAATGGGAGTGATTTATCAGTTGCCACAAAATTTATGCAGAGGAATTAACCATTGTGGTGATCAACCTGCAATGAGTGTTTGCAGTGTAACAGAACATGACTACATTTGTTATATGTGTTAAGCCTTCTAATCCTCTTTAAGATATATACTGTTACTCTCCCCAAGTTTTCATATGAAGAAAATGAGACAAGAATAACTAAAGTAACTTGTACATAACCCAATAGCCAGTAAGTCACTAAGCTGGGCTTTTAAACATACCAACCTAGCTCCACACAGTTACTTATTTTACTTTATTTTCCCACTTCTAAATATTTTTAGCTGATGATAAAAAAATAAAATCCACAAAATGGACAAGAGTAGTCATTGACTTTTTATGAATATGCATATGTATGCTATAACTAAAAGTTATATTAAGCTCTGATAATCCCTTTTTAACTTTTTAATTAAAAATGCAGATATTTAAAAGAAGTGACAAAAGTCGGAGAAAACCTATGTAGTGTTCAGCCAACTTCAATAACTATCAAATCGTGGCCAATCCCTACCCACCTCCCACCCCCATATTTTTCTGAAGAAATTCCCAGACATTTGATTGTATTTGAAGATGTAGTTAATGGGAAGTTTCTACAGACATCCAGGTGTGAGATATCTGGAAGTAAGAATAAAGTTTGGCAGACACTGTTAAAAAACAAAAGAGAGAGGCAAAGGCTTCCAACAGGATTTGGAAGGCTTGCAGATCAGAGGGCGTATGGCGAAGCCAAAAATGACTGTGGCCAAGTGGGTCTAGCGGAGACTCTGTGGGTAGAAGCAACTTGAACTATGTAAAGTTAAGTCATTCAGTGATGAAAACAGAGGTGTTAACGTTTTTCTAAAAGATGAAAAAGCGACCATTCCTCAAATCAATTTGTGTGTAGATGATCATTAGGCCTCATTTCTCATAAACCACATCTCTTAGCAAGACTGGTTTTCCCACTGGGGATCTTCAGATTAGCAGACAGCACCATGAGGTGAATGTGCAGAACTATAACTGAATTTCAGCGACTGGAACCCTCTAATGGCTAAGAGCATAATGCCATAGTTGCACACCCTGCATGCAGTGGTAGAAATAAGGTGATAATCATTCTCCCTAAAATTCTCTTTCTGACACGTAGAACTAAAAGAACTTTAGTGTAATGGAAGGTTTACTTTTACTATTTCTGACACAAATTTGAGTGTTATACAACAGGAAGGGTTTGACACCGTACTTTACAATGACAAAGGGAAGTGAGTGGTGAGATCTGCCTGAATGTGATATTCCCCTTGGACTTTACCATCCCGATATCATCAGAAGCTGCCACATGGTGTGAGTTGCGAAATGGAGATTAAGGTAGAGCAAACATATTTTCACCGCAGGTTAAGAACATAGAGTTCTGGGAATAGAGACCACATATGAACTAAGCCTTGGAAATCTATTGATCTATTTGGGCACCCATAGTTTCCAGCTTCCTGAGTGTTATGGGTGAAAAACAACTGTGTTATTTAGCTATATTCCAACAGATTGAATAACTAATAGGTATACATTTTAGAAGCTGGGTTTGAAGTATGGACATCGTGTTTAAAGCTAGAATATACTTTAAAAAGTAATGAAAATATAACTGTTTTCCACATAAAATAGATAGTGAAAACAGAAAAGAAAATTTAATTTGAAATGCTAAGCATTTAAACTATGAATTATAAAGAGGGCTAAAGAGTAAAGTGATGAGGATATTAAAGCACGCTAATACAATATAGATATTTATAATGGCAACATAATATGAATCATCACTATGGTATTTTGACAGATTTTCATGTCAAACCAGTTCCAAAATACAATCACCACTTTAAATTCAATGCTTCTTTTGAATAGAGAAAGGAAGAAGACCAATGAGTGGGGAACAAATAGACAGATTGGATTTTAACTAAGGAAAGTGTTTCTGGGAAATGTTTTACAAAATGGTGCATCATTATATCCAAATGCTAACACTTCATTTTTTTTCAAGAAAAGGAAGCAAAATAAAATAACTTAAAATTTAAAATTATGAACAGATTAGATTTACCAGAATGCAGTTTGTGATTAATTACTGATGATGAGGATGACAATGACAACAAGGAGAATTTGGATAATCGAGACAGTGGTGTCCATGGTGGTGGAAGCAATCTGAATTGAGGATTGTACAATTTAACACTTTTAGAAATAAATGTGTTGTATTGTAACTACTTTATTATTATTATTATTATTATTATTTTGAGACTGAGTCTTACTCTGTCATCCAGGCTGGAGTCCAGTGGCACTATCTTGACTCACTGCAACCTCCGCCTCCCGGAATCAAGCAATTCTGCTGCCTCAGCCTCCCAAGTAACTGGGATTACAGGAACCTACCACCTCACTCGGCTAATTTTTTTTAAAATATATTTTTAATAGAGGTGGGGTTTCACCATGTTGGCCAGGCTGGTCTTGAACTCCTGACCTCAGGTGATCCACACACGTTGGCCTCCCAAAGTGCTGAGATTATAGGCATGAGCCACTGCACCCAGCCTATTATAACTACTTTTAAACTCCAGATCTTGTGATTTATTTATTCATTACTAAACTTAATTACATAATTAATAAGCATTAATGAATTAAATTTATTTTATTGGTTTAAAAATTAAGGCAATGGTGTCATATGATTGCTTGTATCTAATATTATTAACCTTCTTGAAGAAAATCTTATATTGGCAAAATGAGCACTATACAAATATGGCATAGTGAGAATAGATCATCTTGTACTGTTAACTGAAGAATACGTTCTTTATCCATGCTAAGTCTACTAGTGAAAGGTCTTGGAAATGTAGGCAACACATTGGTTTGTTTCTGGTTGTTATCTCACATGGCCTATATAATCTTTGGGAATTTCCCTGATGCAAAATGCAGTAGTTTATTTTGAAAGCTACTGCTGGGGCTGAGATAAATGAGTTTTCATATAAATACTAAAAGAGCTCTGAAACTTTTATGTTAACAAGAGGAAACTTATCAATAGCTATGTGCATCTACTCCCAAAGCCTAAAGAAGCTGTTATTAATTGAAGACATGATAGTGTGTTAGAATAAATGATTCTGGTAACAAAAAATAGTTCTAATTTGAAAATACATCATTGTGTAATAAAGCACATTCACATCATGATGTAAATTTATCTTAATCTTCTAAAACACATCCAATATTTAGTTTACAGGTAACAAAAGAAAAGGAAAAGGAATATTTGGTTTGCTGATCATCTCATTATAGTTGTTCCGTTGTGTGTGCTTTGCTGGTTTCCATGTGAAAATAGTCTAGAATTTGTGCATGACTGAAGACTTTTCAGCAGCAGAAATTTCATGCCATAGATATTTTTTATCAAAACTGTTTTATACTTCTTGTTCATATTACAAATAGATGACAAGCAGCTGAGACCATATTTACCCACTCCAAGGAGCAATAATTTGCAATCAAGCTGTCTCTAAACTTGCTCTTTCTTAGGTTTATAAATAGTATGTTCTGTGAAATTATTAGAAGTAAATAATAAAGAAACAAATTTAATTCATTGTGATGGCATCTTCTAAAACATAAGTAATATTGATTTGGGATTTGTGAAGATATTAAGCAGTAATGAAACTTGAATTCTCCATACTGGGCAGTCTTTTGATTAGCAGAAAAATATGGTCATGACTTTAGAGTTTCTCCCCAAAGCTCTTAATCGTATCATTTCCACCCTTCATTGTCTCTTATTCTTTAACACTTATACTTAAGGAAAAAAAAAGGGAAGAAGACTTCCAACACAGATGAAATAAAAGTGTGTTCAAGTTTCAATAGAACAAAGTTCTTCTGGGACTGAATTTAGTATAAAGCAGATTCACCTCAAAGTCAATTCAAAAAATGGTATTATTGAAAGCACCAGAAAGGCATAATTATAGCATTGTCCTGTGGTCTGGACCCTGAGGCCAATTTCAGAGGGAGACTTCATTGAAATATGAAATCAGATGTAAAATGCACCTTTTCAAGGGCAATTTCATTAATCTTATTGGCACAGAAAAGTTGTTTTTTTTTTCAGCTATTATACTGACTTAATCCAATTAGCAAAAGTGACCTTTCTTATTACAATGAAGATTTCTAATATGAATACTTTATTAAATCAAAGGATAAATGAAGACTATAAGTCCATATCTATTTTGTATATCAAATATGAAAGATAATATGACTATGGTTTAATAAAATATGTTTTAATATTTAAAAATATTTCTCTTTGATTCTAACATTGCTGGAAGATTAATTAGTTTTATGAGAGGCTGAGTGATGACTGTGTCATTAAGCTATTCCTGTAATCATCATAAGGCTGTGTTGGGCCTTCTCTGTGAGGAATGCTGTATTTTAGTCTGGATATGATCTTAGCATATCCCCAGTTCCCTAAAGGAGAGCTGCAGAATTCTATGGCTAATCCCAATCCAGAAAAATATTATGTCACATCACACAGTAATGAACATTATCCAGGAAAAAATTATTAAAATGGGGTGTTTTTCATTACTTCAAACAGAAGATTGTAACTTTGCAAGCAAGTCAGTGTATCCGATTTCTCACACCTCTTTACCTTTGACCTCCTGCGTGTGTGTGTGTGTGTGTGTGTGTGTGTGTGTGTGTGTGTGTGTACTGCATCTATACTTTGTCACTGCATGGTTTTCTAAACAATTGCTTTGTAGTATCTAAGAGCACTTAGCAGTTTGGCCTTTTTGTGGCATTTCAGTCTTGCATTGATTATATTTGATTTCCAATGCTGTAGATCAAGGGATAAGTGGGCACAAGAAATCACATATATTGAAGTCCTCACAACATTATTATAACCCTCTGTTTTAAATTAGGAAAGGCACCTTCTTAGAATTGGTGTCTACATTGTCACATCTTCCTTTGCGGTGCCCACTCTTTCTTCAAATTACAATGGCCTGGCCCATGACCAATCCTGCTCAGACACTGTGCAAAGGTGAGGCGTCTTTCTGCTTATGCCTCTGCTGGCTCCACTTGTTGCAGAAGCACTGGAGCACCTGGAGCATGGGACAGAGGGTACTGTGTGGGCAGAGGAGCCCAAGGCATCCCCATCTTCTTCCTGGACAGACCCCTTACCTCACTGTTTGATGAAGCAAGAGGAAGCAGCTCTGCTTCCCTACTTCATGTCTAAATGATTTACTGTGTTCAAAGAGCTCTCAGGACATTCACAAAAGAGAAGTGGTTCTCCTTATTTATTTTCACTAAGAGCAAGATAAAACTGCTCCCTAGGTATTAGGTTCATATTGCTTCTACATGATTTCATGCATGGGCTCCCAAACTATAAATTTAACTCATAGAGATACTAAAACATGGAAACAATAAATAGAAAGCTCTTGGTGAATCAATATCAATATCACGTTTTAATTTCTCCTATGTGATTCAACACTTGAGGACCCTTTTCATATGGGGTCCATTGCGATACTTTTCCTATAGTAGTCACATAAACACACACTGTTGATGTGTTATGCATGATTTATACAACAAACATATTCATTATGAAACTTCATAATTCCTCAGAAGTAGCAGTGTTGGAACTCTACATGCAACCTCTCAAAGCAGTGTTTTTGTGGTTGTTGTTTTGCTTTGTTAACGTTTTTTTTTTTTTCTTCAGGAATGGGCAGATCTTTTTTTGTGTATTATGTATGTAAGCACCTTATTTAATAGTGGCTTGCATTTATGGCCCACATTACCAAGAAATATCCATCTTTAAAAGTAGAATCCCATTTGGCCCTGTTATCTAGTCACCTGTGAGAGTAAGGCAGTAACTGAGCGTGACAGAGGATTCACAGAGTCATGCCTGCTGTCATGATGGGTAACCTGGGGACATCCGTGCATCAAGGGAAATGTTTCATTATATTAGCCAGACTGTTTAAATTGTTATTTTCCTTTCTTTCTCCCTTGTTCTTTCACTTGCCTTCCATCTTATTCCCATTGTAGCCTGCTCTCTTTATCTAAGAGCATTGAATCAATTTGAGTGTTTATGTAATGTAATGTAATGCCACCATTCATATATTTGCACATCAAACATGATTCCTCTTTACTGGGCAGTCTCTATCTATTAGGTGATAAATCATAAAAGGCTTCCAAATCACTAGGTATAGATGGTGGTTGGATAAACAATTTTCAAACATTATTTCAAACATAATACTCCAATGTATAAGATATACATAGACCCATTTTCCAGATGAGCAATCAGAGAATACAAGAAATCTTCCAAAATCTGTAAGTGTTAGAGCTAATATACAGATTTAGTTTGGCAGAAAGAAATATGTCTTTGTTTTGTCTCGTTTTGCTTTTTACAATTAATAATAGTTTTTTTTTAAAAGGAAAGCTAATCGTAACTTACTGACAAATTGTTAATTCAAAAGTAATAATGATGGACTAAAAGATACTTTTTATTTTTTTTGAGATGGAGTCTTGTTCTGTTGCCCAGGCCGGAGTGTAGCGGTGCAGTCTCTGCTCACTGCAATCTCTGCCTCCTGGGTTCAAGCAATTCTCCTGCCGCAGCCTCCCAAGTAGCCAGGATTACAGATACCTGCCACCACGCCCAGTTAATTTTTTGTATTTTTAGTAGAGATGGGGCTTCACCATGTTGGCCAGGCTGATCTCGAACTCCTGACCTCGTGACCTGCTGGCCTCAGCTTCCCAAAGAACTAGGATTACAGGTGTGAGCCACCACGCCTGGCATAAAAATACATTTAATAAGCTCTGACTATATCCAGGCATATTTTAGATAATATACAGTTAGAAAATAAGCATATATCTACCTTCATATAATTTAAATTTTCCTAGTGGGAGACAAATAAAACACGTAAGTAAAAACATAATATGTTAGATAGTATAAGTGCTAGGACAAAATAAATAAAGAAGGGGGGGTGGGTTCTAAGAGTTGGTGTGTGTGTGTAAGTCAAAGAAAAGAAGAAATATGCTATTTCAATAACACCTGTTATTGAGTTGATAAGACAATGAACCTTTGTTCATGCAAAGAGGCGAGAAAGGAGCCACCTTTGATTGAGTGCAGGCTGTGTGTTTGTAGAACAGTATAAAGAGACAATGGGTGGGAAATTGTGCTCAATTTCAAGAGTGGAAGGAGATGCAATCATAAAGCTATGAAAGGTCATTGTGATGACTTTTATGCTGAATAAGCTGGGAAGCTACTAGAAGGTTATGAGCGAGGAGTGACACAGTCTTCTTATTTTGAAATAATAACTCTGGGTGCATTGTTGAGAATTGACTATTGGGAACTAAGGGGGAAATCAGGGAAAAGAAGTAGGATGCTATTTCAATAACACCTGGCAGGAATGATGGTTTCCTGGACTAAAGCAAGGTTGAAGGACCAATGAAACAGAGAAGCCATTAAAGAACTATGGGGGCAAATATTGGAAAGATTGTCTACGTGGATTTTAAAGTCATCCAAATTTATAGTAAGAACAATAAAAAAGAATGAGACAATGACCCAGGTAATAAAATATTGAAGGGATAGAGGAAAGCAAGCCAAAGACTTGGATAATTGTGACAAGATAGCAAGTAGTAAAGACTTTGAGAGCCATGAGCTCATGTTGGGAGCTCCTAGGGAAAATGGAGGTCTCTACCCTTTCCCTCCTTCACTTTTTTGGCTCTGTGACAGGATTTCCTAGACACCCCCTGCTTGTACTTCTCTATTATCTTTTCCCAGGAAACTTTTTGTCCAGATGGCCAGTTGTTATAATCTGATATTCTCTTCACCTGAACTTTATTTTCCATTCATTTTTCTTTCTATTTGGAGACATTTCTACTTCATATCCTCTCTATTTCCTGCAATTTCACTTTCTCTGGTTTCTATTAAAGGGATATGTGTCTCTCCCCAAAATGTCTTCTTTCGGTGTTTGCTTTTTCTGAGCTTCTTTCTCCCCCATATATTATATTTATTTCCATTGTGATCAACATGCTTTTTTTCCCTCTGCACAAGCTGTGCTTCCTGCAAAAAGACCTGCCCTTTGTTTCTTAATTATCTTTTCAGGTAATAACAAGTTAAAGTATGCAAGTGAGGAATAAATTGCTACTGCTGCTATATTAAAAAGGAGATATGTAATTTAGGTTTCTTTGGCTATTTTCCCCAAGACCCTGTCCTTCTTCATTGTCTCAAATAGCACTACTTATATTACAAATCCAGTCAAATCTCAATCAAGTTCATTCCAGGTAGCCTGAATAATCTTACTTTTTTTTTCATGCTTTCCTCTACCTTGACTTTTTCCATTACTCTTAGAAAAGATGTATCATAAACACTTATATTTTCATTTAAAATAAAAATTATAAATTTGAGTCAACTATGGTAATTTGCATTATGGTAAATATAAAATGAATTTTGTTTTATGAGGATAGTACATCACAGAAAATGAAAGGTAACCAAACAATTCTTTTTTCTAGCTTGTTTTGTAATTCGGGGCAAATATCTTCATATCTCTAGGACTCAGTGTCTGTATGTATCAAATGTGTTGGCAAAATGTGTCTCCTTTCCCCAGGCTTCCACATGGCACAGTGAGGACGGAGGGCTGCTGATCACCTCTTAACAGGAGAAGGTCAGGGCATGCTGGGTCCTGCTCACCACCTGTGTACTGGCTGTGCCTCAAAAGATGGGGAGCAGCTTAGCCAGCCACAGACAGCCTGGCATCCAGCATATCTCGTTTGCCAGCACCTTGATAGGAGCACCAGGTCCATACTTCATCTTCTTCCTGTGTCCAGGCAGAGATGGTGATCCCCATGCCTGAGTTTATTCCACTCCCTTCTTCCACTCTGCAAGTCTCATGCACCCTCCCAGGCAGGCCCTCCTCCTGGCCCATGGGGATTAGAGGTAGGACCTTGTGTAGAAAATTCAAGTTTTTTTTTTCTGCTGACTCTGCTCTTTCCACAGATAGGTTTGCAAGTTCTAGATTCAGGGTGCAAGTAGAAAGTGCCTATCTGGGGCCAGGCACAGTGGCTCACACCTGTAATCCCAGCACTTTGCGGTCAGGGGTTCGAGACCAGCTTGGCTAATATGGTGAAACCCTATCCCTACTAAAAATACAAAAATTAGCATTCTGTGGTGGCGGGTGCCTGTAATCCCAGCTACTTGGGAGGCTGAAGCAGGATCATCGCTTGAACGTGGGAGATGGAGGTTGCAGTGAGCCAAGACTGCACCATTTACTGGTTTTCTTGGTAACAGAGTCCTGATACTGAGGCAGAGTATTAGCTCCTCATCTGGCCACTGGGAAAGCTGATATTTTGGAAACAATTTAGTCTGCGATGCTTCAGTGTACAATAGGAGGCCAAAGGCCAAAGTAGATAGATCAATTCAAAGGGCACTGTATTATAGCACTTAGGTTATATCTCTGATTTATACCAAGGAGGGGCTTGGCCTGTGTGGCTTGGAAGCTTGCATTGTAGATCTAATCAAGAACTACTAGCTGTCCTGCCCAATTTTTGTTTCATTTCACTTTTTGTTTTTAAAATAAACTTTTTATTCTAGAACAGTTTTAAATTTATAGAAAACTTGTAAAGTTTGTACAGAGGGTTGCTATACACTCCCTGGTCCAGGTCCCTTAATAACATTTTTGTTGCTTTGATATAAATATTAAACCAACATTGATACTTTTTTATTGACTAACATTCATTTTTATGGATATTACATAACTTCCTTACTTGCTGTCTATCACAAAAAGGTATAACTTTTTATGTTCCAGGTATACCAGATTATTTTTATTCATCACATTTTAGGTGTACTTCAGATGTAAGAGCTTCTCAGATTTTCCTTCTGTTTTGGTGACCCTGACAATTTCAAGGAGTACAGGTTGGGTGTTTTGTAGAATGTCCTTCAGTTGGGATTTGTCAATTTTTTTTTCTCATGATTAGACTGAGTTTATGTGCTTTTGGGAGGAAGACCACAGAGGTAAAGTGTGATTCCCATCAAATCAAGGGTGCACACTATCAATACGTCATCGCTGTTGATGTTGACCTTGATCATCTCTCTGAGACAGTTTTGATCAGGTTTCTCCACTCTCAGATAACTCCTTTTTTCCTTTCTTTACACTATACTGGTTAAAAGGAAGTCACCATACGTAAGCCACGTTTAAGGAGTGGCCTCCACTTGCAAATCACACATTTTTTCCAAAATATCTTCCCCCAAATGTGTATTAACCTTTAAAAAAAAGAGAGAGTGAAAAACAAAAACTTATAGTGGAGAGACTGAGCAGGCATTACCTTTTCCTCTGAAAATGGGATCATTTACATGCTCCTAAATTTTAAGCTGTCCTTAAAGTTCTGACCCTTAGTCCATGGTAGCTAGCTGTTTTCTAAGATATTAAGAGACAGACAGGAAAATGTGTTAGGAACTGGAGGGACCTGGATTGGTCCTAGGCAATGCCACTCGGAATCTCCAAATATCAGGCAAATTATACCGTCTGTAAGAGCCTTGGCTTTTAGCAATCTTAAGCCTGAATTAGTAAGACTATTCTCAAAGGGGCTTCCTTGTCAGCATTAAATGAGATACTATAAGAGCTCTTATTTTCTTGAGTAATCTTGACAGCACTTATGGAGTGCTTGCTAGGTGCCATGGTGGTCAGCACTTTACATATATTTTGGTATTTAATTTTCACCACAACCCTCAGTGATAGATGCTATCCTTGGTACCCACATATACCAAACAAGGATAGTGAAGATCAGAGAACTTTATAACTTGCCCGAGGTTTGAGAACAGGACATTCAGGAAAACAGACAAATAAAACACCTTCAGATTTCATTCTTTGCACTTTGATTCCAGAGCTTGTGCTCTTAATTACATAAAAACATATAAGTGCTCAAAAAATGTTTGTGGTTTGAGGCAGTATAGATGAATCATTGAGAAAGGACTCTAAAGAGAGAAAGGTGGGTGTGCCTCCCAGCTCTGCACCTTGCTCGCTGTCTCCAGGCATAGATTCCTCATCTACAAAGCAGTATAAGAACGGATACCAAATTAACAGAGCTGCTGCAGGAATTAGATGAGTTAATACATGTATCAAGAACCACTTAGAACAGCCTAGTGTGTATAATGTAATCAACATATATCACTAATTACTTTTAGTGCTGGTTTTGCATTCTTTTACTTACGTATTCATTCATACTTCTCTTTTGTGATGACTCAATGAAATAAGTCCAATAACAATATGAATTTAATAATTACCTGAGGTATTCTTCAGTGTTTTGGCCACACATCTGTGACTCTCAGCCTTTTAGGTACATTCTGGGATTCCACTTTCTGACCAGCTTTGCAGGGACAGGAGGGAAGCATGATTAATTCTGGCCAATGAGCTGCTGGGAAGGCATTGAACTTTAACATTTAATTGTCAATAAAATATCATTTTTATTTTTTTTCTGCAGTCTGCTAAGCAACTTCTTAACTTGCCTGGTATCCTGAGTGACTACAATGAATAGGTCTTCCTGCCAATTTGCTCAAGAAACAGGGAGCTGATAGAGTTTGTAGTTTCTTTCAGCATCCTAAACAACTCTCTTGTCTGAACCATCACCTGACTGATTGAATTGTTAAACAGAGCCAAACCTAGCCTAACCTGAATGATACGTTTAACAAATGTATCATTTGTTACAACAAAAAAAATAATTCTCATCATAAGGAAGCAGTGCTAAAAGTTGCTTCAGCACAGATGAAAGCTACAATCTGTGCGTTGTGCTTTAAAAGACCACATTCATTTACATTGCAATTGCTCATTTGAAAAGCATAAATGTGTAGCAGTATGAGTTTGGGGACAAATATATAAACTAAGCTTTCACAGAGTTTTTACTGAATTTTAAGGAATACAAATTGTGCAAAGTAATGCAAGAATTCAGAGACTCAGGAAGCCAGCGTATGTAAACATAACTGAAAACATACCTGAACCCCAACAATCAGCCCTGGGCCTTTTGAAGTCAGAGTCTTGTAGTTGAATTTTTTTCTCTCTTCTTAGTATAAAGTCACTGACACTGGGAAGGCAAGACACACATTTCAAGCAACTTAAATGTTTTAGAATTTGTAGGTGTAAAACTCTATAAATAATGAAGCATATATTTATATTTTCAACTATAGCATATTGTTTAAACTTAGAGTATTGCTGTAATACAGAGAATCAACATATAACTTTTCTTTCACTACATACACACACACACACACACATACAAAAAGTGAATCCTTGGTTTTTATGATTTTAGATTAAAGTAGAACAATGTTTTTGTCCCATTACTTAATCATATCTTACTCCCAGTACAATTTGTTACTGGCTTAAGGACTTAATGAATATTTGTTTTTAATATAAGTTACTCTCCCCTCACTCTGAAAATGCTTCTATTACAAGGCTCTATATGCTGTAATAATAGGTCAGCTCAATAATACTTTTTAATGAATATGGTGAAATACTAACCTCTGTTAATTAAGGCTATGGACACAGCTGTAAGAAATTATATAGTAACACCTATGAGCTTCCTATCAGGTCAGTTACATAAAACAAAATGAAAGCTACTTTATCACAGGCAAATAAAAGCCATATAAAAACCATATACCAGTAGGGGATTAGAGGTTTGTAAATGAGGAGTCCAACTTCATTCAATGTAGGACATAAACCATATTTATTTTTTTGGTACATAATATGAGCCTTGGGAGTTCTTTCTGATTCTAATCCAAACCTTTCTTAGTATTACTTTCCAAAAATTTTACCTGAGCTATTCTTGAAGTTGCTAGTTCTATAAAAGGTAACAGCACCACACTTCCAGTCAGAAAGCTTCAATTCTATTTCTAGACCTACTCTTGATTAGTTGAATGTCCATAAGTTCATTAAACTCTCTTTAATGAACTAAATGAATCTCTTTAATGAACTAAATCCAGAGAAGGATTTAGTTTCCTTCTCTGTAAAATGAGAATTTTGGATCAGATAATTGCTCACAGCACATCAAACTCCAAGCTGTAAAACTTTGTTCCAGATTCTCCAATTTGATGTATAAGTGGCTTTATCTGAACTCTGATTGTTTTCTTTATCAGTCTTCTCTTTCCACCAGATATAGGTTTGATCCAGTGTCCTCTTAATTAGAGTTCTTGCATTAAAACGTGATTTCCAGAAGATATTTTGCCAAACACAACCGAGGAAGATGATCTTTTTATAAGCATACTTACAATGAACTGATCAGCTGCTCAGTAAAGACTGAGACTCTTTGACACATGCAATAGTGTCACCTCCCATCATAGACTTGAGCCAGCCATTCAGAAGGAGATGAACCGGGCCTGAATAATACAAACAAGGAAACCAAGATGTGACTACAACAGTTATTATCTTTGACATATACTTCCCCTAAGGAGAAGAAATCAGAAGTTAATATCAGAAACACACAGTAAATTATTTGTTATACGTTGCACGTATAACTAGTTGTTGTTATTTATGTCATAGAATGCATACAATTCTCAATTTATAGTTTGGTTTTAGTTAATCATTGTATTCTTCATTAGACTTGCACATTTATTATGCCCAATATCTCCTCTCCACTTCCTGCTACCCCAGAATTTAGTCCTTTAGCGCTTCTTGTTCAAACCACAATAAGTCTATTCTATTCTATTCAAATTTTTCTTCTTCCTAACTGTCCTCCATATTGTTGCATTTCATTTTCCAGAATAAAACATTAAACATTAGAAAAATATTTAGCAATCCCACTACTAGGTATCTACCCAAAGGAGAATAAGTCATTATATCAAAAAGACACCTAAACACGTCTGTTTATTGTAGCACAGTTTACAATTGCAAAATCATGGAACCAACCTAACTGCCCATCAACTGATGAGTTGGTAAAGGGAATGTGGTATATGCACAACATGGAATACTACTCAGCCGTGACAAAGAACAAAACAACATCTTTTGCAGCAATGTGGATGGAACTAGAGGCCATTATTCTAAGTGAAGTAATTCAGGGATGGAAAACCAAAGACTGTATGTTCTGATTTACAAGTAGGAGCTAAGCTATGGGTACGCAAATGCATTACAGAGTGGTATAGTGAACAGTGAACACTAGAGACTAAAATGTGGGGCAGGTGGGAGGAGGGTGAGGGATAAAAATTACACATTAGGTACAATTTACACTACTTGGGTGATGGGGGCACACTAAAATTTCAGACTTCACCACTAACAATTCATCCATGTAACCAAAACCATGGTACCCCTAAAGCTACTGACAATTTTTTAAAAGACAAAATATTCTCACCTAAAACCGATTAAAACTACTTGTAAAGTGGCTTCTGCACAGTTTTCCATCTCCATTTTCTTACTTCTCTCATCCCAACTTGTGGTTGTATAATACTGAATTACATGCATCCCCATTCATCCCATCAACATGCTTGGATGGGTGACTATCCGTGGGTATGGGTTTTAGTGAAGCAGTTCCCTCTGCTTGAAATGCGTCCCTTCCTGTGCACAGCTATCCCTCAAGGCTAAGCTATGAATATCATCCCTTCTTCTATGAAGTGTCTTCTGTTTATCTGAGTAATGTTTTTTTTTTTACTTTTTCCTTTATAACTAATGTTACAGCAAAACATATATCTAAACACTTTCTTTTTATGATACATATATGTTTATTATGCCTAACCTATGTCTCATATATATACATATGTATATATATATATGTATGTGTGTGTGTATATATATACACACATATATATATATATGTGTGTATATATATATTCTTTTGCATTCTCAGCACCCAGCAAAGCACTTGGCACATATCAGGGTCTCCACAATCTTGCATACATTTAATAAATATATTACCTTCAGGAACTCATAAATAGTTAATTCAGATTGAGAAGACATGAGGATGTAAATTACATTATTTTACATTATTTTGTTGGAGAGGTTGCATTAGAAAAGTGGCATCACACCGAGTGGTTTCTGAGCAGGCATTTATTTCTGGGATGCTCCAGGTTACATTTACTGTAGAAGAGCCACACTGAGCTCATTAAAAAGGATGCATATTGCGGTGCTGGGGCACTGAAAATGATACTCAAAATATGGTGCTTTGGTGCCCTGCATGCATTGAATTGAAGAAAACGGAAAGGCCTCAGAAATGAGCCTCAGAGCCAAGCTCCTTCTCTGACCTTCCCCTTTACAGACTCCCTTCTCTGTCTCTCCAATTCTTTCCTGTAGCATCAGGAGGGAGTCTCTCTGGAATTTGTCAGACTAAGGAAGCTTCTTTCCAAAACAAATTAGATTGTCTTATTATTCCATCCCTAGGAACTTCATCAAATAACCAGGACAGATTAACCATCAAAGATGGGATAAAAGTGGAGTCTCACCACACCCAGACAGACTGTTGATTCCTGAGAGGGCAACTCTGAGAGATTACCTGGGAGGTGTTATCTGGATTACTGGGTAATTATTCTCCTGTCATTCCCCTCTGCTTATGCACATTAAATAACTTTGGTGTGCCTTTTTCTCCTATTAATCTGCCTTTCATCAGTTCATTTTTAGTGAATCTTTAGTGGGCAGAAAGGAAGCTTTCTCTCTGCCACTATAGGAGTAATGATAACACATATGCAATTTGTACTAGAACGGGCCTGAAAGTTGTAATAAGAAATAACATAAAATTATGTTTGTATATTGTATTGGTCCATTCTTCTGCTGCTATAATGAAATACCTGAGGCTGGGTAATTTATGAAGAAAAGATTTTTAATTGGCTCCCAGTTCTGCAGGCTGTACATAAAGCAAATGCCAGCATCTGCTTGGCTTCTGGTGAGGGCCTCAGGAAGCTTTCAGTTATGGTGGAAGATGAAGGTACGATGGGAACACCACATGGGGGAAACGGGAGGAAGAGAGAGGGAGCAAGAAAGAGGGAGGGAAGGGGTAGATGCCACATTCTTTGAAACAACCACGTCTTACATGAACTCAGAGCAAGAACTCACTCATTACCATTAGCAGAGCACCAAGCCATTCATGACCAAAATACCTCCCACCAGGCCCCACCTCCAACATTGGGAATCACATTTCAACATGAGATTTGGAGAGAACAAACATCTAAACCATATCATTCCACACCTGGTCCCTGAGATCTCATGTCCTTCTCACATTGCAAAATACAATATTCCCTTCTTAGTAGTCCCCCAAAGTCTTACCTTGTTCTAGAAGTAACTCAAACTCTAAAGTCCAAAGTCTCATCTAAGACTCAAGGCTGTGTTTCTTCCACCTATGAGTCTGTAAAATCAAACAAGTTGTTTACTCCCAAGATACAATGGTGGTACAGGCATTGCGTAGATATTCCCATTCCAAAATGGAGACATAGGCCAAAATAAAAGGACAATAGGCCCCACAGGAGTCCAAAACCCAGCAGGGTAGACATTAAACCCTAAAGCTCCAAAATAATCCTTGGCTCCATGCCTTGCATCCTGGACACACTGGTGTGAGGAGTCGGCTCCCTAGACCTTGGGTAGCTCTGCCTCTGTGGCTTTGCATGGTGAAGTCCCCATGGTGGCTTTCACGGGTCGGAGTTGGGTGCCTGTGGCTTTTCCAGGGTTAGTGTTCAAGCTTCCAGTGGCTCTACCATTCTCAGGTCTGGAGAGTGGCTGCTCCCTTCCCATAATTCTGCCAGACAGTGCCCTGGTGGGAACTCTGTGTGGGAACTCTAACCCCACATTTCCCCTTATTATTGTCCTAGTGGAGGTACTCTGTGGGGGCTCTGCCCCTGCATGAGGCCTCTGCCTGGGCAACCAGGCATTCCAATACATCCTCTGAAATCTAGGAGAAAGCTGCCAAGACTCCTTTGCTTTTGCATTCTGTGTGCCTACAGGCTTAACACCATGTGGAAACTGCCAAGGCTTATGGGTTGCATTCTCCAAAGTGGCATCCTGAGCTTCACCTGGGACCCTTTGAGCCACAGCTGGAGCTGGTGCAGCCGAGATGCAGGGAGCAGTGTCCTGATGCTGAGCAGGCAGGAGTGACCTGGGCCTGGCCCCCAAATTATTCTTTTCCCCTAGGTCTGTGGGCCTGTGATGGTGTTATGGGAGCAGGACAAGGAAGTGCTGGGTAGAGAAGGTCAGGGTTCCTAGTGAGGGCTCCACCCTTGGGCCTGTGTCCATGGACCAAAGTGAGAACAGGCACTCCTGTTTTCATTCACAAATGTTGTATTTTCCAAGACCACTATGGCCCACCACACCCCCATCCTGTGCCCAGAAAATCCCAAGACTGTAGCGGGCACACACACAAGTGGCTGGACATCAAGAGGAGCAGAACACATGGACAGACACCAGCAAGCCATCAATGGTGGGAAGATGTGGAATTCAGCCGAGGGTGGTCAGAGGAGAGTCCAGCTGCTGGGTGGCCCGACTCCAGGGGAAGACCACCTTCCCATTCCATCCCCCTTCTGGCTCCCCATCCATTTCACTGAGAGCTACCTCCACCACTCTATAAAACCTTGCACCCATCCTCCAAGCCCACATGTGATCCGATTTTTCTGATACACTAGGGCAAAAACCTGGGATACAGAAAGCCCTCTGCCCTTGTGATAAGGTAGAGGGTCTAGCTGAGCTGATTAACACAAGCTGCCTGCAGACAGCTAAGCTGAAAAGAGCACACTGTAACACATGCCCACTGGGGTTTTGGGAGCTGTAAACAACCCTAGATACTGCAGTGGGGTCAGAGCCCCCAAACACTCCCCATGACCTGCCTGTCTGCATGCTCCCCACTAGGGGTTTGAGCAGGGGAGCACTGAAAAAGCCAGCCACACCCCTGCGAGGGGGAGAAGAGAACACTCTCATTTCAACAGGAGGAGCTTTTTAGGAGGTTTCTGAAATACCTTTGAGGCCTTTTTCGATGGTCTTGGGTATTTGCACTTGGCTCCATTTAGTTACACAAATCTCTCTAGCAAGTGATTGCTCTATAGCTTGCTTGAATTCCTCTCCTGAAAATGTTTTTTTTTTCTTCTCTACCACATGGCTAGGCTGCAAATTTTCCAAACTCTTATTTTCCAGACTTCTATGTGTATTCTCATTAATGATAAATTCCAAATTTAAGTAATTCCTTTGTTCCTGTATCTTGCCGTAGGTGTTTAGAATCAGCCAGACTTCCTCTTGAGTGCTTTGTTGCTTAGAAATTTCTTCCGCTAGGGGAACATCACACACCGGGGACTGTTGTGGGGTGGGGGGAGGGGGGAGGGATAGCATTAGGAGATATACCTAATGCTAAATGACGAGTTAATGGGTGCAGCACACCAACATGGCACATGTATACATATGTAACAAACCTGCACGTTGTGCAAATGTACCCTAAAACTTAAAGTATAATAATAATAAAATTTAAAAAAAAAATTTCTTCCGCTAGATACCCTAGGTAATCAATTTTAAGTTCAAGCTTTCATAGATCCCTAGAACATTGACACAATGCAGCCAAATTTTTGCTAAGGCATGACACCAGTATCTTTTGCTCCAGTTTCCAATAACATCCTAATTTCCATGTGAGACCAGCTCAGCCTGGACTTCACTGTCCATATTTCTGTCAGCATTTTGGTCACAACCATTTAAACAGTCTATAAGAAGTTCCAACTTTCCCTCATCTTCCCATCTTCTTCTGAGCCCTTCAGACTCTTCTGATCTCTGCCTTTTACTCAGCTGCAAAACCACTTCCACATCTTCCGGTATCTTTATAGTAACACCATACTCCTCAGTACCAATTTTTCATATTAGTCTGTTTTTGCATTGCTATAAGGAAATACCTGAGGCTGGGTAATTGATAAAGAATAGAGGTTTAATTGGCTTACAGATCTGCAGGCTGTACAAGAAGCATGGCCCCAGCATCTGCTCAGCTTCTGGTGAGGGTCTCAGGAAGCTTCCAGTCATGGGGGAATGTAAAGGGGCAGCAGAGGTGTCACATGATGAGCGTGAAAGCAAGAGAGAGGGAGAAAGACAGAGAGAAGGGGGAGGTGCCACACTCTTTCAAACAACCAGGTCTCGTGTAAACTCAGAGTAACAACTCACTCATTATCCTGAGAAGAGCCACAAGCCATTGAGGAGGGATCCAGCCCCATGACCTAAACACCTCCCACCAGGCGCCACCTCCAACATTGGGAATCACGTTTCAACATGAGATTTGGAGGGGAGACAAACATCCGAACCATATCACAGACCATTCATTCTTTCTTCTGCATATTATTTTTTCCTCCTTCTTGTATTCTTTCTGTTAATTCCACAAAAGGCTGATTCATCTGGAAACATACTTGTACTTACCTTTGTAGTTCTGTAAAAAGTAAAGTAGAAGTTCCTCTTCAAAGGCTTTCCTCCCCATCTAATTAGGAATAAATAGTAACTTCTCTTAGAAGCAAAATTTATTCAAAGACCTGTGGTAACATTCTTAAATATCTGCTAGCAGTAATAAAGAAATCAATGTACTTTATGTTCTTAGCTCCCACAATTTAGCCTAAATATTCACCCTGGCATGCTTATACTGGTCCAAGCAGGCATTAGGTCATAGCCTGTTCCTCTTCCTTATTTAAAGGTGTTTTTACCTTTTTCAGCACTCCACAAGTTACTTCCTGCTTCTTTTGTTCTTCTCTGCCTTTCCCTCTTTTAAAAAGTTCTAAGTTGCTAGCCAATCAGGACAAATACAAAATATGAGGTCCCGTTCCAGCCAGTGGAAACGGGACACAGCAGTAGGGTGGATGCGTCGGGTTATAAATGACCCTGTCTCCTTTGTTTGGTGTACTCTCCTGGCAAAACTGCTGGCGAGTGTACCCTTTCTGCAAAAAGTATAAAAATGGCCTTGCTGAAGAAATTAAATTTATGTTCAAATACTATTTCTTTATGGCACCAGGGAACAAGCATTTCAAACAATTTTGTATCAATTCATGTGAAAAATTATCTAAATAAATATGTGAGGGGCCCATAAGATTATAAACTCCTTACAAATAAAGAAAGTCACAGATTTTACATGTGAAGTCCACATTTCACAGCCTTTGACAGTTAATAGATATCCAATGTTTATTTACTGTCATAAGTGATCTTAAAATTTCTCCAAGGATTAAAAAACTGTATGAATGTGTTCCTGTATACAAACTAATTTAGCAGTACATAGCTATATTGTATGCATTATATCCTCTCAGTGTATAGAGATTATTTATAATTCCTTGATTATATATTTTCAATGAGACATTTTCGCATTATATAAAGGGATTACTTAATGTTATTGCATAACAAAACCAAATAGCCAGTATTCTATTTCTGCAATTATACATATTAAAAGATATTCATTATTTTGAGTGTATTAAGGATTAATTAACTTTACATTCCCTGAAGGCCACCGATTTAGAAATTCTTTGTAATTGGAATCTGTGGATTGTAATAAGCTCACTTTCCTTAAGCAAAAAATCAAATCCATAAATGATAAACAAATGTGACACATCCCAAACCACCTCCTGCCTTGTTGCATATTTATATCAATAAAAGAGCAAAATTTTATGTTAAGAGATAAATTTAATCGTGACCAACTACATTAAAAAATATCTGAGAGGCAATATTATTTGACCATAATAGAAAATTAAATGCTCAAAATCTGGTTTGGGCTCTGTTATAAATTTATTCAATGACCCTCTAACCTTACTCTGTGTGTCCTTTCAAAATTCGTGAATTGGAACACAAAAGCATGCTACTTATCAGAGCAGTCATTAGAATACATTAACATTTGGAGCACGATTTTAGATCTCTCTTTTAGAATAATTTTAGTATGCAAAAACTATTGCTGAACTATTCATGTCTGTAAACTTTCTCTCTTTATTTTGTATTATACTTTGTATTTCCATGATACATTGATCTAATATATTTAATAATTTCTTGGGGACAATCTTCCATTTGTCTATTCTTTACTCCGTAAGATGTGTAAACTCATTATGTGATAATGCACAATTCTCTCTTTAGTTTGGGGAGGGCAGAAATCTCAGCTTTGGCACTACTGGCATTTGGGAGTGCATAATTATCTGTAATAAGGGGGTGATCCTGTGAACTCTAGAATGTTTAGCAGCATCCCTGGCCTCTACTTCTAGATGCCAGCAGCATCTTCTTCACCCTATTTAATGAGAAATGTCTTCAGATATTGCCAGATGTCCTCTAGAGTATTTGAGAACTACTTCAGTTTTCTTTACATATTTTTCAGATACAGTTTTTATTGAAGTCTCAAAGAAATTTATAAACACATGTAGTGGCCAAGGGAAAACTTTTCCTCCACCCTCTGAAGGTTTACTGAAAATGTACTGACAATGTACAGATTAATAGAAGAAAAGGCATACAGATTTATTTAGCATGAGTAGCACAGGAGAATTGCGGGAGACTGACTACCCTATTACCCAATGAAGGAGAGAGATGCTTATATACCCTATTCATAGGGGAGAGGGAAGAGGGGGAAAATGTGGGACATTCTTTTGAAGAGTAAATGATTATTAGGGAGAATGAATGGACAATGGGAGACAGAAATTAACTTGTAAATGATGCTCTTGGGAATTTGAATGAGCTTAAGAGGCAGATATTATCTTATGGAAAAGTTTGTCTGGGTTTAGTTGCCTTCTTCAGTCTTCTTTTGCGAGATGTATGATGAGGAGAAAGAAGTTCTAGTTCTTGTTGAGATAGGAAATCTCAGAGAAAAGTCTCATTCTATGCTTTGGGAGAGACAGAGGCTTGAGAGGCAGGGGTAGGTGGAGTAGAGAAGGAGAAGTTAGAGAGATTTTAAGGCTACTTCTTTAGTTTAGCCTTTCTAAGTGCCATCTTTTGGAAACTGCCTTTGCAAAATTATTATCAGCAGGAAGTTTATGGCAGTGAGAGAGATCTGATCTAGGCCCAACCCCCTCATGGCTTTAGCCCCCGAGCTGTCTTTGATTATTCCTGGGCTAGCTTTGGGAGACATTTCATTCACAGTTTAAAGGATAGTAGCCCCTCCCGCAAACTCAGCCACCTTTGTAGAGCTGACAAGAGGTTGCCAGGCTAGAAGGAGCAGAAGACCCTGAATCCGGCTAAGGTGCAGCCATCATTCTGGAGATAATAGGATATGAAACTTCTCTAATTGCTCCTGCAAATATCATCACTATTGTAGAAACTAAGATTGGCCTTTTGAGGTCCTTTCTGATGTTTTTGCGTTGTCTAACACCCATGGCTCCACCAGGACCTGATGGCTCCCCATGGACCCGCCAACCCTCCTTCTGTGGCCTCACCCAGAAGAGATCCAACCTGCAGGAGGACAGCTTTAACCTACTATGATTTCATCTCTGGCCCATCCAATTAGCAGGAAGCACTTGTTACCTGGCTAACCCTACCACTTCGCCCAAACTGCTTTTGAAAAACGCCTAACCAATATCAGCTTTGGGGGAGACTGATTTGAGTAATAATAAAACCCTAGTCTCCCATACAGTTGGCTCTTTTTGAATTAAAATATTTCTCTGTTTCAATTCCTCTATCTTGATAAATCAGCTCTGTCTGGGCTGCAGGCAAGGAGAACCTGTTGGGTGGTTATATTTTGGCATATCATTTTTTGAGACCTAACAAATGATAATAAAAGAATAGTCATCGTTCTAAAACACAAAATGGAAGAAAAATGTAATTAGTGTAGGTTTGTTGCCTCAGCATGCAGCAAGTCAATACACTGAGGTGCCAGGTTGTAGCAGAGAAGGAGGTTTAATCGTAGGGCCACTGAAAGAGTAGCTAGGAGGAAAGTTAAAAATCTATCTCCTAGAAGAGTTTGAGACTACGGTTTTTAAGGCTTTTCGAGCAGGCCGAAGTGTGAAGATTGTTGACTGGTTGAAGGGTGCAGGGTGAAGCCATAGGACAAAGAAATAAAGAATCTGTATTCTCATACTGATTCGGTTCCTCTGTGTGGGACTTCAAACTGGTTGTCGTCAGCTCTTCTACAGGAATTCAGGGTTTGTTTAAGCAAGTCTTAAATAAGAACTTTATGATTCTAATGTCAAAAATCTTATCTATACAAATAATGGGGAAACAAATGATCATGCAGATAAGCACAGGGGTCGTGTGTGCATGTGCGTGTGTGTGTGTGTGTTTATAACATACAATATACAGGATATATTGTAATATATAATGAGTATGTATCTTCACATTGAAAAAATCCTCAAAGAATATACTATCAAATATCAACAATAGCTGTCCCTGTTTAAGGGGATTTCAGGTGAGTTGGAAAAGGGGGATTTCGGGTGACTCGGATCCTTTTCTTCCTTTTGCTTCTCAGTATTTTCTAAATTCGTATGCAATGACTTTGTACACATCACTTTTGGTTATAAGGAAATAGACCAAAGTAAAGCCTGATTAATACTTAAATATAACTGCATTTCTGTCTACAGTTCTTGAGGTGAGGACTGCTTCAGTTCCCCTTTGTCTTCTTCATCCTCAAACCTAAGGTTTTGTAATCAATAAGAAAGGAATCAGACAATGACTGATCTGGTTGCTTCCTGTTCACAAGGGATGTAGACAGGAAGACCACGATCAGGATTTGAGGAATACAATTACTTTGCATTGACCTATAAATGCTTCTGTGTGTCAGGTCTAGGGTGCCAACTCAGCATGACAAAAATGTCAGTGCTTGTGTTAATAGTCCCTGTTATCTGTTGGCGATAGAAAAAATGTGCAAAATTAGAATAATGGTAATAGCAATAGTTTATAAGGGGAACAAAAACCAGTTTCCCATTCCCCTGGAAACCACATAAAAGGATCATTAAGGGGATCAGTGGCATGCATGTCTTGTAACCATTTAGCTTGTTTGGAAATTTCTCCTGTTCACAATCAGCAGTATTATCAATTGCAAAGATGACTCTTTGTTATGGTAGGAGGAAATATAATGCAATATGATTATTCAGAACTACTTGGACCAGAGAGTTTAAATCATTCTGCTAGCAGGTTTCTTCAGTTCAGCAGTTTAATGTTCTGTATTTTGGGGTATAGCTTCATGAGCCCCAACTTCTCCCTGTCTGAAATTTCTTTTGAGGTTTTATACACTGAAGTCTCCATTGGTGGATAAATCGAGTTAATAGCTGAGTGGTGAAGAATCCCAGTAAA
This sequence comes from Gorilla gorilla gorilla, assembly GCF_029281585.2. Lineage (NCBI taxonomy): Eukaryota > Metazoa > Chordata > Mammalia > Primates > Hominidae > Gorilla > Gorilla gorilla. The sequence goes on from NC_073238.2 coordinate 119,442,193, forward strand.
CCAGTCTCCCATTCCTGGGCATAGGTCAGTTCCATTAAACAGCTACATCTCATTTAAGGAGACGGCATTGCAGACAAGCTTTCAAACAGAAGAACAACAAATGTCAATGTTTGGAGCAACTTATAAACCAATTTCCTTAGAGTGGGCAGGGAAGTCGTTTCAAGTTTCTGGATGTTAGACTTCTTCAGTTAAAAATGAAAGTAGGAGGTGGCAATATGACAGATTTTTCTTGACTGTAGTTTGTGTATCACAAGGTATGCTTGCATAGCCTCAGGAAAAGGTTGTAGAAATTTCATTGAGTTCAACTCAGAAAAAATGGAAGAAGAATTTGGAAACATTACTTTGGAGACAGGTAGCAAGGACAGAATTGACTATTCAGTCCAAAGTGTAGGAAAATATTAATAATAAAAACTCAAAAATGATGAATAAGGTTAGAATCTAATAACAGGTGTATTATAGTTTTCTTCTGAAACATATTTTTTGTCTCTCCGGTTTTCCATTTTATGCATGAATAAATCATGGTAAGAACAATTTATTTTTAAAAATTAGCTTTATTATACTTGGCCTGATTATTTGCATAAAATACAGCAAGAATTATTATTGGACATACAGGCTGTCTTAAAATTGGCTTTGTTGGAACTTTTTAATAAGGAATTTCATATTAGACTTTTAAAAGTGTCAAGGCTAAAACCAAAGTTTTGCCATCAGACTGTCTGTACTCTGTATCAGTTGGGTGAATTTCTCTCTTCTCTAGGTCCAAAAACAACTTGTGGTTCCTGGACTCATCAGAAAATAACACTCTTTTCTTACCACAGGTCAGAAACCTCATAAAGAAACTGCAGAGAGAAGGTAGTAGGCCAATATTTCCAACTGGCTTTTTATTGGCTCTGTAAAGGCAACTTTAATTCCTCAAAGCAGTGTGATCATATCAGAAAATATGTCATTCCTGTTGAAGCCTTAATAAAATGACCAGTGTCTCCAATTGTGTCCCGTTACCAAAGAAAACATCTTCTTACTGAACTTACACAAGTAACTATATGGCCATAAATTAAGAATATTCACAAATAGTTTCTAAATTCTGGTGAAATCAGGTAGAGCAAATATAAATAATTCAAGGTTTCATGCACAAATATATACTTTACCCAATTTGTTGTAAGCTATACATAGCTCAAAAGGAAAAAACAAAATACAAAATAACATTTTCTTGACTTCCAAAAGTGGAACATAAAAAGAATCAGCAATATTTCAAACTAAAAAATCAAAAATTTCTCATATAATTAATTCTTGTTCTGCTTCATGATGATTTGCAAATATTTATGAATGTATGTGGTTTTCATTATAGTTCAGAAAGATTCTATCTGCTCCTATGGTATGATTTCCAAAGTTATCAGAAACCTATATTCAAGAGTACTGTCAGAATCTTTAAAAGGCAAATTTTGGGATGTAGCCAATTATAAGTTCCTTTCTAAGAAGAACCAAAATAAAGTAACAATTTTCTGTGTGAGATAAAAGTCTTAGAATAATCATAGTTAGAGAGGTGAAATTGACAGGGAAATGTGGTTATTTCTGTGGTTTATGACAATTTAACCTAATAATATCAGTTATTATTGATAACACACACAAAGGCATATTACAGTTTCAGAAACCTCATACAATTTTGAAAGATATATTCATAACACTTTTATACAAATACAACCCAAAAAGCTAAACATTATTTCATATTTAACAATGCTTCCTATATTATTTTCACATGCTAAATAAAACTAATATGTCTGTCTCTTGGACTTCCAGGTGCCCTCATATCTAAAAAGTTAATTTGAGGTAAAAAATATGGAATTTAGGATTCAAAATTATGATTTTGAAATGTTTTTCAAATATCAGAGGTTTTAAAACACTTGATATCACAGATAGGATCACAGTTTAGTGTAAAATAAGTTGTTCATTTATCCCAAGTGATAATTCAAAGACTTTAAAAAGCAGAAACCTTACTCTTTAATAGAGAGGAGACTCAGATTTCCAAACAATTAAAATATCTAATAAAGATAGCATGAGGCAAACTGAATTCATCTCTCCCTTTCTCACCTCCCTTTTATTCTTGTAGCTTATTCAAAAGGTGAACAACAATGTTTGCTATCTCTTACTATAACTACATAAAAATCTTGTTCAAAAGAGAAAACCAGATTTTACTTTTGTTAGTGTATTATCAATACTAAAGCTAATTTTAATAAAATTTTAGGTAGATCTATTCAATCCCAATTATCTTTGACCACACAAAATATGATTTCTACAAACATTTTATAACCTTTAATAATTTTCCCATTTTCTTGCCCAGCTTTTTATATCTATTTAGTTTTATCTATAATTCCTTTTCTGTCAATTTATAACTTTCAAAACCTCTAAACTAGACAAAATTACTTTCCCTTTACCAAAAAAACACATTTTCACTTCTTTATAAGATAACAGGCAAATTAAGCAAGTGCCAAAAATATTAGAAAACAACAGTTTTATGACCTTACGGGATGTAGCAGACAGTATAAACCAGTCTGACAAGTAGACCCAGGGGAAAAAAAATGTCTACATTAAATTTTGAATATGTGTCTATTTTATTTTACCAATAATCTTCAAACCTTAATGATTTATCAAAGATTACTAAAATCACATAAACTTAGAAAGCATTTAGGGTTTGTAACTTAAATTATGAGTGCCATTTATTTACATCAATTTGATACCCATGTAGATAGTACACAGACACACACACACAAATATACATGTAAAAATACAGACAGACACAAAGACTTGATAATTTTTATTTGAAAATTTGAGCCATGAGACAGATAAAACTCACTAGTTTAAAACTGTACAGTTGGATTGAATTATGCCTTTGTTAATGGGAAAGGTTAACATTTATGTTTCTTACATAGCCGATGCCCTCACTGATTTTTGGAGAAAACAATGTAGCAAATTTACATCTCAGATCACACAGAGAGGGTTTAAGGTTTTTTAAGAAAGAGTTTGAGTGTGTTAGAGGAACACTAAAAATGGAGATACACAGATAAGCCTAGAGGGAATTCAGAAATCTTTTTTAAAAAAAACAACTAGCTCAATATCAGAGTGTTATATTAAGAAGACCGATCTAGCTGTATAGCTGACTTTTAAATTGGTTCACTGGGCTCAGGAGGAGCCTACACTGAATCCCGGATTCCTAAAAAGAGAAAATTGCTATGGAATCAGGCCGTATAATGCTTTCATGGTGCACTTTGTTAGGAAGATATTTCGCTAGGTGTTTGAACTGTGCCATTTTCTATGTAAATATGCAAAAAGTAAGCATCTGTGGTAACGACTATTTACTGTAAACAACTGCCCTCCATCAGCAATTTGCCAGCCATTACAAAAAAAAATCTGAAACTTGTCTTTTTCTTTTTGACAATACAGATTGGATACCAGCCTTTAATTCAGCTGACTTCTGGCCATATAGCTTCTTAAAAGAAAAATCTTTCAAATCTCTTATTATTCAAATTTTAGCTGTGACAAGCAGCTGATATTTCTAACTTTCAAATCTTTTTTTTTTTCACCAAAGGTACTCTCCCAAGTGAAATACATAAGCCTTAACCAAGGCTTAAGGTTCTGTCTTAACCAAAGATACACAAATCATCTTCAGAGAAGTACAAGGCAGTCCACATGAGATGCAGAACCACCACAAAGTCAGCTTAAATAATGGAAAGTTTGGCTAGCTGCAAGTGGAGTCCAACTCACATTCTGTCCAGCCATGTTCTCTAGGGTCTCAGCTTCTCAGCTGACCGTCTACATACAGAGGATAAGAAGTCCCATATTTCCCCACAGATGGAAGAAAAAAGGAAATAAAAATCTGCCCATGGAAAGGAAAAGAATCAGTATTTGGCCTTCCTCAAAAATCAAAAGTCACACAAATACCAAAGTCACACAAATATCAAACCAAAACGACTGGCTTCTTGATCAAGTATTGAACCCAAGCTGCAGTGGTGAATGCACATAATTATAAGTGGACTTCATTACAAATACCACATATAATCAAAAAACAGGCAATTCAAGCACACAAATTTTAACTTTGATTTAGGTTACACTTTTTCATTTTAATTTTGTCAAGACAGTTTCTGAAGCTAGCCATCACCCTATTATGCATCTATTTTAAAATTTAATCTTCCCATCAATTGTTTAGATGAAGAGATCTCTAATTTTTTTTAGATTTGATTAAAAAGGTCCATTTCCTGGCCATTGATGATTAGAATTTCTAACGATGTACTTAATTTCTGTAGTGACCCAGTTCAATTGCTTCTTTCAGAAGAAGCAATCCCAAAGATTCCTCCGCCCTCTTAGAAATAGGTTAACGTAGCAAAAGACTTTCATTGTTAAAGCATTAATCAGGCAACAACAGTTGAGATGACAAAAACTCCTTTTCAATGGGGCTTCTTATGGCAAACACTCCCAAGAACTTGACACATTCAGAATAAATGTCTTGGGTTCCCAGCCATTTCAGTCTTCATGACTAAGCACATTTGAAATAAATATTTTAAAAAACAGACATGACCACCTAGCAATCTCCTAGATGTTTTAGTAAATATTGCTTCAAAGTATATCAAGGAATATTTCTAAAAGTTACATCACTATTATGAACTCAACTTTTAAAATATCAGAAAGAGAATATTTACAATTTTCTTAGTAATAATTAATCCATAATTTTATAATTGAAAATGATTCAGAAGAACCATTACACTAAAGTCACTTAACAGTCCAATCATGTATCGTAACACACCCACACAAATCAGCACATTGATTACATTATACACAAGCAGTGACAACACTATGCATCCAAAATTATAATCGTTCTTGGAAACTCCAGCCACAAGACCACTTTACCCTTTTCCTATAGCCAAATATTTTCTCATTAACTTAGATCTCTCAGTGCTAATAATCATAAATTTACATATTCCATCATAGGAAGTGGCATTCTGTGACTAAATTCTCAGGCTTCTTATTGTTTCAACACTCTCCATGCTCATTTCTGCCACTGCTTTTTTATGCCTGATGTTCGTCTTCCCTTATATCCTAGCAGACTTCCTTGTACCTGTACATATTTCGTAAATCCTTAAGACTGGGACAAAGTCTGAGGTTAGCCTTGTGGGATACCCTACTGGCTATCCCAGTCTTCACTTACCTTCTTGGCCAACTGTGTCTCACTAAAATAGAACTCAATAATAATCTATTCTTTTTGTTTCTGTGGTAAGTTCCGATCTAGATATTTTTCAGTTGCACTGTTTTATTTTGTACTAAAACACTGAAGCTGATTCTTACTAAATGAATCCTAAAAATTTGCTTATTAGCTAATTGTATTTTATTTTCTGTAAGTTGTCTGTTCATTTCTCTTTTCCTTTATTGAAGTAAAATTTTAAAATAAATGTTGTATATATTTTTGGTGCACAATGATGTTTTGATATATGTATATGTTGTGAAATAATTATTGAATCGAGGTAATTAATATATTCATCATCCTACATAGGTATCATTTTTTATGTGTGGTAAGAATATTTATGATCTAGTCTCCTGGGAATTTTTAAGATAAGAATTCTGTAGGTTATCTCTTCACTCTGTTAATTGTTTTCCTTGCTTTGCAGAAGCCTTTTAGTTTGATGCAATTCAACTTGTCTATTTTTTGCCTTTGTTGCCTGTGCTTTTGGGGCCATAGCCAAACAATCATTGTCCAGACCAATATGAGGAAGATTTTTCCTATGTTAACATCTAGTAGTTTTACATTTTTGGTTCTTATGTTTAAGTCTTTAACCACTTTGAGTTCATTTTTGTATATAATGTGAGATAAGGGTCTAATTATATTCTTCTGCATGTGGATATCCAGTTTTCCCAACACCATTTATGGTGGAGACTGTTCTTTTCTAATTGTGGGTTTTGTTATCCTAGATGAAGATCATTTGGCCATAAATGCATAGATTTTTTTCTAGGCTTTTAATTCAGTTCCATTTGTCTACAGGTCTGCTTTTGTGTCAATACCATGTTGTTTTGATTACTATAACTTTGTAGTATATTTTGAAATCAAGTAGTATGATAACTCCAGCGTGATTCTTTTTTGCTCAAGATTTCTTTAGCTATTTAGGGTATTTTGTGGTTCCATATTAATTTAGATTTTTTTTTTTTACTACTGTGAAACATGCCATTGGGATTTTGATAGCGATTGCATTGAATTTATAGTTCACTTATGTAGTATGGACATTTTAACAATATTAATTATTTCAACCTATGCACATGGGATATCTTTCAGTTTATTTGTGTCTTCAGTTTCTTTAATCAATGTCTATTGTTTTTAGTTTATAGATATTTTGCTTCCTTGGTTAAAATTATTTTTAAGTATTTTATTTTTAAGTATTTTATTTTTGAAGCAATTGTAAGTAAGACTTTTCTGGCTGGTTCAACATATGTAAATGATATTAAAATAAAGAATTTTAACATATATGCTTATCTCAGTAGACGCAGGAAAAGCACTTGAGAAAATTTAACATCATTTTATGATAAGAAATCCAGCAAATTAGGTATATAAGGGTTATACCCCAACTGAATGAAGGCCACATATGACAAGCCCAACATTAACAACATACAAGATGGTGAGAAGCTGAAAGCTTTTCCTCTAAGATGGGAACCAAGACAAGGCTGCCCTCCTGTTGCCACTTGCCAACTCAAAGTGAATTAAAGACTTAAACATAAGAACTCATCATGCAAACCACAGATATGGTAGGAATTAATATCTCAAATATATAATAATTAAATATAGTCCTAAAAGTCCTATTAATCAGGCAAGAAGACAAAATAAACAGTATCCAAATAGGAAAGAAGATGTAAAATTATCTCTGTTTGCAGATAGCAACGTCATAGATCTATGTATATAAAACCCTAAAGACTCCACCAACAAACGTCAGAAGAAATAAACAAGTTCATTAATGTTTCAGGATACCAATTTGGCACAACAATTAGTAACATGTTTATACATAAACAACAAACTAACTGTAAAAGAAGTCAAGAAAAGAATTCTCCACTAGATTTAAAATGACTTGATAGTAGGCAACTATTTCATAACATTGTAATCTAAGCAATACTCAACAGAGTGTAATGCATATAAAAATTCCTTCAAGGTATATTTAATTTTGTTTGAGAGAAATCTAAAGCCACTCTAAAGAAAAAAAAATACCCACATACACACACACAGTAATATATTGGTTGGTTCTCCTTAATCAGACATTAGAATCCAAGGAAGTAAGAACTCAGTGAGGACTGAAGTAATGCAGTAATGGAGGAAAACTTTATCAATTAGGACATCAAGTTGTATTGTTAAAGAATGTTTTGCATTCAGGTGATGAGAGGAAAGTACACATTCTTTATTATTTCATAGAAGAAAAATTAAGAGTGTTTGGGATGCTGGGTAGAAGTTTCTAGAAAAATCCAGAACAAATATATTCTTCAAAGATTAGAGGCCCAGCATGAGGTGTATCCCTCAAGGTGGTTTGCTCTGACCATTTTGAGGAGGGCTGATTTTAAGAATAACTAGAAACGAGCATATGGAGAGAAGGCAAGGAAATTGCTAAGGAAGGGTTTACCAGCAGAAGATTTCAGAAACGTTAGAAGAACTTTATGTCCTGAAAGTTAAAGATTTACCTTTTAGTCCATGGGTTGTATGCTCTAGGTGCTGTGGAAACTCAAGTTTATAGATGAGACTTCTGAAACCCTTCTTTATCAAGTTAAGATTGAGAATCAAAAGGCAGAGTGTTGACCAAAAAAGAAAAAGTAGAGTGGCTTCATTTGTAATTTACGTTTTATATATTGCATGGCTAAATTCAGCTGGTATGCACTGGTGCCTCCATTAGGTGATTCATGGGCTTGTTGTTTTGTTCTGATAGGGTGCTACTCGTACCATACCAGGTATTAAATATTTTAATAAATATTTAAATATTGCCTTTGCATATAGCTGATGCCCTATCAGCATACAACTCAGGTCCTTTCTTGCTAACATCACAACTCATAAATAATCATTAAAAAATAATGTACACTTTCCTACCACATGTTTTTTAGTGTTATGTAGACAAAAATTGTCAAGATATTCTCCCTCAGACATATTATTCACATATATTAAATGGTGATTCTTAATGCATGTTATGATGCAAATTGGTTTTGTTCACCTTTAAATTAAAATCCTTGTTTCCACATATGTGACAGGACCTGCTTTTTGGAGTTGTGTTGCATTGATATTATGCCACTTCCAGCAGCGTCATTTAATAGAGCAATTTTTGTCAATAGCTCCTTTTGATTTCCCTCTGAGCATAATGTTTCTGTTAACTTAGCGGCTGACTTTACAAGCTTCCAGGTAATGCAGTGCCTGATACTTATTATTGGGGGATGTGTTGATTTGAATGATGCCTGAATGATCCTGCTCTCCCTTCCCTATACTTAGTGGAAAAATAAACAACTTTGTCCTCTAAATCATGTTTTTGGACTTGTTATGAAAGAATATAAAAACAACTGGTTTAGCAAAAAGGACAGTGTATTAAAAAAAGAGATCAATGTATCAATGACATCAGTACACAATTTGGTAAAGCTTAATAACAGAGCACATATTGGGGAATAGGAGTAAATGGATCATGAATTCAATAAAATCAATTTTTTTCTCATGTTAATGGTTTTTTTATGAATATTTTTTCTGTTCTGCTGCTTATGAGAAATCCTCATCTTTATTTATCACTTGTCAATGCACATATAGATTCATATATCATTTTGCCCGGAATTTGTCCTTTTTATGTTCATGTTTTACAAAGTTGTAGTATTTATGCTAAAATTTTCATCATTAGTTCTATGCAGCAATGATTCCTTTGTGAGCCACTCACACAATCTTTGTGACTCAGATGTAGAATGCAACATAATAATAAAAAAAGATATCAATATTAACAAACAATAACATAACACACAAATCATATGAAAATGTATTTCCTAAGATGAGTAGCATATTGTATGAATGGAACATAACCCAAAACAAAGCAAATACTGCAGAACTTGTAGTATATGTTCCAACTTGAGGCAATGGTTATTATAAATACAAGCAAAAGAGTATATGAACAACCTCGTTTTAATGTCTTTTCATGTTAGTGGTACAAAAGTACCATCATCGTTCTCATGTTTCAAGAATCATTCATAGCAGAAAAGATTAGGGAGGAATGAAAATTGGTCCACATAGCACTCATCACAGAGGAAGAACATGAGCAAGGATAGAAGTACTTCTTTTGTTGTTGTTTTTTGGTTTTGCATGTTTGTTTGTTTGTTTTGAAACAGAGTCTCGCTCTGTTGCCCAGGCTGGAGTGCAATGGTGCAATCTCAGTTCACTGCAACCTCTGCCTCCCGGGTTCAAGCAATTTTTGTGCCTCAGCCTCCCGAGTAGCTGGGATTACAGACATACACTACCACGCCTGGCTAATTTTGTATTTTTAGTAGAGACGGGATTTCACCGTGTTGGCCAGGCTGGTCTTGAATGCTTCACCTCATGATCCACCCACATCGGCCTCCCAAAATGTTGAGATTACAGGTGTGAGCCGTCGCGCCCAGCCCATGCAATTTTATAAAGATGTTTCTTATTCTGTGATTTTTACAGAATTATACTCAATTATATTTGTATTCACTAGCTTTTCTGATATTAATGTGTTCAACATAGTCTCACCTGTAGAGAAGCAGACATAGTATTTTTTTAAATGCCTGACTTTTCTGCGAGAGCACTCCAGGTATATTCTCCTGCTCATTTTGAAGTAGATTCTAGATGAGATTGACTGTACTAGACTCCAGAAAACTGATGCCCCCAGTCTTTGAGCTGCATGGTTTTTTTGTACCATATTTCTTTCTCATAGAATGTGAAGACATTTCATTTCCCTTTCCTCGGAAGCAGTATTGATAGTAAACTAAGATTCCCTTCAGCAGCTTCTGGAGTTGCTTTTTATTTATAGCAGGCAAAGAAATAGGTAGAAACACTACTGGTGACAAATGATAACAATTATGTCCACTTTTCTCCTTTGAGATTTACAATATATATTCTGTTCTGACCTCCTGCATCTTTGGGATGTATGTGAAACTGCCTACATCTACATTTTGTTCCAAAATTGTGAACCCCATCATCTCAGTCACTCTCAGGTTGGTTACATGAGTGCCAGGGACCCTTTTCCTAGGAGGAACATTATTCCCTGTACAGCATTCTGATTGCCAAGGTTTCCTGAAACAATTTCATAGAAAAGTTAAGGACTTTATTTTATGCAACTTTGTTGATCCTACTTCTAATGATATGACTCTCTTATGACCTTCAGAAAGAAACAAAAAGACAAACTCCAACGTAGTATGTATTATATCAATCTGGCAGACAAAAATAAACATTATACTGATAGATATGGGTAAATTATCAACAAATGTTCATATATTACCTATTTTCTTCAGATTTATTTTATTCTTATCATGACAAGTCTATCACATATATGAAAATTTGGTAAATAATAGATATTACACACTAATATCTAGTAGTATCCCTTCTGGAAAAATGCAGCATTATATTATTTATTAAATATCCTATATAAATCTGCAAGGTAGTCATTGCAGCTTAGCAATGCGAATGCCATGATTTACGGAAGTTAAAATAATTTGTCCAACTCACTGTTAGGCTTGAACCCGAGTTTGTTTGTCTCTTTAGTTCCCAAAGTCATTCTCTAATCTCTGTGCATCAGGCTTAGTTGCTGATCCCTTGGCTTGATTATTTAGATGTGTATTACTCTCTATGTCTCTATATCTAAATAATTTGCCCCTTCAATTGAAGCTTCTCAAAAAAAAAAAAAAAAAGACAAGTGTGGTAAGCAGAATTCTAAGATAGTCCCCAAGATTCCGGCCCCTGCTGTGCGAACCCTGTATGATCTCCCCCTTGAGTCGGGGATGGACCTGTGAAAATAGTAGAACAGCCATCCTCCTGGCTACTTCATTTTTGACAAAGATAAGGAATAGTCATTCCTGTGATGTTTTACATTATATAAGATTCCTTCATAGAAGCCTGGAGTGAGGTTGTCCTGCTGGCTTTTAAGACGTGTGATGCCCCATTTTGGAAGAGCCACATGGATAGGACCCAAGAGTGTCTTTCAAAAGGAGACAGTGACATAAAACTTATGAGATAACTGGAACCTCCACTCTGCAACCATAGGAACTGAATTCTGTGACAAAAGCTTGGAAGAGGGTCTTGAGCCACCAAAGAGGACCGAGTTCCATCAGCATCTTGATTTCAGGGTGTCCATTTGTTGAAATGCACAGCAGAACTTTTCTTTTACCCCTGCCCATATTCCTCATTCAAGAATGTGCATACTAATTTCTTGTTGTTTAGAGCTTCTATATTTAGGAATTTGTCATACAGCAATAGAAAATGAGTCTAGCAATGTTCATCCCCTGTCTCACTTCCTCCCTTCCTCTTTTTCTTCTTTTCTTTCTTCCTGTAAAAAGTACATATAGTGTCTAGAAAATTGACAGGCATAGGAAGAGGCTTTAGATGCTTGATTTGATTTGGATTTGTGTCTAAGCCCAAATCTCATGTCAAATTGTAATTCTCAGTGTTGGAAGAGAGGCCTGGTGGGAGGTGATTGGATCATGAGGGAAGATTTCCCCCTTGCTGCTTGTGCAATACTGAGTGAGTTCTTAGAAGATCTGATTGTTTAAAAGTGTGTAGCACCTCCCCTTTTCTTCTCCTCCTTCTGCTCCAGCCATGGAAGACGTGCCTTCTTCCCCTTCCCCTTCTGCCATAATTGTAAGTTTCTTTAGTCCTCCCCAGCCATGCTTCCTGCACTGCATGTGGAGCCATGAGCCAACTAAACCTCTTTTCTCTATAAGTTACCCAGTTTCAGGTATTTCTTTAAAAATGTGCGAACAGACTAATACATGCTTAACTACTTTTTACCAAGTAAATGCCACTCAGGGTGGACATCTTTTTGTGCAAGTCAAGGAAGCTTTTGATTTCTGCATTTTGATACTAATGTTTGCATTGGAAAATACATTGCAGATCTACTTAAATCCTTCATTTGTCCTTGCATTTGTATTCATATTCAAAAGTTGAAGGGACTCGAGCTACAAGAGAAGGGACAGGAAGACAGCGTGGATATGTGAGTGTCACAGTGCCACCACATCCCCATACAAAGGAATTGCCATTGTCAAGTGGCAGCCACAGGAGGTGGACCCTGTGTCAGGAGAGGCTGGAATAGAGGAAAAGAAGAGAAAAGACAAAAAGAACCAAACAAGTGAAAAACATGAAACATGAATTTGAAAGTTTCAGATTTATTGGCTAAATTATTTTTATGTCTACTACCTTGAAGGGTGGAGGTTTTCTAAGGCTATTGTGTCAATATTAGAAACCTCAGAGTGACATCTGCATCACAGAGATAAAATTACACGGAAGACATATGCAACCAGGGAGCACTGAACTATTTTGTTTGGAGCCGGTTGAGCTTGAAATGGATTTTAGAAAATGTGGTCCCATTCCTTACTTTGTAGTTAGACATATCTTATACATAGCTATTAAAAATAAACAAAGCCACATATTTGAATTGCTATATATGTTTTGTAATAAACATAAAATATTCCAACTGAATTGTGCATTCTTGACTTACCCTTCACTATCCTTCCAATATATTTCATGACTAAATGAGATAATTACTGAAAAGCACCCCTGAGAATATTTTCTGCAACAATTTTATGTTTTGGGCGTCCTGTGTTTTGCTATTGAGGCTCACACCTGCAGATGAAAACAGAAGTAAATTGCTGTCTTGACATTACTTCTGAATGTTTTGAGCAGCTTAGATCAAAGTTTGACATTCTGAGCTGTTTGATTCTCTCAAGGGAAAGAGTTTTCCCAGTTGAGAAGCTTCAAAAGTAAACCTCCACATCCCAAGTCTCTCTGAAAGAAGTTTAGAGTCTTGATAAGATTATTTTCAGATACCTTAGCACTTGTATGAAGATAACAAATAAATTGTTTAAATAAGGACCTCAGGCGAGGATTGTAGCCCAAATCCTATATTGTGTTCTGTGTTTAGAAAACATTGAAAAAGCAGTTATCATACTGTAGAATGTCTGCTTTAACCAATAGAGCTATATTGATTCCTATGAATTGTGATTTTTTTAATGTAAATTTTTTTCTTTCCACAGACACATTCTTATACAGCTTTTTCCCATTTCTTGTACAACAGTCTTACACAATTTTTTGTTGCTTCCTGATCTTTTATTTCCAGAGAGTGTGTCGAATGCCACATCATATTTGTATATTCCTTTTGCATACAGTTATAGCTTTACAGATTAGAAAACTTTACAGATTATAACTGTACAGATTAGAAAACTAAAAGTCAGCGTAGTGAAATGACTCACCATCATATAAAAAGTATGGAAAGATAAGTATTAAATTATTAGTTTCATCTCAGTTAAAATGTAAAGTCAGTACTGCTCATGATTATATCTGTGAAGTAATTAGTCATTTTCAAAGTATTGGAGTACTAATTAATAGAAAAGAAATTGGAAAAACATTTACACTTATAGAGATATCAGGAAATAAGCATTAAAGAGCCTAGATCGATGTGGAAAAGATCCGATTGCAAATTAATTAGTGAAGGCATTTTTGGAGATTTTCTTGAAAATCTTCCTGACATTCTCACAGTTCTTGCTAAATACATTCACACACTATTGTTGATTTAGTGTAAAAATAATGATAGCCTGGGTGACAAGCTTAAGTAATAATAATAGACAGTATTCTATGTTTTTTCATATTTTGTGCATTTATGAGTCTTCACAATTATCATATGAAATAGGTGATATTATTATCTAAATTTAATAGTCAAGACAATTGAGGAAAAGAGAGCTTGGTAGTTTGCCTGTGATCTCACAGCCAGTAAAGGAGAGCAAGATTTCAACTAGACAAGTTGACGTCTGGCTTATTGATTGAAACACTAAATGTCTTTTGTAGATTAAGCCATAAGAAATTGCCAATATTAAATGATTTTCACCTATAAAAACAGTAATTTCCTATGGTTTAAATGATGATTATTACCATCATTTTTCTATGTTAAATGCAAAGTTGCTATTTAATCTATCTCTGTAGTGCAGCAGTTAAACTTAAGGCTTAAAAAATAATGTATTGTCTATTTAGTTTATCATTAGTTTATTTAATTATAGTAAAGTTGTTATAGATCTTGGATTAGTCAGTTCAAGTGGTAAGTAAGCTGTTAATCATACTTATTATCTTTCTGTCAATCATGCAGCATTGTCTGTTGGTGGAGTATACTTAGGACCCCTAAGTGGAGTTTTCTTCTCTTGCTGTCTGTGCAAGTCAAATAAAGACCATGGCTCCTGCGGATGTAAAACTGAATATAATAGAAAGTCTCAGACTTAGAACTTCAAACTAGGGAGCTTCTTATTCTGAATTTAGAGGATTTGCTTTATTAAATCTGTATTCATAATGTCATCTTAAATGATTTGCCAATGCTTTTCAAGTAGAATTAAGACATTTTCAGAAGAATTATCATAAAAAAACCTTCATTTATAAAAACAAAGAATCTGTCATTAGCCATTAATTTTTATCTATTATGGGCTGAGATTTTGATAGATTTTTCTTAAATCCATATAATATAAGATATTTTCAGAAATCTGGAAGAGAAAGTGGTCTTCAAAATACTTAAAGTGAAACTTAACATTTACGTAATACTTTGCTATATCTAATAGACAGCTTATACTAACTTTAAATGAAGTCATACCAACATCAAATTAAATGATATTTTGAAGTTTATGTTGTTTAATAAAATCTGTATCTTGGCCAGTTTTTGATTGCATGAAAGTAAACATAAATAATACTTTATTTAAATAGTAAACGTGCTATACTTTTTTTTTTTAACATCACTGAACTTCAGGACAACAGCTTAGTGGTAGAGCTGATTAATGTGTCTGTCATGTGTGAATTGAAGCAGGAAAGTTAAGCAAACAACACTAGTGTGGGGTCCAAAACGTCATTGTGCAATTTTAATATGTGCATTTAAGAAGGAATAACTGTTATTTCAATGACACAATTCAAGGACATCAGTCAGGGCTTGCACCATGTTGTAAAAATCATATTCATTAAGTTTGGACCCCATCATTTAATGTTAGACAGGAAACAAACTTATAGTGACCCAATCAGCAATGAATGGAAAGAAAGAATTTGTATTAGTTCAGATAATGGCAATAGAAAATGATGAAAGGGTCAAAGGGTGGTAATTATTTATATGGAGAAGACAAAGCTAGGAAATTATTTAACATAATATGGTTTGCAACTGGATAAAATATTTTAAAGAGATTTGTCAAACTGATGTTTATTTTTTCAGTGAAGTTTTATTTTCATTCACCAAAAAGAGTTTTATGTGTGGAGATATGTAGTGTTTCCTAAACACTAAATTTGGCTTGCTATTTGGTACATATTTAGTCACTGATGGAGTGATGAAAAAAAATATTATTATTAAGACAAAGTAAAAATAACCAATGTTACAAGGACTTTCAATAAAATATTAGCTTTTTAAAAAATATGAAAATAAATTTTACAATGTTGAAAGTTTCTTCCACATATTTAATAGTTATCAATTAAATAATGTTAATTATGAGTTAATATAATTTTATCTATTTTTAAACCAGTGCTATTAAATCAAAGCAAAGGTGCCTCTAAACAGTACATTGTATTTTATATAACAAAACATGTCTTTCAAGCATCTCCAGCAAAACACAGTATTAATGTGGCTATAAAGTAGTGTCAATTTATGAAAATTTATAGAAAATGCCAGAATGTTTTCAATATGCTTAAAATCAAATAAAAAGATAAGAATTATGACTGTAAAAGCTAATTAGAAATAGAAGAAAACAAAGAATTATAAAACAGATATGATTGTCTAAAATACTTGCAGATAACATGTAGGTAATGACATTTCAAAATGCTTCCAATTTATATTATTATTATGTAATATGAAAAAATAAATCAGAAGAAGGGTAGTGAATTTTCTATGCCCAAGTGTGGTTGCTTACATTTATTTGCATTTTGTTGAAATACATTTGGTAAAATGGAAGTGAAAGAAGAGCATCTTTAAGGTATTTCCCCCAATAAATTATGTTTTATAAACAAATATTTAAGACTTATCTTTAGAATTATATTCCATTAAGGTCTTCATATAATAATAACCAATGACTCTTTTTGGTTAATAGTATGCTACTGCCACCTCAACACATAGGACTTGATTGGTTGAATCCACTTCTTCAGAAGCTGGAGCCTCAGATCAAAACTAGTGGTTTATATCAAACTCCAGAAAAAGAGTACTGTGCACCTAAAGACAAAAGCCTGAACTTCAAGTACTTATTAATATTTAGTTGCCTAATATGTTTTCTGAAACCACTTTCTAAATAATATCCTGGAAACAAGTCAACAGAAATGTCAGAAAACTGAGCACAGTGCTTGCAAACTACACAGAAGACGGTTCTGCTGGGATCCCTGCCTCCCTCTCCTGTGAACCAAGCAGCCATCACAGCATCATGGAGCTGGTAAATGCTCACAGCTCAAAACTAAACACTGCAGACAAAACTAAACCACCAGACAAAACTAAACACTGCAGAGCTGGCTTCCAGTTCACAGCTTCTCCTTATCCTGCTCATTTCCCTTGTTTTCATATCATTCTTCTTGTCTGCAATTCATTTTTACTAGACATTATGGAAGCATTTTAGGATATTCTATTCTGGCAAGCCCATCCTCTCAATTACTCCAGATTTAAAGTTGGCTTTCCATTACATGCATGGTAGAAAGCCATAAACTAACGCCAAATATGAAAAAAACGAGAGAACCTTTCATGTAACAGTTAAAATTATTATTAAAATATTAAGATACTCAATAAAAAGCAGTGCCTTTTGATGGTGTCTTTTATTTAAATTGTGAAGCATTTTCTCCTTCCTCATTACTACTTCCTTCTTGCTCACCAAATACTTGTGTTATGCTGCCCTTGTTATTAAGAATCCAACTCCCTTCCCACGTAGCAGCTGGACTCACTCTACAGCAAGGCTGTAGCCATTCTGTGTTGAGAAGATATTGTCCAGAGCTGTTTTATTCTCTATGACTCACTTATGAACATTCCAAACTACATCCTTTCAATACTGTGAATATCATCCTTATAGGATATAACCCACACTTGTTGGGTGTGGCGGGGTGTTAAAGCCATCCACGAGCAGAGATCGCAGGTAACACATCTTTAATAGCAGAAGAAAAGCCGTCAACTGACCTAAGGCTTCCATTTAACTTTCTAGCTGCCGTTTCGTTGATCTCAATGGAATCTGTCAGAAGTTCTAAGGCAAGTGCTTCTGCTGGTCAGTTTCTAACAGTTCTAAGAAAATAAACTTCTCAGAGATTGAGCTCAATTAGTGATCACATCTAATTTATTCTTTGCTGTGGCAGGCCATGGCTATGCAGTATTGCTCTCTTCGACTGTACCATTCTTTAAAGGCATTCAGTCAGAGGGAAGAAATGGGCCAAGCTGCGTATTAAAACTTCCAATAAAGTGCTATCATGAATGTTACAAAGAAACACACACACACACCCTTAGAGACACACACACCGAGACCTTTCCCCTAGATGTTAAAAACAAATGTTGTAAGGCATTGGTCCCCACTGACCTGAAAAATCAAAATCAGCTGAAAGTTGATTTTGATAGACACTGTCAGCTGATAAGAACGTCCATTTGCTTGAACAGTAAACAAGTTAGTGGCATGGAATTGAGTGGTTTCACACCTCCAGGGACTCTTGGCTATTTTGATCATCATTCATATTTGGAGAATTTTCTCTTTTTATTAGATTTTTTTATTCGTTTTTGGCATCAGGGACTAGTGTTCATGGAAGCTCATTTTTCCAGGGACCTCAGGTTGGGGAATTGTTTCAGGATGAAACTGTCCCACTTCAGATCATCAGGCACTAGTTAGGGTCTCATAAGGAGCACACAACCTGGATCACTCACGTGCACAGTTCGCAGTAAGTTTCCTGCTCCTATGAGAATCTAATGCCGGTGCTGATCTGATAGGAGGCAGAGCTCAGGGTAACCAATGGGGAGCACGTGTAAATACATATGAAGCCTCACTCGCCGGTGTGTCACTCCCCTCCTGCTGCGTGACCCGGTTCCTAACAGGCCACGGACCAATACTTTTTCACAGCCTGAGGGCTGGGGATCCCTGCGTAAGTCTAGATTAATAATTGTATTCTAACTGGCCAATGCTGTACTGATTTTTTGGGCTAAGATGTCCAGGGTGAAGTTATCCAGAAACCAAGTGTTATCTGGTTATGTCCAAACATAATAAAATATTGGTCGCCATCAAAAAAAAAAATAAGTTTATATGGTTAGGAGCAGATATAATGGTGGATATAGTATAATAATCTAGTGATTTTTAAAAATTGGCATGGTATCGACCGCTGGTATCTAGTTTCCTAATTTCTAAAAACAGCTTTAAAAACTGATATGATATATTTTGAGAAAAAGCATATTATAGTAGACAGAAAAAAGAAGAGAAACTAAATTTAAATAATATCATTTAAATAAACATGGTGAAGCTATTATTACCTATCTAGAGCTGCCAAAAAATGTAGTTCCAGATTCATCATCTCTCCATACAGCTGAACCTGGAACTTCGAGCTACCTGTTCTTTCTTTAATTTTCTTTCTTTCTTTTTTTTTTCTTTTTAAATTTTCTTTTTGGAGACAGGGTCTCCTTCTGTTGCCCAGACTGGAGTGCAGTGGCGCCACCACAGCTCACTGTAGCCTCAAACTTCTGGGCTCAAGCAATCGTTTGCCTTGGCTTCCCAAAGTGCTGGAACTACAGGTGTGAGCTATCTCTCCCAGCTGGGTGAGCTACCTATTATTTTATAATACTTACTTTTATCTCCAGAGTATATGGCACATCACCCCTTTTTTATACAAGTGCACTAGGGCTGCAATTTTATAATACTTACGTTGTTTTACATATATATATACACACATTTACATATACACACACATATATACATATATACACATATATACATATATACACACATATGTACATATATACACATATATACATATATACACATATATACATATATACACATATATATACACATATATACATATATACACATATATATACACACGTATATATACATATATATACACATATATATATCTCCAAAATATGTTGCACATCACCCCAGTTTTACACAAGTGCTATTCATAAAGAAACTAATAAGTAGTTTCTTTATAAATAGCAGCTACTTTGCAGCTGCTCTGGAACACTGCAACTTGAGGAACTTCTAATGAGAGCAAGGGTGTTTGCCCTTACACTAAGTACGACAGAATTGCGGTGCTTTTCCTTGTGTTTCCCTCCATTGTGACATTTTAATTCCCACAGAGACTATCAATGCATATAGAAGTGCTCACTGATGTTAGAAATGTTCAGGCTTTTAATTTCTGAAGCTTCTGCCTGCTCCTTTTCTTATCTTTGTTTACTTCTATTCATTTATTTTCACCCATGATTTTCCAACTAGCTGAAAGCTGATTTTGATAAACATCATCAGCTAATAAGAATGTCCATTTGCTTGAACTAGTACACAAATTAGTGATGTGAAATTGAGTGGTTTCACACCTCCAGGGATTCTTGGCTATTTTGATCATCATTCATATTTGGAGAATTTTCTCTTTGTATTAGAATTGAGCTATTCTGGAGGTTGTTAGTAGCTATCTATTTGCTTGATAAAACGTATTGTAGTAGAGCCACGCTGGTTAATATCAGCTGCGTTGAAGTTATTCAGGCGTTTGTCTTTTTGAAGGGGAGAAAAAAAAAACAAAAGAAACAGCATTTATCTTCTGAGCACTGGTTCAAGGAACCTTCAGCATGGCACCATGGCAGACACCTAGCTAGCAAGTCAGCGAGGCTGGCAGATGGGCAGTCACACACATGCCTGTCTCCCTCTTCAATTCCCTTGGGAGAGAGTGGAGCACAAATCTGGCCGTGGCACAATTGGCTGTTCGTCCCTGGATGTCCTTCAAACAGATGCTGTGCTTGCTGGGACAGGGCTTCTTGCTACACAGTCACTAGGAAAAATGTCACACAAGTGAAAAAGGGAAGGTTAATGATACAAAGGGGGTGGGGAGTATGTTCAAACTCCTAGAACACATTTTTGCTGAGACATGCAATATTAATTGATCTCTTTTCATTTAATTAATGGGTTTTCATGAAGTGTACTAATAATATGGGAATTATATATAATACTCAAGGTGCATAATGTAATATATGTGTAATAATACAACATAATTCACTTATATAGTATCATTTGTTTTCTATCTCATGGAGATGAAAAATATACACTATTATTTTAATCTGAAAAGTATACACTATTGTTTATGTAATAGTATATGTTCTCTACCAATCCATTGCAAATCAGCCTTTGAATTTTACTCATTCCTTTTCCATCATGAATTACTGTCATCCAGTATTATCCTACTACAGTTTCAAGTGTTTTAAATAGTAGATAGACTAGAAAAAAGCCCCACTTTAGAGAAACTTGATGAAGTAGAAAAGGTCGAGTTTAACAAAAATATTCTAGATCATATTGGACGTAGGAAAATGCATCAATGCTAAAGACACCTGAAATGTGGCAGTCATAGCAGGGTCAGTGTAACCAGGAGACATTTTAAAAAATGAGTCCTTTTTTTTTTGCGTAAAAGTACATTTTAGGAATTGGTAGGAATGGATAGGAATAAAGGTTGAGTCTTTTTGAAATGTGAAGTGTACATTGATTTAGTAGGGGGAGAAGTGCTTCAATTGTTTCTCTTCTAGTTTGTTCTCATATTAAATGGAGTTAAGAAAACCTAATTTTGAAAAAAATTGGCAAGTTTTTATGGCCTTTCTTCAGAGAAACTTAATAATTGATGTCACAATGATGACTACATGCCACAGAAAATGCGGGAAAAATGATGACTACATGCCACAGAAAATGCGGGAAAACAGCAGGTAAATGAGAAAATATGTGATAATTTTTGGGATGGGCAATGGTAGTGATGGTAGTGATATTTTACAGGGCACAGGAAATGGGGAGAAATTAGCAGCTGACAAAATTGTGGAGAAGAAACCTCTGACAAGCCACAATCTCTCTGAGCTGGATTTTTCTTTCTCTCCCTCTTTTACCATTCACCTTGAGCTTTTTATTTTCCAGTTTAAATAATTCCTTTATGTGTGTGTGTGTGTGTGTGTGTATACATATTTCCAAAGAATTCCTTCATTGGGGTGTGTGTGTGTGTGTGTGTGTGTGTGTGTGTGTGTATGAAATATCTCACATAGCAGAGACTATTATTTTTTTATATTAGACATTTTGATAGTAGCAAAAAGTTCATAATGATAAATGATTATATAAGATTCATTAAGAAATGAAAGCATCAACAAACCTAATAGTTTAACTCTTGAGGCTCAGTGCTGATTGCTATCAAGAAAATATGTTTATACTTTCGTTTTTATGCTATCCAGTAGGTTCCAGAATCATTAATATATTATGTAAACCCGTTACTTGTTAAACTTAAATATAGATGAACACATTTTTTATTATTTTAAAAGCATACTTTATAGTGTTTTTATAGTAGCAGTAATAACACTTATGGAGCTATTTTAATTAATATTGTAAAAATATCAATATTTTATAAGGGGTGAAAATTTTTCTCTTTATATCTTCTTATCACTTTCAAAAAAGGTAAAGTAAATAAAAATGATACATTTTTGACAAAAAGTATAATATTTTTATTTTTAATTATCAACACCAGATAAATCTGCATGGATTTGAAAACAGCATACTATTTATAGACATATATAAATAGTATATAAATATACACTATATTCGTATGTGCCCATGAATTTATATACAAACTTTTTAGGTTAGGTTATTTAAAATTCTGGTCAATAATTCAGCATCTTAATACAGATGTCACCATTCTTTAAGAATTGAGGGATCTGAGGTTGATCATTCATATTGCTAAGAAATTGGAAATTGAAGGCCAATCCTCCCAACTTCCACTTAGTCCCCATATTTATTACCAGTATGAGGAAGGCCCATTCAGTTGAAGATCGCATAGGTAGGAAAGGCATGCAGCAGGGATCCTTCAGCAAGCCTGACACCAAAGTTTATGATTTCCCACAAATACGGGGCTCACATATTTATTAAAATGGTTTTACCCAACATTTTGCAAAGTAAGAATCCTTTTTAAAAGGCTAATTTTAAAGACTACTTGATATTCTAAATTATAATAGTGATGATATATTCATTTAAATACTCTGCCTACATCTTTTCCTAAAAATCCTAGTAACAGATAGTTTAAGTTTGAAGAAAGAAAGCCAGCTGTGCATGGTGGCTGAAGCCTGTAATCCCAGCACTATGGGAGGCCTAGATGGGAAGATCACTCTAAGTCAGGAGTTTGAGACCAGCCTGGACAACGTGGTGAAAACCTGTCTCTACTAAAAATATAAAAATTAGCTGGGCATGGTGGCACATGCCTGTAATCCCAGCTACTTTGGAGGTTAAGACATAAGAATCCCTTGAACCTTGGAGGCAGAGGCTGCATTGAGGCAAAAACATGCCACTGCACAGAGCAAGACCCTTTCTAAAAAGCAAATAAATAATTTTAAAACAAGTTTTTGATGGAAAAGTTGCAAATAAATTTAAATTTTTTGATTGGATAAAAAATTATCATGGTAATTATCATGACATATACATGATTATCCTACCTAAAATGAATTAATTTAGTTATTATTTAGGGATTTGCCCACTAGACAGGATTATGTAGTTTAAAAAAAAAACTACATAAATTTTGCTTATTCAGTGACAAAAATAAAAAAGAATAAAGAAAACGAATGAAGAAAAAGTGAAAGTACATCTTTATGACTGGACAAGGAAGTTAAGTAATAACTTTAAAAGCTGTGACTTCCCCTGGAATTGTGTTTCTCCTCTGTGTTTATAGAAGACAAGTACTGATGTTTATTATGCCATGGCTGCAATTACCATGTATAGCTGAAGCAACGTCAATGGCTTGTATTTTCTATTCTTTCAAAAGATAATATTCATGATTATTCTATTGAGAGAGGGTTGACATTAGCCTGGGATAACCTCAGTTTTAGATGCTTATAAATCACTTATATATAATTTTAAAAGTCAGTAAAATATTATTTTATCATCATATTACATATTATGTTATTTAAAACATGTAGACCTTATTATACAAATGCACTAAATATTTAATTATACATTGATTTTTTAAAGTTATTTCTGAATTATCTATCTGTCTATCTATCTATCTATCTATCTATCTATCTATCTATCTATCTATCTATCATCTATCTATAGAGAGAATGATATGTACAACAAGCATCCTAAAAGTTTTTTTAATATGTGTCACAAGAACTGGGCCACATCAACATATAATTTGAAACCTAACTGTATGAATTATCTGTTCAAGTTTTGTTTATACAACATTTTTTTCTCTCCTCGAGATATATGGGATATTAGCTCTTTTGTTTCTATGTTTCTAGGCAAAGTTTTAGGATTTTTTAGATTAAATGCACATATAAAGTGCCAGTTACTTTGAAGTCTGTCCTTTACTTTTCATTGTTCTCTCTTTTAAATGCCAGAGAACATTCCAACAGGTAAGATCTTAATATTTATTTCTTTAATGCCATGAAACGGAAAGTGTTTGAAAAGGACTCAGGTTTAAGGTTTTATCTTATGTTTTAAATAACTTATTTTATAATATAGACCCTTCTCTGTCTTCCTCTTTTCCCCAAATAATTGTCATCATTAAATCCTGCTCTGCTGAGAGGTCACTCACTAGATGATAGCATAATTTATCCAATTAACTGACATATTGAGTTAGTATCTCCTGTGGAGTTAACGTTTTTGATGAATTTTTTTCAGCTGCCACTTAGCTTTATTACATGCTTGGCACTGGCATTTGCGTCTTTCTCCTGGAAGTGATTCCCCTGAGTCACACCTCAGATATGGGTCTCCCCTTTCAGAGACCTTTAAAACGGGAGCTTTGGCCATTGAGACATTTAAATTGTGCTCACATTGTGACAAAAATTACCACATAAAATCAGAAATTGTTTTTAAAGGATCAGTATTTCTCAATCTTCTTGATATGGACAGGATATTTAAGGTTTTATGTTCCATCTCTTGCTATATCACATGTGTTTTTGTTATTCATAAGAAGAGCTTAGCAAAACGTTCATTAAAAACAGTCATGAGGCAACTTAGCCAAAATGTCTTTCTTTTTCCTTCACCTGGGCTGAGTTTTAAGGAAGTCTGGGAAGAATTATGGTTTAAAATTGAAGTTGTATCTAAATTGGTAGTTTATACCAAAATCCTAGGCAAAGCCTATTTAATGTGAATTTTTTTTTATTACCAAAGCCTTCAACTAATACCATTTTCCCTAAAGAGGTGGAGAAAAAATCCTATTTCTCACTTGCACTTAGGTTTCATATATAAAAAAATTAAAACTAAGGGAAAAATTATGGAACAATATATTAAAATCTAAAACATGAATTCCATAAGGTATTGCAAATGATGGTTGGCTTAATAAATGATAAACAAATATTTTTGATTACTCATAGATGATTGAGTGGGAAAAAGGAATGATTTCCATGGAGTGGAAAGTGTAGTATTCTCAGCTGTTTTAAAAAGAATCTCCAAGAAATGTGAAGTGTAAGGAATATATCTGCTTCCTTAAATATATGTTAAATTATTTAACATTTTTTCTTGATATTTTCTAAAAAGAAAAAAACTTAAAGACATACACCATGAGCATCCCAAAAGATTGTTAAATGAATATGTCAAGATGATGTAGGAAAAACTACTTGGCATTTCTTAATAAGAAAGCGAGTGGGAAAATTTACTATGATTAGGTAACAATATAATGATAAGAAAGTACTATTTTATGTATATTCTAGTCATGTTATTTGAAAAAAAATTAATAAGAAACTATGTAGTTAGTATAAAATGCCTGTTGAACTAATGCCATTGGGAAGTCAGCCCTCAGGGGATATTCAGTGCAGGGCCAAAGTTGCTTTGTGCCTTATGAGAAAGAAATGCCTATAAGCTCATGGTGAGATCTAATTGAAATACACGTAAATGTTTTTATAGCATGTTCTCAAAAAGCTCACATAAATCTGAATGAAATGCCATTTATAAAAGCAGAGTATTTTGAATAGATACACATAATTCATGTACATACTAAGCAATTCATGTACATAATAAAGAATTAGGAGCCAAAACTTCTATTTGAAAGGTCACTTTTCTAGAACTGGTTACTGTTGGGCTGAAAGTAATGTATTCTATATAGAAATTCCAGAATAAAAGCACCTAATTTTCTTTTGCTGTGTCTTTTTAAAAATTTATTATTTATTTATATTTTATTTTTTGAGACAGAGTCTCTCCCTGTCACCCAGGCTGGAGTGCAACGGTGGCATGATGATCTCGGCTCATTGCAACGTCCACTTTCCAGGTTCAAGCGAACCTCCTGAGTAGCTGGGATTGTAGGTGCATACCACCATGCCTGGCTAATTTTTTTGTATTTTACTAGAGACACGGTTTCACCATGTTGGCCAGGCTGGTCTCGAACTCCTGGCCTCAGGTGATCTGCCCATCTTGGCCTCCCACAGTGCTGGGATTACAGGCGTGAGCCACTGTGCCTGACTCTTTTGCTATTGTCATAACAATGTTAGAAACTATGTAAATGTTTAATTCACAAAACATGAGACATTTTTAATGAAGAAATAAACGCCCATCTAAGGTGAAAACAGTGGGCGATATGTAGATATCTTATAAAAACTCATTATAATCAGGGCCACTATTTTACCTCAGGTAAAATACAAGTTAATTTCTCAAGGAGATTTATTATTATTTAATATGATAATGATAAAATAGTTTCACAGATAAATTTTTACTTAAAATGTTAACATTACTATTGATAAAATAATTTATTTTTCTTTTTATAAGGTCATAAATCCAAGACTTGGAGAATATGTATACAATTATGAATATACAAAATTAAAAGTGATTGTGAAATGTATTTTAATATATTCAGATGTGGTGTACAGAGTAGTTTTACCAATTTAATGATGATATTAGAAATATTGGCAATTCACATGTAATGTTAAGCAAATGACTTCAGTGGAAAGCATAGCACTGTAGATTCAGTTAGTTGTCTCTGTTAGAATAGTTAACGTTCAGTGTATCAATGTGTTGAACATTAGTGTTCAGTGTTAACCTCTCTTGGTTTAGTTATTTTGCGTGCATAATGAAGGTATATGTGCAATCATCTAGCAATGAATTATGTCTATAGGAACCAGAAATTCTGAAATTACTGGAGCGTATTCAAAACCCCTTGGACCTATTGAACAGTTTAAGCAATCTCAGTGCAATAATTTTGCTCACATTATTAATTTGCTCAGCAAGTGATAAGATTTGGCTTTGTCTCCACCCAAATTTTATCTTGAATTGTAGTTCCCATAATCCCCACGTGTTCTGGGAGGAAGCCTGTGGGAGGTAATTAAATCATGGGGGTGGCTACCTCCATGCTGTTCTCACAAGATCTGATGGTTTTATAAGGGGTTTTTCCCCTTTTTGCTCTACACTTGTCCTTGCTGCCTCCATGTGAAGAAAGACAC
The DNA here is from genome assembly GCF_029281585.2 of Gorilla gorilla gorilla. Classification (NCBI taxonomy): domain Eukaryota; kingdom Metazoa; phylum Chordata; class Mammalia; order Primates; family Hominidae; genus Gorilla; species Gorilla gorilla. Next base: position 119,468,994 of record NC_073238.2, read on the forward strand.
GTTTGCTTCCCCTTCTGCCATGATCGTAAGTTTTCTGAAACCTCCCCAGCCCTGCAGAACTGTGTGACAATTAAACCTCTTTCTTTTATAAACTACCCAGACTCAGGTATGCCTTTATTAGCAGTGTGAGAACAGAATAATACGGCAAGTTTTATGTATAAATATAACCAAGGTGAAAATTTCGACCCTATCATAATGTCTAATTACTGACATTCAACCTAATGCATATGCGTAACTGTAATTTTGGTCCTCTTCTCTATGAAAAAAAAAAAAAAGGATTATTAAGTTTAAGACTTCTGGGGTCAGAAAACGAGTGGAAGATCATGATGAGAGACGTGGATCTCTCCACTGGGTCACAGTGTTTTGAGCCCTCTGTAGATGTTGTGTCTGCTGCAAAGAATCAACCAGCATCATTGCTTGGAGGGCTGGGGAGATATCTGTGTTCCTCAGTGTGAACAGAAAACTGATGTAAATTTTGTGTGTTTTTTTAAAGTATTGTCTTTGTAGTATCAGGCATTTGCTAAAAAACATGTATATCTATAATACTTCATGTTGCCCCCTTCTTAGAAGTTTACACTTTAAACTTTCAGTCATTAATAATTACATGAGTGATTGAAGCCAATGAATTAAAAAATATTGCTTTAGATCATCAAAATAACAATTAGTTTTATATAAGGCATAGATTTTCTTCTTAAAGTCCCCCCAAAAATAAATAAATGCATAGCTAAGTAAACTAAGCACTAGTTATATTCAAAAGTATTTTATAATTTTTTTCAAAAAGTCAGAGCTGAATTAATATTCAATTCAATCGATTCATGTGGTAGGTCGTTGCACTTGTTCAAAGAAATATAGAATGCAAATATTTCAATGCTTTTAAAAGAAATCATGCTATCCAATAAACAGTGACATTGTATATATATTTTACTAATGTCATACAGTTTCAGATCTGTCCTATAAAGCAGAACAAAGTAGAAAGGTGGCCATTGCTTTATATTCATCCATGATTGATCTACTACTGAGCATTTATTTCAAAATCTCCACTAAGAATGGGAAAAGTACACCATCTACATCATTGTTTAAGTGCTAGGCTCAGCTTTGAGGAAGCACAGTAGGTGGCTGAAGTGAGAATTAAAACCGCCCAGTTTCTAAAGCTTACACATTTTTGTATTCCTCTTCAAAGGTTCCAGTGATGGCAGATTCTTTCCAATCTTGTTATGCAATTAGTTGCCTTGATTTTGCAAAGGAAATAAGGCCTTCATATCATACCCATAAGAAAGAGCCTTAACAGGACCTATTTTATTTCTATACCTTTATGAAAAAAAATCAGCACAGACATTGATATATATAGATTTTACTTCTAGCCTAATGTGAAATACAATAAAATAATTAATAGCAACTTTGTGTTAGGCAACTGAAGGTGTTTCAAATATCAATACAATTTTAATTTATACTTTGACAAAAACACACTGGAACAAAAGGGCTCTATGTAATGTCTAATAATTTCAATGAAATCATTGTATAAATTACCTTCTTTCTCCTAGCATAGCCTTGTGATGCCAAAGCTTGCCTCCCAGAGACATTTTTTATGAGTGACATCAAATATAAAATGTAACCATCTGAAAAGATTTATATTATATCACTATAATAAATAGAGATATGTATAATACATTTTGAATGAATTATCCAAATATTGTCAGGAAAATGGTTTTGGTCATGTCAATATGTGTGTGAAGTGATTTTGATCAATATTTAAATGTCTTTCATCTTACCTGATGTACTATTTGTCATGAATCTTAGTGTCTATTTGTTTAAAAAAGTTAAACCACTTATCTTACCCCAATTTTTAATTTTATCCAAGAAGCCTTTCTTTAAAGAGTAAAATTATGGAGACGGAGTGAGTGAAAAAACTAGAATATGCTCTATGCCGTTCCTTTTACCTGGAAATCCCTCTGTTCTTTTTCTACCTTTTTTCATAACCTTCTTCACAACCACCATATAGTTGATGTCATCTAATTAATTTTTCTTGGCTCATTCCATTTGACTCTATATGCTTCTTTACTTACATCATCACCCACACTAACATGCTTAACTTCCACTAGTTTAATGTACACTTGATCATTAATTTTAGTTTAATTCTATACTAGAATACATAGTGCAAGATGACAAGAGCTAATGTCATTGGATTCTTTGGCCTTTCGTCTTATCTTCCATTATCTCCTTTTTAATGATGTACCCCCTGAATTCTCATCAATCCTTACTGGCATAGTCTCTATGAACATAGAAAACTGCTTACAAATCTGCTATTTATTACAGTGAATATAAGGACTAATAGTAAAACAATATTTTAATATGAATATGCATTCGTTATTAATGATAGCATCACTAAAATTTTTGGACTTGATTTCAAAATACCAATGTCCTCTCTTCAAAGCATTGTATTATCATTTCAAATATTTAAAGTACGAATTGCATTTATGGCTGTCCCTCTAAGTTGATTTGTTTGTACTTTGGGAGCTTAGTATTTACTAATTCTCTCTGAGTGCATAGTGCTTTGCAAAAAAAAAAAAAAAAGTAACAAAAATGAAAGAAAATAAAGTAACTTTTTTTTTTTTTTGAGACAGAGTCTCGCACTGTTACATGGGCTGGAGTGCAGTGGCACGATCTGGGCTCACTGCAACCTCCGCCTCCTGGGTTCACGCGATTCTCCTGCCTCAGCCTCCTGAGTAGCTGGGACTACAGGCACACACCACCACACCCAGCTAATTTGTTGTATTTTTAGTAGAGACAGGGTTTCACTATGTGGGCCAGACTGGTCTCCAACTCCTGACCTAGTGATCCTCCCGCTTCGGCTTCTCAAAGTGCTGGGATTACAGGCGTGAGCCATTGTGCCTGGCCAAAATAACTTTTCTTAACATTGTGATAATAGTTTTCCATTTAAGTAAAATGTGGGAGTCTCATCCTATTTAGTTCAGCTTAGGACAGCTTGGTGTACTCTGATCAATCCCTAATGTGGGTGTTCTGCATTTCTTCATCACCATGGCAGGCACTGGCGGAGCTAAGATTCTTACTGTGTGAGCACTGCTAGCGTGCTTGATCAGTGAGGTCATGTGCAGGAAGTGCAAAGATTAACCTAGAAGGAGTCTGAATCCTACCTGTGAAACAAAATAGTTAATAATGCTGCTAGCCAATTACACAGTACTCTCAATCCATAACATTATCATGAAATTCTATTTTTCCATCACTGCATATAGGGTACAGTATTCTTAATACACTATTTATTTATTTTTCCTGGTTTAAAATGTACTTTTAATATAAATAACTGTTTAAGAAAAATGGGGAACAACTGAATGTCCATACAAGTCATTTAAAAAATTGAATGTTTAGACATTGCTATTTCTCTAGCTAGTTATCTTATTAGATAACATTATGTGTAGAGTTGGCTAACTTGATTCTTTTCCACCAGACAACACAGTGAGGATTTTGCCCTTTCAATAATATATATATATATATATATATATATATATATATATATATATATATATATATATCAAGAGTTGAGAGGAGTATATATTGTGAAAAAAAAGTAATAAGAAAAAATATGGTTTGCCTTGGACTCTGATCCTATTGTGGAAACTAGTTAATGTGGGAAACTCAGATCTCTGAGATTAAAGACAAGAGTAAGTTTTCTTACATAAAATGTTTCTCATAGGAGAGCCCATTTAGAAATAATGTATTGTAGTAGTTTTTTTTTTTGAATTTGCTAAATATTTTGAAAATGTTGCTTAGTATATACACTCTATGGTCTTATTTTTACATGCTTATTTTCATTTCAAAGTAATTTACTTACAATAGTTTTATTTTAGTTAGATGAAACTTTTTATCATAAGATGTTGAATGTTTTGATTATTGGTGTTTTCAATGATGAGATGCATCAAGTTCAATAAGACACCTTGAGAATGTACTTTTTCTTACTCAATGATCAATCTTCTTTATATTATGATAATTTCTTCAATATCTGTGAACGTGCAGTATTTTATACAATTTATCAGGGAAAAAATCTTCTCCGAATTATGATAATTGACAAGACAGTAGCAAAGCTTTGAGTCAAAATACTGTAAACAGAGACAAAGAAAACCAATGTGCAGATAATTTATTTCTCATTTTTAAAAATATTTGTCAAACATTCTTTGCAGTGTTGTGGATACCTAGTTATTTCCTAATGTTCTAAAGAAAATAATAATATAGACAGGTAAATTTTAAAAGAAAGCCAAACTATATACACATATGAGATAGACATGTAATATAAGCAGAAAAAAACAGTGACAGTACTCATCACCAGAGAAAAAAATTGGTAAAAAAGTAACTGATATGTCTACACTTGAAAAATTAACTGCGAGACTGGAAAAGGATATTTGTGTAAAGCTTGCGCTGGAGATGTCTAAGAGTCAATGCTATTTCTGGAGTTCTCTCTACTTCCTCTAAAAGATATGGTCTGGTAATTTTTTTGTTCACAACAGAGAAAATAAAATGTCTGTTTATGTCTGCTTAGAACAATTTATGAAGAGAACAGTTTACTTTAAAAAGGCGTAATTTGGCTGGGTGCAGTGGCTCACGCCTGTAATCCCAGCACTTTGGGAGGCCAAGGCTGGTGGATCACAAGGTTAGGAGCTTGAGACCATCCTGGCTGACACAGTGAAACCCTGTCTCTACTAAAAATTAGCTGGGCGTGGTGGCACGCACCTGTAGTCCCAGCTACTCTGGAGGCTGAGGCAGAAGAATCGCTTGAACCTGGGAGGTGGAGGTTGCAGTGGGCTGAGATGGCGCCATTGCACTCCAGCCTAGATGAGAGAGCAAGACTCCCTCTCAAAAACAAAAACAAAAAAAGGCATAATTCAAAAACTTTACCTATTTTTGAAAAGTTGAATTACAGTGACCTAAAATCTCATTATCTCCTGTCTTCCAATGTTACAATATAAATATTTGCTGGCATCATTTACAACACATCATATGAGTCAACCATTAACCATTATCACCAATAACCATTCTCACATTAATCATGACGCTGTCTGGGTCATGCATGTTACCCCCTGCTCCTGCTCATGGAGAAATTACCAACTGATTCTCTTCCATTATATATTGGTGATAGGACATATTTTTCTCTTCATGCCTCTATTCTCAACAGTATCCTATGCCCTGTTCCCAATTTAGAGTAGTTGATAGGTACAGTGTTTCTAGAACTTAAAATTGGTTCTTCTTACAAAGTGGGTTGGCAGTCCCATACTCAAAGAAAGCTCAGTGAAAATGCTGGTAGTAATTTGATTCCAGGCTAACTCAGATGTGGTCTTACTACTGCCATCTGACATTATAAAATCTTCCCACTTTTGTGTAGCACTCCACCTACCTACATCTGCCTCCTCATACGATTTTATGGGAGGGTAGAAGAGACTTACTATCCCACCGTATAATCCATCCTATCCCCCTTTTCTCAGGATATCTCCACTACTGTTTCCCTTTCAGAATTTTTCTTCCAACTGTATCTTTCCCACAAACCTTCAATTTTGTTTATACTTCTTTGTCCTTACATTGCATTTCAAGGATAATCTTGCCACTTGATTCCTCTTTGCAGTCAAATATCTTGAAATAAATTTATATTCCTAGTTTCTCCACTTCCTCAGCCCCTGTTCACTTCTCATCGCCCCCCAACTCCACAACTCCAAGACCCTACCAAGAAGCACTTTCTGAGGTGAGCAAAGACCTCTCATTCCCTAAATGCAGTGGGAGAGGTCTTGCTAGACTCCTCAACAGCTTTGGAAATTGTGAGGTATTGTGACATCCAGTCAACATTAATTTCAGACCCTTTTCAGACACTGGGAACGTGGTGATAAACAGAACAATGTCCCTGCTGTTCCAAAGCTTACTTTCTAGCAGGGAAGACAGAAAATAAACAGGAAAAAAATAAACATGAAGAAAATATATTGTTAAAAAGTAAGAAAAAAATAAAGGAAATGCAATTGATGAAAGGACAAGAATAATATTTTAGTTGGGATATTCATGGAGTAATTCTTTTGATTCTTGAAGTATTTCTTCTTTGGACCACTGCAACACACCCTCCTCATTTTTCACTCCTCTGAGGCTCCTTTGCACCTGTTTGTTCATCTCAGCACATAATGATAGCATTCAAGAAGCTTGTGCTGGGCTTTCCTTCCCTGACTCTACACATTAATCCCAGGCAATTAAATATATATGAATAAACCTCAACATTTTCATAGCCAGATATGTATTTATCTCAGAACCTTAGATCATAACATCCATCTAGGTATCTCTCTAACATCCATCTGGGTTTCTCCTGGCACTGCACCCTTGAAAGATTTCAAGACAAAACTCCTTATTAACGTTGACCTCTATTCATTATTTGTGTAACCCATGTATCACCAAATCCAATGGTAGAAGTCAGAAATATGGAAGCTTTTTTTGTCCCTTTTCATCCTCGTCTTCCATAAGTAACCCATCATTGCCGATTGTACCTCATAAATATCTTTCAAGTTCATCCATTTCTTTCTGTCTTCAAAAACAACTACTTCATGCCAATCTACCATTGTCTCTCAACTGGAGAAAATAATGGCTTTTTTCCCCCAGGATTCAGTCATGATCTGTCTGCCTTTTTTTTTTTTTTTTTGGCTTGTTTTATATTATTCTTTATTCTCCAAATTATTTTCAAAGTCATCACTTGACAATTTCAAGCTGTTAAAAATGCTTCTGAGACTTAGCTCTGGACACATTGTCCTTCAATTCAGATGTCAGTTCTTCAAGAATGTTTCCTCTAGCTCAAAAGGCACATTCAGGTGCCTTTGTTATATGCTATCGGAGTATGATGTGTTTTTCTTTAAAATGCTAACCAGGGTTAAAAGTTTATATTTACGTGTGTAATTACTTAAATAATGTTGTGCTCTACTTCCATACCACATGCTTTTGAGCAAATTATCTTACATTACAGTACCTAAAATGGAACTCAACATGTATGAGTGAGTAAATACATGTTGAAGAAAGTTGAGGATTAGTAAAGTGATTATATTGTTGGTAATTTTCTATTTGGTGGCCACTCTGTAGATTTATCAAGAATCTTTTCATTGCAAGGATGGACATATTAGTTAGGTTACAGAGAGTAGCACTAGGAAGCAGAGTGAATAAAGCATATAATTTTTAAAAAGGCATGGATTAGATTCTGGCTAAAGAGAGAAACAAGTAAAATAAAAGGTTTGCTAAATAAAACCATATTTTAAGTTTAAGATGAGAGTTGTAAACAGTTTTATAGTGAGGGAAAGGGGCAATTTCTAAAAAAAAAAAAAAAAGAAAAGAAATTGATTATGTTAATATAATAAAAGGTTAAAAAAGTACATGATGGACCAGAAGACAGGGGTCTAAAGAAAAGAAAGAGGGAGAAGAAGTCATCTGAGTTGGAGAAATGTGAGCAAACATGGAACATATGAGGCATTTGGTGTAGTTACTGAAAAGTTTTTAGCACCACGATACTGCAAGGGAAAGATGCCTTCTGTCCCATTGAATTTCATTCATTGAAAAATAAAGTCCTGGCAATTTTGCTTGGGAAAATACAATGGAGTTCTTCTCTCCAGACGTTTTGCTGCATCATTACATGTAAAATTTTCCACTAACGAACTTCACACATAAAAATATAAATATTCTCACTTTAATATTTATGTCAAAATATGATTTTGCTATCACAGCACTGTAGTTTATAATTTAAATTGTAAATTTTTCATAATGAGAGAGGTAAGGACCATAGTAATATATGATTCAATTTTCTCATGCTATAGATTTAAAAACTGAGCTCACACAGCTAAAGAACAATGCTAGAATGATAGCCTGACTCAATATTCAATAAAATGTCATTTCAAAATCAATTCCTAGAATCTTGCCTATCTTGTATGCTCCTGTGGTTCTTAGGATAACATATCTCTGTTTTCTAAATTGTAATCATTTTTCCTGGCTAACATCTGCACAGGCTGCTATTTGTGCACTGTACGCATCTTTTTATCTTCCACTGAAAGTATATAGGTAATTTTATGCAGTGCAGCTTTTTTTTAAGGGGGTTATCATATAGATAGACCAGATAATAGAATTCTCTAAGGCGGAGATGAAAAAGACCTGTCAGGTCACTTAGTCTAGCTCTTTGACAATGCAGTTTTTTTTCTTAGATTATTCTTTTGAATATTTGAGCAGTCTAATTTGAAAGCGATTCCAGTAATGGCACAGCACACATTTTCACATGGTGTTTCTAGAGACTTCTTACCTCTCAGCAGCAAGTGTTTCCTGAGAAGACGTTTGAGTTCCAATTTCCTTTCTGACTAGATTTACCTATTCCCTCAACTGTTACTTCAGTTTAATCCACCCAAATACTGAACCTTTTTCTCCCTCTTACCTCTTCTGGCTGTGGTGATCTTTTCTTTTTAGCAACCCTTGAGTCTGTGTTTGCCATTTAAGCACCTAAGACATTTAAGCCTTCAAGAATTTGAGGAAAAAGTTTAAGAGGATTAATTATATAAAATTAATTACTTCATATTGGATGAATAAAAGTTTTATTAACTTTCTGAATTTTTGACACTGTAGAATAATGGATGAATTAACCTATTCATTTTTTATAGTGATAGAACCTGAAATGTGAAATATACATAAGAAATTATGGCCTAGGCCCAACCATGTTCAAACTGACAAATCCACAGTCCAGGCCAACTTCTGAGATTTTTTTCTTTAAAATTTATAATAATTTATTATATCTGCAACTATTATATTTTATCTGCTAGTTAATTTTTATGCAATTGTTCAGGATTGTATATTGACTGGTTATTTTGTGTTCCTGTGGTTGAATTTTCCTGTCATTGAGGAGATGATAGAAGGGGAACAGATAGGAAAAGGAAGTGATGTATAGTTATTTTGCAGCAATGAAATGGGGGATTGTTTGAAATCAGGATCCTTCATTGTCTATTTTTGCCTGGTAGTCAATGCAACTTTGTTTTATGACGAGAATAGATTCAAGTGAAGAATTTGAACAACGTGTACATATTCACAGATGAGAAACAAATAATAAAACCTCTACCACCTCTGGTGCAAAAGAAGATTCAGAATTCCGGTCATTGCTGTGGAATATACGAACTATTTCTGTGTCAATCCGTCTGCTTCCTAGTAAGCACACGCTGAGGCTGAGGGGTTCTCTTTGAATTTTATCATGCTTACATGCAGATGTCATTAAGTTAGGAGCAGCCAGGCATTAGGGGATGTTTCTGACCGTAGTCATTTATTCAGGAAATATAAAGTGAGGAGATATAATGTGCTATGCAAAGGAGAGAAGAGAAAATAAAACATTCTCTATATTTGTTTTAAGAATTGAAGTCACAGGCCATACTGCCTAAAGCAGGATGGTTCACTGTTGTAAGACGTGTAGCAAGGGGAAAACTGAGTATTCAGTCTAAATTATAGGAAAATCTTAATAATAAAAACTAAAAAATGATGGTCCACTGTTGTGAAACAAAATTAGATTTGTCTTTATATTTATTTTTTTCTCACTGAAAACAAATGCAGTATGAGCTGATTTTTAGAAAGATTCATAAAAGTCATAATAACTTGATTTGGGTGAGGAGAAACTGCTCTGTGCTCTGCAATAATCAATGTCTTGAACTCTCTACTCATGCTCTACTGTGCCCTAAATCCATAAGCTCATAAAACCTTACACATATCCCCTTATCTTCCAGAATCTTGAAATGAATTGAGGTCACAACATTATCCTTGCTCAGGAGCGATGAGAAGACATGAACACGTGCAGACCTGTTGTACTCAACTGACACTCCACTCACCTTATTACATGCAATAGTTCCCAGGTGCTCCTAAGAAAAAGCTTCCTGAGAAATCTCATAGAAATCCACCCTCGAAGCTTAATTTAGCACTTCAAAAAATGAAACGCCTTTAAACAACTATTCCCTTGCCTGTTCACATAAGTTTCGTTGAAAACGTCAAGCTTACGCACTGACAAAGAAACATGATTTTCTTCCTATCCATGTTAATAGTTTAATCAACAGTGTAGAATTAAAACTGTATGCATATACTCCTTAGCAACTGGGAAGGAGTTAAAAAGTTGCTCTTTTTTTCTCTGTATATCTGAATTTTTCTACCAGCTTTTGACCTTTGCATACATTGCCCTTCCTCAAAATACAGTATAATTATTTAAAACAAATTCCAGCTTCATCACAATTCTAGCTGAACTTGGGAAAAAGCAAGACACAGATATCTTTTTCAAATGCCAAAATATTCCAAGTGAAAAGAAATTAAATATGATGCAATTTAAATATTCTGTGCTTATTTATTTGTAGCCTGCTTTTTTCCAGCTGCTAACACAAATTCATATGGTTCATCATTAAAAAGAAGGTGAGCAAATTCAGCCAAATAAAATTACGAAAGTAAGTTGAAGAAGCCAGGGAAAAATTATTCATAAAGTGCTAGGTGTGGACTTGCTAGGTGCGGGCTGAAAACTTGGCTCTGTGTTTCTTAGAGATCAAAGCTAAAAGAACAACATAAACACATGATTCACAGTGTCCAATGTAGGGGGAACAAGGAAGTAGGTTGCTCTGGAGAGGAAAGGCTATTGCTGATAATGTTTTCAATGGAAAAACATTTCACCCATGGTCTTTCCTCATAAAGAGAAAATAGATATGCAAATACGGATGTGGAGATATATGTTTGTCATAAAACGTGTTTGTCATAAAAACAATATGAGTGGCAACGTAAAATGGTACAGCCACTTTGAAAAACGCTATGATGATTCCTGAACATATTAATTGATTATATAAGGCAGCAATTTGACTTCTGGGTGTACATCCAAAATAAGTGACAGCAGGGAATCAAAGAGATATTTATATGCCCACATTCACTGAAGCATTATTCGCAGTGGCCAAAAGGTGGAAGCAACCCAAATGCCTACCAGTAGATGACAGTTGATAAACAAAATCTGGTACAAACATACAATAGAATATTATTCAGCCTTAAACAAGAAATACAATTCTGACACATGCCACAAAGTCAATAAAATTGAGGTTATAGTGCTAAGTGAAATAAGCCAGTTACAAAAGAACAAATGCTATATGAGGTCCCTAGAGACTAGAGACGTCAAATTCATAGAGACAAAAACTAGAATGATGGTTGCCAGGGGCGAGGGAGGGGCAATGGGGAGTGAGTGTTCAATGGCAACAGAGTTTCAGTTAGGGAAGATAAAGAAGTTCTGGAAATGGATCATGGTAATACAATGTGAATGTACTTAATGTTGTAGGACTGTATGTTTAAAATGAGTAAAATGGTACATGTTGTTATATATGTTTTCAGGCATTACAAAAAAATGTTGTATAACACTATTTTGTATAACACCCATAGAGTGAATCTAATATTGTAATATTCAAAAGGCCATTCACTAGATGCATTTCTATAAAGACTGAGACCATATGATCTAGTTCTGTAGCTGTCAGATGTTCTGACTTAATAAAATGGCACAACACAGAGAAGCTACAGTAATGCTTTTCAAGCTTGGAGTGAGTGAGTGTTTATTCACTGTTTCTTGAAGTATCATAATAGAAAATGAGTGTAAGATCTCTGTTGTGTGCACACTCTTGACCAGGTCTCCATGAAACACAGACTGAAAACTGTTATTCTAGAAAGACTGAATAATCATTTTATTTTTCTACATGTCATCTTTCCATTATAAGCGGCCTTTACTATCAAGTATATCACTATGTTTATGCTTTCACAAGTTAGCAGAAATTACGCTGTCGAACCATCATGCACCAAGGGTCATTGGAAATTAACTAAAGTTTTAGGTATCAGATTACTAGCTGAATTACAGAGACACAGCGCTTTAACTTATATCAGAGCTTCCCATGGAGCAAACAGGTTATGCAACAGGTAATGGCTTACATAAACCATTACCCCTTGACTGGGGCAGAGGGGAGTCTTCTCTCTTTCAAAACCCCTGACATTTTTTATTATCTGAAATACATGAAAATATCTTCAAAACGGTGGCAATATCTATTAAGGAAGAATCTAAATACCACACCATCTGATAAGAAACAAACAATATTTTACTATGTAAGCTCTTATGTTTCTAAAGCAGAGAAAAATCAGGGAAACATTTTCAAGGACTAATCTATAATGTTAGCCACTTTCTTATGTATATCTGCTAAATCCCATGTGTTGTGAGAGTAGTCAAAGATGTCAGGTCAAACACTCCGCATGCAACAGCACATACTGATACCACTCAGCAACAATTGGATATAATGAGGCTCCGGGTTTACGGCACTATATTTCACATGACTTGTTTTCTATGGGCCCCTATGACATCTGCTATCTTATTGGCCCAGCATTTCAATGGAAATTGTGTATTTAAAGTATTCTTGTTTTTTAGTAATTTCTTCCCTGATCCCAAAATAAATTTTAAATAGCCCCTTGTTAAATTATCTTAGGATCAGCTTATAACCCATCCCTCAGGTAAATATATATATATATATATATATATATCTTAATGAGTAGTTATAATTTTTACTCAATAAGCTGTATATATGTAGTTCTTTCAGAGGGATAGGAGCCAGCAAGGGTCTCTGGGCTTGGGAATATATTTTACACTTTCCATCAATTCCTGGTGAAATGGTGAGCTGTTCAGACCCCCACCGTGTATTAGCTATCCTTATGGAATTTTACCACTATGTGAGCTGTTCCCTTCATTGCAAAAGGGGATGTGTGAATGCCTTGATTTTGATACTTAGCTGCAGTGTTACTCCTGGACCTGTTCATCCAGGTACAGTGTTTCTTTTGTGCAATCTAACATAGGGTTCTGGAATGAGAGGTATGCCTCCCATATTAGAGAACAATATTATTTCACATAAACAACATTAAGACTGATTAGTCACAGGTGGCCAATAAGCAATGTCAATATTTTTATTGGTGTAAGTAGACTCCCTCTTTTGGTGCCTCGAATTATCTGAGAGTGCCACTCCCGGAAAACTAGAAAATGGTTGCAATTACTGCTGTAAAGTAGGGCTGGCTTTCTATATTACCATGTTTCTACCATAGGATATATACTGATTGAATAAAAACTTTTACTAAACTCTATTACAATTGAATGATAGATCCCTTTACTCACCACATGTGCAACTAGATTCTCCATTCCTCCACTTGGAAGGTTCTAGTGCTGGAGCCATAAGTTTGTGAAGAGAAGAGAGAAAAGAAAACAGTTCAAGTTTTCTCCAAATTACCGCATAAGATTAGCTTCAAATGTCTACTGCCCATGGTGTTTGTGTTCTTAAAATATTAAGCAATAACTAGTCAGGACTCATAGTCTTTAGAGTGACAGGAGAGACGGCTCTGACTACTCTTTCTGCCTGGACTGTGAATGCCTTGAAGAGTAAGGTGCACCGAATGTCAGTCTTTGAACCAGTCAATCAAATTTCCTAGTCAACACTACCGATGCTGTTGAGTGAGGGGATGATGTCACTCTCCTCTCCTTGGTTTCCTAAGATAATTCTGGAAAGACAAAACAAAATAGCATCTGCCATTTTGTTTCTGGTGCTACAACAAGTTAATTAGTGGAAGAGTAAGGTTAGAAGCAGAAGGAAGGTGGCTTCCCTGAGCCAGCCTGATCTCTTCTTGCCCCACTTTCATTTGGGTACTTCTGAGCAACATATTGGGCAGCTAGAGTTATATGTATCCAGATGTTAACTTACCTCAATACACAGATAATACCTGTGTATACCTACGCACGCAATCCTAATTCATTGTCCCCAGGGCTGTCTCTTTAATCTCTCAACTGGGGAGATCAGATCTCTTTTTATTCTTCCTCCTGTGGTTGATTGCAGAGAGGAGTTGCTAATCACGCCAGTTCTTTTTTCCCTGGATTTGGTGGCAAATAAAGCTTTGCTAAATGGCTCCTACACTCCCATTAATATCTCATTGAATCCACTATTGCCTGATACTCTGGATCTAGAACACTCTCCACTGCCACCACCTCTTGTCTCACAGATCACAAATCTGGAGCTCAAATGGACATGTTCACACCTTCACGGGGAAGCATTTTGTTGCATTCAACCAATTTATCTAAGTTTCTGTGGGCAAGTTAGAAATATTGTAGTTACTTCCTGTGTGGAAAAGCTGTTTCAGAATACGTAAAACAAATCCAACAAAGAGTTCCTTCACTACACCATTCCAGCAGCACCTACTTAATAAGTAAGGCTGGGCACGGTAGCTCATGCCTATAATCCCAGCACTTTGGGAGGCCAAGGCCAGGAGATCACCTGAGGTCAGGAGTTTGAAGACCAGCCTGGCCAACAGGGCAAAACTCCGTCTCTACTAAAAATACAAAAATTAGCCAGGCGTGGTGCCAGGCTTCTGCAGTCCCAGCTACTCAGGAGGCTGAGGTAGGAGAGTTGCTTGAACCCAGGAGGTGGAGGTTGCAGTGAGCTGAGATCGTGCCGTGCACCCCAGCCTGGGCAACAGAGTGAGACTCCATCTGGCAAAAAAAAAAAAAAAAGGAGAGTCTGATTCTAGCCTTACAATTCCTTTTCCCTGACTCTATCTTTTGAAGGTTTCCTTGGTTGTAAATGCTGATTGCCTGTGCAGTACTTCTAAGAAGGCTAGTCTTTAAAAACCCATAGCATTGTTGTATCCTTCCTGCTGCACAGGGAAATAAGGATGGTGGAAATGCCACACAATGAGACTACATTTTGCCCAAATCTAAATGTCATGGGTGGAGAAGCATGATTTCTGGTAGGAAGCAATGGTAGCTAGAGTTCTACAAGCTTTATTAAATTATCTGCCTACATTCTTTATTCCTGACTGCCAAGATCCTATAGACAGTAAATAGCTTTTTAAGTCCTGATTGAAAATACGTAACAATGAGCCTGCTCAGATGTCTGAGTGAATTTGCTCATACTTCTGTCAAAGAATGGCATATTCTCATGACAGCTACCCCATTGTTCTCCTTGCCTTACTCCTTTTAAGACAATCAGTACATTTCGTGTAGGGAAGCACCGCCTTTCTAGCTTGCTTATTTAAGGACACGCCTTGTTACCTCTGTGGGGTGTGTCAAGGTATTAGTTGGCAAATTACATTGTAAGCTAAAGGCAAGCCATTTCTGTGAACTTTTGGCCATTCTTTTGTATCTCTAAAATACACCACATCAGATTTTATCAGGTAAGCGTAGACATGCCTCTTAATACCCTAGGTCATGTCTGCTGAAAGTCAGGCAAGTCAGCAAGTTTCAGCCCCGTTTCCCAGGGAGCAGTATAAATAAAGTTCCATCTATGCCTTCTTGGGATAGAGATATCCCAGATATCTGTTAACAGGACTACTAAGATTCCAGCCATTGTACTCATGCTCTGGGGTATCTGTTAGCATTCCACCTGTCACAGGAACATGGCTGCTGTGTGCCAATGCTACTACCTGTGAAAGTGGTAGACTGTTCTATTTTGGACTAGAACTTCTGCTTTTCTTCTTACCGCAAGGCCTTCAGTGGAGTTCAGGAGAACAAATCCCCAAAGGCTGAGTGACAAGTATTCTTTACATTTCCAGCTCTTAACCTGAGTGGGCTAGGATTGTGACTACTCTGGTTGTACTATTGACCACTGATTCCTGAACCCAGCTAAATTTATATTGTTACCTGTTGTTACTTGAAGCACAGTTGGATTGGAAAAACATCCTAAAATCCCAGTAAACTGCTTTTCAAATAAACCACTACTCTAAAAGCCAAGTGCTATTGATATGGTTTGGATATTCATCCCCTCCAAACCTCAGGTTGAAATGTAATTCCCAGTGTTGGAGGTGGGGACTGGTGGGAGGTGTTTTAGTCATGGAAGTGGATGCCTCATAGCTTGGTATTCTCCTCACAATAGTGAGTGAGTTCTCCTGAGATCTGGCTCTTTAAGGGTGTTTGGCACCTCCCCTGCCATTGCTCCCGCTCTCGCCATGTGAGATGGCTGCTCCTCTTTCACCTGCCCCCATGATTGGAAGTTTCCTGGGCCCTCACCAAAAGCAGATGCCAGAACCACACTTCCTGTAAAGCCTGAAAAACCATGAGCCAATGTAACTCTTTGCTTCATAAATTACTCAGCCACAGGTTTTTTTGTTTGTTTGTTTTTGTTTTTTGTTTTTTTTTTTTTGAGACAGTCTCTCTCTGTTGCCCAGGCTGTAGTGCAGTGGTGTCATCTCGGCTCACTGCAACCTCTGCCTCCCGGGTTCCAGCAATTCTCCTGCCTCAGCCTCCCGAGTAGCTGGAGTTACAGGCGCCCACCACCACACCCAGCTAATTTTTGTATATTTAGTAGAGATGGTGTTTCGCCATGTTGGCCAGGCTGGCTTTGAACTCCTGACCTTGTGATCCACCCTCCTCGGCCTCCCAAAGTGCTGGGATTACAGGTGTGAGCCACTGCACCCGGCCAGGTATTTCTTTATAGCAATGCAAGAATGGTCTAATACAAACATCAAAGTGTCATTCCTCTCCTTGAGGACTACTGTGAAATCCAAGTCATTAGGTTTCATCAGTCCCAGCCTTCGAAGTTATTGGACTCTGATGGTTGAAGGCCCCAAGGATAAGGTCTATTGCAATGCTCGATTGATCTTTTCTGTGTCAGAGTCATCTTTTCCCCCTATTTTTCTGCTGCTGTAACTGCCAGATCACTTACAAAGCAGTCTGGCATCTCCTGTATGCTTCCAGAACTTGGATGTAGGGTCGCTGGGCTTACACAACCAGGATGGGGTTACTACTCTTCAGGTCAAATGACTCTTCGTCTATTTGCTGTCGTGCTTTTGTCTTTTATCAATACCAGTACCAATTACCAATGTATCATTGGCATTCTTGCCCCAATTTCTGCCTTAAGAATAAGTCCCACTATCCTGTAATTTTCATATGAAGCAGGATTAATATCTGAACTCCATTAATCAGATTTCTACTTGTGTATCAGAAATTAGATCTCTCCAACTTAACACAGAGGGTTTCTGTTACGTGTTAAGTTGTATTCCCCCAAAATTTAAATGTTCAAGTCCGAACCTTTAGTACTTTAGAGTGTAAGCTTATTTGGAAACAGGGTGACTGCAGATGTAATTAATTAAAATTAGGTCATGCTTGCGTGGGGTAGGCCCTTGATCCAATATTACTGTTGTCTTTATAAAAATGAGAAATGTGGACATAGACATGCACATGAGGAGAACGTCATGTGAAAATGAAGGCAGAGATTAGGCAATGTGACTATAAGCCAAGGAACACAGAAGATTGCCAACAAACCACCAGAGGCCAGGATGGGGCATGGGACAAATTCTCCTTCACAGCCGTCAGGAAGAACCAACTCTGGTGACACCTTGATCTTGGACGTCTAGTCTCCAGGAATCAGATAGCAAATTTCTCTTGTTTAAGTTTCTCAATTTGGGGTACATTTTTACAACAGCCCTAGCAAACTAATACAGTCTCCATATAGTGTAATCCCAGCTATGCAATTTCCAAACAGCAAGCTTATATCTGACTTCTCATAAAAAGAAGTAATAATTTGAATTTAACTCTAATTTATATTCTTCATTTTCCTTCTTTAATTAGTATTCTCCAAGAACCCTATTCTTGAATGACCTTCTACTGTTCCTTAACATATGCCTAAAGTAAAATTTAAAAATGCATATATTTTAAAGTAAAATTGAAGGAACAATATTTGGGCTTCACTGATAAATGTTTACCTACTTACAAAAAATAATGGTATAGTTATTAAATCTTCTTGGAGAAGATTTATGAAATCCTACAAAATTTTTGCTTATTGCCTAAGTAATATGAAACACTTACAGGTTTAACAATTGCACTATTCCATGCTTTTTACCCATGATGGATTTATATTTTTATGTTCTTGACATGGTATAAATTTATTTGTGGAAAAACAGGTAAAAGTTAGGTTATTTCTGATAATGTGAGTGCCCCTTAAATTGCCCAAAGTTTGGTCTTTTGTTGTTTAGTTTCCTGGCTGGCAACCTTGTCCACTTTGCAAAGTATTCTGTAATGTGAGTTGCATAATTTTCCTGTATCCATAAAAGCAGGTAGTCAACACAGAGCCAGGATGTGTCTGTTAATTCATTTCATGAATGATTTCTGTATCTAAATGATATAAGGAAGTTATTAAAATGAATTAAAGTCACAGAATTCATCAATTTAATATTTATTAGAAAAATACAACAATTATTGGTTGAAACCTTCACTAATTAAAAGAAATGCATATAATGTGTAGCTATACATTTATTCATATATCCGTAAAGATTCGTGTTGAAACATTCAAATTATTCAACATCTATATATTTCATTTCCTTTTTCCTATACCAGTTGCTCTGTTGCTCATATATATTAATGGAATATTAATGCTGGAATGAAGTTTTTGAGATACAAAACTCTCTAAGTTAAAATGTATTAAGCGAAATAGGCCTGGGATGTCAATGGAGAATACTCAGACTGTTTATTTCAAACAGAGCAGAGATTCTTTCTTGAAGCTCTCCTTTTTTCTGGTTTTCTGGTTGTTCTGTGACTCAGAAGACTGCCCCTCATGTCCCATAGAACTTGCTGGGGCAAACAAGTTTTAAGGGGCCACTCCAGAAGCAGAAGACAGATGAAGTCCATGAGGCTCTTTACTGCTACATCTGGCAACTGAGCAGCTCTATTTTCATCTTTTCTGTATATATTTTTGTATACTATGAGATTATAGGAAACTGTGCTATTCCCCTATTAATTATAAATAAGTTATTAAAACACTAGACTTCATCCAGTTTCCCAAACCATCATTTAAATATGAAAAATCCTTTTAAACAATGTTTAGCTTTCTTCTAAGAGACTCAACTGCTATATCTAATGTAAAATCACCACCCCTACCCACACACACACACAGGCACACTTAAGCTTTTAGCTTGGCATGATTATGCTGTTGAGTTCCACATGGTTTAACTGCAGATATGACATGCTCTGGAGATATTTCTAATGGTTTGTGTAACTAAATAATTTACATTGGTATTTGTTCCCAGAAAGATAATATGTTTAATTCATTTATCAAAAAAGTTCAATTAGCTTTTTCCCACAAGAAATTTCTTGTTAATTTTATTTACATTTCCTAGGAAAAATAATAGTTTTGAGTAAAGCTGATATATACTCAACATAAGGAATTCAAGCAATATGAAAAGCACTAGAAGATAGAGAAAAAAAGTCTTTCCAGCAGAAGTGTGTAGATGAAATTTAACTATACCTTGTTCCAAGAGTCGTTGTATAAATATGCACAAATGAGTGTATATAGATAGTAAAGGAGACAGACAGATAAAAGTTTATTTTAATTATCATCATGCAACATATGACATTTTAAAACAATACCTTGCATTATATTAAAGTATCATGTTAATTTTACTTAAAAACTGACAGGAAATGGAATTGTCTAACATGAAATATTTATCCAATTAGATTATTTTCTGATGTTAAAAAAATTCCTTAAAGACATTGAAAGTTAGGATCATTGTGTGTTATTTATAATCACTTTTCAATATTAGACTCTGGTATGGAAGACAAGGACATGAATATATTCACACTTCATCATAACCCAAGTCTGTCAATTATATTAGCTTTTACATTTTCAAGGTTTGTAACATCGTTATTCAATTCTATAACTATAATTCCCACCATAATTTCATACTGTTTTATATTTAAATTGATTCAGTACTTAACAGAATTCATTTTATTATGGTTCCTCAATTCTTGAGTTGTTTTTATTTAACTGTTCTTTGACCAGACTTCACTGACAGAAAATAATTTCTTTTTCTTGATGGTTCATATTTGAGAATGTCAGCCTGTGCATCTATGCACGATTGACGTGGCAGAATATAAAGTCTTTGCTCCAGAATTATTTCCCAAAGATCTCGGTAGGCAACATTATTGCATTGTCTTCCAGCCCTGTCTGAGGCCAGCTCAGTTTCTCTGCCTTTTAAATGGCTTGCCAGTCTCGCTTGCTGAATAAAGAATTATGAAAAATAAAGAGCAAATGTTTACACTTTAGTTTTAAAATAACATCTAGCTAGCTAAAATAATCTTATTTGTGGTGTAGTTTTTATTTGTAATCTGACAATAGATCAAAAGTTGACTTTAAAAATCTTGTAAGGTGTGCTTTTTAAACCTCAGATTAAGTCTTTTATTTCAATAAGTAAACTTTCTTCATTTGCATGTTTGATATGATTTGGCTTTGTCCCCACCCAAATCTTATCTTGAATTATAGCTCCCATAATTCTCACATGTTGTGGGAGGGACCTGGTGGGAGATAATTGAATCATGGGGGCAGTTTTCCCCATGCTGTTCTCATGGTAGCGAATAAGTCTCACAAGATCTGATGATTTTATAAGGGGAAACCCCCTTAATTGGCTCACATTCTCTCTCGTCTGCTGCCAAGTACGACGTGCCTTTCACCTTCTGCCATGATTGTGAGGCCTCCCCAGCCACATGGAAAACTTTTTCTTTATAAATTACCCAGTCTTGGGTATGTCTTTATCAGCAGTGTGAAAAGAGATTAATACAATGTTATCTTTAATAACTTCTCCCCTCTGTTTTTCTTACCCTTTTCAAGTTACTACTAATTTTTCTCTAGCCCCTATATAAATAGTTTTCAAAACGTGGGCCCCATACAAGCAGCATCAGCATCACCTGGAAACTTGTTCAAAATGCAAATACATTCTCAGTCTGCCTCAAACCCACTAAATCAGAGACAGTGAGAGTAGAACTCAGTATTCTGTTAACAGTAGCTTCAGGCAATTCTGAAGAATGCTAAAGTTTGAGAAACCGTACTCTGTGCCATTAATTCAGTAGTTAGGTAAATCTACATAGCTGGTTTCTAATAGTTCAGTCCTCAATTTATCGCCCTCACTTTGTAGCATCCCTTACTGTCTCCTTCTGTGTTTTCTTGCTTCATTGAGTTTAAGTTCTCAGGTAATTCTGCATTATTTAACGTATATTCTTATTTTTATTATTATACTGTGCCGTTTGCATAGTTGATTTGATTATTTTTTAATCTTCTCCATCCTTACATGGCAATGCTTGGGACCACTATTTGCTCCGACATGAATGGGATCCATTTCTACGTGATTCCCACCATCTGTGAGAAAAGATTAATTTTGTTCTCTGACCTACATTATGGGAGCAGGGTATTTTGTGTGGCTCATCCGGTTATCATAGCCCGAAGAATACTGGATCCCCAAAGCAGGAGTTCTCTCTCATAACAATTCGTGAAGTTTCCTATACCAGAGTTCATAATACCTGTGCCTTTGCAGGGCAGTGGAGAGGAGAACTCATTCTTTTGATCTTGAGATCTTCCTGTATCAGTGTTTTGTACTAAAGTCTTCACTTTTGCAGAAAACATCAGCTTAATTTTTCAATGTCTCACATGACCTATGTGTCCCAGCAGCCATTTCCACTGATCCCCTGTTGGAGGGAACCCATGAACGATCCCACTCTGAGGGCATGTGCATAGGCATTAGGAATGTTGTGTACTATTGGTATTTCAATATTACAGTAGCTTCTCAGTACATCAGCCCTATCATATTCACGTGCATGTGGATGTATTTGAGTATCATGAACTCATCTATTAAAGAGGCTCCCAGGCAATTTCTGAGAGTCCCTGGCACCTCCAAATATTCCTCATGGGTGGGAATGAGAGGAGCGCTCTAGAGGCCTACACTATGCTTTTCCTGGGAGAGTTACACATGTTTCCATCTTGCCTATCATGATTGTCCACAGTGCTTTATTTGACCTATAGGAAAAAGCCACCTATTCCTGGTCCAGGCTGCTACACAGCAGCAGTTTTTTGTTTGTTGCCATGTACAGGTAAGCGCTGCAGAAGAGGCTGCATTTGTTGAATTCAGAACAAGAAAGCTCAGGGTAACTAACCTATGGTGACCACAGCTGACAGCTGTGGTATTCTTGGCAGGAGTCTCTCCCGTGCTTGTCTTTGTTTCTACCTTTGAAGAAGCAAAGCAGAGAACCCCAATTCGTCCTCTGTACCTTCAACACTCACTTCCTCACCACAGCTAGCTGCCTTAGGATAATCGGAATGAACTCCCCTTTGCCCTTGACCTTGATTCATGTCAGTCACCAAAAGAAGCCAAGGCGTGCAGATCAACCCATCACCCTCACATCGCCATGTGGCCTTACACAGTCTCTGCCTGCCATCACCCAGAGGGAATTGTCCAGATAAGAAGGAAAGATGCATGATCCAGAAAGAGCAGGGAGATATTCAATGGCTTCGCCCTCAAGAAGATGCGTAGTCATTTCTTCCATGGTGAAAAGTGAGAAGGAAGGCAGGCAGATGGGGCAGTAATGGGAGCTTGTGTATTCTGAGATCTGTTCTCGTAGCCTTTGGCTTTTTCTGTGATTTAAGTCATCAGCTGAGAATGAAAGTGGGACACTGGAGATTATAGCAGGGACAGGAAAGTTTTGAGGATAAAAAAAGAATAAAATAGTCATATGTGAAATTAGAAGAATGAAAGGCTGTAGAATAAAGGATAATTGCCCAAGACCACTAAGGGCCCAGTCGTCTGCCTACAGTCCTGTGGTTTCTCATCTCCAAGTAAATATCAAGGACCTTATTCTGGCTTGTAAGGCCTTCTCTTCTGACTCTCCGTATTCTGACTTCATCTCCTGTTCCTTTAACTCTCATTTATCCCACTCCAGTGAAACTCAGCTCTGCAGGTTTTCTGAAATTTCAGAAATGCTCCCACCCCAGAGTTTTTGTACTTGCCTTCTTTCTGCCAGTTTCACCATCTTTCCAGATCTCCCATTAGCTGACTGCTTCACCTCCTTGCAGTTGTTCTCAAATAAGCATTCTCAATGGGGCCTCCCCAAGCCACTGGCTAGAAAGATGAAACCTTATCAATAACCTGGCCATCC
Organism: Gorilla gorilla gorilla; assembly: GCF_029281585.2. Taxonomy (NCBI): domain Eukaryota; kingdom Metazoa; phylum Chordata; class Mammalia; order Primates; family Hominidae; genus Gorilla; species Gorilla gorilla. The sequence goes on from NC_073238.2 coordinate 119,491,969, forward strand.
CTGTGCCTCTCCCCTAATGTATTTTTGCCCAATGCATTTATTAATTTTAAGTTAATTATATTTAACTTTGTTAGTTTATTATTTTTCTCTCCCAATGGCAATGATTCTTGTTCATATCCATCAGTGGTGAAGACAGTGCCTGGCACATAGCAGCACAAATGAGCCTTGCTGAATAAATAAATAGGGAGAATGTTAAAGAGCTATGGAGGCCAGGTGTGGTGGCTCATGCCTGCAATCCCAGCACTTTGGGAGGCTGAGGCAGGCAGATCACCTGAGGTCAGGAGTTTGAGACCAGCCTGGCCCGGCCAACATAGTGAAACCCCGTGTCTACCAAAAATACAAAAATTAGCCGGGCCTGGTGGCATGCACCTGTAGTCCCAGCTCCTTTGGAGGGTGACACAGGAGAATCGCTTGAACACCGGAGGTGGAGTTGCACTGAGCTGAGATTATGTCACTGCACTCCAGCCTGGGTGACAAAGTGAGACTCTGTCTCAAAAAAAAAAAAAAAGAAAGAAAAGGAATGATTTTGTCATATTTATTTTATTAATATAAATATTCTTATTTCTTATATTGATGAATGGAAAACATTTACTAAATGTCAAATATATGTAGGCACTGTTCTTATCTTGGTGTAGGTACTTAACTTGTAACTCAATTATATAAGTACATGAGGTCTTTGCAGATGTTTATACCTACAAATTAAATTTAAAAAAATTAAATATAAAATTGAAAAACTGAAAATATGCAAGCTATGTAAAGAAGAATGTTAGTAGCCTCATCTACATGGATGCTTGCCTCAGCATTCTATTTGATAGTGAAGACATAGACCTAATATGCCTATGATAAGTTAATTGGTCTAACTCTGAACAGTTAGGTTGGGGTATTTCTGTATTCACTATATTTAAAACCATCTTGAAATATACTGCTCTGGGAGCACCTAAGAAGCAAGTGTTATACATTTATGTATTTTTAAATGGTTACCTTTGTTTATGACTTATAATATATAACATACATTTTACAAATTATTACTATTCCTTTCTGATTTTATTAAATACATTTATATATGAATTGATAAATACTATAAAAAACTTTTTACTTATTCAGCCTTGTTATTGTCGGAAAACAATGGGCTTTCCTTTCCATATAGCTGAAGTCAGAAGATACATATCATGTGAAGTAGAAGGTTGCTTTTTATGTGCATTGACAATGAAGTCATTACAATCTACAATTAAACTAGTTTTACTATCTAAATGACCAGTTGAAGTCCTCATTAATCAGACTTATTGAGTATTTGTGAAGTTTTCAATTTACACTACATGAAAAGTTTGTTATGTTGTATAAGAATGAAGTACAAAATGTATCAAATTACATAAATAACGGGAAGTCTCATCTGAAATATTTCAGAAAACAATGTGAAATTTTTTACAACTATCTTCAGATTGAAATTTGAATCAGAACGATCAATTCACAAACCACAATAGATTGGCCTATCAACCTTAATCTTAGCACCATACATTTTCTTTAAACAATTTACAAAATAGTGATAATTATTTAAGTAAACAACTTAGGCAACTTAAGTTTAAGTAAATAACTATCCCTATTTTATTGGAAGAATATTAAGGTACACAATTACTGAAAGTAGATATCAGGCATATAGGTTTTCTGGGTGACAATATAATGCAGCAGGGAGTCTGGCCATTCAATCAAAATAAACAATTATAACTTACCCTGTATGTCTAAATTTTAAACATTTTTCCACAGGATCCCTAATAAAAATGGAGTCTTTACATTTGACTAAAGTTATTCATTTATGGTGAATTCTCTATACTATTTTATTTTGAAGATAGTCTAAACAGCCCTTTCAAATATTTTGCCCTTATTTGAGCTTGTTTTCATTATTGTTCAAGTCTACTAAGTGTTGCTTTCTACAGTCCTTAATGAAAAGTTCTGTCAGTTGTCATCGGTTCCCCTACTTCTGGTGTTCACAGAGTCGTCAAATAGGTATGTTCTCCACGTGCGGTAAAACTAATAGAGTAACTTTACTGTGACAAAGATAGGATGCTAAAGATCTATGTGTAGATTTGGATAAATCCATTCATTAACTGTAACTTAAATATATATATATATATATATATACACATATATATAATCTATTACTTAAATAATCCATGATTTTTACAATATAAAGGAAACTGAATAAATCACATGTAAAATAACTTTGACATTTCCACTTTGTAAGACATTTTTCTCCAAATATTATATGTTCATATAAGCTAAAGAGCACTTTTTGGATATTCTAATAGCAAAAATGGAGTAATCACCTTACATTTGAAGACACAGAGTATGTGGGTATAAATTGCCCCTAATAGCTCTGTATGTTTAAAATAGAATTGGCATAGAAGGTTTCTGATTTCTTTTGGAAACAATTTCAAAATTGCCCAATTTTCAGGGATTCTTGAATTTTTTACACAATTCAGTTAAAGTTTTCTTATATCATTATGTTATAAAGCATACAAATGTAATAATCCCTGGGAGGTTCTCATACAAGCTAAAATATTACCAGTAACTGCCTCTGCTCTAACTCTATTTCCACTCACCTTCCCACAAACCAAAGCTCTCATGCTGAATTTCGTATTTATTACTAACATGTTAATATATAACATGGCTTAATTACTAATATGTGTAAAGATAAGCAATATATTGTTTTCTTTTGCTTGCTTTGTATCAAAAAATATTATGCTGTACTTCCTCTTCTAGGGTCATATTAATTGATCAATAAATAGAAAATTAAAATGAAAACAAAGCAATAAAAAAACCAAGCACTCAGAAGGCATTTCCATATACATCCTCAATGACTTTCTCTGAAATGTAATACTATTCCAATTCTACCTACAGAGATTATCATCTTTACCTCTTTGTGATATTTATATAAATGAAATTATTAAGCATATACTCTCCTGTGCATGGTTTCCTTTATTCCATTTTAAATTTATAATATTCAATTCGCTTCATACAGCAGCACATCATTCTTAATTATTGCTGTACAGCATATTCCATTGACCCTGTTACCAATCTATCAATTTTCAGCTCCAAATGGACCCTTCTCTCTGCTTTGTAACACTTTGACTGCTGGGCTCTGTTGAAATTTTTCTTTTACTAACTGGTCTATTAGGCTTTGTCAATAGAGGGCACTAGAGAGGCTTCTAATACCATTGCAGGAGGAAAGAGCTTTCTTTCCTGCCTCCAGGGTACTGTTCGTGCAAAAAAAAAAAAAAAAAAAAAAAAACAGGAGATGAGGCATAAGTAATTCAATAGTTCTCATCTAAGCAGCCCTTGTGGATCAACCCTGGCCAGCATTCTGTACCAGCTTTTTAACCACCAGCTGAGTGCGTGTTTCTGTGACAGCCACACACACCTTCTCCAAAGGATTTGAATCTAAGCCTTGGGGAGGTGGGGAGCTAGGCATTTCTGGTGTTTTAAGTTCTTCCTTTGTTCACGCTCCTTAAAATAGGTGGTAGCTACTTTCTGCTGTTGCAAATTTTCTACTGTTAGAGTTATATTTTGACCCTCTTATTACTTAACCACATTAGTACTTGTGAACATTATTTCTATTAAATTTTCCCTGTTCAAATTACTTGTGTGGGACTTCCACTTCCTGCCAAGATGGAATAAACAGGATAAGATTCATGCCCCCACCAATAACAACAAAAACAAAAATCAGACAAAAATATACAGAAGACTAGTTTCAAAATACTCAAAATTCAGCAATGAAAGGCCTAATTATAATATATTTCCTGAGAGACAGAAAATAAAAAAAAAAAATGAGGAGGATTCTATTCACTTCCCCACCTTTTTTCCTCAAGAGAATTTCAAGGTGGTGACTTACGGAGGGGAAACTCAGGAACAGCCCAGAAGATTCCCTAAAATGAAGAGACTGGAACTGAGAGTCATGGGGCCCCAAAGTAGGTAGAGTTCTCAGGATACAGTGGAAGAGAGAGAGAGAAATCTGGGGATATGCAGAAATACTTTGAATGTTCATGAAAGTGCTGATTAGCACATTCACGTGAGCAAAGTATGTAGGTCTGAGAAAGAACCACACAAAAAGCTGAAATCAAACATTGCCCAGTATGCACACAAGGGCAGGCGTAGAGCCTCTTGCATAAACTCCGCTGCCAAACCTCAATCCAAAGCATGTTGAGTATAGTACCCAAGAATTTCTTCCCGCTTTAATGTGCAAAGTTAACCCTTGATGTAACTCTACTTCAGAACCATGTAACAAACCATAAAAGCAAGACCCAAATAAGTCACACTGTCTCCACTAACTGCATGGCAGAACAAAACGCAAGAAGTTCAGCAGGATCTCTTCAGATGCCAGTAAACACAAACATTCAGTACTCAACACAGTGAAGTCAAGTGTCAGGCATCCAATCAAAGATGATCACACATACAACAAAGCAAGAAAATAAAATGAATGGGGGATTCAATCAATTGAATTCACTCAAAACTGACATTGATGTTAGAAACGGCAAACAAAGACATTAGGGCAGTTCTTAAAATTGCGTTTTGTATATTCACAATGTTAGGCAGACACTTGGAAGACACAAGAGAGGCAAAAGTCAAATTTCTAGAGGTGAAAACTATAATGTCTGAAAAGTAAAATTGACTGGTTGTAACTAACAGCAGATTGGATATTGCAGAAGAGAATATTAGTGAATTTAAAGACATAACAAAAATTACTATAAAAAATAAGCAAGAGGCAGAGCGCAGTGGCTCACGCCTGTAATCCCAGCACTTTGGGAGCCGAGGCGGGCAGATCGTCTGAGGTCAGGAGTTCAAGACCAGCCTGGCCAACATGGTAAAACCCCGTCTCTAATAAATATACAAAAAAGTAGCCGGGCATGGTGGTGCGTGCCTGTAATCCCAGCTACTGGGGAGGCTGAGGCACGAGAATTGCTTGAATCCGGGAGGCAGAGGTTGCAGTGAGCCGAGATCATGCCACTGTACTCCAGCCTGGGTGACAGAGTGAGACTCTATCTAAAAAAAAAAAAGAAAAGCCCAGAAGAAAATGATCATAAAAAGGAGTGTCAATGAACTGTGGGTGAACTTCAAGCAATCTATTGATATCATATGCACAATTGGATTTTCACAAGGCAGGGGGGAAGCCAGGCCCAACAAATATTTGAAGAAATGATGGTTAAAAAGGTTTCAAACTTGGTGCAAACTACAAACCCAGAGATGCAAGAGGCTTGAGAATCCCCAAGCACAAGAAGCAGAAGAAAACTGTGTATCACAATCAAATTACTGAAAACAAGTTGTACAGAATCTTAAAAAGCAGAAGAGAAAAAGACATGCTATATACAGAGAAATAAAGATAGGGATTAGAGTAGATCATAAACAATGCAAGTGGGCAAATAGTGGAACAACATTTTTAATGTTTTAAATGAAACCTAAAACCCAGAAGCCCATGAACAGCAGAAATAGATTTCAAACATGAAGGTGAAATAAAGACATTTTCAGACATATAAACCTGAAAAATTAGTGTCATCACACCTGCTCTATAAGAATTGTTGTCTTTGTTTTTTGTTTCTTTTTCTGTTTTTGTTTTGTTTTGTTTTGTTTGAGACAGGTTCTCACTCTGTTGCCCAGGCTGGAGTCCAGTGGCACAATCATGGCTCACTGCAGCCTTGACGCCCCCTAGACTCAGCTGTTCCTCCCACCTTAGTCTCCCGAGTAGCTAGGAGCACAGGTGCGCACCACCACGCCTGGCAAATATTTTCATTTTTTGTAGAGACGTGATTTCACCATGTTGCTCAGGCTGGTCTCAAACTCCTGGGCTCAAGCAATCTGCCCTCCCCTGTCTCCCAAAGTGCTGGAATTACAGGTGTGAGCCACCGCACCAGGCCAAGAAAAATGTCTTTAAATATGTGAAGGAAGTCCTTCACACAGAATGGAAATAATTCTAGATGGTAATGTAGATTTACACAAAGTAATAGAGAACATCAGAAACAGTAATTACATGGTTCAATATGTATGAGCTTTTCTGTTATTACTTAAATATCCTTCTGGAAGTTTGAATATTGGTGGTTTACCTTGGTCCTCTCAAGGTTTGTCTTTTAGGGTTGTCTGTTACCACAAATTAATCTAGCATATCCTCAATGATACCAACTTATTTTGTTTCCTGTATCTAATGATTCCAAACCTGTTTTTCAGTCATATGATTATACAATTATTTTGAAATTATCTTTTTAGCTTTTCTCATGATGGATGGCTTTTTCAAGTATGTAGTGACCTTTTATTACACGTTTACATTCATTGAAACTTTACGAGTGGGATTTTAGAATGTCTTAGGGCTGATCTACTTAGGTTTTACTCTTACTTTTAGGACATAGTTTATTCCTGCCCATAGCTTTTCTCTCTAGGTCCCAGCCCTTCTGGGGCTTCAGTAGAAAACCTGGAGTATTGACCCAAGATCTTTTCACCTTGGCTGGTTGTAACCTGCAGGAGTGAATGCTGAAATGGCCTTCAGATGCTTATTCTCTTGACTGCTGTAGTCTCCTAGGTGTCCTGGTGACTTCGTCTGCACCTTTACAGCTTAAGGGTAAGCTAGCAGTTTGGAGAAAATCCACATACTGATCTTTTGGCTACTTCTCCTGTATTTCCTATTCTTTGGGTTCAAGACATTTTGTCAGACCTGAACTTCTATTTTTGCCTCATGGCCCAGTAAGACAGCACCTTTCACTTAGGTTTTCCTCTCGCATGCCTCGATTTGGAAAATCCCTTATGAAAAAAGCAGCTAAATGTGCCAGTCATGGAACTTAAGCCTTTGTTCATTGCTCCATGATGGAGCCAGAGACGAAAGCCTTCTTTCAGTAACTTAGAGTCGGTGCTTTAAAATACAACAATGTACTTTTCCTAAACCAGCCTCTGCAAACAGAAACCTTGCACTGGGCTCCACAGACCACAGCTCCAATGTTCCACCCTATCATTCCTTTCTCTGTCCCACTGAGACTTTTATATTTTATTTTACTTTTTTTATTTTATTTTTTTGAGACAGGGTCTCACTCTGCCACCAAGGCTAGAGTGCAGTGGCGTGATCTGGGCTCACTGCAAGTTCCACCTCCCAGGTTCAAGTGATTCTCCCACCTCAGCCTCCCAAGTAACTGGCACTTACAGGTGCCTGCCACCATGCACAGCTAACTTTTGTATTGTTTGGTAGAGATGGGGTTTCACCATGTTGGCCAGGCTAGTCTCAAACTCCTGACCTCAAGTGATCTGCCTATTTCAGCTTCCCAAAGTACTGTGATTACAGGTGTGAGCCACCACACCTGGCCAGGACTTTTATATTTTAAATTTGCTTTTTTCTGTACAGTGAATGGAGCATCATGAAGCTCAATGTGTATCATGTTGAGTAAAACTGAGATGAGGAGAATTAGGTGGATCTACTCAATATCTCTTGGTACCTTTCTGTATAAGAACACATCCCCAGGCAACTACTTGAGTACATTTTCCAAATGTTCTGGTAGCTATGAGTGGCATAAGTAGTCTGAACAATAGGGATAAACCAAGAGAATGTACACTTCTCACTATTTGCTACTGTGTAGTCAGATTACTCAAAGCTTCATGTGCCATGTCCAATCATGAGATGATCTTGGGAGTGGAAATTATGCATTAAAAAATGACATGGTTGGAGAAGCCGAGGTCTCTGCCACTCCACACTGCATCCATACCTCTGGTATGGCAACTTCAGAACTAGGTTCATGTGATAAAGGAAACTTCTTTCTTGTTCAAAATAGTGGGGTGTTTTTAAAATTATTATTATTTTTATGCTACTCATAGCCACATCAAAATCTAAATTTTACATTCTTTAATTCAGATGCTATATGATGATTTCTTTGTAATCCTGCATTATTCAAATGTTATATTTACGAGGACCTAGATACAGAGCAACTGGGAAAAAAAAAGTTTATAATCCTGACTCTATTTTTGATTCTTTCTCTGAAAGCAATGGGTATTCATACCAGTGATCCCAGAAACCTATGTAGTAGAGATTTTTAATAATGTCAGTGTTTTAATGAGAGAAAAGGCAATGTTCAAATGAGTGAGGCAACGTTAAAGTCTAGGTGACATGCTCATGTTAGAAGACATGTTAAAAAATGGGCATATAAAGTTGCAAGTCAGATAATGATTATTTTAGGCACTTTGTAAGGCTGTAAAAATGTAGTGTGATTGATATTTAGCTCATTTAAAAAATCAAGTAAATATATGCTCCTTTTGTTTCAATGTACTGTTTCGGTACATATTTTTTCTTATATTTAAGCCATTTAATTACATCCCTTCTAAAACACTTTAAATGATTATATTTGAAATAATATGCCTGATCTCCAAATGGCTGAAACACCTTGGTGAATTGGCAATGCAACAGATTATTTTGTCACACTGTAAATTGATTAGATTTGAGGACACTCCATTTACATAGTTAAAACAACTTTCCCCTATTTCAGTTAAAAAAAAAAAAAAACAGGTTTTACTATGAAGGACATCAGATAATTGCAATTAAATTCTCACTTAGCATTTGCTTTTAGGTGAAATCGCCCTGGTTTCTACAATCACTTGTATATGTATTTTTAGTTTGGTTTACAAAAAAGTTATGTAAATTTCCTATTTTTTTAAATCTTATTGAGATACATACTTTTCAGATGACTCATGTGGCAGCGCAGTTAGCATCTGCTCAAATTACTAGGAGGACATTAAATAAAAAGTGAGCATGTGTGCATCTTTAAGACATTAGAAATGACCAGCTGTTTTATATTCTCAGAGCCCTTTCAATAACAAAAAGCTCCCAAGTAGCTTCCAGTTAAGGGGTTTTGGAGAAATAGGTGGGGGGGCGGGGGACTGGCAGGCTGGGCTTGCAGACAAGAAGCTATAATAGTACCACTCAGCAGTCCCACATTTCCTGTGTCAAGCTGATGACTGTGGCCCCAGCAGGTGGGCATGCCAAAGGCCAAAATCCATATCTAGGAAGGCAGAAACAATCTACAGACCCCGTTCAAATATCCCTTTACAATATAAAAGAAATTACATGTTCACTCTAATGCAATATAGAAAAATGTGTTTCCTCTTGTCCATTCAGGCTATATTATGAATCATCTTGAATACACATAGAAAAAAGCCTGTTGTGTAGCAAAAGAAAGCTTTTACACTTTTCTTCTCCAACAGCTGGTAATGAGAATACTTAATTAAACTCTTGTAATATGATACCCCTGCCAACATCACTTGCTAAAGCACACTCTAAAAACGTCATTTATTCATTCAACCCCAAAGTGCACAAGACCAATGCTGCGCAGTTCTTGTTTTCAACACAAATTTACGGCAAATATTGACTCCTGTGTTAGAACCAATCAGGGTATTTCTCGATGCAAGTGAGTCCTCTGAAGATGGCTCAGTCACAAATGAGTATGAAGGTGCCAGTGTCCATGTCTCTGCCCTAAGGCACTGTCAAATGGACTTTGCTGTTTCACCCAGGGGCACACACTTGCTCCCAGCTATGACAATCAAGTTCTCATCCCCAGATTTAAGAGCTGTGTAATGGAGAGAAAGAAAGCCTGGTGTCACTTATGAGGAGTCTCAGAAATGGCAGAATTTCCAAGGCAAAATCCACACATTCCTACTGCTGATTTTCTAGTGTTTTTTTGTTTTCTTCAGTAGCTTTCTGCTTCACTGAGTTCTTATTTTCATTCCATGAGCTACTGCTGTGCCACTCCCGCCAAAATATTAGTAAGAGTTATTTTTCTGTTTTTTGCAGTCAAGAAAGCATTACTAATATGTAAATTAGTATATACTATACCTCTTGCCATTATTGTGAGCCACTATCCCTATCTCTAATGCTTAGGTTCTTATGAATCTCCACATTTTTAAAAAATAACCTATACCACCTCGGGTGACAACACATATTACCTAGATAAATCTTTAAATTGTTTAAAATCAACTTCCTTTAAACTTCAAGAGAATATCTTCTTCAAATAAGAAGAATGGAAGGGAATGCAGAATTGATAGGATATAGATTATAAGAGGTCGGCAAAAAAAGGAGATGTGCATCAAATGTAATCATATAAGGCATTTAAGCACAGAGATATTAAAACGGAATCAAAATACTTGAAGATGGAATTACACATAATCAGATTTATATTTCTCAGTGGCAAACAGTCATCAGGGGAGCAGTGGTCAATGTGAAACAGGATAGGAATATGTTGTGGTAACCCAGACGAGATAGTGGGTGGCTGGAATGGCTGGGTGGCTGGAATGGCTAGGTGGCGGAAATGGCTGGGTGGCTGGAATGGCTGGGTGGCTGGAATGTCTGGGTGGCTGAAATGGCTGGGTGGCTGGAATGGCTGGGTGGCGGAAATGGCTGGGTGGCTGGAATGGCTGGGTGGCGGAAATGGCTGGGTGGCTGGAGTGGCTGGGTGGCTGGAGTGGCTGGGTGGCGGAAATGGCTGGGTGGCTGGAATGGCTGGGTGGCGGAAATGGCTGGGTGGCTGGAGTGGCTGGGTGGCTGGAGTGGCTGGGTGGTGGAAATGGCTGGGTGGCTGGAATGGCTGGGTGGCGGAAATGGCTGGGTGGCTGGAATGGCTGGGTGGAGGAAATGGCTGGGTGGCGGAAATGGCTGGGTGGCTGGAACGGCTGGGTGGCGGAAATGGCTGGGTGGCGGAAATGGCTGGGTGGCTGGAATGGCTGGGTGGAGGAAATGGCTGGGTGGTGGAAGTGACTGGGTGGCTGGTAGTGTGAACTGTGAGAGGTGATCGGATTTGAGAGGGATGTTCAGGTAAACATTAAAGGACCCCTCAGTGGGAGCTAAACAGTGAGTATGTTAACAAAGACCCAAGAGAGGGATCTGGGACCTCATGCAAGAAAAAATTCGGGGCCAGTCCCTAGAGTAGAGTGAAAGTAAGTTTATTAAGAAAGCAACAAAATAAAAGAATGGCTACTCTAGAGGCAGAGCAGTGGCCTGGGCCGCTTGACTGAGTATACTTATAGTTGTTTCTTAATTATGTGGCAAACAAGAGGTAGATTATTCATGAGTTTTATGGAAAAGAGGTGGGAAATTCTTCAAACTAAGGGTTTCTCCCCTTTTTAGACCATATAGTGTAACTTCTTGACATTGCCATGACATTTGTAAACTGCCATGGCACTGGTGGGAGTGTCTTTTAGTATGCTAATACATTATAATGAGCAGTGAGGACAAGCAGAGGTCACTTTCATCGCCATCTTGGTTTTAATGGGTTTGAGCCGGCTTCTTTACTGCATCCTATTTTATCAGCAAGGTCTTTGTGACCCGTATCTTGTGCTGACTTCCTATTTCATCTCATGACTAAGAATCCCTAGCTTGCTAGGAATGTAGCAGCCCAGTAGGTCTCAGCCTTACTTTACCCAGCCTCTATTCAAGATGGAGTTGCTCTGGTTCAGACACCTCTGACAAGTACACATTGATATACAGATGGGAGAAATGAATGCTGGGGACTACTAGAAGGTGGGGGAGTTGAGGGTACTATCTACCAGTACTACTCACCAGTACTACCTACCAGTACTACCTACCAGGTACTATGCTCACTAGCTGGGTGACAAGACTCAGTTGTACTCCAACCTCAGCAATGTGCCATTTACCCATGTAACAGACCTGCACATGTATCCCTGAACCTAAAAGTAAAAAAAGAAAAGTAAAAAAAAAAAAAAAAGACGCAATGCTTTATTATTTATCAGCCATGGGGGCATGGTGAGGATATGGGGATTTGTCTTGCACAGGAACAAATGATGATGATCAGGAATGGACAGAACAGTAATTTGGGAATGAGGGGGAGGAGCTGAGATGATAAATTCAATTGTAGACATTTTCAATTTGAAGGACTTGCAAGGCCCATGAGTGAAGGTGTTCAGAGTGCTGCTGGAAGATTAGGACTAAAAACTGTTGGGTTGAAGATACCAGTTTGCAAGTGAGTCACACAGAGATGACAGCTGAAGACTTGAGAGTGGATGCAGCTGCCAATGAAGAAAATGCAGATGCTGAGAAGAGATGACCTTAAACAGAACATTGGGACATGTAAGATCATAGGAATAGAAACAGGAAGATGATAGTATTTGTCTGCAAGGGCTACCATAACAAAATACGACATTCTGGGTGGCTTACAAAACAGAAATGTATTTTCTCACGATTCTGGAGGCTGGGAGTCTGAGATTGAGGAATGGGCAGGTTTTATTTCTCCTGAGGACTCTCTCTTTCGCTTGCAGATGGCGACTTTCTCACTGTGTCCTCACATGGTCTTTTCTCTGTGCACTTGAATCTCTGCTATCTCTTTCTCTTCTTAAAAGGTCATAGGCCCTATTGGATTAAGGCCCCACACTTATGCCTCAGAGGAGGCACAGGTCAGTCCCTCACAATGACAGAGACAAAAGCACCTACGTACAGGCGTCTGAAGGCAAAGAGAAAAACTCAGGGCAGCCCTGAGCGTGGAGGCCCAGGGAACCAAAAGTGAAGGGTGCAGGCCAACAGGGTCAAGTTCATGCTAGAAAAGCTATCGACCCAGCTGAGGAGAGCTGAGAAACTAGAGACACGAAGTTTAGAACATTATTTTTTTGAGACAGGGTCTCACTCTGTTACCCAAGTTGGAGTGCAATGACATGGTCATGGCTCACTGCAGTATTGACCTCCCAGGCTCAAGCAATTCTCCCACGTCAACCCCCAAAAGTAGTTGGAACTATGGGTGTGGCCACCATGCCAGGCTATTGTTTATTTTTTATTTATTTATTTATTTTTGTATTTTTGTATGTCTTGTAGAGACACGGCCCCACTCTGTTGCTCAGGCTAGTCTCAAACGCCTGAGCTCAAGAGATCCGCCAGCCGCCTTGGCCTCCCAAAGTATTGAGATTACAGGCATGCACCACTGCTCCCAGCCAGAAAATTCTTTTTTTTTTTTTTTTTTTTGACGGAGTCGTGCTCTGTTACCTAGGCTGGAGTGCAGTGGCAGGATCTTGGCTCACTGCAACCTCCACCTCCCAGGTTCAAGCAATTCTCCTGCCTCAGCCTCCCAAGTAGCTAGGATTACAGGCATACGCCACCAAACCCGGCTAATTTTGTATTTTTAGCAGAGACAGGGTTTTGCCATGTTGGTCAGGCTGGTCTTGAACTCCTTACCTCAGGTGATCCACCCACCCCGGCCTCCCAAAGTGCTGGGATTACAGGCATGAGCCACCGTGCCCGGCCCAGAAAATTCTTTCTCAGAGTTTGTCTCTGATCTCTGAAAGGGAGGAAAAGTGAGAGTTTGCTGAAAGAGAATTTAATGTTGATCAAAGCATTTGTTTTGTTAGGGGAAAGCAGAGCATATTTTAATGCTGCTGAAAAAGGGGCATTAGAGTGGAAGTGTGAGGATGGAAGACCCTTCATAGTATCTCCACACATTGTGAGAGACTCCGGAGTGAAGTGGAGGGCTTAAGGATTCCCATGTGGCTGCCCACTGCCCACCTAGTTCCGTGAATTTTCCCAGGAATGTCTATTAGCCCTGTTTCAGATAGAGAGGTGTCAGTGATTTTTCTTTTTTTTAAATTTTAAACTCTAGACCTTTTTCAAGGGAGTGTGATAGAATAAAATTGAGAAAATGAGCTTAGGGATTAAGCAAAGGAGTTGTCAAGGTTCATGGACCATGCACTCCAAGTTGCCTGGGGAAGACAGTTTTTATTTATTTAACAACATTTACGTAATAAAGCTCATGAGGTTCCAGGCTGTGTTCTAAAAACTTTACAGAAATTAACTAATGTAAGCAATGACTGAAGCAGAATGAGAAATATGAGAATTTAGAGTGTCAAATGGAGGACCTAAAAAATTAAAAAAATCATTACTGGGACCAAATTAGATGCTAAACACTGATACACTGCCTCGTGCTTTGTTCTTCAGATTCTTAGGAACACCATGTAAACCTATAATCATAAGTAAGTTGATATTAAAGTTCTTTTCTGACTCAAGGATTATGTGTTTAGATCTAAAACTAAAGATTTTATATAGCTCAAAGTTCTTATCATAAAAAATTCACAGTCTTCTTATTTGACAGCTTATTAAGTACAAGAGCCTTGGGTCCCTTTCTTATCCTGTTGGGGAAACTTCAAACAGACATTTTGGTAGACATGGTAAGCCTGATTGGATTTGCAGTCTTGTCTATAAATTATTCAGTCCATCCTCTGAATGTAGGTGAGACAGTCTGCTTTTAACTCACGCTAATCTCTGTTAGAATTTTGTTCTAATTCTCAGGCTTATGGGTTTTCAATATATGTTTAATTTTTTTTTCAGCCACAAAGAAAAAGAGGACATTAGATCAGCCTGAATACGTTTGAAGTTGCTACCTCTGGTGCTTAACTGTTTACGTGTGTGTGTGTGTGTGTGTGTGCGCACGCGCATATATATGCAAATGCATATATATGTTTTATTTACGTGCAAATATATACATTTTAATTATCATTACTATTATTACTATTTTTGAGACAAGGTCTCACTGTATCACCCAGGCACAATCATGGCTCACTGCAGCCTCAATATCCCAGTTGAAGTAATTCTCCCATTTCACCATCCCAAGTAGCTGCGTCTACAGGCATACACTACCATGCTTGGCTGATTTTCTCTACATTTTGTTTTTTGTTTTCGTTTTGTAGAGACAGGGTCTCACTGCTTCATTTTTTCTTCTTATCTGTATCAATTGTCCCTTGAGCCATCTCTCTGCTCATTTTGAACTGATTAAAGTAAAATTCTGAACTGCATATCTAGGCTGATTCTAAACTCCATCTGAAGTTTGAGTTTACTACTGATAGCTTTCTCTCTGTTTCCTGGCCTTTGTCTTGCTGTTGTCACATAGCTATGAATCCCATAATGTGCCCCATATTTGCTCTAGGAATTTAATTTTATTCTTTTACCATCCATGTAGGAACAGAAGAAAAGCATATTCCTCTCTAAAAACTTCACAAAAGAAGAGGGACCATGAAAGCAATGTTGACTTAGTGTTTCTAGATGGATTTTAATTGTCATATGCAAGTGCAGAATATCACCACATTCAGAATCTAACAACTGTTTTATTCCAATTTTTAAAAAAATATTCTATCCACTCCTTGAAACCCATATCCCTCTTTTCTGATTCAGAGTGATTTATTTTTCAAAGATTCTTACTATTTACAGTTTTTAATATGGAATTTTGGAAGACCCATTGTTCTGAAATATTGGCAAACTAAATCTAACGGATGATGTTTACAAATGCAATGTATTCCTTTGATCTTACCCAGAGTTCCGCCAGGCTAATGCTCACAAGGAGATGCTGTGTGAGATACACACTTAAATTTAATACCATCTGAAATGAACTTGAATTTACTTATTAAATTATTTGTTAGATTAGCTTGCAAGTATTTACAATACTGTAGACTAGCATAATTATAGTCTTAAATACATATAATTGAGACAGGGAGACTTTTAAATTCAAAGTGTTTCTAAAACTCTTAAGAATTTTGAAACAACATGCAAAGATATCTTGTCCCAAGCTTTGAGAACCATGATTCTAAAGAATCATGAAGAATTGTAGAGAAGTTGCAAAACAAATCCAAGTATCCATTGCTACCACACTCACTGCCTCCCTTACACTGACGTGATAAATAACCCTACCAGGCTGGACATGCAATCCAGGAATGAATGGCTTGTTATGGGTCATCTCGTCTTTGTGTTGTACCTATCAGAAAGCCAGAATCAAAAATGAGTTGCATCCACCAAATGGATTTTATCCATAATGCTTTCTTGAAGATTGAGAAAGAAGTGATTTTGTTGGTTTGTTTGTTTTCACATTCCAGAGCAGACTCACACTTCCTTTAGAAATGATTTTTTTTCCTTCCAAGTTCCATTCCTTCCACTAAGTTAATCTCTCCTCCTTCTCAGTCAATGCATAGATGCTAATAGTGCCCTTTGTTGGCTGCAACTAAATTTGAATGTCCAGTCTCCATCTTCACTCTGCTGAACAAACCCAGTCCCTCAGCGTGTCCTTTGTGGGTCTCACGTAATTCTACCCCATCTTTATGCACAGTGACTTCCGAATCGGCTCCCTCGGGGGCTGACTGGCTCTGCTTCAGAGCACTGTGGACCTCAGCATTTCTTCTGCTGCATAAGTACTATGTAATTATAAACTAATAAAAGATTCTGTATTTTAAAAAGGCTTGAAACACATTAAAAATATGTTTAATGAACATGCTAGTATTTTACACAGCTCAGAATTTTCCTTTTTATGGGGAAGAGGTCAGAAAACATGGTGTCATAAAAACAGTTATAAGTCTTTTGGTAGATGCGGCCAGGAGGGAGGTGCCGGAGCAGGAGTGAGTTTTTTTTAAGACTAAGAATGTTTTTCCAGTTTCATCACAGTTTCCTAATATACACTAAGTCAAAACACTACATTGCTTTTTCTCTGCTTCAATATGTTCCCGATAGTGAAATTAGTCGTAACAGCAACGTAGTAGAAAGGGGAGGGGAGGGAAAGCCGCTGTTTTTGTTTTGTTTGTTTTGTTGCAGGGCAGGAACAATGATATGTGGACCCAACTAATCAAAATGGCCTTTGTCTACCTCAGGTGAAATACCTGAGTAGCAGTGGGCAATTTGGGAGTGGGGAGGGGGGAAGAAAAAACATACACAGAGACATAACATCGCTTGTTTCTGTCAACTGCCTTTCCTTTCTTACATTATGGGATTAGATCAAGCAGGCGGACATCCAGACTCCAGACCCTGGGAGAATTATGGTTCACACTTCGAACACGCACTGCTGTCAGATGTTAAGACTACTGGCCTTTCCACTGCTCCTTTTTTCTTTGCTGTTGCCTAACACAATATCCCTAAGTGAAAATAATGTGCGGTCTTGGAATTTCAATTCCCATACCAACTCTGCCCCTAAATAAAATCTGTTTTTTTATTAGTAATTTAGAGCTAATGTACTTTGCAGACAGTCTCCCTGTTCTGAGGTTATTCATACCTGGAATGAAACTCTGAAATATCCAAAGAGAGGGACTAACTTTATCCAGCCACAAAACTCCCAGACTTCGATATTTGACTTCTAATGATATTCAAAAGTTCTTTCTTGCTTTCTCACCTTCTCGCCCTTCCTTCCTCCCTCCCTTCCTTTCTTCCTTCTTTTTTTATTTGAACATCTAAATATTTGATTTGGTTAAGTGCACTGCCCTGGATATTTGTACATTGTTCCGTGAAATTTTATTGATCAATAAATTCTAAACTGGGCAAAGAGCTAGTATATATATATATATATATATATATTTACTCTTGGAAGAATTAAACTGACATAAAAATAGTTGCAGAAAATAATTGCAAGAGAAAATTGCCTTCTGGTAATATTTCTCCTCTAGGATATTTCAAGAGGGTAAAATGTGTGCTAAAATTGAAATTCCAGAACATGTCTCTGAATATTATTCGCTAGTAGATAAATGTATAACCCAAATCCAGGATGCTAGATTCATTGTACTCCTTTCTTTACACAGGATGAGTATCCCTTATCTGGCATGCTTGGATCCAGAAGTGTTTCAGATTTGGGATTTATATACATGTAATGAGATATCTTGGGGATGGAACCCTAGTCTAAACACAAAATTCATTTATGTTTGATACATATGTTATATATGACCCCTCACATGAGGTTAGGTGTGGAATTTTCCACTTGTGGCATTATGTGGTCACTCAAAAACGTAAGGATTTTAGATTTTCAAATCAGGGATGCTCAACCTGTATATGTATCTTGAATGATGCACTGGTTAGAATAAGGTACAAAGGGGTATTGAAGAATATACCTATTTGGTTTGTTCTTGAGCAATTTACCAAAACGTTCAGCCTAGGGCCTCATTAGCAAGGTCATATATATTAGTTTTGGAGAAAAATAGGCTTGGTATATATATCCAGGTTCACCAAATTAGCAGCTGTGTGACCTCAGGCAAATTAAGCCACCTCTCTGGGTTGTGATCCTCTAATATCTAAATTTGTGAGAGTGATAGGCCACTTTTGAAATTATTTTGTGTAGATTTTATAAGATAATGGATGCAGAGTTCAAATGAATAATAAAACATAACTTTGCTTAAAGAATAAAATTTTAGTACACATGTATACAAAAAAACAGAATGTAGAATCTGTCCTTAAAACTTGCATGTTTAATACTACCTCATTTTATCTTATACCGTTGGAATTTCCCCTAACATCCATAGAAATTATGGCTAAATTATCAAACAACCCTGAGGGTTTTTCTAATTAAAGAAATTAAGAAAAAAGCCTAACAGTTTTTCTTTGTAAATTTATTTTAAACAACAAGGACTAATGATATCTATTTATGATACACAACATGCTGTTTTGATATATACTTTACACTCCATGTTCTTGGGTTTGGCTTTTGGCAGAATGAACCAATTATTACAGATAAAAAATATTTGAAGAAAAATTTTAAAAAAGTACAACAGTAAAAATAATACAAATAAAAATAATATAGTATAACAGCTATTTACATAGCATCTACATGGTATTAGTTATTATAAGTAACATTGAGATTAATGTGTACAGGAGGGCATAGGTTACATGCAAATATCACACCATTTTATATAAGGGACTTGAACATTCCAGAATTTTGGTGTTCAGCGGGTGTTGGAACCAATCTCCCATGGCTGTCAAAGAATTACATTATGCATACATGTTAGAATGTTTAAATCAAACTGGTTAACCACTTTTCTAAGAAAAACTTTTAGGGCTCAATCTTACAGCTTATTTTTTCAACACAGGAAGATCTAACTTGGGCTCAATATGTGAAGTTCATCCTTCTTGCCTTGATAATTCATTTGGAAGTAAGACTGTGGAAGCCACTTTACCAGCTCCACGGAGAATGGGGTAAGTCTCCACTACCTCTCTCCACCAAGACCCCTTACTTTCCTTCTCCTTGGTCTTAAATAAACAGACACACACACAAACAGACATAAACAGAGATAGACAGATGGCTAGGATGGATAGATAGATAGATAGATAGTTAAATTTAAATGTTTCAAATAATTTAAATTCAATAGTTGGACAGGTATTTATTATGAATAAATTCTGTTGGCTTATAATCAAGTCAATTAAAAACTTGAAGCTATTTTTAATTTATAGCACTAACATATTGACAGAAATTAAATCCTGAGGCATTAGAAATATCTGAGGCAATATTCTAATTTCTCTTTCTCTGTCTTATTTATTTGCTTTAAGATTTGTATGAATTTATTTAATCACTTTATCGCTTATCCAAGAAGTTGAAATTTTTTTACCTCTAAAAAATGCTGAAGTGAAATTTTTTTACCTCTAAAAAATGCTGAAGTGAAATTTTTCTCCATTTGTAATTTCAAGAGGTGCTTAGAAGGCACATAAGAAATATATAAAGCACTCAGGCTTTACATTAGAAAACTTACCTAAACCCATTATAATTTCTTTTTTTTTATTTTTATTTTTTTTCTTTTGAGACGGAGTCTCGCTGTGTCACCCAGGCTGGAGTGCAGTGGCGCGATCTCGGTTCACTGCAAGCTCCACCTCCCGGGTTCACGCCATTCTCCTGCCTCAGCTTCCTGAGTAGCTGGGACTACAGGCGCTGGCAACCACGCCCGGATAATTGTTTTGTATTTTTAGTAGAGACGGGGTTTCACCGTGTTAGCCAGGATGGTCTCGATCTCCTGACCTCGTAATCCGCCCGCCTCGGCTTCCCAATATCATTTCTAAATGGTAAGAAAAAAACAACATATTTATACCCATCCAGTTAGTTATGCTGTGAATTTGCTCTATAGAAATAATATATGGGAATGAAAAAATTTCAATGAACTATTCATAATTCTTTACTTCTTGTGTCAAAAATAAGGGGTCGAGTTCATTGTTTTTTATGAAACATTATCGAAAGTTGATGTCTGAGACTTTTGATTGTCCCCAATCATTTAATTGGGGTAATAAACCCCAGGAAGTGGAATCTGTCTACCAAGAAGGCAATACAAATTCTGCCACTTCATAACAAACTACAACTTTTTGGGCATGTAGCATAAAAATTAGAGATAATTTATTAGAACATTATATGAACTTTGCTTCTGGAGATCATAAAACATTTAGGGCAATTTTCTTCACTTTTTCATCTTCAAAAGATGAAAAACATTTTTTACTGAATAAAAATGCAGTATGTTCAAGTGTCATAGAATGTTTGCTCATTAAATATTTGCTTGTAAGTTTGGAAAGTGCATCTTGTAGGTGTCATATGCTTGGATGTTCCAGGAAGCGCTATAATTACTGAGAGGCTCAATACTTCAAAAGACCATGCCCTCTATTATATAGTAAATGCACTGAATCTTCGAAAAGAGTTGACAAGTTCGTCAATAAATAAGTCTTTGTATCCTGTAGCGTATAAATAAAATGCCAGTTAGAAAGTAGATGTTATTTAACAATGGCAAACAGATGATTTTTGATAAGAAACCTGAGTTTTGCTCTTTGCCAAACCAAAATTTGTGAAAAACAATAGAATAGTATATTGCACTATTTAGATATCAATCATCAGATGTTGTCTGCAAGACTGTCATTTCTATGAATTGGAAACCCCACTTGAAATTTATAAATAAAAACAATTTACATTTTCTGCAACTCTTGCCCTTTAGAAACAAAGCTTATGAGGGAAGCATTTCAAGTTATCTTTTGACTTTATAAAAATGTTATAACACTAAACCTTTTTTTTTTCTTTTCTTATTTTGTCACTACAGCCCAAACTAAGAATCCTGGTTTTGAAAGATTTTTGTGCCTCTGCTTAATCCCTGGTCATTTGCTTTTCTTTATTTTACATTTTGCTCTGGTTTCACCTTCTTAGCCCAATCATCCTTTATTTTTAGCCCATACTTCACTGGCTATGCCATCTGGAAATATTATTAGATGAGTAACAATTACATTTCTGCTGAAAGACTAAGGATTATCGGAAACATTATTTGATGATGTATCATCCTACAGGATGTAATACTAAAACTGTCACATACTATATCACACTAGCACCAACTATCATATCACACCTGCGTAGGCCTCTCCATCAAGTTCTGATTACTGTCAACAAGAGGTTAGCGATGGAGGGAGAGAGTCAAATTTGCAGAATAATGGCATCTGACATGTCTCTGCAGCTGGCAGAGACATGGAACAGATGAAAAGGTAGCACATAATGTAACTTTCATTTCTCAGCAAAGGCATATACTCTACTGTGGAACATTTCAACAACTGCTTATGACTTCTGTTAGATTTTCCTTTTTCTCCTAAAATGCAATTAAATACAAGAAGGCTGTTCTATATTCTGTATAAATATTTGTGACAATTCAAAATGAGCACTTCCTAACTATTCACAGTGCAGTGAATTTTTTCCTTCTTGGGCAAAATCCCCATTGCTTTTGCATGGTCTGAATTTCTATGTTCAAGGTTGAAACCTGTTTGCCAAAACATCTCATCTCAATCTCCTAACCTCCTCTGTCTCATCTTTGAACTTAGAAAATGAGATATTTCTGCTTAAGTGTGAGCTAAACAAACGAAAACAAAATCCTTTTGTATAAGCCCCCAAAGTGGAAAAGTCCTACTTGCTGGCTGCCTGCTGATTTCTGATTGTACTGCTGTTAATAAGCACAGAACCTCTCCTTATGTACTTTGCACTTAAATCCCCCTTTGGGATTTAGTAGTAGAGTGGGATGGAGGAATGTAAACTTCCTTTATTTTTGAACTCTCATTTTCGGTCTTTCCCTAGTCCATAGAGAAGATGATGAATCAGAATGAATTGATGAAAAATATAAGACACTCTTGTAACCCCGTTTCCAGAGAATATCTTATGACTATGCACATTTAATGTATACATAGATCTATAATACAAGCTCTTCGTATCTGCCATAACTTTCTGATTGCCCAACTATGGTTTGGAAGCATAGATCAAGAATAGCATTTTATCTTTATAATTATTCGTAAAGGTAAAGAGTTTCTGCAAATGGGTTCCCTTTGGATTTATAAATGTGAAACATTGTTTCCTTCCTAACTGGCAGGTTTTTGGGAAGAAAAATTTAGAATATATCAGATTAAAATAGGATGCTGAATACTATTTTAATCAAGAACTGTGTCAAGGACTTTAAAGTATCAAGGACTTTATCAAGGACTTCAAAGTATCCCTGTTGTATAAAGGACTCATACGTGCTTATTCATATCCTATGTGTTAAACATTTGGCAGTGGGGCGTTCAGTCAACAATTGAACCTATAAAACGACCTAAGATTTTGTTCTTTATGACATCCAGTAGCCAGACAAGAATCTGTAGATACTGAGTTTTAAATTTTAACTCAGTCAAGTTTGATGTATTTTGAGATGCATAATAGAAGTGTAAAGAGTTTTACTAATTTCCAATCACAAAAAAGTGAAGATTTTTGCTAAAGAATATTAAAGTTGCAAATTTAATATTCTGGCAGGCTTATACCTGCTGCAATATTTTGTGCTGGGTAGGCGTGCAATAAATGTTGGCAGGCTGCATTCATAAAGTAAGACAATCACTTCATTATTTTAAACATGGTTTATATCAAAGCCTTAAATGTACAATTTAATGTTAGGAAGCACTGGTTAAGATTCTAAATATACTATTCATATGTTGGTCATTTTTTTTTGCGTGTGATTTTATGCTTTTAAAAAACAAAAGAAAAAAAAGCCAGACCTCTACCTCAAAGAAGGGCTTCAAACATTACTGGAAGCGTTTATGACAAAAGCTTTGATCCCTCTGCACATCCAGTAAATACAAAACATTACTATGTTTTAAGGATGTGCTTATATGCCCACATTATGACTCTAACAAATGTTTTAAACTACATTTTGAAAGTTATTGGTTTGGTAAAGTTCCAAATACATTTCTTCTTAAGCTACCAACACTAACCCTACGAGCTTCAAAGTATGATGATTTTGCATATTGCAAGGGGTTATGCATGCAAAATTTGACTCTGTTTTACAGACATATTGTGTTGTGTTTCAAATAATGAAAGTGCAAGGTGAATAGCTATAAAAATTAATGCGCACACCCAGCAACTTTGATATAAGCACTGTTATAGACTAGCTTTGCACGTGAAGTCTGAAATTAGCTTAGAATACAATGGGAAATGCCTTATAATATTTATAATATTTTAGTGATACTGTAATTTCTGTTTAGCTCCAGTATGGCTAAATATTTTATACAAGGATGAGATAATGTTTTAGGACATATTCTAGAATATCATTTTACTTCTTTCACAAATTTTATCTATTCTTGGAAGCTGTTAGTGGGTGATTAGCTGTACAATGTTACAGCTCTGGTCTGACAGGTAGACTTGTGTGGTCATAGATAAACTAAGAAAAATGAATTTACTACTTACATAGTTACCAGTATTATTGCAATAAAATGCCCTAAACTATTTAGAACATTGGAAATACAGATCAGGTAATGGTATATACCAAAAAGTGAACATTTGACTATTTTTTTTAAAAAAAACTTCTCAGTTTTATTGACTAAAAGCGGTGTAGAACCAGTAAAGACCTTAGGGATCATCAGATGGTTATTTCCAAATTGTGCTATGCAGAGTCTTTGTCCTCTACTGTATGGTGTCAAGGACCTCCGAAGGGCAGGACATGAGAAGAACAAGTATATAGGATACCGACTATGTTTATTACCCTTTACTGTATACTGGGGACTCTGTGCAAACTTTGTTTAAGAGAAAGAGAGGGAGAGAGAGAGAGAGACAAAGAGAGAGAAACAGAGAGAGAGAATTTCCACTGCTTAAACAAATGAAACCAATTTAAGGCAATTTTCTCTGTTTAGAGATAAAACATACCAGTGCTTTACAGGGAGGCAAAATGATTTCTTTTTGCTTAATTGTGCTTGTTTATTGACATTTTACAATTCAGTTGCCCTATACAGCTTTTGTGGTTTTGAAACTATATGGACTTATAACAACACTGGTTGTTGTTACATATACATATATTACAACACATCAATCGGTTCAATTTTAAGATATACAACACTTTTAACTTGTTTGTTATTAGGAGTCAGAATATTAGAAAATGGTATACTGTGTTTTCGATATGTTAGTTCATTTTATGTGTGTATTCAATCAGTAAACTTTCAAGGAGGGCCTCCTTTTGACAGGTGCTTGGAAATTAACTATAAATTGGAAAAACCTACAGGTAAGTATATGATTATTATAAATCCTTCAAGGATCATGACAGAGGTGTCTGCAAAAAAATATGAGGAAAAGGAAAGGAGAAACCATACGTAGGGGCAAGTCAGGGTGGGGGAGGGTGTATGAAAAGCTGATTCTTGGTTCGGAAATTTTCCTTAGAGAGACATTGGTTAGAAATATGAACAGAAATTGGAATGGTCCAGGTATTTAAGGCCAAGGACTTTTTCTCAGATGCCCTTTGGTGAAGACACTCCATGCTGGAACATAAAAGTAAGGGAAGTATGTGACAGGGAGTGGAGGGCTGAAGCCCACCTTCCTGAGAAACTGCCTTCTGCAGCTTCAACTCCACCTTCGTCTTTATCCTTTCTTTCTCTTTTTATCTTGGATCTTTCTCATGTATCAGAGGCCGGGGGATTTTGAACAAGGTAGCTACATTTTTTTTGCAATAAAATGCTGCTGGATATTGATGACCAAACTTTATAACATATGCTTACATAGTACTGCAATGTATGTAATGTGAAATGCCATTATATGAGTGTATATTATAGTAGTAGATAGTAATAAGTTTTATATAGTTTTTGATAATTTAATGAAATGTGTCCGCTCATCAAAAGAGCTGATGAATCCAGTGTGAAGGAGAAACTGGTAAGCAATAAGTATTGGCTAAATTTGTGGTACAGGGAGCCACTAGCAGAACAAAGCTGAACAGAAGGGTTCAGTCAAGGAGCAGAGGCTGGCTGGCCAAAGAATCAGGCAGGAACACAGCTGTCTTACCAAACAGAAGGAAATGGAAGGGCCACATCTTCATTCAGACAATTGACTAACCAGGAGACAGAAAGGATTACTGTAAAAGGGTCAGATTTGTAGGTGTCAGGTAGCATTCTTAGCTAACATTATTATGATTTGGTTTATGAACCACAGTGGGAGAATCATCTCATCCAGAGACAGGAGGTCTCGTGCAGTTAAACTGGAATGAAACATCTTGTGTGTCCTTTTTACCTACCTCTCCCTAACCTGTTCCCACTTACATACATTTGTTTTCTCTTTTTCTTGGCTTATTTCTGCTGAACTTGTCACAGCTCCTATCTGAAGTCCTGGTATTTCGCTTTGCCTCATCTTCTACTTCTGTCATTTGCATGATGTGCTGATTTAAATATCCATCTGCTGACTTTTATCACCACCCATTCTCAACACAATTCTGTGCCTCAGAAATTGTAGGCTTGCCATGTTCTTGTTCCAGAAACCCTTGGGACAATAAAGTGAGCAGATTATATGAACTACAGAAGGGATGGGCCTGAGGCACAGCTGCCTGCTCATGTCCTGGATCTTGCTAAGGCAGGGCCCACCTTCCTCCCTCTTGCTTGTTATTCCTTGGACAATGCTTGTATTTATGTGGAATTGCAGAGGACTTAATGTTGCCTTTCATATTGTAAATATGTGGCATTGTGGCATCCCACCTTAGCTGTTGGTATTTTCCACAGTTCTAGTAAATTTGACTTTTTATTCCCCTGAAAGCAAATTGTTTCAAAATAAATCTAAATCCAAATTGAGGGATTCTAGCACACATCACATTTAGGTAAATGAGTTTCCCATGATATTAACTGATTTGGGTTCAGTGAAGCGGGAAGCATGATAGTGGTAGGAAAACCGTTTTCATGTAGCAGAAAGAGAATGAACGTGGAAAGAGCACCTTTGAGTTTGATTCCAGGCTTGGGTGAATTTCTTACAATTGGACCTCAGGTTAAGTAAGGATAAGTAAGTTGGCTCTTGAAGCTTAGGTTTCCCTACCTGTTAAAGGGGATTATTTACAGCGCCCATCTCACTGAGTTTAAGTAATAATTAAATGCTAGAAACAATGTAAAAGTGTCTAGTTAAACACACAGCATATTTAAGCACTCAATGCCCACTTATTAAGAAAACAAAGTGTTTATAATCACCTGGGAAGCAACACTGGGGAAGTGGAGTGTTTTGCAAAATGATCTCAAATCATGGGTGCCTCTAACTAAACCCAGTAGTGTATATAGTGAGCTTTGAGATCCCAGGTTGTGAAGTTAAAAATATAAATGAAAGACTTTGTGAGCTTATTGGATCCTAACATCTCAAGTGTCATAGAGATATCTGAGTATAGCCGACTGTATCATTGGAGAGAAGGGATAAAGTTTGAAAATATAAACACAGGAGAGATTTTGCTATATGCTAATGCATCTGCTGTATAATTTTTGCCCTTCAGATCATCACCCTTTCAGAATTTTATAGCATATCTTAATTCTTTGTGAACTTATCAGTAAAATCTGTACTTAAATTTTTGGTATTGTATCTTTAGGAAGTAATTCTCACAACTTTGATTTAAAAGTAATGTTTACTTAAAAATTAGATGTATCATTGCAGAATAACATTTGGCAAGTGGAGTTATTAAAACAAATTAAAATTTTAGTGATCTCCGTAATTTTATTATACAAGGTTTTAAAATATGTATATCTTTGAAAATTAGAAGGCTCATAATCTGAGAGGGAAAAATTGTTTCTAGAAGTGATGCTTGGAAATTTTCACCAAATTAGATGTGTTTATAAAACAAACATGAATAATTTGCATACACATTTCCCCGTAGTTTTTGTGTCTAATTCTTACATTTTCATAGGTGGATGAGAGCACCTTACCAGTCTATAGATGATAGATTCAGACACTCTGCTTGGGATGATTTTATAGCTCCCTTTCTAAAGAAGCTCATGTTAAGTAGGTTAAAGAACATGTTTAATAAACACTCTTTGATGAACTCAGATGCCATTTTATAGAAGCCTTCAGTTATTTCACTAATATTTAAGACAATGATTTTTTAGAACTATTTTAATCAAATGTTTAAAATGTTGAAGTCGTGTGCTTAAGAAAGGAGATATTTGATGGAATTATTCATGTCGATCTTCTTTATCAGGAGACTATTCCATTGATCTCAGGCAATACAGCATGTCTTGTGATTGTTTTCTAGTAAAAGCTATAACAGAACACTTAGCCCTCAACTCTCACTGACCTTACTTAAGGTCAGTGACACATGAGTGAGGTGGTTAGCTGAAGCCAAGAATTCAGAAAATGTCTTGCTAAATATAAAGGTATTTTCTCAGAATTAGTGAGCATACAACAGGATCAACATGTGGACAATGGTGTCATTAGCTTTCTTTAGGAGCTAAAGAAGGGATATTTTGTTCTGTGCTTAGTTTCTCTATGAAGACATAGTAGAACCACTGTGTTTTGTTTCAGTGTAAGATATTTCTTATCTATGGTTGTTTTTCTCTTTAGTGAGCTCATAAAATTTTGAGCAATAAATTTTGCTTTTGTGATCCTCTCCTTTGAACTACAAGAGATTTAGTACCACTATTTTGTTAGGGCAGCCCAATAGACTAACATAAGTTTTGGTACTGAAAGGTGAGGTGTGGCTATACTAAAATATGTGAAAGTGGCTTTGGAACTGAGTGATGGGCAGAGGCTGGAAGTGTTTTAAGGCTCATGCTAGAAAAAGCCATGGTTGCCATGAAGGAACAGGGATAGAAGCATGGATGTGCAGCACTGTTCACTATAGCAAAGACATGGAACCAGCCCAAATGCCCATCAATGATAGATGGGATAAAGAAAACATGGTACATATACACAACAGAATACTATGCAACCATAAAAAGAAATGAGATCATGTCCTTTGCAGGTACATGGATGAAGCTGGAAGCCATTATCCTCAGCAGACTAGCACAGGAATAGAAAACCAAACACCGCATGTTCTCACTCATAAGTAGCGGCTGAATAATGAGAACACACGGACACAGGGAAGGGAACAACACACACCAGGGCCTTTTGGGAGGTGGGGGAGGTGAGGAGAGGAAGAGTATCAGGACAAATGGCTGATGCATGCAGGGCTTAATACCTAGGCAATGGGTTGGTAGACGCAGCAAACCAGCATGGCACACATTTACCTATGTAAGAAATCTGCACATTCTGCACATGTATCCCAGAACATAAAATAAAATTTTAAAAAATGGAATGTGAAAGGTCATTCTGGTGAGGTCTTAGACAGAAATGAGGTTATAGGAAACAGGAGAAAAGGCAACTCTTGTTACAAAGTGGCAAAGACCTTGGCTAAATTGTGTTCTGCTATGTGGTGAAAGGTAGAACTTACAAATGATAAAATTATATATTTAGCAGATGAGATTTCTAAGTAAGTTATTGGAAGTTTGTCTTAGCACCTCCTTACTGCTTATAGTAACATGCAAAGGAGAGAGGTGACTTGAAGAGGCAATTGTTAAGCATAAAGGAGCCAGAACTTGGACATTTGGAAAATCCTTAGGCAGCCATAGAGCAAAAAATGGGAAAGTTTGTTCAGAAGAGAACACTAAGAGTGTAGCAAACAGCTATCTGATGGTGAGACTCATGGCAGCCTGAGCAGACTAATATGGTTATAAACACATTTATGCACCTTCTAATTTAACTTCTTATAATCTCTTGGAATCCATGCTCTTCCATTTTCTGAACTGTGATGTTATCATTGCCTCTAGTATTTTTCTTTTTGGAAATATCCCCTTAATCCTTCAATGGTGATTCATATATCTCTAGTATGAAGATTGTTGTTAATGACAAGTTATATATTAATCAATAAACTATCATTCATTGATTCAAGTGTATATTTCACCCTTTTATTGTCAGCCACTGAGATAGACATTTTACCTTCAGTCTTCACAGCAACCCATCAAGGTATTCTGTAGTTGTGAGAAGACACATAGCTATTCAGACATAGAAGACAAGGATCTAATTCATGATCATTGGAAAATGAAAATTTCTCCTCTTTCTACTTATGAAGACAGATGAAGGAAGAAGAAAAGTAAGGCTGACACTTCTATGTTTCAGCCAGTGCTTCTGTCTGCTCTGTGTGAAACTTGTGGATTTTTATTAATGCAAAGCCAGGCCCGAGTGGAATGTCAAATGTTCTGCCTAATAAAATGCAGGGAATGCAGGTTCTTGGAAGGATCTAAAGGGAAATAACTTAGGAGAATGAAAATCTGGGGATTTTTTTTTTTTTGAGGAGAGTTTGGGGAAGGACTCAACTATCACAGTAAGTAGGAGTCTGGAACCTACAAAAAATGTGACAAGTGAGGAATTTTCATCGTAAATGAAGGACTTGCAATGAGAGAGATGTATACTTTTCAATTTTGAGTTGTTTGTGTTGCTGTCATTTTAAACCCTTGAATCACTTCGAACACTGTATGAATGGTTTATCGGGAGACCAAGGAATAAGGACTTTTTCCTTTTGAGAGTTAATGCAAAGCAGAAAATGGAGAAAAGGGTTGTCTGTCATCTTGGCTCCATGTGACATTTTCATGAAGACGGGTGATATACTTTATCGGAATCAGAGCATTGGAACCAGAAGTGACCGTTGCACGTGGAAGCTTTGGGACTACAGCAGCTTGTTAAGGCTGATGTAGCAAGGTACCACAGAATAGGGGATGCAAACTACAGGAATTTATTGTCTCAGAGTTCTGGAGGCTACAGAAGTCCAAGACCAAGGTGTTGGCAGGGTGGGTTCCTTCCAAGGACTGAGAGAGAAAGATTGGTTCCAGGCCTCTTTCCCTGAATTGCAGATGGCTATCTTCTCCCTGTGTTTTCCATTAACCTCTGCTCTCTATGTGTCTGTGTGCAAATATGCTCTTCTATCGGGACACAAGTCCCATTAGATTAGGGGCCCAGCCATAATGACCTCGCTTTAACTTAATTATCTCTTTAAAAAGTTATGTTTTAAAATAAGGTTGCATCTTGAGGTACCAGGGGTTAGGATGTCAGCATATAAACTTTGCAGGTACCCAACTCAGCTTATAATAGAGATTTACAAAAATATTGGGATTGCTTTTCCTCTAGGAGATCAGAGAAAAATATTGATCCAATGTCTAGTCACAACAGATAAAGTGGCTTCCACACATATCTTGTTGCACAATCATTTTAAAGATTTACAAAATGACATTTAATGAAATTAATTATATATGACCTAAGACTCACAGCTTATAACCTAAGACTACACATAAACCAAGTTTATACATAAACTAAGACTTAGCTTTGACACAAGATTAGGCAAAGTCTAATGCCTAACTTTGTCTAATCTTGAGGCAAAGCTAGATTCAAACCCAGGTCTCTGATTCCAAAACTCTTGCACTGTCAAATCTATCATTCTTCCTCTAAGTCATATTCAGAAAGAAACATCCAATGTATGTATTTTAATATGTTTAAGCAACATTTACAACCATTATTAGAAGCTAATATATCCTCCAGTTACTTAAAGTTTTTGAATCAAGAACAAATTATAATAAGAAGCAATTTCATCCGGAGTAGTTTCTAGCAATAGTTTTGATCTCATAAAAAGTAAAGAGATTTTACAAAAAAGAAAGGGAGCACTCTGTGAGTAGATACATGTCTTTAATTTTTATTCATTGCTAAAAGTATGACAGCACTTTGAATGTATGGCTTAAGACACATTTTAAAAATTTCAAAGAAGCAATGCTCTTATTATGTTCATTTTCATCTTAGCACTGACATTTATTATTGAAAACTTATAACAAAACTTAGTCATGATAATATGAAGAGAACTGGTGCATTTCCAAATCACATTTATTCTCTCGTAGCATTGTAAAGTTCTGTTACCTCAATCACAAATAACAGAAGATCCTGATTTAAGCCATGGATTAAAATTATAATCCATTAAGAGACAAATGAATGTAAATAAAGTAATATCAGGAACTTTATTTTTAGGGAATTTAATTCTTAAACAACAGTTCTTATACTGAGTTACCTGGAATTCTAGTTCTAGTAAACTTTAAGATCTGAAGACTTTAAGAGATTCTGTGTTCACTTATGCTTGGGAAATAAATGAATAGAATTAAAAGGATTTCTTTACTGTAGTACTTATCAGAGGCCAAATTAAGTCACATTTTAAAAGTCTCCAAAAGGGTAATATGATATAGCACATGTTGCAAATAGATACAGTTATAAAACTCATACAGTGAGGGTCATGCTACAGGGAGAAGATTTTTTTAGAATACTCTTTCAAAAACGATTCCAAACACATCACAAAGTAGTTTCAGAATCAATTCACTTCACGAAGTGTTTATTAAGGGCTCTTTGCATTCAAAATATCAGGCTTGGTGTTTGAAGTTTTAGTTTGAGAATAGGGTAGAAGTATTATGCATACACACGTAAATCAGATGGTGTATTGTTAGAGGTTTATTGGTGTTTGAAGGTGTTTAAAAGTTTGAGAAAAGGGCAGAATGATTATGCATACAAACATAAATAAGATAGCTTATCAACAGAGGTTTATTCCCCAGTGGATTCATTTACTCCTGTACATAACGTTATTAAGCAATATTTATGAGCAGTTAAATGTCTTATACCTGCTATACTCATAGTGTAGTACATTGAAAATTATTGTTCACAGTGATTGTCTTCAATCAAGGAAGAATCATAATAGAGAGAGAAAACTATTTCCTCTGCAGTTTTAACATTCAATGAACATTATTTCATGCTATTTGTTTTGTTTTGATTAAAGGAATAGAAAAAGCCAGCTAAAATGTTTATTGCTTACTAACCTATAATTGCATGCATTCATAAAAATAATGTGATATGCAAACATTTATTCATAGAAAATATTAAAAGAAATATATATGGAGATTATGATGTGTTAATTCAAATATTTAATAACATTGAGCACAAATTTTCTACATATTTTGGCGACATCATAGCTTACTGCAGAAAATTCATTTTAGAGTTATCAAATAAAATGCTGATAGGTAATTTGCTCCAAAAAATGTTCTCAGGACAGCCTAATAACAAATTTTGCATAGCACTTAGCTAATGAAGCATTAACTATGTTCCATCGGTTTGCATTATTTTGAAAGTCAGAAGTATTTATGAACATTTACAAGGATGCCTTTTACATCTAGAAATTGATGTAGTAATGTAGTCATTGTAATTAGAGCTGTACTTTAACTTGGTGAAAGGAAGAGGAACTAAAATGTAGGAAATCAAACCTGAAAGGCACAAAGCAGCCACACAGAGCAAAAAGCAGTGGCCGGTAAACCCTTCAAGCAAGAGCATTCCCTCAAGAAATGAAACAGATGGTTTTTGCCTTGACTGAAAAGACTTCAGGAGGCACCATGATACCCTGGCAAAGATCAAGGGTTTGAGATCCAAAAAGCTTGGGTTTGTGTCCTTTGTCTACCAACCACTACATTTATGGACTTGGTCCAGTCATTTCATTTGTCTAAGTATAAACGTCCTCATCTGAAAAATGAGAGCAATGATCTTTACTCTGTAGGGTTGGACAGATAAGCATGGACTAATGTGTGCTTGATACTAAGTGCAGAGACCAGTACACTAGACTCTGCACTTGTATGCCTACCATGGTGTCTCTAAAAATGACCCAAATCTTGGTTCAGAATTAAAATATTATGCATTTTCCTACAAAAGAGACAGTTTTTATTGCCAATAAAATAGTTTTAAATATCCCATAAGAAGGTTGGAGAGAAGCATTTTCCACCTAAAAGTTAGAATGAGTTTTTACCTCTAAATCAGAATAGAGATTACTTAAACTTACTGGGAAATTGTCTACATATTTCCTACTTTAAATTTCACTTTGTATGTGCTATTTCCTATACATGTGGACATTGTCTCTATATTTTCGTTGTTTGCAGAGGTTATTCATTGTCCTGGCTACCCACTGTCCTGTTTATAGTTAACATAACTAAAATTTTGTAAAGGGGGAATAAATCCTGTTCTCTACACAAGCAATCCAAAAACTGAATGCCTGGATGTAAAATACGTGTAGTGTAAATATGCTCTATTGGTTAGTGGCAGAACCAGATAAGATCTAGCCAAGATTTTTATTAAGTAGCTTCATTAATTCGTGCATTCCTTGGAGAGCAGTATAGACAGCAAACCAAGAGTCAATTAAAGTCTACTCAAGCCACCTGAAATGATCTGTCAGTCTAGGATCACCTCTTCATTTCTGTGCATTTCTCAGGCCGTGTAAGCAGCTTGTGAAAATCTGGTGTGATTGACAACTATGAACTGTCAAAGATATTAATGAGTATACTATCACGCAGCTGCCAACAGACCCTGTGTAAAAGAGAGCTGGAAAACACAGTTTTGCATCTACTAATTAGAGGGCATATTTGGTTTTAAAATTATCTTTGGCTAAAAGCATGTAAAGTATTTTAAACTAGCAAGGCATGAGAGGTGAGTCCGTTCTTCATATCATGCCAATACGTGATATGCAATTTAGCAGTAAACATCCTAGGAAACTCTGCCCTTTATAAACCCACAAAAATTTAAAGTTCACACAGTCAGCTCAGTTTGAAAATATATCTATTATTCAAAAGTTTCAAGCAGAATACAGTTTTTTTCGTATCTACAGATATCAGGGCAAATATGCATTTAGTGCCTGAATTGCTTGAATAAAATACCTACTATTTTCTATTTTTCTGTGAGTACGTAGGCATGGATTTAGAGGGTCATCTCGGACGTCACATTTTTACATACCTGCACACACACGCACACACTATTGTCTGAATCAGTTTTCAGCAATTCTATTGAGAAAACAACCACGGGCATGGAGCCCCTGTAATATATATTTGAACGAAGCTCATAAGAAATAAGGATTTGGGTCTTACTCCTATGGGAGATATAAAGAGAACAGTACACTGACAGCATCCTTGTACTTAGCAGAGTGGATAAAAATGTGCATAAATTTACAACAAAACTATTTTCAGTTTGCACTGTAATATTTTCTCAGATTATTTATTTTTATTGCACTATGTATTAGACTTACAATAGGGTTCTGTGACCAACACGAGGTAATGGACAATGTCTGAGGAAATGGATAATGAGGATGAAGGTAACACACAGGTGCACTCATGCAATTGAACCATTTATTAAGTTTATTAGCTTTTTTATTGCATTCACCCATACAAAAGCTACATTGAAATGAGGGAAAAGTTCTAGTGCAAGCCAAAAGCAAAGAAATGCAGTGTTAAGGATGCACTTTTATTTTTGAATTGCCCCATTGGAGAGTATATATAGACATAAAACACAAATTTTATTTCTCCAAAATGAAAGAGGGGACTGGGAAATTGAATGAAATTACCTACACAAAAGATGAAGTATATTCTTGAATTCTACAAAACTGAGCTACAGCATATTTCATTTAAAAATAAATAATGCGATCTACTTATGCTTGATGTGTGAGATCTATTACAAGGAACCCTATTTTATGTATTTTATTAATTTAAAACAAAGTGTCAGGAATAATTTCCTAAATGGCCTCCTGGCCTAAGTCAGGGTTCTGCAATGTACCCCAGAGGCCAAAATGACAGAAAAGGTGATTTTGAATGGCAGGGCCAGGGAGGCCTTAGGCAAAATATTGAAAAAAGGTGGATATCATTGTCCTCCCTCAAGCAACCCCATTAACACAACGCTTCTCCGTTCACGAAGCTGCCTGACCTCAACCCCAGGCCCTCATCCCAGATTCCAGGCAAGCCTCTGTAAAACTTCAGAAGTTCTTGAACCAGTACAGGTTGAACTGAAGGTTTTTATTAGCAAGAAGGTGCCCACATCACAAATCTTCCTCACCTAAGGGCACCTTCCTGATGCCTATTTCAAATCCTGACCTAAATATTGAACCCTTTACCTAAATCTGAATAAATGAAAACTAAGCATGGTATCTTTAAAAATGAGCCAACTCTTGGTTCAGAATTAAAATATGATGCATTTTCCTAAGGTTCTGTTTCAAGTACTGTGGTCCGAGCATGGCCCAATGGACAAATTGAAAAGTCAGTCCCCTCCTCTGGGAGGAACTATAGAGTGACTTCTACACAGAAGCTTTTCTATGAATTCAGCCTCTTTAAGTTCTGTGATCATCTCTGGGAGAAGTTACATTGAGCTCCTCCTCATGTCAATGGGCAATTGATTTCAGGTACTCAATAACAGTATCATGCTATTTACAACTACTGTGGGTTCTTGATACATTTTTTTCATGTAATTTTTTCAGTTTTTTCCTGTTTTTCCTTTTTCCTGTAACAACCAGTTGCATGTAAACATCATTTAGTACATATATAATACACACAAATTCACCTTGACATAATTGTTTTTATATGAGGGACCTTTTCTATGTACTTGTAGCTGATCCTGTGCCTTGGAAAACCAGCTCGTCCATGTCTACAGTTTTACCAATCACCTCTTCTCATTCTTAAAATGCAAGAGGCATCCCTCACACAAATTTTATTCTTTATTTCTAAACATCTATCCTTCTCACAGGAATATGAAAGAAAGTTCTCTTTTATTACTTTTTTAACATTTGTCTTTTTTTTCTGTAGAATACTGTTTTTATCGTCTTTACTTTCTTAATTTTGAGTAGACAAAGGGTGAAAAATAACCAACTGTTTGTTACAGACCCTAGCTAGGTGGCTGGCTGAGTTAAAGATCCCTGACTTTAAGAATTGAGGTACAAAGTTTGTGATCAGTGAAAAGGGACCAATTTCCATTTCTATATTCATGCATTCTTTAATGTTTCATAGTAAACATAAAATGAAAAGCTTAAAATGTAAGGCTTTTGTGGGTGGTTTCGTAGTGGTTTGCTAATGGCAGTTTGAAAACTGGCACTCTTGACAGGTCAGGACAAGTTTATAGGTCTATATGGGATTGTGAAAACAAATTTCATTCCCCTTTAATCAGGACATAGTTGTCAGCTGGGTTCAGTAAGGATCTGGCCAATCGGGTCACTCACAGTCTCTCGATCATCACAGAATTAGTTGGTTAGGATGGCTGCTGTGAAACGCGGTTTCCTGTTATCTCCTAGGCAGTGCTGCTCACTGATGCTAGAAAGGCATGGTAAGAAAAAAAAAATTTAGTGAAAGAGAATTTAATACCAAATTGTTGAACCTAAAATATCTTATAACATTTAAGTTCTTTTCCTGATTTCTGAAAAAAAAAATAAGCATTGCAAGAGCTTGAAAAATATAAAAAAATAGAGAAAATGCGTCAACTTCACCTGTTATTCTACCTCCATTGATGACTATTGTTATCAGTGCATTGTATATCTTCCAGTTTATATAAATAGAAACATACTAATCTGTTATTTATATTATAAATATTTTTCTTTCATAAAATTGGAAAAATAGTGCATACTGTTTTATCTTTTTTTTTTTTAATGGAGTCTCTCTCTGTCACCCAGGCTGGGGTGCAATGACGCAATCTCAGTTCACTACAACCTCCGCCTCCCAGATTCAAGCGATTCTGCTGCTTTAGCCTCCTATGTAGCTGGGACTACAGGAGCCTGCCACCACGCCCAGCTAACTTTTGTATTTTTAGTAGAGACAGGGTTTTGCAATGTTGGCCAGGCTGGTCTCAAAACTCCTGACCTCAAGTGATCTGCCTGCCTTGGCCTCCCAAAGTGCTAGGATTACAGGCGTGAGCCATCATGCCCAGCCTTGTTTTATCATCTATTTTAGTTTATCTACATAGTTTAGACATTTCAACATATGTTTAAATACTCAGCAACAAGACTTTTAATGGCTGCACAATATCCCAGATCATTAGGTTCATAAACTAAAGCTCATGAGCCTACCCAGCCTGCCGCCTGTTTTAGTAAGGCCTATAGAGTAAGAGTGATTCTTAGAGATGAATATTTGCAATTGATTTGATGAGGAGGAACACTACATTTGGACCTTAATTGAAGAAAATGCTATCCCACAAAAAACAAACAAACAAACAACAACAACAACAAAAACACTCCATTCTTTTCATTGATAGACCTGTGATATTAACAGTAAGAATTCCAAAGGCGTTCCCAGTTTTGGGTTATTCCATCAAACACTATTGTAGGTACTACCGGCAAGGAACTTTGCACATAGAATTAAAGATACTAAGCTGACCTTAGGGCAGGGACATTACCACTGGGTTATTCAAGTGGTGCAGATGTCATCATGAGAACTCTTCAAAGCAGAGGGGTCATTTATACACAGTCATGGAAGAGGAGATGGGAAATGAGCAGAAGGGGAGGAAAGAGAGATTTGAAAGCACGAGAGGGACTCAGCTTCCATTGCTGACTTTGAGGATGGAGGAAGAGGCCTGTGAGTCTCTAAAAGCTAAAATGACCCCAGGCTGGCCTGCAGCTGGCAGGAGAATGGGGACTTCAGTCCTACAATCGCAATGAAGTAAATCTTATCAAAAACCATAATGACATGAAAGCAAATTCCCCACTCGAGGTTCAGGAAGGGAACACAGCCATGCTGACCCCTTGAGGTCTTGATGTCTGCCTTGTAAAACCTAGTGCAAAGAAACAGCTGAGAAACATGGTACCCTCTGGACCTACATGATGGTAAAAAATTAAACAGGTATTGTTGTAAGGCATTAATTCAAGGTAACTTCTTACAGTAGCAATAGAAAACTAATACAAAACCCATACTATTTCAAAAAATGCTTGATTATTATTATATTTTCAATTTTATTAAATATATGTGCAAAATTGCTTTCTGTTTTGTTATATAATAGAATTGTCTACAGAACTAATTATAGTTTCCTCTTGACACACAAAGCCTAAACAATTTGTGATTTGTTATCTGGTTCTTTACAGAAAAAGTTTGCCAACTCCTGCTCTAGGCTATATTTTTACAACAATATATGTAATGGTTCTGTTATTCCTGAAACATTGATTTCCCAGTCTTCCATGTCTCATTCTAGCTTGTTGCACTTGGATTTCTCCTATGACAGAAACATAGAAATTCCTGTGAAGCCAAACTCAGGTGATGTTTCAGGGACAAATTGATTCATAAAAATAATCTACCATTGTGGGGCCATTGTTGCTGTTTTTTATGAAACACATAGGCTTAACAAGATTACCAAGATAAGGCATATTATCAGATTACCTAGTATTAACCTCAAAGTTGCGATGATCTATGGATAACTGGTTGGGTTAACACCAATGACAGCTTTCCTAGTTACATAGTCTCAGATCAGCTCTTCAGTCAGACATTTTGGACGCTTTAAGGTGGCTAAGAGTAATCATATAACTTTGGGGAAAATGTATCTTAGATAAGAATTTATTCTGCTTTTTAAAACAATAGAACAATTCATATGACATATAGCTGAGTATTTTAATTAATATAGATTTGAGACAGTAAAAGCAGTTGAATCAAAATCAAAGATGAGTAACTAAAAATACAAAAGAAACAGCAAGTAAAGGAAAAACTCAAGAAATATTAAATTTTAAATATGTTTAGCCAATTAGAAAAATATCAGTTACACATACAAGTTGAAAAATCTAATTTTTAGAATTATGTATTTATAATTTTTTAAGTATAATATCATATGATTGTATGTTTGTTCTTGCTAGCAAAGAAACATAACACGACTTTTGGAAACTTTTAATTAATTTGCTAAGTTAACAAATAGGCAAACACATACATTGTCAGAGGAAATAACGAAGGTTTTCGGTGCAGAAATGCAGCTGGTGGTATGCTCATGCACTCAGACACTTAATATAGCATAAAAAATTCACTATTTGTAAAACAGTGTTGCAGTATATATCAATAACCACAAAAATATCCATAATAACAATGACTCAGTTATATCATATTTGAGAAATATTCATACATTATTTTGTAGAAATCAGTCAAAAAGAAAAGTTAGAGAATAGTCGGTCAATGTGATATCAAGCAATATCTTTGACTGAAGATAGCCATATATCTAGGCTGAAGGATGAAGTGTTCCTCATACAAATTTTGGCTAAATAACAAATTTTGTGTTGAAATTATACTGGCTCAGATATGAAATCATCTTAATCAAACATTCTTTAGATCCAACAATGAATCTAAAATCTTATCAAGAAAATTTAATAGTAACACAATTTTATTATTATAACTTCACTTCTAAAATGTTTAGAAACTTCTTGGATAATCAACACCGTTGGCCATTAATTTCTTCTTGAATTCAATACATTAAATTTTTTTCATTAATGTTGATATTCACTCTTAGTCAAGGTCAACGGTAAAGGAAAATTAGGACTGGTTGTGTGAGCTGATACTTTTTCTACTACCTACATTTTACTTTTACAGATTTTTTAATACATAGACTAAAGATAATTTATTATGGATTTTATTATTTTATTTTGCAGTTTTTCATTTTTATAAATTTTCAGATATCAAATACAGTTTATTGACTAAC
Source organism: Gorilla gorilla gorilla (assembly GCF_029281585.2). NCBI lineage: Eukaryota > Metazoa > Chordata > Mammalia > Primates > Hominidae > Gorilla > Gorilla gorilla. Next base: position 119,531,457 of record NC_073238.2, read on the forward strand.
CCACAATGTGAAAATTACACAAAAGTTGTTTTTTCATGACTCGTATGCTAAGTGGAATTTAATAAATAAAAATTCAATGCGGTTCTTAAAATTTTTCAATATAATATTATAAATGTTACTACCCCAAATAATTTTACAATAATAAAAATTATGACAGAAACTAAGGTCTATCAAACTACTTTGTATTGTAATTTAATTTTCTTGCAAACACCTCTTGCCTCAAAAATTCCTAAACTTATCTTTCTAACATATCTTCACAACTTTCATATTACCTGTCAATCTTTACCTATTTATTTAATTAGTTGAAATCCTTAAAATTTGTTTATGTGTATAAAATTAACAGCTTTCACAATAAGCACTAATTGCTGCAACATTTTAAACTTGCAAAAATAATTACACATTTAAACTGCTAAGCTGAAAGTCTTTCAACTTATAAAGCCCATTAGGAGGTATTCACTCCAAGCCAGTAGAACCTTTACCTCTATTGATGTAACTGTGTTGCTATTAACACTAAATCTAGTGGGATACCTTAGTCTTACTACGGACATTGAGAGCCTCACTGGATATGATGGTGCCAGAGAGGACAAAGCAGCAGGTATTTGGCAACTGGAATTTCCCAGGCTGAGGCTAAGGAGAGGCTGGCCAGTGGCCAGCAGATGAAGGCAGATGTTGAAATCTCTAGCACTCTCAGGGCACCAGAAACCACAGCTGCCTATTTTAAATAAAAATAAGGTTACTCACAGCACTTACAGAAGACATGTGACCAGTCTTGGGAAATGATCATAACCAAGTTAACTCCGAAGTCGAGGTAAGAACAATCCCAATGACTGTCCTGGAGCAGGAAAGGTCCTTTCCCATGTGACACCAAATCCTCAATGAATTATGCATATCTCACTGTCATTCCTGACTTTGCATAACTAGCTTAAAGTCCAAAGCCCAAAGACATAGTGATTAATAAGGTCTCAGAGTTGAAAGAACAAGGCTCTTACACTTGGTCCTTTCAACTCCTAGAATCTTCTAGAAATTGTCCAAGAATACTTCCTATAGTGACCGAAAGGAAATTTCCCACAGGGATATTGGGAAACTGTTAGTAACTATTAGATTATTCTATGATCCATTTGTTTTGTTGTTCTATCTAACTTGCTGCAGATAGGGCAATCAATAAAAAGACCGAATTTCTGCCATGATTGAATTAACATTGGAGTGGAAGAGAAAATCAATAAACTTAGATCTACATTATAATATCCCATATAGATAAATGATAGGAAGAATAATGAAGCACAATATGGAGATTGAAAATATGGGATTAGACAAGGTGGTCCTGAAGTTCTCACTGTTATGGCGAACCAGGAGCAGAGACCTCGGTGAGGGGAGAAGTTCAGCCGCTGGATGGCTGGAGGAAGAGCATGCTGGGCACAGGAAATGGCAGGTGCAGAGGCAGGGTGCTTGATGCGGTTGAAGAATAACAAGGAGCCTCTGTGACTGAGGCACAATAAGCAAAAGGGAAGTGCATTGGAGGTAGAGTCAGAACTCACATCACTTAGGGGCTGGGGCCAGGGAGAGAACGTTGGGTTTTCTTCTAAAAGCAGCAGGAAACAATTGTAAGTTTTTCAGTTAGAAAAGATACGATCTTACTTTCCCAGGAATTGCATGTGGTAAGGCATTATGCTTCCAACTATAACTTCCCATGGAACAACTTCAGAGACAACACGAATGTCAAAAAGCAGAAATAGTCATGCAAATTTGTGGCAGAGAAGCATAAGTAGAAATTACATGGCAATTATAGGAGAATTAAAGGACATGGAATTATATAGAAAACTGTGTAATATTAAGTGAAAAGATGATCAAATGATAAGTAAAATATATATGTATTAGGATAAGGTACAAAATTAGGGTAGTTATGTTAAAAATACTGTGATTATATGTGATTAAAATTATTTAACTGTGTTTGTTGCTTTTTCAATATTGTTAATGCTTATAAATCTTTGCTAACTCAAATTCTCCCAACCAGTATGTATGGTGCACACAGATGTACTGAGAAGACCTAAGGGCAAGCTGCCCTATTTCCAGTCTCTTCACCTCCCATTTTCATAGATTGTCCCATTACCAGCCAAACTCACTTCTTCTGTTTAACTGTTCTTACTAAGTATATCCCTACTTCTAGCCTGCCAAATAGAAAGTATCCTCGGGCTTCTTGTCTTCATTATATGATCAACTAACTCCAACTCATCTTTCTGCAACATATTTTTTTGTAATCCTTATAGTAACTGTTGGCATGGTAAATGGGACCTTCACTGTGCTAGAACAATTTAGAAGTATACCACAGAAATTAGAAACAATGTTTAGTGTGCATAGTTTATCAATACACATCTATAAATTTATAAGCTGATCTGATTAGTTGTGAATGCAGTGATTATATTTAAAATAAAATTTTAATTGGACGAGTAGCCTCATCTGAGCTCTATGGATATTTCAGCGGAAGTCAGAAATGGAAATTGACCTAAACTGGCATGGTACCTTAGGTTATGGTGATCTTCAGTAAAATAATTAACTAGCTTAGTGTTTATGGGCCAATAAGCATTATGTTGATGTCATCATATGCCTTCAGAAAAGCAGAGATGAGCAAGTTGTCATTATTGTCAGACCTCCTGAGGGGAATCCTACCTTTGTAATGCATTGCCTTTGTGACTATAGGCAAGTTACCTAACCACTCTCAGAGTTAGTTTCCTTGCCTGAAAAATATAGATAGTAATGTTCTTTAGCTCAAAAGGTACGAAGATAAACATATACTACATGAAATATAATTAGCTTATCTCCTAATTCAGAATGGAATTTTTGTTTGTTTAATACCACTATCATCACAACCATAACTACAAACAAAGCCACCAACATCACACAACCAACTTTTCAACCCCCGTCCCCTCCCTTCTCAATGAAGTTTAATATACAGTTTATAAGTGTAAGCCCTAAGTCCCACTGGGTTCAAATCCCAGCTCTGCCATCCACCAACTATCAATTTATTTGTCTTTTCTTTCATTTAGTCACCTATTAAATAGAAAATAATGCCTACATTATAGCATCACTGGTAAGATTCAAAAGGTTGATATAATGTGCTTAGAACAGCGTCTTAAACAAAATACGAAAATGTTAGCTTTTACTCACTCTAATAAATTCCTTCTTTGCACAGGTAAAATTTCAGATTTTGCATTTCTACATGTGTCTGTTTTTTATAAACTTTATGTGTCATTATCATTGCATATTTTCTGCAATTTAATGTGGTTACTAATAATCTGAAACTTTCTAAAGAAAAATTAAGAAGAGTCAAAATAAAAGTTATCATTCTTTCCCTAAAATTTAAAGAAAATAGCAGCACCTGAAGTTGTTTTAAGCTCTTTGACTTAAGAAAAAACGAGAAACTGGTAACATAAAGTTATTGGGAAAAATTGCTAAAAATGTCAAATGCTATGGACATTTTTCTGCTTACAGGAAACTGTATAAGTTACATTGGGGGAAAGTGAGTTCCAACTCTTAAGGATTTTTGACAACTAAGCTGTAAATAATATTTTACATACTGGGTTCTCTATGTACTGTCTAGATAAATGTCTGGCCTACTGTCATCTATGGGACTTTCCTGTCCATCTCGACTTTTTCAGGTATAAACCATACCTTAGAAAAGGCTGTGCACAGCAACCCTTGGGAATGGTGCAGACCTGTGAATTTACTGGTGGCAGTGAGGGAACAGTTGTCTGCATGTCTGCCGACCAGAAGACTGTTGATTTAATTACAGCACACAGCAGAGCCAACTTTTTAAAGCTATGAAAGATGGGGATTTTTCACACTCTTTTTTTTTATAACCTGCCACCTTAACCTGCCTAAATAAATCATTTAAAGTTCTAATATAATTAGTTTTACCATCACTATGGTCTTCTGACTGATCATTTGTTTAACTAATGTAAGCCTGTAGTAAGAAAAATAGTTAAGTATCTCTAGCTCACTTTAGAAATTTGTAAAGCCTCATCGCTTCTGTAACAAATTCCTGAGCATAGAGCCATGAAAAATTGATATATTCACAGGAAAAATAAGAAAATTAATGGTAAACATGTGTTGCCAAATGCATTTAAATTCTAATTTGGCTAAGTCATTGGCTACATTTAACAGGAAAATTTGATGTACCTCACTCTTGACAACCATCAGTAAATTTATTCAAAATTTAAAGCAAGATTTGGGGCAAATTTTGTCAGGATCAAAACCATTTGACCACCCACAAGTATAAGAGACAGATGAAAATATTATTTAAACAATTGTATCCAAATAGAGTTACTGATGGAGAAGGAATGAAAAAAGATATGTCTCATACTGACTTCCAACACGTCTATACCAGAAGTCCTCTGTGATAATTTAAATAATATCTCAAATAGATTCCATAACTTATCTAGTTACTCTGAACTATTAAAACTCATTCTAATGTCTGGGCATTAAGAATCCTGTTTGGTCTAATGTAGAACTGTCAATCATACATCCACTTAAAAAGTCAGCGATTCATGATTTACATCTCTGTACCTGCCATTTCCAGTACACAGCATGCTCTTCCTCCAGCCACCTCATGGCTGAATTTCTCCCCTCTCTGAGGTATCTGCTCCTGGTTTGCCACAACAGTGAGATCTTCAGGACCACCTTGTCTAAACTGACTTTGCATCCCACGTTTTTATCTCCATATTCTGCTTCATTGTTCTTCCTATCATTTATCTATATGGGATCTTATAATGTAGATCTAGTTTATTGATTTTATCTTCCACTCTGATGTTAATTCCATCATGGCAGAAATTCGGTCTTTTCGTTCATTGCCCTATCTGCAGCAGGTTAGATAGAACAACAACAAAGTGAATGGATTATAAATAGGTATGGTTTATGATCTAAATAATATCTCAAATAGTTATCTCAAATATCTCAAATAGTTATCTCAAATAACTTTTCTAGTTACTCTGAACAACTAACACTCATTCTAATGTGCAGGCATTCAGAATCCTGTTTGTTCTAATGTAGAATCGTTGGTCAAACCTCGACACATCTACTCCTTCTCAGGTTCTGTTCTGACTCATGCCAGGCTTTGGAGAAGAAGAGGAGATGCTGGCTTTCTCCATGTTTCTTGTTGCAGCCTGCCTTGACTTATCTGCTATTGTCAGATGCCAGCATTGGGGCAGGCATGGGGGGGGGGCAGACAAACTGGAAATCAGATGGGAGCTACAGTCATTATGAGACAGATACCCCAATTACGGCCTTAAGCTGGAATTAAATACCAATACGATGATCTTTCAAGAAAAAAAGGCAAACATAAAAAAATGAAGACGCTCTTTTCCAACTGGAATCATGGAGAGTGTTGAAAAGAAGAGGAAGTTGCCTGCTGTACCAGAAACCCTTTAGAGAAAGTAAAGGAATTTTGCAGAGCTGAAGATAAGTGCCTGAGAAAGAAGTTTGCCCATAAGATGCTTCAAAAGGCAAGGAGGAAGCTCATCTATGAAAAAGTGAAACACTGTCACAAGGAATATAGGCAGATGTACAGAACTGAAATTCAAATGGCGAGGATGGCAAGAAAAGCTGGCAACTTCTTCGTACATCCAAAACCCAAATTGGCGTTTGTCATCAGGATCAGCGCTATCAGTGGTGTGAGCCCAAAGGTCTGAAAGGTGTTGCAGCTTCTTTGCCTTGGTCAAGTCTTCAGTGGAACCTTTGTGAAGCTCAACAAGGCTTTAATGAACATACTGAGAATTGTAGAAACGTATATTGCATGTAGGTACCCAAATCTGAAGTCAATAAAGGAACTAATCTAGAAGCATGGTTATGGCAAAATCAATAAGAAGCAAATTGCACTGACAGATAACACTTAGATTGCTCGATCTCTTGGTAAATATGGCATCATCTGCATGGAGGATCTGATTCATGAGATCTATACCGTTGGAAAACGCTTCAAAGAAGCAAATAACTTCCTGTGACCTTTCAGATTATCTTCCTCACTAGGCAGAATGAAGAAAAAGATCACCCATTTCATAGAAGGTGGAACTGCTGGCAACAGGGAGGAGCAGATCAACAGGCTTCTTAGGAGACTGAATTAAGTGTCTACCATGATTATTTTTGTAAGCTGGCCAGTTAATAAACAGCACCTGCTCTCAAATTGAAATTTAAAAAAGACAAAAAGAATGAAAGAATAAACTAGCAAATATGTATATGTATACACATAAGAACAGAACCCAAACATAACCAACATTATCCAATAAAGAATTTCTAAAATAGAAGGAATACTGAATGATAAGAATCGCAAAGTAATGTCATATAATGTAAACAAATATTTAATGTTTAAAACATTCTTGTTTTATCATTAGACAGAAATCTTGATATTAAATACCAGGGGGAAAAGGAAGAATAGATACATGTTAAAACACTGTATGGTTTTACGTCTGGTGAAATGCAAAAGTATTGATTTGATTTTGACATAGTTACTTTTAATATGTGTGTTAAAAGTTTCTGTTGTAACCACTAAAATAATAGAAAGATTGTCCAATTCTCATATTAGAGGAGAAAAAACAAGTCAATTCCCAGATTGGGCCTCTGTCTGTGTGGAGTTTGCACATTCTCTTTATGTCTGCATAGGTTCTCTCTGACTTCCTTTCCCGTCCCAAACATGTGCATGTTAGGTGAACTGACATGTCTACATGGTCCCAGTCTGAATGAGTGATGACGTGTGTGTGAATGTGCCCTGGGAGGGAATGGCATCCTATCCAAGGCTGTTTCCTAGCTTCTGCCCTGAGCTGCAGGGACGAAACTCTGACCCCTCGCCACTATGAATTGGAATAACCAGGTTGGAAAATGAGTGAAGGAATAAATACAGATTATTGTACAATAAAAATATGTATTGCTATTGATTTGACTGCATTTTATTGACTTTCTGTATTTCCTTTGATTCAAAATGTAAATTTAAAAAATACATTTCATGCAATTGAAAAGAAAAACATTTGGTGGAAGTGTGCAAGATTCTCTATCAGGGTCATTTTCAGTGACATAAATACAATGACTTGAGGTCACTATCCTGAAATGACAATAGTAGATGTCTCTGATTTAAGCACAGAAAGAAACAGATGCTGTAACATTTTATGTTTGTCTTGCGCAGGCTTCAGTCCACATGCTCCTTTAAAGGCTGGGTGCGGTGGTTCACGCATGTAATCCCAGCACTTTGGGAGGCTGAGACGGGTGGATCACGAGGTCAGGAGATCAAGACCATCCTGGCTAACACGGTGAAACCCCATCTCTACTAAAAAAAAAAAAAAAAAGAATAGCTGGGCATGGTGGCGGGTGTCTGTAGTCCCAGCTACTCAGGAGGCTGAGGCAGGAGAATGGTGTGAACCCGGGAGTTGGAGCTTGCAGTGAGCGGAGATCATGCCATGCACTCCAGCCTGGGCAACAGAGCAAGACTCTGTCTCAAAAAAAAAAAAAAAAAAATCCAATGACAAAATCATTTTTTTTTCTGCCAAAGTGTTCACAAAACTGCAATCTGGTTTTAAGGTTTCCAAATTGTATCAAAGATAATTTAAAGCATTACAATGCATAAAAACCTTCTAATTAAGAAAACCATGGGTGCTAGGTCGTTTACTTTCACTAATTGAACATGTTCATTATATTAAATTCCATTTGCAATTTATCGATGTAAGTAGTATGACAAGTATTCATAGGAAACCCTTGTACTGTATCTCAGTATTGTTGGGGGGATTGTTTTATTTCATTTTTCTTTTGTTTGGGTACAAATATTGCTCATTAATTTCACATATGTCATTTCTTTTACTTGGTTTAAGACACAGACTCTTGGTGTAACACTAGTCCTGTTTCTATTGCTACCAAAAACAAATGACTAATAGCCAGGGTTTTGTTCCTCTTGTCCTTCTGCCAAATTCTTGACATAATTTGGCTAAATGTAATTTTCTCTGACACCTGTTCTAGTCGCCTTCTCATTTTTTCCATTTACATCTGATTTCCTCGTCACCCTCCCTCTCCTTTTCACTCATTCCTCAATTGATTTTGTTCCCTAGCACAGTCAAGAATGCATTATACTTGTTTTTAAAAATCCCCTAAAATTATTTATCTGCAGATTTTGATGTACGTTCCAGAAGGTTGAATGCCTGAGTCATATACATGTAGTCCAATAGAATTAACAGCTGTAAAACCTATTAGAGTTAGTACCTTATCTATTTCTTGGCATTGGCAAAGTAGTACTTGGTCAGGAATAATCTGATTTGATAGAAGTCAAAAGTGTGGAAAGAGAACCAAACACAGGCTAATTGCTGGGGAGAGTGCATCCAGTATGAAGAGCCATGGAAACCAGAGAGTCAAGACTGGGGTTCTGACTACTGCCCAGGAAATCAGTGCAGCATGCACAGCAGGGCAAGGGTGGACACCTGTGCAGAAGTTTGCTGATGCATTGGACCACAATGGCTACGGCGATGCCAACATGTCCCTTCTATCAACCACGTAGTGTGGTCACTAAGCTGTGATTGTAGAAACTGCTCACAGCTGGATGTTGCCCAAATACTCATTTTCCATAATGTAAACAATTTATTTAAAACTACTATAATTTATGAGACTCATAAACATATATACTCTTCCTCCTTTACAGCCCAGAAAAATACAAACACACATTCATACAGCTTCTGGTTGAAATTGAGACACATCTATACATATATGTGTCTTAATTTCCCCACATATATATATATAGTGTGTGTGTATATATATATAATGTGTGTATATATATATAGTGTGTGTATATATATATGTATATATATATATGTATATATATATACATATGTATATATATATATATACATATGTATATATATATATATATACATATATATATATACACACACACACACACACACACACACACACATATGGGGGAAATCAAGCAAATTTATACTACCAATATAACAACAGCAAAAAGAAACATTAACCTTTGAGTAAGTTGTAGTGAAGCCTGTGCATGTTCCTTTTCCACAACAAGACATACTTTAGCAAAAATCTGGATCCTGCATTAGAGTTGGTCTTGGCATAGAAGTATAAATTTTGTAATCCCACTTTAAGCCTTGGGTGTTCTGTATCCCTAATTGAGGGAAGGAACTTTAGCATATTTTTTAACTTAGTCCAGTTGAATGTGTTTGCTGCTACTCAACCATTAGTCTGCTAAGTATTCAATTTCAGACAGGAATTTTATTTATGGCTCCTTATTAACACCTCTGACAACTTCATAAATAAAAATTATAACTTGAAAAAAATTCAACTTTAGACCATAAGAAATAACTAGCTGTGGGAAATGGAAAACAAGTTTCACTGTTTTAACTAACAGAAGCTTCTCAGTACACAGGAATAGCATGCCTCAAATCTAAGACAAATTTTGAAATGAGCATTTATTCTTTATCTGAATGGTATTTTCCTTAAGTGTCATTTTTCAGTAGCCCAAACAGAAATAGCTCATTCTCTGAACTGTTTATCTATAAAGTTTTCCATATTTGTGTCTGTAAAATTAACTCGGTTTTTCTTATAACAATGAAAACATGGTCTAATTTACCATGCCAAAAGTTACTGTAAAGATTACAAAAAACATGTTGCAGAAAGATGACTTAGGGTTAGTTTATCATGTAATGAAGATAAGAAGAACAAGGACAGTTCCTATTTGACAGGCTATAAGTAGAGACATATTTAGCAAAAACAGTTAAACAGAAGAAGTAAGTTAGAACCAGGAAGGTAAGTTCTATACCTCTGAAAGCTTTTTATCCAGATGAGTTAGATGCATTTAATAATTATATTTCTGAAAAACAGTTACAACATTTATTAAGATACATTAGGTTGGTTATTATTTTGTATCCTTGTCTGAGACTTCCCATTTTAATAACTATTAAGATGATGTGTCTCTATAAATTTAGAGAAATCATAATTATAATAACAAATGCATTCTAGGTGAGCAATGTGCCCTCCTTTCTCATACAGTATGGGTCTGGATACAAAGTCCTTTGCAACAACCTGGCTGGGAATCGACGAAAACGGCCATAGGGCAGAGGAGTAAGATGAGCGTACCAGCCTCTCCAGGATGCCTGTAGCCCATCTTCCTTCTCTCCCAAGAAAACAGCTCCACGTCCTATTGCTAAGCTGTAGCATATGCACGCTGGGGCCCAGGGATTCTCAGAATCACAGAAGATACAAAAATTTAACCTCCTAATTTAGGTTAGGAATGAGGAATGAAGGACATTTTACTTATCTTACTTCTCAGGAGAAGATAATGAAAAATCATCTCTACATTCTGAACTTTTTAAAATTTATTTTACTGCCCCATGAAATTATCAGAGGATGTTACATTATTTGCGAGCTTTTCCAATTCATATCACGTTTTCTTTCCTATTTTTCTGTCATTTATGATAACAAGTATGGTGTCAGCACACTCATGCATGCATGCATCCTTGGATTTATTCAATTATTTATTCAGAATAATTTAGTTGTGACCACGGTGCCCCAAGCCGAGTGATTGACCTTAGAAATCAGTGGTGAAAAATGTCCCTTTTCCACTCAATTGATAGAACAAGAAAGATAATTATATAGCTAACTAGATGATAACAGACATGAGAGTGAAGCATCCTAGGAACAGAGAGATGATGGCAATTAAATCAGCCTGACAGTGGCCTTCTTGAGACTTGCTATTGCTTCCAGTAAGGTTTGGTTTCATCAGAGTGAACAGGCAACCTACAGAATGGGAGAAAATTTTTGCAATCTACCCATCTGACAAGGGGTTAATATCCAGAATCTACAAAGAACTTAAGCAAATTTACAAGAAAAAAACAAACAACCCCATCAAAAAGTGGGCAAAGGACATGAACAGACACTTCTCAAAAGAAGACATTTATGCAGCCAAAAAACACATGAAAAAATGCTCACCATCACTGGCCATCAGAGAAATGCAAACCAAAACCACAATGAGATACCATCTCACACCAGTTAGAATGGCAATCATTAAAAAGTCAGGAAACAACAGGTGCTGGAGAGGATGTGGAGAAATAGGAACACTTTTACACTGTTGGTGGGACGGTAAACTAGTTCAACCATTGTGGAAGTCAGTGTGGCGATTCCTCAGGGATCTAGAACTAGAAATACCATTTGAGCCAGCCATCCCATTACTGGGTATATAGCCAAAGGACTATAAATCATGCTGCTATAAAGACACATGCACACGTATGTTTATTGCGGCATGATTCACAATAGCAAAGACTTGGAACCAACCCAAATGTCCATCAGTGATAGGCTGGATTAAGAAAATGTCGCACATATACACCATGGTATACTATGCAGCCATAAAAAATGATGAGTTCATGTCCTTTGTAGGGACATGGATGAAACTGGAAACCGTCATTCTCAGCAAACTATCACAAGGACAGAAAACGAAACACTGCATGTTCTCACTCATAGGTGGGAATTGAACAATGAGAACACTTGGACACAGGGCGGGGAACATGACACACTGGGGCCTGTCAGGGGGTGGGGGGCTGGGGGAGGGATAGCATTAGGAGAAATACCTAATATAAATGTCGAGTTGATGGGTGCAGCAAACCAACATGGCACATGTATACCTATGTAACAAACCTGCACGTTGTGCCCATGTGCCCTAGAACTTAAAGTATAATAATAATAAAGAATATGAATGGAAAACTATTAAACCCATTTATGCCTAGTTTCCATTATTGGAACACTAAGTTTTTGGGAGTTATTTATGTCCTGCTGCTCAAGGTCATCGTCAAAATTGCATACATACACACAAAAATTGCAAACTCTGGCATAAATGGGTTAATCAAGGAAAGGAGTTGCAGCAAGCTAAACTGTGAAAATACTTAAATTGGTTACAAAGAGAGAAGCAAGAAAGAAGCAGAAACTTCTTGCTTTATGTGAGTAAAGAAAACATAAATATAAGATACATAGTAAGGAGTTATAAAATGAACTAATACAGGAAGAAGCAGATGCAAGAGCAAGACTGAATATTCCAGTCTCCCCAGGATTGATCTGCATCCTGTTCCAGTTGCTGTGAAGTTTATCTGAGTAATCTGTGAGAACTGTAATCCTACCAGATCTGTTTTCCTATTCCAAAAGAATGCATTCTATACACTAGGTTTACTTGAGTAAGATCCTTGTTAATAAGAGAGTTCACATAAAATGTTAGTCTTATCTGAAAACATTTCTCTTCTTGTACTTCAGGCTCTGTTGTTTAATGTGCCCCCTAATGCATATCAAAGAGCACCAATGTAATTGGAAATACTAAGCATACAAAACAAGCAACGCCTGGTAGGCACCATTATTTCCTTTGGGAGTGCTCAATGGAGATGATGATACCCAGTAAACAGGGACAGATTCAGAGGAAACAAAAATGCCCACTGTATTAGTCCATTCTCACACTGCTATAAAGACATACATGAGACTGGGTCATTTATAAAGGAAAGAAGTTTATTTGATTCACAGTTCCACATGGCTAGGGAGGCCTCAGGAAACTTACAATCATGACAGAAGGCCAGAAAGAAGCAAAGAACGTCTTACATGGTGGCAGGGGAGAGACAGTGAAGGAGCAAAGGGAGAAAAGCCCATTATAAAACCATCAGATCACTATCCCGAGAACAGCACAGGGGAAACGGCCTCCATGATTCAATCACCTCCCACCAGGTCCCACCCTCGACAGGTGGGGATTATGGGGATTAGAGTTTGAGATGAGATTTAGGTGGGGACACAGAGCCAAGCCATATCACCCATGAATGGTAACTGGCCAGAAATATAAGTGCATTTCAACTCTCTTGGGACATCAAAAACTAATTTGGGGAATTGAAAGAAAGCTTAAATATACCTATAAATCATTGAACTCCATGGCTCTTAAAGCACTAATTCTTTTATTTAATAAATAAATATTGTTATTGTGAATATAGAACCTTCTTTTTGTGTGACTTTAGTAAAAAAAATCCTGAACTAGAATTTGATTGGTACAGTTCATATTTTGAGTCAAACCCTATGACAAAGACTTGATTTAGATGTCTGCCTTTGATTTAATAAGCTGTTTCAGGGTGCAGGTTGGGATACTCATCCAGAACATGTATGTTTAATGCAGTCAAAAACAAAAAATGGGAATTATCCAAGGCTGCCTTAGAACATCATATAGACAGATAAGGAGAAACCCACCCACTATTAATTACTTAGTTTGATCAGTACAATATTAGGGTTAGATAATGTTGCAATGGGACAAAAAGAAGGCTTTTTGGAAAACATAGCTCAGCAGGGATCTGGGCTGGGGATACAGATCGTGGATTCCTTCAGCTTATGAACAGCAAGTGAAAACATAATATTATTTGAAATCATTGAGGAAGACTCTAAATTGAAAAGAAGAAACGGTCTAGAGGAAAAAACACGAGAACCACCATTCTACTGTCTTTTTTATGTGAAAATTGAAAATTCATCCAGAACAACAAACTCTATTAGTTCCACTGGGGGAAAGAGAAAGAAACATGATGAAAATTGTCATTTAAAATAGAGAAAGAGGGAAGGCACATAAACAAGTGGTCACAGAGCAAAGAGAAAAGCCAGAAAGGGACCAGAAAAAAGAAATTTCTTAAAGAAAAAGCCAAAAGTATCAAAAGCCCGACAAGACAAATTTGATTATTTGAAAAAGATGTTGAAAATGGCTTCATGAAAGTTGTGTTAATTTTTTTAAAGAAGATGTAATGAGAATGGTGCAATGAGAATCCTGAAAAGGTAATAATTTGAGTAATATATGGAAGGCATGTGAATATATTGTTAGTGTAGACAACACTTTGGAAATATTTGGTTGTAAAGAGTTAGAAAGAAGTTAGAAAGGTTGAGGGAGATCTAGGGTCATAATAGAGATTTTTTTGTGAGTGATTTTTGTTTTGGTTTGAAAATGGAAAAATGTGATTTTAAAAAATGTGTAAGGGATGATTATATTAGAAAGAATTATTTCAAGAGAGAGGAGCTAGGTACAAAAAGAGATAAATTACAGAGAAAGAACTACCAAGAAGGTAAGAAAACATAAGACCTGGAACACAGGGAGCTGGTCTTAGGTGGGAGGAGGTGCACATTTTCTATTCCTCTTATTACAGGAAAGAAGTATCATAAGAATATAGGTATAGCTGACTATTTTAATAAAAAGAATATGAGGAAATTTCTTTTCTTTGGTGAAACTGATATATTTTCCAAAGATGGCCATGATAATGCATCCCATAGCATATGCTGTTCTTTGAAAGAGTTGTTGACTTTTCTCTATTGAGACACAGGGTCCTGTTCCTTTTCCTTGAACTACATGGACTTGTGAGAACAGCAGAAGTGATACTGTGATGTAAGAGGCTAGGTCATAAAAAACAACACAACAGCTGTCTCCCTCTCCCTTTCTCTCTCTCTCTCTCTATCAACACGTGCACATTTGGAGACCTAAGCTCCTGTGTAAAATTACAGCATAATTGAAGCTCAGTGTCCATGGCAGGTACTGGAAAGAGAGAGACTTCCAAGGAGCCACGATCCAGCTCTCAGATATTCAAGTCTTTTCAGACCAGGCACCAGATAGGTAAGCAAACCTTCAGATAATTCTGTTCATTGGCCTTCAATCCACATCACCTTAGATAGAGTGGAGTAAAAATGAGCTGTCACCATCAAATCTTTGTCCTAACTACATATTCATGAACAAAATAAATATTGTTATTCTAAGCCACGAAGTTTTGGGGGTGGTTTATCATGCAGCCTTACTTACTGTAACATTTGGTGAGAAGGAGGTAAAATGATCCTTGATAGGATAAGAGATCATTCTCATTGATTTCTCTGGGAAGCAGATGCTGAGACGGAAGCCAGCACTAAAAGTTCACTGGGGTGTAACACCTGGAAAAGAAAAAGAAAGGGAGAAATATTGGAAAGGACAGTCAGCAAGACAACAGCAGGTGTGCAGACATAACAAAGTATGATAGACCAGGAGGGAGCTCTGATTCAGAGAGAAAATATGCATGAGGTGGAAATAGCTGGAACCTCGTATTCTCACCTTGCTCAGATGTTGACTGAAGTCTGCCCTGAGATGAGTGTGGCCTTGACTGGAAAGCTGAGAAAAACCTTAAAGAAGGAAATAGCTACCCATGCTCCTCAAAGTGGGGCAAAGTCTTTTTTGGGGGAGGGGGAATATAAGTAGTGAACATACATGGATTCCACACTCCTTTCCTTGGGGTATTTTATCCACTTCCCTGTAGAATTTGGGGAGCAACTCCTCCAGGGCCATGATGAGCCTTTCTTCCTGCTAGAAGAATGGAGCTTGAAAGAGGGAGGTATTCACTTTGCTCTTAGGGACATAACTATTTCTCATTGATTTCCCCCTCTACTATTCATTCTAAATTTCCTTTGCTCAAATATATCAACCCTCTTAATCCAGGTGGCTTACATGATGGTGCAACCCAATCCCTCATTCCTAAAACGTCTGAGTCTATTCAAGAGGGTTTCCTGAGTTTCGTACATATTTTTACCATCTACACTGTCTAATAGCAACCAAACCTTCTCCTGCTGACCATGGTCAATTGCCACTGACAAGATCATGACTCCTCTTCTTGCCCACTGGCACCTAGACACCAGGTGTCAACATTCCCAGGTAACATCTGTAGGTATACTTCAATGAAAACTTTGCTCTATTACTCAGAGACAGAATCACCTCCTGCAATCTGGGGATAGTATCTCCAACACTACAGAGCTCACAGCTAAGTAACAAGGACAAATAGAAGTGCTTGTAAGTAGGGCCACTTTTGCTTCTATTCCATGGTTCTCAGGCCCAGCTACTCTTCTTAGTGGGAATACACCTGCATAAAAATTACTTTGATCTAATGCATGTTGGAGAATGGTGTCCCCATCATAGAATATTGCCTCTGACTGAATGTTTTAGTGGTATCTTCAGCAGGTCATTCCAATCTCTATCATGGTGTACAGGCGATGTAACCAGTGTATCTCATGCCTAGAGTTATTTGGTGTATAAATAGCAAACGAAAACATGATATGTTGTATGTGATATCACGACTATGGATCATGCATTCTACAGTCTTCTGAACAGTTGCTGAGGTCCTGTGGACTGAAAAGGGGATCCCATATCCAGAACAGATGTCAATTCCTATGAGAACAAATTTCTGTTTATTCCAGACATGAAGGAACCCAATGAAGTTGAATTTGTTACCCAGTGGCCCAGATTTCCCCATGCAATTGTGTGTTGGTCTCTGCTGCTGGCACGTTGGATGTAAAGAAGCAGTAGTAGCTAGATCAGCCTTCATATGTGGGAGCCCATGTGGTTGAGCCCATGCAGAACTCTTATATCTACCCCTGTGGCCACTTTGTATATGTGCCCCTTATGCCAGCACTGGGGTGGCTGTGAACAAAAGCTGATTAACATCAACTGGATAAGTCACTTTGTCTATCTGGTTATTTGTTGCCACTTTCATGCCACATGCTTTCTTAGGGGTCTTAACATGAGATACAATGTTTTTCACACTTCCTCTCAATGCATATATTCTTTCACATGCATTTAACTCACGTAATTTTGACTTATATCTTCCAGTCTTTTTTCCTTTTTGGCACCTATCAGCCAGAGAGACCACTGGTCAATTCTCATGAATCAATACATACCCTAACCTAGGGTTTCTTTTCATTCCCTATGATGAGCAAGTACACTGTCCACAACATTGTGCACTGAGAATTTTTTTCCTTGCTACTGTATTTCAAGTTCATCCATAAATGTAGCTGAAATGCATTTGCCACCCATTTTCTGAGTTTACGTTATACCAACTCAACCTTTCCATTATGTGAGGCTGGATTTTCCCTCCTTCTTCAGTTGGTATAGAAACATCCCATATGATGACAGGTATGATTTCAAGGTAAGGTACTGGTCAAAACAGATGGGAGAAATGAAGGTCTAGGCTATCATCTCATGCATTTGTGTATGTCCTCTCAGCCCACTTAATTCTAGATGTTCCATTTCTATCTTGCAAATAAACTGCCGCTATGCCTACCATCTTTGTTACCTGCATGGCCAGAGAAGGCTGCAATGCCAGAATTGCTCAGGATAAGCTTTTCTGGATGCCTGGTCACTTGGTATCCATGGCTGAGTGTCCAGTCTTTACCAAGTTTCAGTAGCATACTTTTTTTTCCAAAATCATGTAGTTTTCTGCTGTAGGTTGCTTAGCCTTGCTCCAGAAAACTAGCGTCTACATTGAGGTCCTCCTCTTCAGACTTGCCACAAACTCCAGACTGCATTTTTGTTCAGCATTGTCACATTCATTACCACAGAGTCTGTAGATCATACAGCCCATGAAGCCGGTCATAAAGCCACCCTTTTTTTTTCTCAGGAACCTGCTCAGGACAATCAGACTTCGAATTTCACCTGGTTTATCACCTAAACCAGCATTCTTAGATGTTGACTTAATTGCTTCTAGGACCCTAGAAGTAACACAGTCTTTTCTTCTATGTGGAAGTAGATTAAAAATACAACAATCAATCTTTACCTTTAATGGCAATGTCCTTGCATGCCCCTGACCTTGGGATCTAGAAAATTTTTACTTTCCAGGCTCTACAAAACATATTTTTTAGCAAGGCTTCCATCATACGTGCCAACTCATGCACATCTTGCCTGATTGACATTATATAATCAGTACTTGGTGTTCTGCAATGGTGTTCATGTAGTCCAGATCTTTTCAGACTATAAAAGGAGTTAACATAGTGTTAAGGCATTATATTAAGCATGGATTGTTTTTTGTTCCATACAAATGAGACATTTTTCAGATCCTCTTTCTTGATTGGGATGGAAAGTAACTCATTTGTCAAATCAAGGACCTCTTGGTTGAGCTCTAGCCATTCCACTGTCACTCTCCAGCATCCGTTGGGTTGTTCAGGAGCCAGAGAGGAAAATTAAATGAAGATATGGTAGACATCATCATCCATGCATTTTTTAGATCTTTAACATGAGCTTATATTCACCATTTTCCCCAGGAAGTGATGTCATTTCTAATTTACTATCTTGGCCAGGAGAGGAGGGAGAGCATTCAGTGTTTTCTTAGGGCCTCGCTTAGAATTAGAGAGGAGAAATTAATAATATATTAATATATGATTTTTCACAGAAAATTAGTATCTAAAGAAAGAAGCTGAACAATTGGTTTGATTCAGAGATGGTATTTTTCTCAAAATCGAGTTCTAGAGAGAAACTAAAGGCTGTTTCAAGTGAGGGATAATAAAATATTTGATATATATGGGAAGAAATAAAGACAGGAAGTGTCTAGATATTTCATAAAAATGTAGAATCCTCAAGAGACTGAAGTTTTTAAGATGTTTAAGGGTTAATATGGTCATAATTGAAAGACTTGGAAGGAAAAGTGTTTTTGGTCAGAGGGTGGAAAAATTAGATTTAATATGGAGCATTTTCAGCCTGAAAAAATTGATGTGAACACACAGGGAATGGCATCCCAGAACACCACTGTGAGGAGTGGAGTCCGGGAATTATTTATAGATAAGGTGGCTTGGTGTCTGCGCTGTGGGGGAAGAGATGGAGAAAGAGGGAGGAAATTTCAGCTGTGGGTTTAGGGGGCATGAATGTGCTTCTGCAGTTGGGGTGACAGGGACATGGTATTTTTGGGAGTGTGAAGAGCCATGTACTTTCCATGTATGCAGAACATAGGAAACCACTGATTTATGGCATAATCTGCACTTCTCAGAGTGAGGTTCTATGTGACTGTACTTCAGGGACATGGTGGTTGAGAGTAGAAATATTGAAGAAACTGGCTGGGCGCGGTGGCTCACGCTTGTAATCCCAGCACTTTGGGAGGCCGAGGCGGGCGGATCACGAGGTCAGGAGATCGAGACCATCCTGGCTAACACGGTGAAACCCCGTCTCTACTAAACATACAAAAACTTAGCCGGGCGTGGTGGCGGGCGCCTGTAGTCCCAGCTACTCGGGAGGCTGAGGCAGGAGAATGGCGTGAACCCGGGAGGCAGAGCTTGCAGTGAGCCGAGATCGCACCACTGCACTCCAGCCTGGGGGACAGAGCGAGAATCCGTCTCAAAAAAAAAAAAAAAAGAAATATTGAAGAAACCAAACTGCATTTGTCAAACTAAGAAAGATGGCTTCATATTATTATTGTTTCTCTCAAATGAAACAGTATTTCTAGAATGTTTTCATAGAGCTTTGCCTTTGATGGTAGCCTTTAATGGCTACCAATTTATAACCTAGCAGTTATTCTATGAATAAGTGTCTAGGAGACATATTCACACTTAATAGCAGTACTAGCAAAATTCCATGGCATGTCCAAATGAGAGAGGACAAAAAGGTCCTATTTATTATATTAAGAGTATAATATTTTCACTCTGTCATGCAATGCATCTTTTAAAAAATGAATATGGAACTATAACTAAAATTTAAAAACCCCTTTAGTAAGAACCTCTTTATTAAGAAGCAAAATTATATTTAAAAATGTACTCATTGTCATTCACTATGGACTCATCATTAAGGTAATAGCAAAACAAACCTTTTCAGACAAGCATTAAATATTCTATTTCATAATGACTTCACTTTTTCCCGTTTGACAAGTTCTGTCCATTCAAAATACAAATACTTAGTATAGAGTGGACATATTCTATTAACCTTACATCTTACTTTTTTGCTGAAAAAGTGATCTGAATGAACTAATTCACGCAGTAAACAGTGTCCTAAAAATGTGCTGTTGTCCAAAAATGTGAACATCTTCAGGAAATTTGAAGTGTAAGATCCATCAGACTCTAAGTCAGGTGAATATCATATTTAGAAATGTGCAGCTGAAAGAAATAATTTGAAGAGATTTAGTGACCAATAGAGCAAAATTTGACTCGAATTTGATTTAATCTCAGAAATATTTAAGGTTAGGAAATGAAAGATTTGAACTGCTCCAGTCTACATGCAGAAGAAGAAAAATAAAAAGAGATGGCTAATAATGTAACTTCTAATTAAAAACGCATTCTTCTCATTTTGCCCCTGCTCCGTTGAAGTGTTAGGATTCTGGCGTATTTCCTGGCTCTGTCTCTACCTGTAAAGGGCAAATACTGGTATATTTCAGCCAACTCTGTCAATGTATGTAATTCGTTTAGGAACGGGCGTATCACACAACTCTGATCAGCGGGCTATAAGAGAATTCTCCCGGGATCTTCTGAAGAAGATCCCACACAGTTAATAAAGTGAACATGAAGGAAGATGGATCTTTCTTCTCGTGACGCCCAAACTGTGATGCCACCTTTACTATCTGATAAAGAGACCTGCTTTAAATACCTCTTTCTAATTGCTAAGGACCTTGCCAACATATGAGAAGGATGCTGAGGGAAGAGCTTTTGTTCTTGATGCTGCCATGGAGACTGAATTAGCCAACTCTGGAATCGCCTCCGTCCAGGTTTCTTGTTATAAAAGGTAATAAAGCTTACAATAAAAGTAAGACCATTCCACTCAGGTTTTCTGTATTTGAAGCCAAAAGCTTATATATGGTTACTGAATTAGTACAGTTTGAATTATGAGGGGATTTAGGAACTGACAACCTTCAATCTGAAACTGAAAGAACTGACAAAACACCCAAGAAAATATTATGTGGAGCTGAGAGGAAGATGCGTGCATCGCAAAGAATTAGCAAGACAGTAAATAACTTTGATTTCTCACTTTGCCATATAAGCATTTTGGCACTCACTAGATGGTTTATGGCAATGATTATTTAGCACAGATGTTATCTTTTTCCTTCCTTTACAACCTGAGATCATGCTATGTAAAATAATCATATTGCAATTTCAGAAGCAATTTTAACACATTGTTTCCTCAGTAGCATATGGATGCATGTGAATAAATCTTTAAAATAATATTGTATCACCTAAAGCAATTATTCCCTTTAAATGTATATACCTTGAGTTGATTGTTTTTCTTAAATTATAATTTATAAGAAAATTCATGTTGAATAATTTTAGCTGGGACCATTCCTAACCTCCAGTTATATTATGGACATAAATAGACAATCTTAAGTTTAGAATAAATGTCTAGCATTTTTGGTAAGACAAAAATGTAGGACTAGAACATAATCAAAGAGACAGAATTTCCACATTGGAATAGAGCTGCAAAAATAGCTTTTTTTTTCCCCCCTACCTTTCCTTTACTGCCTAACACTGTTTTGTCTACTCGTGCATAAATCTTGGAGTTTCACAGGATTCCTAGGCCTTCCTTCTTCTTTAAACCCAGAGTCTTCCTGGGTTATCTCATCCACCTGCCCGGCTTCAGCAATCTCCCGTGTCTTTTTGTTTTTTCTTTTAGAGACAGGGTCTCTATACGTTGCCCAGGCGGGAGTGCAGTAAGTGTGATCATGGCTCACTGCAGCCTCAAATTCCTGGGGTCAAGTGGTCCTCTCACCTCAGCCTTCTAATTAGCTGAAATTACAATTGCACACCACCACACCTGGCTTTTTTTTTTTTTTTAATGAGGTCTCAGTATATTGCCCAAGCTGGTCTCAAACACCTGTCCCCAAGTGATCCTCCTGCCTCCTGAACCCTTATCTAGCACAGATATCTCTCTAAAAAACTATTTTCAGCTATATTCAGATAGATTCTTCACAGAAACAGAATCAGTAGGGTATAGGTGTGTGTGTGTGTGTGTGTGTGTGTGTTAGTGTGTGAATACACATCTCACTAATGTTAATGTTGGGTATTCCTTTTAAGCAGCAATGCACACTACACTCTGAATTACCTCAGATCTACCTCTGTCTTTCTTCCTTCTGGTCTTCGTACACACTGGCCTACTACAAAGCTGTCTCAGCCCATCCCTCTGACATGACATATGTCAAACATTGCACATCAACACTAAGAAGAGTCATAATGTCCTTCAAGAAGCCATTCCTGACCCTGCAACTTCTCAAAAACCTGAGGAAAAATCCAACTTATGTGTTCCTAGAATATTTCACTTCCAGCCCTTGCAAATGTTATTTGTAAATTTTGATTATTTTTCTTTGTCCCTTAAGCAACTTGTTAAATGTCTGGCATGTACTCTATACTTAAATTTTAATGAATGAGTCTCAAGCAATTTTAATGATGTATGATTTTGGACTTTGGGATATTTGACTGCTATCTAAGACTGTTTTTATAGCAGATATTGAGTACTTTCTATCTCCTAGGAGCCAAATTAGACATTAAAGAGACAAAGGTAGTGGTTATTTTTTTTAACTATACTTTAAGTTCTAGGTTATTTTATCCTAATATATGTGACTGACAGAAATTGTTCTACGGAAGTTCACTCTGAATTTTAGCATTTGTGCTAAAGAATATATTAGTCACATTGAGTTAGCATGTTAGTGACATTTATGTAATGATTTTATGTTTTAATTTATTTCTACACACATCAAGCCTTGTAAATAAAGCTGGGCAAATATTTATTATTATTTCTGTTTAATTGGTAAAGAAATAAAGATTCATAGGGTTAAAACATTGCACCCAAAGCTTCATGACTAGTAAATAGTAAACCCAGGCCTTACAACCACATGCTTTCAATTATATCACACTCTCTCAGAACTGATAAATCCAATTCAATGATCTATAATCCATGCTTTAGTTTGCAGACACTTTTAAAAAATGCACTGTTCTTTATATTTATAGAGAGAAGAAACCATTGAGTCATCCTCAAGTAAGCTCCCCCAGGATACTAAGGTGCCTCAGTGGAAAAATACATGTAGTCTTACAGAACAGTACAACTTAACTCATCAGTCAATA
Organism: Gorilla gorilla gorilla; assembly: GCF_029281585.2. Classification (NCBI taxonomy): domain Eukaryota; kingdom Metazoa; phylum Chordata; class Mammalia; order Primates; family Hominidae; genus Gorilla; species Gorilla gorilla. The sequence continues at coordinate 119,554,293 of NC_073238.2, forward strand.
CCAGACCTTAGATCTTGGCCTTACAGGGACTCAAAAACTTGTGACCAGGCTATGAATAGGTTTATTAATCCCAAATCATTTGCAGAATTGTATGACCAGCACAGTTCTCCACATGATTTGAATGTTACATTGGATTTAATATATCCAACACACTAGCTACTTCTCAGCCTCTGTAGTAGGGCTCACATGGAGAAGCACTGGAACAATTTTTTTAATCTTTTATTTAGAAACTGATCTGTGGAACCTTCAGGAGATTGATCTCAAGAGACACATCTGCCTTCTCGATGGGATTGTTGGCCTCTCGTGTTGAAAGGATCGCATTTCAGGAGCCAGCAGGTCATTTCATCTCATCGTCTAGTATCATCTTACAGGCTCCTAAGCCACATGAAAGTCACACATGCCAGCTGATGGCTTACATTGGTTTTGTCAAATGGTGGATACTTAGTCACAGTTTGAAATGAAAATACACCTGGTATGTGCCACCTTAGAAGGTTTAATTTTTCTCAGGGGTTACAGAAAAATATATGTGATAAGCCATGGTCAACCGAAGTGTATTTAAAGTTCACATTTTAATGTACTTTAATTTTTGATGAAGACTACTGAGAGGAAGGAGCAGCGAAGAATGAAACCACAAGGTAGGGGCAGAGGAAAGAAAACAGGGCAACAGAATGAGATGGACTGAAAAGAAAACAATCCGCATGGAACTAGGATGGGATTAGCTGAAGTACAGCAGGAGGAGGCTGAAGCAGTGACAAGGGAAAAGTCTCAGGCAGGCCTGCCGCTGCCATTTCCTCAGGCGAGAGGACAGAGAGGCCCACATTCCACTCTACATGTCAATATCTAAAGGGGATACATGAGACCAGCACACCACAAAGTCAATTACGGTTTGCCCTCCTCCCTTGACAAATACGTCAACAACAAAACTGTTCTTATGACAACAAAACTGAAAAAAAAAATAAGTAAAGCCATCACATCTGAATTTTGCTATATTTTCTCATATCTGGGGTTTCTGTTGATAACCTAGCAGTGTTTGGATGAGAAAGAAAATAGAGATGTGGATATAAAAATTATTAATACTTACTCAATATGATTTATTTTGTGCTTCTACTTCAGGAATATTACTAATTCTATTATTAAGATTTTTATTTAATTTGATAAAAATAATTGGCAGAATCAAATGAAATGCAAAAAGTGCACAAAACAATAATATATTTTCATAAAAATAACAAATGAAATAATAAAAAAGGTAAAATAAATATATTTTGCAAACTTTTTATCTTTAAATATTCACAATTATTTATAAGCATAAATATTTTAAATCAATGAATATAAACATTTAAAGCTACATTTATTATTATTTTAGAAGTTTAGTTCTATTTTAGTTAATAATTCTAAAAATTAGAAGCATATTATTCTAGTATTTAATGGTTTATTTGGTTGTCAAAATTGTCAAAGTCAGGAGTTGGTAGCAACTTAACTGTAATATTTATATAAACTTAATAAAACCACAAATTGTTCATCCCTGTGTACAAGTGTTGTGAATAACGACCTAACTCCTGAATTCCTATAAATCCACAACTTGGAACAAGAAGAGAAGTGAGAAAATGGCAGTACTAGGAACAGATTAGTATCTATTATCTGAGATAAAGGATTTGCCAAGTAATGAATTTGTCTTGTCCTTGCATAAGTTGCTCAAACCCTCCAAAGGCTCCAAAGCATTGGCCATCTCTCACATTAGCTGCAGCACTCACAACTCTCCTTGTAATCCCTGTGAGGCTGCCTTTCTTCAAAGACAGAGTTAAGACCCATGGGGACAATTGCTTTTACCCCAGGGCTTGAACAGGTTTGCAGGTAGCACTTGAATGCTGTCCCTTGGTGATATTGATACAAAGGTGTACTCAGGTTTTAGTAATATGAATGACTCTCCTAAAACCCCTTTTCTCAAACTTGAATGTGTCCCAAATCACTAGGAATCTGACAAAATGCAGATTGTGCTTCTGTAGATTTAGGGGAGGCTGGAAGAGATTCTGCATTTTGAACTAGCCTTCAGGTGATGTTGAGGCTGCTGGTCCCAGCACTTCCCTTTGAAGGGCAGGGATGTAAAGTTGACGTGTTGACGGCAGGGGCTTTTCTGACACAAGCTGTGCACAATGGGAAAGTTTGTTTCCGGTTTTTGAATTGAGTCTTTTCCAATTCAATAGACTTAATTCTCAAACACACTCAACATTATATTTTAAGGAAAAGCAAATAAGTAAACATTTATATCGCTCCTTCTAAGTGAGTTATGCTAAATCTTCACAAAATGCTAAGGTAGACACAGTGCTGTGATTTCCCCTGATTTTCTACTTAAACACTGTGTTGCAGATAATGTTTTCTACTTAAACATTGTGTTAAGAATTTTGCCCAAAGTCACCCTACCAATTGAATCCAGAGATCTGACTCTAGAACTCAGGCGTGTAAGCACTGAACCATGCATCTTTCCCAATGTGAGAAGAAATGATATGTTTCTCTTGAGAATCAGTGCTTCCTAGTACAGAAACCATCGCAGTGAGAAAAAGTAACAATTGTTTCCATATGTGCAATAATATTTTCCACCTTCTAACCCAATTTTTTACATCAGCTACCAGGAATATTTGGGTTGGAAGTGTTTTCAGTCTAAAAATTTTGTATTTATTTTCCCCATAAACAGTATCTGGATTACAATTCCATGGCCAAGTAAACATTCTCACAAAAACTTGAATTATTCCTTAAAAAAGAAAAAAAAAGCTAATCTTTGTGTACTTGACTATGAGTTTATGTTGTGATGGTTTATTTGAATGTAACTGGAGAAATAGATTGCCATGACATTAATTTTTTGAAAAAATATTTTGAACCTGTATGTAACTATAATGTTCTAAAGTAAAAGAAAATGTATATGTATATTTTACATATATATTATGTGGCTTTAACTTTTTAAATTTACTTTAGGTTTTATTTGTATTTTCTTTTGCTTTTGTGTTTTACTTAATTGTATCTAAAATGGTCACCAAGACCAATACTTTAATTAAACTACAATGACAAAAAATAAATATTTAACCGGAGGTCTTATGTGCCCAAATCTGTGCCCAACAAGTAGATTATTAGGTAAATGAAACCTCATAACAATGGATTCATTGTCTTCTTTAGAGTTAGAGCACATTACACGAATTGAAATAAGCTCACCTATGTACGTTATTTTCATAGCTTTAATTTTAGAGAAAACAAGATTTTACTAATAAGATATAATCATACTAGGTCTAGTCACAGCAAACAGATTTTTGACCATTTTAAATCTCAACCTAGGTGATCTTTATGCATTTAGTAAAATCTCAGGGTTGTCTGTCAGTGAACAGTAAAATTTATGTCCATTGAATTTTTTTTAATTTAACATTTTAAATATTTAGGGCAAGGGTTAAACAAACTACTCCCCTTGGCTCAAATTGGCCCACTACCTTTTCTTGTAAATACAGTTTTATTGAAACACAACCTTGTTTAATTTTTTTATATATCATCTACGACTGTTTTCATATGAGAACGGCAGAAATGAGTTGATTTTATAATAGTTGCACAGGCCTAAGGACAAAACTATTTATTGTCTAGCTCGTAAAAGATAAATGATCGTCAATTTCTAATAATTCACTTTTCAATTATTACATAATTTTCCAAATGTTTCATAGCTCCTTTGAAGACACACACACAGAGACATACATATACACTTAGCATCAGGAAGAAAATTACATATTATTCTCAACTATGAATAACATACTAGCAAATTAAATTCCACACACAATTAAAATTTATAAAATAACATTTATTTAACAGATATTTATTGAGTGTGGAATGTGTACAAGATAGTACTTAACAGAGGAAGAAAGGGAAAAAGAAAGAAAAGAAGGAAGGAAGATTAATTTGTAAATTATTTTATATTTTAATGGTTTGCAAACCAACATATGTATGCCTCGGAGGACAAGCACCATAATTAGAAATTGCAGCTGAGATCTGGCTCATGATGAGCCCTTTGCTCTGAAAAATGAAGGAGAGTGAGTATGTCGGCACCATGGAGAATGAGCAGCAGAGTATGTGAGGAACACAGAAGAAGGGTCCAGGAACCAGGGACTCTGTAGCAGCCAGGGTCAGTATTTCAGCGGTTGTCAAAATAACTGGTCACTTCTATGCTTGCCAGGTTGCCCAGAGAAAAATTCAGGAAATTCTGACTCGAGTGAAGTAGCATCAGCAACAGAAGGCGCTGCAACGTGGACCACCTCAGTCAAGATGGAAGTAAAGGCTCAGGAAACAGCCTACCACAGAGGCAGATGCCAAACGAAGACATGGTTTAACGAACAGATATGGGTGTTGACCCCTATCAAGAATCACATGCACACTTTTTTACCTAGCCAGTTGTTTCTGAGGACCAGGCAACTTTTGATCTCCTGTGTCTGTGAGGATGTGTACGTTACAATATTTTTCACTGAAAAAAAGAAAAAAAGTAGCCATTGAAGCATATCAAGTAAGGAAGTGACATCATCCAATGTGCACTTTTTTAAAAAGGAAGATTCCTAAGACTGAAAGGAGAATAAATTGGGTGAATGCGAGGTGCCTGTGACAAAAGACCGTTAGGAGTTATTAAACCAAGTCTGTTAAAAATGAGAGAAAGTTGTAAAAAGAACAGTGCAACAATTGAGGGTTGGTGTAGAACAGGAAATTTCTATAGTCGTTCCATGAAAAAAAAATGGGACAAAATGTGTGAAGAGAACTCGAACCTCTATAGTGGGTGTAGATATTCTAAAGTAACATTGTCCTTTTTCTGGTATTTGAGGGTCTTCAGACATAATAGACAGATTTCTGCTATTCAGATAAAAGCAAAACAGGATAGATTTCAAAATCCACCTGCGTCCAATGAACTGTGAGTCCCTCTTTATATTGTGTACACTTGTACCTGTGTGCAGTCATTCTCCCAAGAAATGGCAACACAGCTAAGGTTCCAAGTGGTTGGATGTAATCTTTTCATTTAAAATCTGCCTCTCCCTAATGTTATTGAATAATAAATTAAATAGTAGAAAACAACTTTCAATGTGCAATAGTGTAACTATTGGAATCATGTCTGTTTCAGCTACTTTAACAGTAAGTTTTATAAAATTTACATATAATTTGATGAAAACTGACTAAAAATGGGCTATTTAGTGATGGTTGCCAATCAGTTCTGTGTAAGTTCATTCTAAAATTATCATCCTGTTTTACCTCCCTGTCATAAATATTTTTCCAAATAGTACTCTGCTCTATTGAGCAAAGTGTTATGTATGTGATATGCTATATGTCATATATATAATATTTTATATGTTATACATTGTATATTTTATGTATTATATATGCAAAAATGGACTTTCAATTGTAGAAATACATATTTTTTTCCATTTTAATGTAAATTCCAAATTTATGCCCTCTCCTTTAATGAGACACTGGGGAAAGGAGCATGACTAATAGTTGAGCATAATTAAGAAGATGAGAATTCATGTTCAGAATGTTTTTAAAAATCGAGCTTTATAAAAGAAACATTCAATTTAACACCTGGTTAATTATCAACAAAAATTAACATTAATCAATTAAATAATTGATGTATCTGTGATATCTATGGTATTGATAAGCAAATTAATAACTGTTAGAATTTTGAAACAAATGGCATTTGTACGAAGTTGCAATAAAACTGTAAACTCTTTTCAAATGTAAAAAGTAACCTCTAAAAAATTGAGAAAGTAATTATATTCTGGACAGTAAGTCCAGGCATGACAGAATAAAGTAAAAAATCTGGCATATTTGAAACCAAAGCATTAAAGGCTCATTTGAGGGGGAAAAAAGTATGTTATTATAATTTTACTGCATTTAAAATTAATGAGATGTCTTTGTTCTATCAAGAACTTAGTGGTGGGGAACACAGTTCACGTGAGTAAATATACCCAGGTCTGTTCTGTAACTGAGGTCTGATATTTACAAGACCTCAAACTTGGAGGAACTTAATGTAAGCTCTTTCATTGCCCACGGTTACCTCTGGGTAAAAGGAGGGGCACATCCTGACAGGTTTCTTCCAATAAAAGGCAACTGGAGACTGACGAGGTACAGACTGCACTCATTAGCCTTAAGAAGATAAATTGCAGGGACTGAAAATATGGATGTGACTCTTGAATGTTAAAACAACTAGGTAGTATTCCATTCACATCAGCCTTCAAAATTCCTAAACAAAAGTCAAAATTTATTGACCGTTTTTACAGGTGCCTGAAGTAACTGAGCTGAGTTCAGTCAGATGGCTGTGGGCAACATCTATGTATAGATGCAGGCTTCATACAAATATACCCCTCTATCTCTATATACTTTAGATGGCCCATTTTGGGGAGAAAATCTGAAAGTCGGAACTCTGAAAGTCTGTAGAATTTTATTTTTTGCATATACAACTGCCTCATCGAAATATTCTCTTGTATGCAAAATAAGCATTTCAAATATAGAACAAAAATAATAAAACCCTGCACTATTCCTCTCTTTATCATAATCTGCATCCAATACGTTGCAATTTTAGTTAGTTCTACCTTCAAACAGAGCCTTATTCTAACCATTGTTTTCATCTTTCCAGCTCAAACATTGGCCAAAGCTGTCATCACTTGTGACCTATATTACTGCAAAATCCTAACGTTTCTGTTCCTGCATCCAGCCTAATGAAGTTGACTATCTGTCCAGGAAGCAGAGAGATTTTTATAGCATAAATTAGGTTTATTTCTCCCTTGCTTACCACCTACCAGTGAGTTCCAAATATAAGTAAAATAATATTAAAATCACCTACTGACACTCTAAAGGTCCTGTATGAAATGAAGGTGGGTAGTAAGATTTTATATGTTGGTTATAAATGAAAGCAATCCATCTATGAAGGATTCTTCTAATTACAACTCATAGATACCAGTCTTGAGGTAGGTAACTGAGATACTTTGATTGATTTGTTTATTTCAGATTATTAAAATCTGAAAAGGGAGGCAGGCAGCGGGAACCAGAGAATCAAGACTTTCTTATGATCAAGACTTCCCCAGACTCGCATTGCTGTTTATTAATTTTCTTGTCCTTCTTAAATGTATGTTTTATTTTCTTTTTAAAAATACTGATTAAAGTTATGCACTATCATTAAATTAATAAATAGTACCAAAGGGCTTAGAGTTAAATATAGGAAATTTCTTGCCATTCTCCATCCTGTCTTGATCCCCAGAGGTAACAATTTTAAGAACTGTATTAGTTTCTTTAGGTACTCATGTATGTGTTTATAAATAGTAACTTATATTATTGATCCTGGAATTCTCATTGTTATGATTTTGGGTCAAGATACTATTCCACAAATGTTTTTTATATGTTAGCTTGTGAAAAAAAATAGAGAAAAATGTAAAATTATGAGACCCCAGAAATACACAATGCTGAGAACCCAGAAATGTGTGATTCTAGTATAACTATTTATTTATCAAATTAATATTTATTAAAATCCAATTATGCACAAGCTATATCTTAGCATTTTATATACAAGTGGATATAATTAGAATTTTAAAATATCAGTATTATTCTTCACTGAGAAAATACATGAATATTGAATAGAGATTATATCATTTAAAATATAATGCAACAATGTAACAACATAACAAAGCAATAACTAATGAAAATCAACTTTGTTATCATAGAAATAGAAAAACAAAGTTCTTATTTGTTTTTAAATTCCAATTTCTAAACTATAACTGTGACATAAATCTATTTTCAATTATAAATATGTGTAGCAATCACAACAGAATGAGTAAGCATATCTTGCAATTCTTTTCTTTTGAAAAATACTGATTAAAGTTCTGAACTATTCTTAAAAATAATATATAGTACCAAAAAAGAACCACGGTGCTTTTTTATTATTAAAAAGTAATATGTAATCTTTACTAAAAAGTATACAATTAAGAAAGAGAATAACTAAAAATCTGCCAGAATGGAGAAGTCTTTTTAACAATGCAATTAACAAAACGTGAAGAATATTATTTTTCTATATTAACTAGTATTATAATATTTAAAGAAAATGAAAAAAATCAACTACATTTTATAGACTATTTCCTCTTTCTAGGTATTATAAGTAAAATGATGCATTTAATTAATCGTAGAAATTGTAAGAATGCCAATAACTTCATGCAGAATATATTTTAGGCACTTATGGTCTTTCGTCCCTTACATACTAAACATTTTGCACACATTATTTCATTGATCCTTGTTTTTAAATTAAATTTTAATAAGCCTTAAACTCTCACAAAATACATTTTCTATAGTTATTGCCTACTTAATACATAGATTTTATTTCTTATTCATAGTAGTTGTTCAGATATCCTTTGCATTACTTGAAGAAAACAACATAGAATAAAATAGCAAACTGGTAAAAAACAAATTATACACAGCATGTGCTAGGAGTTGACCATGTAAGACTAGCCTGAAAACTTTGGAGCAGTTATTTAATATGAGATTGTTTATAAAAGTCTTAGTGGCACAGTGTTGATTTTCTCTAGAATTTTGGAGTGGATAAATTAATATGACATTGTGTCTTTTTTATTTTCTGGCACTGAATTTTACCATATTCACGTATTGCCAAATCTAGACAAGTAAAATATTCTTTACAGTTTTCTTTTTCATCACCGAGAGCAAATTCCTTGCAAAATCTAATTGCTTTTAATTCTAAACACAATTGATTCTCATTATTTATGGCTGTTATGTTTAATTAAGTTGCCATGAACCCTAAATTAGCAAATACAGAACAACTGTCCCTAGAGGAAATACAAGGTTAGGTTCCTGTGAGTCTCTGGTCACAACATCTTCACCAACCAGTCAATAAATATCTTTGTTTTATGTATGTTTATATTTAAAGACCTCTTTTTAAATGTGTATTATTGAGTCATTAATATGTAACTCACGCCCAGCAGCATTAGAACTCATGCCTGAATGAAGCTCATTTTGTGTGTATTTTCTCCAGAAAGCTCACTGCAACCTTCTTGTGCTTAGGGATGCTAGACAGCCCCTTTGCACTATGCTTTGGGCCATTTTAAGCACCAAAATCACTAATAAAAAGCACACAAATTTGACAAATGTGGTACTAAATAGACCACAAAAATGACATTTGCTTACCTTACGAGTGCTGAAACAAGAAGACAGACTGCCCCAATTCAGTCTCTGTGGGAAATGTTTATGCCTGGCGACCGAAATTTTTTGCTACTCTTTGCTCATCTGAAAATGATTATGAAAGCATTTGAGTACGAATTTTGGTGTTACAAATAAATGTTATCAAATAGGCAAATTTGCAAATAGAGAACTGCAGAAATGAGGGTCAATTGCAACTCTTGAATCTGTCTATTTCTCTCCATTCTCCCCCAAGTAGCATAGTTGGCATTAGCTTAATAACTAGTGAATCATCCACCTCATCCACCCATCACAAGTCTCCGGACTCTCCCAAAATGACTCTTTAAAACATAGATATAGTCCTGCAACCCTTCGTTTAAATCAAATTAATGGCTTTCCACTTTAAATTATGGGGAAAGGCACACACAGCCTGAAGACCCTACCTGGACTGGCTCTCCAAACCTCTCTCACCACATCACCCTTCTTTTATTCTCTTCTTGTTATAATCATTCCTTGTATAGGATATGCCCTCCACCTAGATACCTGGTCCTCCTCCCTCCTTTTAGCTAACTCCTCCTCATCCCACAGGTTTTACCTTGGATGACCTTCCTTTATCAGGGAAGCCTTCTCTGACCTTTGCATAAGACAGATCCTCTGGTCATGAGCTCACTAAACTGTCAAGAGATTGCTACATTTCAGCACCACCAACAGTAGCCTTGAACATCTGCTTGTGTGATTATGTAACCAATATCTTCTCTTTCCTAGTCTGTCAATTTCAGGAGGTTAAGACAGGAAGCTCATCTCGTTTTACTCCCTTTTATATTGCCAGACTGGCACAGTGCCTGGTCCCCAGTACATGATTAATAGGTATTTTTGTGCATAAAAGAAGACAGGGAGGGAAGGAAGAGAATTGAAGAAGGCAATCGAACTAAACTAGGACTTGAGAATGGCATTTTAAGAACAGGTGAAGGAACAAGACAAGAACAATGAAACGAGACAGAAGGAGATTTTGTCAGAAGCTGAGCCCTGACTTCAGGACACATGAAGTGCAGGACCAGAGTTGCCCCTAATCAGCTGGACAGATTGTGCTGTGTTATTCCACTTATGAAACAGCCATTGCAGATCCTATTGTGGCCTTCTTGGGAGAATAACTGCTTCAGGCTTTGGGGTTAGTTAATTTTATTGTAAAATTTACACGGATTGGGCATAAGGTTGCCCCATGAACAAAGAGAGATCTGGTGAATCAATACAAAGGAGTTATATGGTGCCATTTAAAAAAGCAAACAAGATATGACATTTCCTGAATTCAGGGATGTTTTCTGATATGTTCTCATCTCTATTTCTAGCTCGTAGCTTCGAAATGTCTCTGACTGCATCTCGGCTGCTTCCCTTCACCCCTGTATGTAACACGTGTGCATATCTATATCTTTCAAATAAATGTATGAATAACAAATCCTATGATGCATAACAAATCATATCCCATGAAGAAACAAAGTATTGTTACCTCAACATCAAATTTAGCAAGGTCTTTCATGCTGTTCTCCATTTTCTTTAAGACTTAATGTTGTAATATAAATGAAATATGGAAAGTACAGAAAAAGTCAAAAGAATTACAAATGCTTTACAATGTAGACTAATCCTATGAGGTGAAGCTAAATGAGTTAACACTTCTAGTTCATTAACAAATTCTACAAGGACTTTTTAAATAGTATTTTTATAAAGTGAGATATTTTGCATAACTAGAACAAATTCATGTTAATAGACCTACTGATAGGGTTGAAACTGATTAAAACTTGAGGTCCTTTTAAAATCATATATCTTTGAGAGTCCACATTTCATTGCAAACTATTCTCTTTCCACTTAATAAATGTCTATGATAAAGAATCAGTTGAGTATAAAATGAGGACCAAGCTAGATGATTTAGACTAAACTGGATTTTTAAGCACACACACCTGGTATGTTTTGGGGATGAGGTTTGGCATGTGGAATATCAAAATGTGCAGTAGTTTAGCTGAGAATTCAGGAGTAAGAAGAACTTTAGTAATCATTCATGTATATTACAGATGCTCTTTTTCATGTTTTGGAATTAAAAACTCATTTCTCATTTCCTCCAAAGCTATAATCTTCTCTGCATCAAAGTGTCTCTTCACTTCATTCATTCCTCTCTTTTATCTATCTAAGAAGCTGTTCTAGGAGATAAACTCCTAGAACATATTTTTTTTTGAGACGGAGTCTCGCTCTGTCACCAGGCTGGAGCACAGTGCATGATCTCAGCTCACTGCCACCTCTGCCTCCCGGGTTCAAGCGATTCTTCTGCCTCAGCCTCCTGAGTAGCTGGGACTACAGGTGCGCACCACCATGCCTAGCTAAGAATATGTTCTAGGAGATAACTCCTAAGAATATGTTCTAGGAGATAAATACCTTCTGTAAAATTTTTCCTTCCAGTGGGTATTTCTGGCCCCAAGACCCCTCTCCTTCTTCTTACAACTTTAGCCAGTCTCAAGTCCACAGCTCCTGTGATGGTGACCAAATGTCACTAGATTTTCTTTTCTTAGGTATTCTTTTAATTCTTGTTAAAATTAGCTTCAGCTGTTCTTTCTGTTTTAATTAATGTCTCCCAGCACCAAATTCAAAGCAGTGATAACTTAGACAGTCTTTGAAATACAAAGTAAATTAAGTGTGTTTTCCCTGTATTAAGAATCTATAAATAGTGATTAATTTATTATAGTTCAGTAAACTCTGTTTCATACTTTCTTTGCTCTTGATTGGTAGAAAGATGAATGAGGTTATTTTAAAACTCCTGTAGGGTCTCCAAATGCATTCTATAGGTAGGTGAATCCACCACCCGGCTGGCAAGGAGCTTGAAAGCATTTCCATATGTAGTCATTCTGTCACTTGTAAATCAAGACATACTGAGTATTGACTCAGTGTTGAATTGAGCATCTTGCAAACAGCCTTGTAGTATGGCGGTGGAAGTGGGATTTGTGAGGAGAGTCAAATAAAGAAAGCTAAAAGGCCAATTCCATTAACAAGCACTGGCCTGAGTTCCTGCTTTCCCTCCAATGAGTATGCTGCACTAAAAATACGATGAATATGTCACTGGAATGCACACATACATGTTATATATCCATAGTTTTATATATATTATAAATGTAATATCATCTTGGTAAGACAATTGTTTAACCCTGATCATTCCATAGTTTAGCTAAAAAATCGATTTTTCATATCACATGATACTTCGTCCTAAAAACTTTTTAGTTATATCAAAATTATCAGGAATAAATTGAATTAGCTTATGATCTAGCTACATGAATATCGGGTGATAGGGGAATACTTTACCATTTTTGTTTGTTTTAAGTTCAGAGTAGAACTTATAGTTGCTAAAATCACAACACTGCTCCAATGACCCTTCCTACCAAAAGCTGTATTTCCAGTCAGACATGTGAGATCAGAAATAATATTTCTTTTGTTTCCTGAGAAGATTATTCAGAAAAGATCTATTGTAGTATATTTCTTTAGTATAAAATATTTACCTAATCAAAATTTTTTATTTTTAAATAATTTCAAACTTATGATGAAGTTTCAAAAATAGTTCCAAAAGGTTTCCTCTCCCCTAGTTGTTACCTTTCATTTTCACAGTTGTCTTTTCCTTTTTGTTATGTCTTCTAATATTTTTGAACCATTTGAAAATAATTTGGCCGGGCACGATGGCTCACGCCTATAATCCCAGGACTTTGGAAGGCCGAGGCGGGTGGATCACGAGGTCAGGAGTTCGAGACAAGCCTGGCCAAGAAGTTGAAACCCCGTATCTACTAAAAATACAAAAATTAGCCGGGTGTGGGGGTGGGCACAAGTAGCAAGCATGAAAACAACTCCCAGCTACTCGGGAGGCTGAGGCAAGAGAATCACTTGAAACTGGAAGGTACAGGTTGAAGTGAGCTGAGATTGTACCATTGCACTCTAGCCTAGGTGGCAAAGTGAAACACCATCTCTCAAAATAAATAAATAAATAAAATAATTTTTACACAATACTTCATTAACTTTAGATACCACAGTGTACATTTCCTTTTTAAAAAAAAAAAAAGTGTTCAGCATCATAAGTCATTAGCAAATTGCAAGTTAAAATAACAATGAGATACTACCACATACCTATTGGAATGGCAAAAATCCAAAACAATGAGAATGCCAAATGCCGGTGAGGATGTAGAGCAGTGGTCCCCAAATCCCTGGCTGTGGACCAGTTCTGGTCTGTGGCCTGTTATGAATGGGGCCACACAGCAGGAAGTGAGTGGCACGGCGAGTGAGCATTATCATCTGAGCTCTGCCTCCTGTCATATCAGCAGTGGCATCACATTCTCACAGGAGCATGAACCCTATTGTGAACTGTGCATGTGAGGGATCTAGGTCACATGCTCCTTATGAGACTCTAACTAATGCCTAATGATCTGAAGTGAAACAGTTTCATCCCGAAACCGTCCCCAAACCTGCATTGTCCATGGAAAAATTATCTTTCACGAACTGGTCTTTGGTGCCAAAAAGGTTGGGGACCGCTGATATAGAGCAACAAAAATTCTCATTCATTGCTGATAACAATGCAAAATGGTACAGCTACTTTGCAAGGCACTTTGGTAATTTTTTACAAAACTAAACATACTTTTACCATACAATAGAGTAATTGTGCTCCTTGGTATAAATTTAAATAAGTTGAAAATGTATGCCCACAAAAAAAAATCTTAGACAAAGATGTTTATTGACACTTTATTCATAATTGCCGAAACTCAGAAGTAACCGAGATGTCCTTCAACAGGAAAACAGATAAATAAATGGTGGTACACGTAGACCATGGATGACAGACATATCTCAAAGGTATTGTGGGTTTGGTTACAAATCACCACAATAAAACAAAGATCACAATAAATTGAAGCACTTGAGTTTTTTGGTTTCCCAGTATCCATGAAGGTTACACTTACACTACAAGGTACTCTGTTAAGTGTGCAATAGCATTATGTCTTAAAATGTGATGTACATATATTAATTAAAAATACTTTTTTGCTAAAAATTTCTAATGATCATCTCAGCCTTCAGTGAGTCCTAATCATTTTGCTGCTGGAGGATCTTGCCTCAACATTGATGTTTGCTGACAGCTCAGGGTGGTGGTTGCTGAAAGTTGGGGTGGCTGTGGGTGGTTTTTTCTTTTTCCTTTTCAGATGGTGTCTCTCACTCTGTCACCCAGTGAAGTGGCACAATTATAGCTCACTGCAACCTCTAACTCCTGGGATCAGGCAATCCTTCCACCTTAGCCTCCTAAGTAGCTGGGACTACAAGCAGGCACCACTAAGCCTAGCTAATTTTTACATTTTTTGTAGAAGCTGGGTCTCGCTTTGTTGCCCAGGCTGGTCTTGAACTCCTGGCCTCAAACTGTCCTTCAGCCTTGCCCTCCCAAAGTGCTGGAATTATAGGCATGAGCCACTACACCTGGTTGAAAATTTCTTAAAATAAGACAACAGTGAAGTGTGTCACATCGATTGACTCTTCCTTTCCCAAAAGACTTCTCTGTAGCATGTGACACTGTTTGATAGCATTTTACCGATAGTAAAATTTCTTTTAAAATTGGATTCTATCCTCTCAAATTCTGATGCAAATTTATCAACTAATTTTATATAATATTCTAAATCTTTCTTGTCATTTAAATAATGCTCATAGCATCTTCACTATGAGTAGATTCTATCTAAAGAAAGCACATTCTTTGTTCATTTATAAGAAGCAACTCCTCATCAAGTTCTATCATGGGATTGTAGCAATTGAGTCATATGTTCAGGTTCCACTTTTAATTTTAAATACTCTGCCATTTCTACCACACTTGCAGTTACTTTGTCTAGTGAAGTCATGCACCTCTCCAAGTCATCCGTGAGGATTGCAATCAACTTCTTTCAAACTCCTGTTAATGTTGATATTTTGACCTTCCATGAATCACAAAAGTTATTAATGGCATCTGGAATGGCGAATCCTTGCAGGTGATTTTTCAATTTACTTTGCCAAGTTCCATCAGAAAACTCACTATCAATGGCAGCTATAGCCTTATGAAATATAGTTCTTAAATAATAAGACCTGATATTTCAAATTACTCCTTGATCCCCAGAGTTCAGAGTGGATGCTGTGTTAGTAGGCATGAAAGCAACATCTCCTTGTACATCTCCATGACAGATCTCTGGAGTAACGACGTACATTGTTATATAAGTAGTGATATTTGAAAGAATTTTCTTTTTCTTAGCATTAGGTCTCAACAGTGTGTTCAAAATATTCAGTTAACTATGTTATAAACAAATGTGCTGTCATCCGGGCTCTGCTGTTCCATTTTTAGAGCACAGGCAGAGTAGATTTAGCATACTTCTCAAGAGCCCTAGGATTTTCAGGGAGGTACATGAACACTGGCCTCAACTGAAAGTCACCAGCTGCATTAACCCCTAACAAGAGTCAGCCTGTTGTCTGAAGCTTTGAAGCCAGGCATTGGGTTCTCCTCTCTAGCTATGAATGTCCTAGATAGCATCCTCTTTTAAAAAAGGCAGCTGTGTGCACATCACAAATCTGTTGTTTAGTGTAGACACCTTCATCCTTTATCTTAGCAAGATCTTCTGGGTAACTTGCTACTACTTTTCCATTAGCCCTTGCTGCTTCACTTTGCTTCTTTCCTTAAGCCTCATATCTGCCTCTGCTAGCCTCAAACCTTTCTTCTGCAGCTTGCTCACCTCTCTCAGCCTTCATAGAATTAAAGAGCTTTGGAAACTTGCTCTGGATTAGGCTTTGGCTTAAGGGGATGTTGTGACTGGTTTGATCTTCTATTCAAACCATTCAAACTTTCTCCATGTCAGCAATAAGGCTGTTGTGTTTTCTTATCATTCATGTGTTCACTGGAGCAGCACTTTTAACTTTCTTCAAGAATTTTTCTTTTGCATTCATGACTTGGCTAACTTTTTGGTGCAAGAAGCCTTGCTTTCAGCCTATCTCAGCTTTTGACATACCTTCCTCTCTAAGCTTATTTCTAGCCTTTGTTTTAACCTAAGAGATGTGTGACTCTTCCTTTCGCTTGAACACTTAGAGGCCATTGCAAGTTTATTAATTGACCTAATTTCAATATTATTGTGTCTCAGGGAATAGTGAGACTTGAAGGGAGGGAGAGAGGACTGAGGAACAGCTAGTTGGTGGAACAGTCAGGATATATACAACATTTATTGTTTAAGTTTGCCATCTTATATGAGTGTGATTTGTGGCGCCTTAAACAATTACAATAGTTACAGAAAAGACCACTAGTCACAGATCACCAAACAGATATAGTAATTTAAAAAGTTTTAAATTTTACACAGAGACATGAAGTAAGCACGTTGTTGGAAAAATGGTGCCAACAGACTTACTTAATACAGCGTTGTCACTAACCTTCAATTCGTAAAGAACACAGTATCTGCAAAGCACAAAAAATTAGGTCTGCCTATATTACTGAGTGCTAAGAAGAAATGAACTATCATGGCATGAAGGGACATAAGGAATTCTTAGGTGCATATTATGAAGTGAAAGAAACTAATCTGAAAAGTGCACATAAAGTATAATCTCAACCGTATGACCTTCTGGGAAAGGCAAAACTGAAAACAGTGAAAGGATCAGTGGTTTCCAGGAGTTTGTGGGATGTGAGGTGTGAATTAGTGGGACACACAGCATGTTCAGGGCTGCAAAACTTCTCTGTATGATATTCAAAGGGTGGCTATATGTTATTATACATTTGTCCAAACCCACAGTTTGTACAACATTAAGAGTTAACCCTCACGGAAATCTTGGACTTTGGGTGATGACGACGTGCCAATGTAGATTCATTGGGACCCATATAACACTCTGGTGTGGGATGTTGATAGTGGGGGAGGTTCTGGAGGTGTGTGGTCAGAGGTTGTAAGGAAACACCCTGTACTTTCTGCCCAATTCTCTTTTTTTTTAAGATGGAATCTCACTGTCACTCAGGTTAGAGTGCAATGGCATGGTCTTGGCTCACTGAAACCTCCTCCTCCTGGGTTCAAGCAATTCTCCTGCCTCAGCCTCCCTAGTAGCTGGGACTACAGGCATGTGCCACCACACCCGGCTAATTTTTCTATTTTTTCTTTTAATAGAGACAGAGTTTCACTATGTTGGCCAGGCTGGTCTTGAACTCCTAACCTCGTGATCCTGCCACCTAGGCCTCCCAAAATGCTGGGATTACAGGTGTGAGCCACCACACCCAGCCCTTTCTGCCCAATTTTTTATGAACATGAAACTGCTTCAAAAAATAAAGTCTATTAAAAATGTTGAAAGTGTCCTACACAATCAAAGTTCAATGAGCATAAGTAGGAAATTAACATTGCTGCATTATTGACATCTCATCTGCAAATTCCAATCTCATTTGGCCTACTGTCCAAATAGTGCCCTTTATTTGTCCAGGATCCAATCAGAATCACACATTGCATTTAGTTATTATGTGGCATTAGTGTCTTTAGTTCCTTTCAATTGGAAAGAGGTCTTCCCATACCTGATGGCTGATCAGCCCTGGTTCCGTCCCCTCAGCCCCTCATTCACCCATGATTGGCTCTGATCAAGTTTGAGGGAAAGGAGGAAGAGAAAAGAAGAAAGGTGAAAGTGAAAACTTTAGTTTTTAAAATTATTTTTATGTGTCTCATATCCTCAAAGTATCTTTATACGTAGAAAAAGCATATACTCTATCCACATTTAGAAGATAGAAAAAGAATGCTTAGAAAATTTAACTGAGAAGCTGAAGCCAAATAGAAAGAATTAAAATTAATCTTTATAGTATTAAAAGACAGTTCTTGATTAAAAATAGAAAAGCAAAATTTCTTTATACTATATTTGAGGAAGTTAAAGCACAAATTTTGAAATGAAAATAATTTCTAGGGGGAAAATGATCTAATTCAATTCAACATACATAGCCTTTCTGATTGCTATCTACGCACATATGTATATATGTACATACACACACATACATAAATACTAATACTTATATGTGTGCAAAATACATCTATCTATATATCCATCCATACATACATATGTGTGCATAACTATATATGTACATGACAAATGCTGAATGTTGCAGAACAATTAGAGACAAATAAAATATCATAGTCTTTTTTTTTACTAAGAGCTTATACTCATTTGAAATCCGGTTTGGCAATCTATGACATAGATTTTTACTTTTATTTTTCTTATAAGAGGAATATACCCCAGAAACACTCTTTCTCCTTTAAGGGAGTAAAACAAAAAAGTAAATTTGAATGCCATAGTAATTCATCGGGAATTCTGATTTCTAAAACATACTTGTATGTGCAACTGTTATGAGGCATAGCCTTTGTTACATTGACTTGGTTTTATGAAAGATACTGCTAAAGCAGTGCTGGATATGTTTATAGAAAAATACTTCTGCATGCAGATTGGCTGCCTCAAATACAATGGTAAGAAATGCATGGAAATGGGGGAAGTGAAATTGCTCCACAAAGAAGGAACCTCTGAGATTATCACTACCTTGTTAGAACTGAACACTTAAAGGAAGATATGACATTTACATATCCTGCACTCAGGTGCAGAGAGACTAAGAGGTATTCTAATTTCCTGTTTCTGGGATACTTCTGATATATTTTACTTAGTCCTTTACATGACTCTTCCTTGAATACAAACCAAATATGAAGAAGCTATTTGTTTTATTTAAATGTATGTTGTTTCTCAAAGAAAGAAATGTTTGACCTTCATAAAACATTTTCACCACCTTGTTATTTTCTGTACATCAAAAATCTTAGGAAAATGGATGGATACGAATGATCTATGTTACTAAAATTTGTTTTATTGAATCTCAGTACCAAGATATATACATGCATAGAAAATAAGATTTCTGTATACTTGCAATGTCTCTCAAACATTTGTGTATGTGAATCACAGGAGAGCTTGTTAAAATATGGATTTGGCTTGAGTACCTCTGGGGTGGAGCCTAAGTTTCTGTATTTCCAATAAGTTCCCAGGTGTTACATATACTGCTTGTCTTTACATCAAATATTTTCATGACAAGGAAGTAGAGAACACATAGAAATATAGCAATTCTATTTTGATTTTCACTTTCTTTATGAAGGAAAAAAATACACACCCCATTAAATTACTACTTATACTGTAAATGTATCTTCAAATATCCTGTGTATTTTTTTCCTCAGTCTTTGCTGGATTGATTTTACTGTTTTAATATCTGAAAGTTTTTTCACACATTTTTTCTGATATATAGTTTTCTTGGCTCAAACAGTACACAGTAAGGAGGAGATTAAATTGTGCTATTCTCATGGGAATATGAAAAACCAACATGTCCTCTGGTTTCCAGTCTGGCATGTAAGAAACCTGGAAGTCATCACTTCATCCTATTAACAAGTAAAAAGCTGCACAGACTGAAAATCAATAAACTTTCCTTAGATCAGGGGAAGAAATGAGGTCACAGGACAAACCTCAAATACGGAGAATCAAAACTCACATGAGCAAAAACCCAGCAGCTAAAACCTCCATGGAAACCCATGCAGGGATAGGAAACCTGTAACTGTAACTGATGAATCACTGGGGGCTTAGTGTGGACGAGTCTGAGAGACAAAACCCCCAAAAGGACATGGTCCTTAGAGACCCACGACTTTTGTGAGTTCTACCAGGTTCTCACAGTGAATATCAAAGGGAAAAAAATCAATCCCGTTGTGCTTCCACTGGGAGAAGGAAAAAGGAAATATCTTAAAATACACCAGAGAATTCTGTTATTATTAACAAGGTCTGCCCTTAGGACAAGCTGCTTAACCAGAGTCTAACCTACTGGGAAATTAGCAGAGCCTAACTTGCCTGGGAGAAGGGAAATACACAATTCCAGCCCTTTCTAACTTTCCTCGTGGAGGAAGAGAAGTAAATACCCAATTTTAGCCATCCAGTCCCACTCGGGGGTGAGGGGGCAGGGATCCTGAGAAGAACCAGCCAATCTCACAATCCAGAGGCAGAGGCTCTGCCAAAGACTGAAATCTGATCATGAGACTCCAGGTCACTCCCCCAACATACACACCTTGCCACTGCATTGCTACAGGGCTATTTATAGCATTTCCTTTTACTAAGTACAGCGTGCCTGCTTATCAAGCAAAAATTCCAATGAATTTTTGAACGTCTGAATGTCTCCCCAAATTCATGTGCTAAAATTTGATACCCATTATGGTGATATGAAAAGGTGGGGTCTTTTGGGGAGTGATTAAGTCATGATGGCTGCACCTTCACAAATGGATGAGGCCCTTATAAAAGACCTGGAGGGTATCAGCTTAGACTTTTCTGATCCTTTTGCCCTTCTTTCCATTTCACCATGTTAGGACAGCTACAAGGCGCCATCTCAGAAATAGACCGCTGCGCTCACCATTCATCAATCCTGCTGGCGGCTTCACCTTGGACTTCTTAGCCTCTAGCACCATGACAAATACATTCATACTGTATATAAATTACCCAGCATATGGTATTTTGTTATAGAAGCACAAACAGATTGAGATACAAGGCAGGCCAGGCGTGGTGGCTCATGTCTCTAATCCCAGCATTTTGGGAGGCCGAGGCAAGCAGATACCTTGAGCCTAGGAGTTCGAGACCGTCCTGGGCAACATGGCAAAATCCCATCTCTACAAAAAATGAGAAGTGTTAACCAAGTGTGGTGGCACATGCCTGTAGTCCCAACTATTCAGGAGGCTTAGGTGGGAGGATAGTTTGATCCCGGGAGGCAGAGGTTGCATCACTATACTCTATCATAGGTGCCAGAGAGAGACTCTGTCTCAAAAAAAAAAAAAAAAAAAGCAACAACAACAAAACCAACAAGACACAAGGCACATTAAAAGGCAAAATACACAATTTGAAGACAGAGCAAGCATCAAAACCAGACTCAGGTAAGTCAGGGATATTGAAAGTATCAAACTTGGTCATTTAAAACAGCTGTGATTGGCAAACTAAGCCCTCTAATGGGTAAACATAGATAGCATGCAATTTAAGCAGAGAGGTGAAAATTCTAACATAGAACTGAAAAAAATGCTAAAGATCTAAAACACGGTCACAGAAATGAAGAATGCCTTTGATGAGCTTATTAGTAGACTGGACGCAGCTGAGCAAAGAATATATGCGCTGCCCGTATCTCCACAGAATCCTTCAAAACTGAAGCACACTTTGCAACTAATGGAACTCACAACAGCAAACATTAAATACCAACTTTTCTTCAAAAGATTTATTTTTCTGCACATAAATATTATTTACTTTCATTCTTATTTTGCTACTTATTTAAAAAATATGACGTATTTCTGAAGCCCTTGTGAAAGGTGCAACAGACATTATCAAGAATGAGGGTGAAAATACACATGTATTGCAGCAGAGAAAGTATGTTTCCCCCCAAATATCCATACACTTGAAGATAAATCAATAATATTCCAATATTAGAGCTGTGAGTGGCAGGAAAATGCTTTGGGGACAATGAAAGATCAAGGCTGATGTACATGGATAGAGATTGCTAAAGTATTCAAACAAACAAACAAACATATTCTGGTGCACAGATACTCTCATCATGTTGCACAGATATGGGAAGTTCCCATAAATTCTATATCTATAATTAAAACTCTATCTTTTACTCATTTACTTTTAAGTCCACCACTAATTCCATTATTTTCCAAGGTGATTGAAGCATTAGATTACTAGCAAATAGGACAACTTATGTTAAGGAACTTCTGAAGAAAATTTTGCCCTTGAAATTTCATCTGTACTTCTCCATTTTACCATCTAAGCAAAGAAAATATTGAACCAAAAATCCCGGTAGCTAGAGTCCTCATGTGTCTTCTGCTCCTAAACCATGGATAACATGGCTCCCTGCTGTGACTTGTTTATTTTCTTACTATGCCCAAACACACCCAAATCTTACAGATGTCTCCAAGCTTCCAGGGAGATAAGGGAAGCAGAAGATTTGACAAGGATTCTAGGTGAATTTTTGCACAGAGAACATGAAACCCAGCATGAGTACCTCAGTAGGAAAAAACAAACTCAGACAAAGAACAACGGAAAGAAAGTAAGATGCCAAGGGGATGCCTCTATATCTAGTCAAGTCTTGGGAGGAGAGGATTAAACATTTCAGGAAATAGCAAGGAAGATAAAGGGTATTTCCCACTATATGATTTTCATCGTGTTTTCTAACCCAGAATCTGTTATACTCCTTAAATTTTTTTTAAAAGGTGCATATTAAAATATTTCTAGCAAGGCTTAGACAAAATATGTAGTTATATGTAAAGAAGGGACACTTGTTATAAAATGTAGCTTCCCTTCCTGATCCAATGTAATTAAAAAATGAAAAATTTAATACTCTCAATACAGACATTTGTATCAAGAAATTAAATGACATAACGCCACCAAATTGCAAAACTATATGCTAAAAAGTTATTTATTCAAATTTGCAGGCAAAACTTAAGAAAATATAAACGAAATAGATGAAAACGACATAAACGTGATGGAAAATCAAACTGCCAAAACACAACAGCAAGATCTAATTTTTTTTAATTTAGTTGAATAATATAATCTTTTAATGAAGTTGGAAATTAGTAAAGCACTGTAATTCTAAAGCTAGCGATGGGAAAACTAAATAGGATGTAGAAGCTAGACAATCTAGTAAAGCTCACAGGCTTCAGTTGTGCATTTAGCAGCTGTATTGCAGAGGCTTCCCACCATTCCTGTGTCATCAGCCTGGAAATAACTAACTAACTTAGAAACAAAAGCGTACTCGGAGAACATGGCTGCCTCTGAAAGTCATTGCTATTGTACTGCACATTTCTTAGGTGCAATATCCAGAGCATTGTAACTTTTTCATTGTGCTTTAGATATTAGTCTACCTGTGGATGAAGAAAAGCTCAGGTAAATATCATGGAAGATTACAACTTTGCACACTGATATTGAGGATGCTTTGCCAGATATAAAAATGTTACGGATACAGCTTAGCAAATAACAAAAAATATATAAGGACTTTAAGTTTGAATATATTTATACTTAAAATATATTTCCAAGAGGGAATGAACTCCCAAGAGGGACAAATTAGTATTAGAAAATAAGTAAACTCTTTGAAAAATAATTTTGGGTGTCAACTCATTTCATAAGAGATATAAAATAATTACAAAATAATCCCTAAGTTAACATTAATGTGACTAGACTGTAAGTAGTTTGAAAATGTAGCTCAATTTTAGGCATTCTTTCTTAATCATTGTTAAGCCAAACAGAAGTAGTATCAAAATTACACTCTTTTCTTAACATACTAATTACGTATTAAAAAGCACATGAGAACTGCCCCAAAAATAAGATAAAATAAGTCATTCAAAGAATTGTGGACGAAATCATTTACCTAGACTTCCAAACTAGAAAACACTTAGGCAATAACAGAAACAGAAGTAGTTGTTTTTTTGCTTCCCATGGAAATAATTTCCTCAGGCTATAAAATTGCAAATTGCTTTGAACTGCCTTTTATACTCAGTAGGAATAATGGAAATAATATTGCTTGAACTGTGTTATCATTCACAAAGCATGCCCTTAATACTAATACTTTTGTACTTTGATAGAATTTAGGTCCCAAAGATTCATGATCATTAAACACCGATTCATCTTGAAAGAATCTACAAAATATGCAGGTAACCGATACCACGTTAGCTTAAAAAACAGGAAGAGAAAACAAACCCTAAGAAACAACAAAAATCAAGTACGCCCATTTTTATGTTGATTTGATGGCACACAAAGTATTTTTCTTATTTAAGGTACTATCTGTGATTTCTGAGAGTGTTTACCATTCAGTATTTGATAAGTCACACAATAATACAGTGGCAGAATGGGATGATCAGAGACTCAGTTAATGGCAAAAAGAGTAAAAAGGTGGAGAATAGGATCATAGTTTAACTGATAAAATACATGAAACTTCATGATGTATTGGCAGAGTCAGGTAAGGGACAAGAATGTACGCAGAAGTGATTTGAGTATATTTCTTCATTTTCAGCATTCTTAAACCACCTACCTTCCTAAATACGATGGGTTTATGAAGAGCAGTATTAACATTATTTTCATGAATTTCTGTACCCTCTCCCCTCTAATCCCCACATGATGGAAACCTCGGTCACTGCATGTGGCTTTAGTCACTCCTGTACCAATTAAGAGACAGTCTAATGAAGCCTATGTTAGTGATTTATGCAGCTTGGACCCTCTATAAAATTGTGGTTCATTTCCAAGTATCCCATAAATATAATGCCTGTAGGAACTGCATTTCACACTTGCTTTTATATGGCAGAAATGCAAATTTGATAACCTTATCTCTAAACTACTTTAGCTTATTCTTAGGAATCCTGATTCTAATTGTAGCCAAATACAAAGGACTACGTATATTTTCAAACCTCCCTGAAGGCGCACCTTTTTATGAGATGAGATTGCTACACATTTTGCTTTTAAAAAGTCCTTAGTAAATGAAGGTGTATACCACGTTCATGAACTGGAAGACCTAATATTATAAAGATGTGCATTCTCCCCAAATGGATCTCTAGATTCTATGCAATTTTAATACAAGTGTGAATAGAAATTTTGTTTTAGGTAGAACTAAACAAACTCACTCTAAAATTTGTTAATAGATTCCAAGACAATCTTAAGAAAGAACAAAATAAGAAGGCTTTCCATACCAGATGCCATGACTTATTATAAAGCAATAGAGATGAGGAAAGTGTGGTATTGTCACTCAATAATATGTTTATTAAATATAGAACCTAACTGAGAGGCCCAACACAGACATGACATGTAGAAACTTGATTTAGAAAAAGGTTTGATGCTGAGGGTCAGTGGAAAAAAAAATGGTATTTTTAATCAATAAATCTGGGACCACTTAGTATGCATGTTTTTATAAAAGAATATTTTTCCTACTATATCCAAAAATAAATTCTACAGAAATAAATTTAAAAGAAAAAACAGCCGGGCACGGTGGGTCACGCTGTAGTCCCAGCACTTTGGGAGGCTGAGGCGGGTGGATCACAAGGTCAGGAGATCGACACCATCCTGGTTAACACTGTGAAACCGCATCTCTACCGAAAATACAAAAAAAAATTAGCCAGGCGTGGTGGCGGGTGCCAGTAGTCCCAGCTACTCGGGAGGCTGAGGCAGGAGAATGGCGTGAACCTGGGAGACGGAGCTTGCAGTGAGCTGAGGTTGCGCCACTGCACTCCAGCCTGGGCGACAGAGCGAGACTCTGTCTCAAAAAAAAAAAAAAAAAAATACATTTTTAAGAAAGTCATTTAGGAAAATATCTCAAGGAAAATTCTCTTCAACAGGATACAGAAAGATCTACCCATAAAGTAAGTTAATAAAATGTTTTATTACATTGAGATTGAGAGTCTGTTCATCTGAAAACACCACAGTAGTTGTTCAAAATAATGTATATAGAATAGGAGAAAGGCTTTACCTTTTAATAAATTCAAATACAAATTTATAAATAAAAACAAACAATAAACATAAAAATCCCTATAAATCAATAAGAAAAAGTCTGACAACCAATAAAAATGAGGAAGTGACTGTATAACAGGCATAGCATAATACAATTATTCTAAATGGTCTCTAAACATATGACAAAATGAACTACTTACTTCATTAGTTATCAGGGAAATGCAAATTAAAACCAAGGAGAGCTATTAGCCGCCACTCACCCACCAGAATTGTTAAAATATAAAAAGAAACAGACGAGGGTAGAGCGAGATGGCCAAATAGAACACTTCAGTCATCGTCCCACTGGCAGAAACAGCAAATTGAATTAAAGTCGACACAAAATAGCACCTTTATAAGAATCATAAATCAGGTGATTGATCAGAGTACCTTGTTATAATATTATATCAAGAAAAGAAGCACAGAAGAGGGAAGGAATTACAGTCTTAAATTGCTGACATCACCCTTCCGCCATTCCCAGGCAGTGGCTGCATGGTGCAGAGAGAGAATTTGTGCACTTGGGGGAGAGAGAGCGCACTGATTGTGAGACTTTGCTTTGAACTCAGCACTGCCCCATCACGGTGGAAAGCAACACACAGCCGACCTCAGCTGGTGCTCATCCAGGCAGCATTTAGACCAGCCCTAGCCAATGGTGAATTTTCCATCTCAGTGGTCAGAAGTTGAGTCCTGGCAAGCCCCGCCATCATGGGCTAAAGTGCTGTGAGGTTCTAAATAAACGTTAACGCAGCCTAGGCCGTAAGGAATGCGATTTCTGGGTAAGTCCTTGTGCTGTGCTGCGCTTGGAGCCATTGGATTTGTAGTGCATGTTACCCGGTGAGACACCAACCAGTGTTGCCGAGGGAGTGCTTGCAGCACCCCTCCCCCCAGCCCCAGGCCACGCAGCTGTCAGCTCTTCCCTCCACTTGAGGAGAGGTGAGGGAAGCTTAAAGAGGACTTGGTTCTGCGACTTGAATACCAGCTCAGCCACAGTACGATAGGGCACTGGGCGAAGTACTCATTCTAGACCCTAGCCGCCAGACAACATTTTTAATCACATTGGGTCAAAAGGAACCCCAAAGCCCTGTTGGGAAGGATCCAGTCCTGGAAAGATTTATTCTCTCCTAACTAAAGAGCCCTTGGGCCATGAATAATTAGTAGCGGTGTCCAGGCAGTACTTGCCGCAGGCCTTGGGTGAGGCTCAGAGCCCTGCTGGCTTCATATGCAGCACATACCGAGATGTGATGGCTATGGAAACTGACTCCTGATTGATGAAAGGACAGGTAAGAGAAAAGAGGACTTTGTCTTACAGCTGGGGACCAGCGCCGCCACAGTGGGGTAGAGCCCCAAGGGGCTGTTTGGGTCCCTGCTTCCAGGCCTTGGCTTCTGGACAGGTATTTCTGAACCTTCTCTGGACAAGAGGGGAGCCCACTTCTCTTGAAAAAAAAAAAGAGAGTCAGGCCTGTGAACATTCACTGCAAGCCAGCTGAAGAGTGAACCTTGAGTCAGCCACAGATCTTGAGTGAATACTGGCAGTAACAAGGCAGTACTTGCCATGGGCCTCAGGTGGTAGTAGCCACAGGGAGAGACTCCTATTATTTTTGTTTATTTGCTTGTTAATTATTTTCAGACAGGTCTTGCTCTGTCACTCAGGCAAGATTGCAATGGCAGGATCATGGCTCACTGCAGCCTCGATATCCTGGGCTCAAGCAATCCTCCCACCTCAGCTTCCCATGTAGCTGGGACTACAGGTACAAGTCACCATGCTCAGCTGATTTCTTTTCTTTTTGAGTATTTTTTGTTGTTGTTGTTTTTGTCTTTGTTTTTGGACTCAAGCAATTCCCCTGCCTTGGCATCCCAAAGTGCTGGAATTACAGGTTTAAGCCACTGCACCTGGCTTAAGACTCCTGTTCTTGAGGGATAGGGAGGGAAGAGTGAGGAAGACTTTGTTTTGCAACTTGGGTACCTAGATCAGTCACAGTAGAATAGAACACCAGATAGATTCCTCCCAGACAAGCATCTCTGGACCTGCCCAGGGCCAGGGGGAACTTACCACCCTAAAGTGAAGGACACAAGCCTGGCTGAGTTTATCACCTGGTGATATTAGAGGCCATGGGCCCTGAGTGAACATAGGCAG
Organism: Gorilla gorilla gorilla; assembly: GCF_029281585.2. Classification (NCBI taxonomy): domain Eukaryota; kingdom Metazoa; phylum Chordata; class Mammalia; order Primates; family Hominidae; genus Gorilla; species Gorilla gorilla. The sequence continues at coordinate 119,582,134 of NC_073238.2, forward strand.
TAGCCAGGCAGTGGTCACTGCAGGCCTTGGGAGAGACCCAGTGCTGTGTGTGTGAGAGAGAGATGATCTTTTAGATAGAGAATTCAAAACAGCTGTTTTCAGTAAGCCAAATGAAATTCAAAATAACACAAAGAAGGAATTCAGGATTCTATCAGACAAATTTTTTCAAAGATTGAAATAATTATTAGGTTGTTGCAAACGTAACTGCAGTTTTGGGCTGTGAATTTTAAAGTATTATAACTAGGCTAAAACACATCTTTATTAATCAAAATAGGAACCATTACAATCAACACTTTTTGCCAGCAAGAAACAAGTTTGTTTATTCCTGTAGTGTAAAAATCTGTGCTTCAGGATTCGACAAAGTCTTGGAAAGCATTTTCTGCATCCTGCTGGTTATGAAAGTGTTTCCCCTGCAAAAAGTTGTCAAGATGTTCGAAGAAGTGGTAGTCGGTTGGCTACAAGTCAGGTGAATATGGCAGTTGAGGCATAATTTTGTAGCTCAATTTGTTCAACTTTTGAAGCATTGGCTGAATGATGTGCAGTCAGGCATTGCTGTGAGGAGTTGGGCCCTTCCTGTTGACCAATGTCAGCTGTAGGTGTTGCAGTTTTTGGTGCATCCCATTGATTTGCTGAGCATACTTCTCAGTTGTAATGGTTTTGCTGGGATTCAAAAAGCTGTAGTGGATCAGACAGACCATCAAACAGTGACTATGACCTTTCTTTTGGTGCAAGTTTGGCTTTGGGAAATGCTTTGGAGCTTCTTATTGGTCCAACCAATCTGAGCTGGCCATTGCCTGTTGCAGAGTGATACAGTTTTCATTGGAAGTTGATAGCAAAAAGAAGACCATTAGTAAGAGAAGTTCACTAGGAAGTGTAAAGCTTAAAGGAAAGGGCGATTAGTAATTGGTGTTAAGTGCATTGTTCATAGTAGTACCCTCAACAAAATGAGGATATACTAAATTTAATAAATATATGAAAGAATGAAGAAATATCTAGTGATTGACAAATAATGGGAAGGAGAAGAAATGCTCTCAAGTTAACAAAATAGTATAAATTAATACATTTAGTAAAAGTTAACAAAAGCATTACCCTTCTTTTCTGAGTAAATGTTCAAAAAAATAGAAAATACTAAATTGTAGTCTTCAACATAACATATCTGATTGGAGAGTATTCCCATGTAGCCTAAAATCCTAGGCTTCAAATGCAACATTTCACCCTTCATTGGAAAAAAAATATGTAAGATATAAAAACATAAAACCCAATCAAGGGTATATGATGCAAACTTTAAAAAAATATTTCACCGATGTTGGTAGTTGCCCCCCCCCCCAACCCTTTTGTTTGGATCCTGAGTGTTTTGATACTTTGCTGCAAAGTACTGTAGAAAGGAAATAAAGATTCCTGTTGCCCCACTATAAGAAAACCTCCCTTCCTGCGTCCAGGTGTTCTCATTGTTTTAGGAGATATACCTAATGTAAATGACGAGTTAATGGGTGCAGCACACCAACATGGCACATGTATACATATGTAACAAACCTGCACGTTGTGCACATGTACCCTAGAACTTTAAGTATAATAAAAAAAATTAATGGAGAAAAAAAGAAGAAAACCTCAGGGCAAACACTTTAAGGGAAGAATATATGTGGAAGTTAGCAATCTAGAATTCTCTTAAAACTGTCTCATTTGTGGCTCTCTTGAAAAATGTTTGGGGACTCTTAGAATTTGCATGCCTTAATGCACAGGCCACTGCTCTAGGCCATTGCATTGACTCTATGGTTTCAAAGTAGCACTGTTTTAGATCGTTTCAAATTGAACCATCAAAAAAAATAATTATTAAACATCTACTGTGTGACAGTCACTATTCTAGGAATTGAAAAGTAAAAGCACATCAAGTACTAATTACAAGACTATCTGATATAGATATCTATATTTTAAATCAAGAAGTTATTTCTGATTCCAGGCATAGATTTCCGTTGCTTTTGTTTAACTGAAACTGCCTTTATTTCTCACTCACTCAAATAATATTTTAATCTGGTGTACATAATCTCGACTGTGTTTTTCCCCAGCATTTGGAAATTATTGTAACTATTTTCAGACTTCCATTCTTTTGGCAAACTATTTTTCTCTTTGCAAAGCCTGCAAATAATTTCTCTCTTTTGTAAATAATCCCATTTTTCTTTCTAAATGTTGTGATTTTCTTTATTTTTTGTTCTGTAGCTTCACTGTGAAAGTGTGAATTGTTAATTTTTAAAATTGCTAGTTTATTTTGCTGAGTAGTCATTATGTTTTTCCAGCTAACAATTTATTTTTTCAATTCTGGAAAAATTTTCATCCAGTATCTTTGAATTTTGCCTCTTTTTTGCTGCTCTGTCTCTTCAACACACATTAGTCATATTATCAAAAGGTTATTAGTCATGGCCTTTTCATTTCATCTTCTATGAGCTCTTGATTGCTCTTTCAGATTTTATATATGTATCGTATTTTTATTGTGTGCTACATGGAGGTGATTTCTCCAATTCATATGTTATTTGGTTAATTTTCACTCTGCATATCTACAAATGCATTCTTATAATATAAATAAAAACTCTGTTACATATAAGAATATGTTGAAAAAGTTATACTTCATCTTTTAAAAAATCTCCATTTTATAGTTTTTATAAAAATCCCTAATCATTATATAAATTTCAAATTTCCATAAGGTAAGTAATTATGGTGTATGTGCAAACTGACTTTCATTTATATTTCAATGTTTGAAAAATCAAGAAGCATATTAGTGACGTGTTTAATAACCACTCGAAAATGTAGAGTTTAAATAAAGTATCAAGTATTTTGTAATATATGTCTAATCTACATAAAAGTTATGCTACAGGTAGAGGAAAATAATTATACCAAGCAAAAGGGAAACACTAACAGTATTCAGATGCCAAGTTCAGTAGATCAGGGCCCATAATCCCAGTGCTTTGGGAGGCCACTCCTGCTTGTGGCCAGGAGTTTGAGGCTGCAGTGGGCTATGATCATGCCACTGTACTCCAGCCTGGGCAACAAAGTGAGACCCTGTCTCTAAACATACACACAGATAGAATTTTTTTTCAGAATATATATATTTTTGAGAGCTCTCTCTCTCGCACTCTCTCTCTCTCTATATATATATGTATATATATATATATAATATATACTAGATATATATATCCATTATATATACTTACATACACTTGATGTATTTATCCATTATATATGCTTTTATATACTAGATATATTTATTTATTATATGTATGTTTGTATGTGTATATATATACACATACACATGTATATATACACATACAAACATATATATATAGAGAGAGAGAGAGAGAAAGGGAGAGAGCTCTGAACTGAATTTTAAATTGAAAGTCTCACTCAGGGCATAAACAGGCAAATGTTTACTTCTCAAATGCATGAGTAATGAAGAAAAATACAATGAAAGAAATAAGCTCATCCAACAAATTCATGCAGAATGAGACATTTCTGTAAACAACATTGTGTAAATTATAATTTTATATTTTACTTGTCAAATATATTTCCCATTTACCATAAAATACAGTACCTAAATGATTTTAATAATGTTTTTGAGAAACTAATATGCACAATTTTATGATTGAACTTTGGTATTGAATAGAAATATGCTTTATTATATTTTCTTCAATTAACACAGAAAAATGAAATAATTCAATAATATATCATGTTTCTAAAGAAAATCTTATATGGACACTTGAAGACAGTAAGGACCTCAACAACAACAAAAAATATTTATAAGTAAATAATAATAGACTTATGTGCCAGCTTCTAAAATACTATGTTTGTTAAAGATCAGAAATAGTCTTGGTCTTCTGGGAATTTTTAACTTACTAGGGAGACAGAGTAGACAAATGGCCATATAATTACAGATAAGATTTTAACCATGGCAAATGCTAGAAGAGAGAGGATGAATATTAGGGAATAGTGGGCAGGGCCCTGGGAGGTTAAAAATGGATATATACATATACTTTGAGTTCTAGGGTACATGTGCACAACGTGTGGGTTTGTTACATATGTATACGTGTGCCATGTTGGTGTGCTGCACCCATTAACTCATCGTTTACATTAGGTATATCTCCTAATGCTGTCCCTCCCCCTCTCTCCCCACCCCACAACAGGCCCCGGTGTGTGATGTTCCCCTTCCTGTGTCCATGTGTTCTCATTGTTCAATTCCCACCTATGAGTGAGAACATGCAGTGTTTGGTTTTTTGTCCTTGTGGTAGTTTGCTGAGAATGACGGTTTCCAGCTTCATCCATGTCCCTACAAAGGACATGAACTCATCATTTTTTGTGGCTGCATAGTATTCCATGGTGTATATGTGCCACAAAAATGGATTCTTAAATGGCATTGAGTTGAGATCTATGGGATAGGTGTGAATATTCAGAGCAACAGCGAGGATAAGCCTCTCAGGGAAAAAAATCCTGTATTTAGTGCCCATGCAGAAGAAAGCAAGGTTGGTTCAAGGCAGGGAATGGAGTTCGAGTTTGGGACAAAATGACGATGGGAATGTGAAATGGGGCTGGAGAGGCAGAAGTGGCCTGCAATACCTTGGTGCTACTGCAACAACCACCCAGCCTCCAACTCAACAACAACAAGGCAGAGTTTGGAATTCAATTAGATGTACTTTGGCTTTGCTTTTCTTGTTGTTGTTGTTGTTGTTGTTGTTGTTTTGGAAAGGGGCTTCATAGTAAAAGTTAAATATCTTTACTAATTTGTGAGTTCAAAATTCATCAGAGTATTTCTCTATTCATGTGTATTGTATCAGCAATCAAAAAATTTATGAGAGCAAATGGTTGCAATTTATTAAGGAATTTTAAAAAAAATTTTAAGAGAGCTCAACATTAAGCACACATGGACAAAAATATGAGAATAACAGACAACATGGACTACTAGAGGGGGTGAAGGGAGAAGGGCATGGGTTTAAGATCTATCTATGGGCACTATACTCACTACCTGGGTGATGGGATCTGCACCTCTAACCTCAGCATCATGCAATATCCCCATGTAACAAACCTTCACATGTACCTCTTGTATCTGAAATAAAATTTGAAATTGAAGAAAAGTCTCAAAGCATAGAAGCATATTAATGGAAGCAGTCATACTTCTGTCACCATGGGTGTTAATATTAACAGTTGTCCCAAGTTGTTGTTATTTTGCTGTCTACCCCACTCTCCTTTTGATGTATATGGATAATCTTCTTGCCAACCCAAGGGATGATCATTTCTTGGTCAGCCATGCCTTGGGTTCATGAGCGTCATTGAATGTTGTGGAAAGGTGTCAACATGAAAAAACCCTGATAGACATAGAGCAAAGTGTTTCAGCACTATGAGGGTCATCGCTGTTTAGCTAATCAATTATTAAAGTGCTGAAGGGGCAACATTCTCTACCACCCCAAAATAAGAGCTGCAGAAGGAGACCCTGGGAGGAGGTAAAGCAAAGTTCTTAATTCTGTGAAGACGAGGCCATTTTTCTGGTAATGCTTCAGTTTGGGTAACATTAAAAGCTCTAGAAGAATTGGCCGGGTGCAGTGGTTCAGGCCTGTAATCCTAACACTTTGGGAGGCCAAGGTGAGTGGATTGCCTGAGCTCAGGAGTTCAAGACCAGCCTGGGCAACAACGGTGATACCCCATCTCTACTAAGATACAATAAATTAGCCGGGCATGGTGGCATGCGCCTGTAGTCCCATAGTCTCAGCTACTTGGGAGACTGAGGCAGGAGAATCGCTTGAACCCGGGAGGTGGAGGTTTCAGTGAGCCGAGATCACACCACTGCACTCCAGCCTGGGAAAACAGAGAGAGACCTCATCTTAAAAAAAAAAAAAAGAAAAGAAAAAAAAAAAAAAAAGCTCTCAAAGGATAATCTCCACACTGGTCCCTCTCTGGAAGCCTAGAAGCTCCCTTATACATTTACCTTCTTCTAAGACAAGGTCCTTTTTATGGTTTCCCAGGTCTCTAGAACTTCATATATAATTCTCTACAGGTTTTCCTCCATTGTCTCTTGATACAAATACATGACTTTCAGCACATGTGTGTGCACACGCACACCACACATACACACACAGACTATTTTTCTTTGTCACCAATAGAGCTGAAAGAAACACTTTTAAGCACTATTAAAAGTGCTTTGGTCTTTTAAAAGCACTTTTATTTTTTATTTGGACTTTTAAAAGTCCAAATAGTTTATCAAACTACAGACTAATTTTGTTCACCTCAAGGTAGTGAAGGCTGGTTTTAAACAATTCTTAGAAGTGAAGGAACTTTATTTCTGTCTAGGAAAAGATATTTTTCTTCCTTTAGTTGGTTGAGTCCTTCTAATGAATCAGATCAGTGCCGGATGGGCAGATGGTGGCCGGGGAGGTAGAACACAGTGACGTTTCCATATTGAAGCTGGTTGAATATTCACATTCAACTTCCTTTCCATAATGTATTTGCTTTTGGTAATTTATGTCTGAACAATATTGATGCTTGTATTTGATGGAGTGAGGATTTTTTGGCAGAAAAAGCAAGTGATTTGTCTGAAAAATAAAATTCCATGCAGAAAACACATTTTTTGGTAAGTTAATGAGGAAAAAATCTGCTTGAAATTTTTGGCTTTAATTTAGAGCTGTATCAATCAGTATTTCATCAAGAAAGAGGAACCACTATTGGTATTTATAAATAAGAGATTTATTGTTGGAATTTGACTTTGCTCAGTAGTAGGAGGAGGTGGGATGGTGAAGTCAGGAAAGAGAATGTGAAGGATCAGAGAGGTCCTAAGCAATCTCTGTGAAGCACTGTGATATGGTGAGTGGACAAGATGAGCTTGCAGAGAAAGATGTGAAGCCAGGCATGTGCAGCAGCTTCAATATAATCATGAAAGTGAATGGATGCCTAGGTGTGTATCAGGCTTTGCATCAGGTGGTGGCCTTGCTGTTGCTGTTGATTAGCACAGCAGGGGTCAGAGAAAGAGCTGGTCATGGAGGAACGTAGAGCAATGAAAAGCTGGACTTGGCCAGCACCTCTGTGTCTCATCAAAGAAACTCTCAGAGTATAATGATTTGCTGATTTGCTTCTACCTTCCAAACACTGAAGAAGCATTCATTTCTGAAATCTACGCATATTGGTTTCTCCATTAACTTTAACATAGAACATGGGATAATTAAGAGCCTCCACAGGGAATCATCTGTATTCCAGACATACTTCTCCCTCTTTCATGTTTTAGTAACAACCTTATTTATTTATTTATATTTATGAAGCCAGTCACTTTGTCCAGTATAATCACCCTTTTCTATGCCTACCATCTTGGGAGTCCAAGGAGACCAAAGTGGCCAAGTGGCAGTCTAAGCTTATAGTTTAATGGAATCATTACTCAGTTCACGAAGGGGAGGATTCTGCCCTTAGAAGCTAAGACCTCTAAACTAACAAAGACCCTAATATTCATGAAAAGGAATTTTTTTCTAATAAATAAGCAGGTGTAATATGAAGAGGACCTACTCATATTTTCCTCCCTTGATTACCAGACCCTTAAATCCTGGCTATGGGAGAAATATAAAGGATGTTCCTTTATGTCTATAAAATGTTATAATCCAGTTGTCACTATTATCAACTGATTGAAAGGTCAGCCCTCCATTCCATCAAGCCAGCTGCTTCAAGGTAACATGAAACATTGGGTCCAGTGAATTCCATATCCCCAAATCCATTGTCATGCTTTTTATATGCAGTAAAGTGAATTATCCGATCAGAAGCAATGCTATGATAAATAACATGACAATGAATAATGCTGTTGTAAATCTTTGAATAGTGATTTCAGCAGGTGCATTAGAAACAGGAAGACAAATCTGTATCCAGAGTGTCTATTCCCATGTGAACAAAGTCTTGCTCTTCTCTTGATGAAAATGGTCCAATGCAATCAACAAGACCAATGCAATCAACCTAGCTGCATATTTCCTCAGAGAATAATGCTGTAGCATAGGGTACTCCCCAGAATTTTTCATCACCAATTTTCCAATTGTGTTTCTTCTAAGTACATATTCATATAAATTAATAGCCACTGCCCATGTATTGAAGTAGATCTGTTTTAAGTGATGTCTCTTTCTCTTTCCAGGCAAAACAACAGGTTCACTGCTGCAAGTAATGCCAACTGGGAGGATTTCCTTTCAGCAGTGTTCTTTAGGGCCTCCCATGAGTAGGACTATCATGCTGAAACAGTCCTCTTCTGAGTAGTGCCCATATATCATGCAGAACGACCTGTGCACCAGGTCTAATTCTTCATTCTCAAAGTCTTCATTGGGACTACACAACTAACACGTTGCTAATATAATTAGCATGTGTGTGCCTTCTGGGCCTATTCACATCATATTCTTCTTATATGGAGTACTACCATTCACACCTAAATTGACTCTGCAATTGTGTCATTTAAAAAAAACAAAAACAAAAACAAACAAAAGTGAGTCTTCAGACATATTTTCTGGAGACTTCTTGACTAGCATTTCCTTCTGTACTCCTCATTTAGGTTTCTCTACTATTGGATTAAATTTGCTTCATCGAAGAACAGTCTCAAATTTTGAGTAAAAATTTAGTTCTGCCGGTGATAGACTTGCTCATGGCAAAAATGTTGTGGTTTTCGTTACATTGTGTCTAATCACTTCTTTTCATGGTCACTGTCTAAACCAGGTGGAAGAATGGCTTCAATTTTCCTTCTAAGAGGAAGGTCAGGTTGTTAACCTGACCATTGTTTCCAGAGGGTGAAATTCAGCCAACATCTGTCTTATATTTGTCTATTCACTTAGATCTGTAGAGAAAGAGAAAATCAAAAATAAAATTCTCATGTTGCAGGTGGATACTCTTCAAAAGTTTTACCATAATCTTTCAGCTAAGAATTTTATTTTCTCATTTTATTTTCTAATATAGCATAATTTTAAGGTTTTATAATCAACTATTACGAGTGATTGGCAAAAGTTCAGTGTGTATATTATATTTGGGATTGAATAGGTATCTTTTTTATACAGATATAGAACTATAAGACCAACATAAGTACATGATCCTTTGCTTATATTAATTTGACTAATATTTAAAATGATATTTACTTATTCTTGATTATGTTTTTTACAAATGCTAGCCAAGCTCTCTAAAATTATTAAGATGCATTAAACCTGCTTAATTTCCTATCTATAAATATGGTAAAACTAATTTCACTAGCGTGTTATAATCATATAAAAGTTTATATATGGTTATATAAATAGATGCAAATATAATTGGTATGTGTATATATTCACATGGGTGCATATATGTACATATACATTTTTAATATCAACATTTAAATTAAGCATTTTCTATTTGCAAAACAAAGCAATTTGTAATATAAAATGTTACTTAAATGTATATTTTTGAAACATATAAATACTTGAAGTGTCAGTTTCATGAATATTCTTGAAGTGTAAGTGTAGTTTAGTTTTTGGCAGATAATTTTTAGAGCAATTTTAAAATTAGAGGCTGCCAAATGTCATTTATTCCTTTTTACTAGGAAAATAAATGCAATGGATAATGGAAAACTTGCTTCAATTTTAGAAGTATTTAAATTATTTCTTCATCAAATAGAAAAACTGGTCCATTGAATTTTATTATTTTTATTTCCTTTTAAGACGGAGATAACAATGAATTCCGAATAGTAAAATGATAGGTGATAGAGAAAAGGCAAAAAAAAAAAAAGATTAAATCATTAAATAATAAGATAGCTGAATATCTATAAATTACTCAATATCAGAAGTAGAACTGGAATAAAACTTCACACTATGTCCATGTAAGTGTTTACAAAATGCCTCACTAAAAGAATAGACCTGATTTCTGAAGGATTTATTGTGCAAAGTAACTTTGTTAACAAGTACAATAAATTAAGTCTAATTTTCCCCTTGAGTTTTTATCCATTTAAATCTACCAACGTAATTGCTCCTAGTCCTATTATATATTTGAATATAATTTATTTCTAAAATATCTGAAAAATATTTTAAATAAAGAATTGGGCTTTTATATGGTTATCTGGCTAGTAATAATCACAAGTATTTATTTAAAGAACAATGCAGAAAGCTTATAGCAACTGCGTGCAGTGAGCTTATGGACCTGGAACCTGGGGGTGTATTAGTTTATGTCCACGATTCTGCCAACTCACTTTGAACCTAAGGCTGACATGTAAGATGCAGGATACCTAGAGAAATCTAAATTTCATATAAACAACAAATCATGTTGTATTAGTTTGTTCTCACACTACTATAAAGAACTGCCTGAGACTGGATAATTTATCAAGGAAACAGGTTTAATTGACTCATAGTTGTGCAGGGCGGGGGAGGCATCAGGAAACTTACAATCATGGTGGAAGGGAAAGCAAACACGTTCTTCTTCACGCGGCGTGATAGAGGAGGCGGGCAGGGAAGTGCTGGGAAGGGAAGGACTTGGTCCCTGGTGAGGGCTCCTCCCCCAGCCTATGCCTACGGACCTAGGTGAGGACAGTCACTCGTGCCTTCATGCCCAAATGTTGCATTTCCCAAGACTACCCTGGCCCACCATGCTCCCACCCTGTGCCTATAAAAACCTCAAGAACCTAGCAGGCAGCCACACAAGCGGCTGGAGGTGGGGAGGAGTGGATCAGTGGAAGAAGACACAAGTGGCTGGACGTCAGGAGAATGTCCAGGGGAGCACGCTGGCAGAAGAGCCCACTGACAGACGCCAGCACGTAGGGAGGCCATTTACTGGTGGAATTATGCAGTTGTTGGGGGGCAGGTGTCAGAGAAGTGTCAGGCGCTTGGCTGCCTGACTCCATGGGAAAACCATCTCCCTTCTGGCTTTCCCATCTTCTGAGAGCTACTTCCACTTAATAAAACCTTGCACTCATCCCCCAAGCCCACCCGTGTTCTGATTCTTCCAGTACAGCAAGGCAAGAACCCCGGGATACAGAAAGCCGTCTGTCCTTGCAACAAGGTAGAGGGTCTAATTAAGCTGGTAAACACAAGCTGCCTACGGACGGCTGAACTAAAAGAGCACCCTGTAGCACACACCCACTGGGGCCTCAGCTATCAACATTCACCTGTAGACACTGCTGTGGGGTCAGAGCCCCACAGTCTGCCCATCTGTATGCTCCCCTGGAGGTTTGAGCAGTGGGACACTGAAGAAGCAAGCCACAGACACACTGTGAGGGAGACAGAGGAACTTTTCCCGTTTCAGCAGCAGGAAAGAGAAGCACCAAGCAAAGTGGGAAAAGCCCTTTATAAGACCATCAGAACTTGTGAGAACTCACTCACTATCATGAGAACAGCATGGTGGTGACTACCCCCATGATTCAATTACTTCCCACCAGATCCCTCCCATGACATATGGGGAGTATCAGAACTACAATTCAAGATGCGATTTGGGTGGGGACACAGCCAAACCATATCACATGTTTTACTATAAATATGCCATATGTAAGATTTAGGACATCACTCTGAAACATGATTAACTAAACATTCTATATTTTTGTTGGTTAAATCTGATCTATGGAAGCCTTATTCTTTTTTGGTTAGTCCATCAGAGATGTTCTTGAGAATAAAGACATTATAGCCTTATCTTCTATATAGCCTTGTCTTGTCCAGTTATTCTTAAATCATGCATGCCTAGATTCTCTCAGTATTAAAATTTACGTGGTTCCTGTTACACAAATTCTTTTAAAAGAATCATAGCAGTATCACCATAACAAGAGTTTTCATCATACGTAACATTCAAAATTATGCAGTTTTGGAATAGCTGTTCTTATTAGAAAGAGATACTCTTATCTGTACATGTGAGTTTTTTTTCTACAAGATATCATTTCCAATGTCTTTCCATTTTAACTCAGTGTTCAAGGAGGCAAAACAGAATTAGAGACAAGACAGAAGCATGGTCTCATGTCATGTTCTCATGGAGAGTAGCTATCTTTCTGAATTGGAATCACCTGATAACCCACTCAACTAGCTCATTGACTAGACGATTAACAGTTGACAGGTTAGTGATGTTTAGTAAATGCAATAAATGTGATTGGAAGTGATGAGGTAGGAGTTACTCTATAAAACAGAATGACAGAGGTTTTGTCTATAAAACATTAGACTATGTAGACTATTAACTCTATGGAAATCTAATAAGCCATGTTTACTTTATTTAACCTATCCCAAGTAATTTTAGGCTGCTTTAGCCATTATGTGGTTTCTCCAAGAATCATTGTGAAAAGTGAAAACATTTTATTTCTACTGACTTTGATGGTTTTGTTCTGCATTTCTTACTTAAAATGCTGCCTAAAGATAGGAAAAGATACCTTCTACAGTATAATTATCTGGGATGTCTTACATAAATGGTCTTAAAATAGATCTCTGGTGTGACAATCTTCTAATGCTCTCTTTTCAGGTTCTCATAGAACATGCTATACGGAAATTTTCTTTTTATAGTTAATTATGCTTTCATGACAAAAGCCAAAGAGATAGCTAAAAACAAGCAGAATTCCTTATGAATTCTATGAATTATGCAGAATAAGTTTCTCTCTGTTAAAGTAAAATTTGCTTTAGCAAATATACTTGTGCTAAAATATCTTTTACTTATGTCTTATTTTCTAAGTATGATCTGAAATTTTCTCTGTAGATTTGAGAAATTATCAGCTCTAATTTTTTTAGTCATGCTTATTCCATGGTCACTCTGTTTTTAACCATTACCATACAGTATTTGGCACATAATCTAGTCATTTCTGAATTTAATTTCCAGAGAGGGCATGCACATAGTGTGAAGGACATCTTTCTTTTTATGAAGGTTTATTTAAGGAGCAAACAGCAAACTGTACTTAGAGTCTGATAATACTGGGTTTCAACCATAGCTTTCACATTTATAATCCTAAGGGATTTACCTAACCTTTCTGAGGTTCAGTTTTCTCATTCATAAAATGAAACAAAATAGATAATTCAAATATTTAATTTAAAGATTAAAGTCTTTAAAATATCAACGGGAGTGACTGATACTCAGTGAGTGCAGCAGTGATTATATCTGAGCCTCAAGTCCCCTGTGGGACAGGCTTTTTTATGGGTATCTCTCTAATTTTTCAGAAAACAAATGAAAATGAATCAAATGGAAATAATTTTAAAAAACTAAAAATTCAGCAATCACATATGGAACTGTTACTGAATGTTCTATAATATGCCAGATTTCAGATGATTTTTGTCCTTTTCTCTCTGAGTGAGTGGGTGTTGAGAAGCTTGGGGACTATCCTACAGCAGAACGCCCAGCTTCGCTGAATTGAGGGGCCCTGTCCAATGCGAATGATTCATTCCACTTTCTCTTTCTAGAAACATCTACCATTTGGGGGGCTGCCCATATTCTCAGCCAGTTTTCTCTCTCAGCCATACACCTGGAAGACTTGATACACCTATCAGCTCAGCACAGATATTAGAGCAGGTGATTTTAATATTTCTTCTACTTTAGAGCAAGTGACTTAAAAGGTAAGCCATTCTGGAATCCCGTATAAGCTCTCGGCTACCATAAGTCACGCAACATAGATGTGATTTCAGGGAGTTAGAATTAAAATTGCACATTGTTTCTGGTGTTTTTCTCATTTTAATAATTTAGATATTCTCCAAGGTGGCTATTCCTTGATTATACAGAACGAACAGATATTCCCAGCTTCATCCAATTTACTGTCAGTAGAAACTGACGATTGGTTTATTCTGAAATAACTTTTCAATCATTTTACTTCCGGTTCAGTTAACTTCCCAATGTACCCTTTAATTTCAACATACTGTCAGACTTTTGACTTTACAACATTTTTTTAAAAAATAACTTTTTAAATTGATATATGCTTCTCATAACAATACACACCATTTTAGAATGAAAATCTTCATGGTTTTTAGCATGTTTACTGTTGTGCAACCATAACCACTAGGTATTTCTACAACATTTGCATCACCCACAAAGGAAACTGTGTCTATTATCAGATAGCTGTAAATTTCCTCTCCACACATACCCAGACAACCACAATTCACATCCTCTATCTCTGGTTATGCATATTCTGGATGTTTTGAACAAATGAAATCATACAATAAGTGGCCTTTTGTGTCTGACTTTTATTACATAGCATAATGTTTGAAAAGTTCATTCCATGTTGTAGCATGTAAGAGGGGTTTAATCTTTCTGTGACTGAAATCATTTCATTATATATCACACTTCTTACCTATTAATTATTGTTTTTAAATGTTTCTCTTGCCTGCTCACAGCTGCTCTGCAGCCTTTCTACTGAATTTTTCATTTTAGTTATTGTAGTTTTCAACTCCATAATTTTATATTTTATAATACCTATCTTTTTATTAATATTCTTAGTCTCATGAAACATCAGTCTCACTCTTTCCTTTAGTTCTTTGGACATGATTTTCTTTAGCTTGTTGAATACATTTAAAATAGCTGATTTGAAATTTTTGAGGCATGCCCTCAGTACTCAGGCAGGCGGTTTGCAACAGGGAGGATATAGCCGTTTTGCTCCCAGATGGAGTCTGATAATGTAATTAACAAGGAAAAGAGCAGAGAGAATGAAAGAAGCCAGGTTCTGATGATGCCTATTGAGTCAGATAAACCTTGATAAACCCTGTTTTTCTCAATTACACAAGCCAAAAAAGTAAACCTACTTGTGTTGTATTTTCTGATATTTGCATCCAAAACAGGCCAAAATGATAAAAACAACCATACCTCTGACAGAATCTAAACAGAATAGATTAATGGTATCTTTGTTAATGTCATCAAATCTGATTCACATACTCATATGTATCAAATTTCTTTTCTCAGGAAGATCCTATTTATTCTGTTGATGACTAAAATATCTGATAATTTTTTTCTAGACATATACTTCATTTTAGTAAGTTATTCACATAATTGATTAGGATTGATCAGATGATGATTCATGAAGTCTCAATGGATTCAAACCATTATTGATTGTAAAAAAACATGATTATTTCATATACTCCTAGAAAGAGTTATAAACATGGGCCATTTTCAGGGAAAAAGCCGGCGATGTTAAAATGCATTTCACATTCAGAAATGTTAAAAATGATGGAGACATTCAACGATGGACTTATTCCTGGAAAATCCACCTTTTTCTTCTAACTAATCATATACATACTTTATTAGGGGTTTAGAGAAATATAAGCTGATGCTGTTTATCAGGAACAGGAGTGTTCAATTTTGACCTTTTTTGCATAATTATGACATAAAATTCCAAGGAGAACAAGAATATATTAATATTTTTTCTTGCCAACGATTTTCTTCCATAAGATTAGTATGTCATATATAAGCAAAGTTAATAATCCAAGGCAAATTAAACATTGGCTTGGTATCAAGACTTGAGCCTTTTGTCTTGACCTAACTTTATAATTTAGTAACTTAGGTGGAAAGGAGTAGAGGGATTCTTTTGTGCAAGCATGCATTTGTCTACAAATATAGGCCTTCCCATAAGTAACATTGAGTTCTGTTCATTTGCAAGTATTCAGATTTTTGTTGTTGTTGTTCTTGCTAATAAAATTGAGGAACAGTCTTCAGTTAGTCCTTAGATTTTGATCAAGATCTGAATTTTAGAATACAAAAACCAAAACACATGACAACTGTTTGATCTAATATATGAGGAATTTTGTGAGAAATATCTGTATTTTTTTATTTACATGATGTGAGATATTTCAGCTTCCACTTCACAACCATACATTGCATAACCATCACCTATTTTAAAGTGGAACTTTAGTTCCTGAGCTGAATATATATCTCCATATATATACTTACTTGATTAAAGGCTACACTCACAGTAGAGTCGTATGTGCGGTAACTTCTCAAGTTAAGTAGGAGCTAAGTCAGGAGATAGCTTTGACTCTTCCTAATTGTCCTTTGAAAATCTCACTAGTGATCAGTTTTATTTCACAAGACACGGGATTTCTTCATCATCCACTGTGACTACCAAGAGAGCCTCATCAGATGTAACTGACATATGCCTATATTTTAACTTACTGTCTTTGTGGAATTAAAAATAAATTTCCCAGGGCCCATGCTTCTGACATTTTTCATACAATTTCTCAGTGTTCCCAGCATATCTGTTTCTCTTTATGCCTTGAGTAGATCTTGTAATAAAAGTTTGAACATCATAAATATAATGTTTTACTGAAAAGAGTAAGTATTTTGAAAGAGACTTAGAATTTTTTTTTTATTTAGGATAATTGTCTACATATTTAGAACTTTAAAAAAACTAAATTTTTAAAATATCCATGTACAATATTTTTAAGATAATAGCTCCTACTGCTTAATGTTGGTAACATTTTATAATGATTTTTTTTTTCCTGAGATACAGGAACAATGAAGAAATGGTACAATACGCATTGAGAAAGTCTCTACCCAGATTCAATTTCAATATTTTCTAACATTTTACCTTGTCCCCTGCCACGTCCCCCATTCCTGTCTGTTTCTCTGCTTTTTAGAGCACCCCTGGAGCTTGTCTTAGCTGGGACAATTGGCACTTGCTAGAATAGAAGGGATGGGATGTGAACAGGCAGCTGAATACCCAAGCTTCCCTATGCCTTCAGGGGAAATTCAACTTGGTTTCTCAAAGCTTTCCCAGTAGGACTGTGCCTTAGTTGCCTGCAGCAGTAAGCTGACAGGTAACATAAATTTTATTGGCTTTTCTCTATTTCCTCTCTTCTTCCTTTCTCCTACTTGTGCTTTCTGAGATCTTCTTCCATAGAAACTACACGCACCCAAGTCCTATTTCAGGGTCTGCTTTGAGAGAGACTTCAAATTAAGATGGATTTTTTTTTCATGTGCCCTTTAACTTATCCCTTATTCCTTTTATTTGATAAAAACAAGAAGTCCTGAGGCTAGCTTAAATTGGGCAAAATAAAAATGTGAATTTCATACTACATCACATCTGGAGACTAATATCAGTTTTCTCAATACTTGTTATGAAACTTTGACCCTTAGTTACTAGATAAAATTCTGCAGAAAACTAAATAACTCTGTCTGCGTATAAACAAGGTGAATGTAAAACAGGCATTTGGTGGCTCTTCATCATGAAGTGTTCACTATTTGTTTACATGCAAGTTTTCTAAGAGAGGTTTACTGAGGATCTGGTCAACAAATTTGTCAAAATTTACACAATCAAAGGAAACTTATTAAATTTGCCTTTGGCTAGTGGAAAAAAAGTTATTATTATTTTTTCATTACTTTTAGAAACTGTGAAAGGTAGAGAAAACCAGAAAGTAAAAATCTGAAAGTAATTAATACCCATACAGTGTGTTTTCAGGGTAATATCATTTTAGTAAAGATTTAGGAAGAGAAGTGAAAATAGGACTTGGAAATAACACTTTGTGTGTGTGTATGCAAACGATAATCCTATTTGTTTACTTTTTTTTTTCTTGGCTCACAGAAAGATTATATTCTGCGGCCTCCCTGTGGAATAATGAGGTTAAATGACTGTGTTCTAAGCCTAAAAAAGTACAGGAAATTAGGTCTGTCCCTTTCAGAGCTGGTCCTCTCCCTCCACATTGCCTGCTTGATGCTTGTAGAGGCTACAAAGGAAGATTCTAAGGTGCAGAAGGCTGTGGAGTTACTAGATTAGAGGGATTTGAATCTGTCCCAAAGCTCCACCCCACTCAGCCATCGGCCCTTATTGGAATTAGAAGTAAATGATGAGTAAAATTGTGTTTGTTTAGCCACTGAGATTTTAAGGGTATTATTATAGCAATTAGCACTCCCTGACCAATTCCATTAGGAAGCTGAAGAAGAAAAGTGTGTGATAAGATGTGGTTTGGTAGAAGATCACTTCCTAGCTAGAAAAGGAATTTAAAAAAATGAAAACCCAACAGTTCTAAGGAAAACACTCTTGGCTATATGAATTCCAGCATAGAAGGTGACAAATAGAGTCACTTATGAAAAAGTGAAGTTGCATTCCAAAGTGAAGGATGAACAACGGGATTGACATTTATACCCACATACTGTTTCACACTTGGAAACTTCTGAGAATGGCTTTTCAGTAGTCAATGCCTCTATGCCATTCCAAAGCATAGCACTTACCATTTATCCATTGGTTAGTATCATTGATCAGTGTTATTGAACTGTCAATGTATCTCTGTCATTATAATAAATCATTTTCCTGGAAATTTTTGCAATCAGACTTATGAGAAATAAATCAATTCTACCCTGCAGTAGCCAATTAGAAAGTATGTCAGATGCACAAATCACCTATACAGATACAGATTTTGATTCTATATCAATGTATCTATATTTCTATCTATACATTTCAACATCTCGATAGGTGGAATGTTGGTAGACTGCTTTCAAAATAAATATCTTGTCACTTGTGACCAATTTTTATGTTATAGGGTACAAAAAGGATCATCAATCTGAATCTGATTAACTGGGCCATGAAATAAGGCTGACGTGAGAGTTAGAAGAGTGTATTGAGAACTCCCCCAGAGACTCACAGTTTAAAGTCTGAAGACAAAATTAAAGTGTTTCTAGGGCTTAAAAATCCTGTAATTAATAGTGTATAACTAACCACAGTGGCTTGCAGTTTTACATTTCTAACACTTTTTTTTAAGTTTTCAGTACTATTGATATAAGATGACACTGCTCGTTAATTAATCCTCAAGTTATTTTTAAAATCCACAAGTATCTAAATGGCATTCACCACACATTTATTCAATTAATAATTGATTATCATTACTTAATAAGATTCTCTATAATTTATTATATGTGTCCCAGGTAGTTACAGTTTTATTGTAGATAACTTTGGAGAGTTTTAATTACATGGCAGGTAACATATATTTTGTAGGAAGATAAATTAAAGTGATATAGATTACTGCTTGGTGTACAATGTTACACATGATCTAAAATGGTTTGCTAGTTCTTCCCCAGAGATGACTGGTTCTGTTTTATATGTTCCCCTGAATAGCAGCACAAACAACAGGGAAATTTGTTTGGATGAGATCAAATTGCAAATAGGTACAGAGTGTCACATGGAGAAATGTTTCTGTCTTTGTTGTGGTTCTTAGTCACTGAATCTCTGACGAGCAGCTGAATGTTGAAGCAAATGACAAAACATTAATGAAAAGGCACCCTGGCACATTTACAGTGGGGGAAACGATCATTTTACTTCTTATGAAACAAAATGATCTAGGCACCCTCCACAAACATAAGCAAGAATAGGGCCTACTTACTGATGTCTTTCCCAACTCATTGAGGAATCATGCAGTTAAGTGGCAGGGGATACTTCCTGAAGTGGATCTCCATCTGACCCAAGTATGAGAGGAGGGCCTCCCCAGGTCCCCCTGTCTGGGCTGTGATTTGCAGCTTCCTGTTCCTTCAGTTCCTCAGTGGAGGTGATGGGGGCCAGGCAGAGTATGTAACCTGCTGGAGACCAGTCAAGTAAGCCACAGGAGCTGGGGGGAGAAAGGGGAGAAGCACAGCCAGTGGGCTTGGCTGAGGTGTGTGATTTCCTTTCTGCTGTAATCAGAGGGTGGAATCTGTTACACCAAAATGGTTTAGGCTGTGAGAAACTAATGACACAGGGTGGCAAGAAATTCCTCAGCTAGGATAATTATGTTTTCTCAAAAAAATCAATAGAAAGTAAATACAAACAACTGGTTTCATTATTAAAAGTCTATCTTTGGGCCAGATACAATCATTTTCTTTAACTAGCAGAGAAGATTGTCATTTCCTGTAAAGCAGCCTTGCAGATGGGTTCAAAAAAAAATCTATCAGACTGAAAAACTTCACGTGTCCTTCCCACATCTATCAATGTCACACTAGCAGCATTTCTTAGGCTTTTCCCACACTCATCAATGCCATAATGACATTGCAGTGAACTAGAGTAGCCTTAAGATATTGAGTGCCAATTCAGCCATTTATATTTCAGTTCATCTTTAATGATTCCTACTAGTTTCTTTTGTGTTGTCTTTTATTCTAGATATAGCAGCGTCTTCTGATTTTTTTAAACTATATATGCTGGACCCAATTATTGCCCTGTAACAAAATTTGTTTCTCAGAGACCAATTTTGCAGAAAGAAATTAATAAGATAGGCTTTCTGTTTATTATTTCTGATTCAATTGAAAATTCAAGCTAAATGGGGTTGTGGGAAAATGTGTTTACCTAGGGTTTCCTTTCACCTCTGCCGCCCTTCTTTGTGATCTTAGACATGGAATTTAATCCAAAGAACTTTGAATTTAAAGATAAAGATATTTAAAATAGAGACTCTTGTAGTTACATTCATTTATAAAGTTCCAGGATAATTTGGCCTAACCCATTTAATTAAATGCTCAGATACACATAAAGAAAAATAATCTCTCGACATTAATCTTCAGTTCTTCTCACTAGATAATTGGTCGTATATTATAGGTTCTCAATTATAAGAGAGTTAACAGTGCGTTCTGTTTGAATAAGTTAAAGTTACCTTTTTGAATTAGAATTTAAATTTTATGCTATGTTAGTTTTAGGATTCAGGTAATTTGAGGAAGTTTTAACAGTCTTTGTCATATAGTGCTGGCACGTTTTTGAAATGGAATCACAAATGATAAAGTTCCTTTACATTGGCTGTTTGCCAAAGTTATGTGAGTTTCTATATCCATATAAGCTTTTAAGTATCTGTTTGCTTTGAAAGTAATTAAATTAATTAATGTAAAGTTTAAGAAGATAGATCTTAAGTCAAATCAAAGATCAAAGAGCCCTAAAGTGCTGCTAAGCATTAAAAATTATATACGTGCTCCAAAGGAACAATTTCAATAATTTTTATGTGGAATGGTAGAGACATTTTCCCAATGGTGATAAATGGGTTTTCTAGGATTTTCTAAATCTTAATAATGTACTGTTTCTGATTTTTATTTTCCTGTTTGTAAGCTGATACAACATTGTATTAAAGTCAGGACCTTTGGTTTTTTTGGGGACTACAAATTCTATGGTCATAGATCAATGTTTTCCGTCTTTACTTGCAGCCTTTAACAATCCCAGAAAATGTATTCGTGTTTAAATTTTAAAAAAGGAAAAAAATGTTTTTGTAAAAAGGTGTGCAGCACAAAAATGGAGGAGACCGCAGCATGAGCCAGTCCTTCAGACTCTCCATGGGTTGGGCCCACGGTAGCATTACACTTTTCCCCTCACTTGAACTCAGGCCTGTCTGTATAACTTGGATTATTTTGCCCATTCAACAATTGTATAATGAGTACAATGATGGCAAGTAATGCTTTTTATCCTAGATGCCTCTGGATTAAGAGTCATGTTTAATGAGACATATCCGAATCTGATGAAGAGTGCAAGAAACTGGCTTCTAAGTCTGCCTTTGCAAGTGGAGGAGATTTGAGGGGTTACTGTGATAGGGATAAAAACATGGGAATGAAGTGAATAATTATGGCCACAGGTTGAACTGTAGTATTATCAAAATCTTGCTAAGTTGAAGTATCAGAACTCTGCATAACAGATTAGTCATAAAGTTATTAAATGGAGCAGAGCAACTTTAAACGTAGATTAGGCCAAGTAGATTAGCTATTCTTACACTGACCCTAGATTTGAGAATTAATATACTGTGTCCAGTACCTGAGAGTGTCCAGTACCTGAGAGTCTGTGTCCAGTACCTGAGAGGCTGGTTAATTGAAACCTGAAGTATGTGGTTCTCTAAAGAGACAGGTTTGAAATACCAGAAGTTTCCTGGCTCAGAATGTTGGAATGGGTAGATTATGTGGAACCAGCCCAGCTACTTTATTACCACATTATCCTACTCTGTGTAGATGGGAGATCATGGAAGGAGAAGCACTGTGGAGTTTGGCTCTTTGATTTCAATGGAAGAAGAGTAATAAAGATCAAATGGTGATTCCTAACAGTGAAAGACAGAGCACTATTACTGTGAAAAGTAATGGAGACATAGAAATAATGAAAGCATTGTGAAATTCAGTGATCACTTGTGACTAAATAACCCCTATGAATGAATCCAGAGGAATGAAACATATTGCAATTTACTAAGATAACTCCTGCCTATACAAGCAAAAATGTCCATGTTTGACGGGGAGAAATCCAAGCGGAAGAATTACAGTGGGGAATCTCAGCCTCTTACCTAGGTGTCAGACAATGCCTGTTTACAGACACAGAGCTCCTTGATTGAAGGAGAGTTTGTCTTTTTCGAAAAAAAAAAAAAAAAAAGGAAACAAAGCCACATATGTACGCACTGAATCTTCAGTAAAACATTATTAGTGGATGTGGTGGCCATTGATGAAGGTGTCAGTATTTTGGTAGGAGAAATAAACAATCTAGAGATCATTAGATGTTAAATCTGAACTAACATTAATACCTAAAGATAAAAATCTTCATCAATAAAGACACAAAGTGGCCACTCTGTAATTTATAGAGATTGAGTGAGTCTTGACCTGAGTCCATTCTACAGTTATTTTCTTAATCTCAGAATATGTAAAGGAGATATAAATACACTTAATTATGTACAGCTACTCACAGGCTTCCTTGATCATGGAGTGAGGGCTATTAAGGTAGAAATAATTGTTTCCTAACCCTTCATTAAAACATTATACTAAAAACAATATTGCACCGGGGAGGGATTGTAGATGTTAGTGCCACTAACAAAGACTTGCAAGCTAGGAGGGTAGAGATTCCTATTGCATCCTCATTTTTTAACTGTGTATTTGGCCATTTCACAAGATAGAGAGGTCTTGTGAAATGAAATTGGATATTTGTCCACTTAATCAGATGCTGATAAATTACAGTTGTTATTTTGATCTTATATCTTTGCTCTGCTTGCCGAGACTCTGTATGCGTCTATTCACCTAACGAATCTGTTTTCTACCAAAATTCAGGGAGATAATCAGAAGCAATTTGTCTTTATTTCACAGGGCAGCCGTACACCTTCAGTATTTTATAGCAGGTGTAATTAAACTTTTTTGCTCTCAATCATGATGCAGCCTGCAGGAACTTTAAAAATTTTCATACTCTACCAAACATTACAACATTTCAGGGATGATATTATGTTTATGCTTATTGGACCTGGTGAGAAGGGAGTAGCAAACAACTCAAATGCTTCAGCTGATGGCAAGTATGCTGGAAGGTAGCTTTTCACTGCAGGCATTTCAGTTGCTGGCAAGTATGCTGGAAGGTAGCTTTTCACTGCAGGCATTTCATTTGATGGCAAGTATGCTGGAAGGTAGCTTTTCCCTGGAGGCATTTCAGTTGATGGCAAGTATGCTGGAAGGTAGCTTTTCACTGCAGGCATCACTATGAACTTGTGATATATGTGGCCACTGTAAGGGCCTAGTGCAAGATTCCAGGAGTACAGAGCATACCTAGTGCCCAGATCTTGATTTCCCGATGTTCATTTCTACTAAATGAACCAGAGCCTGCTACTCGGAGAAATACATGATTCCAGGTCTAATATTTCCATTTTCAAGTGAAAATGCAAGCTTCATTTATTTGTTTATGGAAATGAATAACATGGTAATGTGTTAAGCATATTTAACATGAAAAATAATGACTATAGGGATAACTTAAAAGTTTTAGACATATAAGAAGAAAAAGAAGGAAAATTTTACGGAAAATTTTACATAAAATGCTGGGTAATAAATAAAGAAGACATGATACAGTTGGAATCTCTTCATTTTAGAACTAACTTTCAATGTGAAATTGCTTCAGGCAACGATCTTCAGTTGGGTGAGAGGTGGTTGGAGAACAGAGTACTCAAATTGTCTCAAAGTCTTCCACCAAAATATAAGTATTAATTTCAAAGTAAAATAGGTTCCTTTACTATGAAACAATCTGATTGTGACCACCTTCATGCAATTTATTACCTCCTAAAATGTGAACACATGGAATGCCTCCTGACAATATGTGGTGAGAGGTGCCACAAGACTTATGGTATATTACTATGAAACGTGTAACATGAGCTGGTCTCCAGGAAACACATCAACATATGATTGCCATATATTCAACAACAAAACTGGAACGGGAATCATCCAAACTTCCCCTATTATAGAGAGAAGAGCTAAAGTGGCTGTTGAGATTAAAAAATTTTAAAAAAAGGAACTAAAGATAAGCAACCCACATAAGTGTGTAAACATTTATTGAATTCTAGATAAAAAACAAACCAACAAAAAGTCATGAAAGACTCAGGACAAAAGAAAAAACCTAGAATTATCCAGCATATATTAGATTATGTTGTAGAAATAATGTTAATTTTCTTCAACATGGTAATGGTATTGTGATTAGAAAAACAATGTCCTATTTGTGGGATATTCATGTCAAAAATTTTAGAGATATGTATCATGTGTGTGCCATACTTTTAATGGTTCAGAAGAAAAAGAAAAAATAGTCTGCAGCAGAGCTGATCTGAGAGCTACTTTATCTGAATGAGGTACACATCGTTCTCGAGTCGAGAAAAGAAGGGGATTTTATTCTTTGTAACATCTTAAGCAAGATTATTATTTTTATTGTGATATTCATAAAAATTTACCTATCTTACAATGTAAGCATATAGTGTGTAAAAGGCAATTTAGTGTTCAGTTTTGCCAGCTTCTAAAAGTGTACAATCACGTGTTTCTTAACAACAGGGATACCTTCTGAGAAGTGTGTCGTTAGGCAATTTTGCAACCATCATAGAGTGTACTTACACAAACCTAAATGGGATAGCATAGTACAACTAGGCTGTAGGGTATGGCCTATTACTCCTAGGCTACAAACTTGTACAGCATGTTACTGTACTGACTCTAGGAGGCAATTGTAAAAGAATGGCCACTGTATATGTATCTCAACATATGTAAACATAGAAAAGTAACAAACAATATATGGTAGAAAAGGTTAAAAATGGCACACCTGTGTAGCACACTTATCATGAATGGAGCTTGCAGGATGGGAAGTTGCTCTGGGTGAGTGAGTGAGTGAGCAGTGGGTGAATGTGAAGGTCTAGGACAGTACTGTATACTACTGTGGACTTTGTAAATACTGTATACTTATACAAAATAATTTATCTTCAATAATAAATTAACCTTAGCTTCTATAACTTTTACTTTATAAACTTTTTAATTTTTTTTAACTTTTTGGCCCTTGTAATGATGCAGCTTAAAATGCAAGCATATTGTACAACTGTATAAAAATATTTTCTTTGTTTATACTCTTATTCTATAAAGCTTTCTACATTTTAATTTTTTATCTTACTTTATAAACATTTTTTGTTAAAAGCTAAGACACAAACACACACATTAGCCTAGGCCTACACAGGGTCAGGATCATCAATGTCACGGTCTTCTACCTCCACATCTTGTCCTACTGGAAGGTCTTCAGGGTCAGAAACACACATGGAGCTGTCCTCTCCTATAACAGTATCTTCTTCTGGAATACCTCCTGAGGAACCTGCCTGAGGCTGTTTTACAGTTTTTTTTTTATATAAATAAAAGGAATACACTCTAAAAGGTAAAAAGTATAATATTGTTAATATATAAATCATTAATATAATTGTCTATTATCAGTATCAAATATTACGTACTGTACGTAATTATACATACTAGACTTTTAAGTGCAATAGATTTGTTTATACCAGTGCCACCATGAAACATGAGTAATTCATTGTCCTATGGCCTTAAAGTGGCTACAATATCACTAGGCAATAGGAATTTTCAGCTTCGTTATATTCTATGAGACTACTGTTGTGTGCATGGTCTGTTGACTGAAATATCGTTATGTGGTGTGGGCCTGTGTTACTAACTATTCTGCTATAGATTTCTAATAATATAAAATATTTCTCATCTGTTAACATTTCTACTGGGCTTCAAATATTGGTTTATTGCACTAAACTAATTTACTGTTATTCTCAATAAACATATATCAAATTCTGCTGTTTTTTTTTTCTTTTGACATGGTATTTCTGTGTTTTAGGTTAAATGATTGAACCCCTATCAGTTACTCAACACTAAAATTTGGTGTCTGGATAAAAATACAATTTGTGGAACGTGGACTTCCTGCATATAACTTGAATTTATAATTAGACAACATTAGATAAAGGAAGCACATGAGCTTAGAGACATGACAAAATCAATGAACTGATTTAACAGAATGGTCAGCTAGATTATTAGCATGTTAAAATAGCATATTTATCATAAATGATATAGTATCAAATGACTTATACTGAAATGATAGTAGTGAAATATGTGGCAGCCATTAGGATTTGAATATATTAATGTAAAAATAATGTATTCATATGATATTATATTACTATGAATTTTGATTAGCAATTTATTTTCAACATTGATAAAGGGAATTTGAAACATGGATTTATTATTATTCAGTTTAAGCATTTATATTTTTCTCCCTTCTGAATATTTTTCCTTTTTTGATTCATCTTAATTTTCTTTATAACTTAATGACTGTTCCCTGGATATTAGATGCCTTTAGCAGTAATATTTTACTTTCATGTTTTCAGCAGATGCAAAGATTGTTGATTTCTTCTAAGTACAATTAAGTTGAATTTTATCGTGTCCTTAATGTAGTTATATAATCACCCAACAAGTTTACTTAGAAGTAAATAAGTCATGCTTGTTTAAGATTAAACCATAAAAAATATGTTTGTATTAAGATTTTTAAGTTTTTGTCAAGAAGTTCTTCTTTAAATTCTTGCTTGCTCCAAAAAAGTTACTTAGAATGCTATGGAATGATACTACAAGCTACAAAATCTTCAAGTGTTTTTAAAATGCAATGCATTAGACCTTTTAAAGTGTCCTCAAAGTTATGATGAAAATTGCCATAGAACTTCTCTCATTTCTCTAGCAGGGACCCTCTCTTTCTCATAAAATATGTAATTTGTGGACACTAAAATGAAAATAATACTAATTCTCAATATCTTGTTAATACAGTGAAACCATCACATCCATAGTCCAGAGTGGGTCACTTCAGTTGAAATGGTTGATCCTGATTTTGAGCAAAGGAGATTATGTGATCCCTGGTCAATCCTTAAAACCTGAAACTGCAAACCACATAACTTACCCTTTTTGTATTGCATTAGCCTTTCATAGACAATGGAGACAATTGATGGTAATGTTATTATTTCAACTGGATGTTATTACACCAGTGATTTCCAAAAATTCCAGACAACACTGAGAGGCCTAATAAAACCAATGAAAATAAACTCAAATATATGTCAAAAGCGGAATCACTAGTATTAAATCAAATTGCATTTGTTATTTATTCTAAATGTTCAGAAACTAGTATTGTTGAGTAGGTGAAGGAGGAAAGAAACTTTTTTTTTCTGGAAGATTAAAGAGAGGTGATTTGGGAATTTTATTTTTTTTCCTATAAACTGCATGTTAGAATTAAGTCTGTTTTTTTCCCCTATTTTCTTTTTTTTTCTTCAACTTTTATTTTAAGTTCAGGGGTACATGTGTAGGATGTGCAGATTTGTTACATAAGTAAACATATGCCATGGTGGTTTGCTGCCTAGATCATTGCATCACCTAGGTGTTAAGCCCAGCATCCATTAGCTATTCTTCTTGATGCTCTCCCTCCCCACATCCCTCTCCAACAGGCCCCAGTGTGTGTTGTTCCCCTCCGTATGTCCATGTGTTCTGATCATTCAGCTCCCACTTATAACTGAGAACATGTGGTGTTTGGTTTTCTGTTCCTGCATTAGTTTGCTAAGGACAATGGCTTCCAACTCCATCCATGTCCTTGCAAAGGACATGATCTCATTCCTTTTTATGTCTGCATAGTATTCTATGATGTATATGTACCACATTTTATTTATTCAGTCTATAATTGATGGGGATTTAGGTTGATTCCATGTCTTTGCTATTGTGAATATTGCTGCAATGAATATATGTGTGCATGTATCCTTATAATAGAATGATTTATATTCCTTTGGTTATATATCCAGTAATGAGATTGCTGGGTCAAATGGTATTTGTGCCTCTAGGTCTTTGAGGAATCGCCACACGGTCTTCCACAATGGTTAATTTATACTCCCAAAATGGTTTAATTTATACTCCCAACAACAGTGTAAAAGGTCTCCTTTCTCTCTGGAGCCTCACCAGCACCTGTGGTTTTTTGATTTTTTAATAGTAGCCATTCTGACACACACGACATGGTATCTTATTGTGTTTTGGATTTGCATTTCTCTAATGATCATTGATGTTGAGCTTTTTATTTTCACATGCTTGTTGGCTGCATGTATGCCTTCTTTTGAGAAGTGTCTGTTCAAGTCGTTTGGTACTTTTTAATGTTTTTTTTTTCTTGTAAATTTGTTTAACTTCTTTTTAGACTCTTCATATTAGACCTCTGTCAGATGGATATATTGCAAAAATTTTCTCCCATTTTTAGATTGTCTGTTCACTCTGATGATAGTTTATTTTGCTGTGCAGAACTTCATTAGTTTAATTAGATCCCATGTGTCAATTTTTGCTTTCTTTGCAATAGCTTTTGGCGTTTTTGTCATGAAATTTTTACCCGTGCCTATGTCTTGAATGGTATTGCCTAGATTTTCTTCTAGGGCTTTTATAGTTTTGGGTTTTACATTTAAGTCTTTAATTCATCTTGAATTAATTTTTGTAATATAGTATAAGGAAGGGGTCCAGTTTCAATTTTCTGCTTATGGCTAGCCAGCTTTTCCAGCAGCATTTATTAAATAGGCAGTCCTTTCCCCATTGCTTTTGTTAGGTTTGTCCATAGATGCAGAAAAGTCCTTGGATAAAATTCGACATCCTTTCATGTTAAAAACTGTCAATGAACTAGGTATTGAGGGACTATACCTCAAAATAAGAGCCATATATGATAAAACCACAGCCAATATCATTCTAAATGGGCAAAATCTGGAAGCATTTCCCTTGAAAATTATCACAAGACAAGGATGTCCTCTCTCACCACTTTTATTCAACATAGAATTGGAAGTTCTGGCCAGGGTAATCAGGCAAGAGAAATGAATAAAGGGTATTAAAATAGGAAGACAGGAAGTCAAATTATCTTTGTTTCCAGATGACATGATCCTATATCTAGAAAAACCCATCATCTCAGCCCACAAGCTTCTTAAGCTGACAAGCAACTTCAGCAAATCTTGGAATACAAAACCAATGTGCAAAAAAATCCCTAGCATTTCTATACACCAACAACAGGCAAGCAAAAAGCCAGATCATTAATGACCTCGCATTCACAATTGCTACAAAAAGAATAAAATACCTAGGAATACAGCTAAAAAGAGATGTGAAAGACCTCTTCAAGGAGAACTACACACCACTGCTCAAAGAAATCAGAAAGGACACTAACTAACAAATGGAGAAACAGTCCATGCTCATAGATATAGGAAGAATCATTATCGTGAAAATGGCCATACTGTACAAAGTAATTTATAGATTCAATGCTATTCACATTAAGCTACTGTTGAAATTGCTCACAGAATTAGAAAAATACTCTTTTAAAATTCATATAAAACCAAAAAAAGAGCCCAAATAGCTGAGACAATCCTAAACAAAAAGAACAAAGCTGGAGATATCATGCTACCCACCTTCAGATTACACAACAAGGCTACAGTAACCAAAACAGTATTATACAGTATAAGAACAGACACACAGACCAATGCAACAGAATAGAGAACTCAGAAATAAGACCACACACCCAGAACCATCTGATCTTCTACAAACCTGACATAATTAAGTTTTTAATTTAAAATATCTGTTGCCTTGATATTTTATTACTTTTTTTTTTTTTTTTTGACAGAGTCTTATTCTGTCACCCAGGCTGGAGTGCAGTGGTGCGATCTTGGCTCACTGTAACCTCCGCCTCCCGGGTTCAAGCGATTCTTCTGCCAAGACTCCTGAGTAGCTGGGACTAGAGGTGCCCACCCCTACATCTGGCTAATTTTTGTATTTTTAGTAGAGACGGGGTTTCACTGTATTGGCCAGGCTGGTCTCGAACTCCTTACCTCGTGTTCTGCCTGCCTCGGCCTCTCAAAGTGCTGGGATTAGAGGTGTAAGCCACCGCACCCGGCCTGATTTCTTTTTTTTTTTTTAAACACTCATAAAACATCAATCCTTCTTCACACTCTCTTCTGCTTACAAAATTTTGGTTTGGTGGAAGTCAGCCCAATGTCACAGATTTTTGCATGCTGATAAGAATGCAGATGTGTCTATAAAATTGTATTTTCTCAAATTTTTTCACTTACTGTGCAAACATTTGGCAAATTATGAATATGAGTTTCTATTTAAGTGTGACACAGTTTTTAGTTAGTTTTATTGAATGTGATAATTAAATACAATTGCCTGAGCATAAGTGTGAGTAATGTACATACGATTTTGATGTGTATGTACAATAAAATATGAATTGAAAATACATGCAATAATAAATATTTCTATGATGAGGATAAGCTACCTCAAAGGACTGTTAAGGGGATCAAATGTAAAAATGAGGGACATTTGGTAAATTGTAAATTGATATCTAAGTGGTAGTTATGTTTTTCATTTGTGATCTAATAATAAATGTAGGTGGTATTTAGCTTCACTTTAGTGACATCTTTTTAGATTGTCCTTTTAACATCAATATCAGTTATAATGGATATTACAAATGATGGTATGAATACATTCTAATTAGTTGAATATTTTAATTATTAAAAATATTCTTTATTTTTCACCTATAGCTGAAATTTTCATATATGCAAAAATAATATCTTTTCTTAAAAATGAATTTTAATGACTATCTCTTTAGTAAAATTTGGTTATCAAAAAGAAGACAAGGTTTCTGCAGGTTGTGGCCTAAGAGGAAGTGCAGGTTTTGTTTGGTTTTGTGTTGTTGCAAGCAAAGCAGTTTTTATCATCAAACCATCATGACTGCTTTGATATCACGTTAGTTTGAATAATGGACTTTGACAATTTGTTTCACCACAACTATAGAATATGTGTCATAGATCTATGGTGGGTGATTTATGTTAGATTCACTTTGCATACTGTCTTATTACTAATACACATTTCTAGGTAATTTCAAAAATTTATTGGAAAAATTAAAATATTAAACTCTATAACCAAAGTTAACATGTGTATTATTTATAAGTCAAAGAAAACTAATGATATAATTAAGAAATGACTATGCTACCCTTAATATCTTCTTTAAACATTCATTTTAATATATATTTATTTTTTCATTGTGAAAGTAATTTACATTTAAAATGTAAAATTTGAAAACGTTTTAAAAAGAAAATAAATATCACTAAAGTTGGCCAATGTTAATATTTGTATAGCTGGAATTTTAGTCATTTTCTTTATGGAATTCATACATAATCTCCAAATTGGTATTTCATGATATATCTCCATCTTTGTTTTCCTTTGTCTACTCACCTACATATGGTTTTGTGTTCTTTAAATTCTTTATTAAGAATGTTTAAATGTATTAACACATGTTATAGTATATGTATCAAAATTTCAACTGAACTTACATTAACATTTAAAATTTTTAATTAAAATGTATCAAATCAATATGTTAAATTTGTTTCTAAATTTTGTTTCCATGTTTTATTCTTTGATAATAATATGCTTCTGGGAGTAAAGTTATTAAGTTCAACTTTATATGATATATTAAAAGAACTTTAAAGAAATACCCAACTATCTTTTCACAAAATTTGCAATACTTATATAAACAACATCACTTAATAAGAGTGCATATGTTATTGAACCTTAATGCATTTGATACAACAATGTTATCTCTTATTTTAATTATGCAGTTTGATTACAAAAGCTATTATATAAATTGGCATATGTTCAGTCAATAATTTTGTTCTTTTTTGAAAAAAGTAGTCTTAAGCTGTGTATTTTTTTCTTTTAGTATGTTAGTATTAATGCTATTTTAAAAAGATAGGTTAATTGTACTAATGCTTAGTTTATGAGTTTTGTTCCTTGCAAAAACTTTTGCTTTATTTTCCAGGTAATCAATTACATTTTTTTAATTTGTGTTATATTACCTTGCATTTTACTTAAAAATGTTTTTATGATAGGTCGGTGACATATTCTTCTATATTTTTCTAGTATTCTATGTTTTACTCAGCCTAAGCAGAATTTTATCTTTTTTCTCTTTATTTATCATAAATAATTTTTCTCATAAGATGAATTTCTAACTCCTTAATCTATGTCTTACTTATCTCAAATTACCAGTTATCCCAAGATTTCTTCTCCACTCATTTGTGATGTCTTCTTTATTGTCTACAACTCTCCCTGGACAAGGATTTGTTTAAGGTCTACTATCTTTCCTTTCTTTCTTCCTTCTTTCCTTTTTTCTCCCTTCCTTTACTTCCTCTCTCTTTTTTTCCTCCTTTTCTCCCTCTTTCCCTGATATGATTTGGCTGTGTCCCCACTCAAAATCTCATCCTGAATTCTAATCTCCATAATCTCCATAACCCCCATGTGTCAAGGGAGAAACCAGGGGGTGGTAACTGAATAATGGGGCAGTTTCCCCCATGCTGTTCTTGTGATAGTGAGTGAGTTCTCACAAGGTCTGATGGTTTTATAATTGTTAGTTATTTCCTCCTAGTTCATTCTCCTTCCTGCCGGCTGGTGGAGAAGGTGCCTTGCTTCCTCTTTGCCTTCCCCCATGATTGTAAATTTCCTGAGGCCTCTGTAATCATGCTGAACTATGAGTCAATTAAACCTCTTTCCTTTTTAAATTACCCAATCTCGGGCAGTTCTTTATGGCAGTGTGAAAAAAGGACGAATATATTCCCTCTGTTTCTTCCTTTTTGTTTCTTTTATGCCTTTCAGCTGTCTATTGATATTTGTACAAGTATCACTTTGCTTTATTACTTCAAATTATATTTAAATATATGAATAAGCAAATACATAAGGAAAGTCCAAAGCAGTGCTCTAGACAATAACAAAATTTTCTGTTGATTCTTCTGGATGGACTTTAGAAAAATTGTACCATGCTGTCCTAAAATAAAATAAAACAATAATGAAATAATTTTATTTTTTGGATAATCATTAATTTAGAAAGAAATTTAACTTTGTTATTATAACATTTAGTCTCCTTATTAGGATATATGTCATCTCTACACTGGATTTCATAAATAGTGTGTATGTCTTTCAATAATGTTTTGCAGTTTTTGCTCATATGGGCTTTTATATTTTTAATAATTAACTTTCTATGACTTTCTATATCAAAAATATTATTGTAAATAAAATATATTTCTTTATTATTGTTCAAACTAGTTATTGCCATATTTTCCATATACATTAATCTTTAATTTTTCTTCATCTGAACATTTTATTGCACTCGCTAATTTTACGGTTTATTTTCTGAAATAGAATCTACTTGATTATTAACACAAGAAAAATTTGCTCCCATCATTTTTACTAGTTTTGTTCCATACTTCTTTTTTATTCTTTATGATCTTCCCAGAAATCCAGGAAGTATATTAAATAATGGTGACAGCAGATATTTTTATGGAAACATCTCTAGTATTTTACTGCATATATGAGAGGAGTGTTTGACTAGGTGGACCATACGCTTGATTCTAGTTATATGTTGTTGAATACCTTTCTTCAGTTATTGAAATTACTTTTCAAAAATTGATGTATTAATAGATTTTCTAGTACTTTCTTTTATAACTGGATAATTATTTTCTTAGAGTAGTGCCATCATAGGTGAGCTCAGGTTGTGACATTCTATTTTATTCTCAACTTACCTTGAGTTTATTGGACATTCTATTTTATACTCAACTTACTTTGAGTTTACAGAAAGAAAGGCCTGAGATGGGTATGGTGTGTAAGAGATTTATAGAGGTAGTAATTTCAAAGAACAAAAAAAGGAAAATAACTGCAGGCAGATCTCCCAGGAAGCTCTGGAGTACAAATTGCAACACAGAGCTTGTTCTGCTCAGATAGTGTTCTGTGACCAGCATCCATAAGTCATGGAATATGAGGAAGCCCTGGGAGTCGGGAGTGGGGACAGAAACTTTCAAGCATCTCAGGGATAGGAAGCTTCTGTCAGGCAAGGGTAATCCTCCAGAGAAGGACGTAGCTGTAGGTGATTAGCATCCAATCTGTAGAGCAGGTTGGGCATGGGTGCACCTATTCTGGGATCGCATCTGGTTTAGGTACCAACAGCAAACCTTATAATCCCATCTTTCCTATCTCAGAAATGCTTATTTTTCACATTCACTTTATGTGGTCACAATTTCTTCAGTGTTCTGGTTGCTTACAATTTCTGGGGAAATTTCCAAAAAGAGGATTTGTGAAAGAAGCTGTAGCTCCCACTGATGTCGTTCATCCTGAAGTCATAACTGAAACTCATTTCCCTGCTTTCTCATTCATTCTAGGATCTCCTCACACTCATCCACCTAGATCCTGAAACTGGAGGGACCTGCACTACTTCGTAGTCTGTTCTGCTTATCCGGGTGAAGATGGAACTGGACACAAGAATACCTAGGGGTGGACCACTTGGTGCCACACTTCTGTGTCTCTATCATATAGCAATGGCTGTGACTCATTCTGATGATTGGGATCAATTACGCCTGCAACAGTGCCCTTTTTTGTTTCTTCATCCGCTGGTCTACAGACTTGCAGAGCCCAGGATGAACTAATAGCAACCATGGCTTTACATTTAGTGAGAATTAGGTGGAACACAGGCCTTCAAGAAGAGTCTTCCCACAAAGAAGAAGAACATCTAGACACACAGAGCCTAAATATTCATGCAGAACTTCACCAGCACAAACACCCTGCTGGAATTGGTGGTAAGTGGAACCACTTCTACTGTACTTTTTGTCAGTTTGTAGTATCAGAGTTTTGCTAAATGTGTAAGACCATGAATTAACCTTTCATTCCAAATTTAGCCGTACACTTTGTTTTGATATACAGCATTTCCTGTTTTTATTCTGTAATATGCATAAATTTTCTATAGACACAGTTTTATTTTTTGTCCCAATATGTATCTTAACAGTTTTCAGAAATTATAAATGGTTATTTAAAAAAATACATTTATTAATTCTTAGTCTTATTTGCATTATAGGCAAAGACTATTCTGCACAGTTTTTGTCTTGAGAAAATTGAGGTTGCATAGAATATGGCAAACTGGACAAGTGCTTCACTGATTGTTGCAAAAAAGATATGTTTACTATTCTGCAAGTATATAGTTTATATACATATTATTTCAGTATGATCAATTACTCAAATTCTCATTATTTTTGTTTACTTGATTTTTGAAAGAGCACTGTGTAAAAGGCCCTCCTAATACATATTTCTGTCAATTTCTCCTTTTATGTATGATACATTTTTAAAATACGTATATAAATTGCTATATACACTCATGAATATTTATTCTGTGTGGATTGTATCTTTTACAAAATGCCCTCTAGATCTCATTTAATACCTTTTCTTTTAAATTTCTATATTCTAATGTGAATATAGCCAATCTTTCTTTTGCCTGGCATATGTTTGCACAACCCTTTACTTTTAAAAATATCATGGATGGAGTTGGAAGCCATTATCCTCAGCAAACTAATGCAGGAACAGAAAACCAAACACCACATATTCTTACTTACAAGTGGGAGCTGAGTGATGAGAACACATGGACACATAAAGGGGGAAACAACGCACACTGGGGCATGTCAGGTTGGGGGTAGCGGGAGGGAGACCAGCAGGAAAAATAGCTAATGGATGCTGAGCTTAATAACTAGATGATGAGATGATCTGTGCCACAAACCACCATGGCACACGTTTGCCTATGTAACAAACCCACATATCCTGCACAGGTACCCGGAACTTAAAATAAAAGTTAAAGGAAAAAGAAAAAAAATCTTTTGTGTTTAATGTGTCTACTATATGTTATATACACTTGTCTTAAAAAAGAGCTTTATTAAAATAGATATAGATAAAAATAGATTAAGAGCCCAAATCATAAGTGTGCAGCTCAAGTAAATGTGCCCATGTAATTACCAGTCAGAACAATAAATAAGACATTTCTAACACACAAAAAGCTTGGCTGCCTCATGAAATCCCCTGCTTCTTATTAAAAATAACCCATTTCTGTTGTAATTCATATGAAAGTTTTGTTATCTTATTTTTAAATTACTTTGTTTATTATTTTTTTGCTTATATATAATATTTAATTTTCTTTTCTCCAACAAAAAAAGATCCATCCTGTTTTTATTACATTGTACAAAAATCACTTTTATATTCCACAAAGTATTACCTTTACCCCAATTTCCAAACAGAACCAAATTTAAGGTATATATAATAACTTTTGACTCCTTCCTAAAAATAAGATCAGGAATTTAGCATGCATTCCCATTCCTCCTTCCCCCACTTCCTGACATTACAAATATAAAGATCATTCCCTCAGGAGCTCTGAGGATGAGGACACTCTGTAATAGAGTGTACAGTATCCTCAAGGAAACACCATTACAGCAGAAACTGATACATGTGTAACATTGCTGTTTCTTCTATTATCCTTGAAAAAAGTCAAGCCAAAGAGAAATTCAAAATAATATAACTCTCAAACAGGCAATTGATATAGAGCTCCAAAAAGCCATCATAACTGATCAACACCCAGGGATAGTTGGATGTGGGGTTGCCGGATCTTATCTTAATGATCTCTGTTTGTTTGTTTGTTTGTTTCTTTTAATGTTTTTATGGTCTAAAAAATGAAAAAAAATCACTAAATGTAATGTAGTTACAGTGTTCTAGCGAATAAGCAAGAGATCATAATCAGAAAAATATTAAAGTCAACAATAGATTATTTAGCAGGATAAATAAATTTTATACCACTGGTGGGATACAGAAGTATTGTTTCACTATGGTAAGAATTTGAGAGATATTGAGTGGCAGTGAAATATTACTACCTGGAAAGTTCTGAGCACATGGTTTTCCTGAATTATCATGTTAGTGCAAGATATCATTCTTCAATTCAGAGTTGAGCATGGCAGAGAAAGTGGAATTCTCTTGGGAAAACTGAGAATTTCATGGAAATTTTGTGAATGAAAAGCTACTTCTGTAGTTGATGGTGAGCTGAGGAAATAACTGTTTATTTTTATAAATTTCTACATTTTTATAAGTATTACTGTTTGCTACGCACATATTTATACCTGTTTGCATTTATTTGAATTTCATATACAATTTTTTTTCTTTTTTTTCTTTTTTTTTTTTTTTTTTTTTTGAGACGGAGTCTTGCTCTGTCGCCCAGGCTGGAGTGCGGTGGCGGGATCTCGGCTCACTGCCAGCTCCGCCTCCCGGGTTCTCGCCATTCTCCTGCCTCAGCCTCCCGAGTAGCTGGGACTATAGGCGCCCGCCACCACGCCCGGCTAAGTTTTTGTATTTTTAGTAGAGACGGGGTTTGACCATTTTAGCCAGGATGGTCTTGATCTCCTGACCTCATGATCCGCCCGCCTCGGCCTCCCAAAGTGCTGGGATTAAAGGCATCGGCCACCGCACCCAGCCACAATTTTTTAAAATTTTATGTTTTAAAAAATCTTAAATGCATAGAAAAATTATGAAGATAGTAGGGTTTCCACATACCTCACATGGTTTACCCTATTATTAGCTTCCTGTATTAGAATGGTTTATTTGTTGCAATTGATGAATTAAAAATGAGACATTATTATTAAGTAACAACCATACTTTATTCAGATTTTTATAGTTATCATCTAATGTTCTTTTTCTATTCTAGGAAGAATCCTATTCATGACACTTTAACTGTACTGTTTTCTTAGGCAACTCTTAGCTGTGGGAGTTTCTTAGACTTTGCTTGTTTTCAATGACCATGAGAGTTTGAGGAGTGCTCATCCGGCATTGTGTAGAGTGTCCCTCAACTAGGATGTGTCTGATGTTTGTCTAATGGTTAGAATGAAATTACATGTTCTTTGGAAGAAGACAATTGAGTTAAAGTCTCACATCATGTCATGTGTTTTCAACATATCATGTTGAAGATGTTTACTATCAAAAAGTCTTATCACTGTAGATGTTAAACTCTGTTTGGCTGAAGTGGTGTTTGCCATATTTTTCCACTGTCATGCCACCCCTTTTCCCCTTTCTTTCCATACTGTATCCCTTGGAAGAAATTCACTGTATGCAGCCCACTTTTTTTTTTTTTTTTTTTTTTGACAGTCTTGCTCTCTGGCCAGGCTGGAGTGCAGTGGCGCGATCTCGGTTCACTGCAACCTCTGCCTCCTGGGTTCAAGCGATTCTCCTGCTTCAGCCTCCTGAGTACCTGTGATTACAGGCACGTGCCACCAGGCACGTGCCACCATGCCCAGCTAGTTGTTTTAT
Source organism: Gorilla gorilla gorilla (assembly GCF_029281585.2). Taxonomy (NCBI): domain Eukaryota; kingdom Metazoa; phylum Chordata; class Mammalia; order Primates; family Hominidae; genus Gorilla; species Gorilla gorilla. The sequence continues at coordinate 119,620,429 of NC_073238.2, forward strand.
TTTTAATAAAGACAGGATTTCACCATGTTGGCCAGGATGGTCTCGATCTCTTGACCTCGTGATCTGCCCGCCTCGGCCTCCCAAAGTGCTGGGATTAGAGATGCAGCCCTCGTTTTAAAAATAGAAATTTACATTTGGCCTCCTATATGCTCCACCCTTGTAACATCTGTATAAAATATTTGGAGATCTTCTGCATAAAATATTTACTTTTTACCACTTATGTAGTTACTTAATAATGTATTTAGAGGAGTTCGTGCTCATGGATATTTATTTCATATTTTGCATTATAATGCTACATCATTTATTTTGTTGTCTCAAATTGTTGCAGATTTGGCCTTTAGGTGCTCCTTCATTGGGTTCCTGTGTCCTGTTGATTTATTCTCATCAGCGTGTGTGGGGTTTTATTGGTTTGGTTTTTTGCTTTCTTATTTTCAGATATTACAAGATACTTCAGGATCATCTTGTATATTTGCTGCCTCTGTCCAAAAATCTGTCATTTCTGCAAGGATCCCTGCTTCCTTTTATAGGAAAATGATATTAGAAACCAATATATTAGGTATGCTCATTGCTATGGTGATATGATTACTTCTAGAGCTTCTCAGCTGACAGGGCAAGGAAAAATATGTGTGCATCCTAACTGTGCATATACACATATGTATAAATATTTCTATATGTAACCATCTGTATCTATATTTAACTAAACATGAGAGTTCATGCTGATGTCTCTAACTCTAGTCCATACCACTTGGATTATTTTAACCTCCACTTTTTGCCTGTCTGTAAATAACCACCCCAACAGTGAGAAACCAGGCCCTCACCATCTGCCATCCATTTATATAATTGTTCAGTTTTGGTATACACTTAGAGTCTACACATTTGATTAATTTAAAAGTTTACTAAAGAGGATTTTTGGTAAGGTTGTGTTCAGGAAAATTCATGAGACTTTCAGCCCCACTTCTGCCGTATAAAGAATTTGGAAGTCATTACTTTGGTTTTTACACAAGCAAAACTGGTTAATCTGAAAATCAGTGACTTTTTCTTTTTCTCAACAAAGAACCGAAGTCACAGAGCAAACTGGCACCCTGAAATCTGGAGAGGTGGGTACAGCCCAAGAGAGAGACATAGCTTAGATCTGCTTGCCTGTTGCAAAAACTGCTGAGGCTGAAGCTGGAATATTTAATGGCAGTGTTGAGTAATTACTGGAAACTAAATGTAGAAAAACATGAGACTGAGAACCTCCTGGTGGCTGAAGTCTTTGCACAGGGCCGGGGATAGGAGACATTGATAAGCACACATTCCTAGGTTTTACTATCCAGAACCCTAGTAGATTCTCAGGATAAAAATTCTAGAAAGAGCTCATTAAAGCTCTGGGAAAAGCAGAGGAATATCAATCTGTGTGAAATATACTGAGAACCTTCTCCATAACGTAGACCTTCTCTCCAGGGAAAAGGACTTTGTGAGAGCCTTATCCCAGCTGTGGAAAGGGAATCCAGCCAGAGGAAACATGAGAAAAAGTTTATATTAAGAACAGCAACAGGAACTTGAATTAGGAGATACATGCATAATTTAAAACTCGTGGAAATTAAATCTATATTGTGTGGCTATAGAAAAAGACAAATAGATTTGAACTGAATAGAAAATCCAGAAAATAGATTCCAGGTTACATAAGAATGTAATACATGATAACGTTGCTATTTCAATTTAGTAGGGTAAGAGAGGATGATTTAAAGCTTGGAGATAGCACAAGTTAGTACTTACTATTGTTTTAAAAAATAAAATTGGAAACATATTTTTCCAAAAAGGGGGAGGAGTTCAGTTGGAATAAATACTTAAAGGGTAAGAAATAAAACCATAGATACTCATTAAGGAAATCTTGAATAAATTAAAAACTAAGACAAGGAAAGAGTTAAGTAACTAAGTCTTCTATCTAGATGCAATAAAATAAAGGAATGATATGCTTGACTATATACAAATAAAACTTTTCATGGGAAACACTCTATAAACAAAGTCAACAGACATTCAGTAGATTTGGGAAAACATAAATTTAATATAGAGTTTAGCCAGAAGGAAAAATTCGTAATGAACAGAGGTTTTAAAAGAAGGAAAAAAGTCACCCAATAATAAAATTGAAAACGGCCATGATAAGACAGTTCATAGAAGAGAAAATCCAAAGGTTTCACCAGTGATATAAAAACCTGCTCTAACTCATTTGTGCTTAATAGATTAATAGGTTGATAATTTGATGTTATTATATTATGATCTTGTTTGTAGTAAAGTTGTTGAAAATACTAGATAAATAGAAGGGTCTAATTATAAAGGATTTTGTGTTCTGTTAAATAGTTTTAATAGAACTCTGCAATCAATATGGGCACAGTGCTGGGTATGGTGCCTTGCACCTGTAATTCCAGCTGCAAGCATGAGGTGGGAGGATTGCTTGAGGCCAGAATTTAGAGACCAGCCCGGGCAATATAGGGAGGCCCCTGTCTCTAAAACTTAAAGAAAAATAAAATGGAGATGGTGACATATTTTAGCCATGAGTAAGAGGTGGAAATAGTACAATTTATAAACCAATCAAAAATTAGTTTTAAAAGTCTTAAAAATCATTTGCATGTGTTTCTTGATGCCAATAAATAACATAGGGAACAAAGAAGAGAAGACATTATACAGATTTGGGGCCAGAATGATAATATCAATTTCTGTTTGATAACTAGGTTAAGATGTTATCTTGTTACTGACAAGATGAGCATATTTCTAAGAGGTGTGTGGGTTGAAGGTAATGTTCCGAGTCATCAGTACATGTAGGTGGTAGTTAGGAATGGAAGAGGGTCATCACTCAAGGAGATTGGAGCCAGACAATGAAAGGTGCTCTCTCTGCAGCTCTGGGTCACACCCAGAATCAAGAGTCGTATACTGAGCTGGGGCTTGTGTATCTGTCAGTGCCCATACGACCAGTATCATGTTCATATGGCTGATGTTAGAGAGCTATTTTTCTGTACTTGTGTTTTGGAATTCATGGAATAAAAGGAGCAGTAGTTTTATCCTTTCTGTTCAAGGCACATCATGCCAGAATCCATGGAGCAAAAAGACTGAAAAAAAACAAAAGCATGCTCTGGATTAGAATATAATTCACTATGCATGAATCATGAATGCCCATTTAAATGAACATATTTACTTGAATCCAAAATATGTATGTTTGTAGAATCCAAAATATGTATGTTTGTGTATATATATATATATATCTACCTATATATATACCATATATATATATATCTACCTATATATATACCATATATATATATATCTACCTATATATATACCATATATATATATCTACCTATATATATACCATATATATATATATCTACCTATATACATACCATATATATATGGCCTCATTTTGTTCATTGGTTTGTTTATATTAAATTTGTGATATTTAGGTTGAACTTTCTAGCTGATTGTTTGCAAGAGCAAAATGCTAATTTAGGTGGAAGAGACCTGATGTGGTTTGGCAGTTTGGCTCTGTGTCCCCACCCAAATCTCATGTTGAATTGTGATCGCCATAATCCCCACATGTCAAGGAGGGACCTGGTGGGAGGTGATTGGGTCATGGGAGTGGTTTCCCCCATGCTGTTCTCATGATAGTGAGTGAGTTCTCATGAGATCTGATGGTTCTGTAAGTCAGTTTTCCCTGCTCTTGCATTCTGTCTATTGCCTGCTGCCATATAAGACATGCCGTTTCCCCTTCTGCCATAATTATATGTTTCCTGAGGCCTCTCCACCCTTGTGCAACTATAAGTCAATTAAACCTCTTTTCTATAGAAATTATCCAGTCTCGGGTATGTCTTTATAGCAGTGTGAAAACGGACCAATACAAGACCTGAATGACATTTTCTCAATTACAGTTGAGTAGAGCAAAATAATAGGACATTAATAGGACTATTCTGCTGCATAATCTTCCCTAAATCTGTGCTTAAAAGTTTTTCTTCCATTCCAAATCAATGTGCACCTAGTCACCCAAATACAGGGAGAGCATATGGAGAACTCCTGCTTCTGCCTGTGGATCAGTATAATTATGGATGGCTCCCTTTTTCACTTTAAGAATTCTCCAGGCTTGGAAGGCAAATCATGTGGTCACCTGACCAAAATAATAGAGTTTTGTGGCAGTTGACTTTACACTGTATCTTGTCTTCATATCTCCTTTAACTTACTTCATATAATTCCATAATTTTTGTCCAGATATTTTATATTTACATCCTACCCAGAGTGGGCTGTGCTTTTCTATCATTCCTTTGTATATCTATACAAATAATTAGTTGATTCAAGATTTATAAAGTATCATGTGTCAAGAAAGTGTCCATATTCTTAAGAAAATAACTGTCTAATCAGAAATTATGTCATTAGAGTATGTAATTAAAATACGATGAGGTAAATAAGAGTTGTAAATTGACTATCTTGGTATTGTGGTGGGAGAAATGATTAGTTATAGTTGTCTCAAGAGTCAGGAGAGACCCTACAGAGAACATAAGGCTTGAATTCGGCATCGAGTAATATAATAATAATTTACAAGCTAAATTTGTGCTGAGCTTGCAATCTTTGGGAACTGACAAAATTAAGTATCTCTCTTAGACGCCAGGCTTCCTGTGGGTGGGAGGTACCCAGAGAAGTGAGCAAAGTTTTACCTTTATTTTTCTATCCCTGGAACCAAATACAATTCTTGACATATGGTTAGAATATTATACTTGTGGTGTGAAATCAAAGTTAATAAATGGGTTTGGAAGGAAAAAAATAAAAACAACACTAATTCTCCTTTATGCCTCCAAATTCTGCCTTTCTTTTCTGACTTACACCTACTAACCAGTGGCTACTAGGACTTGAGACTAAGTAATATTTTTAAATGGATTCTGGAGCCATTTGACAATACCAAGTCTGATCTATATTTTTATTTTTTTTCTATATTCAGGAAAGTATTTTTGATTGACCTACTATTTTACTTTTAATTTGTTGTGTTATATTCCTTATGGTATTCAGAGAAATGATAGATTTTCTGCCTTCTAATAGTTTAACATCCAGTTTAAGAGATAAGATACTTCATTAGGAGATAGACTCTTTAGAGGCAGAAAATGTTTATGTTATTACATGAGTGATGCAGTGAATACAAGGCTATATAATTTCAGAAAAGAAAGATCACTCAACTGGAACTCTAAAAAAGGAAAGGGTCTCAAAATATTAAAAATAGAGCTACTTTATGAGCAATCATTCCCACTAATGGTTTTATATTCAAAGAAATTGAAATGAATATGTTAAGAGATATCTGCATTCCCATCTTTATAGCAGTGCATATTCCACAATAACTAAGACATGGAATCAACCTAAGTGTCCATCAATAGATGAATGGATAGGAAATGTGGCATATATACATAATAGAATATCACTCAACCATAAAAAATGGAATCCGACCATTTGTGACAACATGGATGAACCTGGAGGACATTACATTAAGTGAGATAAGCCCAGCACAGAAAGACAAATGTCTGTATGATCTAACTCATGTGGAATATAAAAACAAAAAATTGATCCCATAGAAGTAGAGAGTAGAATGGTGATTACCAGAGGATGGGGTGATTAGCAGGAAGGAAGAATTGGGGAGATGTTGGTCAAAGGGTACATAATTACAGTAATAGAAGAGGAGAAAATTTCAAGAGATCTATTGTACTGAAAGATGACTATAGCTAATGATGACATATTGTATTCTTCAAAGATGTGAAGAGATCATTATTTATATGCTCTTATCACAAAAATGACAAGAGAGCCAATGCGTTTGTTAATTAGGTAGATTTAACCATTCCATAATGTATATGTACTTCTAAACATCATGTGTACACAATAAAATCATAAGTTATCTGTCAATTTAAATGACATTTCTAAAAAAGGAAAAGAAAAAGAAAAGTTTCCTGAGAGGTAGACTTGAAGGGGAAGTTAGAGGTGAAATATTATTTTGTTATATTAAGGTAAGTTAAAGAATTTTCTTGTTCATAAATGGCACAAATGCTCTGAAGACTGGATTTAGCCTTTGAGATAAACTTTCCATTTATGATATCCCATCACCTTTATATTCTACTTGAGAATATTATTAGAAATAATGTCAATGAGAGGATAAGCATATAGTCCCTCAAGGTGATTATTTTTAAGAACAAAATTAACTGTACACAAACTTTCCAGTAGGATTATTTAATATTACTATTTTAATAAAATGATCACTTTAGCTATTTAAAAATGCGGAATAAACATATTCTTTATGGTGAATGCAGAAGCAGGGGGTCGGACGGAGATTTTATAAATAGGAGGTGTTAATTTTAAATGTTCTGTGTAATTATCTTTACTAAAATTTTAGTCCTCTTTATGCAACATCTCACATGGCTTCATGTAAGCATAGAATAAATGCTTATTCGGTGACTCAGTGAATGAATTATTGAAGTAAAGTAATTCAGGTTTTCCAACTCATTTTATGAACTAGCACACCAGAGGGCTCTCCAAACATGTTTTAATCAGCAGAGTTCGGTTATGTAATTTGTTTGTATTATAATTAAATAAATCATGAAAGATTTTAAAATAAAAAAGATAATCTCTAATATAGGGATAATAATCAAAGAAAAACAATAATAATGCTTCTATTTCATCTTGTTTTTGCTTTAATTTGAATAAACATATCTACATATTTAAAATGTCTAGAATTATTATCAACTATCTAATGTGAACTACTCCACCATTAAAAATCTTGTCCATCTCTCCCAATTCGTTTTGGGTATCTGGACCATAGTATTCTTCTAATTCCAAAGAATTTCCCACAAGAAAAAACAAAATGATTTCCATTTTTTTTCTTGTGGGAAATTCGTTGGAATTAAAAGAAAAAATAATTTTAATAGAAGATTGCAACTGGATAGCATTCCATCTTGTCCACAAAACCGCATTATTATCACTTATCATTGTTTTTCTTCTCGTCACCTTCAGTACAAAAGTGGATAGGATTTTGCCCTGCTGAATTATACTTTAAATTCAATGAAAAATTAACATTCAGATTAATAATTGGATAAAATTATGATTAGTATAGCTTCCATGTAATTCTTAATATAGAAATTGTAAGACAGTGGTAAGAGGTACTTTTTTCAAAAATAAAAATAACCTGTGTTAGAAAAGATGTCTCATCCTGGACCCCACTGGCAATTGTGTGACCTTACTGTGATTGCGTTACTCTACGGTATCTGCTCTAAATAGGGGTGCTGGGCCTGAAAGAAGAGGCTCAGTGTTTCCATCCACGTAAGTGCAGACATATGTATTTGGATGCCTATTTTTAACTTTGTAAGCCATTTTGTACTTCAAAAATAACATGGCTTTGAGCAATTTTTGCTTGTTTGCATTCAATGTTTCCCATAGCAGGGGTCAGGAACTCTAGCCATGGGGTCACTGAGGATCTCTAAATTGATTCAAAGAGTCTGTTGATAAAGAATTAAGCATAGGCAATTAGCATTGCCGATCCCTGGCAAGAAACCATATGTCAAAATTATCGAGACTTCCCTCTTCAAATCCCACCATTGGAGTCACCATTTTCAGTAACCTCCTCTAACTCCACAATGACTCACTCTTCACCAACCTTTTCTAACAAAGATCACTACCATTCTGATACATACAGAGACCAGCTCTTCTATTGCAACTCTCTTGCAATGGAGGTGAGGTATTGAAAAGCAAACTTTCACTATCATGGAACAAATTTAATAATGATTATTGTAATACTTTTTCTATGTATTATTTTTTCTGCATTTTGGGAGTACTTGAATTAGATACCTAAGATACTTTAAATTGCAAAAAGATATGTTAAAAATCTCAGTCATTAGAACTCTAGATGCTCCTCAGTTACTGTGGAGTTAGATTACTTTATTTGGATTACAACAGTAACTGGGATCTTGCTTACCAATTATGTTTCCACCAAATTTTAGGTCTTTACGAACAATGTAATTCTTAAGATGAAATGTGCATATCTTGATACAGCATTGGTTTTGGTAATCAGTTTTCTACCACTTCTGTTTCTCAATGACATAAAAATAAACCTTCTTTAAACAAATTATAATTTGTATTACCTGGAAAAAATACATAAATTTAAAAAATGAATTAAGAAAATAGATAAGAATATTTTAACATTTAAACCAAATTAAATTAACATCAAATAAAACATGAGAACTAATAGGCTCAGTAATGTGATGGAAGACAGATATTTTCAATAATCAGGGAGCAAAACAAAAATAATTTTTCCAAACTGTAACTGGTAAAATAAACGGAATTATCAGCAAATTTATTTCAACATAGTTCCGAAAGCAAGACACTGAAATGAAGGTGGCATTATTATATAGCCAGAATGTTTAGTGGTAGGCCAAGTAAATATTTGAATAACAGATTTAGACTATTTGACAAGATACCAATAAAGTATATTTAAAATTTATCTTAGCATCAGGGACAATGTATCAAACCCTTAAAATTATAAGAAAAATGTAGCAATGGTAATTAGTTCCATATGAGCCAGGATAAGATCAGAAAAAATTGTTAACATTTTCCTATCAATAAAGGTACATTTTAACACTTTTATTTAATTAATAATTAATTCTATTTGTCTGTACTGATATACAATATATAAGTTATTGTCTAAGGAAGAAAAATTGTTAAGAGTCAACATTCTCAAACAAGTTACATTTCATAGATAACCATTAATGGACTGACTCTCTACATTAAATAGTGAAATTTAGATCCATTATATTTAAAATAATTTCAGAAGGCTTAGATCTTAAATTTATGACAATATTTTCTTGGTTGATGATATTGTAAAATAATAGTGAAATTTATATCTTAAGAAAAAGAAAAACACTAAAATAAGATTTGTGATGAAAATAGTTGTCTATATAATTGGAATCAAAAGAAACAAATAAATAATCTTCAGGAATAGGAGATGGAAAAATAAATGAGAAAAAAACCCCAGCTATTATACATGCACAGTAGAAGGTCACAAAAGTAGCTAATGTAATCTGAGACCAGAAACTTGACTGATGAAAAGACAATTGGTTTTATATTTGGAAAGGACGTAGTATCTCTTTCAAAAGATTGTAACAGGAAGTTTAACCTGAAAATTAGGTTTTAAAATACTTAGGAGTTTTGTGTCAAATCTCTATTGCTTTGATGAGAACATGCAAAAATTTATTTAGAGAATTAAAAAGAACAGAGTAGTGAGGAGTAAATTATTTCTCTTTCAGGCCAGTAGTAAACCTAGATAGACTAAGTGGCTTATATTTTAGAGCTGTCTATATTGAAGTATTTCTGTACCTATAAAGATATCTTTTGCACTTCAACCCTCCTTTCTTCCTTAAGTATTACTTAATTCTTAATTAATAAATATTTCTTGATATTTATTGATTTTGTATTTCTCATACCACTTATCACAAATAAATTTACACATTTTATCTCCATGTAAGTATCTCATCTCTTCCTATAAGTTTTTCTATTTTTCTTTTGTTTTACTGTGTTATTCTCCTCAGGACGCTTTAATACCTACCACTCAGTTTTTGAAATGCCTTTTAAAATTTTCTCAGGCCACACTGAAAAGCAATTACCTGTAAAGAAGTTAATCCCTTGCAAATTTATTTTGTTCATTATATTCAGTGCACATGATAAACTAATGTTGTTAATACATGTACGTCTAAATTGTAGTAATGCGTGTAAATATAAACATAGTTACGAATTTAAACTTTGTAACCCTCTACCCTCCAGGTTTGCCTAGGAAAGTGTATTTTATTAGCTGATAATTTTAGAGAAAGTGCTATTTTCATGCTTAAATTTCTTCTCATATATAGTGGCATATTACATGTTTTTAAATAATAAAAAGTAATGCTGTGCTAATTATTATTATTATTCTTTTAAGCTAATAGCACAGTACATTAGTATTTCTCAAGTCACAATATTCTATAGTAAGTTCCAAGTAAGGACCTTTTTTTGTTTGACTGTTTATTCTTCACTTATTTTCTCAATTATATTCTCAGTCCAACTGAAGCATACATTGAGGGTATTTGGTACACATTTTAGTGTATTTCATTCTTCCAAAGCAAAGTTTATATATGTGTTTATATATTTTACATTTATGTAGTGATATGCTTTATTTGATAATAGATTTACATTTTGTGTTTATTTTTAAAATGTACTTAACATATTTTGCTACATTTTTCATCCCATTTCTTTGTTGTAACTCCGTCTTTTATGTTTGACATCTAACTTGTGTTTATAGATGTCAATATAATTATATTACTGCTGTTGCATAGTACTTCAGTTTTTTGCTTATACCACCTTTTATTTATATAGTTCTCTTACATAATTTAAGTAATTTTTTTATTTTTATTTTTTTGCCAGCAAAACATGGCTATGAATCCTATTATATAACAATCCTGTGGACCTCCGGAAAGTAATTTTTTTTAGTTATTTACTCAGGACAACTGCTGAGTGATAAGGCATACATAATTTCATTAATTACTGCAAGATCACTGTCAGTATGGCTGCGTTATATATTTCCACCAGAAATGCAAAGGTTGTTGATTTATTCCTTTTTGACTGCGCCTATTTTCCCTGTTTCTAACTTTTCCCATATTATGAGTTTAAACTAGTATGTCATTATTATCATCTGCATTTCTTCAATTATTAGTGCAGTTAACTATTGTTTTACATATTAGCAATTAAAGTTTTCTTTCTGTTTAAAAAATGTTTGTGGGTACATAGTAGGCATATATATTTATGGAGTACATGAGATACTCTGATACTAGCATGCAAGGCATAATAGTTACATCATAATAAATGGGGTGTCCATTCCCTCAAGTGTTTGCCCTTTGTGTTACAAGCAATCCAATTATATTTTTGGTTATATTAATATGTATAATTAAATTATTGTTGACTATAGTCACTCTGTGGTGCTATAAAATATTAGGTCTTATTCATTCTTCTTACTACTTTTTGTACTTATTAACCATCCTCACTTCCACTCTTCATTCCTCCCTTTCTCAGCCTCTGGAAACGATCCTTCTACTCTCTAACTCCTGAGTTCAATTGTTTTACATTTTAGCACCAACAAACAAGTGAAAACATGCAGTTTGTCTTTCTGTGCCTGGCTTATTTCACTTAACATGACCTTCAATTCCACCCATATTGTTGCAAATGACAAGATCTCTTTACTTTTTCTGGACGAATATTACTCCATTATGTATATGTGCTAGATTTTCTTTTTCCAGTCATCTGTTGGTGGACACTTACGTTCCTTCCAAATCTTGGCTATGGTGAACAGTGCTGCAACAAACATGAGAGTGCAGCAATCCCTTTCATATACTGATTTTCTTCCTTTGAGATCTATACCTAGTGGGATTGCTCTATCCTATGGCAGCTCCAGTTTTTGTTTTTCAGGAACCTCTATACTGTTCTCCATAGTGTTTGAACTAATTTACATTCCCACCAAAGTGTATGAAAGTTCCCTTTTCTATATATACTTATAAGCATTCATTATTGCCTCTTTTGGAGAAAAGTCATTTTAACTGAGGTGACATGATATCTCATTGTAGTTTTGATTTGCATTTATCTGATGATCAATGATGTTGAGTGCCTTTTCATAGGCCTATTTGCCATTTGTATGTCTTTTGAGAAATATCTAATAATATCTCAAGGTATTTTCCTATATTTTTTATCTTGTTTCTTTATGGTATAACTCAGTCTATTATATCTAATATCTAGCTTGTGTTTATATATGTATATTTGTGTTTATGTGTATATAAACACAAGTTAGATGTCAAATACAAGTTAGATGTCAAATACAAAAATACAAATTGCTCTAGCCTTTTGTATAAGGCAATCAGACAAGAGAAAGAAACAAAGGGCATCCAAATTGGAAAGTAAGAAGACTAATTATCTTTGTTTGCATATGATATAATCTGTAATTTGGAAACACCTAAAGACTCCACCAAAAAACTATTAGAACTGATAAATTTGCTAAAGGTTCAGGATACAAAATTAACTTACAAAAATGAGTAGCCAACACTGAACAATCTGAAAAACTTTTGCTCATTTTTAATCAGATTATTAGATTTATTTCTATCCAGTTGTCTGAGCTCCTTATATATTCTGGTTATTAACAGCTGGTCAGTTGGGTAGTTTGCAAATATTTTTTCCCATTCTGTGGGTTGTTCCTTCACTTTGTTGATTGTTTCTTTTCCCATGCAGAAGTTTCTTAATGTGCTGTGATCCCAGTTGTCCATTTTTGCTTTGGTTGCCTTGACTGTGGGGCATGACTCAAAAAACTTTTGCCTAGACCAATGTCCTGGAGTTTCCTCAATGTTTTCTTGTAGTAGTTTCATGGTTTGAAGTCTTAGATTTAAGTCTTTTATCCATTTTTCTTTGATTATTGTATATGGTGAGAGATAAGGGTCTAATTTCATTCTTCTGCATATATAATTTTCCCCGAAACATTTATTGAAGAAACTGTTTTTTCCCTGATGTTTGTCCCCAATGTTTGTTTTTGGTACTTTTTTCAAAATGAGTTAACTGTACTTGGATGGATTTGATTCTGGGTTTTCTACTCTGTTGCATGTGTCTGTTTTTAGGGCAGTACCATGCTATTTTGGTTATTATAGCTCTGTAGTGTAATCTGAAGTCAGATAATGTGATTCCTCCAGTTTTCTTTAGATAGTATGGACTGTTAAACAATATTGATTCTTCCAATCCATGAACATGAAATAACTTCCCAATTTATTGTGTCCTCTTCAATTTCATTCATCAGTGTTTCATAGTTTTCATTGGAGAGATCTTTAACTTCTTTGGTTAATTCCTATTTAATTTTATTTCTAACTAATGTTAAGTGGGAATACTATTTTGACTTCTTTTTCAGATTGTTCAGTGTTGGCTATTCATTTTTGTACGTTAATTTTGTATCCTGAACCTTTAGCAAATTTATCAGTTCTAATAGTTTTTTGGTGGAGTCTTTAGGTGTTTCCAAGTTACAGATTACATCATATGCAAACAAAGATAATTTGTCTTCTTACTTTCCAATTTGGATGTCCTTTGTTTCTTTCTCTTGTCTGATTGCTCTAGCTAGGTCTCCGAGTACTATGTTGAATAAAAGTGGGGAAAGTGGGCATCCTTGTCATTTTCCAAATCTTAGAGGAACGGCTATTAGGTTTTCCCCATTCAGGATGATGCTAGCTATGAGTCTGTCATATATGACTTTTATTATGTTGAGGTATGTTTCTTCTATACCCAGTTTTCTAAGGGGTTTTATTATGAAGGGATCTTGAAATTTATCAAATAATTTTTCAGCATCAATTGAAATGACCATATGGTTTTGTCCTTCATTCTGTTGATATGCTGTATCAAATTGACTGATTTGCATACGTTAAACCATCCCCATATCCCTGAGATAAATCCCACTTGGTCATGATGAATAATCTTTTTAATGTATTGTTGAATTTGTTTTGCTCATGTTGAGGATTTTTGCATCAAAAATCAGAGATATTGGGGTGTAGTTTTCTTGCATTTTCTTTTTTATTTTTGATGTGTCTTTGTCCGGTTTTGGTATCAAGGTAATACTAAACTCATTGGATGAGTTTGAAAACATTCTCTCTCTTCTATATTTCAGGATAGTTTGAGTAGGATTGAGATTATTTACTTTTTAAATGTTTGGCAGAATCAACAGTGAAGCCATGGGTTCCAGGCTTTTCTTTGCTGGGAGACTTTTTATTTTGACTTCCATCTCATTACTTGTTCAGGTTTCAAATTACTTCATGGTTCAATATTGATAGTTTGTATTTGTCTAGGAATGTGTCCACTTCCTCTAAATTTTTAAAATTTATTGGCATATATTTGCTCATAATAGCCACTAACGATCCTTTGAATTACTGCAGTATCAGTTGTTATGTTTCCTTTCTCATCTGTGATTTTATTTATTTGGATCTTCTCTCTTTTTTTTCTTAGTTTGCCTAAAGTTGGCAATTTTGTTTAACTTTACAAAAGAACCACTTTTCCTTTCATCGATATTTTTAATTGGTTTCTTTAGTTCAAATTAATTTATTTCTGCTTTGATCTTAATTATTTTCTTCTAATTTTTGATTTGGTTTGCTATTGCTTTTCTAGTTCTTTAAGATGCATCATTATGTTGCTTGAGTTTTTTCTTCTTTGATATAGGCACTTACAGCTAAAAACTTAGTACTGCTTAGGACTACCTCTTAGTGCTGCTTTTGCTGTATCTCATAGATTTTGACATGTTTTCCATCACCATTTGTTAGATTTGCAAATGTTATCATTCCATCATCATTTGTTCCAAGAATTTTTTCAATTTTGTTCTGAATTTCTCCATTGACCCATTGGTTATTCAGGAGTATATTGTTTAATATCTGAGAGTTTTTATGGTTTCCAAAATTCATCTTGTTATTAATTTCTAGTTTTATTCCATTGTGGTCAGAGAAGATGCTTGATATTATTTTAATTTTTTGAATGTTTTAAGATATGTTTTGTGACCTAACATATAGTCTATCCTTGAGAATGACCCACGTGCTAAGGAGAAGAATGTGTATTCTGTAGATATTGGATAAAACATTCGTAAATATCTATTCAGTCCATTTGTTCTTCAGTGCAGATTAGGTCTGATATTTATTTGTTTATTTTATGTCTGAAAGAACAATCCAGTGCTGAAAGTGGGGTGTGGAAGTCTCCAGATAGTATTGACGTATATCTCTCTCTTTAGCTGTAATAGTATTGGAGATATATATATATATATATATATATATATATATATATATATATATATATATATATATTCATTCCAGCATTGGGAATATATATTAATGTATTCACAATTGTTTTACCCTCTCACTGAACTGACACTTTTGTTATTATTTAGTAACTTTCTTTGTCTCTTCTTACAGTTTTTCTCTTGAAATACATTTTGTCTAATATAAGTTTAGCTACTTCTGATGTTTTTTGGTTTCTGTTGGTACGAAATATCTTTTTTCATCCCTTTATTTTTAGTGTATGTGTATCTTTGTAGGTGAAGTGTTTTTCTTGTAGGCAAAAGGCAAAAGACCTCGGGGTCTTTTTTTCTTTTTCATTCATTCAGCTACTGTATGTCTTTTGACTGGAGAGTTTAGTCCATTTATATTCAATGTTATTACTGATGAGAAAGGGCTTACTCTTGTCATTTTGTTATTTGTTTTCTGGTTGTTTTGTGGTCTTCTCTTTCTTCTTTCCTTCCTTTCTTGTCTTCTTTTTAGTGAAGGTGGTTTTCACTCTGATTTAATTTGTAGTATGATTTAATTTGTTGCTTTTTATTTTTCGTGTATCCATTGTATGTTTTTTTTTTAATTTGAGGTTTACCACGAGGCTTGCAAATAGTATCTTATATCCTATTAGAATAATAGTGTAAACAAACAAACAAGGAAAAAGAAAACTAATAAAAACTCTATGCATTAGTTTTTTTCTCTTTTTTACTTTTTGTTGTTTCTCTGTGTCTAATTGTACTGTCTATATCTTCAAAAGCTATTGTCATTATTATTTTTTATTGGTTCACCATTTTGTCTTTTCTGCTTAAGGAAAGAGTAGTTTACACACCACAATTACAGCATTAACATACCCATGTTTTTCTGCCAGGGGATGGGGGTGGTCAGAAATTCCAGATTGTTTTCCTACCTTCTTCAGTGTCTCTTTCAGTGATATAAAGTTAAAACCAGGTACCATGATTGCTCATCTGAACTTATGACAGTTCTTTCACGTGGGTGTTTACTATTACTAGTGAGTTTTGTACCTTCAGATGATTTCTTACTATTCATTAGCAGTCTCTTCTTTCAGATTGAAGAACTCTGTCATTTCTTGCAGGACAGGTCTAGTGTTAAATCCCCCAACTTTTGTTTGTCTGGAAAAAGTCTGTTTCTCTTTTATGTTTGAAGGATATTTTTGCCTTTATATACTATTCTAGGGTAATTTTTTCCCCCACAACATTTTAAATATGTCATGCCACTCTCTCCTGACCTGTAAGGTTTCCATTGAAAAGCCTGCTGCCTAACACATTGGAGTACCTTTTGTATGTTATTTGCTTATTTTTGCTTGCCACTTTCAGAATCCTTTCTTTTTTCTTTACCTTTAGGTTGATTACTAAATGTCTTGAAGTAGTCTTAGTTGGGTTAAATTTGCTTGATTGTTCTACAGCCTTCCTGTAATTGAATATTGGTATCTATCCCTAAGTTTGTGAAGTTGTGTTATTGTGACTTCAAATAAACTTCCTACCTTGATCTCACTCTCTGCCTTCTCTTTAAGGCCAATGACTATTAGATTTGCCAATTTGATGGCTATCTGTCAGATCTGGTAGTTATACATCATTCTATGACTTGGCTAGGAATTGAAGTTTTTGTGTCTTACACAGTCTTTCAAGTTTACTTAGAACTCCAGAGCACTTTAGCCCATGGTGGTGAGACTTGCTGAGAAACTCTAGTTCCAATTGCTGGGATGGGCATTTTCCCTGTGGCAAGGGCTGGTTCAAATTATCCCTCTGAAGTTGGAGACTGGCTGAGCCTAGCACAGCTTTGATATCTTCTGTGACAAGGCAGCACTGAGTTCAATGCCAGGTCCCCCAGTCACTGTGCTCTCCCTCCCCCAAGTGCACAGATTCTCTCTTCACGCCACGTGACTTCTGCCAGGGGTTGGGGGTGGTGGTGTCAGAAATTCAAGACTGTCTTTTCTACCCTCTTCAGTGCCTCTTTCAGTGACATAAAGTGAAAACCAGGTACTGTGATTGCTCTTCTGATTTTTGGTTCTTATGACGGTTCTTTCATGTGTGTAGCTGGTTGTTAAAATTTGATGTTTCTGCAGAGGGAATGATTGGTGGAGGCTTCTATTCTGCCATATTGCTCCATCCTCAACCATTAAGTTTCCTACCTCTGTGATTGCTTAAACACAAACTGCTCATAATGCTATTGATTACATATTTCCTGATTCTCTACTGTACGTTATGATGGTATTTCAAAATAATATAATTTTAAGTCTATAACCGTTTAGAAATTGCACACATCACCATCGTGTCTTACATGTGGATACATTTTTGCTGCCTTTTATTGAACTAAAATCTTTAGTTTTGATACACTTATCTGTACCCATTATAGTTTGTCTTTATAAAAAGATAAAAGATATTTCTGCATACACATGTTCCAAAACTATTTGATGTTTTATTCTGTTATTGTCTTAGTTTTTGGTTTTTATAAGATATTTAATCCTTTTATATTGGTTTTGGTATGGTGTGATAACATCTTTTTATTTTTCACAAAATAGTGAACAAATTTCCCCACATCATTTAATAAGAAACCTTTTAATTTACCCACTGACTATCGAAGCCACTTATATTATATACAAATTATAATATATAGAGGAAAGTTTCAGACTCTGCGTGGTTTTTGATCCTTGTCTTTGCATTTTTCCCAGTTCTTCATTATTTTCACTATTTGGTCTTCATAGACATTTTGTTTTGAACCAATTTTATAATTAATGAAGAAGTTGCAGAAAAATACAAAGAGTTCTTATCTGTCTCTCAACTTTTCCTATTTTTAACATCTCACAAAAACATGCAATTATCAAGAACAGGAAATTAACACTGATACAATATTACTAACTAGACTATTGACCTTACTCAAACTTTTTCTACTTTGTCACCAATGTCCTTTTAGAAATTTTTAATAGTGTGCTCTCTCTTTAGCTTATTTTAAAAAATTATCTGTAATAAACTACCCTATAAATGAAGCATATTTATCCTCTCATATTAAATTTAGACAGTTTGTCATAATTTCATTCCACTTGAAATCAATAAAACTGTAACAATTTCAGATAAACTTGTGGAAATTGGAGATTTGTATAATGACTTGTCTCATGCAAAAGAAACAGGGTTTATCATCATTATTATCAGCTATTTTTTCCTAAAATATATATTATTTCCCTCCATAAATGTTCCACTTATTTGTAGTTAGATATAATGCTATATAATTTTTCTTTCTTATTACTAAAATTATATTTTATTTTCTGTTTCAGTTTTTATTTTTGTCAAACTTATCAATACATATAGTTTAAAATATTAACTTGTTAATTAGATACCTTAATAGACAACAAATAGCAATCTCTAGCCTCCCACCTTACCTTACGTTTTATGAGTGACTTTAAAGAAAGTCGCTCATATTTACCTCTGAATTTCTAAATAACTAAGTTATATTTCCACTTTTCACTCCTTAAATGTAAGCATAATGTATTTCCTAAGATGATGACTTAGTTTCTTTCTCTCAGCCCCACTACATTCTTGCATATAAAATATGTATAATTCTGGCCAGATTATTATTCATTACCCACACTATTATGTCTGCTACTCAGAGTTACACTATATGGTAAACTAGGATTAGTTATCCTTTTTGCAATGTTTTCATTTGCATTCCATGGAGTAATTTTCTTTTCCATTTATTTTCTTGTCCATGAATTTATTAATAATTGAACCGAACTCTCCTCTAGGAAAATCATTCATTCTAATATCAGATCACTTTTATCTACTTGAAGGGCTGTGTCCTGCCATCTTCCGACCTGTTCCTATCTGAATTGATTGTTCTTCGATCTTTGTGCACGTCTCCTATCCTGGAATATCTCTGCACTGCCCATTTTTGGGAATGCACCACATGCTTCCTGGTTTTGGTGTCTTCTACTTTCTTAAAATCCTCCTTCATTAGAATGAATATCATGTTACATGAAAAAATGAGTGTATGGAGTAAATATTTTGAATTCTTACAGGTCCTGAAATATCTTTATTCTACCAAAACACTTGATTGATTATTTAGCTGGCAATTATTTTCATTCAGAACTTTCAGACATAGTTTTATCATCTTCTCGTTTCCAGAGCTGCTGCTGAAAATCTGAAATGATTTTGATGCCCAAATATTTCATGTAAAGTGTCTTTTTTTAATGAAAGTTCTCTGCTGGCAGATGTCATTTGAGCAGGGGTCTGAATAATATGAATGTTGAACTAGTTCTTGAGATTATGTGAACGGTAGCTGTTTTCATTTCCTGTAGCTGCTATAACTTATTACCAAATACTTGGTAGCTTGAAACAACAGAGATACATTCTGTTACATGTCCAAAGAGCAGAAGCCTGAAATGGGTCTTGCAGGGCTAAAAGTAAGGTATCAACAGGGCTGGCATCCTTGCTGGTTCCAGTTTTGGTGACTGCAAGTATTCTTTGGTTTGTGGCTATATTAGTCCAATCTCTGCTTCTATAGTCACATACCCTCTCCTCTTCTGTAGTGAAATCTCTGTCTGCCACTGTCTTAAGAGGAAACTTGTGATAATATTGGGTTACAGTGGGACTGCCTGGATAACCTTACTATCTTAAAATCCACAACTTAATCATCTCTGCAAAGGCTCTTTTAATGAGAAAGGTATCATATTCAGAGTTTCTGAAATTCAGATAGCAACATCTTTTAGGGGGTGAAGGGATAATTTTTAAGCTTACCACAGTAGTCAACCAGAAAAAAAAAGATAGTCAATGCAAAGATGTTTTCTGATTTATTGAATATGGTAAGAATTTAATGTGTCATGGAAGGGTACAACATAGGCTAGAGCAGAAGGTCAGAGTTGACTTTGTGCATGGTATTGAAATTCATTCAGGGGTTCACAAAGAATGAGGGATTTCTTTCTTTAAAATCAACAATAAATGAATCCTCTTCTTAGAAAGTGTAGATGCTAGCCACTTTGTAGTCTATTGCTTCTCACATTCATTATTATTACAAATAAACAACTTAAGGTTAGGGAGCACATACTACTAATTTTGATAATAATAACAATAAAAGCTGACATTTGTTCTTTATTTACGGTGAGAAAAGCTCTATTGTCAGCATTTTAAATGAATACTTTCATTCACTTCTCACAACAATCTTATTATCACCATCTGCATTCTCCAAATGAAGGGTTATGTGACTTGCACAAGGTCACACTAAGGTTTGAAGTCAGAATTAGAGTTCAGGCTCCATTTCTTCTGAAGCCACATGGAAAGTCCACCAAACGTATCCTGAGGGGAAAAAATCAGAGAGCATTTTTTCCCCCTTGTAGCTCCTGCCATTTGTCCTAGGGAGTGTCCCAGTAATGAGATGAGCATGAAAGGTTGGTTCTGCCAGGTCTAATTTGAGTATGCAATGCAATTAATATAGAATAAATACATTTCTTTTTAAAGGAGTAAAACATAATTAAAATATGTTAATTATAAATTTAAGAATACCATAGTTCTCCCTAAGCATGTTTAATTAATAAAGGTCAATTGGTAACATTCAGAGTGGTGATTTAATCCTGAAATATTGAGAATTTTTGTATGACTCAGGTCATAGTTTCCTAATTAGTGAAATTACATATTTAATTTCCAGAGACTAGAATAACTTCTGTACTTTGCAATCCTGAAAGCCTCTGCCAAAATACCTTTTGGCTGTGAAATGCAGTTTTGTTTTATTTCCCTAGGAGCGGGCAAGGAAAATACAAAGCAATCCTCTATACTCCACGATTAGATGCTTCCCAGTAGAAAAGATATTGGGTTTTAATGATTGTTCTTCAACTATTCAAAGCAATTTAATTAATTTATAGAATTTAGAATGTTATAAATTCTGGAATAATTCAAAGACCTATCAGCTTGGTCAAGCCAAGAACATGGATGGGGTCTCTGTTTCCTAAGTTTAATTTTCTGTTTTACAATAAATTAATCCTCATTTAGGAAGCAGCGGAGTCTTTGTAATGTTGTTCAGATGAGTTCATCTGCTTTTGATTTGGGCCCACTTGACTCTGCATTTCCAATTTTCCTTGGTATGTAGTTCTAAATCCAAGTGGCTGGATCAAATCACTGAATGCTAACACAGTCTTCTTTATGTGTATATACCAAAGTGTTTCAAAGTCTCTCTTTCTGTGCATTGAAATAATAGAATATATTTCCCTCCCCTCCCCTCCACTCATATTGTGATGTTACCCAGGCTTGTGCTTTTATTTCTTAATAATTCATCACCCTTCACATTTTTTCTTGGGAGACCCTATTTTTGTCCATGGCTTCAACTATCATTTTTATACTGATGTTCTTAACCCACTCCTTCTTCTGAGATCCAAAGTAATCAACCAAACTTCCTCTTCAGCATCATCACCAGGTGGTCCCTTAGGTACGTTAAGACCAACGTGTTCACAACACCCACACACGCACCTGCACACGCACATGCACACACGCACACCATTCTGACCCATAACTCCAAAGCTATTCATTTTCATACATTCCTTTTCTCAATAAATTGCATTTCTAGCTATCCAGGTGTCCAAGCCTTTCATGATTTGCCTAGCTGCCTTCTTCTCTCTCAGGGAATCTCAACTTGGATGGATCTTTAGAATCAGCTATAAACTATAAAATAATACTATAACTGAACTCCCATCAGAAATTCTGATTTAATGTGTTTGAATGAAGTTAGGACATTTATTTGTTTCTTAAAAGCTGAACAGGTAGTTCTAGTTACATCAGCGTTAAGAACCACTGCTTCATGTTATCCAGCTTTCAACAGGTTACCAACTATATCGATCACTGGTTTGCAACCTTTGCTGAATACTGTAATTAACTGGGGAACCTAGAAATATACTATACGTGAATTTTGCCTGTTTACCACCAAGGCTAATAACCACGCTCATAGATACCATCTCAGATAGCTGATCCCTGACAACCCTATGCTAAACCACATTAATTGCCTTGATCCAGGCAGTAATTCTCAGACAGTTACTAGAAGCTTATAGTTCTCTAATCTCACTGCTGCCAAAGAGATTTTCTTAAAACACAAATCTGACTATGGTCCTGGTCCTACTTTTCCTAAAACCTTCCGGAAAGTCATTCAGCTTCTGTAGCATCCTGTCAATGTGTTTGTTTTATTATTTATTTATTTATTTGAGACAGAGTCTTGCTCTGTTGCCCAGGCTGGAGTGCAGTGGCGCGATCTCGGCTCACTGCAACCTCCGCTTCCCGTGTTCAAGCGATACTCCTGCCTCAGCCTCTGGAGTAGCTAGGATTACAGGCGCATGCCACCACGCCCAGCTAATTTTTGTATTTTTGGCAGAAACGAGGTTTCACCATGTACTCCTGAGCTCAGGCAAACCGCCTGACTTGGCCTCCCAAAGTGCTGGGATTACAGGTGTGAGCCACTGCGTCCGGCTGGCAATGTGTTTCTTATAAACTAATTTTACCAAAAAGAACATCAAAGAAGAGTGGTAGGCACAATATTTGAGCACAGGTGTAAAAGACTAAGTCCCACAATTTTATTTCGTAGTTGTACTGTTCATTAAACACAAGGTTCCCACAAACAAAATATAGGTCTCTTGTGGCAAGGGCATTTTCAATAAAGTGGCTGGCTGGTAATAATAAAAGAATAACAATAACAACAAAACACCAAAAGCTACTAAAGAGTTAAATGTATACTTCTGTATAATTTAGATAAGTTCAAGATGTTCTCAATCATGGACTATTAACAAATGGCTTAAACCACCTAGAGTTATTTTATTCAACGTCATTTGTAATAGCCAGATTGTTTAAGTGTTTCAATCAGACTGATTCTGCAAACAGTTCTTAGTAATGTTGAACTTAAACTGTTCAAAAAAAAAATCTAGTCAATAAGATTAAGTGTTTTACACTTCAAGTGTTCAGAAAAGCAAACAAAAAGTCAAACATCTGTGGCTGTAGATGATAATTTAGAACCCTTCTACTTTCTGAATTGTGTAATATTTTAAATCTCAAATGACTTCAGTATTACTCCAAAGATTGCTGCTATTACACAGTATCCAAAGCTAATGTTAATACTTCTGAATAGAGAGATTAAAAACAATATCTGAAGACACAAAGGGTTATGAGAACCTGCACTGTTTTTCATAAAATGAAGATTAAAATATAATCTATGTTTATATCTGTCTCATCTATTTACCTCTAACTCACATAATATGATTTATTAATTTTTTAAGGGTCATCATAAAACCCTGTCAAGTATCTTTTATCTATTTAAAACAAACAAACAAAAATAGAGAGCTGTAATTCTGAATAACTCAATGTGTGGCCCGAGCAGCAGCTTAATATGTTTTCTTCTTATGTTCCCCGGTCTGTGAATACTCAGAATCCATGTGCTGAACTTCTTTTGAGATTCACCACCATTCTATATACAAACTCCTCTTGCACTCGTTAAATGTGCTGGTTGTCCTAACTTGACCGCATGCAACTGGTCACACTGATTTATTCAGCAGCGTGCTCCTGACACAAGGGAGGCTAGTGAGGGTTCTTCTCTTGGATTTTTAAGGTAGATTTAAGAAGGAAGATTCATCTCTCTCTGTGGCTGAAGCCTCACACTGAGTCTTGGAAGTTGTCATTGGTGAGATCTCAGTTTTGCAACCGAGTGAAGTAAGCCAGTCTACTATGAGAAAAAAATAATGAAGCTAAAATAAAAGATGCAGAAAGAGATCTGGCAGCTTTCTGATTTGTATTTTATTTTTGCTTGACTTACAGTGGAATGCCTTTCCTATCTAGATTTTAGTTGTTCAACACTCCTTGAATTTAATGAGCCAGTAGTCCCCACTAATCTATCATAGTTTGACCCATATCTGTCTGAGACATATGTTTGTTCAATCAACCTGCTTAGTTGGATGCCATAGTGTTCTATATGGTTAGACTTCATGGCCTAAATTCAAATTGTGTGTGCAGTAGATATAAATAGAAGTAAGAAGCCAAGCATTTCCTGACAAAAGCATTGCTTTTTGGTGATATTTTAAACATTTAAAATATAGGCAATGACCAATCAAATCAGATGCCAGCTAGAACCAGTGGCCACACTAGTGTAAACTAACTAAACATTCAATTAAACACAATATTAACGCAAAAGACAAAAGTTATGTTTCTTGGGGTGACACAATTTTTGATATAGTCAATGGCTGCTAATAATACAATCAGACCTACATTGGGTGTTCTTCCCATATTCATTTAAAAACAAGAGAGCCGATGTCTTCCTAAGAGAAAAGGGTGGGTGGCAGCATATGGCATGATGTGGAGTTTATGGAGAAGACCTCAAATAGAAAGCAAAAGAAATTAGGTTTAACAATTAATACACTGCCTGTGACCAGCAAGAAAGCTTCCAAAATATTTTATTGAGTTTCATATTGCTTTCTTTCTTCTTTTAGTTATCCTCCTCCTTTTCTGCTATTTTCTTGCAAAAATTGTCAACTAGTGTGTTTCTGATATGGTTTGGGTATTTGTCCTGTACAAATCTCATGTTTAAATGAAATCTCCAGTGTTGGAAGAGGGGCCTGGAGGGGATTGTTTGGGTCATGAGGGCAGAGCCCTCATGGCTTGGGGCCGTCCTCACGATATTGAGTGCGTTCTCAAGAGATCTGGTTGTTTAAAAGTGGGGGGTGCCTTCCGCCCTCCACTCTCTCTTGCTCCCGCTCTTGCCGTGTGACTACCTGCCCCCAGTTTACCTTCCACCACAAGTAAAAGCTCCCTGAGGCCTCTGCAGAAGCCAAGCAGATGCTGGTGCCATGCTGTTTGTACAGCCTGCAGAACCGTGAGTCAATTATGCCTCTACTTTATAAATCACCCAATCTCGGGTATTCATTTACACCAAGCCAAGGAAAGCCTAAC
Source organism: Gorilla gorilla gorilla (assembly GCF_029281585.2). Lineage (NCBI taxonomy): Eukaryota > Metazoa > Chordata > Mammalia > Primates > Hominidae > Gorilla > Gorilla gorilla. The sequence goes on from NC_073238.2 coordinate 119,645,183, forward strand.
ACAGCTCCTCTCCCTTTTTTCTATGTTCCCTGCATCTCTGCCTCCTAACTTTCCTCTTCTCTGCCTGTCATCCTCCTCACACACTCAGCTGCTACAATGAGCCTCATCCACCCAGACATGGTGTCCACTCAGCGAACCGCCATCACCAAATCATTCCTCCTTCCTCTTCATCAAAGTTATTATTACCAGAAACTCATTTTACTTTCAGTTGAACACACACACACGCACCCACACACACACAGAGCACACTCTTCAGTAAACAATGCTTCTTAATCTAAATTAAAGGACCTTTAATAAGGTCAGAAACATCTGCTTGTTTCACCTGTCTACCTTCATTTCTTCTTCTCTCATCATCATTCAATAATATTATATGATATCCTTTAAGAATATGGTAAAAGGTGGCTGTGTAAAAAGTGTCCGTATCTTTCACCCTCACTCATTCAACCAAATGCTTAGGGGGTAGCATGTGAGAATGTGTGGCGATGCTAATAACACAGAGATGAAAATTATGAAGGTGTATTTTCCAAAATAATTTGCAATTGCACAGGATCAAGAAAAGACAAATGTTTCACATGAGGTTTTTGAGCAGAGTGTTTGTCTCCATGTAATTGCTAATGCAGTGATGTATCATCAATATGATAAACATTAAGCTCTTTAACAACAGATTTAGGAAGGTAAAGTGTTCTTCTACCTCTTGGGAAGATTAGGGATTTTTAGGATACTTAACTGAAACAGTTTTTGCAGACTATATTTTAGAGAAGACCCCATGCATGCATCACCTCCCCAACTGTCAAAATATCCATGTGGGAATACTGTGAGTGCCCCAACTGTGTGAGTGGGAAAGGGAGACTCTCCTCTCCCAAACACACACCGCCACTGGAGAAGCTGAAGGTCTGTTTGTGGGAGAAGCTTCCGACTTGACCTGCAGCTGAGTCAATTTAGAAAGCCAAGCAAAATACAGGGCTAGAGGAAGCAGAAGAAAGGCCCTGGGAGCTCACTGGGTCCCAAGCAGCCCATTTTTTGCCTGGTACCACAGGGATCCATTGGAAGGGTGACCAGAGGAGCAGGGGGTAAAACTCCATAGGGAGAAGGAAATCTCTAGTTGAACTTTGTAACAATTTCAACAGGGCAAGAAGCCTCCTGGCCAGAGCTCAGGGAAGGGTGCAAATCCGGTGTGCAGACTCCACAGGCAGGGGAAGAACCAAGCCCTTTTCTTTCCCAACAAGAAGGCAGGTAGCCTGGGGCAAGTTTTCAAGCCCACACACCCTCCACCTGGAAACAGACTCGGGGCTGTTGGGGAGAGGCAGGGTGGGAGTGAGACCGGCCCTTTGGTTTGCATGGGAGCTGGGTGAGGCCTTTGACTGCCAGCTTTCTCCCACAACCCACAGGACTCAGCAGAGGCAGCCATAATCCTCCTAAGTACACAACTTTAGTGACCTGGGAATCTCACCCCCATTCCCCACAAGAGCCACAGCAAGACCTGCCCAAGGAGAGTCTGATCTCAGACACACCTAGCCCTGCCCCCACCTGATGGTCCTTTCTTATCCACCTGGGTAGCAGAAGACAGGGGGCATATGATCTTGGGAGTTCTAGGGCTCCGCCCACCACTGGTCCCTCTCTATACTACCACAGCTGATGCTTTCTGGAAAGCACCACCACCTGGTAGGAGGCCAACCAGCACAAAAATAGAGCATTAAACCACCAAAGATAAGAAACCTCACAGAGTCCACCCCTGCCACCTCCACTGGAACAAGTACTGGTATCCACGGCTGAGAGACCCATACATGGTTCACATCACAGGACTCTGTGCAGACAACCCCCAGTACCAGCCCAGAGCCAAGTAGACACACTAGGCGGCTAGACCCAGAAGAGAGACAACAATCACTACAGTTTGGCTCACAGGAAGCCACATCGATAGGAAAAGGGGGAGAGTACTACATCAAGGGAACACCACATGGGACAAAAGAATCTGAACAACAGCCTTCAGCCCTAGACCTTCCCTCTGACAGAGGCTACCCAAATGAGAAGGAACCAGAAAACTAACCCTTTGTTATGACAAAACAAAGCTCTTCATACCCCCCCAAAATCACACTAATTCACCTGCAGTGGATCCAAACCAAGAGAAATCCCTGATTTACCTGAGAAAGAATTCAGGAGGTTAGTTTTTAAGCTAATCAGGGAGGGACCAGAGAAAGGCAAAGCCCAACGCAAGGAAATCCCAAAAAATGATACAAGAAGTTAACAGAGAAATATTCAAGGAAATAGATAGCTTAAAGAAAAAAGAATTAAAAATTCAGGAAACTTTGGACACACTTTTAGAAATGTGAAATGCTCGGGAAAGTCTCAGCAACAGAATTGAACAAGTAGAAGAAATAAATACAGGGTTCAAAGACAAGGTCTTTGAATTAACCCAATCCAACAAAAACAAAGAAAACAGAATCAGAAAATATGAACAAAGCCACCAAAAAGTCTGGGATTATGTAAAATGACCCAACCTAAGAATAATTGGTGTTCCTGAGGAAGAAGAGAATTCTAAAACCTGGGAAAATATATATGAGGGAATAAATGAGGAAAGTTTCTCCAGCCTTGCTGAAGACCTAGACATCCAAATACAAGAAGCGCAAAGAACTCCTAGAAAATGTATCACAAAAAGATCTTCACCTAGGCACATTGTCATCAGGTTATCCAAAGTTAAGGTGAAGAAAGAATCAAGATCTGTGAGAGAGAAGCACCAGGTAACCTATAAAGGAAAACCTATCAGATTAACAGTAGAGTTCTCAGTAGAAACCCTACAAGCTGGAAGGGATTGGGGCCCTGTTTTCAGCCTCCTCAAACAAAACAATTATCAGCCAATAATTTCGTATCCAGAGAAACTAAGCATCATATATGAAGGAAAGATGCAGTCATTTTCAGACAAAAAAATGCTGAGAGAATTTCAATACTAACATTGAATACTAACATTGAATGTAAATGGCCTAAAGCCTCCACTTAAAAGATACAGAACCCCATAATGGGTAGGAACTCACCAACCAACTATTGGCTGCTTTTAGGAGACTCAAACATAACACATAAAGACTCATAAAAACTTAAAGTAAAGGGGTGGTAAAGGGCATTTCATGCAAATGGACACCAAAAGCAAGCAGGGGTCGCTATTCTTATATCATACAAAACAAACTTTAAAGTAATAACGGTTAAAAGAGACAGAGGGACATTATATATATAAAAAGCTTTGTCCAACAGGAAAATATCACAATCCTAAACATATATGCACCTAACACTGGAGCTCCCAAATTTATAAACAATTACCAATAGACCTAAGAAATGAGATAGATAGCAATGCAATAAAAGTGGGGGAGTTCAGTACTCCACTGACAGTGCTAGACAAGACATCAAGACAGAAAGTCGACAAAGAAACAATGGATTTAAATTATACCTTGGAACAAATGAACTTAACAGATACATACAGAACATTTCATCCAACGACTGCAGGATACACCTTCTATTCAATAGCACATGGAACTTTCTCCAATATAGACCATATGATAGGCCATAAAATGAGCCTCAATAAATTTAAGAAAACTGAAATTATGTCAATCACTCTCTCAGACCACAGTGGAATAAAACTGGAAATCAACTCCAAAAGGAATCTTCAAAACCTTGCAAATACATGGAAATTAAATAACCTGCTCCTGAATGATCATTTGGTCCAAAATGAAATCAAGATGGAAATTTAAAAATTATTTGAACTGAATAACAATAATGTCACAACCTATCAAAGCCTTTGGGATACAGAAAAGATGGTGCTAAGAGGAAATTTCATAGCCCTAAGCACCTACATCAAAAAGACTGAAAGAGCACAAACAGACAATCTAAGGTCACACCTCAAAAAACTAGAGGAACAAGAACAAACGAAACCCAAACGCAGCAGAAGAAAGGAAATTACCAAGATTAGAGCAGAACTAAAAGAAATTAAAACAAACAAACAAAAAAAAACAAAAGATAAATGAAACAAAAAGCTGGTTCTTTGTAAAGATAAATGAAATTGATAGACCACTAGCAAGATTAACCAAGGAAAGAAGAGAGAAAATACAAATAACCTCACTAAGAAACGAAACAGGAGATATTACAAATGACACCACTGAAATACAAAAGATCATTCAAGACTACTATGAACACCTTTATGCACATAAACTGGAAAACCTAGAAAAAATGGATCAATTGGTGGAAAAATACAACCCTCCTAGCTTAGATCAGGAAGAATTAGATACCTTGAACTGACCAAAAACAAGCAGCAGGATTGAAATGGTAATTAAATATTACCAACAAAAAAAAGTCCAGGAACAGATGGATTCAAAGCAGAATTCTACCAGATATTTAAAGAACTGGTACCAGTCCTTTTGACACTATTCCACAAATAGAGAAAGAAGGAACCCCCCCAATTCATTTTATAAAGCCAGCATCACCCATCACCCTAATCCCCAAAGCAGGAAAGGACATAGCCAAAGAAAGAATACTACAGACCAATATCGTTAATGAACATTGATGCTAACATTTTTAACAAAATACTAGCTAACCGAATCCAACATCATATCAAAAAGATAATCCACCAGGATCAAGTGGGTTTCATACCAGGGATGCAGGGATGGTTTAACATACACAAGTCAGTAAATGTGATACACCACATAAATAGAATTAAAAACAAAAATCACATGATCATCTCAATAGATGCAAAAAAAAGCATTCAACAAAATCCAGCATCCCTTTATGATTAAAACTCTCAGCAAAATTGGCATACAAGGGATACACCTTAATGTAATAAAACCATCTATGACAAACCCACAGCCAACATAATACTGAATGAGGAAAAGTTGAAAACATTCCCTCTGAGAACTGGAACCAGACAAGGATGCCCATTCGCACCACTCCTCTTCAACATACTACTGGAAGTCCTAGCCAGAGCAATCAGAGAAGGGAAAGAAATTAAGGGCATCCAAACTGGCAAAGAGAAAGTCAAACTGTCAGTATTTGCTGATGATATGATTGTTTACCTTGAAAACCCTAAGGACTCCTCCTGCAGAAAGCTCCTAGAACTGATAAAAAATTCAGCAGTTTTCGGATAGAAGATTAATGTACACAAATCAGTAGCTCTTCTATACACCAACAGCAACTAAGCAGAGAATCAAATGAAGAACTCAGCTCGTTTTACAATAGCTGCAAAAATTAAAATAAAATACTTACGAATATACCTAACCAAGGAGGTGAAAGACCTCTGCAAGGAAAAGTACAAAACACTGCTGAAAGAAATCATAGACAACACAAATGAATGGAGACACATCCCATGCTCATGGATGGGTAGAATCTATATTGTGAAAATGACCATACTGCCAAAAGCAATCTACAAATTCAATGCAATCCCCATCAAAATACCACCATCATTCTTCACAGAGTTAGAAAAAACAATTCTAAAATTTATATGGAACCAAAAAAGAGCCCGCATAGCCAAAGCAAGACTAAACAAAAAGAACAAATATGAAGGCATCACACTAGCTGATTTAAAAGTATACTGTGAGGCCATCATCACCAAAACAGCATGGTACTGGTATAAAAATAGGCACATTGACCAATTGAACAGAATAGAGAACCCAGAAATGAACCCAAATACTTACAGCCAACTGATCTTTGACAAAGCAAATTAAAACATAAAGTGTTCTTTTTTTAATTTTTTAATTTTTTTAATTATTATACTTTAAGTTTTAGGGTACATGTGCACAACGTGCAGGTTTGTTACATATGTATACATGTGCCATGTTGGTGTGCTGCACCCATTAACTTGTCATTTAGCATTAGGTATATCTCCTAATGCTATCCCTCCCTGCTCCTCCCACCCCACAACAGTCCTCAGTGTGTGATGTTCCCCTTATGAACAGACACTTCTCAAAAGAAGACATTTATTCAGCCAAAAAACACATGAAAAAATGCTCACCATCACTGGCCATCAGAGAAATGCACAGCAAAACCACAATGAGAAACTATCTCACACCAGTTAGAATGGCAGTCATTAAAAAGTCAGGAAACAACAGGTGCTGGAGAGGATGTGGAGAAATAGGAACACTTTTACACTGTTGATGGGACTGTAAACTAGTTCAACCATTGTGGAAGTTAGTGTGGTGATTCTTCAGGAATCTAGAACTAGAAATTCCATTTGACCCAGCCATCCCATTACTGGGTATATACCCAAGGGTTTATAAATCATGCTGCTATAAAGACACATGCACACGTATGTTTATTGCAGCACTATTCACAATAGCAAAGACTTAGAACCAACTCAAATGTCCAACAATGATAGACTGGATTAAGAAAATGTGGCACATATACACCATGAATACTATGCAGCCATAAAAATGGGTGAGTTCATGTCCTTTGTAGGGACATGAATGAAGCTCGACACCATCATTCTCAGCAAACTATTGCAAGGACAAAAAACCAGACACCGCATGTTCTCACTCATAGGTGGGAATTCAACAATGAGAACACATGGACACAGGAAGGGGACACCCTTTTCAGCAATGGTGCTAGGATAGTTGGCTGGCCATATATAGGAGAATGAAACTGGATCCTCATCTCTAACCTTATTCAAAAATCAACTCAAGATGGATAAAGGACTTAAACCCAAGACTAAAACTATAAAAATTCTAGAAGAAAACATTGGAAAAACCCTTTTAGACCCTGGCTTAGGCAAGGATTTCATTACCAAGAACCCAAAAGCAAATGCAATACAAACAAAGATAAATAGCTGGGACCTAATTAAACTAAAGAGCTTTTGCAGGACAAAAGGAACAGTCAGCAGAGTAAACAGATAACCCACAAAGTGGGAGAAGATCTTCACAATCTATACACCTTACAAAGGACTAATATCCAGAAGCTACAATGAAGTCAAATCAGTAAGAAAGAAAAAAAATTCCATCAAAAATTGGGCTAAGGACATGAATAGACAATTCTGAAAAGAAGATATACATATGAAAAAATGCTCAAAATCACTAATTATCAGGGAAATGCAAATCAAAACCACAATGCAATACTAGCTTACTCCTGCTAGTATGGCATTATAAAAAAGTATGGCAATAATAAAAAAAAATCAAAAAACAGTAGATGTTGGCATGGATGCAGTTAATAGAGAACACGTCCATGCTGCTGGTGGGAATGTAAGCTAATACAGCCACTATGGAAAATAGTGTGGAGATTCCTTAAAGAACTAAGAATAGAACTACCATTTAATCCAGCAATCCCACTACTGGCTATCTACCCAGAGGGAAAGAAGTCATTATTCAAAAAAGATACTTGCACACACATGTTTATAGCAGCACAATTTAAAATAGCAAAATCGTGGAACCAACCAAAATGCCCATCAATCAATGAGTGGATAAATAAATTGTGATATATATGTATATATATGATGGAATACTACTCAGCCATACAAAGGAATGAACTAACAGCATTTTCTGTGAGCTGGATGAGATTGGAGACTGTTAAATTCTAAGTGAAGTAACTCAGGAATGGGAACCAAACATCGTATGTTCTCACTGATATGTGGGAGCTAAGCTATGAGGATGCAAAGGCATAAGAATGATACAATGGACTTTGGGGACTTGTGAGAAAGAGTGGGAGGGGGCGAGGGATAAAAGACTACAAATAGGGTGCAGTGTGTAGTGCTCGGGTGATGGGTGCACCAAAATCTCACAAATCACCACTAAAGAACTTACTCATGTAAGCAAATACCACCTGTACCCCAATAACTTATGGAAAATTTACATATATGCAGGTTTTTGTGTACACATAACTGTTAAACATATTTGCCTAAATACCAAGGACCCGATTGCTGGATCATACAGGAGATTATGTTTAGCTTTGAAAGAAGCTGCAGAGCTGTCAAAGTTGTGCCATTTTGCATTTCTACCAGCAATGAATGAGAGTTCCTGTTTCCCCACTTACTTGCCAGCATTTGGTGTTCTCAGTGTTTCTGAGCTTTCAACATTCTAATAGATGTGTAGTGGTAACTGATGCTATTTTGAAGTAAAATGACAGATATTTTATTTAATGATCTTTCCCTAACTGCCTGTCATATGAAAGCAAATATGGAAGGGTATGAGATTAACAGACTCTTTGATTTCTACTAATATAAGCCTGGAGCCCAGAACAGAGACTTGAAAGTGGCATAGAATGTCCAATTACAATATTTAAAAAAAAAAAAATCACAGTCACTTTCAAAATTCTCTCCTCTCCCTTCCTCCCAAGCAAACACAGTTAATGATTACTGCTATTTTTCTCTTGATATTTCTAGAAGACAGATGCATTATTTTGGACATACAAATTCATGGGTGAGGAAAGGGAAGTAAGGCAAGAGAGGGTGTGAGGACTTTCTAATGGAGACACCACGCTGGCTGCCACTGCACCGTGAGCCTCAGAGGACTCACTGGTGGCCCCTGTGCTGCATATTTGTCTCCTCAGAAGGAAACATGAAAACACATCCTACAAGCTACCTGACAGACACTCATCAAAACCTTGAGGTCATCAAAAACAAGCAAAGGCTAAGACAACGTCCTAGACCAGAGCAGCCTACGGAGAAAAGACACTCAAATGTAATGTGGGATCCTGAAGCAGAAAATGGACATTACTGGGAAAACTGGAGACATCTGAATAAAACTAAGCATTCAGTTAATAATATTGTATAAGTGTTAATTTATTAGTTTTGACAAATGTTATCACAGTAATGTAAGATGATAACATTAGGGGGAATTGGATAAAGTATAGCACTGAATTATCTTTGCACCTTTTCTGTAAATCTAATAGTATTCCACAAGAATTTATTTTTAAAAAATAAGTCACTAATGCTACAGGTAGCCTATAAAATATCATTGCCGTGTTTTCCCATTGATCTTAAAGAGAAGAGGATACAGGCTTATTTTCTTGGGAGGGTATGATTCAGGAGGGGGAAGGGGTGGAGTAGGGTTATTAACCAATTTAAGATAAATATTAATTAAATAAATTAGGCAGCAGCTAGCCTCTTGCCATTTTGTTCAAATAAGTGATTGTAGGGACTCACAGTATTAAAGAGTGTTTGAAGAAAATTAAGATGGAGGGCTAGAGACTATGAGGATTTGCCTACATTCATTTCTGGAAGACATTATGTGTACTTTTATTCTGTAAGCAAGGTGAGAAATAAAACCCAGACAGACTAGAATTTACACTGAATTTCAAGAGCATAAATATTTTAATATAAGTGTGTTCCAAATATTGCATTTGTTGTTTATCTGAAATTTAAATGTAGCCGAGCATCCTTTATTTTATCTGGCAAACCTACTAGAGGGGACCCTGAGGGCCCATGGCAGACTGCCTCTCTCATTACAACCATAAAGAAAAGGAGCTCACGTTCTACCGGGGGAAATTGCTGTATACTTAGCAACTTGAAAGCATGATACAATGTGAAAGATTCTAAAATGTGAATTTAAAATACTTCGGAATCTTTCAGAAGAACATTTAATTAGAACTGAGGGAATTAAAGAGGTCTTGATGGAAGAGATGGTGTTTGTACTGGGTTTCTCAAGGAAAGTAGAAGGTCTGACAGTTGAGGGATAGGTATTTCAGGGTATATCAACAATGTGGAAAAATTACAGAAATTCACTCAGCAAAGGTTTGCTGGTTCCATAGTACATGCAATTCTCTATTCTTGGAAATGGAAAAATCGCCATCATCCCTCAGCGTAAATTCAAAGAGGAACAAGAAACAAATAAAAATAAACAATAATTGATAAGTTTATGAAATGCAAAGTGTTATAAAAAATAAAATTAAGGAAGATTCAGAATGGTGGGAGAGCAGTACAATTTTATGTAAAGCGATCACAGGGAAGGTAACATTTAAGCAGACATTGGAAGAAAGAAGGCGGAAAGAGCAAGGTGTGCATCTTTTCAGGAGCAGAAAAAGAAAGTTCCAGGTAGAGAGAAAGCAAGTGCAAGAGCTTGGGGGCAGAAGCATGTCAGTGCCAGGAAAAGCAAGTGGCCAGTGTGGCTGGAGCAAGATGCATGAGGCAGAAGTGGTGGAAGATCAGATCAGCAGAGTGAGTGAGTCAGATCATGTAAGTCCTCCTTGTCCAAGGAAAGGACTTGGTTGTTGTTTCTCAGCGAATTGCAAAGGTCCTGGAGTTCTGCAAGCTTAGAAATGGCATGACGTGATTCAATCCATAGAAGAGTATTCAGTGTAGGCACTGTTCAGTTTCTACATGGTAAAGATCAAGGCTGAACACCCAATGGGGAAGCTATCATGCTGTTTGGAGTGAGAGGTGATGGTGGCTGGGTGTAAGAGCAATGCATCAGGGGCTCCAATTGCAGGATTTATAGCAAAAGTAGAACATGAAGGATTTCCTCATGAATCTGAAGAGGAAGAAGGTGAAAACTAAGAGATGGCTTTAAATCATAGAATCATAGAACAGAAATGTTGGAAAATAATAATCAATACAATAAAAGGAATGAGCAATGGATGGTAGTGAGAAAAATGCATAAACATTGTAGTAAATAATAGATGACTTTTTTAAATGTTAGAATAATAAAATTTGACTTGATTCTGTGGGCAGTAGGAAATCAAAAAATGGTTTTGAGCAGAAGAGTGTAATCTCATACAGTCATGCATAGCTTAACAATAGGAATGTGTTCTGAGAAATGCATCATCAATTGATTTTGTCCTTGTGCAAATATCAGAGTGTGCCATAATTACACACACCTAGATGGTACAGCCCATTGTACACCTAGACTCTATGGTAATGCCTATAGCCCCTAAATGCTTATGATTGTGTTACAATTGCTTGCAGGGTTCAGTACAGTCACATGTATTTAAAAGTATATGAATATAGGAATGACACATTAAAAAACATGATATGGAAGATTTAAAAGTGGTACACCTGTATAGGGCACTTACCGTGAGTGGATCTTGCAAGACTGGAAGTTGCCCTGGGTGAACAGAGTGAGTGAGTGCTGAGTGAATGTGAAGGCCTAGGATGTTGCTATGCACTACTGTAGGCATTATAAACACCTTACACTACAGGTACACTAAGATATTTGATATCTATGTCCTCACCCAAATCTCATCTTGAATTCCCAGGTGATGTGGGATGGACCACCTGGTGAGGTAATTGAATCATGGGGGCAGGTATTTCCCATGCTGTTCTCATGACAGTGAATAAGTCTCACGAGATCTGATGGTTTTACAAAGGGGAGTTTCCCTGCACAACCTCTCTCTCTTTGCCTGCTGCCATCCATGTAAGATGTGACTTGCTCCTCCTTGCCTCCTGCCATGATTATGAGGCCTCCCCAGCCACGATTATGAGGCCTCCCCAGCCACGTGGAACTGTAAGTCCATTAAACCTCTCTTTCTTTTGTAAATTGTCCAGTCTCAGATATGTCTTTATCAGCAGCATGAAAACAGACTAATAACATATTGAAAATATTTTTTTTCAATAATAAATTACCCTTAGCTTACTGTAACTACTTTACTTTATAAACTTAGTTTTTTTTAACATTTTTACTCTTTTGTAATAACACTTAGCTTAAAACACAAACACATTATATACCAGTACAATAATATTTTCTTTCTTTATATCTTTATTGTATAAGCTTTTTTCTTATTTTTAATTTTTTTACCTTTTAAATTTTTTATGAAAAATTAAGACACAGACACACTCATTAGCCTAGGCCTATACAAGGTCAAGATAATCATTTTCACTGTCTTCCACCTGCATAGCTTGTCCCACTGGAAATTCTACCCTATCATCAGGCTATAGAAATGGTTCACCCTGAGATCATTGTCCTATTGGCTGTCCAGTTTTTACTGAAACATCTCCCTTTGGTGTCCACCCAACTCCCAGGCTATCATGTTTAGATTTTGTTTTAGATTATTACACATAGTCTTTCTTTTTGTTAAAAGTTTTCTCTTGTTTTTATTCTTTGTTACCGAGGATTTTTTTTTTTTTTTTTTTGAGGCGGAGTCTCTCTCTTTTGCCCAGGCTGGAGTGCAGTGGCGCGATCTCGGCTCACTGCAAACCCTGCCTCCCGGGTTCATGCCATTCTCCTGCCTCAGCCTCCCGAGTAGCTGGGACTACAGGCGCCCACCACCACGCCTGGAGAATTTTTTGTATTTTTAGTGGAGACGGGGTTTCACTGTGTTAGCCAGGATGGTCTCAATCTCCTGACCTCGTGATCCACACGCCTCGGCCTCCCAAAGTGCTGGGATTACAGGTGTGAACCACCGCGCCCGGCCCAGGATTTTTAAAGACCGTGTGTCAGTGGTTGTTCAGCCTGTCTCTATCCAAACCTTTTCTCTCCTTCCTCAGGGCTATTCAGGTTAAGACCACATTCACCAGTATCTTTCTGGGCTAAGTGTGACCACGTGATTAAATATCAGCCAACCCTATAATTAGAAGGGCAACCTTGTTAAAATTAACTTCTGACCTGGATTTCCACTGTTTCATTTTGGTGTCTGGAAATGATGACAGCCAGACAAACCATGAAAGCCTGGAACCCTAGAAGAATGTGTAGAAAAAAGAAATTTATTATTATGAACATTTTTTACGTTTAAGAGAAAAGCATTATCTTTATTATACTAATCAATAAAAAAACTTCCCTTTGCTTCAAAGAGTGCAACACTGTCTCTATCTTCCAAGGCTTTTTGCTGTAAAAACATTCTGAAAAAGTAATCTCAACAAAGATGATCATTGCCTCTGCTCTATAACATGTGCAGAAATGAGAGATGCCAGTTTTCTACCCTCCAGATTTTTCCACATCATTCTTACATATAGACAGTAAAATAAATGTGTTTGGTCTCAAAACAAATTGAGAATCTAGTATACCTTGACAAAATTATTATATTAATTAGGAAACAATAGATTTAAAAATATATTTTTGCCATCAAGGGCAACGATATTCTATAACCTTTTCCCAGAGTCCTTTACATTTATTTCCACTAGAAAATTTTAAAACACCCCCCGACACACACACACATTATGGTAATCAATAGTAAATATACTGATTATCCTTGATAACAAATGTTAGGATTGAATTTTGAGGTTAGTTTGGTGATGTGCTAAGTGTTAGTTGCTCAGGACTTTGTAGAGAGCTAACAGTTTTCTCATCACTGACTTAGTGAGTACTCTGGCTTCAAGCTGTTTATCTCATTCTAAAATAAAATGTAAAGATATAAGATTCCTGGAACTTGGAAATATCTATGATTAAAAGTCATAAAAGTCAAAGTCAAATGTTTAAGAGTTGTAAAAAAATGAAGTATATAATTATTTACCTATTGAGAGAGAGAATAAAAAAGAGAGATATGGCCGAAAAAATATCCCTAATATAGTAGTAAATGAAAATAAGTTGCAAAGGTAGAATTATATTTTTTGTTAAAATAAAAAAATTAAATACATATATACTTGCATGTGACTTTACAAAATAAAATGTGCTTCCTTTAATAAAAAATTTAGCTGAATTAGGAACAATATTATATAATTAGGTTGCTACTTTAATAATCAGTAATAGTAAAAGTACACATTTGAAATATTCTTACTATGAAGAATATAACAATTTGTTTAACAATTATCAAATACACAAATTACTCATGCTCAAATACAGCTCAAAATATTTTTGTCATATTCAAAAATACTAAATGTAATTTTTTAATATCAACATTTCTTTTGTTTATTAGAAGAAAGCAAATGGCTAGTATACTGGGGGGGGGGGGAAATCCCTGTAGTCTTTCTTTGGATAAAAGATTTAAGTTCCTCATACATTTTGACGGACTAGTGATATTAGCAACCAAAGTAGCACTGCTCTAGAAAATGGATGACTACAGTTGGAGCAAATGAAAATGATTTTGCCAGAGGCAAAATACAACATGTTTCCAACAACAGTCATAGTTCCACCAGGGCCATTGGTGAAACTCCATGGTATTATTATATGAGTTGTTTTTACTACAATGACATATGTTAAGCACTTATAAAATGCTTACCCTTAATTGGAATGAGTTTAGCCTTAAGACAGAATATAATTTATTTAATGTTATTTCACTTGTCACAATTAAATAAATACATTGACTAAATATGTGATAATTTGTAATCCCTTCCTTTTGAGTTCTTTGCAAGGTACATAATACTTCAGGGTTTTGATAATATAGACATTACATCTATTGAATTTTTCTCTCTTCATAATTTTTATTCAAGAGAGTATTTATAATGATAACTAATAATAAATAAACAATGTAAACAAATCTACTGTGAAAACCACACTGACGTTCTAAAATTTAGCCTGGGCATCCATTTGAAATTTCTATGTCATCAGAGATCTGGTTTTTCACAGTACAAATAAAAAAAAAAAACAAACAACAAACACTCTCTCCTTTCCACAATTCTCTTTATTTCCAAAAGTATTTTGTTTCTCTTCCACATTCAATTTACATTCTAGAGAAGCGAGGCTAGAGGGAGAGCTTGTTTGTTTGCAATGCACTGTACTGTTGACGGATAATTTCTTTTATATTGTAGTTGTCGTTTTTTGTTTATTCATTTGGGAAAATAATCTAGGGAAAAAAGTAAGCTTGTCATTCCAATATTCAAAATCTGTGGTATTTAAAATTTGTTCATGTAAATATATCAACCAAATTTAAAGAGAATAAAGAAGAAACATGCATTTTGTAAAAGGAGCTTAAATGTAATATATGTATATTTTAAAACAGTTTCATATCGGGAAGTATAACTCTATGGACCTTTTGTTTTCGAACAATGTATTGGTTAAGACACCACTTGGGCTTTTCAGTAATGAATTAGCTGAATGCTTCCATGGATACATTCAACTATTTGGTCCACCTTGGCTACTGCTTCCAGACTAACAAATTTATAAGAAATTTAATTAGTAAGCAGAGTAGTTTTGTGTATTATAATTAGTTTATACTAGTCTTTAAATATATTCAGTTCCTACTAAATGAACTGCTCTTTATTAGTGGCATATCACTAAATACTACTATAAAACTTACAAGTAATGCTGATATGTTTAAGAACAGAGAGCCAAATCGAGAGTGAACTCCCATTCACAATTACTTCAAAGAGAATAAAATACCTAGGAATCCAACTTACAAGGGATGTGAAGGACTTCTTCAGGAGAACTACAAACCACTGTTCAATGAAATAAAAGAGGACACAAACAAATGGAAGAACATTCCATGCTCATGGGTAGGAAGAATTAATATCATGAAAATGGCCATACTGCCCAAGGTAATTTATAGATTCAATGCCTTCCCCATCAAGCTACCAATGATTTTCTTTCCAGAATTGGAAAAAACTACTTTAAAGTTTGTATGGAACCAAAAAAGAGCCCTCATTGCCAAGAGAATCCTAAGCCAAAAGAACAAAGCTGAAGGCATCACGCTACCTGACTTCAAACTATACTACAAGACTACAGTAACCAAAACAGCGTGATACTGGTACCAAAACAGAGATATCGACTAATGGAATGGAATAGAGCCCTCAGAAATAATACCACACGTCTGCAACCATCTGATCTTTGACAAATCTGACAAAAAAAAGAAATGGGGAAAGGATCCCCTATTTAATAAACTGTACTGGGAAAACTGGCTAGCCATATGTAGAAAGCTGAAACTGGATCCCTTCCTTACACATTATGCAAAATTAATTCAAGATGGATTAAAGACTTAAATGTTAGACCTAAAACCATAAAAACCCCAGAAGAAAATCTAGGCAATACCATTCAGGACATAGGAATGGGCAAGGACTTCATGACTAAAACACCAAAAGCAACGGCAACAAAAGCCAAAATTGACAAATGGGATCTAATTAAACTAGAGAGCTTCTTCACAGCAAAAGAAACTACCATCAGAGTGAACAGGCAACCTACAGAATGGGAGAAAATTTTTACAATCTACCTATCTGACAAAGTGCTAATATCCAGAATCTAGCAAACTTAAACAAATTTACAAGAAAAAAATCAAACTGCCCCATCAAAAAGTGGGCGAACGATATGAACAGACACTTCTCGAAAGAAGACATTTATGCAGCCAACAGACACATGAAAAAATGCTCATCATCACTGGCCATCAGAGAAATGCAAATCCAAACTATAATGAGATACCATCTCACACCAGTTAGAATGGAAATCATTAAAAAGTCAGGAAACAACAGGTGCTGGAGACGATGTGGAGAAATAGGAACACTTTTACACTGTTGGTGGGACTGTAAACTAGTTCAACCACTGTGGAAGACAGTGTGGCGATTCCTCAAGAACCTAGAACTAGAAATACCATTTGACCCAGCCATCCCATTACTGGGTATATAACCAAAGGATTATAAATCATGCTGCTCTAAAGACATATGTTTATTGTGGCACTATTCACAATAGCAAAGACTTGGAACCCACCGAAATGTCCATCAATGATAGACTGGATTAAGAAAATGTGGCACATATACACCATGGAATACTATGCAGCCATAAAAATGGAAGAGTTCATGTCCTTTGTAGGAACATGGATGAAGCTGGAAACCATCATTCTGAACAAACTATCACAAGGACAGAAAACCAAGCACCACGTGTTCTCACTCAAAGGTGGGAATTGAACAATGAGAACACTTGGCCACAGGGTGGGGAACATCACACACTGGGGCCTGTCATGGGGTGGGAGGAGGAGGGAGGGATAGCATTAGGAGACATACCTAATGTAAATGATGAGTTAATGGGTGCAGCACATCAACATGTCACATGTATACATATACAACAAACCTGCACGTTGTGCAGATGTACCCTAGAACTTAAAGTATAATAAAAAAAAGAAATTATTGTCTTTCTAATGTTTTCTAGATACAGCATCGAGAATACTTTTGTATCAAATAAAGTGAAAAGAAAAGAGTCTTAAAAATATTAATAAAAGTGGAAAAATAATGAAGTAAAAATGAGGAAAATGAGCCTCACATTTCCAAATATAGGGTCCATCTATATCTACAGGCATAGCCTCAACTGGAATCAACACAGTCTTGCACTTCAAGTAATCTGGTAGGCTCTTGAGTTTCCAAAGATATCCTGATTTGCTTTAGATTATTTCTATGTAAAGTTTTTAAAATAAGTTAAATCAGCTTAAAAGTGAATGTATTTTGATTTTAAAGTTCATAAATGAAACAAATATTTCTTGCGACTCATTATTTTTATGCGCTAATTTGAAAATTAGAAAATAATAGGTATAATGTATTTAGATTTTACATGTCTTAATGTGAACTAAAAGTTTGACTTTAGATCCTTTTAATTTTATTTTCTTTTTCAGAGCAAGCTGAATAGAAACAACTTTGTCTTTGTGAAACCCCACACTATTATCCATCTTGCCTTGAGATTAATTAGAGAAGTATGGTATTTGACAATGAGAATTTTCCTATCAATTTTTATATTTTCTAGTAAAATTTTGGAAAGGTAGTGTAATAGTGACTCACTTAGAAATGTAGTCATTAACTTACACTTTTCATTTAACAGATCAAAACACATACTGCCTTATTTTCTGAGAATGTGGGAGGCTCTGGCCCTCAAGGAAGTTCTAACCATGGGATAGGACATAAATTCTAATTGTGTAAAAGTCATCTTTTACACAACAGGCTGTAGTTAGTATTTTCTATTTCGTAATATCTCTTGGAACTGTAAGGCATGCAGTGACAACTTAATTTGGCCTGTGGTGTGGGGTTAATCCATCAACTCAACAGTCTTATCAATGTAAATCCTCAGTTGCTAATTTTCAAACTAGTGCTTACAATACAATATTTTCAAACTAGTGCTTACAATGTAATGAATCACAAGAAATATTTATTATTTTTATGGACTTTAAGCTGATTTACCTTAATCACTTTTAAGCTGATTTACCTTATTTTAAAAACTTTACATAAGTATAATCTAAAATAAATAAATATATCTCCAGAAATTGAAAAGCCTACCAGATTACTTGAAATCTAAGTATATATTGATTCTGGCTAAGGTTATGCCTATAGATATAGATTAACCCTATATTTGGTTATTTATTAAATCAATTTATGATACCATAAATATCACACAGTTCTTGAGTGACAACAGTAGGACACAAACTGAAGCCCTTCAAATAAGGAAGTGATACGTTTTGTTAAACAAAATATAAAAATTGTATTCTTTCCTCCATTTTCAATGGTTGATACTAGTCAATTTTATTGATTTCACTAAACTAAAGAAGAAAAAAATGCATTGTTTTTATTCCTTTAATCCTTCCAGTTTCTGCTTATATTCCAAGTATATTTCTCCTAATTCTCCACAGGGTTACTTTCAGATGTACGTTTTCAGGCCCTGGTAATTACTGTTTTGGAATCCATACTTCTATTCATGCCTGGCATAAAAAAAAATCCTGAAATGAGCCACAGCTTTTTCATTGAGTTATTTTAATAGACTATGGTTTTCATTTCTATAGGTGTAAAGCCTAAGGAATTGAAAGATGAAGTATTCCCATTCTTCAGCCTGTCTTACATGTAGACAGTATGTGTCGGGGACTCGATATTTTCAAAATCTTCTCAGCAATGGTGTGCTGTAACTGGTTACTATAATCTTTAGGACATCTCATATAGAAAACATACTCTTAGATGTAAAGGGTTAGAGAGAAGGCCAAGACTTTTTAAATTTCAGTCAAGTTGGGTGCACATATGCACCTGTGTGTGCATTTACTGTGTAAATGAGAACGCATGTCTAGTGAGTACCTTTAGTGAGAGAGGAAATATATATCTACGTGTAAACACACACACACACATATATATATGCACACACACATACACATATGTACGTATATGTATACAAACACACACATATACTCACACACACACATATATCCTTGTACTTTTTTAACAAAATTGCCTCAAATTTTTATTAGCAAGAAAACTATGTAGGAAATATCTATGTTTTAAAGGATAAAAAAGACGAAAACCTATGTCTAAGGAAGCATAATATATATGAGTTTTTTTCTTTCATTAATGGAGCTAGGTCTTTAAATATTACATTCTGGGGAACCATTTATATTTTCTATTTCATTAGTGCAATGAAAAAAGAACAAGATCCTGATAGTTACATCACTTTATTTTCATGAGGCTCCCTAACTTAGCAAGCCTTGCCTTTTAGTGAGTAAGCATTGAGCAGACTGCTGGTCTGAAGGTGACCTAGGTTCTGGAGGAATTTCAAGGCTCCGTTTCATGGGTAACTGGAGACCACAAAGATTGCCATGTTAACGTAATTGATATTCAACGGAGTAGGTATATTCACAGCTTTTAGAAGGGTATTACTTGCTGTTAGACTGTAGAAGAATTCAGCCTGAGAGAGCAGAATGTTGTTATCAGGAGGTGCAGACAGCCTGGATTTAAATGAGGTCCAAAAATAAATAAATAAATAAGGTCCAAAGCAGCCCAGATTCCTGAAGCCAATGCATGCGTTCTTGTTATGTATATATTGTATCCTGTATTTTGTATTTCAACACCCTCTGCAAACATCACATGCAGGCTGCATACATTGAGTCTGATTTCCCTTGCTGATTATATTTCCTCTTGGTAGTAAGTCAGACACTTAGGGAGATATTTGTTTTTCATATGAGGCTACATCATATTGAAATGACTAAGACTATCAAGTCACATCAGAGCAAATCAGCAGAACACAGAGGCTCTGGGAGTAAAGGTGAAATATGGTAAAGATTAGGTTGTGCTCCTTTCTAATCTGATTTTTTTCACTCCATCCTTCTCTGTGTCTGGCATAGTGTACTGCTCAAGATTAAGGTTAAATAAATATGTTTTGAACTGATTGAATAGATATTAAATAAATCCATGTAGAATGAAGGAATGAATAAATACATGAATAAATCCTTCCTTCTGTGTGGATGCAACCCTGGAAATGATTATTTTGCTGCATAAAAAATAAAAGAACACGCTGAAGGAAGATCTTATTGAACCTAGGATGGCTTCATATGTACAAGGTATAGAATAGAACAATTTTCCTTTCTGTCTGTCAAATTTCTATTCTATCTGTGTAGGTCTTATTGGGAAGCTAAGAAACTATCAATATAACTGTTAAGTTGATAAACAGCATTATTAAAGTGTCGGTCTTGATATACATTCTAGTAAATAGTCTTACTAATGACTTGTAAGAAATAGTTGATTTATCAAATGGTGTTACTGTATTTATAAAAAAAACACATAAAAATAATATTGAAAATGAGCTTTGGAAATTAAAAATATTCCTTTTCAAAATTAAACGAAGACAGTATTGGAAAACATTAGGAAAAACTGAAAAGTGCTACATTTGAGGATAAATATATCCCCAGTCACAAACTAATAGGAAAAGTGGTTGGCTAGAAGTATAAGATCTCTGTGTCAAAAAATTTATGTCATCCCTGCTTGTATGAAAAATAAAGAAAAAACACAAAATAATAGCAGATTATATAAAACAAGAAAATTGTATTATAGTACCCAGTGGTGCTTATTTTCCACTTATGTAGAGTATTCTCTGTTCCTCCTACAGAGAGATTACAGGAGGTCACAAAAGATGAGGGAGGAAGCTCTGAGGCCAGGCCCAGACTTTGCTCACAGTTCCAACCTTACTAACTGTGAGGCCTCAGCCTTACTAAAATTTTCTGTGCCTCAGTTTCAATTTGTATGCAATAAGAAATGTATTAGTACCTATAATATGGTTATAATAAAAATTTTTATTATTTATTCCTAATAATAAGTAAAAATGTTTAGTATAGTGACTATGTGACATGGTTTGGCTGTGTCTCCACCCAAACCTCATCTTGAATTGTCATTCCCATAATCCCCACGTGTCATGGGAGGGACCAGGTGGAAGTAATTTAATTATGGGGTGGTTACCCTCATGCTGTTCTCGTGATAGTGAGTGAGTTCTCACAAGATCTGATGGTTTTATAAGGGGCCTTTCCCGCCTTTTACTTTCATTCTTCTCCTTGCTGCTGCCTTGTGAAAAGGACGTGTTTGCTTCCTCTTCTGCCATGATTGTAAGTTTCCTGAGGCCTCTCCAGCCCTGCAAAACTGTGAGTCAATTAAACCTCTTTCCTTTATAAATTACCCAGTCTTGAGTATGTCCTTATAGCATCATGTTAACAGACTAAAACACTAGGTTTAAAAAATATTAACAGTATGTATTTTTATCATTTTAAAAGCATATAGGAGGACATTGATTATGAAAACTAAAATAGTTATTTGAGAAAATAGAAAACATAATCAGACTTATTGAAAATTGAACTGTTATATTAAGAGGAAATATGAGTATTCAATTCTAAAACCAGTAATAAAAATCAGATTATTATTTTTAAGAGTATAATATTATATGATTTGATACTTTTTTAATTCTAAATATCTACCGCAGGACAAATTATGACTTGTCTTATGTATTAATAACAACAGATTTGTGTTGGGTATACAGAGAATATATAATTGATAGTCTAGTAAACATAATATAAACTTCACATTAAATTGCTGGAATATTTATAATTATAAAAATTAGAATTTCACATTTTCAAAAAATAATTTAACAATAGTAGTAATAATAATATCTAACACATATATAACAATTCTTATATGGCATGGACTCTTTTAAGCACCATATTTATGTCATCTGAATGACAAAATATTGATCTAATGATCTTTCTACTGAGTTCCATAATTTAGTTCATAGATTGTAATTTAGAATATTCAAAGGTTTCATGCAATTTCAAGGAAAATTGAAGAGAATTACATATGGCTTACAGAAAATGCTCAAATAGGCTTCCGAGTACACATGCATAACAAATGCAAGGCTTATTGGGAATTAATAGTCTAAAGTAGGCGACATTGCTATGGATTACATAGCCTTGAGAGCCCAAATAATTTCTTTCGGGTCAAGTCTTGTAGTAATTTGCACGGCTTCCTTCAAAGACTAATTATTTCAACACAAAACAAGATAGTTCAGAGCTAAAGTAATAGTTAACATATTGCTTAATTCTGGCTTGGACCCTTCTTAACACTTATGTCTTCTTTTTTTAAAAGATTAGTAGACTGCCTGAAACAAATACATTTTCATGAGTTTTTTTTTCTCCCCAAAACTCTGGATTTTTAGAGTGTCCAAGACTAAAGTCAACTATTTAGGAGATTTACAATATATAAAATAGCATTGTATAGAGAACTAATTGCCGGTTTTCTTGTAACTATGGTAGTGGGCACTCTGGCTTCAAGCTGTTTATCTCTTCCTGAAATAAAATGAAAAGATATAAAATTCCTGAAACTCAGAAAACCTATAGGATTGAACGCCAAATGACTCTTTTGGCCCTCACTGGCACATATATTTTCTTCTTTATGTCATTGAACCTGACACATATCAGATCAATCACTCCATTTCTGGGAAACAAAATGCTTCTTATCCTTATTATGACATTTGAAATGCGGTAAGAAAAAGCTGAAAAGGTAAAGGAAAAAGAGCTGCTATTAATTTTGAAGGGAAATACAAAATCATTACCATCATTTCTTTGGGTAGCATATAGTTAATAAATGATTTTCAGTACTTCTTGACTACAGGCATTCTCTATGTTAGATTAGGAAGAAGAAAAGAGGGAAGGATGGAGGAGGAGTGGGGAGGAAGAGGAAGTAGGAGTGGTAAAAAAGGGAAATGGCAAGAGAAAGCAGGAGGGAGGGAGAGAAAGAAAGAAAAGAGATAAAGAAAAGATAGAAACAAGAAAAGAGAAAAAATGACAGGTTAAAGCAAGAATTCACCTAATGTATTTAACAACATATCATAGAATTTCTTTCCAGCCGTTTGCCATATTTTGGGAAACTCATTCTGAAATAATTTCAGCGTTTTTTGGTTCTTCCTTTCATTAATTCTTAACCATCTGTTTCTTTTCTAGCAGTTAGATGTATATACTCAGATGAATGCTTCAGAAATTTAAATCATTCTTTGCATTATTTTTATCAGTTGAATTTTGAAGTGGGATTATAATTCTTATCATTTTGCTTCTTTAGTCAATGGATTCTCGATTCTAAAGTTTCGATCCATATACAGAGGAAAACATGATTAAGTTTCTGTGCTGATGAGTTAGCTGTAGGCAGCCTTAAGGGCCTTGGAGAGCTACCTGAGTTCCAATAAACTGCTGGGTTTATCCTCTCCACTTTGTCCTGTTGTGACAAAGGCTCCTAAACCGGTGGCATTTGCTGTTGTCATCGATTTATTTTTTGGTGAATTCTGAGTTTGGGAATAACACTCACCTTCTTCCTTGAAAAGCAATTATTTTATCATTTGGGTAGAAATGTATTTGCATGTAAGTATAGCATTTGTTTAATCAAGTAAACCTGAAAAGCACCACCTTCTTCAAATATAACCAAAGAGCTAATAAATCACTGCTGTCACCACTTATGAAAATATTAACTTAATAAGGGGCAGAGACCATACCCATATACATCTTATCTAATTATAAATACACATTTATGAACAAATATTATATGTGTATTATATTTTATTGATTCCTCAAACAGAAAATTATTTTTTTCATAATTAATCACAAGAATCATGCTTTTCAGTCTTCTACATGCATATGAATAATGTGGGGATCCGTTTAAAATACAGATGCTGTTTCAGTGGCTTTGGGGTGGGGCCAGAGTCTCTATTTTTAAAAAGCTGCTTAGTAATATGGAAGCCACTGGTTTGTAGAACTATTTTTTAAGTAGCAAGGTGATAGAGTGCCCAAATGCATTGTTAATTGTTTTCCTTTTGAGGCTTCCGTTTTCTACAGTCATCTTTAAATGTATTTAGGCAAAAAGGGATTGCTTGTAGTGAAAGGCATAGAACTGCCTGGAAATGTGAGTTCCTAGGGACCCTTACTTCTGCTTCATTCTGTCGTGTTGTTTTCTCTGAAGGCGACTCCTCCA
Organism: Gorilla gorilla gorilla; assembly: GCF_029281585.2. NCBI lineage: Eukaryota > Metazoa > Chordata > Mammalia > Primates > Hominidae > Gorilla > Gorilla gorilla. The sequence continues at coordinate 119,669,166 of NC_073238.2, forward strand.
TGGTCCCGTGCCTGACTTCATGGATGGTTCAGTGCTGTAGTTCGTCCAGTTCATGGACACCAGTGCATAGTTCTCTGAGTTTACACTCATGGACTTTATCCAACGCAAAGCATGATTCAAGGATAAATGAGTGGAGTAGAGCTGTCAGCCTTGGCTAGAGACTGTCCCCAAACAGCCCATACTCCCTCCCCTCCTAACACACAACCTAAAATTCTTAGCACCTTCTCTGAGCCCAGACCTTCAGTCCAAATAAACAAAATAATAATAACAACAACTTTAAGGGTCACTTATGTCTCCCTCCTCCAGGAACCAGCTATGCTTACCGAGAGATTGAGGCAGGCTGGACTTCCTCAGAAGGAACTGATTGCCCAGGGTTTGTATAAAAAAACACCACTCAACTCACCCTTCCACTTCACAGAAGATGAATTTTTTCCTCAGGTAGCAATAAAAAAGAAAAATCCATTTGCGGAGGTTGTACTATCTTTCAGAGCGATTGATTGATTGTTTAAGTTGTATTTGTGTTACTCCTTACTGCGTAGATATTTTTCAGGGGCTACAGCCAATTAACAAAATAAAATAATCAATAAATAGACATTTATTCTTATTCTGTTCCTTATCAGCTAATACCACGAAAAGCTTACTTTTCTAAATATTTTTTCCTGTGGACTATTAAATCTGGTATTTTATTCGTTTAGTTTTTCATTATAAGTTGAGAGTGGCTCTTGAATTACAAGGCTCTTTCTCTAATTTAAACCACATGGGAGCACTAAATGGGAAACATCCTAACAAACACAACAGCAACAAAACAACATGAGAAAAGCTGTAAAACTTCTCCCTTTGGAAAAACAGGGTTTATTTTTATACAGATCATGAGAGTGATTTATAACAAAACAAAATGTATCAGTAATTGATAATATATAGAGATAAATTCTCATTGAACAGGACTGTAGACTTCTTGTACCATCTTTAAAGCATTCAAGCCCCTATTCAAGAGTTAAGAAAAACAAAAGTTGTTAAATGTAATGAAAATGCCCTGTCTGGTAGGCATATTTTTTAGTGTTCTTTCAAAAACAAAGCACATGTGAAAAAATGTAGGCAGTCTTTGTTTTATATGCATTGGTTATTAAATTTCTCATGCTATAAATAGGAACCTGCCAAGGATGTTAGTTGAGCTGAATGGGTTCCAGATTTTTCTTTTGTTATTATTGCTTACTACTCTTTATCTTTAAAAATTTTTAATAAATAGATATTTTATATCTGAGTCTATTTAGCTGTATTCTTGACATGCAAAACTAGCACACACACAAATGCAATTTTTAAGTATGAAATAAAAACCTCATTGAAGTTCATTCCTTTACCTCTATTTTTGAGTCAGAAATGTCCTAACAATTAATAAAATAAGACTAGGGAAATGTTAGTATTCTAGCTTATGCAATGTTTGTAAAAACACTAGTATTAGAATTAGTGACATGATATAGTTTCAGTGCTGAGAATATTAGACCCCTTTTTTGTTAGATTGAATAAGGGTTAATCATGGGGAGAAAACACACACAAACCCCAGCTGCATCACTAACAGATGAAGCATGTGCTTCTGAAGGAAGGTCTACAGCTGTGATCGATTCCAGCAGTTACTGGGATCCATAGGCTTAGACACATACTAAAGATGGGATAAAAGGATTCCAAAATGTGTTGCTCCCTCTGATCATTAATCTGCTTGTTTAGTCATGAACATTTTGATATTTTACTACGGTTCTTTTTTTTTTTTTTTTTAACAGAAACTTCTCTTAATTCCTTGCAAACACAGAGGAAAATGTCAAGTGAATACAAAAGGAGTATTTTATTTCTTTATATTGTCTGAAAGGAATGTTGCCAAGTTTGACGATTCAAACTGTTGTTCAAACTCTACTTTGAACAACAACTTACATTTAAACACAGATTTACTAAGTACCGTCAAGTATGGCAAATCTACGTGAATGGCCCAGTTATATTTCTTTGGAGTTAGATGATTTTCTTCCTAAATAACCTAGAAATATTTATATTTGTATTCTCCACCTCCTTGTTTTTTGGAGAGAGTACATTGAGTCTAGAAGATAAGTGAAGGTTCTTTTCATTGACATTACATAGATGTAGTAAGATGTGTCTGACAAAAAGGAGGCAAAAATGATATTTTAATTTTAAAAATGTAAGAATTTCATGGCAAACAAAAATACAAAAATATTCAGAATGCAGAAAGAAGTATAACATTGAATTTGACAATTGATTGTCTGGCAAATTGAAAATTATAAAAGGAAAAGCAATTAATAGAAAATCATAAAGGTCAAGCTTTATGAATTTTAATTCAATAAGATGAAAATGGAAAGCTCCTGTACGGCCTCAGTGCATAGTTAAAGGTGGGGGCTGGTCTTTACATAAACACCTAGGAGAATTGTTTTGGCTTTGTTTCTAAGAATAAATCATGCAAGAACAAACCAGAAAACAGCTGTATCACATATCACTTATTTAGTTTTATTTCTCTCTTACACTTCTTCCCAAGGGTGTTGTATTCCAAACAAAAACAAAATTGAAAGAGAAAAGTAAGTATGAAAAAAATGAGGGAAGAAATGTGAAAGAAAAGAAAAATGGTAGTGTGGTGTGAAGACATAAATCACATGAAGACATTCTATAGGCGACCTACAGTGATGTGGCAGATACTGATGCCTCAGATTAAAAGACATTAAAACTTAGTTTGAAAGGACTGCTGAAAATAAAAAAGTAGGGCAAAATTGTGAAGCATGTTTTCTAATAAATTAAATGGAATTGGTAAAATAATACTGCGCACTAAAAGAGATACACAATTAGGAGGATAATCATATAGAGAGCTTTACTGTGAATGTGTTGGTTTAAAAAATCTTCCTGTCTTTACTATGATCAGGCATGTGAGATCAGAGCTTAACGCTCTAGGAAAGTATAAAATTAGAACTCAGCCAAATGGGGAAAGCAGAAGAATATAGAGAAGCTAGATGCTAGGGCAGAATGGAAGACAATACAGGTTCTTAAAAATAAACTTTTAGAATAATGAAATAAATATTTGAATTATGTTTAAATTAAATATTAATTGGAAGAGAAACTACCTAGAATTGTAGAAATAAAAGCATAGTAAAGAGTCAAAATTTTAAGGTACATGGGGCTTAAAATTGGTTAATACTATTTTCTTTCATAATGGAGAGAAAATGATTTTACCTGCTTTTATATTTAATAATAAAACACTTATTAAAAACTGTATCCGTGATCAATAATTGGACTCCATTCAAACATAATTGGGAACAAAATTTAAGATGGGACAAAAACCCCATAGTGATCAAGATAAATAATATTTGATAAATATTTTACAACTCAAAATTAGTACAAAATATTCATGGTAAACAGAATATCAACACAGACCAGTGTAAATATGTTATTTCTCCCTGACTCTCACTTTCTTAAATATCACCTCTTTGAGCTCTATATAGAAAGTTCAGTTGATCTTTGTTGATTTTTATTGTTTGCTTTTGTTTTGTTTCGTTTTGTTTTAATTTAAAAGCAAACAGATTGTGTTCTATGAATAATTTTGACAGGAAAGACTCTAATATCCTTATATTTAGTTTTTGAAAGCACAGAAAATGTGGAATCTGCTTTTTAACGTGATACCTATGCTGAACAATCTTCAGAAGACTGTTTTATTATCATGTAGTTGATAACACTCAGTCAGTACTATCTTAAATACATTCTGGAAAGAGGTTAGTGCATGTACCTACAGGTGGTACACACGCATGCACAGGTGGGCATGCATATGTAATTCCATTGTTAGAGTATTGTGTATGGCAGTTTTTATAATGAATTTCTACATTTTACCAATAATTAATGTCCCAGTAATAAATGACATAACCTTGTAATTTTCATCATCAAAGAAATTACCATGTTTTAGTAGTAAGATGTAATTCTCACTTTTTGCCCTAGAGAAATGAAATGAAGATATGATCAGTTCTTAATTTTTACTATTCCTTATGACAAATATTATTGGAATGATATTATATGTGTAAGAAAAAAAAGAAATCTATGCACAGCAAAGGCAAAGGAAGAACATGGGAATTTTTTTCAATTACATTCCCCATAGACTTGATTAAAATTGGACATTCAATGTTGGTGAAGGGAGATTTAATTGCTGTTGCTGTGAGTGTTATTAATCCAATATTATAGCAATGCAAATATTTGTCTATCAACATGAGTTCATTTTAATTGAAAAAGACCATAATGAGACAGCAGTTCTTCTATTCAACTGAAAGAGAAAAAAAACTAAAATTAGTATTGTGATGATAATGGTACCGAAAATACCACTCACTGGGATGACATATTTTCTTTCAATTATTGTTAGTAAAACTGGAGTAATAGTAAGATCCCTTCGTAAAAACAAACCATGGTTTATGTTTCATGTTAATCACTGAATTAAAGAAGTATTTGTATTGAAATATAATGTGACTGTTTTTTCCAAGTTACTATAATTGATTAATGCAAACATATACGATACCATTTGCCACTTTTATATGGATTACTTGAGAGTCGAATACAGCTACAATTAAGTTATTGACTGGATGATTAAAGAAAACCTAAACTATCAAGTGGTTTTAGTTGACAAGATAAATCTTCAACTAAGATAAAAATTCCACCACAAGATGAAGAGAGTTAATTCAAAAATTCAAAAGCAATTATTGATTTCCTTTTGATGCTAAGCACTGCAATAAGTCCTGAGTCTGAAAAGAGCAGTAAGTCTCTGCTTTTATGGAATTCACAATTTCTCATTTGCTTTGTTACTGTATCCCATATCCCTCTACCAGGTTCTTTACCATCATTATTGCTTTTAAGGAAACTTTATTTTAGTTACTTTATTGAAGTTTTAAATTCAAGAACCCAGAGTTGGTGGCAAAGTGAAAGAGTATTAAGGGAGAATATTTATTTAATTAGGAGAAACAGAAATACTTTAGATCTGTTGTAAGAGACTCAGGAGTAGGAAAGAGCTGTACGTTGTGCTTTTCAATTATGTGTTTTAGAATTTTTCTTGTTGCTTTGCATTGAATTGTTTTGATTTGATGCTTTGCAACCCCAGTGTTACTGGGGTATACAATGAATATTGTCTACTAACACATATATATGCAAGTATTCACCTTCGTTGCTTCATTTTGGAGACTTTTTCAGAAGTAAATAGAATATGGATTCTTTACCCCAAACTAAAACTTACTGAAATAACTTTGAGAGTTGTAATAAAATTGGTTTCAGTGTTGACTTTCATCATGCATTATTCTAGCTCTCTCTTTCCTACAGGTAACACTCTGGTTTGAATATTGGAGTTACATTTTTCTAAAAAATTTTCATGTTCATTGTACTCAGGTAGAAGTTTTCTTGCTATTATAGCCTGAAAATCTATTTGACTTCTGCTTTTCTGGAAAAATGCTTGAAAAAGATACATTCAAAGGTGACAAAGATTGCACAAGCAAGCATGGCTATTTTTAAAAAAGTGACAATTCTATAATATTTAATGAGAAATCAAATTAGGAATTGACTAGGTGAAATTGAAATAAATATTTGGGTAATATGGGAAAAAATCTTCAAATAATGCTGACATTACCTATACTTAATTTCTATAGTTTGCTTCATTCTGTAGGCAAAGCAAATTATTATATTATTTGGAACACTCTGAGTAAATCTCAGTGACAGAAATCAGAGAGTATATAGAATAAATTATATATGTGGGTATATATACATTTATGTATATGTATACACACACACACACACACGGTCATGCATAAGGACATATTTCGGTTAATGATGGACTGCATATTTAATAGTGGTTGCATACAATTATAATGGATCTGAAAAATTCCTGTGGTCTAATGATATAGTCATCATAAGATTATAACACAACACATTATTCATATGTTTGTGGTGATGTTGGTGTAAACAAACCTGCACTATCAGTCATATAAAAGTGTAGCATATACATTATATACAGTGCATAATCCTTGATAATGGTAACAAATGACTATATTACTGGTTTGTGTATTTACCATACTATATTTTTTACCATTATTTTAAAGTGTAACTTTTCCACTTAGGAGAAAATTGTTAACCGTAAAATAGCCTCGGGCAGGGAAGGGACCCAGAAGATAGCATTGCTATAGGAGATGACAGCTTCTTGTGTGCCATTACACCGGAAAACCTTCCAGGGGGACCAGATGTGGAGGCAGAAACAATGATGGTGATAATCCTGACCCTGTATAGGCCTAGGGTGGTATGTGTGTTTTTGTCATGGTTTTTAACAAAATTTTAAAAAAGTAAAAAATAAAAGTTAGAAATTTAAAGTAGAGAAAAGCTTATAACATAAGGATGTAAAGAAAGAAAATATTTTTGTCCGGGTTACAATGTGTGTTTTAAGCTCAGTGTTATTACAAAATAGTAAAAAAGTTTACCAAATTAAAAAGTGTATAAAGTAAAAAAGTTACAGTAAGTTAAGTGTATGATTGAATAAAAACAATTTTTATAATAAACACAGTATAGCCTGTGTGTACAGTGTTCATAAAGCCGACAGTCATGTCCCAGGCCATCACAACCACTCACCACTCACTCACTCACTCACTCAGAGCAACTTCAGTCCAATTAACTTCATACATGCTAAGTTCCTAGACAGGTCTACCATTTTTTAATCTTTTATGCCATGTTTTTACTGTACGTTTTCTATGTTTAAATATGTTTAAGTACATGAATGCTCACCACTGTGTTACAATTGCCTCCAGTATTCAGTCCAATAACATGCTGTACATGTTTGTAGCCTAGGAGCAGTAGGCTGTATACCACATAGCCTAGGCGCTAGGCTATTCCATCTAGGTTTATGTAAGTACACTCTTTGATGTTAGCTCAAGGACAAAAATCACCTGAGGACACATTTATCAGAACATGTCTCTGTCACTAATTGCATGTCTGCACAAGGCTTATTGTTTAAAATTTCCAAAATTTTGACTCAATATATTCAAAAAAGGAGTTATTTGCAGCAATTGCATCCACTTTCTTTAGTGCATTTATGTTTACTTCAATGCCAATTGCACAAAATTCTTCCACAAGTCTATATTAGTGTTGAAAATGTCTTAAGGAAGCCATATATTTCATTGTATTGCCCCTGAAAAATGTGGGCTCTTTGAAAGCAAAATTCATGCTTTCACTCTATACGGAACTCACGGTCTTGCCCAGGGACTGCATAAGCCTCCTCAGTACCTGATAGGAGTCTAAAGTCTGCCCAAGGAATCAGTCAGTCATTTGCTAAGAAGGGGGAATAGAAAGTGAAACAAAAAGAATGAGGCTGGCAATTTTTTATAAGATTGTGGCATGGATTGATATTTATACAACTTTTTGACAATGCTACACTGTTTTGGGAAAGAATTTTATGTAGCCCAACTGCCTCCACATTTGTAATGTTCGGCATCTCTAAGACTGGGCAGGTTACCAGGTCACAGTTCCATGACATCTGAATAAATTTCATAACCAGCTGGGGAATAGTTCACTCTTGGTTGATCCCATAGTGGACGGTCTCTATTTATGGTTAAAAATGGAGGACAATAAATTATTTTGATTTAGTAGTTATGAGTTTAAAGTGCGCAATTTATTGTATTTTTTCTAGACCCGTAGAATAACTTCTTTTGATTCTACTAAAATCTCTTCCCTGAGGAAAAGAAATGTAGTAAGAGTTGCAAATGGACATTGGCCTTGGATAGAGACTTCTGTTTTCTAGGATGTGAGCATTATGCCAAACTTTGCTAACCTGGGTGGTCATTTTCAATGTGGACATTTTTCCAAGGAAGTAGACCGAAACCACTAAACATATTTGCTCCATGAGCTAAACCACAATAAAACAGAGGTCTCCTGTGTATAGCTTTCCTCACCCTTTGAATACAGCTCATTCTGACTTTACTTCCATAAGAAGCAAATTCCCTTTAGAAAGTTTCTCTTTGAAGGTTAAATGTAGTTGTGTAAGTGTGTGAATGCCTGTGTATCCAAATGCAATTACATGCAAGTACCTGATTAAATGATGAAATGACCATTTCTTCGGGACAGTTAAGTGTCCTCTGAGAGTTGAGGCATGCCAGACCCCCAGACTCCAGCTGGAGGATCAGTCATCACCTACCTATTGTAAATGTGAATGCATGAAACAGGCAAAATTTTGAAGTGTTATAAACCATTCATAGTAAGATTCCAAAAAATGTAGTGCTGTTGTTCTAGATGTCTATTTGAAAACAAAGTTTAGTTTTTCTGGCATTCTTACCATTGTGACTGTCCAACATCATTTCAGACACTATACCTAATGCAGTATTTCCTTTGTCTTCATTTTTCTTCCTGTATGAAACTAGGCCTCTGTCCTTCACCCAAAGTGAAAAGGACCATGGATTGTTAGGCCAGAGAACCTACGCGTCACACACAGTGGAGCGAAGCGAAATAGCTCATGAGAGATCATGATTGGCAGGCAGCAGGCCAGGAGAACCTTGATCTGCTGCTCGGCCTTGGCTGTTAGTAGCATGCCCAGCTGACTTCAAGGCAAGAGAGCATCTCATCACCACATTACCCCTTTCTATTCCATTTGGAGGAGAGTAAAACTTTTTAAAATTTAGCATCCTATTTACATAGCACCAATGACATGATTTTTCTGCCTAATTCTGAGAAGTCAATAAAATAATCCAAATATCATGTAAGTATCTATTTCTTCAGTGTACTTGGGCAGATATTTCTCCTCTTTTTTGTTCATTTGCTATATTTACATATCTATATCTATCCAGTTAGCCATATATAACCCAAAATGTACAATACTTTTCATTTCTTAAGACACAGGTGATATATTTCAGTTTGACATATTCCCCCAAAATGTATGTACTATCTTGGATATGAAAGTTATATAAAATTTGAGTTCAAGGTGAATGTCATACTGACTTATTCTGTGAAATTGAGGAACTGCTCTCCCAGCTGCCACATTGTCCTAAATAGAATGAATCTGGTCATGTTCCTAGACGGTGCATAGAGGGGAAATTGCTCTGAAGCTATGCTGTGATGGGCAGGGCTAGAGAGACGTTCTGCTTGCAGAATTAGATAGTAAATTGACACAACCATAGGTAGTGATGATTTATCCCTGGTGATTTTAAAACTTAGATGTAAAACGAATCTACTGCATATTAATAGAAATTATATGTATTGCCTTGTTTAAAACAAAAATTGGTGTTTTTAGTAAATGCAAATATTTTATATAACTAATTACAATATATGCTCACAATCAGATTTTATAAATGACATTTTATTCAGTAGTATATATTGGACAACTGCACCTTTACAAACCTGTATGCACGTAATGTTAAATACTTAGATATCTTTGTATCATTTTACATTAAAATAAATGTTGAAGAGAAAGCCAATGAACTGAAAAGTTGAATCAATTTTAAAAGAATTACATGTTCTGCAAAACAGTAAATCAAGTAATAACATTCTAAAATTAGTTTATTTTGTCAGAATAAAAATCACGATTTTCTTCCTTAGTTTTTACCTACTATGCAAAAAGAGCCCATTTAGATCCTTCCATGATATCAATAACCATGTTGTAATTGGTGATTCTGCATGTAGAAAAAAACAAAGAACCAAATCAATACCTGGGCAATAGAAAGCAACTCTGGTGGTGGTGGACAGAGTTCCCATTCAAATGGGTAAAGCAGCTCAAGGCAAAGACTATTTAATTATTGCCAGTGATGACAAATTGACCTGAACTCTACTTGTATCACATCGTCACAGCTCTCAGATTGCTGGACTGTGTTGCTTCTTAATCTTTTCCAGAAATGGCAGAGTGGAATGATTTTAAGTTATTTAAACACAGGTACCTATAATTGTCTTAGAGTTTCTACTGTTCACAGAAGCCTATAGAGCAATTATTATATGATCACATGAGCTTTTCTAAAACCATTTGTTTCCTCTTGTGTAATCATTCTGTAAGCATCAAAGCAGCCATAAGTATTAACCAATGATTGCTCCTCCCATTCACCACGCCCCACCCTGTCTCACATCTCACTGGTTACATCTGCAGTTCAGTGATCCAGGGAAATAAATGTTGGAAAAGAGCAATGAAATAGTCATGATAGTTCCACTTATTGAAAATAGTACTACTTCTCTCTAAATTAAGTGTGTAATTGGCAAGTCTTATGTATACTCTCATAGGGATTAGTTTTTATTGATCTAATTAGGATGAAGCTTGGGAATGACTTGCCAGTCACCCTGATAGTGCAGCAGCTGCACATTATTATTTTCTTCAGACAGAAAATGGCATTAGTGGGTGAAAATAAAGCATGATATTCCAAACTTATGCTCTGTTACTGAAGGAAGAGTTTGTGAAACCAAAGATCATGTTCTGATGGAAAGAGCTGTTCAGGATTTAAATTTTACCTTCTTATCAATAAGATGGGAAAAGAGGTTTCTGCATTTTATTTTTGATGGCAAGTATCATTGCACTGTTAGTGAAAGCTATATACATTTGCAGGAGACATTGTAAAATACATATAATTGTAAATCAGCCTTAAATAACTCAATTTTACCTGAAAAGACAGGTTCCTTTGCCTTTGTAGTTGATTTTAATATCTCTTGATTTTTTTTCTTTCATTCCGATCAAAGGTAGCAGAAAGAATTTCTAACAAATGGTTGCCTTCCCATGTACAAGTCAATGTTGTAGATTATCAGCAGGAATTATACTCCTAAAACAATTAGAAAAAAATGGGCAAAGATGTTTTTTATGTAATGAAATCACTACGCACAGACAATGGGTCGGAACATATTGACTCAGTTATTAGGCTAGGCCCTGTGAACACATGTGGCCGCATTCACTGATCAAACTCCATTAAGATAGTCTTACTGATTTATCCCTGGGCAATGATGAACATCCATGGACACTGAGTCAATATATTGAAGAAGATTATAGGATAAAGTACTGGCCTTTTGTTTTTAAGATTGCATCAATTTTGAGCCATGATTCAAAGTCTCTAGCCCTGAATAAGTAGAGCTGAACTCCAAAGTACATCTTGGTACAGTTAAGATGATGAAATTAATTGGCTGAGGTTAAAGTTGTACGCATTTAAACAGAATGCAAAGAAAATACTCAGCTTGTAAGATCTTTAATGAGGACTTCTGGCATTTGAAAATGTAAAATCCAATATAAGCATACATTTGTTTTTTATTACTTTTCAAAATATATTTCTGCATTTCTATTTCTGAGTGATATGAAATTTATTAGCAGTTAATTTGATTAAATGTGAAAGCTGTTATATAACATATGCTGATTTATTTTTCTCTCCATGAAAGTTTCACTTTAATTTATATGCACAATAATCTTTTTTTCCTTAGGATTGTTGTAAAATTTCTAATATTTGTATGATTTAGATTGATATAAGATCAAGGAAATTATTTTGTTTATTCCTGCTGTAATAGTATAGCTCAATGTTCTCTCTCTCTCTCTCTGTCTCCACATACACACACACACGCCTAAATATATATTGCTTTCTTTCACTTTTATTTCTCAATGTTATTGTGAAATGTGCAATTGAATTATAGAACTTTTTGTTTGAGTCATTCTGTTTTTCTTTCTTTATTGAGAAATAGTCTTGTTTGTTTATTGAGAAATAATCTTGCAGATCAGGAGGTCAGGAGATCGAGACAATCCTGGCTAACAATCTTGTTTAATCTATTGAGAAATAATCAGATCCTATGGTCTGATAGTTCATAAGAGGAAAATGCAAGTCTAAAAGCCTACTTATAGCACATTCTGATAAATGAAAATAGTTTCCAAGTTTCTTTTTATGCCTATGTAAGTTCAAGTCCCCTTTAGAGGGAAGGGGTAATTGAGCGGTTTAGGGAAGAATCAGTAAGAGTTTGTCAGCCGAGAAGTAGGGAAGGTGACCCAGGACAGAAAAAATGCAACATCTGAAGTGGGATCGTACAAGGACATGGCCACATTGTGGCTGGTGGTCGAAAAGGGTGATAACTTCAGTGAAGTATGTGGGGCCTGATCACAGAGGTCTTTCAATGCCTTATTAAGGTGATTGAATTATACTCAGAAAACAATGCACAATAGCTGAGGTCTTTTAATCAATGAAAGGACATATTCAGGTTTATTTTAGGGACAATAAACTTGTCAGCAACATGTGCAGCAGACAAAATCTAGGGAGCCTGGCAGCCTGGAAGACCGTTTAGGAGGTTGTAAAAATAGTGCAGGCAAGAGATGAGGAAACTACAGTATTTCTCTAGCTTTAAGGAAAGATTATGATGATAGATTGGAGAGATCAAATTTGGATATGTGTGTTTGTAATAAATAGATTTTGGTAATATATCTACATTTAGAAGGGAGGGAGAATAGCTGGGTGATGAGGACATAAAGTGACAATGGAAATGTGTGATAAATACCAGGTCTCATGGAGGAGGGAAGGAAAATATAGTGGATTAGTGTAATTACATGAAGGCTGGCTGGGCAGCCAAGGGTCGAGGTCCAGGACTGGCTCTCAGGAGAGATGCCTCAGGGGGACTAGAACTGAAGGAGGGCAGTCGTCAGAATGTAGAATGGGAGTGGAAATTGTCATATGTGGATTTGGGATGAGTAGGACAATAAAAGAACTTATGCTGTAAGGATGAGATATGGGGCAATCTATGCAAGTTCAACATAAATCTTCAGCAAAAGAAATACAGATAATATAAAATTTGATTATTAATGGCATCAGAAAAATTATGGCAAAAGGAAGAGATAACTTTCATCAAGAAAGAATAAAATGCTACCCAAAGTTCAGCCTTTCATAGGTCAGAAATAAAGAATATAGAAGGAGAGTTATAAAGATATAGAAAATAATCCAATCACAGGCAAGATCCAGACATATGTGGTACCTTGGAGTCAGCTAGGTTTGACACATTAATCTAATAGAGGTAAAGTCATCAGGACCACCCTTCCTTCCAGGATGAGGGTTGCCTGGGTTATGAGATTAGGCAGAGCAATCGCAGTCCCAACACTCCCCAACAATGCAACCTTGGACACATTGCTTATTCTTTTCAAGGGGATCTGGTTTCTCTTTGGATTTGAAAGGGAAAGATGCAAAGTTTTACTTAAGCCTTCTCTTTTCCCTCAAATAGCCTGAAGACTTATTGCCCTGCTATTGATCTTCCAAGGTCCAAAACCAGTGTCTTAAAATGCTTTCTGCTCCCAAATATTACCTAAAGTTCTATTATACCTCATTAAAAGTGACATCCCTTGGGTGTTGATCGGCTTGAAATAACATTTTATTGTAACTCATCATAAATTACATGATTTCAACGAAGAGATGGAAAATACAGCTAGCCAGAAGTGTTCTTTTTTTAATTTTATTATTATTACACTTTAAGTTTTAGGGTACATGTGCACAATGTGCAGGTTAGTTACATATGTATACATGTGCCATGCTGGTGTGCTGCACCCATTAACTCGTCATTTAGCATTAGGTATATCTCCTAATGCTATCCCTCTCCCCTCCCCCCACCCCACAACAGGCCCCAGAGTGTGATGTTCCCCTTCCTGTGTCCATGTGTTCTCATTGTTCAATTCCCACCTATGAGTGAGAATATGCGGTGTTTGGTTGTTTGTTCTTCAGATAGTTTACTGAGGATGATGATTTCCAATTTCATCCATGTCCCTATAAAGGACATGAACTCATCATTTTTTATGGCTGCATAGTATTCCATGGTGTATATGTGCCACATTTTCTTAATCCAGTCTATCATTGTTGGACATTTGGGTGGGTTCCAAGTCTTTGCTATTGTGAATAGAGCCGCAATAAACATACGTGTGCATGTGTCTTTATAGCAGCATGATTTATAGTCCTTTGGCTATATACTCAGTAATGGGATGGCTGGGTCAAATGGTATTTCTAGTTCGAGATCCCTGAGGAATCGCCACACTGACTTCCACAATGGTTGAACTAGTTTACAGTCCCACCAGCAGTGTAAAAGTGTTCCTATTTCTCCACATCCTCTCCAGCACCTGTTGTTTCCTGACTTTTTAATGATCGCCATTCTAACTGGTGTGAGATGGTATCTCATTGTGGTTTTGGTTTGCATTTCTCTGATGGCCAGTGATGGTGAGCATTTTTTCATGTGTTTTTTGGCTGCATAAATGTCTTCTTTTGAGAAGTGTCTGTTCATTTCCTTTGCCCACTTTTTGATGGAGTTGTTTGTTTTTTTCTTGTAAATTTGTTTGGGTTCATTGTAGATTCTGGATATTAGCCCTTTGTCAGATGAGTAGGTTGCGAGAATTTTCTTCCATTTTGTAGGTTGCCTGTTCACTCTGATGGTAGTTTCTTTTGCTGTGCAGAAGCTCTTTAATTTAGTTAGATCCCATTTGTCAATTTTGTCTTTTGTTGCCATTGCTTTTGGTGTTTTAGACATGAAGTCCTTGCCCATGCCTATGTCCTGAATGGTAATGCCTAGGTTTTCTTCCAGGGTTTTTATGGTTTTAGGTCTAACGTTTAAGTCTTTAATCCATCTTGAATTAATTTTTTATAAGCTGTAAGGAAGGGATCCAGTTTCAGCTTTCTACATATGGCTAGCCAGTTTTCCCAGCACCATTTATTAAATAGGGAATCCTTTCCCCATTGCTTGTTTTTCTCAGGTTTGTCAAAGATCAGATAGTTGTAGACATGTGGCGTTATTTCTGAGGGCTCTGTTCTGTTCCATTGATCTATATCTCTGTTTTGGTACCAGTACCATGCTGTTTTGGTTACTGTAGCCTTGTAGTATAGTTTGAAGTCAGGTAGTGTGATGCCTCCAGCTTTGTTCTTTTGGCTTAGGATTGACTTGGCGATGTGGGCTCTTTCCTGGTTCCATATGAATTTTAAAGTAGTTTTTTCCAATTCTGTGAAGAAAGTCTTTGGGAGCTTGATGGGGATGGCATTGAATCCATAAATTACCTTGGGCAGTATGGCCATTTTCACGATATTGATTCTTCCTACCCATGAGCATGGAATGTTCTTCCATTTCTTTGTATCCCCTTTTATTTCACTGAACAGTGGTTTGTAGTTCTCCTTGAAGAGGTCCTTCACATCCCTTATAAGGTGGATTCCTAGGTATTTTATTCTCTTTGAAGCAATTGTGAATGGGAGTTCACTCATGATTTGGCTCTCTGTTTGTCTGTTATTGGTGTATAAGAATGCTTGTGATTTTTGTACATTGATTTTGTATCCTGAGACTTTGCTGAAGTTGCTTATCAGCTTAAGGAGATTTTGGGCTGAGACAATGGGGTTTTCTAGATATACCATCATGTCATCTGCAAACAGAGACAATTTGACTTCCTCTTTTCCTAATTGAATACCCTTTATTTCCTTCTCCTGCCTAATTGCCCTGGCCAGAACTTCCAATACTACGTTGAATAGGAGTGGTGAGAGAGGGCATCCGTGTCTTGTGCCAGTTTTCAAAGGGAATGCTTCCAGTTTTTGCCCATTCAGTATGATATTGGCTGTGGGTTTGTCATAGACGTCTCTTATTATTTTGAGATACGTTCCATCAATACCTAATTTATTGAGAGTTTTTATCATGAAGTGTTGTTGAATTTTGTCAAAGGCCTTTTCTGCATCTATTGAGATAATCATGTGGTTTTTGTCTTTGGTTCTGTTTATATGCTGGATTACATTTATTGATTTGTGTATATTGAACCAGCCTTGCATCCCAGGGATGAAGCCCACATGATCATGGTGGATAAGCTTTTTGATGTGCTGCTGGATTCGGTTTGCCAGTATTTTATTGAGGACTTTTGCATCAATGTTCATCAAGGATATTGGTCTAAAATTCTCTTTTTTGTTGTGTCTCTGCCCAGCTTTGGTATCAGGATGATGCTGGCCTCATAAAATGAGTTAGGGAGGATTCCCTCTTTTTCTATTGATTGGAATAGTTTCAGAAGGAATGGTACCAGTTCCTCCTTGTACCTCTGGTAGAATTCGGCTGTGAATCCATCTGGTCCTGGACTCTTTTTGATTGGTAAGCTGTTGATTATTGCCACAATTTCAGAGCCTGTTATTGGTCTATTCAGAGATTCAACTTCTTCCTGTTTTAGTCTTGGGAGGGTGTATGTGTTGAGGAATTTATCCATTTCTTCTAGATTTTCTAGTTCATTTGCGTAGAGGTGTTTGTAGTATTCTCTGATGGTAGTTTGTATTTCTGTGGGATCGGCGGTGATATCCCCTTTATCATTTTTTATTGCGTCTATTTGATTCTTCTCTCTTTTCTTCTTTATTAGTCTTGCTAGCGGTCTATCAATTTTGTTGATCCTTTCAAAAAACCACCTCCTGGATTCATTAATTTTTTGAAGGGCTTTTTGTGTCTCTATTTCCTTCAGTTCTGCTCTGATTTTAGTTATTTCTTGCCTTCTGCTAGCTTTTGAATGTGTTTGCTCTTGCTTTTCTAGTTCTTTTAGTTGTGATGTTACGTTGTTAATTTCGGATCTTTCCTGCTTTCTCTTGTGGGCATTTAGTGCTATAAATTTCCCTCTACACACTGCTTTGAATGTGTCCCAGAGATTCTGGTATGTTGTGTCTTTGTTCTTGTTGGTTTCAAAGAACATCTTTATTTCTGCCTTCATTTCGTTATGTACCCAGTAGTCATTCAGGAGCAGGTTGTTCAGTTTCCATGTAGTTGAGCGGTTTTGAGTGAATTTCTTAATCCTGAGTTCTAGTTTGATTGCACTGTGGTCTGAGAGACAGTTTGTTATAATTTCTGTTCTTTTACATTTGCTGAGGAGTGCTTTACTTCCAACTATGTGGTCAGTTTTGGAATATGTGTGGTGTGGTGCTGAAAAAAATGTATATTCTGTTGATTTGGGGTGGAGAGTTCTGTAGATGTCTATTAGGTCTGCTTGGTGCAGAGCTGAGTTCAATTCCTGGGTATCCTTGTTAACTTTCTGTCTCATTGATCCGTCTAATATTGACAGTGGGGTGTTAAAGTCTCCCATTATTATTGTGTGTGAGTCTAAGTCTCTTTGTAGGTCACTCAGGACTTGCTTTATGAATCTGGGTGCTCCTGTATTGGGTGCATATATATTTAGGATAGTTAGCTCTTCTTGTTGAATTGATCCCTTTACCATTATGTAATGGCCTTCTTTGTCTCTTTTGATCTTTGTTGGTTTAAAGTATGTTTTATCAGAGACTAGGATTGCAACGCCTGCCTTTTTTTTTGTTTTGTTTTCCATTTGCTTGGTAGATCTTCCTCCGTCCTTTTATTTTGAGCCTATGTGTGTCTCTGCATGTGAGATGGGTTTCCTGAATACAGCACACTGATGGGTCTTGACTCTTTATCCAATTTGCCAGTCTGTGTATTTTAATTGGAGCATTTAGTCCATTTACATTTAAAGTTAATATTGTTATATGTGAATTTGATTCTGTCATTATAACGTTAGCTGGTTATTTTGCTTGTTAGTTGATGCAGTTTCTTCCTAGCCTTGATGGTCTTTACAATTTGGCATGATTTTGCAGTGGCTGGTACCGGTTGTTCCTTTCCATGTTTAGTGCTTCCTTCAGGAGCTATTTTTCTCCCAGCACAGTGTATTATTTTTTCCTTCCATCATATTGAAAACCTTTGTAGGAATGTGTACATACTGTCAAATGCTCCTCAGCCTGATGCGCTTGTTTTTACCTCATACCCAGTTCCAATTTACTCTTTGTATTGCCTGCCTTGTCCCTGCATGTACTTGAATCATTAATGCATAGCTTAACCCAGACCTTCTCAACAGCAAATGTGTATAAGAATCACCTGGAGATCTTGTTAAAATTACATTTTCTTGTTCTGTAGGTCTGGAGTAGGCTGAGATTCATCATTTTCAGGAGCTCCAGGCAATGGTGATGGTTCTGGACCAATAAATGACCATTTCTGGAGTAGCAAGCATTTAACGCTTTCAAAGGGCATGCTGATTCTGCTTGGAATCTGTCACTCAAATACATCAACAATTAGAGGTGGCCAGGCACAGTGGCTCACCCCCGTAATCCCAGCACTTTGGGAGGCTGAGGCAGGCGGATCACAAGGTCAGGAGTTCGGGACCAGCCTGGCCAACATGGTGAAACCCATCTCTGCTAAAAATACAAAAATTCTCCTGCCTCAGCCTCCTGAGTAGCTGTAATCTGTTTAGTAACCCATTGCTGTAACTTCACCCCCGAATATTCTTTGCTGATTAATAAAAAAATTTTAGGACAAATTCATTCATGCCTTCTAAGCCAATGTTTGTTAAATGTCTACTTTATGTTAGGTACTTTTCTAACTGGTAGAGTGTAGACAGTAAAAAAGAAAAAAAGTTTTTTCCTTTATGACTTTTTACAGTAGCTGATTGAAACAGGCCTATATTCTGTCCAATGGTATTAAAGGCTATTAAGGAAAAGAAAACATGAACAGAGCAGAAGCCAAGGAAAGTCAAACTGAGACCTGTGTACAATGAGAAGACAGCAAGCCACATGGCCAGAGGGCGAAAGACCATTCCGTGCACAGGGGAGAGCCAGTGCAAAGTGCTGAGGTGAGGTGATGCTCTGGGAACACCAGAGTTGCTGAAAGTGTCCAAACGGAAAAGGTCAAGGTAGGGAGGGCTCAGAAAACTGGTCAGAGCTGTCATCTGGAGGGAGTGCAGGGAGAGGAGAAAAGTTGTCTAATAACTGAAGCTAGCAGCCCTCTGCAAAAATATAAAATATACACAAAATACAGAATATGAATAAAATGTAGAATTTGTTATCTTGAAAGATTTGGGAGGTGTAGGCATTACAATTTGCATAGTAGTGTAGATTATGTTATCTCATCACCACAGTCCTTTGAAATAGGGTATTATCATAATCTTACAGCTGACTGAGCTACAAAAGTTAATGGGTGGCATGTTCCACTATTGACGTCATAACCCACAGTGTCCTTCCTAACACCAGCTCCCTTAGCTCGTTCCTAAGGACTGGCCAGGCAGATGGAACAAGAGAAAGGAACCAATACATTCATTCCTTTTAAATGCATAATTCTACATCTAAGAACAATATAGAAAAGCTTTCAAAAGACACCCACGGTCCATCTTCTTATTCTGTCTTTTAACGTTCCATAGGTTATGGTAGGTGGAGAGGGAGAGAGTGAGGCCAATAGCAGCCTCATAGGCAAGTCTGGGCAAAGACCATCTGCCACCAGGGCCAGAAGCCAGGGGGAACCACGTGTTTCCACCTGGAAACACCCAGGCTGAATTCAAATGAGAACTGATGCCCACCTGTGCCTAGCAGACATGTACCACATGTCTGTCTTGTAATTACACACTGGGGATGGACCAGTAATATCAGCCAGCATCCCAGCCAGTCGTTATCCTACAAGACTGGCCCTACACACTCTGTACCATAAAGCTTTATTCATCATTTTCCTGAGCCTCAAAGGGTGGACTGCTTGCCTTTGAAATCTGGTACAATGGTAAGTCCACAGAACAGAATATTATCGCAGACACCTTGAGGCTTGGTGGTGGAAAGAAAATCCCCAGATTGGCCAAGTTGTAACAAAATGAAGCCACCTCAAAATTCAAGCTTCCCACCTGTGGGGTTGTAGTGAAAGACCTTCCCGCTCCTTTTCCACACTCTACTCCCTGCACGTTTGCTATAAAAGTGGCAGACTTGAGGTTTTCACCCAGGCTTTCCACACCTTATGGTTTTTCCTTTGTGCCATCTGACTTTAATGATAAATTAATAATTTTAAAAATCATAAAGTGGTAGAATATTTTATCCACAGAAATTATACCATTCTTTAATAAGCCTCATCTTTGTACTACCCTGGCTAATACATAGGTTAGTAAAATAAGAATAACAACAGTAACAAGCAGCATTTGTTAAGTGCCTGGTGTGTGTGAGTTGAGGTTCTACTCATTGGCCGTGAATTCCTCGTTCAATCACGCATCTTCCCTCCCACTCCCTATGCTTCAGTCACACGTGGCTGCCTTGGGCTCCTTGAAAGTTGCCAAGCTCACTTCTGTCTTAGAGAGTTTACACTTGCTCTTCTCCCCTAGTGAAGAAAAATGTATTCTGCGTTCTTCACGAGGCTTTTTTTTTTTCATCCTTTTTATTTCAACTCAAAGCTCACCTAATCAAGAGGTTCTTTCTGATGCTTAAAATGATCTCTATTCTGGTCAATTTACATCACATTACCCTATTTCATATTTTTTCACTCTCCCTCTGTATGAAATTATGTTTTATTATCTGTCCGTATGTATCATCTATGTAAGTAGAGGTAGACGATCTTCATGACAACATAAGTATCTAGACAGCACGGACAAGCCTATGTTGTAACTATCAGGGAAATGTAATTAAAAACTAGAGAAAATACCATTTCATATCCACTAAGGTGTCTAGAATCAGAAGATAGATAATAACAAGTGTTGGTGAAGATGTGAAAAATTACAACCTTCGTGTTGTGCTGAGGGGAAAGTAAAATGGCAACTGTTTTAGATAATAGTCTGGCAGTTCCTCTAAAGTTTAAATATGGAATCACCAAGCTACTCTGAAATTTCAGTCCTAGGTACATATACAAGAGGAATGGAAACATACGTCCACACAAAGAAAAGTTTCGCATGAATATTCATAGCAGCATTAGTCATAGCAGCATTAGTCATAGCAGCCAACAAGCGAAAATAGCTCAAATGTCCATCAAGTGATGAATGGATAAATAAAATGTGCTATACATGCAATGTTATATTATTTGACAATTTAAAGTATTGTAAATGCTATAGCATGCATAAACCTTGAAAAAATTACACTAAGAGGAAGAAGATAGTCACATACCACCACATATTGTATGTGTTTATTTGAAATGTACAGAATAAGCAAATTCATAGAGAAAGGCAGAAGATTGGTAGTTGTCCAAGTCTGGGAGTTGGCTGGGAAATGACTGCTCGTGAGAATGAGGTTTCTTTGGAGGATGATAAAATTTTCTAAAATTCATTGTGGTAATGGTTGCACAACCTCTGAATATACTCTAAAGTATACCATAAATGGATGGGATTTGTTATATGAGTTGCATCTCAATACAGGTAGAATAAAAATAGAGTCACAGTGAATGAGTGGACTTTTATCATCATTCCTTTGCCCAAAGGTAGAACCATTTTCCATTTATCTTTTCTATTTCTTGGCTTCTCAATAAGAGTACCTTTCAAGGTGAGTTGTCAGTAAAATCATCTAAAATGTAGTTAGTTGGTAAGATTGCAGTTAAAGCCTAACCAACCACTTTCTGATTTAATTTCAAAATGTGAGTTAAAAATAACTTTTTACTGGCAAAACCTACATGATTATTTTGTATCATATCTCTATTAATTTTCATATATTTAAATTACTGTGTATCTGATTTTATTTGGGCATGTAATAATCTCTAAGGTTATATGGTATGTATCAGCACAAATTTGCCTGAATGGAAAATCATCCCTGTTCTACAGTAAAATACAATCTGAATGATGCGTCCTGTCTGCAGGTCGGTTTTGCTGGACATCTTGAACTGCTTTCAAGCACTCGAAGTTAAAGCACCGAATGCCCCTTTTGGAATGACTTCTCCCTTGATTTTTACAACCTTGTGTATTTTAATGGAAACTTAATCCATGTGCTTTTGAATCATTTACACTTAAATCATCAAAACACCCGGTCTTTTAGAGCGATTTGATATCCATGAAGGCTATTGAGACTTTCTGATAATCCTTTAAGGCTCTTTAAAAAAAAAGAAAGAAACCAGGAAGTTGTGCTTTTCTCAGAATAAACTAAAATCCTGGGGAGTTCACTTTCCACGTGTTCTAAATTTGTCCAAACAAGTTCTCTCATCTGTAGGTAGAGGAACAAGTAAGGTGCTGGCAACACGCTCACCATAAGTAAAAGTGCAGAAGCTTTTGATGAGACACGGAGCGTGTGTAATTCAATGTACATTTTACAGCACTCATGGGCTTTTAGACCTTTTCATCCTAATGAAAAGATCTGAAAATATTAATTTGCGTTACTGCGGATGCTGTTACTTGTCTAGCTTTATGTTTCCATATTTGAATGTGTTACTACTTACTCAATAATATTAGGTATGTTATTGCTCTTTATTTGAAAAGTGCTCAGTAATCCTTTCAAATTTATTTTTTCACAGGAGGTGTAAATTTTTTTACATGGGGTGTAAAAAAATCAGCGTGCATTTTATATATCACTGATTCCATAAAAATGCTTTTTCCACTCAGTTATATTCATAGGAGATAAAAGTACTGCTAATATTATATGAGAAAACATAGCTTTGATATAAAATACTGTAATTTTTAAAGTTAGTGGTTTCTTTCAGCCTGCGTATTTTCATAGTTAAATTGGTTTTGCTCTTGATTCATCTTATGCATTAAAGATGCAGTAATTGATTCTTCATTGCCTTGAATCTTCCTTTTCTCACTTTTCCAAAACGAAATACATAATCCTGTACTTACTTATTCAGGTCCATATGGATTGCTTACTATCATTTCATCCCAAGTGTCCATTTGCAGATCAATTTCCCTTTTTTAGAAGGTTACTTGATCTGACAATGAATAGCTTGGTTTTACATAATTATTAGTTTCCTAAGTAGATCATGTAAGAGTGCTCCATGTGATATAAAGATATTTTTCTAGAATATGTTCTGAAGTCTTTTCCTGTTGAATACCATCCAGAATTTTTAAAGCCTTGAATGTATGTTTACTTTTACATAACTTAAGTTCAATGTCAAAAAAAAAGAAAAAGAAATGGATTTTTGTTTTTCTTTAAGTAATTAAAATCTACATTGTATGTTCAAATAGATTAGATAGTCATGAGGTGGAACTAAATTGAAATCAATCTAATTTTTATGTAGAGCTTTCTTTGAAGTGCTGTTAGACATGTACTCTTTAATGGAAAGGACTTTTACTACTTGAAAATTATCAATAAGCTCAACATGCACACCAGTTAACCTTTGCCCTTCTCTTTGTATGACTAGAAAACATCACAATTATTTCTCAAAAATACATGGAAACATTATACTTTGAAAAACAATCAATATGTTATGATAGTCTAAAGTAAATAACTTCAACCCTAAATTAGGTTGTTTTAATATGTTTTTAAATTGACTAAAATCTATGATTATAAAAATACATGGAATTTCAGAGCTGTTGTTATTTTTAGTTATCAGATCTCACCAAATATTGCCTTACATACTGGAATGAAGAAGTAAGTTCATTATCTTTAAACTACTAAGTCCCTGAGATATATTAGTGGAGTTCATTGCAATGACCATTTCCATATATCTAGTTGCAAAAATGTAGCTTTGTTTACAATCCTATAGCATACTGATGCAGTAAATATTTATTTGTATTAAATGGTTTTCTATTTTTATAACGTGAGGAGCATGAACTTTTAGTTATATAATGCAGTGAGTGAGTTCGAATGTCTGGATTATTGGTCACTTTCTCTTCCTTAACAGATTTTACATTGTAAATTCTAAGTTAAGTTGCTTAGATTAAAACATATTGTTGAGGAGGCCTGTGACTATGTGGGGATATATCTTTCAATGTGCTACTTATTTAAGTTCAATGGCTAATGATATCCCTGGATATCTTATAATTGATGAAAAACACTCAATGATACTTGTTTGCTCTAGAGGTTACTTGAATGGACAATTTCTGGTGACTATTTGTCCACATTTGGTAAAAGAAATACTGATATCATTTGTAAAAATATTTAAAATTTTTACATAGATTTTAATAAATAGATATTTTATTTTAAGGAAAAGAACTTCATCTTTAGGCAAAATAAATATTTATTTTAGCCCCAAGAGTGGTGGCAGCCATCAGTAACACGAATCTCTCCTTAGGTGCTTGCCAGTTGGTAGGAATTCACAGAGAGAAAGTTGAGGCAATAACTGAAATTATTTTGGCTACAATAATTTTTCAGAAGACTTTATGCTATTGTGCTCCCATTGTGGTTGGCAATCTCTTTCTCTTTCCCTCTCTATTTTTTTCTCTAAATGCTTATTGGTCATAATGCATGTGTGACTGTCAGCGATGGAGCCCATGCTTATTTCTGAAGCCTCATGGCATTTATTCAAGAAACTTTAATTTTAAAACTGGCATTTTACTAATTTGTCTGAACTTAAAATGTGTATAATGAACAAATGATGTTTACTTGCTTTATATAAGTAAGCGTTTATAAATAAAAAGTAGATTTTCTGTCTTGTTATGTCTCAGAGAAGGATGTTAAGAAGTGCCAGTGTTAGATTAGCCGAGATCACGTCATTGCACTCCAGCCTGGGCAACAAGAGCAAAACTCCATCTCAAAACAAAACAAAACAAAACAAAACAAAACAAAACAAAACAAAAGTTCCTGTGTTATAACTATTTGAATATTTATAGTCTAAAACATTTTTATATTGGTTTTCTTAGGTCCAGTGTTAAAAGATATTTCTTCGCATTGTTCTCATGATGGAATATTGAGGGTAAGTTAAAATAATAAGTACAGTACTTTCATTTTACCACAACCATTTATGCACATATTTAAGAGCTTATGTAATAATGAATTCTTAAGCTGTTTTGTAGAAATAAGCTTTTCCATTCTGATAGCTTTTCCTTTTGCTGCCCTGCCTGCACACGCGGATCCATGTTTTCTCCAAGCTATTTGCAAATGTGCAAGCCATCTGCAGCTGAGTGATTAGTGGAGTGCAGGAATATGTATCCTGTGTTTGGTCCCCATTGGCCACTTATTACTCTTATATTGTTTTAATTATAAAGAATGATCTTCATCGTGACTCTTATACGGCATTTGTATGTTGAAATGTAGCCTCAAATATTCATGTACTTTTAAATTGCTCTATAATTTTTGAGAGATATTAATCTGAGATTAATTTTGGGTATCACTAAGTGTTGTCGGAATGGGTTTGTGCCGCATAGCGGTACTGAAACTGGAAGTTACATTTCAATGTTAACTGACTGTTACTTGACAAGTAAACAAGTTTAATTGTGTTATTCACCTCGTTGACTTTAATGAGTCAATAATAGATGTAATAGGCACCTCAGGACCAGATGGCATAGGGTAAAAAGTCCCCATGAAATACCGTTTTTTCATCTCAAGTATCTGATAAATATGTTAACTTCCTGCATTATGGAAATTGTTGAAATTTCTTAGCAGCTGGTCAGTTACTCTACACTGCAGGGGCCATCGGGTGCTGTTTATAGCTTATGTTCTCGGTTTTTTATTTGTACAGAGAGTGAGGGTGAAAAAACACTTTCTTTCTGAAGTGTAATACAATATCATAATTGAATAATTGTATAAAATTTCCTTATTCAATTAAGCAAAATTTTGGGGGAATAACTTTGAAATGGATTATGCAATCCGCTATCCTCTAACTTGCATATACATTATGTTGCTGTTAACTGGTAAAGTGACAGTGATGTATATCCTGGAGGGAGCCATCTTCAACTTGAAGCAGTGGATTGGTCTTTAGTCTTTACATCAGTGGGCTGCTTTGTGAATAGTAATTAGAGTTGTTCCTTTCTTAATAACATTTTTTAAAATAAAAATCCAAATATTTACTCTTTGTGTGATATCTAAAAGCTCATCCGCCAGTTAATGTTAAACTGCTGCCTTAGTAACCAGGGAAATGCTTTTTAAAATTTTGTATTTCATTATGTTCCTGGAAGAGCAACCTTGTCAGTTTAATACGACGTCACAATAGAATTCCGATTTCCTCTGATAAGAACTTTACAATGAAGAAATGGCCCATGCATATTCAAAAGTTTATACCACATCGAATATTATTGAGTTTTATGAGAACAACCTATTAAAGCCTCTCCTCAGCTTATCTTTATCACTAAAGTTTATGACGTATTCCCACCTACTTTACACTTAAAATCTTATTTGCAGCTTTGTGCTGTTCTATGTAGTACACTGCACAATTGGCATACTGTATTTGACAACAGAATAGCAAGACCAGATTTACTGCCCGCCTACCAGAGGGCATCTTTGAAGATATTTTGTTTGAGAAGATACCTTCATATTACTTGTTTTCTTTGGTGGCGAATGAGACTTTTATTTTCTTGGTTTAGGTAGACTCAAGTTGTTTTCCTAAGTATGTAAAAAACACTATTCTTCATCATAAACTACAACTTAACATTTTGTCCTGGAGAATTAAATCCAACTCCTGGAAATAAAAGAGTAAGTAATTCAGAAAAGCTCTACTACTAAGAAAAATTATATTTAAAAAAAACCCTGAAACATCTTTTTTAGAAAACATCTGTAGAAATGTCTTGAGGCCGGGGGCGGTGGCTCACGCCTGTAATCCCAGCACTTTGGGAGGCCAAGGCGGGGGATCATGAGGTCAGGAGATGGAGACCATCCTGGCTAACACGGTGAAACCCCGTCTCTACTAAAAATACAACAAATTAGCCGGGCGTGATGGTGGGTGCCTGTAGTCCCAGCTACTCGGGAGGCTGAGGCAGGAGAATGGCTTGAAGCTCGGGGGGCGGAGCCTGCAGTGAGCCGAGATCGCACCACTGCACTCCAGCCTGGGTGAAAGAGCGAGACTCCGTCTCAAAAAAAAAAAAAAAGTCTTGAAAAACTCCTAACAGCCACTATAACTTAAAGGACGTGGAGCCTTTGAGTCCTCAGGGGGAAGCTGGTGATTGCGGAGGATAATGCTGAGATAGTGGAGTCACAAGCAGAGTTTTCACAGCCCCCTGGTCCAGAGACAAAAATATAAGTTCCAAATGCACTAAAAATTGAGATGCTCTGATAAACCAACCTATATTTAATTTGATATCCTAAAAAAAATCTTACAATAAAAGGAACAAGAAATATTGGCAGCTCTGGTGATCATTGGGACCCCACTGTTGCTTGAGATTATTTCACATAAAACTTCCATTGTCCATAGGCCTCTTACCAGAAAAAAAAAAAAACTTTCTGAAGGAACATAAAACATTTCCTTATACCTGAAACTATTTCTCAAAATATTTTTAACAATGTACTGCACAAATTAGACAAAGAGACAAAGAACTGTTTTTTATTGTATAGTATTGTATTATTTTTATATACTTTTTATTTTTTTTGAGTCAGAGTCTGGTTCTATCACCCAGGCTGGAGTGCAGTGGTGCAATCTCGGCTCACTGCAACTTCCACCGCCCCGGAAAGAACCACTTTTTTAAAGAGAAAAAAAGAGAAAGAGATGAGAGATAATGGACATATCACACACAAATTTTAAAGTGACTATTTTTAATATTTTCAACAAAATAAAATGGCTGATTAAGAATTTCCACAGATAACTAAAAACTATAGAAAAATAAATCAAATTTCCATTTGTATAACAGAATGATAAAAGTAGATGTAATTAAATACACAAAAATGTATTTAGCAGTGGGGTGGATATGAGAATGAGTGAACTAGATGACATAAAGAATATATACACCTCCCAAAAAACAGAAAAGTTAAAGAATAACAAATACTAAAAGATTGCAGAGGGAGAGGAAATATGGTAAAAAGAGGTTAATTATACAGATAATTAGAGCTACATAATGCAAGAAAATAGAATAAAATAGAAGACATATTTCAAAAGCAATGACAAAATTTCTAAAACCAATGAAAGTTATCAGGACAGTTTTAATAGCACTTCATCACTATTATCCATATATATAGTATATATATAGATATACATATCTATCTAACATATACCATCTGTATATCTGTATTGATATCTATTTTATAGATATCTATACATCTAGGTATATAAATATATATGGGTGTATATATATATATATATTCCTTCACATTATATTAAAACTCTTAAGAAGCAGAAAGTATGACAAAAAGATCTTAGAAACATCGAGACATTGTATCCTCAAAGAAAAATAGTAAAACTAGATCGGATTTCTCAACTAAAACAGTGGAAAGTACATGACAATGCGATTATATTTTAACTGTTCCAAAAAAAAAAAGAAAGAAAACAAAACAGAAAATGAGAATCTATCAGCCACGCCATTTATAATACACTTTAGATATATTTGTACAAGTGAAAATGGAGACTAAGTCATCACCAGCAGAAAGAATCATACTAAAAGATCTACCAAATAAATTCTTCAAAATTACCTATGTGGAAACTCAGAGATAAAGATTAAAGTAAGAAATTCAAAAACTTGTAAACAAGTTGTGTGCATTTACAGAAGAATCTGTAATGGTTTTCACAAAAGTAAGGATGTGATTCTCAAATTACACATAGTACCAAAATACAGGATAAAACTTTCTTATGCATTTGGGGATGGAAATGTATTTAAATTGTTTGGAGGCCACGTGGAATATTTACAAAATTGACCCATTTCTAAACCAGTGCTTGTCCAAAAATTGGAAATTTTTCCCACACCAGGAGACATTTAACGAAGTGTGGAGACATTTTGATTGTCATGACTTGGTAGAGAGGTGTGTGCTACCAGAACTTGATAGGTGAAGCCAGGAAGACCACTAAACACACTGCAATACACAATACCACCCCACAATAAAGAATTATTTTACCCAAAATATTAATAGTGCTATGGTAGAAAATCAGTCTTCTAGCCCATGAATTGAATTGTCATCAAAGTATAAAATAATGAAATTATATAAAATATACCCTATTAACAGTATGTAATTAAGCTTGAGAAAAATAACACAAAGGTAACAGTGAAAAATCTGTCTGCTTGAAAATTATATACTGTACTTTTCAATAGTCCATGAAACAAAGAAGAAAAGTTGATAGAAATCAATATATTTAGAATTAAAAATTGTTTAAGATGCAGATTTCCAAATGTGCAAAATAGAATTAAAGTTGAGTTCGGAGAAAAGAGAAATATAGCTTTTAATGCATCTAATGGGAAAAATACAGAATGAATAAATTAATATTTAAAAGTTAGAAAAAGTGTAAGAAATTACTTCAAAGAAAACAAAGGAAACCAAACAATAAAGAGAACTGAATAGGATTGAAAAAAGTATATGAGTTTAAAACTATTTTTGAAAAAAGTATATGAATTTAAAACTATTTATGATTTTAAAAAACATAGCAAAAAATGAGAGAATTTTATGTGATAAAGTATCTACAACTGGGGATCAAAAAGTACTGGAAACATTTAAAATAAGAGAGAAGGCAAAACAAAGCAGTATTAGAAAATAGGACATCATCATAGACTCTGCAGTAATTGAAAAGACAATGAGAAGAGATTGTAGCAAATTTTACATAAATCATGCTGAAAATTGATGTGAAATGAACAAATTTCTAGAAAGACAATTTACAAAATATGACAGAAGTAAAATATTTAATCCTTTATCAAAAATAATGAATAATGAATCTAAAGTTGAAACCTTTTTATTTAGAAAACTGAAGGTACATGACTTTGCTGCTGAAATCCAACAAATGCTAAGGCAAGATATAATGCCAGTTTTACACAAAATATTGATAGAAAACTCTAATAAGTGATAATACTTCCAGATATATAAGTTCAAAATAACTTTACAGTTTAATTACAGGAAAGGTAAATCTCTGACAAATATCGGTCATAAATAATAAATTATAAACAAAATTACTTTTGCAGTATATACAAATTATGCTATATCATGATCAAGTAGGATTCATTTCAGAAAGGTAATATTATTTAACATCCTAATATCACTCAGTGTCAGTCACTAATGGGAACAAAGCGAAATTTAAAAACTGTGTGATTATTACCTTAACAGATAAGGAATAAAGTAGTTTAGAAAAAAATGCGTTTGTGTATCAATTTATATTAATAGCTTTTAGAAAACTAAGGATAGAATGCTGTATCCTTGATCTACAAAAGGGTATCTACTAATCACCCAGAGAAAACATTTTACTTAATGCTAAGATGTTAATTGATTTCTCCTTGACATACCAATTATATACAATATTGTGCACAATTACATAATACTAGACTGAGACTATACTAGACTGAGACTAGACTGAGCCTAGACTAGACTGAGACTAGACTAGACTGAGACTGGGTATCTACTAATCACCCAGAGAAACGTTATGGTTACTGATATCATTATCTTAATGATCAAATGTTAATTGATTTCTCCTTGACGCACCAATTATATGCAATATTGTACACGACTATATTATACTAGACTGAGACATAGGACAGGAATAGTAGACTGAGAAATACAAGACTGAGACATAGGACACAAAAAATAAATGAAATACGTAAGACATGGTAAGTAAGCAATTTTTAAAAATATTGTATTAAATGATTGTGAATTAAAATTCACAAAAATCTATATATTTTAGTTAAACCAGTAAGTATATTTAGCAGGGTGGCTGTACCCAATATTAACATAACAGAATCAATTATATTTATAGATATTAACAAGTTGGAACACAATTTTTTAACATTATAGCATGTATAGTAGTATTAATAATTTTTAAATACCCGGGAATAAATATATATTAAGAAATATCTGTTAAAGTAAGCCTTTTTACAGATATTCATAAGAGGTATTTCAGATAAAATTTTAAAGACCACTAAAGAGAGAGATCTAACATGTTTGTGGAAGATTAATATTCTAAAGATATTATTTTCTTTCAAATTTACGCATAGTTTAAGGTAATGTTATTCAAAAACCAAGAGTATTTTTATGGAAATTGACAAGTTGATTGAAACATTTATATAAAAATAGAGATAGCCAAAAACAGCCAAGGAGTCCTAAAAATGAACAATGTGTGAGGACTTATATGGCCAGATGAGAATGAAGCAACACTAAGTTGCATCATATTGGGTTAGTACAGATGGTTATACCAATGGAGCGGAGCAGACCCACATATAGATCATTACTTCATCTACAAAGAAGCTCTCACTGTGTTGAAGTGGCAAGAGAGTGGCCTTCTCAAAAAGAGTAGACTTTGGCAGTGGCATAATCAGCTTAGTTGGTATTGTGAACACTTCCCTACTGTATAAGACAATTATTTTTGGTAATAAATATCGACTAAAATTAATATACTAATGGGCTGAAGTAAATACAGACATCAACATTTTTAAATGGAGTTTTGTCATATACAATCATATACGACCATAGCAAACAGAAAGTGAGCTATGTGTCAAAAGTGGAATAAAAGCCTGCCTTTCTGTTTTATCAGACACAATGCCAACCCCTGTTTTGAGAAAATTAATTTGTTTATGCAAATTTAGGAGATCTAATAATATTGATAACTTCTTTTTTTTTTTAGACAGTCTCACCCTGTCACCCAGGCTGGAGTGCAGTGATGTGATCTCAGCTTAATGCAACCTCTGCCTCTGGGGTTCAAGCAATCTCTGCCTCAGCCTCCCAAGTAGCTGGGATTACAGGCGCCCACCACCACGCCAGGTTAATTTTTGTATTTTTAGTAGAGATGGGGTTTCACCTTCTTGACCAGGCTGACCTTGAACTCCTGAACTCGTGATCCACCTGCTTTGGCCTCCCAAAGTGCTGGGATTACAGGTGTGAGCCACTGGGCCCAGCCTACTTCTTTTCCTTAATATTGCCAACATTAGCTGAGGACCTACCTTGTGTAGAATGAGAAATTAAATTCTGAGGTTATCTAAATCGAGAAAACCATGTCACATAGAGGAGCTCTGTGGAAACTGAATGATTAGGTTAAAAAGCAGAGCAATGAGAGTATGGCTTCTGGATTTGGCAGATAGGATTTCAGATTCTGACAATCTCATTTAGGGGCTGTTAGTATTTAGACAAGTTAGTGAACTGCTTTTTGTCTTCATTTCCTCATCTGTGAAATGAGGATCAATGGCAAGGGATGGAACAGGGGCAGGGCTTTTGTAAGGATGTAAAGTTCAGGAAACTGTAGACAATATCCACAGGTGCTATTTTAATTAAAGTCCCTATTTCCCATGCATGCATAGTAAGGAGGCACACACCACTCCATCACTGGACTCCTTTCTTTCCTAAAATATTGGCTTAAAATTAATGCTGACAAATTCCAGTCATATATAACAAGTGTCTGAAAACGAAACCATCTACTTCTATATACAGTGAGGATACTGAACTCTAAAATTATCTACTCCCCACAGAACTTATTCTATATTTCGCATGACTTTACCATTCTTACAACTTCTTGTCCAGGCAAATAGCTTGATTGTGCATTAGAAAAACTAACCATCAACTCTTCAGTGGAAAGCATTGGCCATTTGTATCCTGAGATTCTTTGAATCTCCTTCCTGTGAAAGTACTTGCTGCTGTCCTTACCCAATCTTGAGCCCACTGTCCCCACCAAGAGGGTTGCCTGGCAAGTGTAAGAGATGGAACACCAGCAAAGTTACATGGGAAATGTTTGATTGAGGATTCTTTGCTTGAGGGGTATTCATGTAGCTTCAAGAAAGTATAGCACAGTTTTCTAGTATTGACATATTTTAAATAAAATGATATTGATTTAGAGCTTTTTAAGTGTTCTGAAATACTTTAAAAAGGCAGGTCTCTTTTTAGGATCAAGGATAATTTTATATAAAATCAAGTAGTTGATGTTAAAAAATACAAAAGTTGTATTATTGGCCAAAGAAATCAGATAAATATGTATGACTGGGGGCCTTTGGGTGGGCTTTAGAACTTTGCAGGAAAGATC
This sequence comes from Gorilla gorilla gorilla, assembly GCF_029281585.2. Taxonomy (NCBI): domain Eukaryota; kingdom Metazoa; phylum Chordata; class Mammalia; order Primates; family Hominidae; genus Gorilla; species Gorilla gorilla. Next base: position 119,701,833 of record NC_073238.2, read on the forward strand.
TACTTTAAAAAGTCTCAACTGGCCAGGCGAGCCACTTCCCAGCGAGCCTGTATTCCCAGCACTTTAGGAGGCTGAGGCAGGCAGATCATGAGGTCAGGAGTTCGAGACCAGCCTGGCCAATATGGGGAAACCCCATCTCTACTGAAAATACAAAAATTAGCCGGGCGTGGTGGCAGGCACCTGTAGTCCCAACTGCTCAGGAGGCTGAGGCAGAAGAATCGCTTGAACCCAGGAGGCGGAGGTTGCAGTGAGCCGAGATCGCGCCACTGCCCTCCAGCCTGGGCGGCAGAGTGAGACTCCGTCTCAAAAAACAAAAAAGTCTCAATTAAATTCATCAGTGGGGTGAAGGCACTGGAGGTCTGCGGCTGCGTGCACACAGTGCCTTCCACTGCTAGCCTGCTTGGGATGCTGACACCAGCAGAACTTCAAAGCTGTCTAGAGAGCAATTTTGGTTTGGAGTCAGTCTGCTCTTCCTGCATGAATCCCATTTCAAAACCAAAACTTTCACACAGGAAACCAAACATTTATATTCTACATTTTTGTTCCTTTTATTGCATTTTGGGGGAGCATTACCTCACTTTATGTCAATTTATATAGTACATTAAATGCTGTAAATTACCATAAAATGAAACAACACATCAAACAGTGATATTGGAACAATAAATCATTACTATTTCCTACTGCAAACAGATGTTCTTATTTTTAGGCCCATGTCAAGATTCATTTTGTTCTTCTAGATTGTAGAGCCAAACTTTAAATTTTCTCGTTATCAAAATGAACTATTATATTCACGCTGTCATTTATAAGCTGAGCAAAATGAGTTGCTCAGGCAGTCAAGGTAAATCAAATTGCGTACATCATTCTTCCACAATTGGCTTCCAATACGTCAGAATTTAAATCAGCAAAGATGAAACTGCGATAGACTCTAAATGATGATCTTATTTGACATCATTAAGTAAAGATGACATTTTAACTTCTGTTGAAAGATCGTTATATATGATTTAAGCAGTGATAGTTTTGCCAGAGCATCACAGTTTATGTCTACAAAATCAGGCTTGGTGTCTTTTAGCCTTTGGGAACGGTGTGTCACTGATCAGAAAAGGAAGCACTAGACAGCCGGCTGTGGGTGTCAATGCTTAATGTTTGTTCCTCAAATTCATCAAGATCTTTTTCTCACCACCTCTTCCCCTGACTTATTTTTATAAAATTGGAGCCTTATTTATGTGACTCACCAGGTAGAGCAGCAATAGGCAGACTGACAAACAGATAAAGATTTTATGTCTACAGGCAAGGGGTTGGGTAGATGAGAAGGATATATTTGCAAAATGTCAAAGATGTTAGCTTAGAGATCCATCTGAAGAACACAGATCAATAGAGTTCACTGGAGGAAAATCAAACAAACAAATGAGACAGGACTATGTGTTGGAAGCATGGAAAACCATACCCAAAAAGGAATTTCACTAGTAAGGCATGAAACCTCCACTACCAAATATTCCGTATGTAGCTACTTCAGCTCAGAATTTGAGATATTTTCAATTTTTCTTTAGTGTGTTTCTAGGTTGATGAGTATGAGATTGAGTGGAGTGTGTTTGAAAGTATTTTAAAATGTGTAATTCAGGAATCAATTCAATAACATCATAGGATTATTGCTTGTTTTGGTTTATTTTGTTTTACGTGTTCAGGGTAAGGGCTACTCTGAAATAATTTACACTGGAACTTGTGAGGTATAAAACATGAAAAGGCACATCTTTCCATTGACAAAACTATGGCCAGAAATTTTGGTTTTAGATGCAAACATTAGTTTCGGAATGCTCTAAAATATTTTGTGAAAGTTTCTCAGTTTTACTCCCCTTTCATTTGTTACATCAGTTGTATCCTTCCTGTCTACAGGCTCTTCTATTTTCTTGCTTACTTTCTCATCTAATTTTCCCTTTTTCCCTCTCTTCCCAGTCCCCCTTTCTTTCTTCATTTTCCTCTACACAAAATCATCTTCTACTGTACTTTCCAGATAAGAGACTTAAAGACTAATACACCTTCTTCTCCCTAAATAAGGAGAGAAACATCTTCAGGATAATTGTTAAAATTTATAAACTGGGCAATGGGTGCCAACAATTATCAGTGGGATGCAGGATGAGGGATGGCACAGGTGCATGTCAGATGCCTGTCAGCAGAGAATTGCATCGTAATTTTTAAAAATTGATAGAAGAAAAGAAAACTTTGAATTTTTAAAGTAGTATTTATTACTATTATTATTAACAATCATTGTTCATATAAATTATATTTAAGAGAGTAAGCCCTAAAGACAATACGTATGTTACAGAAAAGTTGATATCTTAGAAACAAGGAAATGTCATTATTTAATGTAATTTATATTCAGTATGGAAATCTATTATCTTGAGATATATTTAACAGGAATTAAAACAGAAGACTTCATCTTCTGAATGCGATTGAGTTTGTTTCTATTGCCATTGAAAATTATTTCAAACGGTCTTATAAGAAATATATTCACATCATCTTGAAATAAAATTTGTTTACACATTCAATACATCTAGAATCATTTACTCTTTCAACTTACCATAATTTCCTAAAATGCGTGGAAACAAACAGCTCAGCACAGCAGTTACTGAAAAGAATTGATGTGACTTCCCAATGTAACTAAATTAAAACCAGAAAGTAATTTATACTCCCTGATTCTATGCTGTGTTTTGTATAGAAAGTGAGACTTTTTAAAAAAAATCATTTAGTTTACTTGGAAAAAATGTTCAAGCTCTGTTATTTTCCATGGAGATTTCAAGAGTGAATCTGTCAGTTCTATAAGCAATTCATAATGTGATCAAATGAAGGATTAAAAAAACCGTGAGTGGGATTTTCTTCACCTGTAATAAAAATACCCTGACGCCTCTTCCCCCTGCCACCAGGAAGTGTTGCATTTTCTGACTTGTGTAATTTTTTTCATGGTGTTGTCCTCTTTTCATAAAATTGACCATCACATCAAGAAACATGCAAATACTCATCTTGGGTCTCATAAAGTTAAGATTAAGTAAACACTCAATTTGATGCAATGAATAATCTCCAAAACATGTAATGAATATACCTTTGTGTTTTATGAATATTAAACAATGATAAAACAATAAAACTGGTAATTATAGCCAGAGTACCACCAGTCAGGAATTGTCTTCAATTTTCAGGTGGAGGCTCTCTATTTTCTACAATGGAGCATCATTGGCACGAAGGGATTCCTATGGCAAAACACATACTTAAGGAATCTGTAAATAAGAAAATATTTATCAAATGCTTACTGACATGATTTTTGTCCTGAAGGAGCATAATTTAGTTGGGCTGACAAAAATAACAAGGAACAGAGCACAATGAAAAGCACGCTGTGAAATGCTGGCACAACACCTACCATGAAATTTGCAGCTGCTCAAGGGAGAGACGAAGAGGATCAGGTTGTTACACAGAAATGAGACTTGGACTGTCTGTGAAAAGATCTATATGATTCTGGTAAGGAAGACAGGAAAGTAAAATACTTCAAACAAGGGAAATACAAGGCAGAGGAAGCTGAACTGACCATGTGTCAGGATTGTATTAGGGAATAATGACCAGATCATAGGACACTGTAACTACCTTTTTAAAATACATTTTAGAAAATGTGTAAGCAACTTAACTTAAAAAATTGTGATAGGATTGATAATACGCTTTTGCCCCCAGACTGAATGGGTGTAAGAACTTTAAATCTTTAATATAACAGTTTGTAAGAACAATGATGTCAGGAAGTCATCCAGTATGGAAAGAATTGTAAAATTTCTGTGACTAAGCCATGTTTGGACAGAATATAAAAACCAGATCTTGGATTTCCATAGATCAACGGTGAATGTATAAACTATAAATGGGACTAAATAACCTATTTCAGAAGTCATTTTTGTAATTCTAATTTCTCTTGGTTTTTTATATTTTTCAAATAACTTGTATTTTTGTCTCAGGTTTCAGCCATCACACAACCAATCATTCTGGATGTAAATACGTAAATCATATCTTCAAAAAAAAAATCACTTGCATGAGGTATTACAAGAAAGTATTTGAAAAAAATTGGTTTGATCTAAGAACAATTTTTGTATTTAAAAAGTAATCTTTAATTTTAGCTTCTACACTCTGAGATTTCTTAGAAATTTTATGAATTTAAAATAACAGCAATTAATTGACTAGCTACTGGATTGGGCTCAGACTTAGATATTTTCTTTTAATTTTTTTATGTATTTATGTTAATGAATTAATCATAATGTTTATTATAGTGATCATTTGAAATAAATAAGGATGTTCTGAATTATGATGATGATATTTTAGTACTTAATTAAAGCAATATAAATAGAATGATATTATTTCTTATTATTTTATATTGATTTTAATGAGTTCCCATTCTTATTCTCTTTGAAACTGGACTGAATGTATATACACAAACAATCTAAATTCTTATATTACTATTTACACTAGGATGACCCTCATTGTGTTTTTTCCTTTTTGCATGCAACCTAAATATCTCCAGTTCTTACCAGATTATGTTACATTTTATTGTATGAACATTAACACATGGTTTTCTTTACCTTGTAAACCCTGAACTTGCATAATTGGATTTCTTTTCCTCCCGAAACATTTCTAGTTATTTCTGGGAGTCCACAGGTGTCTCGTGACCAATTTGTCTCCTGTTTCTCTCATTTCTGTGAATACTAGATATGACAAATTGTGTTACATTCAGTTCTCGCTGTGACAGATGTGTATCAGAGTTTATAAAAACCACAAGGCAAGTACTTCTTCCTAACACTATGCTTCACTGTGGCCTTAGGTTCCTCAGCCCCACTATGTCAATTTTAGTAAATTTATTCAGTTCTAGTTCATCTTCAATAAAATTGAATAATAATAAAAATAAAGTATATAAATCCAGTGAGCATAACAGGAATGGATATGATGAATTCATCCCAACATACACGTAAGTACAGATGCTTTCCCCTCCTTACCACTAGACACTGCCTCAATATCATCTACAGTCCCGCTAAACTTTGTTCTTCTTGAAGTCTAAAGTATTTCTTCAAGCAAAGGCCTTTCAATTAAGTAATTAAGTGGAAGTTACCAGACTTAAATATCTTGCAGTTGGTTATAGTTTTTTGCATGTGAATTATTATGTTGGTGCAAAAATTTTTGCAGTTTTTGCCATTAAAAGTAATGACATCTTCAAAATTTAGAACTATCTGTTAATTTGTCAAGTTAAACGTGTTCTGTATATTTGAGTAAAACCATCTTTGATGACAATTCTGTGACCTGTGTAAGTCACCTATTCATTGTTATTTGCTATATACTCAGCCTAACATGGTAGGCATTGGCTATGGTCTGTTTGTTTTTACAAACAGCCTGAACATACAAGAAGGACTTCACAACCCACACGGTCTCTCTGTTTGACAATTCTATTCTGAAATAATGTAGTAATTTGTACCTAATGTTTCACTGCATTCATTAAAGATTGATTTACTGACCATCTATTATATGAGGAGGCTTCAAGAAGTTCATGAAAAAAATGAATTAAAAGGTAAAATGAAAAGATAAGCTTTATTTCTTCACATTAGATCCATCAAGTTCAAGACACCTTCTTGAAAGTGTGGATACTGGTCATTTAGTCCATTCCTAAAGAACCGAGGTCCCTGAGAATTTAACCATGTCAATGCAGTCTTTTCTACATTATTAACTGGAGACAAATAGTTGTCCCTTAAAGATTTTTCAAGATTAAGAAACATAAAAAAGTCACAAGAAGTCAAATCAAGACTGTAAGATGGATGTCTAATGATTGCTCATGGAAACTCTTGCAAGATTGCACTTGTTTGATAAGATGAATGAGCAGGTGGGGACTCTCTGTTGAAGTTTTCCTGAGCATTTTTCTGCTAAAGCTTTGGCCAACTTTCTCAAAATGCTCTCATAATCAGAAAATGTTATCATTTTTCAGTCCTTTGGGAAGTCAACAGGCCAAATGCTTTGAGCATACCAAAAAACTGTTGCCATAAATTTTGCTCTTGAAGAGTCTGATTTTGATTTGACTGGCCCATTTCCACCTCTTGGTAGCCATTGCTTTGATTGTGCTTTGTCTTCGGGATCATACTGGTAAAGCCGTATTTCATCTCCTGTTACAATTATTTGAAGAAATGCTTCAGGATCTTGATCTCACTTTTTTAAAATTTCCATTGAAAGCTCTGCTTTTGTCTGCAGCTGATCTGAGCACAATTATTTTGGGACCCATGAATCAGAAAATTTGCTCAATTTTATTTTTTTAGTCATAATTGTGTAAGCTGAAGCAAGTAAGACATCTATGGTATTGGCTTTGTTTCTGCTATTAATCATTGGTCCTATTCAGTTAGGGCACAAACAAGATGAATTTTTTTTTCTGGCAAATTGATGTGAATGGTCTGTCACTGTAGACTTCAGGATGTCAGTATCATTTTGACCCTTCCTATAATGAGTTATCCATTTGTAGATTGCTGATTTCTTTGGTGGCATGGTCCCCATAAAGTTTTCATAAAGTGTTAATGATTTCACTATTCTTCTACCCAATCTTCATCATATATTTGATGTTTATTCTTGCTTCAATTTTAGTAGAATTTGTGTTGCTTTCATAGGGACTCTTTTCAAACAGATGTCTCATCCTTTTTAGTGCCTCAAACTAGATTCTGTTCAGTCATGTTACAAGGTAATATGAGTCTATAATGCTACAAGAAAAACATTTAAAGTCATTAAAGGATCATTTTTTCATAGGACACATTTTCCATAAAGAACTTTTTGAAGACGGATCGTAGTCCAGGCACTATCCTATTTCAGGTCCAACCATATTCAGGTTGTTCTATGCTTCTCAGGTTTCAATTTAAGCCAAAGCCATGTAGCATCACAACGTGATGGGGCAGTAGACTAAAGGCATTCATTCACTCAAGCATCTGTCCCTGCAATGTATACTTGTTGAATAAACAGTTTCATCTGGGCACATTGTAGGTTTGGGACATGCTTATAGGCATTTACGTATTTTAAGAAAAGAAGAAAGAAGCATGAGAAGAACAATTGGGAGAAACAGAGGATTAATAAGATGAGAAGTAACTGAAGCAGTATTTCCCTCAACTTAAGAATGTTGTGTAGGCCTACTGATTCATTCATGAAATCTCACTGATGGAGTGGATGGATGAATCAGGTACAACTTGTACGTTCATTTTACTGGTGAACAAACCAAGGTTTAATGTGTTTAAGTAATTTTTCCAAAGACTAGTATGATAGTGGGTTCTAATTTGAACCAAGGGTTATCTGACACTAGATAATTCTGTTTGAAGTAATAAACATGTAAATGAATGACTAAAAAAATGAATCTCTGCTGAACATATCAGATCATACATTCATTCACCCTCTTAGCATATAAATATCCTGAAAGAGAAGTTAGCAAACTTTTTTTCCGAAGGGCCAGGCAGTAAATATTTTAGGCATTGTGGGCTATATGTCTCTTGACAACTCTTAATTCTGTCTTTGTAACAGGGAAGCAGACATACACAATACACACACACACACACACACACACACACAAGTGTGACTGTGTTTCAATGAAGCTTTATTTACCATAACAGGTCTTTGCCAAGACAAATTTAAAAAGCACCCAGTCAAGTAAGGAGGAGAACTAATGCTTAGATTCCAGTTAGAAATGTTGCATATACAATGTAGATACAGGTTGCCATGGGAGCCCAAAGCAGGTGCCTTTAAATCACACAGCCTCTCATTTTCAAGACTTCTTTAAAGAGACTTAAAGGGATTCTATTTTCTTAAGATACGTGATTCAGGTCTTGTGTTCCCCTTTGGGACACAAAGATTGTACATATTCTTGGAACTCAGTTGTCTAGAATAATGAGAATTTTTTTATGATGTTGATTTTATTCAGATCAAAAACGTCATTCATGTTGGAAATATTTCTATCTATTCTAATCCAAACATTGAACAAGCATCACTGTCTATAGTGAATATACTTAATATATAATATTCCACATAGAGAAATTTGATAAAACTCAAACAACTTTGAGACTACCTAAGGATTTACTGTGTTCCAATGTCTGACAATATGTAAACTCACTTTTTGTTCATGAGAAATCTAGTTTACAAATATAGCCGTGGAGTCCTTTAAGATAATGGCCTTAATGACAAGAAAAAAAGTACCTATGCCATATGAAAAACTCACTTTTGCAGTCCATAAGTTATAAATAGCCCTGTTGCAGTTTCAGTAGATGGCTGGCAGCCAGGAGAGAGAGGAAAACAGATTGAGGTTAGCCACAGGGAGACAATGAAGTTGGGCAGAAGGCTTAAACAATGTGAAAGCTTCAAAGAAACATAAACGTGTATTTTAGCAGGGGAAACAAGAGGAAAATCACATGTAGTTACTATTGTGTTAGCTTTCTCTGAAGTTCCATTATCTCTTCAACTATCTCTCATACCTATTGAGAAAACTGAAAGGAGGAGTTAGAGGAAGTAAAATATGAAACATATAATAATCATATAGCATGCTTTGGCAGTACATTCCACTTCCTGTATTTGGAAGAGTAGCCTGGGGATGCAGAAAAGCAGAGAGGAAACAGAGGGTGCAGTACAGGAAATGCTTGGTCAGTGCACAAACGCTGCTGAGCTTATGGAACATCTTTACAAAGTAGCTAAGCCTTCCCCAAGTGTAATAGTGACAATTTTAATAGAGATATCAGCATACAAGACAATATATAATTGTGCTTCTTGAAAACTACTTTATGAATCTACTTCCTATCTTATCAAAAACAATCAATGCAAAATGAATTGCATTACTCTTGAAGACACAAATCTATGTAAATATTAATTGGATGACGTTTTGTAGTTTAACCTCTACAACAGGTGAAAATTTATTGAGAAATAACATTTGACTTATCTCTACAACTATATGGAAAACAACTTGTAGCTATAGTGTAATTAACATTTCTCCCCTAATTGAATATTTTAAGAGAAATCAGTTAAGAGCTTTCTTTTTGTACAAATAGTAGATTCTCTCATGATGCATGAAGAAACTTGAAGACACACTTTAGAGAATTTATAATACAGAGAATCAGGAAACTTACACTCTGAAACAGTAACAAAGTGATCAAATGTCTAGTATGGCTGAAACTCTGTTCCATTTGCATATTATGTCCTTTGCCTTTGAGTGTAAAAATTAACCCAATTGAGTCCAAAGACAGTGCTAAAAATTTAGGTAATACTTCTGGTTCATAGACAATTTTTCAAATCCATAGTGCTTAGCACTTCAGCAATTGAAATGGTTTCATTTCCAAATCACAAAAATGACAATTTAGAAGTTAATGCTCCTTAGAGACTTATTGCTATTACCCAGAGATTTCCAGGCCAGTAATAATTTGTTTTCCTCTACTTAGAAAATAATTCATTTTCATGTTCTGTGGTAATATTGAAGCATTAACTTATCTGCTTCAAAATAACACACAGTGTTATATATACAAAATAATTTTTACTTCTGAAGTACTTTCAAATGTATTTGGTCATTTCTAACATGAAACCCTCACTTTTGAGTTTAGAAATAAAGAAACTACTTGACATACCCATATTTACAGAATAAACTATATACTACAAATAATATACTACATTTATCATTTTCTAATTTCTATTGCAGAACTTCTTCTACCCACTATAGAAAGCAGCATTTTAGATAATAAGGTGATTTACTATATCCTTTAATAATAATAAATGTTCTAAGTTTTTTAGAAATAAAATATTCTCAAACTATCCTAATTCTCATGTATGAAGTCATAAAATTGAGTTGCAACTAGTCTACTTAAAATTAATGTGTAGTAGTGGAAAAGACTGCATTTCTGCAGAATTTCAATTCATATATATGACTAGAAAAATGTTTGACAATGCTTTACTCTAAGCCATTTAGTTTTTATGAATTTATCGCTGTATAGATCCTATGCTTTATTCTTATATATTTACAACCAACCAGTGTGACCATTTTCAGTTAATTGAGTGAGTTCAGCTTCATTTAACCACTTAATGAGTTACTAATATCATTTTTTATAAAATGAATTTCTGCAATGGTAAGCAGGTAGAAATTGGGGAGTACATTAATAATGCAAATGATTTACAGACATTTTCTTTTTTATGTTAGATTTTTTTAAAAAAATAAAAGCTATCTTTTTTTTAACCCAACTGTAGATTATCTGGGAAATGTAAAAAAAAAAATGGACAAATCAAACTCAAGTAATAATTTTGTAAGGATAGTAAAAGAAATGACAAATAACTGTATTTTGTGTTAATTCAGGTATTAAATTGTAATAGCAGTGTGGATGCTTGTCTTTGACAAGTTTTCTGGTAGTTCAAGAACAAACTTTCTTCAAAATACATATTCATATATATGTCTGACTGCAATAACTTTATTCAAAAGTTAATTTTAAAGCCATATTTTCATTATGACTCTGGATTATTTTCATAACAGTATATTCATTATTTAGATAGGTAGACAGATGTATAATATATGTTGGTAAAGAAAACTGTAAGTTTGAATTCTAGATCCAGATTTGTCCCATACAAGTTCTATATACTTGGACAAATCTCCCAATACTTCGGTTAGCTTTTCTTTTTTTTTGAAATGGAGTCTCACTCTGTCGGCCAGGCTGGAGTGCAGTAGTGCGATCTCAGCTCACTGCAAGCTCTGCCTTCTGGGTTCACGCCATTCTCCTGCCTCAGCCTCCTGAGTAGCTGGGACTACAGGCGCCCACCACCATGCCCGGCTAATTATTATTATTATTATTTTTTAGTAGAGATGGGGTTTCACCGTGTTAGCCAGGATGGTCTCGATCTCCTAACCTCGTGATCCGCCCGCCTTAGCCTCCCAAAGTACTGGGATTACAGGCATGAGCCACCACGCCCAGCCTGCTTTTCTTATATTTAATATAAATCTGATTTGATCTATAACATTTATTAACACACTGGGCTTCTTATGATAAGGTGGCATCATTTAGAAGTAAACCAGAAACAAGGACAAATAGAAAAATGTAGTGTAGAAAATGATGTAACAGTAATTTGAATGCCTTTAAAAAAAGATAGCAATGAGAGTTACAACTGGCCACAGTTGTGCAAAAATTAGTGGTGAAATAAAAAGTTCAAAAGCAATAGCAGGGAAGCATGAACTAAGAGAATTTATATGAGTAAGTAAAAATATTGTTCCATGGGAAATTAATGAGGGTCATGGTGTAGTTCAGGAAATCATCCATAACAGAACAATGAAGTAGAGGCAATAACATAAATACTATTTTTGTTATATTTACATTGTTACTATTATATTTTATTGTTAGTTATATATTTTATATATTGCCAGTTTTATTGTTAGTAGTATATTTTATTGTTAGAATTAATTTATAATTATTATTGTGTTAACTTAAAGTTGCCTGGAAAAAAGTAATAGAAGTATATTGTAGAAGTATATGGTCTTGCTTCCAATTAGTGGGATAAAATGGTGAGTGCATATGAACTAAGATGACATTGCACTGTGTCAGTATTTCCAGCAAATACAGCAGACAGGTTTGGGATTTGTTCTAGGAAACGTAAGTGTGAAACAGAAATGTGGCAAGGATAGGGTGGGATTAGCCATTCACCAGGTGTTTTCCAATAGAAACAAAGAAGGATTGTTGTTATAAAAGAAGACAATTAAAGCCACGCTTTGTGTAAGGCACTAGAACTCATCTGGGAGAAATGTGCAGTCAGGAAATGTGAGTTTCCTATGGAGGAAAGTGACAGGTCACATTTTCCCATAAAATGCATGCAATCTTTATTTGCGAAAGAACACCGTATCTATGCAATGCTCAACAGCTGGACCCACTTCAAGGACGCTATATGAAAGTTAGAAGAAAAGAACAGTTATAGTAACATTCTCCTAAGTTAACACACTATGTTTCTACAGTGGGTAGGAATAGGGCAAGGGAGGGACTCTCAGAAAGAAACGCAGACAAAAAAGCAAAGACTGATTTCAGGTTGAAATTAGAGTAACAGAGACAAGAAAAACAGAAATCACAAGGGAATGATACGAAGTATGGCAGAAGTTCAGCAGGGAGGAGATGGGTCTTGCCAAGAAAAGGAGACAAAAAATGTCAGAGGAGACACTTTTGTCTACAGACCTCAGATGAGGAAGAGATGGGGGCAGGATCAAAGTGAATGAATGGAGAAAAAACCAAAGAAATGAGAATAGCAGGACCATGGTTAAAAGAACCTCATTTCCCAAGAGGCAGAATATAGCAGAAGATAAATCAAAAAGAAATACAGCTTAAAAGGTAAAATAAAATAAGTGTAACTGAAGAAGACAAAGGTTAAAAGAAAGAAGTTTGAAAGAGAACTTGAAATGTTGAACCAACCACATAAATAGATGGAAAAGGTAATGCAATGTCCTGGAGGAATCATCAGTAAATGTGTGTTACATTCAATTCTCTTATAATCAGCCTAGGTATTCATGAGAAAGCAAATGAGTTAAAGCATCAGAAGTCACCCAAATATTAAGACAAACTACTGTTAAAAAATGAAACATAATAAAGGCAGAGGAGTGGAAGGAGGAGACTGGGCATGGGGACCAGGGTCAAGGAGGAGAAGGAGGAGAAATAGAATGACAGTTTGAGAAAACAGGTGTGTTTTGTTTTGCTTTAGGTGTTCTGGGCCACAGTTTCCTTTCGTGTTAGGAGAGCAGATGGGACTTCAGGATGGCTAAGGTCTCCCTGTCCTCTAGCCTTCTGGGGGTTTGCCCTTCCATTCTGGCAATATGGAATACCAAATATAGAGAAGGTCAAAGACACTGTTTTGGAGTCCATGGGCAGACGTAGCCAAGCAGCTCAGAAGCGTATTTCAGATTGAAACATAGGATTCAAGTACAAATTTGAGAAATTTCTTTAGTCTCAAGATTTAGGACTCTTCCCAGTGAAAATAAGTGAATATAATCTGCCCAGGAGTTGTAGTTATGACATATTATAGGTTTTTAAAAGGAAAGGAATCTACATGGAGAATTTTGTGATTTGAGCTAGAAAAATTAACCTGTCTTAGAAAAAAAAAAGCAAGTCTGATTCTAAGCCCAAAGTAATGTCAAATTGTCTGACATCAGCCTGTTAGAATGTACTATAGAAGAATGTATGTTGAGTTATACATGCTAATCGTCTGAAATAGAAGTATAGTAAGTTGAAGTATACACAAGAATTGATATTGTATATACAGAAATAAGAATTTTGAAATAGAAAAAAGGGTACATTTCTTCATCATGATATTGCAATAGCTAAAACTAATTTCACACAATCCTGAAAATTTGGAAGTCATATGGAGGATTTAAAAACTTATGTTACAACAGGAAGAAATTTAAATATTTAAATATAATCAATGGAAGAGAAAGCTTGCTTTAATTTTAAGATGTCACTAATTACATAACCAGGTAAAATATGATATTAGATACAGATATAAAAACAGAAACAGACAAGCAAATATTCTGTTTTTGCATTTAGTGACATACATAGGCTTTTTTCAAGCAAAGAGAAGGAAACTGAAATAGGACTACCAAAGAAACAAAAAGATGGGAAGAGGGCAAATGAGAGAAGACTACAGTGACATAGCCTGCATAATAATACAGGGACAGATTTGTAAGAATAGATTCCCTGTTTAGATACATATTGCAAGGCAGGGCACAAAAGGATGATGGTGGTGGGCTTAAGAGATGTAAGTAATAGAGCATAAGAATCTATAGCATAAAAGAAAATGATGTGAATTAACACTGCAGCATCGCTCAAAATATTTAAGAGTGTTAAGCAAAACTAAATTGGCCAGAGGCTGCGGCTATACCTTATATCCTACATAAAATACTGCTACCTAATTTAGCACATAAACAAACTGAAAGCCTAATTTAGGAGCGTGCCTTTTGTAACAACTCATGGAGTCTCAGCCAATCACAGCAGCAGAGCTTCAGCCAATCACATTCTGCCAATTTATCAGACCACGCACATGTGAGGCAAATGCCCGGCTGTAACCAGTCACGCTGTTTCTGCACCTCACTTCCAATTTCTGTCTATAAATCCTGCCTGCCCACGGGAGCAGAGCTCTCTGAACCTCTGGTTTTGAGGGCTGCTGGACCGGCAGATAGTTATTTGCTCAATTAGACCTTGTTAAATTTAATGTGTCTGAAGCTTTTTATTTTCACGTGGATAAGTTAGTGAAGACAGGGAAGTTCTGGTTGATTGTAATGGCCTCATTGCAAAGCATTTGAGGATGACCTGAACAAATCAGACTGTTTATAATGACCTACGGGAGAAAGGGCATGATAAAACAAGCATCATGGTGACACAGAAACTGTTATTAATACAATATCAAAAAGAAGAAGACTAGGAAAATACAAGCTGTGGATCACGAGCCTTCTTAACCCTGAATGTGCTTGGCCCGCGCTCACGTGCATCTGTGTAACCTGATGAATTGTGGTGAAATTTGACTCCCCATGGTAACTCACTGGTTTTCATAGATCCCATGTCTTTCAATCCATGATACAATTATAGTTGCTTTGGTGGTTCATGTTAGATACTCGCATTTTGGCTAATTGGGTTCCCTTCATGATGGCTGCCATGTCCTTTTGACATGACCTGGTGAGACTTTCTGTGGTCTCTGTTGCTTTCTAGCACAACACTTCCTAGAAGCATCGTGTGTATTTTTCAGCCCCAGACTGGAATCACTCTTCGTTTAAAGTATACTGGTTCTTTTTGGTGGGGAATCCCAAGTGCACATTTCACCTGAGTTGATGTTGATTCTAGGCTTTAACAATTCACAGAGTTACAATATACATAATATAGGGGGGGAAATCAGTTCTCAGTAATATGTCCAACTGAATGTTGTTAACATTATGTAACTTGACGTGCTGGATTTTATACTTGAAGTAACTTGATGGTATTTGTTTGTATTGTAAAACAGTTACATGATCCCATCGTCAAAATAATAAAACAAGGTTCTTCAGAGCAGTCTGGCTTTTATCCCGATTAACTCAACCCTCTTCTCTATGTTGTCATATATGCGGTCACTTTTTAAATTTTAATTTATCCTTTCAATGTTTCTTTTTGAAACTCTAGCCAAATATATATACACTAATATTTACTCCTGTCTTAAACAAAATTCTGCATACTGTAAATATTGTTCTGCATTTTGCTTTTCATCCAACCACATGTCTTTCAGGTGAATCTCTATCAAGGTGTCCGTCGTCATATATCACTGCTTGTACTTTCCTTATTTAGATAGCACCCTAATAATAGATGTTTGGCTCCAGTTCCCTAATTCTTTGACGTTATAATGCCATAATTAGTAGTGTTGCATTTTTACCATAGTATCTGTAGAATGCAATTTTTTAAGGTGGGATTCTGAGTGAAATAGTAAATCCATATCTAATTTTGCTGGATATTCTGAAATTCTTTTCCACAAGAATTGTACATTTTTTATTACAACTATCCATGTCAGAGTGCCTGTCTCCTCACTCCCTCATCAGCAGAGCACATTATCAATTTCTTAGAATTCTGTCCATCTGTGTGAGAGAAGTAATACATCTTGGAATTTTAAATTTTCATTTCTGTTATTGTGAGTGAAATTTAGCATCTCTTTACATTATTATAGGCCACATAAACATTATTTCAAACCTAGATAATATAGTTACCTAGTAAGTGATCGAAATACTTAAAATGGACTCTATAATAAGGGAGTGGGAAAAGCAAAGAGGAAAGGCAGGTACAGCATCATAGTTGCTGTTAACCAATATGGCAGGGGGAAGCAATGTCAGGTCTATTACTCATGAGAAACATGGGACAGATGCTCTCTGAGGTTCTAATAACTCTAAAATTCTTAATGTATGGTTCTCTTTGTGTTGAAAGTTATCCATAGAATATTCTTCTTCTTTACATAAATGTCTTCTCAATAAGAACTCCAGATTTCTACCTCTGAATTCCCACCTACCTACTACTATTTTTACCCTGACTGCATAGCAATCACTTGAAACCGAATATAGCCAGAGGCAAATTTTCTCTCTTCCCCCAAACCAGTCTGTACTTCACATTTGGCTATTTCATTCATAATCATCATTGTCTTTCCAATCACGCAGATGAAATCTCTGGAATTGAATTTTATTAACTCTTCTCTCTTGTCCCTCAAACCCAGATAACTAAATTCAATTTGCTTTCTTCTTTGGAAACAACTGCGGCTTTGAACCATTGCTGTCCATTTTCTTCAACAGTCTACTCCTATTTTCTAAAACATTACCCCTGCCTCTCAGCTGTTCCCTACATTGGTTTATCTTATTAACCTTGAAGAGGCACATCACAGATTTAAATTTTGGAATTTTTTTTTTCTTTTTATGTATCTCTCTAAAATAAAAACAAAACCCAAACTAATAACTAAATGCAAACAATGAATCTACTCTTCTGCTGTAACAAACTTAAATTTCTGATCTTATCTTTTTGAAAATCATATATTTATTGTGTACTACATGATGTTTTCAAGTCTATATACATTGCAGGATAGTTTAATCTAGCTAATTCACAAATGCATTAGCTCATGCAGTTATCATTTTTGTTGTGAGAATACTTAACATCCACTTATCTTGGCATTCATAGCCAAGTTGGCATCATTGAGCATTCCAAATGTATCGCCTAAAACTCTCTAATTTAAATTCTAGCCAAATTGGTCCATGCATGCTTCAGACATGCCGTGAATATATCCTGCTTTGTGATGCTTCATCAGTACTGTTCTCTTTTTCTGAAATGTACTTTCTGCCTCTGTCCATTTAAAAATGTTTTCCTTCTCTAAAGCCCATGATCCTGACCTCCTTCAAGTCTATTAACATTATTTTAATCACTTTTTAATGACCTTTTAAAAAGTATTGATCAGCCAGGCACGATAGCGCAAGCCTGCTGTCCCAGCTACTGGAGGCTGAGATGGGAGGATCGTTTGAGCCAGAAGTTCAGAGCTGCAGTGAGCTATGATCTCACCTTTGCACTCCAATCTGGGTGACAGAGCAAGACCCCATCTCTAAAACGAAAGAAAGAAAAAAAATGTTGAGGAGGTAGCTTATAACGAAGACATAGTGATATGTAATAATATCATGAATAAAAAATAGAGAAAAAACAGAAAGGAGGTAAAAATAATAGAAATATAATATTTTAGCCAGTAAAGAGATGTTTGTACATGCGCTTGTTCTGTCCTCTCAGGCTATAAGTGCCTGGACTGCAGACTGTGTCCTCGGTATATGTTTGATTAATAAATAAGTATAAATCTCTGGGTGTATTCCCAGCATCTCAAGTACCTTGCACATAAGAGCTTCCGAATTAACCTGTTGATGTTCCAGTATCTGATGAACTAACTGTTAAAGAGTTACAGTATAGGTGACAATTAAGCTACATTGGAACACGGATGGACAGATTGTGTGCAAAAATATTCTTGAATCACTTTTTACATAACATATCCCCATTGCAATTGTTGTGGTGTTCAAGGCTGAATTTCCTAAAGAGAGCCCAAGATGGAGCATAGTGTGCATACGTTTTATTGGGTAATAGTTTTAGGAGCTACCCCTGTGAGAGAAAAAGGAAAGCAGGAATCGTGAAGGGAGCGGCTGCCACACTGTGTGATTACAGCTGTAGCTCCACCTGATTCTTCAGTGAGCTGTGGCGCGGGATGCAGTTACCAGCGATGCAGATAGGTGTACTGGGTGTTTACATTCATATCGTCCAGGCACAGGGTGTGCCTAATCTGAAGAAAGCTTAATCTGCCTCTCAGCAGTTCTCTGCAGCCAAGGGCAATTACCAGGGAAGTATTCAGCTGTGAGTCCCCAGAACCCCATATTCCAAGTAGATAATTGTTGGATCCATCAGCTCTGAATTGGGCATCTGGGCAAAGCCCGAAGACTCCACTACATGTAACAACGTTTTACAGTTATGCTGGAGAAACAGTATCATCTCATACAGAAAACATTTAAGTGCAACGTTTAAAGACATATTGTCCAGGTAATTTGTATGTTAATACTCTTTAGGTTCCCAAATACAGGCATATGAGTGTCTATATTCATGTTAATTATGTATGATTTTTTTAAATTGGGAAGAAAACAACAAGACAATGAATGACCATTATTATGGTAATATCATCACTATGATTGATATCATTTACTCTTTACTATTTGGAAATAAATATTATAAGTGGCTGAAAACACACCATTTTAAAAAATCATTGCCTATTAATGGATAAAAATGTCTACCTAAATTTAAATAAAAATGAATTAATTTTATCACAGAAATGTTGAGATGTAAAGAAGCCAATATCAGAAACACATTATTTTAAAGATTTTTAATGCACTGGGGGGAAGCATAAGAAGCTGACTTCAAAACTACTAACATGAATCTCCTATCCCATTTTTTTTTTCAAAAAAATGAATTTATTTGCCACACTCTTGCTCCATTGTCTAATTTATCTTCAACTGTCTTCAACTGCATCCTCTGGTAAATAGAAATATGTGCAGAGACAAGGAAGATAATTGGAGGATCACAAGATTAGATTGAACACTAGAATGGACTTCCCAGACATGGTGTTGAACTTCTCTCCCTGGTGTTTTAAAAATAGATACCCATCTGTTGAGAACAATTTTAATAAAATTGTGCCAGCTTATAGAATATATTCCTCATGTTTTGAATTCTCTGAACTATCATTTTAGAAAGGAAGCCCATGATAACCAATAGAATTTAAAAAGAAAGAGAGAAAGGAATCCTTAGGCTGTAATTTGTATTTAAATAATTAGCATACAAAGAGGTGTTAGTTTGTTGTTAAATGTTTCTAAGTAGATGTTTATAGCCAAAATATATTTCCCACTAGATTACTGCAGTCTTAAGTATCTTAAGTAGGTTACCTTCTGGTTTAAATTACAGAGGAGGTATCCTTTGATTTTTTTTTTTTTTTTCAAACTGGGAATTGGGGATTTTAACTGGGCTGTGATTTCTAGGATTAAGGACATATTAGTTACTCATCAGAAAGGAACACATCATTGGATATCAGAATAATCTGGTAGATGACAACTTAGTTCAAACAGAAACCCCAAAATTAGTTTCTTTGTTTTTTTTTCCCTTTAATATTAATATTCTGTCTTCAACCATTGTGTCTTCTCCATTCTTGAAACCCCATTTCTTATTTTCATGGCTTCTGCTCAGTGTACCCAAGATAGTCACTGGGAGTCATGAGGAAGGAGGTGCTGGAGTCACTGAAATTGCCATGATGGCATGTCGTATGGCAGCTGCCATGATATTGGCACTTTTTAATTAAACATCAGAATAAATGCACCTCACATAATATTTCAAGTGTGTTTGTGTATATGTGCTTGTGTTTTAACCGAACATTAGGTAAAAATATATTATTTCACAGAAAATATTTTCCACTTTGAAGGAAGATACAAGAAAACTTTATACCCTATAAACTGGGGGAAATGAAAATTTACTCGACTTAGTCAAATGACAATTTTGAATTTTAAATGCAAAAAAGTAAGATAGAGATTTTCAGTTTCATAGGTGGCAGAGGTATCTCATTATGACAATCTTGAACATGCTTACTGCATTCTACATGTTCCTCTTATGAATATATTCATACTGGTGTAACTACAGATGAATATATAAGGTACAGAATATGAATATTGTAATGCAGAATTTTGACAAATCTGGAACTATATTAAGTCTCAACTGTTGTCTTTTATTAGCAAATGTGTCTATCTAATCACCATACTTATTAGTATACTCGGACAGCATATTGATCCTCATTTGATATAAATTACAATATAATCACATAACAGATTTGAGTTTAACTGCAAGCAAATGAGGAGCACATGATGAGACAAAACATGTGGATGTCAGTGCTCTAACCTTATGAATACTTGCACATGTTCAGGAAAGCCCATTGGATAAAATTTATGTATTGCTAATGATTTTTATTGGCCCCTTGGCCCAAAGTAGTGGCAAGTTGCCCAGGAATCTGAAGGAATCCTGTTTTCAGTTAGTAGTCAGAATGCAAAGAGTAATAAAATTCAGGAAAGCATGGTGAAAGCTAAAATACATTTATCCAGGTACAATGAGTCCAGCCAACCTTATGACTGTAATTTCTTTTGACTTTTTTTTTTTTTTCCTGAGGTTACGGCATTTCGCCTCATCAGGGTACCCTAGGAGGAGGATTGTTTTCACAAAGTCTAGAAAAGTGCTGCATTATCCATTTGTGCGTGTGTTTGTTTGTATTATGTGCCTGCACAATGTCATAAACTGGCTAATATGATCCACAGCTTTCTTTTTCTTGCTGAATAAATGATCTCTTATATCCCTGATGGAATTTCAGGCAAACCACTTTGCCCATATTAAAAGCAGGCATTTGGATAATCCAAAATTCATATACAATTGTACATATGATCCCTCTCTTTATAAAGGTAAGGGCACATTTCCTGCTGAAGTCTATTCATTCAGTCTGCAAGAAAGAGATGTTACAGTTAAAGGCAGCTCAAGAGCTTTTCTTCTTTTCTTTTTTTCAGTGAGCTTATTTCAGTTCTCATTACTAATTAAAAACTCATGTCAATTTTGCAAAAATATATTTAGAAAATATATTGAATCAGGACCCTAATTAGCCGTTGTAAGTATGAGAAGCAGCGTACAGGCAGAGAAGATGGAAAAGAAGGTCATTCTCAGGGGCCTGGAAGGGAGAACTAGATTGTAGTAGAACTTGGGGATAAGCACAAGCTTGGCTTCTACTTTTAGAGTAAATATAAGGCACTCAGATATCAAGGCACACACCGGTCATAACAGAGCAAGAGGCCAACCTGGTTGAACAGTTAGACTGGCAAACATGGCCAGTCCTGCAAGCATCCAGGTACTATATTTGGTGACAACACTGCCACCAAAACATTCCAATTCCCTAGCAGTGGAAATCCTCTTTTTAAAATATGATATCAGGTAGAATTCAGATTATCCCAGTGGTTTTAAGGGGTTGGGTCGGCTGTATGAAATTCTCAATACATATATTTACCTTAATACATGTAAGAATTGGCAGTTCCTGTTCTTCCATGACATTTGTGAAATCATCCTCAATTTGTCCATTACTTCAAGTACCACCCTCTGCAATGGCACGCCCTACATAAGACTCAAATTTCACATGTTTACCTGATGTGTTCATTATTTTCAACTGAATAACAATTGTTGGAACAAAAATCAGTAACCACAATAAACATATGTGTGCATTGCGGCTACTGATTTTTGTTCCAACAATTAGTATTCAGTTGAAAATAATGAACACATCAAGTAAACATGTGAAATTTGAGTCTTATGTAGGGCATGCCATTGCAGAGGGTGGTACCTGAAGTAATGGACAAATTGACGATGTTGCGGCACTATTCACAATAGCAAAGACTTGGAACCAACCCAAATCTCCATCAATGATATATTGGATTAAGAAAATGTGGCACATATACACCATGGAATACTATGCAGTCATAAAAAAGGATGAGTTCATGTCCTTTGTAGGGACATGGATGAAGCTGGAAACCATCATTCTGAGCAAACTACCGCAAGGACAGAAAACCAAACACCACATGTTCTCACTCACAGGTGGAAATTGAACAATGAGAACACTTGGACACAGGGTGGGGAACATCACACACTGGGGCCTGTCATGGGGTGTGGGGAGGGGGGAGGATAGCATTAGGAGATATACCTAATGTAAAGGACGAGTTAACAGGTGCAGCACACCAACATGGCACATGTATACGTATGTAACAAACCTGCACGTTGTGCACATGTACCCTAGAACTTAAAGTATAAAAAAAAAAAGAGGTAAAAAAAATCAGTAGCCAAATAATAGTAATAATAATGATAAACCTATGCAGTGGAAATAAGCACAATAGAATCCTAAATGCTGATTTGCTCAAATAGTCATAGCTCTCTGCATATGCCAAGTGGCAGAGCAAATGCAAAGAGAACCCAAGAGAGAGCCACGGAACATACGGCCGTTAACACCCCACCTAAGCAGGTAGGAATCAGGTTCACAGGAAATAAAAGCTAGTTTTAATAAAAAGAAGCATGCAAAATAAGGATGATAAAGCAGCAAACATGATAGTCATAAATTCCCAGAATTGAGTTGAATGTGCAGAAAATTTAATAAGCACAGCCATTATCAAAAGTGCTGAGAGTAAGCAGAGAGGCAGCTTGGTAGGCTCAGGTGTAGGGATCCTTGAGGGCAGGTGGGGTGGGGAGAGTTCTGCCAGTTCACAGAAGCAGACAGAGGCTGCGCTGAGAACAATGATCTTTAAATAGATACAAAGGACCTACTTAGAGAACACTGCAAAGACCCAAGTTTAAAAAGGAGCTAATAGGAAAAGCTCAAATAGCAGGAATGAAAATCCTGAAATTATAGATAAAAACCCAGATTTAGGGTAAAAACGTCAACAGATGTAAACACAGGCTCTTGATGTATGAAACAACTGCAAAAGGAAAGGAGGGAAGAAAGAGGAAAGAGAGGCAGAGAAGGAATGATCCCAAAAGGTAATGGTTCCAACTGTCTCTCATTAAGAAAACCATAAACCTGAGGATGAGTGTATTAATTCATTCTCACACTGCTAATAAAGATATACTCAAGATTGGGTAATTTATACAGAAAAAGAGGTTGAATAGACTCACATTCCCCGTGGCTGGGGAGACCTCACAATCATGGCGGAAGGCAAAGGAGGAGAAAAGGCACGTCTTACATGGGGGCAGGCAAGAGAGCATGTGCAGAGGAATTGCTCTTACAAAACCATCAGATCTCATGAGACATATTCACTATCACGGGAACAACATGGGAAAACCCACCCCCTTGATTCTATTACCTCCCACCGGGTCTCTCCCATGACATGTGGGGATTGTGGGAACTAAGTTCGGTATGAGATTTGGGTGGGGACATGGCCAAAACATATCAATGAGTTTCTACGAGAAGTAGCAGAGTAGATCAACAAGTTTACTAAAAATGGAGTTAGAGTAAGATGAATCTTGGCCCTGTCACAAACATTGCAACTTTAAGAAAACTATAGATCCACTGAGAAAGCTTTATTTTGTCATCAGTAAGTATTAATAATCATACCTGCTGCCTGTCTAGCTTCATAGGCCAATGTAAAAATCATATCAATGAACAGGAACACCATGTAAGAATTTGGTAATATTCCTTTTAGGTATTTTGTTTAATGTAAGAATCATTTTAATTTATCCCCCTAAGGAGATATCTATAGGTTTGCTAGGGTTGCTGTATCAAAGTGGCTTAAACAATGAAAATGAATTGTCTCACAGTTCAGTTCTGGAGGCAGAGGTCTGAAATCAAAGCGTTGGCAGGGTTGGTTCCTTCTGAGCATAGTGATGCAGAATCTGTGCCTCTCCTCTAGCTTCTGGTGGCTGTCCACAATCTTAGCGTTACTTCCTTTGTAGATTTCTGCTTTCAACATCACATTTTCTCTTTGAGCATGTCTGTGTCCAATTTTCCACCTTTTCTAAGGACACCAATTATGTTGAATTAGGGGCCCACCCTATTCCAGCACCCCTTCATCCTAACTAACTACCTCTGCAAATATTCGAATTCCCAATAAAGTTGTGTTCTAGATGCTGTGAGTTACAATTTCAACATACAAATTTGAGGGGGGCCATAATTCAACTCACTACAAGTGGTATATATTACAGTTGCCAGATTGAATATAACACAGGTAAATTTGAAATTCAGAGAAGTGTATGTGTGTGTGTGTGTTTATATATAAATATATGTTTTCATATACTTTCATGTATATTAAAAGTATATATGATGTATATATGATGTGTATATACATATATAAAATTATATATGATGATATATGTATTTATATATGTATACAAGCATATACTTCATATTAATTATTCTGAATTATTTGGCCAATGATGAAAGACATAGTAATCTGCATTGCATACATATATATAATATATAAAAGTATATATACTTTCTATATATATCCCACATAAATATTTCTATTTGCTAAATCTTGAAATTTTAATATGTGTACATCATTACTTATCATTTTCAATGTCATGATTTTTAGTGAACACTGAACCAGACAACTGAAGTTAGGTAATACCTTTTAGACTAGAAACTCTGAAATGAGGTCACTGCATCACTTTTGCTGGCTGGTGTGTCCACAGCACATGGCAAGGTACTTAGCCCACAGTAAGTACTTAATTACTAAAGTAACCTAATTTATTAAAGAATAATTATCATTACTAAACAGTATTATTTAGTAACTGTTATTACTGTGTTTCAAAATTGCAGTGTATTAGTTACAATATATGAATAAAATTAGTATGTGTTATGTACCTGATTATTATATGAATATATATGAATTATATGAATTTAGACTCAGCCTAAAGATAATATTTTGCAATTTATGAATTAATAGTTATATAGTGTTAATGGGGGCATAAACCCTGTTAACAACTTATGCATTGGGTGAAATTTTTTGAGTATTGATTTTGATGGTCGTGAGAATTATTACAAAATTTAAGTCCACAATGGAGGTCACTTTGCCTTTCATCAGGCCAAATAATTAAAAAGATTGATACGTTTCTATTTCATAAAGATCTACATTTGTCAAGCAACTACTTCTAAAATATATGCAATTCATAGGAGGAAAAATGATTCATTTTCTCCTTTAAATAAAATTCAGCTCGGTAGGAAGGTAAGCCTATAATGCAAAAGGACAGAGATCAAAATTACTTAAGAAAGAGAGGATACAAACCATCTATGACCCGCTGTTATATTCCGAAATGCCTAATATAAGTTCTCTAACTAAATGGAACATTTAGAATAATATTCAGAATTGAAAGATGATGCAAGATTCACCTGCTGATCCCTCCAAAACTTTGATCATTTTCTTGTGCAAGCAACACCCGCCATGCCTCCCACAGTCAGGTGTGTCTCATTTGACACTGGCATTATTTCTTAATCTCCGTGTACTTTTTAAACTTTATCTCCAACCAAATTGTAACCTTCTGGATGACAATTATAAAGTTGATACTTACTTTGTCTTTTCAATGCTGCTGTCAGGTATTAGGTACTAAATTTAAAAAAAAATAACTAATTGAATGTGAATAAATCCATTAAAGGAAGCAGTAATACACGTATACTGATTCTATATATTGACAACGTAATGGTTATAGCAAATATCATTTCTCTGCTGATTGGCCATCATGATATTTTAAAGCATTTTAGAGACATGCATGTTCACGAAATGACCCCACTGCCTAAAGAGAGCTCGGTAGCAGTAGCCTAGTCTCTGGCCGATGACAAGGTAACAATACACATTGACTATTAGGAAATTCTACTTATAAGTAAATGCTGGGTGTCTCAAGCCTCTCTGGCCCACTGCTCTTCTCCATATAATGGGTGTGGCAGATCTCTATCTCTAGTAAAGGAAGAGTAGATGCTGGCTTGGCTGGAGTCACGACTATAGAAACCTCTGATGTCTCATATAAGCAAGAGCGATTAGTCTGGTATTGCTATCTTGGAGATGAGCCAACATTGACACTGGAAAATAACCCAACCTAGACCAGAATTAACTGGGGAAATGAAAGTAGTATATCAAGGATGGGAAGGATAAGAAGGAATGAGAAACGAGGGAGTGGCCAACTGAGCATGAGTAGGTTTGACTTCAGGTTTTTTCTCCATTTATCAGTGCAGGCAAACAGTATTTATTTATAGCAATTAGAACCAAGGGGAAGACCAACTTAAGGAAAGAATTCAGGGTCAAACAAGCACAGAGGTTGCTTTCTTGTGTGTATGTTTTCTCCTAAAAGAATTATGGTCATTAGTATAATAAAAGGGGGAAAAAAGCAACACATACATGGTATGCCCTAGTTAGAGATGCCTACATTTATATGTATGTACATATTTAAAAGAAAATATGTGCATTTATAGATACATCTATTTCAGTGTTGTGTTGAGTTTCGTCCTGTGTATTACATGTCAAGAAGTACACCCCAAAATACTTTTCATAGAAAACTATTTTCTAAGTATACAGAATTTGCTATTTGGTGTGACCTGAGTATCATCAGTCATCATCATCATCATCATTGCCTTCATCGGTAATGCGTCATCATTAAACACTTATTGCCTACCTCCAAATATTCTGCAACAAAATGCTATATTGTGGGACAAAGTCACACCTCACAACTTATACAGAAAATCAATTACTGCAAAGGAAACACATGTAGAAATTGGTACCCATTCATACTTTGTACAACATTATTCACTTTCTGTGTGGTCACAGTTTCAAGGCCAAGACTAATAACTGACCATTATTATCAGTACATAAAAAGACTCGGGGAATCACTGCAAGGATGCAGCTACAATTATTAAAACAACAAAGACAATGTAAGACCTCTGTTTTAGACAGAAAGTTTCCACCTAGGAGGACTCAACACATTTTCATGATCTTATATGCTGACCAACAGCAAGCAGGAAAGGGGAAAGAGGCTAAATAGTGATTTCAGTGTCATTTCACAGATTTTATTGCTTTTCTTAAGGATCATAATGTACTTGGCATATTGTAATACTGGAAAGAATTTTCATGCAGCTGTGAAACAGGTACAGCTTCACAGACCTTTTCATTTTTGGTGTTGCATCATCAGCAAAACACTATGAAAATTACTATCATATTTCTCCATATTCTTTATTAAGCATTCATGACAAATTAAAAAATCATATAATGTTTCATTTGCCATTTTCCTGTAAGGTATATTAATATGACTTTACATATGAGAACAATGAGGTACAGGATTACAGCTATTTAGGTTTTAAACGGGCAGAGGCAAAAAGAGTAGAATAGTCCTATTTTCTAAGCCCAGCAACTACAACACATTTCCAATAGAAGAATCACTACATTTATAACTGGGTGGTGTATTGTGCTTATTGTGCTCTGTTTTTTTTTCTCTCTTTGAATGAACTAGTCACTCTGACAGGTCAAAGAGTTGATCATGTCTAGCAATGACCTCTTGATTTATAGCAGTGACCCGCTTAAAAATTTCTTGTTCATCATACTCACAGGTCACAGATTTTCTGCCAGATGTCCATCCTGTGAGTAAATCATACAATTGCACAGATAAAAACATTAAGATGGTGTGAAAGCCACATTCACTTAAAGGGTGGGTGCAGATAAAACACTGATATTTCTGTAATTATTACTAAAAGAATATTCCATAAGAAATTTAGGCTGGTCTGCAGTAGGTATATATTAAAGATGTAATTGCACTTTTCACAAGAGGTAGGATTTGCCATGGAAGACTCTGCCAAGATTTCTTTAGTCTGGATGTAAACCAAGAATCTGTCATATCCCTATAGGGTAATATTCACCTTATAAAACAAAATTTATGTATTTACTTAATTATGCCATAAGATGCCCCTTCAAATTCATGGCCAAAGTTCAATAGAATGAAATGTCTTTGTGATGAGTGTACCTCTCGAGCTGAGTGAAAAAATTTACCAATTTTCCAATCATAAATGAATCAAAAATTGATTAAATGTACATTGACCTCATGCCAATGATCGTTAAGAAGGAGGCTGCAATAAAGCATTCCTAGATGTAATCAATAATTTTCTTAAACTATTATTTAGAGAAGAGAGCCATCAAGGCACAGTTTAATCAATAATGTGAAACACACTTTTTATATGTAGAAGAGGGACTGATCATTTTTATTGTGACTGATGCAGAACTAATGGGTGAGGTTAAAATATAAGGCAAAGGGCAAGAGTATTATGACTTTTTTCTTTGATGTTTTGAATAATAGGCATAATTGTGAGCTCCCAGGTTAGTAATTAACTCCAGAGAACTGTTAATGAAAATTACTGGCACTAAGATTTTCTGGCCAAATAATAAATAAATAAATAATGCACACATAGAAACACACATATTACACACACACACACACACACAAAATATGTCTCTAAATATGCAAAGTATTTCCTATGCCGGGATTTCTTACTTATTTATAGGTCTCATATATGACTGCATTGGTAAAAACCATGTAAAGTTAGGATTCAAAATGACATTGCCCTTTGGACACAATTTAAGCTCTCTCACTCACCGTCTTCTCTAGAGATAAATAATTGGCCAGGAGCAGTGGCTCATGCTTGTAATCCCAGCATTTTGGGAGGCCAAGGCGAGTGGATCACTTGAGCCCAGGATTTCAAGAATAAAACCTGAACAACACAGGAGACCCCCTTAAAAAATAGCCAGATGTGGTGGCACATGCACTTCCAGCTACTTGGGAGGCTGAGGCAGGAGGATCACTTGAGCCTAGGAGGTCTAGGCTGCAGTGAGCTGTGATTCTGACACTGAAGACTGTCTCGAAACAAAGAAACAAACAACAACCAAACAACTATTAATGTTATTTTCTTAAAACTTTCTCTCTACCAAGTTAGCTCCCCCAGATACTATTTCAAGAGTAGATTCTGCTCTACTTAAAAGTAATGGCAGAAATAAAATTAATGTGGCATCAGAATTTAGAATTGATTAGATAGAATTCTTACTTTTTTACTCAAGTAAAGTTCCTAGGGAGCACTGCTGCACAGCTGGACTCCAAATATTAGCAGGCAAAAGATGCATATATACTCCGAGGGGAATTTCCTAAGTTGCACTAGTGAGGAAGGCAGGCTCCACTGGCTTTTCCAGAGACTGGGTGAGAAGATAAAGTCTGAGACATATAGAAACCTCTGCTTTTTCCTTCCCCACCCCATCCCTTCATTCATTCTCCTTTCTTCTTGTTCTTATTGTCATCATTCTCCTAAGCAACAAAGGGCAAATTGACCTTACAGTCATCATTCTTTTTTTTTTTTTGAGACGGAGTCTAGCTCTGTCACCCAGGCTGGAGTGCAGTGGCACGATCTTGGCTTACTGAAACCTCTGCCTCCCGGGTTCATGATCATGAGATCAGGAGATCAAGACCATCCTGGCTAGCATGGTGAAATCCCGTCTCTACTAAAAATACGGTCATCATTCTTTAGCAGAATACATCAATGAGAGGCAGAGAGTTTATTTTTTTACAATCATAAAGCTAAGGAGATTGAATTTCCAGACAGAGGTCTTGGTGAGAGGACTGGGAAATGGGGAATTAAGAAATCTGGAGACAGAATAGAGTCACCTAGAAATATAAAATCTTTCTGCCAGCCCAAAACTTCAGGAAATTCTTATATCTTATACAAAGTTCAGGTAGCATGTGTTGTCTTTAAGACAGGGGACTATACTCTATCTCCAAAGTGTCACGGTGTGATTTAAATCACACATAGAATGTCCATGGAATCAGAAGTTTAGGTTAAGAGCCCACTGGGGAATAAGCAAACACCCCCCCTCCTCTTAGAATCCTCTATTGCCTTCTGAATTACAAAGCAAATTTGGAACCACATGAATCAATCATAGCCCGTGGACAGGATTAGCACAGATTTCACTTGAGTTTCGAAGGATGAAATAGATCAGCTAACATCAGAATTATATGCAGGAAAAGGTCACATTAGAGACTGGGTATATAAGAAAAATGTATGCAAAGATTACCGCATTGAATTTAGTGAAAACTTATGCAAAATTATTATCAGATGGGACTGTTCAGATACAGCTCCAATGGCATAAATGTTTTCACAATCTACAGCCAAATGATGGTGAATTTTATGGTATATAAATTCTCATCAGTTACTGAAATAATATCTGTTTGTTAATTTTGGGAGTGTTACTTTTAATGGGAACTAATGCAAAACTATTTTTTTACTAGATTTTTATTTTTATTTTTTAATTAATAAAACAATTCATATATATATATTTTTTCCTCCTCCAAATTTTGTGATATTATGGCATTTGAGATAGTGTTGTTATGTTATTTTCATGCCAAAAGTTCAGTACTTAAGTTCTTATGTGTGAATTTGTGGTACAATTTTTCCCTTGCCAAATGTAAAATATATCATGGCCTATTTTTATTATAGTGTAACTTTCTTCATTTGTAAAATCATTTTCTCTCTCTCTCTCTCTCTCTCTCTCACACACACACACACACACACACATTTCTATACTAAGTTCTAAAATATTAATCACTCTTCCTAAGAATGAATTTACACTAATTACCCCAGGTATATATGCTAATTCCTCCAGGTATAGATGCTGAAATATCCTGGAGGTCTGGGATGGGCTAGTCAGGTGGAATTGAAAGAATAACTTAGTTATTACCGTAGTAGGGAGTTGAAGAAATGAACACTCAGAGAGGTTGAGCCAGCTGCTTGGAGTCACATAATTAACAAGTAGCAGAATTTATATTTGACCCCAAAATGTAAATTTTTTACAAAAATACGCTTTTGACTATACAAACATGTTTAATTATCATTCAGAAACTCGTACCCAGAAAGATTGTGTGAGTTTCACAAGGCCATACAACTCTTTACAAAATATGTGGACAGGCTCAAAATATATCATCAGACAAATTTCTGTTTTGATGGATGAATCATTTCTTCAAATAGAAAGAACCCTCAATATTCAGTGCCAAAGTGATATATGTATGCACATGTCCATGTGTGTTCAACATAAAACATCACCAGTCTATTCTCCCCATTCTCAAGCTTGAAGAGTGAGAGGAGAGCACTGATTTCAACACGTTGTTCCAATTCCATTATTAACATTAAAATCATATGTATACATATGTATTACTATATAATATACAAACACAATGTTATATGAAATAATATATATCTATATTCTATAAATTCATTTTATATACATATGTGTTTATAGGAGCCAAAAATAAGTTACATTTTATGGCATTCCTTAGACCCTGGTAATCAGCATTCTGTTCTCTAACTTTATGAGATCAAACCCAATATGTTTTAGTGGTATATTAGACTTGACATTCACCCCCCTTTCTGTGCACAGTTCGTTTGTTTCTGCCTACTCTCCTTATCCAATAGTGCACTCTAGGCACAGTGGAAACTGTCCTCTGTCTCAAACATTGACCAACCATGCCAAACAGCTCCTGCTGCTGGTATCTGCACTTGCTGTTCTCACCGACCACGCTCCTTCCCTGCCCCCTGAACTCAACCGCATGGACACAGGGCTCATTTCCTCCCATTCTTCAAAGCTTTCCTTAAGTACTCCAGTATCACTCAGGGCCCCACCAGAGAAACAGAAACATAGGAGATTATATATAGAGATATAATGTGTATAGCTAGATAGATTGATTATATATATATAAAAAATACACACACCACATTAATACATTAATTAATTAATTAATGTTTTATGTATCAATATCATTACATTTATTTATTATTTTATTTATTAATATAATCACATTTATTGATTAATTTATATATTTATTATTTTGTTTAGTAATATTATTAATTAATTTAGTATTATTTATTTACTTTTCCATTGGCAGGCAAACTATTAATCGGGGAGGCAATATTAGGGTGTTATAAGAAACTCCTGTGTTAACGTTGAATTCTTATGGGAGGCTGAAGAGGTGACTAGGTAACTAGAGACAGGTGTGATAAGTAAACTTCAACTTACAACCACTTGCTCCTTTTGAATTTTTAAACGGGTGATTTTTTGTTGTTTTTTGTTTGCTTTTTTGATACATTATATTTGTACATATTTCTGGGGTACAAGTGAAATTCTGTTCTATGCATAGAATGTGTAATTACATGCATAGAATGTATAAAAGGGTAAAGTCTTTGGATATAGGAGAACTCTTAGATTATCAAAGTAATTTGGAAAAGACTTTCTAAAGTCAGGGTATTTCAGGTATCTGTCATCCAACATGTATCATTTCTATGTGTTGGGTACATTTCAAGTCCTCTCTTCCAGGTATTTTGAAAACTACAATACATTGCAATACATTGTCATTACTATAGTCACTCTATGCTGCCATTAAACATTATAACTGATTTCTTCTGTTCAACTGTATGTTGGTATCTAGTATATGTGTATATATGCTGGATATGTGTGGTTTTTTTGTGTGTGTGTATATATATATATAGAGAGAGAGAGAGAGAGAGACAGAGAGACTTATTTTCAAAAAAATTGGAATATGAGATGGTGGGGCCTCTGAAATCCATATATAGATCAGGAAGGGCCAACCAGAACTCTTGGGTGTGAGCTGAATGCCACTCTGCAGTTGTAATTTCTCCTTCAAAGAAGCCTTAGCTTCGCTCTTGAGATCTTTCAACTGATTGAATCTGAGCCACCCACATTATCAAGGGTAAACTCCCGTGATTAAAGTAAACTGATTATAGACCTTAGTCACATGTGCAGAACATCTTCGCAGCAACACCTAAATTAGCATTTGCGTGAATAACTGAAGCTATAGCCTAGCCAAGTGGACACATACAACTGGACATCACAGAGGCTTCTCTGTGAAGCCTCTGCCAAGCATCCTGAATGAAACTGCACCAGCCGCTCCCCTGCTCCATGGCCGTCCTCACACTGCTGCTGTGCTTCATCATTTCCATAGCTTAATCAACATTAGTCAGTTTTGTATCTCCTGGATACACCAGAACACTAGCCACATAGAGTGAATACTTAAAACATTGTTAGAATGAATAGACGAAAAGAAAACAAATATAGAAAGCACAGTGTCAAGGGAAGAAAAGGGTAAATACTTTGTATCTAAGAGAACTCCTTTTAGATTCTCAGGGTAATTTGGAAAATATTTCTCAATAATTTACTATAAACAATTTAAAACATATAGAACAGTCAAAAAATAGGAAATAAACCTCTGTACCCCTTACCTGTAAATACGTGTGTGTGTGTGTGTGTGTGTGTGTGTATTAGGTTGGTGCAAAACTAATTGCAGTTTTTGCCATTATAAAAATTGCAAAAACTGCAATTTTAATAACATTATTTGCCAATTTAATGGCAAGAACTGCAGTTAATTTTGCACACACCTAATATCTATAACATTGAAAAGTAAGTTTTAAACATAATTCTCTACTAATAATTAGCATGCATCTCCAAAGGACATTTGCCAAAAACGCCACATTACTATCATCTTACATTAAAAATGTATTAATTTTATACTATTTAATACCCATTATATATTCCATTTTTATCAATTATATTTTACAGCATATTTTGGAACTAGAAATTTTCTTCATAGCATTTTTTAAATCAATATTTTACCTGAATTCACCCATCACACTT
This sequence comes from Gorilla gorilla gorilla, assembly GCF_029281585.2. Lineage (NCBI taxonomy): Eukaryota > Metazoa > Chordata > Mammalia > Primates > Hominidae > Gorilla > Gorilla gorilla. The sequence goes on from NC_073238.2 coordinate 119,735,134, forward strand.
TGTTCTTATAACTTGTTTACTCTTTTAATCCAGATCTGTAACACCCCCTACTTTTTTTATTACATTACTCTGAAGATCAAACCACTTGTTGTATACTACATATCATGTTATGAATTTTTCTAAAACTATGATTTCATTACATTTATTCCTCTATTTTTATTTCACAATTTATTAAAAATTATTTCACAATTTTTAATAAATTGTGAAAAAATTTAGATTTTTGGAACAGATATTAAGTATTTTTTTATCCTTCATGTTATATCATATTAGTTGTTACATAATCCCATAGTGCTTCACAGTTAGCAATATCCAATCTGAATGGGAATATTTTGACAGCTATTATAACTCCCATTTTATAAGCCAGTCTTTCATGGCTTTGAAAACATGTGTTAGGTACTTTGTGTCCAGACCTATGCTGCTACTTTTATTTAACGTGCACACTGATGACAACAGATTTTGAATTGTTTTCTGGAAAAAGAAGCATTTCATGCTTTTGAAATAGGAGGTTAGATTTGGCCTCAAGAAAGACAATGTGAATCACAAAACACTAAAGTGAAACTAATGTCTTCTACAGGCTCAATAATAGGGAATACGATAGCTTGAATGTATCATGTGATAAACATGGAATATGGGCATTTAGAATAAATTTTATCTAAACATTTTTACAAAATACATTGTATCTGTCTTATCAATAATCAGAAAAGAGATATGAGAATTTACAAAGCAAAACATGGGTAATTTTTTAAAGTTTATTTCTAATATATTTTTAAGATATTATTTCTAACATCTTTTAAATGTCTTAGAACCACATATTTATAACTATATCCTCAGTGTTTGTTTCCTGTGTATGTAGTTGTGGGTATGTGTGTATCTGTAAGTGAGAATAAAGTGTTCTTGGGTATTTAAGGTATCGTAATTTTTCTTTTCAGCAAGAAAACTTTGAGAATTTTGAAAGCTTTAATGGAAATATGGGTAGTCCACATTTAATTTAATTTTTTTTTTGTAAATTTATCATTTAGATCTCAAACTCTGTTCTGCTTGTTAGAGGCCATTTTGCACATCTAAAAGATCTGGTATCTGAAATCAGCTCGCTTATTCTCCCTTTCTTCCAAGGTGTAGAGCTACCAGCTTCCCTGGCTTCTCTGCGTTCCTGGAAACTGTGGCATCTGTCTTACATGTGTGTGTTTGAGCACCTTGTGTAGCCTCGGTAATTTTGCATCCAAGTAGGATATCATCTCCCACCTTTATTAATCTATTCTTCTGTCCTTGAAGTAAGAAAAACGATCCATTTGAAATCCATTAGGATTTGTAAGTATAGAATTACAAGCAGCAAATGAAAAGCCTTGGAAGCTTGGAAGTGTATATGTATGTGATGTGTGCGTGTTGCCATTGTTGCAGTGCTAGTTTTGGTTACGGATGTGATTACTGTTTCTGTTGTTCGATTTTCTAACCAACCTACCTAATAACGGAGATTCTATGGATGAAGCGGAAAAAACATAAAAATAATCTTTGTGGAGAGTGATGACAGAAGTATGGGAGGTTTTTGGGTAACAGAAATTCCAACTTTTTTTCTGGCAGGAGTTGATAGAAGTAGGCTGCAGGATCAACACAGAATTTCAAGCACCTGGCGAGTTTTACTTGCCTTCCTTTCAAGCTGCAGTACAGCAACTGCAAGGTCTTTCTTGCATCTATCATAATGGTTTAGGCAGAGTAGATATTCAACAAATATTGGGTAACTAAATCTGGTGTTTGAGTGGATGTAAAACGATTTACAGTCTTGGCTGCCTCTGGTGTAATGGAATCTCAGACTTAATTTTTCTCCGTTAAGAATCTTGCATTGGGGCTAGCTATAAGTCAATTGTGGGAGACAGGTCAAAATTCTGTGGTCAGCTTGAAACTTAAAGCTAATCCTCTGTTATCAAGATACGTTTCTACTGGGAAAATAACTGACATCTCTCAAAAACATACCGGAATTTTAATATTGAAAATACATTTAGAAATATTTGATATGCATTTATAAACGTATAAAATTAATCAATATGGATCTAAATAGTTCTTGAAATTTGAGTATGTGGCCAAATTTGCATACATCTTTACATTGTGATAGCATTTTAAAATTTCTGTATAGATTTAATTTTCCGATCTTGCAATGAATGGCACTTACATTAACATGTTTAAATAAAATGCAGTAGAAAACCAAGTAAAAATATTTCAAATACCTTAAAAGCAGTAAGTCAGCATTTTGGCAAAATGAAAAGATGGGACACCAATATTTTTCTAACATTTAAAAATTCATGTTTTCTCAAATTCCAAATGAGAAAAAATTACGTATTTCTGATTCTGTGAAATTGGAATTTGGGATAAAAGAATAACTTAATACATGTAATAGAAGCTTTCTAAGAAATTCTGAGATCAAGCCATATGTTCCTACAATGTATGCCAAATTTTGAATTGCATTAAGCTTCATAAATATATCTAACCAATTATTATACATCTGAGATGATGTTCTTTCCCTTGAAGAACTTACCAATGGATGATCATGTCAAAAACTTTGCTATAGTATGATTTCCGTGCTTTTTAGAGAAACTAGTTGAAGCATTTTACTCATCAAAATCAAATACTGAGTGTTTTAGAGAAAACAGGGTTACATTCTGGAACTGACTGTCTAAAAGATGGAACCAGAAAGAGAAAAAGATGGCTTAAATACTGGAGAGCTGAGGAATTCTTCACTCATCCCTTGGGACCACCGAATACAGCACTTACACTGAGCAAATTATGTGAGGCCTCTCTTGAGAGACGCTATGGGCACTATTTAGCCAATGCTGACTTTTGCTAAAAAATCAGGCCATCCTAAGCAACACTGATTCTTCCATTAAATTAGTATTGAGTATTTATATTCTGTCAGGACCTTGCATGATTTGATAAAACTCCAGATATCATACAAAAAAAAAAAATCAACTTCCGAAGCCTAGATACATCCCACCAGTACGAGTGCTCTGGAAGTCACTTGGTCCCACAGTTTTGAAACTTTCTTCTATTATTGAGAGACATTAGCTTGCAGTCAGCACCAACAAGTGGGATCTTGCACAGGGAACTGGAAGACTTTTCATACTTGTCAGCCACATAATCTCTTCCCCTTTCTAGAAGTTCTAGGCTTGGGGAAACTCCTTCTGCTCCTCAGGAAACAACAGCTGGAACTAGTGGGAACCCCAACAGAGAAAGATAAACCAAATAAACCAAAATGGCCCAGTTCACCAATGGAATTACGGTCCCCCAGAGTAGGCTAGGAACTGCATGTTGAATCTGAACAGGACAGCTGTCTGCTAACCTTAAAAATATAGCATGAATCCAGAGTGTTTTGAAATAGTGGACAAAATATCTAAGATAAAATTTTTAAAATCACCCATTAATGTCAGAACCAAAAAATCACAACTTGAATAAGAATATCATCCGCTATCACCAATACAGAGATAATTTGATATTAGAATTTTCTGTCAAAGATTTTAACAAAGCCATCCTAAAATGAGCAATTATAAATTCTCGGGAAACAAGCACAAGACAGAAAATTTTACAAAAGAAATGAAACTTACATAAAAGAACCAAATGGTAATTATTGCACTTAAAAATATAATAACTGATAAAAAGAAAATGAAAACTGACTGCATGGGCCTAAAAGCTGAGTGGAGATGAGAGAATACAGTGAGTGAACTTGAGGACTTAAAGAAAGAAAGACAGATGCATAGAATAAACCTAGACTGAACAGCAGAGAGGACATATTCTGGGAAAATAAAATGAACAGAGGCTCAGGACTCTGTAGGACAATAACAAAAACATGCACCATTTGTATCATTATAATTCCAGAAGAAGAGGTAAGTGAAAGTAGGGCTGATAGAGCATTTGAAGTAATGATGGCTGAAAACAAACCAAATTTAGTAAAAGAAAGAAATCTACAGGATGGAGAAGCTGAGTGAACCACAAAGGAATAAAACTAAACAAATTCATGCCAAAGAAAGAATAACTAAGCTTTTGAAAACTAAAGACAAAGAAAAAAATCTTAAAAGCAGACAGAGAGAAATGGCAAACAACTGATAGATCATTCAAATGGCAGCACATTTCTTGTCAGAAACCATGGAGGCCAGCCAGAAGCACAAAACATTTTTCAAATACTGAAACACACACACACACACACACACACACACACACATTTCCTTCAGGAATGACATGACATGGAAATATAGACGGCCTCAGATAAGGAAAAGGTAATATAATATTTTGCTAGTAAACATATCTATAAATAATGGCTAAAGAAAAATCTTTAAGCAGAAAGGAAGTTATGTAAAACAAACACAAACTCAGAGCCTTAAGAAGGAAGAAAAAACAATGGAATTAGAAATGGGAGTACATAAAATAGACAATTCATCTCATGAGTTTTATAAATCAGACTTTATAGTACCATCTGAGGGTAAACTCAATGATATTTAAAAGTAGAGAAGGTAGAATGATCTAAATAGAAATCAGCTTACGTGGTAAAAAAAAAAAAAAAAAAAAGACTACCTATATGGGGGTCTTAAAAACAGCACAGACTGATCAGAAAAAAAGCAATCAAAAATCAATAAATGCACATTTCAAAGTTGTCACCAGGAAGCCTTATTTCTAAAGTCTTATATTTGAGTATATATTGTTTATTTATTCTCCCTTTCAGGAAATGTTTCTACTTATTTCAGAGACTCTTCATCCATTATTTAGTGATACGCATTAACATTCTTCTTGTTGCTAAATCAGTATCTACTTTTCAAAATAACTGATATATTCGGGAGACTATTTGGAAAATTTGAGGATGAACTGAATATTAAATAAAATTAGGGTATTATTGTTAACTTTGTAATCTATGTTTATTATGAGAATTAAAGAATAGACAAACTGGCTTACTTGTAGATGAGGGGGCCTGATAATTTTAGTTTATTTTCACATAGTTATATTTACACACACCATATATATATATACACACACACATGCAAATATGGCACAAATATTAACAACTATTAGATTTAGCGGTGAGCACCCAAATACTCAATATATTATTATTCAAACTCTTCTGCATGTTTGAATTTTTTTCTTAAAGAGAATAAAACTAAGGAGAAAAAAACACAGCAGTGCTTTCTTAAATTATAAGCAAAATGATTCATAATGCTATCCTAGTCAATCAGAAAAATAATTCTATCTTAATATACTGTTTAAGTTGATCTTATTCTTGTAAAATGTCAATTTTGTTTGTGTCTTATAGTATACATAGTATATTAACACAGTACTTCTAGATAAGTAGTACTTACATGACTATATATGATCCCAATTACTAGAAATGGTTTGATTTTGTTTTATAGATTTATAATTTGTTATTTCTTTTGGTTTGAAATAATTTATTTTCCAAAGAAACTGGTTTCTGTGATGCTTTTATCTCAGGTTTCTTTAAAACATTTTAGCAATAAATAATTTCAGAAACTATTCTAGGGAAAGAAGGGCAAAGTGTGACCTACTCTCACCAATATAAAAGGTTGTGACTTACAGAATGAAACTATAAAGAAAACCTGAGTAATATGTGTTCAAACTCTTAACAGTGAAACTGTTCCAAAGGCTAGCAGGGCTGTAATTTATCCAGATTTTGTTTTGTATGGGGATTAATTTGACTTTAGTGTGGTTGGGGAAAATGATGTTAGTTACAAGAAAAATGGTAGATCTAAATGTAAGAGGAAATGGGCCCCTGTAGAATTGCTGAAGATTTTCTTTTCAGGAACTCAAAAAAGTGACATTTTCCTTGAAGCAATTTCATGAAGTGCATTAGTGATTTAAGATGTTAATTAATAGACATATTCTGAAGCACGGTTATATATATAAAAAGTGATAGAGTAATTGACCTTAAGAAATCACTTAATTTTCAAATGCAATGCCATGTTTGGAAACTGTAGCCATTTCTGGGCTCAGTGCACATGGGGATGAGGTTTTACAGCCTCCCAGGATCAATAGTGCATTACGGGGAAATAAAAGAGTGGAAACTCAGGTGCAAGAGGGAAGCCTGTTCCTTCAGGTGGAGAGCCTGAGCAGGTTTCAACAGCTGCCTAGGAACACTTTCTCAAGCCTCTCCACGGCACTGTCTCATATTGATTGAACTCCAACCACTTCACTTCTCTCTAAACCCTCCACAATAATCAGGTATAGGGAAACCACACTATTGGAGGAAGGAGAAAAGTAAAATGAAAACTTGAGTTAAAACACCATAATCCATTCTTAATCACTACTTCTAAAATTGGGCTGAAAATGCATGAGAACGTGCACTGAAAGCTCTCCGCAAGTCAAAAGACACTGTTTTTTTTTTTCTTTTTAATTTTGTGCTGACACCTGAACCCTCTGGAATTGAATGCCTGATACAGTATACAAAAGTAAATTCATTCGGGTGGCAGTCACAGATGCACCTTGCATTTTACCAGTAAACTTTCCTTAAAATTAACCATTAAAACTCTAGTGAAGTTAGATATGGTTATGTTAAGAACAGTTCCCAAGGATTTACAAGGGTTTCTAATTCCACTGCAAGCACCTAAGTAAAGGAATGCTTGGTGATGTCTTTTAATCATGGACTTTCAGGCACAGAAAAATTATTCTTTCTCAGAGACGTGGAGACTGAGGCATCCACCACCTTCAGATTTTCATTCCACAAATCTGGAAGTATTTCAAGTATAAAAATGGCTTTGTCTAGTTTTATAGTTTTACTTCCTATAAAATAGTTGTTGCTCTTTAAAAATGGCGGAAGAGTGATATAACATAAAAAGTGAAGTACCATCTTTTCCTAAAAATTAGCTCAATTTAACTAAAGTACCTTCCTTCTTTCAAGACAGTTGGCTGGTGTTCTAACCCCGATTTAGAACTGCTTACTCAACTGAACGACAATGTGCATGTCAGCTGCCTCGAGGTAAGTGAACTTTGTCTTCCCCTCATTTGAGTAAAGCAGACGGTGCCTTCCTTGTTTTGAAATAGAATAGCACTGGGCATTCCTTCTTTGCCCGTTAGAGTCTTGGAAACAGGCACATCATTCTGATTTAGTTTAAGGATTTCACAAACAGTGGTGAAATCAGAGTTTATTGTAACTGGGTGTAACTACCCTATTTAAAATGTCAAACTTCTATTTGAGAATTATTATGCACAGTGGCAACGTATTAATACTGACTTTGTTAGCTCATGGATTGCTCCGCACAGCGACTTATATAAAAAATTGATTCTGCCCCTGCCTGCATGTTTCCACCTTGCAGCATGTGAACTGTAGCCAATCATATAGAACAATCTTGGTCTCTGAAGCTCAGTCTTTTCATTCTCCTGGAAGCACATTTTAAAAACCGGAGGAAGGATCAGATGTCAGCACTTTAAGTAGCCTAAGAAAGTTCACCACGCATAGGGATAAATCTCAGGTTCATTTGATTAAATAAATGACTGCTTAATGAATAGACACTTGGTTAACAACTGATTTCATCTTTTGGAATGCGCTTAGGAAGAAAAGGCAATGATTAAAAAGGAAAAGAAAAGTAGATGAAAAATTGAGCCATGTGCATTAAAAACAATTACGGTACTCGCAGTTTCATGGCCAGATCCATAGGAGTATTTTCCCTCCAGCCTTCATAATAAAATTAACATGATCACTTTGACCTGAGGTACTTTAGAAGAGAACAGTAAGTGTGTAAGTGCTTGAATCCTTAATGGTGTCAATTTTGATCAACTGCAAGCAGGCAGTGGCCAGTTACAGTGACATTGAGGGAAAGCCCTGTTTAAACACACCAAAGTCACATATTGAGGTCATAGAACCTTAAAGAAAGGTGGTTTTAATAAAGAATTCTTTTTATACTGGACGCATTTGTTTAGATTTATATTCTGTAGACTCTGATGACAACTCAATAATGATTGCTCCAGACCCCTGTGTTAATAAGATTTAATATAGTAAAGTTTCCAGAAATGTGTTTTTTGAAATATTATGCGTCAGGAAATATTCCTCTGAAGCTGAATCTCATCAACAGATTTTATGAGTTTGAATTCAAAGAATTATATATAGTTTCCACAGAAAAAATGACCCCAAAGCAAGCAAATTAGTTAACTAGTTCTTTTGCATGACAGATACGTATGCTAGAATGCAATCCGTCTTCTATGAACCTTTTGAAGTTCACTTTTTTAGAGTTAAGAGTAGAACAGAATCCATTCTGTTTGCAGATGTATTGCATTGTAATTGCCAGAGGTCCTGGGCCAAAATATTAGTTCTTTAAAAACACACTGCAGATTTTAAAATTTTAAATGAGTCTCTTAGATCACTCAAAGAAGTGAAAAATTATGTTGGGAATACAAAGAATTCAGTATGTATGCAGTAACTTAATTTAACAATGGGGATAAATGCACCGTATATTAAAATTATTTTAGGATGTTTTCTTCAGTATGGCTTGATGTTAATATAATTATTTTTGAGCAAAAAAGAACATTTGAAGTAGGCATTTTTGAAAAAAAAATCTTACTTGATTTATGTAGTTATTTCTCTTACCCTGAGGCGGTTTATTACTGCTATATATTAATCTCAATGTTCTTTTCTAAATTTAAAAGAATTCATCTTATGTTATCAATTTTTAAATTTTTAAAAATGGTTAACAGGACAAAAACCAAATCCTTTTTACATGATGATTTAAAAATAGAAACTCTTTATAAATTCCTGAAATGATTATATATAAATCTGATATATGGAAACATCAATATACTTCAAACATATCTGGATTGATGTATGCGTGCAAAAGTTATAGTATTGCAATAGCACTAGCATCTTTTCTCATTTTTCTAAATGGCATTTCTGCATGCAAATTAACAAGAACACATTAACTAAAAACAAAAATCAAACTCAAATATTTCATTCCACCTTTTAAAAAATATTTTAATCTTCCTCATTGTAACTAAATTACGATTTGCTATGTGTGTAGAGCCCTCTGAGTGACAATACAGCACTGCTTCAGGCAACTCTGAAGTTTGTTCACTTAATATTCATATCTCAAGATTTCTTTCTTTCCTTTTCTTTTTGGTAGAACTATATGTATCATCTTATTTTGCTTATTTTGTTTTTTATTTTTAATTTCAGCTTTTTTTTTTTTTTGAGACGGAGTCTTGCTGTCTCCCAGGCTGGAGGGCAGTGGCACGATCTCTGCTCACTGCAAGCTCCGCCCCCCTAGTTCACGCCATTCTCCTGCCTCAGCCTACGGAGTAGCTGGGACTACAGGCGCCGGCCACCACGCCCGGCTAAATTTTTTTTTGTATTTTTAGTAGAGACGGGGTTTCACCATGTTCGCCAGGATGGTCTGGATCTCCTGACCTCGTGCCGCCTGCCTCGGCCTCCCAAAGTGCTGGGTTTACAGGCGTGAGCCGCCGCGCCTGGCTTAATTTCAGCTTTTATTTTTAGATACAGGGGGTACATGTGTAGGATTGTTACGTGGGTATATTGGACCTAGACAGTGAGCACATTATCATTTTTGGTCAGCCTTCGTTTATAACGATGCTTGAAAGATATATTGGATTGAATGTAATTCTAGATAACATGTCCAAAAATTGTCAAGTTAATCGAAGCATCCATATAATCGCCTCTTTAATATTATGCAACTCTAAGTAATTTGACTACACCCTTTTCCAAATTCCGATCAATTTGACTGAGTCATCAAAATTGACATTGCTAAAAACAAACGGACAATATCTCAGCGAATAATAAACACATGAAATTAAATCAATAATAACAGTTGAAAATATGTACAATAAAATACTTTTAGTAGAATTTGAAATCATTTTTTAAATAAATGTTTGTTTTATTGACTTCGAAAAATAAAATCCTTGAAACTATAGGATTCTTCTGTAACAACAATAAAATTATTTCCAAAAGAACTTATAATTGTCATCATGATATCATACTAACGGATTGTTGCCATATTAATATTTTCTCCCTTTTAAATTCCTTTGGTTTATCTAAGAACATAGGGAATTGCATGTCATTATAATAGAGATGTATTTCAAAAGGTATTTTGTTTTGTCAAGGAAAAATGCTGCATAGCAGCACCAATAGTAGCAGTATAACTTCCAACCCAGATTCCTCTAAGGAAATGCTTCTGAAAAAGCTTGATTCATATTGATGTACTATCATGGTAGAAGCAGAATTTTCCAACAGAAAAAAAATGTCTTTTACGGCTTATAGTTAGTCAAATGGTCTAACACTTCCTGACCAACTACTTAAGAATCAGAAGTGTGGGAATTCTTTATTATAGATCCCTTTATTGTGGAAATATTGAAGTTAAAACTCTTGTACTTCTACATCCTCTCAAGCATTGCAGTGTGTGTGTGTGTGTGTGTGTGTGTGTGTGTGCACGCGCGCACCCGCGTAAAATCCCTAGTGGCTTTTAAATGGCCTTCCCTTTGAGCTTTCTCCCCATCATCTCATCCATCAAATATTCTTGGTAGATCTTCTACCAGAATCACAGTTTTGATCATGTTACTCCTGCTCAAAAATCTTTCAACATAGTTGTATTTTCATGCCATTCTAGGCAGTATTTATGGGCTAAATATTTGACTTTGTCATTAATTATCGCATGCATCATTTTGATTTTATTCTCTATCCTTTATATACATGTCACCTCCTTTTTAATACATACTACCATGCCATGCACCTCCAACAAGGTTATGAGTTACCTATGGGTAGAGACTGTGCATACAAATACACTCCACTTTTACAATGCAAGAATCACACACTTGTATACACACTCCTGCTGAGTAAGTGCTACAATATATGAATTTGTAATTGACTTGACTAACATAATCAAGAAGCACTGTATTTACTGTGCTTGTATCTTTATGCTGGAGTTTTAAGTATTTGTTTTTAAACTGTATTAAAACTGATATTGAAAATATTATGAAATTGGACTGGTGGAACCCTATGCCTTCTAGAGTCTGATGATTCTAAACTGTGAAAATATGTGCCCTTCATAAAAGGAAAATATTCACCCCATTACCATCACTACTCTATTATAGCTTAAATATACATTATGGACCTGTATAGAGTATATGGCCCTGGATAACTTAAGAAATCAGGGGTGTACTATGTAAAGTAATTATCATTTGTAAAATATCTCTGAAAAGGAATATTTTGACTTTGTACCTCTTAAATATTTTCATTAGTTTTCTTTTAAAATAATTTAGAGTCACAGAAGAACTAAACTGATAGTATAGAGTTTCCATAAATTTCTCATCCAGCTTTTGCTAATAGTAACATTTTTTTCCTGGAAAATGACATTTAATTTCCATAATCATGGCATCAAAATTGCTCTTTACACTTGTTTTGTTGGTATTTTTTAGTTTTTCAGTTGGCAATGTTAGGAAATACATACTGATTGTCTTCCATTATAAAGACAGAGGTTATTTACCTACTGATGGAATAAAACGATAATGCTTCTCAAGAATTGTTTTCAAAATTTTCTATCATGTATCTAATTCTGTTCTGTATTTTGTGTAGCAATGTGGGTCCAGTGGTACATGTTAACCAACCCCATAAAGATATTGTCTCTAATATCCAGATTGTGATAAAATCTAAAGGCAAATCTCTTGATTTCTTCAACAAATAAGAGAGAGAAGAAGTTACAATCTATAGATTAAAAACTTAATAAACATATCAATCAATTGCAATGTATGGACTTTGGTTTTTTATCCTGATTTAAAGAAACTAAAAAATACATGACACAGGGGACTTCTGCTTCAGGAAAGATAGAGTAGATGTACTTTTTCCTACTCCTCCCACTAAGTACAAACAAAACAAGTATGTGCTCGTGTGTGTGTTTGGGGGGGGGGGGGGTGGGAAAACTACGAAAGACTGACAGAAGAAGGCAGAGCAGCTAAGGAACTCCAGACTTGAGGAACAACATGATAATGAGTTTGCTGGGTTTTCTTATGGCCTCATATATTCTAGACTTAGTGTTGAAAAAGCCAGCAACCTAGAAATGCCATTGGGTGCACACAAAGATATTTCCAACAAAAGCCTGCTCTCTCTAGCCAAAGGACCAGAAAAATGGGTAACCTAATAAAGGAGAGAACTCTCAGAACATATTTGATGTATTGCATCCAAACACAACAGAAAATAATTTTACATCTTTACCCTTACCCATACCAGCAAAAGCTAAGTGGGTATACTAGCCTTTGAAAGTGAAGCAGTATAAGGTATCCCAACATCTCCACCAGAGTGGCATAAGGAAGACCAAAGAGGAAATGGGCAATTTCATTCTTGGGGCTATTTACCAGGACCTTCACCCAATGGTATCAGTGAAATCCAAGTGAGGAACCTATACTCCTATCCCACCTGGCATTGATAATGCACCACCCCTCATCATATTGGGGTAGTGTCATTGGAGGCCTAGTGGAAAATCAAAACTTTCATCATTGCCCAGTAGTAATGAGGTAACTTCTACTATGATGTCATCCACACATCTCCACTTCCCATCCTGTTCAGTGATAATAAGGAGAACCACACAATTAAAGTCAATGGGAAAGCTGGATTTCCATCTTCACCTGCAAATAACCAGTCCCAAAACGTAATATAATATCCATTTTTTTCCCAAGGAAAAATTACTTCTTACATGAAGCATCAGAAAGCTCTGAAACTGAATGAAAAAGACTATAAATGAATGTCAATATCAAGATGACAGAGATGTTGAAACCATATGACAAAGTTTTTAAAGCAGCAATGATAGAAAAGTTGCAATAAGAACTTAAGAACAGACCTAAAAAAAAAAAAAAACAAAATAAAATAAAACTCAAAAACCAAAAAGACTCAGGGAGAATATAGGAAATTTCAGCAAAGAAATGGAGGGCATAAAAAAGAATCAAATACAACTTTAACAACTTTTGGAGTCAATGGTACTCCTGAAGGAAGAGAGATTTTGAGAAAACAAAAGAGGTATGATGACTTGGAATTATGTCTATATAAAGGTAACAGAGAAAACAATACAATAAAAAGCATTATAGTTGACACATAAGTATTTAATATATGATCTAGAGAAATAGAATTTTAAGGAAAAATCCAAGGGGAGATATTTGAAAAATAGTATCTAAATTAGTCAAAGTGCAACATGGCTGAAACTAATATGGTCTACCTAATTTTTCCAACATTAACATTACCAACGAATAAGAAATGCTGGCTTACTAATAGGGTAAGATTTTATGTAATATTCTGCTCAGAGCTCTGGTAGTCAGAATTCTAAAGCTGTACTCTGCAACTCCCATCTCCTAGGATTCAATCAAACACAATCTAGGTACTTCTGTGAAGGGGCTTTGCTGATGTAATTAAGGTTACTAATCAGATGACCTTAAAATAAAGAGTTTATCCTGGATTATCCACATGGTCCCAGTATATTTGCATGACAATCTAGCAATATATAGCCTTTAAAAATCAAAGAGATTTCTCCAGCTAGATTCAGAGAAATGTGGAAAACAGGAAGTCAGAACATAGGTGAGGCAGCGGAAGAACTCGTAGAGATCTGATGTGTGCTCAGGCTTCAGGAAATTGTTGCTGGCTTGCAGATAGAGTAAGGGGTGCATGCACTGAGGAAAATGGGCAGCCTCTAGAAGCTGAGAACAACCCCTGGCCACAACCGACAACCTCAGTCCTACAGTTGCACAAAACTGAAATCTTCCAGCAACCTGAATAATCTTTGAAGCTGATTCTCCTTTGTAGGCTCCAGAAAAAAATGCAGCCCTAATGACACCTGGATATTATATTTCCTTTAGGCTTTTGAAACCAAAGCCACCATGCACTTAGTCTTTTGACCTATGGAACTCTGAGAAGTAAATGGGTGTTGTTGTTTATCTGCAACAAACATAAGCAAGATAGATGTTAAAATTTGTGTGCAAGGTTGACACATACAATTCATGGTCTCAGTCACTGAATCACACTAATACACTGACACAACGATGATGGTTTCCAGAGGTGTGAATATGGCAGAGTAGACTTCTTGTAGTAGACTGTCCTTAACAATTCACTGATAGCCATGCAATCCTGAGTAGCAACCTGGAGCAAGATCTATGGGAACCAACTGGGGTCATTAGTTTCAGTCCTTTTCCTCCAGTGTACCAAACATTTGATTTATCACTAGCCAAATCATGATCCTGTGTAAAAGGTCTCAACTTTGATAATTGCCATCATAAATTGATACGGAATAGTGAGAGCTTTAAACAAAATAAAACAACATTGTACTATTATCTACATCTTTCCTGTGGTTCTTTAGACTTAAATATATATTGGGCACATACTGTTTTCAAGTGCCTTACAAACTATTATTTAATTTGTATAAGCCTTGCCTAACAAGAAAAAATATAAGGTAGATTTTTAACAAAACATTATAAGGTTTCTGAAACATATTTTCATGTTACTGTAACTAGAAAATTTAATTTTCTAGCATGAAGCATTTTTAAGCTTTGTCTTCCTTGTCTTCTTGTTATCAATAAAGGTTAGGTAATTAAGTCAAATAGCAATATCAACATCACTTGTGTAAATTTAGACAGAGTCTAAGGTAATATGGTGGTCAGTGTCTATTTCCTTTGTTGTATCTATCCTTTCAATTTCAACATGTGCTTTTCTAATTGTGAGGGGAAAACTAAATTTCTATCTTAGAGTTTAGAAATTAATTGAGATTTTAGGAAGTTAAAGTTGCTGTGATTTTTTGCCTGCTTTGTATATATATACTATATATATAGTATATATACTATATATACTATATATATACTATATATATAGTATATATAGTATACTATATATATAGTATACTATATATATACTATATATACTATATACAGTATATACTATATATAGTATATACTATATATATACTATATATAGTATATACTATATACAGTATATATATGGTATATACTATATACAGTATATATATAGTATATACTATATATAGTATATATATAGTATATACTATATATAGTATATATATAGTATATACTATATATAGTATATATATAGTATATACTATATATAGTATATATATAGTATATACTATATATAGTATATATATAGTATATATATATAGTATATACTATATATAGTATATATATAGTATATATATAGTATATACTATATATACTATATATATAGTATATATATAGTATATACTATATATATAGTATATATATAGTATATATGGTATATACTATATATAGTATATACTATATATATACTATATATAGTATATACTATATATATACTATATACAGTATATACTATATATATACTATATACAGTATATACTATATATATACTATATACAGTATATACTATATATATACTATATATAGTATATACATAGTATATACTATATATATACTATATATAGTATATACTATATATAGTATATACTATGTATATACTATATATAGTATATACTATGTATATACTATATATAGTATATACTATGTATATACTATATATATACTATATATAGTATATACTATGTATATACTATATATATACTATATATATAGTATATACTATGTATATACTATATATATACTATATATAGTATATACTATGTATATACTATATATATACTATATATAGTATATACTGTATATACTATATATATACTATATATAGTATATACTGTATATACTATATATATACTATATATAATATATATATACTATATATAATATATATACACTATATATATACTATATATACTATATATAGTATATATATACTATATATACTATATATATACTATATATACTATATATATACTATATATATAGTATATATAGTATATATATACTATATATACTATATATACTATATATAGTATATATATACTATATATACTATATATACTATATATATATGCCTAAATATGTATCAGTTTACCTACATATTATAAAGAAATATATTTATAAATGAATTATTTCCTTTACATTAAGATTTATGTTACAAATTAGACAATGGTGACAAAAATGATGTGATAAATATAAATTAGTTTTTCTTATGCTGAAAGATCTTTGTAAATGAATCCATGTTTACTATGATTAACACTGAACAACAAAAAAGTCTAATGAAGCAGTAACTCATATAAAGGAATAATTTCAAAAATACGATCATGGAGCATATTTAGATGCTCTTTAATATGATATATTGAAGGATATATTTCCTTTATGTTTGGATTTTTTAAGCAGTAAATTTTGCTTTTACTCTGAAGAGTTATCCAAGGACACTCTATGAAAAAAATGCATGAAACATTTCAAAGTACAATTTTTCAAGTCAACATGATGACTCTCATACGAACATATAGTGAGTCTGTGGCAAAGATCTGTTTAACTTATTGAACAAGGTATCAGCAGCATCACAAAACTGGTTGAAGAGACAAATATGAAGGGCTGAACAAACATCACATGAAAGAAAGAATACTAGAATAAGATAATGAGGTTAGATAGAAAACTTGTTGATATGCCACAGCAAAACCATATTATTCATTGTTATTTTTCTTCCCAGATAGACTTACAGGTTAAAGAAAACATAAAACAAAACTGAAAGTTAATATTCAACTTTACATGGTATTGGACTTAATCTATAATAAATACTAAGACAAACAAAGATTCATTCTATAGGGGAAATAAATAAACCCAAGGTGTGCCTGTTAGGCATTGCTCTAGTGTGACACTGAAATGACATATTATTTCAATTTCGCGTAATTTTTACTTAACATTAGGATACTAATTTTATTCTTTTTTGGTTGCTTTGACCTGGAACCAATTTTATTCTTTTTTGTTTCCTTTAACTAGGAAATGGTACTGCTGAGCTACAAGAAGAACATCGTGTTAAGCTTAGTGTATTCCAACTGCAGGTTTGTTGATTATGAAGTTCATTTCACATGTCAATAACAATATCCAGTGTAAAGAAGTCGACTAGAAATTAATAGAAAAATATCACATGGCTTCCTACATTGCTAGACTATTGTTGAATGATACTTTGTCTCAGTTTTCTGAATGTGTGTGTCTGTTTATATGTATACCACATTACAACCCCAAATGTATTTCTTGTATTTCAGTCAAAGGTTTTGAAAACCAATACTCGAGATTTCTCAAGCTGATTTTCTCCCTAACTATTGGTATTTGATCATTTTTTCTCTGACAATAAAAAAAAGGTCTGAGGGGAATTTTAATAAAAAAGAAGAAAGGACATTGAAACTTATGTTGGGGAACCTTGATCTTCTTATCAAAGTGAAAAGCAATTTGAGATTTTTAAAAATATATAGGCTATAACTTTCCTTCTGAAGTCTATTTCCACTGCATTCCAAAGTTGTGGTAGGTTGTATTTTTGTTTTCTTTCATCTCTAAGTATTTGATCATTTCCCTTGTGATTTTTTTTTCTTAACCAAATGATTATTTAAGAAAGTGTTGTTTAATAGTCACATATTTGTGAACTTTATAGTTTTCTTTTTGTGTTCCTTTTTAGTTTTATTCCATTGTAGTTGAATAACACACTTTGATTTTAAAATTTTTGTGTTTATCAAAACTTGTTTTGTGGCCTAACATGTATTCTACCCTGAAGAACATTTCATGTGCACTTAAGAAGAATGTGCATTCTGCTGTCGGGTAGAGCAGGGGTGTCCAATCTTTTGGCTTCCCTATACCACATTGGAAGAAGAATAAGAATTGTCTTGGGTCATACATAAAATACAGTAACACTAATGATAGCTGATGAGCTAAAGAAAAAAATTGCAAAAAATCTCATAATGTTGTAAGAAAGTTTACAAGTTTGTGTTGGGTCACATTCAAAGCCATCTAGGGCCTCATGCAGCCTGTGGGCTGTGAGTTGAACAAGCTTGGGGTAGATAGAGTGTTACATACTCAACACTCTTCACTGCCCTTCCCACATATTTCTATGTGACTATTCACTGCCCTTCCCACATATAAATATATATCATATAAATGTGTGGTGTATATATGGTATACATGTGGTGTATATGTGTGTGTGTGTAACACACACCATACAAATATGTGGGAAGGGAGGCGAAGAGTCAGGTTTAGTTGGCTTATAATATTGTTCAAGTCCTCTATTTTCTTAGTGATATTTTTTGTCTATATGTTCTATCCATTATTGAAATTGGGGTATTGATATATCCAAATATTACTGTAGAATTTTTATCTTTTTTATTCTGTCAATCTTTGCTTAACATACTTTGGGACTCTATTGCTTAGTGTATATATGCTTGCAATTGTTTTATCATCTTGAAAAATTGACTAATCAACATATATCTCCTTTTGTCACATGTAATCCTTTTTACTTTAAGTATATCTTCTCTGATATTAGTATAAAGCTCTTTTTATTGTTAGTATTCAGCTCTTTTTATTGTTACTAAAGAGTAACAATTTGCATGAGATATATTTTTCTACTCTTATACTGTCAACCTATTTGTATCTAAAATGACCCTCCTGTAGACAGCATGTTGTTAGATCATTTTATTTTTTAATTCATTCTGCCAATCTCTGCCTTTTGATTGGAGGCATTAATCCATTTACATTTAAAAGTAGTAATAAGGAAACAGTTACTTTTGCCATTTTATTTGTTTTATGTATGTCTTGAAGATTTTTTGACTTTTATTCTTTCTATTTCAGCCTTCTTTTGTGTGTAATTGATCTTTGGTAGTGATTTTTTTTTATTCCTTTGCTATTTCTTTCTGCATATATTTTTACGTTTTGAACAATAAAAAACGATTGTAGTTTTTGTGACAATTACTAGATTCACAATATTTGACCAGTTACTTAAATTTCCTGAGCTCCAGGTTATCAGTTGGAAAACATTTTGTTACGAGGAATGCATCAGAAAATATTTAAGTGTCTTTCATAGAGCCTAGGATGAGTAGGAACTCAATTAATGTTTGTAATGGCTGATTTTGGTTGCCAACTAGACTGAATTAAGAGATACTCAGATAGTTGGAGAAGCATTATTTATTCTCAGTCATGTGCATTAATTAACCTTAATGCTTCAGTAGGCATTGAGTCCATTTTTCTTCTATAAAAAAGGAAACCTAGATAGTTTGACATTTGATTTTAATGATTAAGCTTCCCCGGGTATTTATGTAAGGGTTTTTCCAATGAGGATTGACATTTGAATCAGTGGACTGAGTGAGGAGATCCACCCTCAATGTACGTGGGCACCAGTCAATTAGTTGGGGGCCCAGTTGAAACTAAAAAGCAGAGAAAGGGTGAATTTTTGCTCATCTTTTCTGGAGCCAAGACACTTTTTCTGCCCTTGTACATCAATACTGCAGGTTCTCCTTGTTTTGAACTCTGGGACTTGCAGCAACATCCCCCGCCCTGGGCTCTCAGGCGTGCACCCTCAGACTTAGAGTTATACCATCAGCTTCCTTGGTTGGCCTTTGGACTGAGCCATGCTACCAACTTCTCTGGTTCTCCAACTTGCAAATGACCTGTTGCGGGCCTCCACAGCCTCCGTAATTGAGAGAGCCAGTTTCCCTCGTAAGTCCCTTCTCATGTATATCTCTCTTTATGTATATCCTCTTGGTTCTGTTTCTCTGGGGACCCCTGGCTAATAAAATGTTCCCCTTTTCCTTGCCCAACTATATGTAAGCATAAGTTTATGATAATAAACTATGACATATATGAAGAACTATGTACATATTCTATAATTTTGAGGCTTCTCAAATTAGGTTGTTTTTATAAAATAAAGATTTGGCAATGTAGTCACCATCAGCAAAATACATAATAAGTGATGAAAAGAAGACAGAATTAGAGAAAGAGATAGAAAGAAAGAAACAAAAGAAAAATATTAAAAAGTTATTTGTACCTTATCCTTCCAGTGTTGCAAGTGTTGAGGTCAAAGGCCATGATATATTCCTTTATATTTCCATTTACATTTAACATGACAATATGTACTTAACAAATATCAACTCAATTAATAAAAAAATCAAAAATTAATCTAACAATAATGCTTTAATTGACTTTGCAAATAATTCAAATTAAAGTAAGCATGTTTAATATTTGATCACCTGGAACTTCCTATCTTATATTTATTAACATGCTAATCCTGATGACCCTTAACAATAAAAAAACTCTTATGAAATTCATTTTTAAGTGTAATATTATAGAGACATATTCTCCATGGGGTTACAAGCCCTAGTAATATGCATTGTAAATCCTAGTGAGAATGGCTGAAGAGATTCTATTCCCTAGCATGTTAATAACTGAGCACAGATGATCTACAGAGCTTAGTAAGTATCTTTTAATTATTCTTTGTTGCTAATGAATAATAAATAAAAGTGTCAGGTGGTATAATAAAGGAGATGTTGGCTTTTCTACTGCTTCCGGGCAACTCTGTCTCTTCTAGGGCTTACATAGGCCAGCAATACCTTTATTTATAAAATTACTCAGCCTACTCACCCATCAATTTAGTAGCTCTTAATAGTCAATCATGTGGTTAGTCATGTGTACCAAGACTGGGTTCCCCCAAGTAACTGGACAATGGAACACAAACTTAAATTATGCAAATTCATCTGCTGCTGTTTGTCTGCCTCTTAAGAAAGATACAAATTATTCCATCGTTGTAGGATTATTTGTAATTCATGTGAAGAAAATAAAGGAAATAGTAAATATAAGTGTATTAGTCTGTTCTCTTGCTGTCACGCTGCTAATAAAGACATACCCGAGACTTAGTAATTTGTAAAGAAAAAGAGGTTTAATGGACTCATAGTTCCACATGGCTGGGGAGGCCTCACAATCATGGCAGAAGGCAAAGGAGGAGCAAAATGTCATGTCTCCATGGCGACAGGCAAGAGAGCTTGTGCAGGAGAACTCTCATTTATAAAACCATCAGATGTCATGAGACTTATTCGCTACCATGAGAACAATATGGGGGAAAACACCCCCATAATTCAATGATCTCCACCTGGCCCCACACTTCATACATGGGGATTATTACAATTCAAGGTAAGATTTGGTTGGGGATGCAGCCAAACCATATCAATAAGGAACAAAGGAAAATATACAGGCCAGATAATATTATAGGCTTCTTAACTAAAAATAAAGAGTATTCTTAATGACAGGAATAAAAGCTATTATGTCAGGCACATTTGGTTTGAACTACAGCTCCAAGCATTTTGGCCAGTTACTTAACCTCTTATGCCTCAATTTCACCATCTGCCAAATGGAGGAAATAAAAGTATATAATTTATAAGGATATTGTGTATACTGTGGTGATAACAGTAAATGACAGGAATAATTTACTTGGTGGCACAGTGACTGCCACAGAGTCATACATGATATACATGTGCACAAAGTCCTAGCCCCTACTCACCAATTTGTAACTCCCATCAGAGACGCTATGTAGTGGCCCACTTTGATGCTTGCCCTCCATTTACGGCTTAGAGAGGGGTGTCCCCAGCTTCTCTTCCTCTCTTATCACATCCCCATGAGCAGCTCTCTTGGAAAATAATACACAAACATAAATAAAATTCTTAAGTAAGAAACTTAAATCTCTCTATATGTTCATTCAGAGAGCTTTGTCTTCACGTAAGACAAGTCACACAGTTCGGAATTTTAAAAAAATCACATTGCTCTTAGGTATCAGCATGCTAGACTTGGAAACACCACCTGTACATAAATGCAGACTTCACTGAAAATCAGAAAATATGATATGTGTGACAGAGGGGAAAGATTAATGGGCTATATGTAGGAGGAAAGGATGCTAGCTGCTCCAAACTGGGAGGTTGAGGAGAATGAAAGCGTTGCTAGTAGTGGCTTCAACGAGACAATAGGCATAAACCTGTTTTCAGTAAACAGATTTATTAATAAACCGGGACTCTCCCAAACATCCAGAATACATTATCATCCTACGTATAAAATAAAGAGACATGGGTTTTAGGCCAGTTTTGCATTTCCTAGCTGCATAATTTGATTAAGTCATGACAGATTTCTAGGAGTCTTGCCTCATTCAATAAAATAAAGAAGAAATGACTTGTATTAGGCTTCTCTAAAGGGACACAGCTAATAGAACAGATGTATATATGAAGGGGAGTTTATTAAGGAGTATTGACTCACACGATCATAAGGTGAAGTCCGACACTAGGCTGTCTGCAAGCTGAAGAGCAAGGAAGCCAGTCCGAGTCCCAAAACCTCAAAAGTAGGGAAACAGAGAGTGCAGCTTTCTGTCTGTGGCCAAAGACCCAAGAGCCCCTGCAAACCACTGGTGTAAGTCCAAGATTCCAAAAGCTGAAGAACTTGGAGTCCAGTGTTCGAGGGCAGGAGGCATCCAGTATAGAAGAATGATGAAGACCAGAAAACTCAGCGAGTATGCTCATTCCACTTTCTTCTTCCTGCTTTTTTCTAGCCATGCTGGCAGCTGATTAGATGATGCCAACACAGACTGAGGGTGAGTCTGTCTCTCCCAGTCCACTGACTCAAATGTTAATCTCCTTTGGCAACACCCTTACAAACACACCCGGAAACAATGCTTTGAATCTTTCAATCCCATCAAGTTGACTCTCAGTATTAACCATCACACTTGGTGATGCATAAGAATCCTTCTAGCTGTCATTCTGAGATAGAAAAGTATATGTGCCTGTTGACTGAAGAAGACTCACAACCTAGATTGCTGGTAATACGTGCCATATAGAAGATTCGTCCTTCTTAACTTCCTAAAAGCATAAATAAGAAACAAGACAGAAAATTGAATGAAAAGTAAAGGAATGGCGCTGCGGGTGAGAATGAGAATGAGAGCAAGGAGCCGTGAGCAAGCTGCTGTTGGAACAGCAGGTAGGAAGGACACTCCTGTGCGAGCGGTTGGAAGAGTTCCCACTCCTGCAGGATGTGGTATCAGGAATCAGGTGAGAGGATCACAGAGGGAAATGGCTGACGAATAATACCCTTCTGTCTTTTCATTTCTTGCTTTCCAATTAATTACCAAGAACCCTCCTTCTGTCGCATTGGAGGAGGTATGTGTGAGCAGATGGAGAGGCCACTGGGTCCTTTGTATCTATATTCTTATCTACAGTCATATTTTTCATTTTCCAATTGAGAGTTACCAATTGAAGCCTGGATTCTGAAGCAGAGGAAGTTAGATGGAGCTGTAAGTCTGTGTCAATTGTTTGATGTGTCCCTATGTTGTATGCAAGTTATTTAACTTTATTCTTCAGGTTTCAACTTAAATATTTTCTCAGAGAGAAATTTTGTGAATAGTTATTCTAATGATGGCTCCCTGATTTAAATTCTGCCCTTTATCTTCAAAGACTCTATCAAAATCATTTTTAAATATATGCTTAGTGCTTGCCTGCCCACAACTGACTGCAAGCTTCATGAAACCAAGAACTCCATCTGCCATGTGCTCAAAGCAGACGGTAGGAGCTCCATAAACACTGATTGAATAAATAAATAAAATTAATAACTATTAGTCAAATAAATAAACTCCTGGGGAGAAATGAGTGAAGGTGTCATAAAATAAAAGGAATTCTAATAACACTTGAATTATGGGCTGCAAACACGAGGCAGAGGAGAGGCTTTGTGTGCAAAAAACATTTCTGGCTAAATTTTTGCATGTTGCTAATTAAGGAACAGACATCGGTAGAAAAAAGTAAGACATGTAAAATTTGCTTTTGTTTTATTATGAAAAATTCCAACAAGTAGTTTGCCATTATTGGATGATAGATAGTACCAGAGATGTTGGAAAATAGGCCCTATGACATCAGTGCAAACATCTTACCGTTAAAAGCTGTGAGTTTCACTAATTGGCAGGTTATTTTACTGTGATGGCCAGGACAGAGTTACAGTTCTATTGTTAAAGCATGCAAAAATGATGGAAAACTGAACGTAAAAATCAGTATTGGTAATGGGTGAAATAATTAAAGTACAAAAAGGACAGAAGGTAGAAGGTTTGCACCACGGGAGGTTCCTTTATTTGGAGGTTAGGATGGAATCAGTGTTGCTTTAAGAAATACAGAAAGGACTGAATGTGGATGTATTGCGTGAGCTAATTATTTGTATTATTATTATTTTTAGAAGTCAACAATTAACAATGTAAAATATTAGATATTGTTTCATGAAAAGTAAGAAAAACAGTCAAACAAAAACGAGTCATTAAGGGCCTTTGAGAGTTTTAATAATCAAGAATAGAAAGTCACATTACATAGGATTGTTATGGAAAACAGGTAGTCAAAAAAAAGACAATAGAAACTGATTTCTCTTTGGTGTAGATTGGAAAGGAGATGCCTCAGGAGTTTAAGCAGGGTCAATGGAAACACTTTCTAAGTACCTATTCGAATTAAATTTGTGTGAAGACAGAAGTATGAGGTGGTGAGGGGGAAGATGAGATGGTGCTAGCTGCACTGTTGTACTGTGAGTCTTTGTTTCACACATGTATAATGAACAGCCACATGAGAAGCACAATTTATAACATCAAAGTGACTTGTGAGACTACTAAATGCATGTTTTCTCTGGACACATCCAAATTACATCCTAATTGTCTGTATTTTGAGGTTGGCTTCTTTCATAGTAGGTAGTTTACAGCTGGAAAATGCATCTATTTATTTTATATATTTATATATATATTTTTAGAGACGGAGTCTCATCCTGTCACCCAGGCTGGAGTGCAGTGAGGCACGATCATAGCTCACCACAGCCTCCAAGTGCTGGACTCAAGCGATCCTCGCACTTCTGCCTCCCTAGTAGTTGGAACCACAGGCCACCATGTTCAGCTAATTTTTAAGTTTTTTGTAGAGATGGATTCTTGCTTTGTTGCCCAGGCTGTTCTTGAACTGCTAGCTTCAAGAGATCCTCCCACTTTGACCTCCCAAACTGCTGGAAGTACAGGTGTGAACTACCACATCCTGCCAAAAGATAGATCTATTTAGGATATCTGAAAATAAATACAAGGTGAAGGAAGCCCTGGTTATATGTTTGAGTGTTCCAGAAAATGGCTTTTATGATGGGTTTCAATATTCAAGTCATTTATTTGAAGGGAGAAGATAATTTATGAAAGATAAAAGAAAGAGAGAAAGAGAGAGAGAAAGAGAGAAGGCATAGGTGCAGAGGCCCCAGACTCTACTGCAGCTGTAACACCTGCAAAGAGAGGAAGGAAAGGACTTAGGATTGGGCTGGCAGAGCCTCAGCCTGCGGTGCAACTAGGAGAGCAGTGACCAGGATAAGAGGGGGCAGGAATGACAGGACACTCGTAAGCCTGCCAGGCCCGTCATGGGCTGAGAGATACCTGGGCAAAGCCTGGTTTCAGCATAAAGGCTGTGATCATTCCTGTCGTCGTTTGTTTTGGTGACTATAACAATAAGGCATAAACTAAGTGGCTTATAAACAACAGAAATTTATTGCTCACAGTGCTAGAGGCTGGGATGTCCAAAATGAAAGCACCAACAGATTCTGTTTTCTGGTGAGGGCCCACTTTCTAGGTCAAAGATAGTGCCTTCTAGCTGTGTCCTCACAGGACAGAAGGGGTCTCTTTCATAAGAGCACAACTTCCACTGAAAGCCAGCCTGACTCAATCACTTCCCCAGAGTTCCCACCTCTGAATACTATCACGCTGGGGATCAGGTTTCAAGCTATGCATTTGCAGGGGACACTAAGATTAAGGCCAGAGCAATTCTATAAGGTACTGCAGTGGAAGGCCCTCAGCAAAATGTGCTCCTCACATGAGAGTCTCCGGGGTGGAGAGAGGAGTAACTTTCTCCCATGACTACCACCAACCAGGTCAATAGGATCTGTTCTGTTAACCTTCCTAAGGGATGACCTGGTCATCTTAGGGTCTTTCGTGAAATACCAAATTCTCCAATGCCAAGCAGGCTGCATGGTTCAGACGGCAAGCCCTGTGGATAAGTGACAGTGGTGCTTATCTACACATTCAAAACTTCATTCTTGAATTGAAGGGAATTCCACGGACCTGTTGGGATGTCCTCCATCTAAGTATCCCCACAGAATTTTATCTTCAGAGCTTATTTTTAATATTATAATTACTGTGACATTTTCACCAATTGTTTCACTGACCTGGTTTGAAATCCCTTGAGTAGTTGTATGTGATATAAACATGTCATGTTGGAAAACAGAAAGAAGAACTACAATGGAAAAGCTTTAAGGATACTTAAATTCAGAGTGTAGATTTCCCTGAAGATTGAAAAAATAAAAAAAAAAAGAAAAGAAAAGAAAGAAATGCGAAGTTCAATTGTTTTGAAATACGTGTGGAGTGGCTGCTGTAAGCCTTGGTGGTAGTAATTGTGTACTTTTGTGCTTCTTCAGTTTAACTGTTATGTCACCTCAGTTAAAAATGATAGACATTTTGAATTCCAAGCTCTATTTTTGCCCCTTATTCTATACTGTGTAAGAAAATTTCTTTTTCCCCATGATATATTTTCTATTCAAAGTGAGTGATGCCATTCAAATGGCCAACCAAATTTTCTTCTTAGGGAAATATAATCAGGGGAGGGCACCTCATTTTGCATGACAGTTCCCAGGTGCTGCCTTTAGGGCTGGCACACACACGACACGTGCAGGAAGCCGGTTCTGGTTAGCACCCACTGGCAGTGGGGATAATTGGCACATTTGCTCCGCACACACCTCTGCTCCCCACTCCAAACAGAATCCTGCTCGTCACTGCTGGGTTCCTGCACATTTTTGGATTGCTCTGACCCTGATGAAAGGAAAAGTTGCTAACAGATATGAGTGAACAGGTTTGTATAAGAGAATGCCTGTGAGCCAGCTGGCCCTGTGTTTGTTCACTGCAACAGGGTCAGGAACTTTGCATGGTCTTAATAAATAGAATCGACTGACTTCATATGTGTTTTGGCACTAATCTGGGGCCTATGGCATCATTTCCTGGGGTTTAGTACAATATTAATAAAAAGGACTATTCCAGATTAGGCACAAATCAATGCTGTATTATAAAACCATTTTAATTTTTTGCTAAAATGCAGATGAAATGGGGTTACTGCTGTTTATCACATTGCCTTGAATATCTGTATAACAAGGTTGAGATTTGCTTTATTTTTAAAGTCCTTAATGGTTTATGCTTATTACTTAAAAGAACTATTTTTTTTTCTAGATGTATGAAGTAAAATATGGTACACGCCCACAGGTTTAGCATTTGGCTTTGAAGCACACTGAATTTATTATATTTGTTTGTGCAGTTTCTCTTAATCTATTGTGACAACAAATTAGACTCTGATTTAAATTAAAGCAAATTGCAAAATAATTATAAGTGTTTTTCTTTATTTTTCATCTTCCCTTTCCAACCTAACTGCCATCAGACAATCTGGAAATAAGTAAGACACCTTAGGGAATTTTCTTTTCATTAAGGATTATCTTTGAGAAAATAAAATACAACTATTTTTCATTAAGGTCTTTAAGTTTATTCTTCATAGTATAATAAAATGCTTACTAAAATAGGTAAAAATAACATTTTCTCTCTACCAGCATTTTTCAATTTGTTTCTCCATTGTGATCTTTACTCTGTTTTCCTGTGTTGTGAGATGGATTTGGAGTAAGATGCAGTGAGTGAAACAACTTTGCATTATATGGTAGGAGAACAGCAACAACAAAAACAGTGAATTAGGGTTTTTTTCCTTATTCAAAAATAACAATTTATCTTGTCTTTTTGGCTTCAAAATTTAGACTGTCACCTTATTTAACATGCTTAAGATTTATTATTGAATGTTCAATCCAACTTAGGCTTAAAAATGAAACAAGTGCCAAAGGCCAAGCTTGAGAAGCAGGTGCCTAGTGCCTGGTCAGCCACATTGCTTCCCACCCCCTCCTTCCCCGTCCCTCCCTTTCCTTCAGCCCCAGCCTGCCTCCGCTGCCCACCAGCTCCTACACAGGGATGCAGCCTTTTAGGCTGCTGCAGAACACTTAATCAATGAGGAGTAAAGATCTGGAGAAAGTATCTTTTGTTTATGACCCATGCGCTAGAATAGCCTGTTCTGAACACATAGTTCCTTCCACATAAGTGGGTAAGATTTCAGTAGCCATTGTCCCGGGAGCACACACACCGGATGGATACATCCACCTTACGGTAGTCAATGTGCAACATCCAAAGGCCGTGCTCATCTTGCTTTAATCTATGGAAATGAGAAAGGGTAAGTTCAAGATGTGGGCTTAGATAGTGGGAAAAATCAACATTGCAATCAAGATCAACCATGAATGAGAACCAATCAGGGCTCCTTTATCGCATTAAAGAGTAGAATTTAGTGTCAAACCCAAATCTCCTTTAATTTGCCGTGGGGTTTAAGTGATGGAAAACTTCTTAGCTCAGGACATGGACAATGAATTTAACTAACATTATTCCAAGCCGACTGAGGCTTTGGAGGAGTATATACACAGGTGTGCACTCATGTGTGTGTGTGTGTGCGTGCACACACACACACACACAGACGCAATTTCCAGATATAATAAGGAGTAGAACACAAATTTATTATTATATTTTTCACAACAAATGTTGATGCACATTTATTGAATTTTCACGTTAAACAAAAATTATTCCGTCAGGATGAAATGCAACTGTGCTTCAGACACCTATAAATGGCACATAATGGCTGGTGGTAATGAGTAATAGATGACAAATGAATCCATTTCCCTGCATACAAGGGCGATTATGTGGCATAGCCTGACAAAGGAAAGAAAACAACTCTGCATCCCTCCTGGATATTCTACACTAGAGCTCACTTCACCATAATCATCTAACAAAACAATGATCTAACAGAGGGAAATCTATGATATAACTGAATGGGTCACTATTAGTAGAAACTGTGATCATGTAAAAAGCCACTCACTCCACACTAGGCATTCAGTATTAAGCTGTCAACAATTATTTAATTATTATACAGCATAAGACTGCAAACTGAGAAAATAATAGCCTATAAATTATGGGGAAAATGGACCACCATTTTCATGGTGTTGATAGGTCTAGCTCAAAATATATCATTTTCCCTAAAAGAGTGGAGCAATCCTGAATACATTAGCACAAGAAAAAGACAACAATAAATAAGGGTTTGTGAACAAAATTAAGAAGGTTCAGATATAGTGGCAGAGCAAAGCTTAGAACAACGCACTGAAACACATTTTGGAAACTCCTTAAAAGCAAATTAGAGATGATGATAGCAGAACACTATGTTCCTAGAGTTCCTCTGTTTAATTAACTTGTCTTAATTTAGAATGTATATGCACACCATCAGGTAAAATACATTCCTGAAACATAAACACATTCAAAGTTCACTGGATTTCATTCTTTGGCTTCCTGAACCAAAAGATAAATGTAATTTTGCCTGTAATAATAGGCTTAGTGGGGGAAAAAAAACAGTTATCATATCTTTATTCAAAGGCTGTCCCATCCTCAGCTATCTTTCATGACTTACATATTTAAGTACTCAAGAATAAGAGGGATATGAATATTTACATGAAAATGAAGTCATTTTGAAAAGAAGTGGAGGAAGACATTTCTACTTTAATTTTCACTATTCTCATTTTTATTTGTACTCTTGTAAGAAGTTTATTTCTCTTTTAAAATAAATTATTTCAGGAATGTTGCCATTGTATTTTCGAGTTTTGGATAGTCCATTACCACTGTTTTCTTCTTTGATAGTTATTGTTACAAAAACACCATTCACAGAGAATAGTCAACATGTTAATATCAACTACAACATGTGGAATATTATTTTTCTTACGGGTAATTCAAGATGACCAAGGACGATTAAGACAAAAATTGATTTTTTGACCCATGTAAACATAAATTGAAATATAATAGAGTATGAGGTTATGACATGATTTTCTCATTTCTGTGTTATTTAGGTTATTGTCTTCCTCCTTTCATAAATTGAAATTGTCAAGAAGGAATAGCTTAAATTATTACATCTGCATTTGGGAAATACTATCGTATGATGTTGCCTGAGTTGATGCAGTTTTATTATACATGTAGTAAAAGGTATTGTTCAGTGGTTTCTGCATTAAAATTATTTTAGGAATAGGCCAGGCGTGGTGGCTCATGCTTGTAATCTCAGCACTTAGGGAGGCCAAGATTGGCGGATCCCCTGAGGTCAGGAGTTCAGCCTGGCCAAAATAATGGAACCCCATCTCTACTAAAAATACAAAAATTAGCTGGATTTGGTGGCACGCACCTGTAATCCCAGCTACTCGGGAGGCTGAGACAGGAGAATCACTTGAACCTGGGAAGCGGAGGTTGCAGTGAGCCAAAATCGGGCCATTGCACTCCAGCCTGGGCAACAGAGTGAGACTCCGTCTCAAAACAAAATTATTTTAAAATAAAACGTATGAAAGTGATAAGATCCTGAGGATTTAAGATATAAAAGTGTTCATATCTGGAGTTAAAGTTAAGCTTTGGGCTCTAAATAAGCACATTCATAAGTAGGTACTGTTAGTCACTGTCTCTAACAGGGTAATACCGATTAAGAGGAGAAACCCATCTACACGCAGAGGTCTTCCACAGCCATCCATAGCAGCAGTGTCTTCATAGGAGAGTGATATTTCCAGCAACCTATTCCACCTCCGAGTCCCTGAATGCAATTCCATAATTAGTTTGCTTGGAACAGACCTCAGCCTCAACGTTCAGACTCCTTTAATCCTTGTCTATGGCCATATCAGCCTGAATGTGCCCAATCCCCTCAGATTCCTTCAGTGCTGAGAAGGTCCTCTAGAGAGAAATCTCTGACTTAGTTTCCTAATCTGGCATTAATCAAAAAGTGGCCATTCTTGGGGCAGATGGCTACAGTGGCCCAGTGGACTCCATTGGCTTTGAGTTTCATGGGTCCATCCATGAACCAAGCCATACATCAGCTGGAATATCTTTGAACCGTGAGCCCACTCAGCTAAAGGAAAGAAGGGGTCACCCTCTGTGGACCATTCAGTTACCGCAACAAGAGAGCTACTGGTTCATGGAGTCAACTGATACTTTGGGGCCCCAGTTCAGCTCACTATAGAACATACCATTTCCATTTAATGATGGAGCTTTGCCCAGCCAGTTATATTATTAGTGGGGTTAGTGAGTATCCACTTGAGGGTCGACAGCTCAAGTGGTAAGGGTAGATACTGCACTACAGGGGACAGGTGCTTCATTTCCACTAGGGCTCCATAACTGGGTAGGTGATGGTATTGGAAGGGAGTGTATCTTGCAGCTGCCCCAGGTAACTGATGTATTCAAAATATGAGGGGCTTATGCACCCAGTAGTGGTCACTTGTTGCCACAGGTTTCAATCATATGGGTAGGTGTCATTGAGACCTGTAGTGCCACTGGGCTGGTGGGATCCATTGGCCCAATGATAAGGCCCATGTCAGTGTATGTTGCACAGCCTCAAGACCCTACTCTTGTGGAGTTCCCATTCAAAAGTGGACAGCTTTCAAATAACCTTGATTAAAGGGTCCAAAAGAATACCCATATGTGGTATATGTTGTTTCAAATAGCCAAACCAGTCTATGAGCTGTTTAGCCTCTTTCTTGTTGGTGGTGGCTGCCAAGGACAGCAACTTCTGTTTAACTTTATGAAGAAAATTCCTTTAATTACCAGTCTATGTGGCTCCCAAGACTGTAGTTTTTGACCAAGTCCCTGAACCTTATCTGGGTTAACAGCCCAGCCTGTGCATGCCATAGTATCTATGACTTTACATAGGGCCTGCTCAACATTTTCTCAAACCTGAAGTGAGGATGCCATCAATATAATATAGGAAAAATACTTCAGGAAATAGTTGGGCTTGTTGCAGATCTAGCCCTACCCACTGATGGCACATTGCAGGGAATCTGAGGTATTCCCATGGAGGCAGAGTGAAAGTGTACTGCAGGCCTTCCATGTGAACACAAATTATTACTCACCTTCATCCTGCAAAGGTACTGAGAAAAGAATGTGAGCACCAGGCCCCTGTAGGACTGCCACCACCCAGTAATGGCAAAGATGACAGGTCCCACAGGGGCCAAGTATGGCACCTAGCATTCAATCTGTCTTTGTTCACCTTCAGCTCCTAAGCCCCTGAAGCCTTCATATGGCCCAGACTGGGCTAATAAATTGTGACAGAGAGGTGCATAGCACTGCTGCCTGCAGCATGTATTGTATCAAAAAGGTAATGCCCTATTCTCCCTATTCTCTGCCTGGTCTGCAGTTCTGCTTTTGTGGAATAAGCTGTCAGGACTTGGGTAACTTAGGTGGGGGTGGGAGTGAACTTGACCTCTGGTTATGGCTGGAATCCTTGTTGTGTGGGGCATCCCCCCGAGCCTGTGGTGATGTTTCATGCTGCAAGCAAAGTGTCAGTGTCTCGAATGCACTCAGCAATGGGAATCATGTTCAGTTTCATCCAGAATGACCCAAAGGCCCCTACCACAAAGACATGTGAACTTATCTGCCATGGATCACCACATTTTGTCCAAAATCCTTTGTGTTAGTTCATTCTCATACTGCTATAAAGAACTGCCTGAGATTGGGTAATTTACAAAGAAAAGAGTTTCAACTGACTCACAGTTCAGAATGTCTGGGGAGGCCTCAAGAAACTTTTAATAATGGGAGAAAGGAAAGCAAACATGTCCTTCTCCACATGATGACAAGAAGGAGAAGCGCTGAGTAAACAAAGAAAGAGCCCTTAAAACACCATCAGATCTCATGAGAACTCACTCACTATCATGAGAACAGCATGGAGGTTAACTGTCTACTTGATTAAATTACCTCCTGCCAGGTCCCTCCCATGACACAAGGAGATTATGGAAACTAAAACTCAAGATGAGATGAGGGTAGGGACAAAGACAAATCACATCACTCTTCCCCTGGCCCATCCCAAATCTCATGGCATCACATATCAAAATGCAATCATGCCTTTCCACAGTTCCCCCAAAGTCTTAGCTCATTCCAGCGTTAACCCAAAAGTCCAAGTCCAAAGTTTCATCTGAGACAGGCAAGTCCCTTCTGCCTATAAGCCTGTAAAATTAAAAACAAGTTAGTCACTTCCTAGATACAATGGGGGTACAGACATTGGGTAAATATTCCCATTCCAAGTGGGAGAAATTGGCCAAAATAAGGAGACTACAGGCCCTAAGCAAGTTGGAAATCCAATAGGGCAGTCATTAAACCTTAAAGTTCCAAAATGATCTCCTTTGAACTCCATGTCTCACATCCGGGACACACTGATGCAGGAGGTGGGCTCCCACAGTCTTGAGCAGCTCTGCCCCTGGGGCTTTGTAGGGTACCAAACCCCTCCCAGGTGCTTTCACAGGCTGGTGTTGAGTGTCTGCAGCTTTTCCAATCATATGGTGCAAGTTGTTGGTGAATCTACCGTTCTGGTTTCTGGAGGATGGTGGCTGTCTTCTCACAGCTCCACTAGGAAGTGCACCAGTAGGGACTCTGCATGGGGGCTTCAATCCCACATTTCCCTTTTGCACTTCCCTAGTAGAGGTTCACTATAACAGCTCCACCCCTGCAGCAGACTTCTGCCTGGACATCCAGGCATTTCCATACATCCTGTGGAATCTAGGTGGAGGTTATAAAACCTAAATTCTTGTCTTCTGTGCCCCCACAGGCCCAAGACCACAGGGAAACTGCCAAGGCTTTGGGCTTGCATCCTCTGAAGCAATGGCTCAAGCTGTACCTTTGCCCCTTTTAGCCACAACTGGAGCTGGAGTAGTTGGGATGCAGGACACCATGTGTCAAGGCTGCATAGGGCAGGCAGACCCTGGGACCAACACATGAAACCATTTTTCCCTCCTAGGCCTCTGAGCCTGTGATGGGAGGGACTGCCATGAAGGTCTCTGGCATACCCTGGAAATATTTTCCCCATTGTCTTGGTGATTAACATTCAGCTCCTTACTACTCACAAATTTCTGTAGCAGGCTTAATTTCTTCTTTTTTATTGAATGATCAGCCTGCACATTTTCCAAACTTTTATGCTCTGCTTCCTCTTGAATGCTTTGCTGCTTCAAAATTCCTCCGACTAGATACCCTAAATCATCTCCCTCAAGTTCTACACATCTCTAGGGCAGGGGCAAAATGCTGCCAGTCTCTTTGCTAAAGCATAGCAAGACTGACCTTTACTCCAGTTCCCAACAAATTCCTCGTCTTCATCTGAGACCACCTCAGCCTGGACTTCATTGTCCATATCACTATCAGCATTTTGGTCAAAGCCATTCAACAAGTCTCTAGGAAGTTCCAAACTTTCCCACATTTTTCTGGCTTCTTCTGAGCCCTCCAAACTGTTCCAACCTCTGACTGTTACCCAGTTCCAAAGTCACTTCTACATTTTCATGTATCTTTACAGCAGTGCCCTACTCTCTGTAGTATCAATTTACTGTATTAGTCCATTCTCACACTGCTATGAAGAAATACCTGAGCTCAGTAATTTAAAGAGAAGAGATTTAATTCACTCACAGTTCAGCATGGCTGGGGAGGCCTCAGGAAACTGACAGTCATGGTGGAAAGGGAAGCAAACACGTTCTTCTTCACATGGTGGCAGGAAGAAGTGCCAAGCAAAGGGGAAAAAGCCCCTTATAAAACCATCAGATCTCGTGAGAACTCACTCACTATGATGACAGCAGTATGGAGGTAACTACCCACGTCGTCTCTCCCATGACACATGGTGATGATGGGAACTGCAATCCAAGATGAGATTTGGGTGGGGACACATTAAACCATGTGAACCCCAATGTCATCAGTTTATTCCTACCCTTGCAGGGGCCTGGGATTATTAACTTTCAGGCACTAGTATCCAAAAGTTTTGTAAAACCAGAATCCCTCACTTCTTTCCTACTGTCTTCACAGGGACCCTGATCCTGGCAGAGACCTGAGGACATTGGCCCCACCCCTTTTATTGTTTTTGAAGGAAGTAAGGTCGGACTACCTTTGAGTTGGCCATCCTCCATCATTTACTTATCATTCTTACAGTCATAATGGTCCTCTTCACAGTACTGCTCTGGGTTAAGGGAAGACCTGGGTACTTGTACAGTCCCCCTTCCTCAGACTCTGCTTAGGGATTGGAGGTCTGCTGTGCTGGACTCGGTCAAGATCATTCCAGTCCTACAAGTCCTTCTCCCCTTGTTCCACTATAGCTTTGTTTTGTATATTTCCTGTTTCAACAGCAGTAGGCACATTCCTGTGTGGCTTGGACCTGGCCTCTCCTTCCTCTTTTCTCAATTGTCCTTTGAATTCCATTTTTGGCCCCTTGCGCATGGCTTCTCATTACAGGATTTCTCCATTCCTTTCCCCACAGTCATTCCAGGGGAAAGGATTAGACAGATGGTATCTTCTTTTGGGGAGGCTTCTGATGCTTGAAGTCCACTGGTGCATTTGGGGACGAGAGTGTGTCACCTATGTCCCCAGGGACAGGGTCACATAGCCAAATATCTATGACGTATACCTGAAGAGCAATTATGGTCTCATGAATGGCTTCCCAGGGGTCTTTCTTTTAGGAAAATCCTTTTTACTTGGGAGTACCACGCTCACATGCCCCACAACACGGATTAAAAAAGGCACGAGTTTATCCTTGTCTCTGTCTTGTTGGTTGTCCTGCTCAACAAGGTCAAAAATGTGGAGCAGTAGGAGGTCAATAGTTATCTTTCCCAGACTGTGCCACTTGGTCTGAGATATTTGGGTCTGCAAAAACCCCTCACTGAACAGGCTCACTAGCCTACTGGTATGGGACTGCCCTAGCTTCTGCCCATACCTGTCCTTCAGTTTTGGTACTTCACTGTCAAATAAGGACCTCATTTCAGCTGCTTTGCTCCCAGCAATGCTATGAGTGGATCAGCAACACCCTGGGTGGTTTTGTGTGGAATGAAAACTGGACTTGAGGCCAAGGAGCAACCAGGATCTGGTGGAGCTCCTTGCACAGGGCCCTTGACTTCTCTCAAGCGTGGTCTGTAACCCCTGGGGTATCTTGGGGCTGGCAGGTGACATGGGAGTGCAAAGGCAGCCAAGATGTAGAAAATAGTTTCCCTACTGTTTTCCAAACCCAACTCTTACATCTTGGTAGTGTTCTTTGAGCACCAAAGATCTTAATTTTTTGAAGTCCAGTTTATCTGTTATTTTCTTTTGTCGTGTGTGCTTTTGGTGTCTTATGAAATAAACCATTGCTGAATCCAATGTCACAAATACGTACACATGTTTCATGCTATGAATTTCATTGGTTTAGCTCTTAATTTAGGTTTTTGATCCATTTTGAGTTAATTTTTTCTGTATATGGTGTGATACGGGGTTACAAATTGCTTATTCGCATGTGACAGACAGTTATCCGTGTACAATTTGATGTAAAGTTATTCTTACCTAATTGAATAGTCTTGGAATCCTTGCTGAAAATCAATTGACCATAAATTAGAGAGCTAATCTCTGTAGTCCCAATTCTAATCCATCGATCTCTATGTCTATTTTTATGCCAATACCACACAGTCTTATAATATCAGCTTTATAGTAGGTTTTGAAATTAGGAAGCATGAGCCCTCCAACTTCACTCTCCTTTTGCTATATGTATATATATTTCAGTGAATTATATATATTTCAGTGATTCATTGTCCCCTGTATTTTCCTATAGATTTTAGGAATGACTTGTCAACTTCTGCAAAAAAGTGAGGCAATTGAAATTTTGATAAGGTTTGCAGTGAATCTGTGGAAAATTTGGGGGATTGTTGTCATCATAAGAATAATAAGTCTTCTAACTCATGAACACAGAGTTTATTTAGGTATTTAATATTTTTTAATAAAGTTTTTTTCCTCCTCAGATAAAATCATTCCTAGTTATTTTGTTATTTTGAATAATATTAGAATCCTCAAGTTTCTATATCATCTTCCAATGGGGATACTTTTACTTTTTTCTTTCCAGTCTGAATTATTTTATTTCTTTCTCTCAACTAATAGCCCTGGCTAAAACCTCAGTACAATATTCAACAGATGTGTTGAGAAAAACATCCTTGTCTTGTTCATAATTCTAGTGTTATACCATTAAGCATGATATTTGCTGTGGGGTTTTCATAGACGCCCTTCTTAACCACAGTTTCTTTTGTGTTTTCATCATAAAATGGTGTTGGATTTTTCAAATAAATTTTCTGCATCAATTGAGGTGATTATATGTCTTTTTTTATTTATTCTGTTTATATGACATCTTATATTAAGTGATTTTTATGTGCCCAAACAAACTTTCATTCCTAGGATAAATTCCACTTGGTCCCTGTAGATAATCCCTTTTGTATGCCCCTGAACCTGTTTATGCATCTAGATTTGTTGTACTAGTATTTTGTTGAAGATGTTTATGTGTGTATTCATAATGGGTATTGGTTTTTCGTTTACTTTTCTTGTGATATCTTTATATGGCTTTATTATCATGGTAATGATTCTTCATGGAATAACTTAAAAAGTGCTTCCTCTGTATCTTGGAAGACCTTGAGAAAGATAAGTGCTACTTACTTCCTTAGACATTTGATTGAATTCACTAGTGAAACTATCTGGCTCATGCTTTTGTTGTTACTGTTGGAAGCTTTTGATTACTGACATAATATCTTTATACATTGTAGATCAAATTCAAACCTTCTACTTCTCATGAATCAATTTTGGAAGTTTGTGTCTTTCTAGGAATGTATCTATTTCATCTAAGTTATATAATGTGTTGACAAAAAAATCCTCTTAGTATTCTCTTTAATTCATGTTTATTTCTATAAGATAGATATTAATGTTGTTGCTTTCATTCCTGATTTCAGTAATTTGAATCTTCTCTCTTTTTTCCCCTCAGTCTAGCTAAAAGTTCGTCAATTTTGTTTACCTTTTCTAAGAATCCACTTTCGGCTTATTTGATGTTCTCCTCTATTGTTTTTCTATTTCCTATTAGATTTATCTTCACTCTAATATTTCCTTCATTCTATGGCTTTCGGTTGGTTTGGTCTTCTTTTTCCAGTTTCTTAAGATAAAATATTAGATTGTTGATTTGAGATCCTTATATTAGATTGTTGATTTGTGATCCTTCTTTTTTACAGGTATAAATTCCCCTCTGATCACTTTGTTTGCTGCATTCTATGAATATGTTGCTTTGCAGTTTTGGTTTTGTTCCCTTCGAAATATTTTCTAATTTCCCTTACATTGTTTTCTTTGATCCATTGCTTACTTAGATATGTGTTAACTTCAACATAATTGTGAATTTTTCAAATTTTCTATTACTATTGACTTCTTATTTCATTCCATTGTGGTGGAAAAAGTATTTTCTATGTTTAAATCTTTTTCATTTATTGAGTCTGTTTTGTGGAGAATATTTCATGTGCACTTGAAGAGAATGTATATTTGTTGTTATTTGGTTGAGTGTTCTGAAGCTATCCGTGAGGTGAAGTTGGTTTATACTGTTGTTCAAGTCTTTTAGGTTCTTTCTACACTTATTTCTTTATTTTATTCTGACTGGATAATCTCAATCGAGCTCTGTTCATGGTTGCTGCTTCTTTCTTCTGGGTTCTCAAATGTGCTCTTATATATCCCTAGTAAAAAATTGATTTCAGTTATTATACTTTTCATTCCAGAATTTCTATTTGGTTCTTTTACACATTTTTAAATCTCTTGATTGATATTCTCTATTCTCATGCTTTTTTTTCAGTTTTTCAGACAAGGTTTTCTTTAGTTTTTTTAATGCATTTAAATTATTTGCACACTGGGCCTCAGATAATATTCATCATCATTTGCTTTTTTTCACAGTTGGATTTTAATACCTTGTTTTTTATATGTCTGATATTTTTTGTTGAGAACCAAGTATTTTCTTTATTATAACGTGGCAACTCTGAAAATCAGATTCTCCTTTTCCCCCAGAGCTTGCTAGACATATTCTTCCTTTTAATGCTTAATACCAAAAATGTTTCCCCATTATCTCTGCAGAGGGGCTCATTATGGTGCACCTCTTCCACACTGAGCCAGGCAGTATTCAGATCTGCCTTAGCCTTCCTACTTACTTGTACAGAGCTATGTTATCAACCAGAGATGTGCACAGAGGGTCTCCTCGAGTCTTTCCTGAGTATGTGTACAGCAAGAATAACCCTAACCCTTTCTGGATTTCAAGGAATGCTAAAGCCCTTATTCTCCAAAGCTTCTCCTTTCCAGGTTTTCCCCACAAGCTGCTTGTTAAGCCTATTATTTGCTCAACTATTAACCATTGCTTCAAGTATCAGTGACTCAATCATTTCCTTGTATAAGTTTTAGAAAAATGCCTACAGGTAACAGCTTTAGCACTGGGTAAGTTCTGAATTAGGTGAGATAAAGACGTTTGTGCTAGTCTTCTAGACAACCACTAGCGGGTCCAAGCAAATAACTATAATGCTTTGCAAATGAGGTCAGTTCTGCTCCCTCCAGTATCTGTACTGAAATCTGGGCTGTCATTTTCAAGGACAGGATGGGACTGGGACATGGGACTAGGAAGTGAAAATGCCACAAAGTTCTCTGCTTTTGCAGAGCTTCAGTTGCCTTCCTTGAATGAATACTCCTTGGTGGCAGCAAGCCTTTGGATTGTTTCCAGAGCTCTGAAAATTTGATTCTCACAGTTCTTGCCAGTTTTTTTTCAGTGCTTTTGTGGATGAGGAGCCCTTTACAGTTCCTTATTTCCCCATGTTGGCTGCCTCATAGGAATTTGACCATCCACTTCTTCATTAATCTTACTGCTAATATCAGTTGGAAGCAGAGAAGCCAACCAACATAATATGTGCAAACTTGAAAACATGGAACGCATATATGTACATACATTATGATTGTGAATACTTCTCTCATCAATTTCTTTAATAAACCTACTGATATTATAAATGAAAGTAATTTGCTATATTGAGTCTTTTTCATTTGTTTTTCTTTGATTAGACTCTATAGGGTGTTCTCCAAATGATAACACAACAATACATTACATTGGTGCAAAAATAATTGCATTATTTTCAATGGCAAAAACTGCAATTACTTTTGCACTAACCTAATAAATAATAGAGCTATAATTTTTTTTTAAACTCTACTTTTTTCACACTAATTCAGAGAAGATCAAGGAGTGTCTCTTTGTGATTTTAGGACTCATGCATCAAAGTGACAGAGTGGAAAGTTAGAAAATAATGCTTTACTCCCTAGAGCCTGCCTCCAGGTCAGGGCCAGATGGCCCTTGTTCTCTCCTCTGTAAGCAATTGGAGCACTTCTGACCACAGCTGTGCTATGGAGGGAAACGTTCAGTGAGTGGATGTGTGAAATGAAAACCTAAAGAAAGCTTCCTTCAGCAAGTTTAGACAGGTCCTATCTCTGATTTGTGAGCTAAGAAAAGAAAAGAAAAAGAACATGGTCTCTGAGTCCTCAGGTAATGGCATGTATGCAAGCTTATTTTCCATTGTTAATACCGAAACTAAGTGACATGGACACAATCAAACCCGTATTACAAACTGTCTTGAAATGACTGTACTGTCAAATAAAGAAAGAATCCATGTTGCTAACTACCAAAAACAAATATGTTAAACATTTTATGGCATTTTTAAAGAAATAAAGTAAAATTTTATCTGTTTCCTTTCATATCATTGAATATACATCGAACAACTAGTGTGCAACAGGCCTGTTTCAAGTTGCTGAAGGTTACAGCTGTCAAAATATAAGATGTCTAATTATATTTGAATTTCAGATTAAAAATAAAGTTTTAGTTTAGCTTGGTTGCATGGGACATATATACTAAAATTAATTGTTTAACTGAAATTCAAATTTAAATGCACACCTTTTATTTTTATTTGCTAAATTTGCCAAGTTTACTGGGGGATACAACTGTGATTAAGACATGAATACTGGCTGTTGTTTTGAATATTACCAGGTAAGAAGAGGAGTAATTAGATACAGAGTTAGAATATAGAAATTTTCAATCAATGAGTTGCTTCAGAGGCTATAAAACCACTTTTTAGGGTGGTCAGAAAAGGTTTTTGAAAATAGAGATGCAATGCCTACATTAAACATTGAGTTATCAATTAGAGGAAAAGTGTAAGGGAAAGAATGCTTCGGAAAGAAAGAATAGCTTGCATAAGCTCTCAAAAGCATAAAAGAACCTCATTGAAAAATTATAATTAATTCATAATTACAGAGCTTTGGGCAGCAGGTGGAAATTTGATATACAAGTTCTAAAATCTCATATAGATGAGATAAGCAAAGTCAGAAAGACAGAGATGAATGCCATATTCAATGAATTATACATAAAAAGGATATTGGTGACCACATGTCCATAGTTCACTAGCTTACTTCAGTTAGTTTTCTTTCAGCTTTCAGAAGAAAAGTGTATTTGATTTTGATTTTTTAAATTAATGTATCACCATTATTGTTTTTGTTTTGCCTAATTTCCCCTCATTAGGAGGCTGTTTTCAACAAATACATCCTAATGTTCCATATAGAAGGT
The DNA here is from genome assembly GCF_029281585.2 of Gorilla gorilla gorilla. Taxonomy (NCBI): domain Eukaryota; kingdom Metazoa; phylum Chordata; class Mammalia; order Primates; family Hominidae; genus Gorilla; species Gorilla gorilla. Next base: position 119,776,563 of record NC_073238.2, read on the forward strand.
ATAAGTCATGGGGGCAACGTCTCAGTCAACACTTTTATCTGGCAAATTTTTGCAGTGTTTACCAATTTTTTATTATGCAGGAAATTGCTTTTTACTGCTTTAGAAAAATGAAAGTTTATTTTGTAGGTGAAGCATCAATTCGTATTTTAAGATTAGAGAAAATGTGTTTATTTTCTTCCTCAAATTCTTTAGGCATCGTTTCTCTCTACCTGCTTAGATAGCCAATGTGCTCATGGGAAGCACTAAACCAAGCAGCTGAAGTGCTTCTACCAAATAAGAGTTGCTTCTGCAACAGGCTGGAGGAGGCAGTATTTCCAGTGTAACACATTTGCTGAGAGCACCAGTGAAACAACAAGAATCATGGAATCATTGAGCATTAGATCTGCAAGGACCCTTGAGGCAGCTCATGCCTTGTTTTCAATTGAGAAAACGGTGGCTTTGAGCAGTTTATTGATTTCTCCAAAGTCACACAGCTAGTTGCTGTCAAAATCAGAACTAGTACCTAGTTCTTCTGTCCTCTGCATGGTGCTTTGTGTATTACCTTTCTTACCCAAAAACTTCCCAGATCTCAGTATTACCAGGGCTGGAATGGCAGAGTTTCAAAGATGGTCTAATGACAAGAGCAACAGAGAAATGGGGGGAAAGATAGCATCAGGGAAGAGCAGACAGAGAAGCTCAGTGTTACAGAACTTAGGGCGCACTAGAACCACAAACACAGAAGACACAGACAGCAGCTGGGGAAGAGTCCCTACCAAGATCCAGCACGTAGTCAGTCTCTAAAGGCTCAGCATCTCATGCCAACTGGGCAGGATACCAGGAAAAACAACTGCTCGCAAGCCACAGTCCAGAGACACGCGGAAGGAATGTGGAAGCTTGAAATGTGTGGTCAGTGAGGGGCAATGCCAACAAACCAGGACCAGAGTGAATACATACACTCATTCATGCAGCGACTGGCTGAAAACCAGACCTAAGGCTCTGGCTGGCTGAAGGGCTCCTCTGAAGCCTCCTGGATCTGCTCTTTCTGTCTTAAGAGAAACTTGCTTCATCTGAGCAGAGTGAGAAAGAGGTAACTATTATTAAATCTGTTCATATATCTCACCTTTATGGAGCATCTATGAGCATGTTTTTCACTTTACATTAATTCTAACCAAAATTTATTATGCTTGCTATTATTATCTTCATTTTACAGATGAGGAAACGGAGCCTTAAAGATTTTCAATATTTTATCCCAGGTCACATAATTGTAAGTAAGAGAGGCAACTCAAATCTAATTCTGCTCAAGGCCAAATCTCAGTTATTTTCCACTTTGCGTGGTGAATCGATCCCGACAGGAGAATGCGAGTGAGGTGAGCGTGGTGCCCGGTAGAGGCAGCCCCACTGAATTATAGGGGAGGCGGACCCAGAGCTTGGTCTACAGTAATAGGGGTGGAGTTGAGGAATTGGGGTTGAGGATGGAACTGGAGCATTAAATGAGTCCTATATATCCAAGGAGGACGTCCACTTTTGAGGCTGGAACGTATTTCAGGGCTTATCAAGAAATGTTCATCTTGGCCAGGCGCGGTGGCTCATGCTTGTAATCCCAGCACTTTGGGAGGCCCTGGCGGGCGGATCACCTGAGGTCAGGAATTCCAGACAAGCCTGGCCAACATGGAGAAACCCCGTTTCTACTAAAAATACAAAAATTAGCCAGGCATGGTGGTGGGCGCCTATAATCCCAGCTACTAGGGAGGCTGAGGCAGGAGAATCTCTCGAACCCAGGAGGCAGTTGTTGCAGTGAACGGAGATCGCGCCACTGCACTCCAGCCTGGGTGACATAGCAAGACTCTGTATCGAAAAAAAAAATAAATAAGTAAATAAAAGAAATATGCATCTTAGAGAATCATGAGGCCCTCTTGTGCTGCAACCGGCTCATGTGAACCTGTGAGAGGTGGTACATTTATAGGAGTTTTTCCAGCTGGTTGTTAAATACGGCCATTATTAAATTATATAAACAAAGCTACAATTAAATTGATTGTACCAAAACCAAGGTAAATATTCAAAGCTCATTATTTTCTAGTGATTTTTACTCTATTTTGCTCTTCTGGGTGTGCTAGAGTTATTTATGTCTATTATTTCTGCAGTGAAAAGGGCCTGCTGCTTACTGCGCCCCTCTTCTGAGCTCAATGCTCCGTGGCTTCACATGAGTAGCAGAAACTTCGCCATGATGGGAGTATTTAAACAACAGAAATTAGCAAATGCTATACACTGGGGCTTGATTGTTGTTTTGTGTACTGCCTATTTCAGAGAACTGCTTTCGAAAAAAGTAAGGCAGATTAAGTAAAAGTGTATTATATCTTCCATTACCTTGTAAATAGAAAAAATATTGTCAAATCATAGTTGATTTACAACTATTACTTGGCTATGAATATAAGATACAAGAGTTTGGCAAAACTAAATAAAAATCTTTCTGTGAAAACCAATTGGCTATACAAAATTTACAATAAAGATGATGTATTGTTTATTGCTATTTATAGATTATATGGCATACTTTTATATATCAATAAAATATTTTAAAATTGATTTACATACACCTACATACACATTTTATTTTTTTCTGGAGGACCAATTGTTAACATATTTAGCAGTCTACCACAGAATGAGGGTGGTGATCAAATTACTGAGGTAAGTGCTACAGGATGGCACCAGTCAACATATGAATGTCAGAAGTGGAATGGAGTCAGTAGACAAAGCGGAAGCTGACCACATTGTTTAAAAGCCCTTGTATTATTTCTTGCAAAGAAGCTGCATCAATAGTGATGGTCTTATCAATGTGGCCTTTTAGTTGAAGTCTCTCTTGGCATCATAAATAGGCACTTGCAGAAAACAGAACAGAATACTTGAAGTTGGGGAGATTCAGTAATGATTATGGACATTCACCAAAACTGTAGGATCAAGGAGAAGGGGAATTGGAGGAGAGATTATGAAAATCCACGTCTCTATTACTGCCTTTGCATGGAGTTGGACACATTTACAGAGATAAAGTCGCCTGCCTTCCAATTATTCAAATGCAGAACTCTGGTAAATATATGCATTCCCCTTATTTTTATCTTGATTTATTAATCTTAGCCAATATAAGTCAACAGGAAGTTGGTTTTCTAGATATGATGCATCTCGGATAAATTATAATTCCACGTGCATTTTTCATTAAACCCTTCCTGTTCACAGAAACACTTTTGTTTATGTATAAAGTTTTTCATGCAGTTTTATTAAAAATTGAGCTTCTCTCTTCATTTATCTATGGAGTGATATTGCAGAAAACTGTCATTTAAAAATCATTCTATTGCTGTGTAAACTCCAGCAACTTTTCATACCGTACTCCGCACACTTTATTTCTCAGGCCTGGGAACCTTTCCTCATTAGATTCCAAGTCACTCCATCTTCTATGATGTGAGTTGCTTTACTGGAAGATTTATTTTTTTTCCCCAAGACTTAAGAATTTTCTTTACCAAGTTAGGAGACTTTTTGATAATATATTTATCTTAAAGATTAGCTGCTTTAAAGCAATTGGTTTTATTCAAAATCAGTTTTCTCAAGTAGATAACTTTCCTGTTTCACATATGATAATTGAAAGAAAAACACTCATTTTTCTGAAAGCTTTGGGGGGAAAAAACAAAAGTAAGGATAGATCTAAAGTATTTTGTTGAATAAAGTCAATCATACACAGAGAATTATAACCATGAGAAAGAATGAATTTTCTATGGCAAATAAGAAATGATAAAGCCATTCAATTAATATCATTTTATTCTCTCCCCAAATAATTGAGCTATACTATCACAGGCATATGCCCTTACCTCCATGAAGGACTAGCTATGTTACAAACACCACAAATTGTGAGGAACTCACAAATTAGATATGGAAGGGTGATATATTCTCTGTCATGAAGATATTAAATACAACACAAAATTGGATTACATGACAACAGACTTATTTATCAAAAGCATTGAATTAGGCCTCAGATTCCTGTTATAGGAAAGGCATTTTCATAAATTCAACTGCTTGAAAGTACATACTAGTGAAATATTTGGTGGATTTATGACTAGCTGGAGTGTTGATTCCAACAGTACCATGTGTCATTTATTACATACAGCTTTATTTTGGAATGAGGTTCATCTTTTCTTTCTTTTCCTTTTTTTTTTTTTTTTTTTTTTGAGACACAGCCTTACTCTGCACCCAGGCTAGAGTACAGTGGCAGTGGCATGATCATGGCTCACTGCAGCCTTTACCTCCTGGGCTCAAGATATCCTCACACCTCAGCCTCCTGAGTAGCTGGGACTACAGGTGCACACCACCATGCGTGGCTAATTTTTGTATTTTTTGTAGATATGGGTTTAGCCATATTGCCCAGGCTGGTCTCAAACTCCCGAGCTCAAGCGATTCTCCCGTCTCAGTCTCCGAAGTGCAGAAATTACAGGCATGAGCCACCAGGCCCATGGCTAATTTTTCAATAAGATTGCAAGGCTCACTAGGTCAGGGCTTTGTCATAAATGTCTTTATATCTTCTGCATATTGTACATTGCCTGGTTGATACACCCAGAAAAGAAGGATAGTTACTACTTAAGATTAGTGCCATACCAGTCCGTTAATAAGGTAGTGTAAAGAGATACAAGTAACATAAAATGTAAAATATGCCTTTTATCTTTCTTGGAAAAAAAATCAAACTCTACTAGCAGAGTACTAACTTCATTTCTAGGCTAAGAAGGGGCCGGAGCCATTGCACAAATATCAGACAAGAGTCACAAAGTAACTTGAGGGCAATATACGGTTGAAATTATCAAAAAAACCAAAGCACTTATTGGTACGTGACCATACCAATACAGTATGAAGAGAGGGTTTCTTTTTGTTCTGAAAAGCAGATTAAGCAGTTGGCCACTTTGAATTGTGTAAGAAAATAATATAATATCCTTTGTTTGTTCCTAACCTAATCAAATGATTTCATTGCTTGAGACCAGAGTGCTGTTTCTGCATGGACAGTGTCGGCATACACCTGTGGCAGATTTCAGAGTTGCAAGAAAAGGCTTGCTGAAAATCCAGCCCTGTCTTCATTGAGGCTGGAACTTACACTCTTAATAATGTTTCCTCTGTAATAAATGTTAGCTGCTGCCTACCGCACTCCTTTACAATTCAAGGGATCTTATGTGATGTAATTTAGTTCTTGAAATCCATAGGTGCTAGTGTTGCTTGTTTACCAGATTGTCTCTACTCTGAGGGGAAAATCAAGTGTCGCAGGATACATGTAGTATTGATTAATCAGAAGAGAAAGTTACAAAGAAGAGAGAGTAGTACAAGACCCTCAAGGAAAAGAAGAAGTATTCCAATAATTAAGAAACACCTAATATTAAATATTTTTTCCTTTACTCATAGAAGTAAAATGAAATATATGCATTTTCTATCTTTTATTATTCTGGAGTTTGATGAAGTCTAGAGATTGAAATTAAAAATAGTATTTAGTTCTTTCAGAATGTGTTATTATATGAAGGAAAGCAAGCCTTCTTGTTATGCAGAAGAGAAGTTAATGAAAAATAAGCTGTTAAATCTTCTTAATTGTTTAGTATTGATTAATAAGCTGTAAATAATTGTTGTGGTAATATTAACTGATGCAATCACAGGACAATAAATTTATGCAGGATTTTGCAAAATACAACTCCAAGTGTGCTTTAGAAATAAAACAATGGCCTCTACGTTATTTACTTTCATAGAAAACAAAATATACTCCAAAGAAGTTTAATTATAAGATCAAAATTATCACTTTAATGGATAAATTTTTTTCCTCATTAAATGATTTTAAGTATTTGTCTTAGTTTATTGAGTTACTTTATTTTGGATCTAAATTGTAGCCTATCATTTAGAGGCATTTATGTCATTTATCAGCCTAAAAGCAGAAGGTATTCTCTAGCATAATGCTATATATGTCACATTTAAATTATTTCTATATTTTTATAATCCATAATAAAATTGTTCTCATTTGAAAAGCAATACTGTATGGTGTAGCTCAAAATATTTTCCCAGGAAAAAATTATTTATTGAATCATTCCTCCATTTATTCCACCAATATTTATTTCATGCTTGTTGTACTACTCATGCTAAACACTATTAGGAATTCATAGTGAACAAAACAGTAGCCTAGGGAGGAAACAGATAAATGAAACAACAGAAAAGCACAATGATAATAATATGGGTCGGGTATGGTGAGACAAAAATAGGAGCATAGTTTTTTAGATTAAAAAAGGGTTTGAAAAGGCTTACCAAAAACAATGTTTGAACTGAATACTGAAAGATAAAAAATAGCCAAGAAGAGTCACAGGGAGGGTGGAGGGAAGAGTCTGGGCAAAGCCTACTTCCCATTCACCATCCACCCAATCCCCAGGGCCGGCGCATGTGACCTCATGACCCATCAGCTATGGAGGAAGGCAGAAGTAAGAATCAATGACTTCATTCCAGGGTGGGGGTGTCTTCTGTAAGAAATACCTCTTAGAGCAAGACAAAAAGTTTTGGTTTGTAGATTTTAATTTCATATTATTTGTAAAGCATTTTTATGCAGACGCTTGTTGAATAAACAAATTGAAACTCAGGAAATCTGGCTGAAATGGAGATCTAAAGCTTGGGATTATCAACATATTCCTGGCTATAAAACCTCAGGGAGAGTTGAAATCACTGAGGCATGTACCCAGCCCCATGGAGACACCAAAAACGTTGCACAGAGACAGACATCACAGAAAAGGAAAGAGATGTGGTAATGGAGAAGGCATGAATCCATCCACAGTGATTTTAGGAGGTTTGGCGATTAAAGAGAGTTGAGAATTTAAGGATAGTGTGAACTGTGAACTACCTACAATCTCTAATTTTGTTGGATTTGGTTTATGATGAAAGATATAAATCATAGGAGGGCTGAGGGGAATTATCCTGTACAATAAAATGTTTTACTATATAAGAGATGCCATCAAAGAAACAAGGGTGCACATTCTCAATTTCATGTTAAGGAATTACCTTTGATCACATAATGTTTGTACCTTTTTCTTTTTCCATGCAAATAGGAAGGAAGAAGGAGATGAGGGGTTGGGATCCAGGAAGAGAGGGCATACGTCAATGAGGGCATTTTATATATATATAAAAGACAAAGACATCAAACTTTTTAAGAGTAAGTAGTGGTAGTGCTGACAGATGTAGCAAATAAAAATACAGGATGCCTAGTTAGATCTGAATTTCAGAAAACAATAAATAATATTTTAGCATACATATGTCCCATGCAATATTTGAAAGAATAGGTATTACTGAACGAGGGAAGTATTGGGAATGAGCAAACATCTGAAGTAGACATTGTAGTGAGTAGATGATTTAACTTCCTTAAAAATATATAGTAGGAGTGGCAGGTGGTGTGTGTGCCCAGAGCAGGTAACTGGCAATGAATTTATGTTGCTTCTAGTTGCATGCTTCTGTGATTTTCTTCAGGAACATTCAACTGCATATATAAGGAGGATTCACAAACATTAGTGGTAGCTGGTAGGATTTGTGCAGAGTTGTGGCCTTGCTGGACCAAGTGTGATAGCAGAAGGTGGGTGCGAGGGAGTTGAGCATTTTCAAGAGGAGTTTTCATGATCGAGGTGGCTTCGAAAGGCAGCAGTCTCAGGAACACTACATTTCTGGTGATGACAGAGTCCATGCTGTCACCTCGAGAATGGGTAGCCGAGTGAGATTCAGTAAAATGAAACTGAGTATGAGGTGATCACAGAGGTGAGAAAGCAAGTGGCTGGAAAACTTAGCTACATAGATCGGAAGTCAGTGACAGTAAGGAGAAATCTATGCACTCATATGAAAACCTTGAGTGAATGAAATTATAGAGTTATTCAGCATGTAGGTAGAAGTCCGCAAATCTACAGGGATGATTTATTTAGTTTTTCTTTTGCATCAACAAGAAATTCTTTCTTCTTTGGGTGGTGAGTAATAGGAAGAAATAGAAGTTGTGCTGCTACAGGAGTTCAAGACCAGCCTGGCCAACATGGTGAAACCCCGTCTCTACTGAAAATATAAAAAATTAGCCAAACTTGGTGGTGCGTGCCTGTAATCCCAGTTACTCAGGAAGCTGATGGAGGAGAATTGCTCGAACCCCTGGGAGGCAGAGGTTGCAGTGAGCTGAGTTCCTGCCACTGCACTCCAGACTGGCTGACAGAGTGAGACTCCGTCTCAAAAACAAAACAAAACAAGAAGTTGTGCTGTTAATGAGAACAAGCTTCTCTTTTCAATTTTTTGATGAGCACAGGATCTTAAGAAGGCATATCAGTATTTCTACGTTAACTCAAAATTGCATTCTATAAATCGATGGCTAAAATCAACATTGTTTAATATGTTTCATTAAAGATTTTTTTCCTGTAATGGTTAAGGATCTATTTTAGTGCTTCTCATAATCGCATATTTCATTTTTCCAAGTGTGTTTATTCATTTTGAATTCCATTCTATATTTTTACTACATATTAAAAAAACTGAAATGTAATTTCAGCACATACAAATATGTTCTCAACGTAAATAGGCTTTTAAGAACTTATGTCTATACCACCAACATTAGTTGTACATCAATCTTGTGTCTTTATTTTTGTTTTTCTATCATGCTATTTGGATTTTATTTAGAGCTCCATTTCGTCTGCCAGCAGAAATTTTTTCCTGAAAATTCTGTAAAACTCAGGGCGTTGCCTTTCCATCTTTATTGTCCAAACTCTGTCGATTTAAAACTCCTGCCTTGCCACAATGGCTGTGATCTGCACTTATGTTCCTGGGAGATCAAGTTGTCATCTCTATTTTGTAAGCCAAGATGGTGAAGAATACTCTTTGACACTTGTTTCCTCACAGGGCCGAAGGTAGGTAGGATACCTTCAATATGTAAGTCCTCCAAATAAACTGGGTTCTGACTCCTTCAGTTTCAGACTTAACTCTCCAAAATAACAGGATGCAGGCCTCCTCTCATCAATACTGCCTCTTACTTACCCTACAATTTTTTCTCGACTTGTTATCCCCTTGCTAGGAGGATCTTTATCTAACCTCGTGAGGATAGTGGCTCTCTCTGAACACATATTCTTCCAAGACTTCCTGTCTTTGATTTGAGGGTTTTTTGTTTTTTGTTTTTTTTTTTAGGCAAAACAGCCCTTTCTTAATATGACCAAAATTGCATCAAAGATAAGAAAAACAGCAATATATAGAAATATGACAACTATTTAACATAACCACAAATGTGTGTGCATACAGATAAGGATACAGACAAACACATCTCTCTCTCTCTCATGTGTGTGTGTGCGTGTGTGTGTGTGTGTGTGTGTGTGATGTCAGGTGATATTGATAGCAATGGAGAAAACATAGGCAGGGTAAAAAGGGTCTGGAGTGAGGGAGTTAGAAAATTAGGGAAGGCCTCCTGATAAGGTGAACTTTTACTGGTGACCTAAATCAAAAGGAAAAGCATTGACCAGGAAAAGCATTCAAGGAAACTCCAGGAAAAGCATTCAAGCAGAGAAAACAGCACGCAAACCTCTGAGCGACCAAATCAGAATGAGTGAGAAGATAGAGATAGAGAGAGAGAGAGGAGAGACAGGAGAGAGAGAGAGATGAGAGAGAGAGAGAGAGAGAGAGAGAGAATGAATTAGGAAAAAGATTGAAGTTGTTGGAGAGGTGGGCAAATAAGGATCAGATCTTTCAAGCTCTATAACTCATTGTAAGACAGTAGTTTGATGTGAATGAAATTTCAAACCAACCATCAGAAGATTTTGCGTAGAGGACTGACATGATCCGAGTTCCATTTTTAAAGAATCACTCTGGCAGTTTGGTGGGGAATTAATTGGCTGTTAATAGAGGAGCAAGGCTGGCAACGGGAGACCAATTAGCAGTTTACTGCAACAATTAAGCAGAGAAATGATTGTGGTTTCACTAAGGAGTAGCTGGTTTCAGAAACAGTTAGATTCAGGACATATTTTGAAGGCAGAGCTAACAGTATTTGTCGATTGATTAGTTGTAGTTTACAGAGAACTTGTGCAAGTTTTTGACAATGATGTTAATACTTTTTCAGACGGTGACCCTTAGGCAAGTATATTTTATTAATATTTGCCTTAGACTCTAGATCACATTTATTACTCATATCATAATCACTTATGTATAAAGGGTCTATGATTAACCCAATGTCAAAGGTGGCATTAATGTCTAAGCAGAGGAATGTCGGCCGATGAAACGAAGATCAGGAAGTGTGTGTAAAAGTCTTTCAGAGGATGAGTGCTAATGACGTTATCAGTGCTTCTCTGTAAGAGACTATTTCTAATGACACAATAAAACCATTTTCCAATATAATTGTTCACTGTAACTTCATTTTTAGAATTGCTAAAACTAAAATTATCATACTCAGCTTTTAAAATAATACTACTTAGCAAATAACACCTCACTCATTTTAATGAGATATGTAACACTCCAGAAGTTGATTTAATGTGATGGGATTTGATTTTTGTTTTAAGTGTATCTTGTACACAGAAGGTCTACTTAAAATATGCACACTCCTTATATAATTTTACAAATGTTCAGATAGACATGGAGATTTTAAAGCTATCTGTTAATCACGTTTTAACCCTGGTCTAATTTTAAATATAGTATTTTTTAAAGGTTTACAACATGATTAACTGATCTCTCTATGCATAGTATAATAATTACCACAATTGGATAAATGAACATATCCTTTACTGCACATGGTTATCATTTAAGTTTAACATTTAACACTTAAAGAGCTGCTCACTTAGAAAATTTCAAGTATACAATAAAGTATTATTAACTATGGTCACCATACTCTATATTAGACCAGAATTTGCTTTTTATATAACTGAAGTTTTGGACCCATTGTTGAATATCCCCCCATCACACTTCCCACCGTAATCCTCAGTCCCTGGCAAGCATCATTTTACCCTATGATTCTATTTATTGGACAATGTTAGATTCCACTTATAAGTAAGATCATACAATATTTGTCCTAAAAATTATGGTACTTTTATAACTTGTATTTCTGTTGTACCTTAAATGTATTGATTTCATATGTTACCTTGGTTTATTATCATAGCTACTTTAAAAAAAGGTAGATCATTATAATGATTAATATGTTATAATGGGGAAACTGAAATTTGAAGTGATTAATTGATTTACTCAGTCATTTAGATAGTAAGAGTTGTAGCCAAGATGTGAATCACAACATTGTGACTTCAAGTTCTCCAAAGACACACTGCCCAATAATTTTCAAGTGGAGAATATCCTGGGGACAAAGTGTCTTCATTAGAACGATCTCAAAGTGGCAGGTCTCACGACTGATGGACTGAGGAAGTCAAGACCATATTTAGATGTGACCGCAATGAGGTAGCTTTCTGGAGAGAAGAGACATCTTGCATAGTGTAAATGTTTTGTCAGATGATGAAACTGACACTAGAGTGATACAATAAATTGCAAATAAATAACAGAACCAGGATCCAAACTCATTTTCTCTGATTGCAAATTCTATCAGCATTTCTATCAGACTCTCTTCTACCAATGTTAAATTAAATATGCATGGATTACATTTAAGTAGTTTATAGAGACTTCAAATTGAACATACACACACATACACACAAATTTCTATGCACACGTGTAATAGAAGAGTACCAAATATTCTTGAAGAAGCACATGATAACTATGTAGAGTCATAAAAATGCTGCTCTTAAATGGTTCCAGTGAAATATGAAGATCTGGAAAAAGCTGGGAAGTGATACTTTTACTTCGCTGTCCTTGTTGCTATTAGAGTGCTGTGTTCTATCCTATGCCCCACAATGTAAGACGGTTGTGAAAGTACACAGTACAACAGCAAAAATCACTAAAAGACAGGAAAACAGCACCTATGAGGTTAGCCTAAGGAAAGTAACCCTGATGAAGATGCAGAAGATGGAAGTTCCAATTTTAAAAGTACCCTCATTCATCTCAAGGAAAGTATGATGATATTGATATGGACAGGAGGCAGGGAAATTCTGAGTAGAGAAGGGTGGGGTCCCTGGCGAAACCCCACGCTCAAGCCTGGACCCACCGCCCAAAGTGAGAACATGTATTCCTGTTTTCCCACCTGAATGTTGACTTTTCCAAAACCACCCACCCTGCCTCCCATCCTATACCCATAAAAAACCCAGGCCCCACCGGCATAGTGGCAGAGTGGCAGAGAAGGGGAGAAGAGAAGAGGCAGCTGGATATCAGAGAGAAGCAGCTTGATTTCAGAGGAATGGCTTGTCGGTGGGACTTAGGGGAAGAGTTCGGCCAGGGACGGTCAGATCCAGGTGGAAGACCACCTTCCCGCTCCACTCCCTTTCCAGCTCTCCATCCCTCTGAGAGCCACTTTCATTGGCAATAAAATGTCCCGCATTTACCATCTTCAGTTCACTCATGTGACCTGATTCTTCCTGGATGCTGAACAAGAACTCGGGATATAGAGGGATGTCACACTGAGCTGTTAAAAACTTAACTGTCTGCGGACAGCAAAGCTAAAAGAGCTCACTGGGATGTCAGGTTTTGTGGGCACCACCCTAGGTGCTGCTGCAGGGCTGGTGCAGACTTCCTTCCTGCTGGTGCCCCAAGGCACTCTCCCGGCTCCTCTACCAGCTCACCCTCGTGCCCCCTCTCCTGTGAGGGGCTGAGAGCTGCAAGCTGAGTAGAGGAGACACCCTCTTCGTGAGTCCCGCGAAGGGTCAAGGGAACTATCCTGTTTCAATATTTTCTGCCTTTATGTTAAAATTAGAAAAACATGTTTAAATTAGCAACACGTGTGCTTCCTGTAGGTAAAACATTTCACATACTGAGAAAATCATAAAGCCTTCTTGTTTGTGGCATTTCATGGTGTAAATAACAACAACAAAAACGATAACCAAATGGTTGGATAAAATGTTCTGATAATGTTATTTTGAATTTGATACCAATAACGTGGTGAGACACAAGGAATCGGTTTTAGCTCTCACACGTTCTCACATATTATGAAATCTTATGTGTCATTTTTTAACGTGGTATCATTTTTTAGCACAGCTATTTTAAAATGACTTTTTAGGCTCTGTTTCTTTCATGTATTTTTCTTTTACTTAATGGACTATTTTTTAGAGCAGTTTTAGGTCCACAGCAAAACTTTAGTGAAAAGTAGCAAGATTTCCCATATAGTCCCTGCCTCCTCATACGCTTGTGACAACTGATGAACCTACACTGACATATCATTATCACCTGAAGTCCACAGTTTAAATTAGGGTTCACTCTTGGTGTTTTAAATTCTGTGGGATTTGTAAACATAAAACTCCTGCATGTGCAACAGGTGAAATAAAAGCATATTTTTCTGAGACCAAGGGTCGAGTGTCAAGCCACCTCTACTATTCCTGACCCCAGAAGTAGTGACTCCCGGCACTCTAGGAAACCTTCCAACTTTGGTGCCAGTTTTGAAAAACACTCTTGTGGGGCAAAGTACTCTATCTGGAGTCAGGCATATCTGGATATGGCATTTCTCTAGCTCTGTGACTTTGAGTCACTTTAAATTTTCATGTTTCATTTTCTGTATTTCCAAAATAGAAATCATACTCAAACCTCACAGGTTTCTGGGAAGGATTTAAATGAGGGACCATATATGCAATATTTACCATAACACCTGGCACAAGTAGTAATTCAGTAAATCCTAGATTTCCCTAAACTTTCTAAACCTTACATTAATTGTGACTAACTTCATTAATGCTAATTCTATTTTCTCTATAGAACTATGGTGAAAGTATATGACAAAACAGCATTAACAAGTTTTAAAAAACAGAAATGGGCAAGATTTATTATTACTATTATTATTATCAACGGAAGTCATGAAATACCCCAAAAGGCCAACCTCAAAAACAGGTTAATTTTGATATGAGGTAGATATGCTAATAAATCTCAGAGAATTTTTTGAAAATGAGCAGAAAGCTGAAATCTGCATTATTACTTACAAAAACTATCTGTAGATCTTTAAATTTATCATCCTATCTCCTGCCTAAGTTCTTTCCATGTGAGGTTATTTCTGCATGGGAAAAATGGAGAAGACAAAAACGTTTCTATATGTCTCATGAGCGTAAGTGACACCCCCAGTAAGTTAAGGAGATACGTTTAACCATTATCTTATGGCACATAGCACTTTGCTTAAAGTGCATGCCCGTAAATGTGAGATGCAAATGTTTATGCCTATATATGGCTTGTTATTCTGTTATTTGACTGAATAAATTTGAATGCTATGCCACATTTTATTTATCTTATTTTCTCTAATTATTAAAAGAATTTATTTTCTTCTTTACCATCCAGTTTGTGTGAACATAACAAGAACAAAGATTTCGTGATTATAAAAAGCATTCAAATTCATGTTTGTGATGGAGTACATATCTTCTCATTATCCTTTGTGTAGATTTGCAGGATTATACAATAAATTATGTAATTTTACTTGGTCTTCAGTTAATTCTATCAGAAGCCAAGATTATAATTTACAATGCAGTGAATTAATGTTGGAGTGTTTTGTTGTGATTTTTAGCTTACCATAAATAATCATCTCTATATTATCTTACGTTGACTTCTCATAAAAGATTAATGTAGAATTAGTGACAGCGGGATTCTCATTGAATACAAACCCCATAAAAATGTATGCTTCTCAAGCTGTAAATGGAGACTCCAAAAGGCACTTCTGATTTACATCTGTTATCTCTCATTATAAGACTTCTAGTTCTGCTTCAAACACATACATGACGGGCACAGACACATTTGGTGTAAAAAGCAAGAAGTGTGAGAAAACGTCTTCAGTGTAATATACTGTTTAGGATAATGCGTTGATAGTTTTTTGTTAACATGAGCCATGGGAATATTGAAGCGACCATGAATCCAGGTACATTGATAATAGTGAAACAGCCTCGCATCTCAGTGTCTTCTAAAAGACACCCGCTATGTAACTTCACATGGCATGAACTGATTTGATAAATAAAATAAAAATAACATGCAATATTGTTAGACATTTTAGCTTGGAAATGATCTAATCAACTGGTCTGCATTAATGCATTTTTGCCACAAAAGTTATAAATTATACATAATCCAGCATAATATTAAAACATTAACATAATTTAACAATACACATCTATTACTTGCTAAATAAAAAGCTGAAGGCTTCCTATCTGACAAATTTGACTTTGCTGCTGTTTTATATGCTAGCATAAATTTATTGTTAAAAACATTTCAATATTGTCAATTCTAATTTTTTTGTCAATTAAGTAAGGAAATATCGACTTGTTCACATTGTTTGCATATTTTACCATCAACAAAAACCTTGTCTTGCACTGTATATTGTAATAAAGTTCTGTGCCAAAATATGTCTGTCCTCAAAGTATATTATGTAAATAGAGTGAAAGATGTCGTCTGTTTTGCACTTCCCCTGGGTTTTATACATCTTTAACTTCATAAAGTAGAGTTCTACAAAACTTTCTTTTCTATAGAGTGTTGTAGGAAATGATTTACCACTTTACTATAAGCTTGTCTGGCTGGTGGATAAAAGAAAGGAATTATTACCCTGCTTCCCACACCACACCATTACAATCTACTTGTTAAGAATGCTCCAGGGCGAGTGCCACCACCTTATGTTGTGGTGCTTTTAGACTAAGGACCATATGTGGTGCTATCCCAGGAAACAGCAGGGTTCAGTTACAGGGTTGTGTGTGTGTGTGAGTGTGTGTGTGTGTGCACGCACATATCTGCTTCACTAACAGCCCCTACATTCATGCATCATTGCCATCAGTGCTATATATTTAGTATAATTAACGTGTTTATTGTGCACTTGTTAAGTATGCTGCATACAGAGTGGTTTATACGCATCTCAAGATTCACAGCATTATAATGTAAAATGCAACCTTTTGTGTTATATAGCAGTATCACCCACAAATATGTTTGAACATCAACCACATTTATTTTGGAAAAGATGAAAAAGATTTTACTCCACAGATAGTTTTCCAGCTAAAGAGGTGCCCTTGAGGGCATGTACTTTATCTTCTCTTATAGGCAGAAGAATATGAATTGAAGGCAAGAGTGTAGACTCCACCGTGTCTACTATGAAAATGTCCATGGTCCAGTGGCCCATAACCTATGAGGTTACACTAAACATCTCTAGTACATTCCCAGTATATGAATTTAAATTTATTTGAACCTATAGTATGTATTCTAAAGCTATTACTCTCTGATCTCTAAGCTAATACAAAGATAAGGGGGAAGCTTACAGCAAAAGGACTGAGAATTTCTGCTTCCTCAGAATCAGAATCTTGGAAAACCATGAAGAACACTTTGGAGGTATATTCACTTTGGATTTGGAAATATCAGTATGAAATCATGACTACTGTCATAGGCTGAAAATGGCTTAAAAATACATAGTCACTTCCTAAGGAATCCGTATTACATTAAATGGCTTTTGAAAAATAGAGTCATTTCCTAAGGAATGTGTGAGTATTACATTATATGGCAAACCAGTGACTATTACCTTATATAGCAGAGGAGAGGATTATGCCGAGGATAATGAGAGCAGGCACTTATCCCAGATCACCCACAGGGACCATCATGCTTGGATTCTTGTAAGCCCTTGCTGACCAGATGCAGAGCAATTTGGGTATCAAAATGAAGGTGCAATGGATTGTAAAACTATTGAAATATACATACGTTTAAGTCCATACTGATTACAGATAAAAAGAAAGACAGAAAGACAGACATGAGAGAGAACTAGGGGAAATTCTGACATTCAGCCATACAGGGAGGAACAGACCACATGAAGGTGGAGGCACCAATTGGAGTGATGCTGCCATAAGCCGAGGAATGTCGGCAGCCACCAAAAGCAAGAAGAAGCAAGATGGGTAGCAGCCTATCAGCTCTGGAGGAAGTGGGGCCCTGCTGACACCTGGACTTGTGACTTCTGGCTTCTAGAACTATGAGAAAATAAATTTTGTTTGTTTTAAGACAGTTTGTAGTAATTTATTACAGTAGCATCCTTCACTGTGGCATCCAGTTAATGGAATATAGAATAATAGATATCTATGGAATATAGGAAATAGATATCTCTATTCCTATGCAATGTGTGTGTATATATGTGTGTATGTATGTGTACATATGTGTATGTGTTTATGATTGTGTTAGTTTCCTGTGGCTACTGTATTTTCTTCTGGTACAGAGATGACATCTTTCACACAAGAGTTTGTATCTCTTGTTTTGGGGAAGAAACGGGGGATGAGATTGCTCTTCTTGTATCATCTATCCATCTATCTTCTTATGCTGTGTGTGTGTATGTATATATAGATATTAATTCCTATTTTATGTGTGTGTATATGTATGTATATCTATATATAATATCTATCTATCATCTATCTATCTATCTATCTATCTATCTATCTATCTATCTATCTATCTGTCTATCTATCTATATCTTCCTATGCTGTGTATGTGCATATATATATATGGATATATATTCCTATCTTATGTGTGTGTATATATGTATGTATATCTATAGATCATATCTATTTATCTATCTTCTTATGCTGTGTATGTGAGTATATATGGATATATATTCCTATCTTATTTGTGTGTATATGTATGTATGTATATCTATAGATCATATCTATCTTCTTATGCTGTGTGTGTGTGTATATATATAGACATATATTCCTATATTATGTGTGTGTATATATGTATATCTATAGATCCTATCTATCTATCTATCTATCTATCTATATTATATATATGAACTCCTAGCTCAGATCAGGGAAAGGACCTGGAAGAAAAACTGTCCCTGTAGCAAGGCACATAACAACCAGGTATGCAAAGCTTGACTTCTAACATGATTCCTCCCACGGAGAATCTGGTCTCTTTGAAAAAACATCCAATCCCAAGAGTAAAACTGGGATGGCACAGAAAACACTTGGGATATCAGGATATCTTTCTGTGGAAGGAAATAAGGAAGTGCAAAAAAAAAATAGACAGGTAAAGGTCAAAAATAAAGCAAGAGCCAGTTTGAAGGAGTCCACGCTGACCAGATGTAGAACAATTTGGGCATCAAAATAAAGGTTCAATGGATTGTAAAACTATTGAAATATAGAAGTGTTTAAGTCAATACTGATAATAGATAAAAAGAAAGACAGACAGACATGAGGTGGAGAGAAGGTTCCCCCTTGGGTGGCATGCAGAGGGCCACCTGTGCAGAGAGATGCAGATGTGGCAGGTCATGGGTTTGAGGTGAGGATCATGAAGATGGACAGGCATCACTGGAGGCAAAATCCAGGAGAAAATATTGATTAGGGGCAGAACATTTACATATTCTCGAAGTGTTTCTTTATGGATTGCTTTTTAATTGCAACATTTCTCCATTTACTGAGAAACAATCAACTCCTTGACTGGCTGTCAAAATGAACATCACCAACATGCCATATTTTCCCGATATTTCCATTTGGAACAATATGAGAGAAATAAAATGTCTCCACATGAAATTCCCACAACGAGTATATAGCCTGAATCAACACATAAGGCAGCATCTGACAAAACTAAATTGAGGAACACTGTATGGAATAACTGGCCCAATTCCTTGAAAATGCCAGTGTCATGAAAGAAAATAGGCTGAAAAATAGTTTTTAAAGAAAGCCGGGGTTCTAAGTAGACATGACAAAAATACAGTATGTGATCCACACCTGGATGCCACAATGAAGGAAGAAAATGCTTCATGAAATAATTTTAACTTTGATACAATCAGGATGTGAATGGCTGAGGAGGTGGAAATATTATATGCAGGGTGGCAGAATAGGACACCTGAAAATACGCTGCTTTGGCGTAGGGGTTATTTCGAGCAAAAGTCACCAAGGAAACAACAGATGCAAGAAGAGCAATCTAATCTCCCCCTTTTCTTCTCCAAAACAAGGGATACAAACTCCTGTGTGAAAGATGTCATCTCTGTACCAGAAGAAAATAAATTTTCTTCAAGGAGAAGTCATAGCTAAGAGAGAATTCTGTACAAACAGAACTTGTTAAAATAATTCTTTTATTTTAGCCTTCCCACATAGTTTAGTTATAGTTCCACAATTGCTTATCTTTGCTCAACTTAGTATAAAACCATTTAGGTTTTACTAATTCTTTGGGTCTTCATTTTCTTATAAAGAATCCCTTGTTAAATCCAGAACTTAATAACCCAGCTGTTATGAAACAGAATATCTTCGCTCTTATGAGATACACCCGGAAGTTTTAAGGAATAAAATAGCTACATACTTTCAGCATGATTCTGAAAAAAGAATGATATGGAAGGAAAGGAAGGGAATGAGAGAAGGAAAGAGACAGAGAAGCAGACAAGGAGGGAGGAAGAAAAGAATATGATAAAACAAAGGTTAAAAATTGGTGAATCTGATTTCCAGTACCTGATACATAAGCAGAATGAAAGTTACTGGTGCCATCTTTAAAACAAGGGGAAAAACTGAAGAATCAGAAAATCAGTGTCTTTTCTTGGATCAGCCAGACGTCTCAGGGCAAAGTGCCTACCAAAAACTAGAGAGACAGATAAAGAGATAAACAGACTGTGCCTATGTGTTGGCGTAGGGGGGATATGGAAAGTCTGTAACTTCTGCTCCATTTTTTTATGAACCTGGAACTGCTCTAAAATGAACTCTAGTTAAAAAGAAATTAAATACAAATAACTACAACAACTGATAATAGAACCAACAAGAAATTAAACACTGAGGTATGCATTTCTCCCATCATGATCATGATATAAGAATCTTGCCTATGCAGGTAATAAAATTTTCTGCAATGTTTTCTTAGAGATAATTTATAATTTTTACTTTTAGGTCTACCATTCCTATTTCTAGTTTGTCAGTGTTTTCAGTTACGAATAAGTGTTGGATTTTGTCAAATGCTTTTTCCATATCTATGGAAATAATCATGTGAATTTTCTCAGTGTATTAATTTTTTTTTTTTTTTTTTTGAGATGGAGTCTCTCTCTGCCGCCAGGCTGGAGTGCAGTGGTGCGATCCCAGCTCACTGCAACCTCTGACTCCCTGGTTCAAGTGCTTCTCCTGCCTCAGCCTCCCAAGTAGCTACCTTTACAGTCATACGCCACCACGTCCAGCCAATTTTTGTATTTTTAGTAGAGCCGGGGTTTCACCATGTTGGCCAGGATGGTCTCGATCTTCCTGACCTCGTGATCTGCCCGCCTAGGCCTCCCAAAGGGCTGGGATTACAGGTGTGAGTATTAATTAATTTTTGAATGTTAAACCAAACTTCCATTCTTGCTATATGTATATTTAGTCGTTATGTATTAACTTTTATAAATTACTCTTGTCAGTCATGTTCCTGGTTCATTTATTTCTCATAAAATAATCCAGTCAAAGCATGATTAATTGAAAATATTTTCCATTTCTCCATTGAACTGCCTTAGCATTTATTTTTTAAAAACAACAGAAAAGTTTGTGATGTTCTACTCCATAACTTGCTGCTTTGCTACTCTGACCACAAATCTATTTGTTTATTTTGTCTATATTTGTATCAAATCTACACTATGTTCATTATTTTGAACAGATACTGATACTTGAAATCATCAGATTAAGTCACTCAGTTTTGCCTTTTTCCAGGTTTATTTTGACTATTCTAGATATTTTATATTTTAAAATATGTTATATTTACATATAAAATTTACAATAATTCAATCAACACCAAAACAACTGCCAAAATATCCTACTGGAGCTGTGATTGGACTTAGCGGAATCTCAAACGTGGAAGTTAGATAAGGGTGTGTAGAGTTAGCATTTCAAAAATTATTGAATCTTCCAATCTGGGAGCTCAGTATGCTTCTCCATTAAGTCTTTTAAATTTAGCTCAGAAAAGTTTTAATGCACATATTTTACTATAACAATATATGTGTCTGTTATATATCTATATTTATACCTATAAATTTTGTTTCTGGTGCAATTTTAAATAGAACACTTAAGATTTTAATTTTCCAATAGTTTGCTACTAGTATATAGAAATGCAATAGATTGTATGTCCACTTTGCATTCTTTTTTTGATAAATTCATTTACTATTTCTAGCATTTTTTGTAAATTCTACAGAATTTTACATAAATAGTCACACTTGTAGACAAAGATCATATTTGTCTTTCTTTTTAGTATTTATGTATCTTATTTCTTTTGCTTTATTGCATTGGGGAGGATCTTAAGCTAAGACTGACTGGAAGTGGTGAGCACAGACATTCTTGTCCTCTGCCATGGAAACACAGAGTAAAAGTTTCTTTAGTTGCCGGGTTGTAAAAAGTGTGGATAAAAGGGAAGTTTTCTGAATATTTGATTCATAGCAGCATTCGATTTTACTCTTGCAAATGTTTAGAAATTATCTACATGGACAATGAAAGTGAAATCATTTTAGGCAGAGGGAAGAATAACAGAATATGCATAAAGTCACTACACGACTTTAAAGGAGATTCACAATAGAGATTATAAAACAGACTGTTGGGTTATAAAGTTTTGGAAATAAGCATAACATTATTCACCCACGGATGTATGTCCACTGTGTGTAATGTTGACTAGTATTTATTTATTTATTTTTGGCTTCTGCATTGATTACACTACCTTCTTCTCTTCTGTTGAGATATACCAACATCCATAAATAATTTTATGAATATGTTTGTTTACCAAAAATATCAGAATCCCCAAAGGAATCAAATTGAATCTATTAAAATTATGATTTATACTGAAATTATCTGTACCAATGACTAAAAAGGAAAGTATATATAGAACTAGAGTTTACAAAGTAAAGAAGAAATGAGGAAACACTAGAAAACATAATCTTACTCAAGTTGCAGGACATATGAATCAGTTGTAGGGAATGCATGATTTGTCTATGAAATAGAATAAATATTACATATTGAAGGGCCTCAGATATATGTGAAATGCACACATACACTTTGATAATATGTACGCTTGCATTTGTGTGCACGTAAATCATGTGTGTAAATCATGTAAAGTGCCATATACTGTAATATATAGTATGCCATTTTCCTCCTTATAGTAACCAACCTATGGGAATAAAAGTGTGCATCTGAGATTCTTTTATAACTTCATCTGTAAAACGGATGCTATTTTAAGTTAAATAAGATCAGAATTTCCATGGCTAGTGAAAAATAAAGCTGTAAAATAATAACTAACTGTGTTTTCCTGTTGAAGAAAGTAAATAAAATCTAGTTGTGAACCATGCAATTTGTGTGGATTTGTAGATGTGTAGTAGATTATTAAAACAATTATTACTTCTCCATGGGTTAAGCTTTGAAACAATTAGAAGGACAAAAATTTGGAGGAATGTGATATACATTGTTATAACCTCAAAGTAACTTAATAGATTATTGGCTTCAGGTAATGAAATTTCTGTGGAGAAATTAGTACACCACATATTTTTGAAGATATTTTGCTAGCTATCTTTTTTTAAAAAAAGCAGTAGGCCCAGGACCAAATAATGAATTTCATCTTTTTTTTAAAAAATAGATCTTTTCTATTTAAATCAATTCACTGGATCTTTTCTATTTAAATCAATTTCTACCTTAATATTTTCTTGGAAGACTTGGCCTATATTCCCAAAATGTACATGCAGAAAATATAACAATTTATAATATCCTCAGATATATTTGTTAGTTCATTTCTAAAATAACTTATGAGACAAAATATAATCATATTTCAGCTGGCATATTGATAATGTTGACACTGTTCTAAATCCAACACAGTCTCTCACCCTAACACAATAGAAACAGAAACTAGAAAACATTTGTGATAATTACTTTGCACATATATACTTAGAGATTGCTTGGTAACCTATGTAATATATAATATATATTGAATATTTGTAATAATTTCTCTAAATGTGAACACTGTTATTATTGCTGTGTACTTCACGAGGAAGCTTCTGAGCCTGAACAGATGTGCATAAAGTCTATACTCCCTTAAGTGTTTGCTTCCTGACAGTTTTTCCCTATTGATACCATTATAACTTCCTGCAGACCCAGATCATCACTCTGTCTGCAACTTAGGTGTCTTTTTTGCATTTTATATGCATGTGCATGCATTTATTTTGTTTGCTCTTTTTCCCTTCTCTGAAACTTTTTATTTGTAGAGAAAGGCTGTCAGATTTGGATGCAATATGGAATATGCTGAGTCACTGGCCTAACCCATGAATAGATATCACATTCATACAAATCATATACAAATGTAATTTGTGCTTCAACATAGAGGGGGGATAGTTTACAATAATTAATATCAGTATTGAGAAAGTCATCTACAATAAATTATCTGTTGTTCTTATTTTTTCTTCTAATGAGTTTTAGAGGAAATTCCATGTATTATTCCTTTTTTGTTCATTGGAAGACAATCAATTATGGAGACATTAGAGCTACTATTGCCAAAATATTGTTAAAGATAAATGATACATTGTATTCTTCTGTTTACTAAAAAAAGAATCTTAAATGAAACAAGTCAGATATAGAAAGTCAATGTGGGAATTAAATAATGTATACACATGAAGGTAGAATGTGGAATGCCAGAAAATGGATACTCCCAAGGGTGAAGAGATGAGAGAAATGAGATATTAAAAAAATGACTGAATGTGTACCTTGTGTGTTATTTGGATGCTGGATACCCTAAAAGCCCCGACTTCACCACTATGAAGTCTACGCATATAACAAAATTACACTTGTACCCCAAACATTTACGCAAATTAAAAAAGAGAAATTATCCTCTTTGTAACCCACAAGCTAGATAATAAGGCAATCTACTTACTTCATTCATAACCAGTGCAGGAATGGTTTAAAGTCTACTGAGAAAGACAGGGCAACCAAGACACAGAAAGATAAGTACCACATGTTCTTACTCATATGTGGGAGCTACAAAAATTGAGCTCATGGAAGTAAAGAGTAGAATTGTGGTTCTTAGAGGTGGGAAGGGTATGGGGGAGAGAAGGATAAGGAGATGTTGGATAAAGATACAAAATTCCAGCTAGATAGGAGGAATTTCTATAGCATTGCAGGGTCACTATAACTAAGAGTAGTTCATTGTATATTTTCAAATAGTTAGAAGATAGAGTTCTGAATGCTTCCAAACACAAAGAAAATGACAGAAGCTGGAGGTGATGGGTATGCTAATTGGCCTGATTTGATCATTACACATTACATACAATGTATCAAAATATCACTCCGCACCCCATAAGTATGTATAATTATTACATGTCAGTTAAAAAATAAGAAAGAAAGACAGGGCTTGAATATATACAGGATCCTTCATATGAAACCATCACTTTCCATAAAAATGTACATTTAATTAAAATACTACTGCAACTGATAGACATAATGACCAGAATTTAGTTTACAAAGAATTAAACCCGGCAAGATGTGAAAGCTTTAAGCATTAAGTTTCTTTCTTTTTCCAACTACAAATCATTATACAAGAATTAGATTTATGCGTAACAATGAAGGAATATGTGTGTGTGTGTACACAGTATAAAAAATTACGTAAGTATATAAGTGTGACTTTGTAATTCCCTTACTTAAATATAGGTTGAGAAGTGCTGAACAGTTAAGCTTTGTTTTGAACTGCAGAGGAGTGAAACACCATCATATAACAGCCTGGTCAGAGGAAATGGAACAGAATGGAATACTGTCAGGTAAGAAAACAGTTGACAAACACAATCCACACAGAGGCTTATAATGTATGCTCAGGAGTTGGGTGAAGACCTGCTTCAGGGACTCAGAGGTGGCCATAGTCATCGGGTACACAGGTGACAGAAAGATGAACTAGATACAGTCTCAGCCCTCAAGCAGCCTAAATTCTCATGTGTCTCTTGAATTTTTTTCTTGTATGATCTCAGGATTAGGCTTATCATTGTTGCTATGGTGGATAAACGAAAGAAAACAGAAAATAGGCTGCGCACGTTGGCTCACGCCTGTAATCCCAGCACTTTGGGAGGCCGAGACGGGCCGATCACGAGGTCAGGAGATCGAGACCATCCTGGCTAACACGGTGAAACCCCGTCCCTACTAAAAATACAAAAAAATTAGCCGGGCGTGGTGGCGGGTGCCTGTAGTCCCAGCTACTCGGGAGGCTGAGGCAGGAGAATGGCGTGAACCCAGGAGGCGGAACTTGCAGTGAGCCGAGACCGCGCCACTGCCCTCCAGCCTGGGCGACAGAGTGAGACTCCGTCTCAAAAAAAAAAAAAAAAAAAAAAAAAAAAGAAAAAAAAGAAAAAGAAAAAGAAAAGAAAAAAAAGAAAACAGGAAACAAAAACGACCACGTAAAGGTGTTCCAGAGACCAAGGAGCATATAAGAGAAGCTTCAGTCATTCCAGACCAGGAAGAGCCAGGGAGGTCAAGCATTTGACCTCAAGTTCTTTGAAGGTAAGACCTGGCATGCAATCTTCCCTGGCTCAGAAATCCGCATGGAGGAGGGGTCCAGCCCAAGGTGAACACTGCACAGACGGAAACTCTGGAGGAGAATAGTATGCATGCAAATGATGCGGGACCTTTGCTCCTTAGTTCATCTAAAACTGGGTTCCCGTCACACGACTAGGAAAGATTAGGCACGCGGACACACTGAAAGGTGAGGAGAGCAGAATTTATTAAAAGAAAGCTCTCAGCAAAAAAAGAAGGTGTCCTGCTAACACGCTCCCGCCTCACAGACTCAATACCAGGCCACCCCACAGAAGCTGAAGGGGCCAGGCTCCTCCCCGATGCACAACGCGCAAGCTGCCCGTGGCTCCACCCCATGCTCCTAGCGCGCAGCGGGGCCCCCAGTCTGTTGTGGGACTCGGCAGACAAGACCCGGGGCAAGTTCCTCCATCTGCACAAAAGCATCTGAGGTAAACACTGTGGGGTGGGTCAGAGATTCTCTGGGGGCCCCACCCCACCCCCCATCTGCCTCCTGCATCTATTACAAAGGCCTAGAAAAGAACAGACACACGGAAGGGAGAGTACAGCTGCCGCTTGCACAACACGGGTTTGAAGTGCCCAGGTCCTCTTATAAGCAGATTTTTTTTTCCAAAGAAAAACTGATCAAAAATACAGTAGTCTCAGATACAAAACTACAGGTATGGAGAGCCGACTTTTCTTCCATGCGGATTCTGCAGGTCCTGTTGTAGGACAGGAGTATTTGTGGATTTTGGTGTAACTGGGTCCTGGAACCAATCTCCTGCTTCTACCGAGGGAAGACTGAATTTGGATGAAATTGAAACGAAAAATAAACACTTCAATTAAAAGGCTCTAAAAAATAGATAATAAATGTAATGTGTTGGAGAAAGTGGTTATAATTCTTTCATATGAATATTTTTCAAACAATGTCTCTACAGGAGATAGCCTCTCACTCTACCACAGCCATCAACTCCCTTCAAACCTGTTTTTCAAGTGTTCCCATAGTGAAAGCGGAAGACTGGACCCTTTTTTCTACTTGAAAGGAAAAGCGACAACCCCACGGTGGAAATCTGGCCTAGTCACCGTCACAGGGTCAGCATCAGTTTAGCCGCTATTATTCCTGTGGGAACCCGGGTACCCCCTCGTGGGAAATAGCAGGAGACCTCCATTATTTACTGAAATGCACAAGGACGTCACGAACAGTGAGAAATCCCCTTAACAGCGCTTTTCTGAATTACCCTAAGTTCCTAAAAAGAATAAAGAATATATATTACCTTTACAATTAGGAAAAAAAGTTAGTTTAAATGTGTGCCAGTGAAATTTCTATTTGCCCATCAATGTTCAGATTTCCTGTTATCACTTCCAGAATGCCTTCATTACTTTCTTCAGGGCACAATTCTCTATGAAACTTCATGTCCCAAGAATGAGCTGTCTCATTTATATTATTATTTATATATGCCCCATGTCCCTTTTAAAACATCAAGTTCTTGAAGCTGCTGAATCATGTCTAAACATCTTCATGCTTCTCAGAGGACTGGGAAAAGTGCCACGATTTATAAATATTCATTCAACTGAAAGAAATAAAAGTGCTACTTTGGATTGTTTTATCATATAAATATATATTTTTATATTGAGGTCGTAGGGACCCTGGGGTTATGTCCTGGTCCGATTCATTTGCATTGAAAATACACAAAAGAGGGGACCATTTGTATTTAGTCTCCTTTCCAAATCTCTGAGTGCTACTTCACACCATAACCTGACACTAAGAACCAGATGTTGTAAAGTAATGTCCCAGTGTTATTTGAATTTATGGGAGATTTGAGAGAAGGTGGATTGCTGAAATAAAAATACAAAACTCTGAGAATCTCGTATGCAGGTGTGCTTGCAGCCTCACCAGAGGGCTCAATATTATTTTGATGTCCACGTTGCTTAACTGAGGCATAGTGCCATGTTGAATAATATCAATACAAAAACTTCTACTTCAAAATGTGCATGACTTTGTAAAACTGAACAGTAAAACACTATTCTGCAACAGTTTGAAAATTGTGAAGTGTTGACTCTTGAAATATTGCTGAGATCAGCAAAATCTATAATTGAAAAAGTACAGGTCCAACTTTAGTGGCCTAACCAGAGGCTCGACTTAATATTGAAAAATTAAAAATATCTTCTAACTTGTTTTTTAAGGTGTGCTCTAGGATTTTCCCCCCTGACATATTTTTTTTGTTATTTTAACGTATCATTAAGATAAAATATTTCAAAAACCAAGGAAAAAAGGCTTTTAAAAGTACGTGAATACTCATATTCTCACCTCTTCTTCAATAATTATAATTTAGCCATATTTGCATGAGGATATTTTCAATGACATAAAAAAATAGCAGAGGCCGGGCGCGGTGGCTCACATCTGTAATCCCAGCACTTTGGGAGGCCAAGGCGGGCAGATTGCGAGGTCAGGAGATCGAGACCATCCTGGCTAACATGGTGAAATCCCATCTCTACTAAAAAATACAAAAGATTAGCCGGGCTTGGTGGTGGGCGCCTGTAGTCCCAGGTACTCAGGAGGCTGAGGCAGGAGAATGGCGTGAACCCAGGAGGCAGAGCTTGCAGTAAGCTGACATCACGCCACTGCACTCCAGCCTGAGTGACAGAGTGAGACTCCGTCTCCAAAAAAAAAAAAAAAAAAAAAATATATATATATATATATATCAGATACAGTTGAACCTTCCTTTTCATTTCCTCTTCCAATCTCTCCAATCTCTTTCCTACTTCTTTTCTCCCCAAAGATGATCAATATTTTTAATTTTTTTATCTTCTAACAGTGTTGTTCAACTGGCATTTCTAAAATTTAAAGAGTTCACATTTGGTGTAAATATATACTACATATCATGGTGCATCTTGCTCTTTTCATGAGATATTTTAAAATATGTATCCACATGGGTGCACCATCCCTAAGATCATGTCACTGATGCACGTCTGTTTGTCTTCTAATCCATTGGTTTACCTCTTTTAATTGTGATGGAAATTCATGTGACTTGGAAAGTTCCCTCCCACAACATCCTCACCTAATCTGGGTGTTGTCAGAATGCTATCTTTTTCTCAATCTCATTTGTCTGGAATACGATCTTATTTTCATTTTAATTCTCATTTGACTTAATATGTTTCAGTTTTGTCATTTTTGAAATATTTGTTTTGCCATACCATTCCCTCTTCTCTGAATTACTTGTGTATATACCTTGACTACTTCTCTATGGCGTTGTTTGATTACTTGTATATTTGCCTTACTTTATTGACTTTCAATTAAAATTTTGAATACAAATTACTGGTTGGTTCAATGTAATGCAGACATCACTTCGGGAGTATTCTCTTTTGAACATGTATATGGCATATTTTATTAAATAAAGTTTTAAGTTTTAATGTCACATTTATTGATCATATGTTTAATCGTTTCTGCTGTAGCACATTTTACCTTACTCTGAAGTCATTAGAATATTTTTTGTATTATTTTCTAGAAGTTTTATCAATTACCTACCTGGAATTAATATGTTTTTAGTGGTGAGACAAGAAGAAATAATTTTTCTTCACTAGATCTTAAATAGTACTGCCTTTCCGCACTAATTTGCGGTGCCATCGGGGTTATTTATCAGGTCCTTATATGTAAGAATCTGTTTGAGTTGTCTTTCCTGTTCCATTGGTCCATTTTATTCTCTGTGTTGGTACCACACTTTCTTGACATACACGTTATTGTTTTCAAATATCCAGGTTATTTTCAGTTCATTAGTCTTTCATAAAATTGTAGGTCAACTTCTCAAATTGAATTTTAAAAAATTATATGGGGGTTCAAAACACTGAATATATGGGTTAGTTTCAGAAATAGTGACATTTTACAATATCCCTAAGAATATTATATTTCCCATTTTTATGTCTTTTGTATTTGGTAATATTTAATATTAATTCCATAAATAGTTTCACATATTGGTTAGTATAGTATCTTACGGGTTTGATTATTGAGATGATGGATCCTTTACTTTCTTATTACATTTTCTATTTGTGTGTGTGCACACATGTGCATGTCTGTGTGTTGATGAAAAAGCGAAATCAATCTTGTTTTAGACAATCTTCAAATGCATTGTCTAATACCTAAGTTAATGTAATCATATGTTCTGTTAATAAGGCATGTTTTCTTTTCTCTAGTATTTTTAAGTTTTGTTGCTATCATTGGTTGTATGCTTCTTTCCTGGCATTTTGCACTTTCGGTTAACATTTCTAGGTGGATGTTGAATAAAAATGATGACAAAGAGGAAACTCATTTAAACAACACCAAAACACTTCAATTAAAAGGCTTCTAAACTTTAACCACTAAGTCTGCAATATGCTTAGTTTTAATACAGGTATTTTATCACATTAAAATTTTGACTATTCCCCCATATTTTTAAAAGAAATATACATGATATGTTATATATATATATATATTTATTTGCAATGTTAGTGTTGTTTCAACCCAGTTTTTAACATTAACTTGATTTTTTTCCCTGTTTAAGTAGATATATTCTTCAACAATCCATTTAATACAGATTTTTGGAGCTCAACTGCTCTTGGAAGATGATTTTATTTTTTATTACTCTTGATTTATTTAGCTGAGTATAATATTACCAGTTGAAAATTATTTTCTCTGATTACTTTGAAGTTGTTAATCATTGCCTGCAAGTTTTTTAAAATTTTGGTAAAAAAATATGCATAACGAAATTTACAATGTAACTGTTTTAATTTATATTAACTCTACAATTCAGTAGTGTTAAAAATACATGTATTAAATATATACATTTAGTAGTGTTAAATATATAAAATATATATTTAGTAGAATTAAATATATCTAAGTTATATTAACACTACAATTCAGTAGCATTAAATATATATTTATACATTGAATTAATTTATTAAATTATTAATATTTATTAAATTAAATTAATTATAAAATCATTTAATACAGATTTTTGGAGCTCAACTGCTATTGTAAAATAATTTAACTAATTTATTAAATTAAATTTATATATATAAATACACACATATATATGTATGCATTGATGAACAGATCTTCAGAACCTTTTCATCTCACAAATCTGAAATTCTACAGCCACTAAGACCCCCCCGCTTTGCTTCCTCCCCACATCTCTTGGTAACCACCTTTCTGTTTTTTGTTTCTGTTCATTTGACTACTTTAGATATCTCATACATGTGCAAACAGTTTTTGATTTTTTGTAACTGCTCTATTTTACTTAGCATAATGTCCTCAAGGTTCATCACGTTGTAGCATAGAACAGAATTCATTTCTGGGTATTTAGTTTACTTCCACCTCCTGGTTATTATCAATAACGCTGCTATTGACTTTATGCTATTTATTGTTTCTGTTTATCTAATTTTCTTCATATATATATATTTCTTGTAAAAATAATTTTTTACAAATTTATATTAGTACCAGTATTTAATATTCCTACAACCTACCTAATTTTATTTTCATCTTTTGTGGTATTCACAGTCACCTGCAGTGAAAAAAACTCTACTCATTTTTATATTCTGGGAAATTATCATGTATATCTTTTATAGTTTCTCTGCAACATTTTTATTTTTATTTTTGACTTCTTTTGCAATTACTACTAGATATATTTTGAGAATTTAATTTTTATTCTACTAAATAACTGGGATGTAAAAGTAGGTTCCGTGACGTCAGATCCAGTGCTCTTTTTATTATATCTCAGGGGCCAGAATAAAAATATAAACTTGGTTTTCCATCTTTGGTAACTTTCTACCTATCCTTGGAGTCTCTCTTTTACCCATGATTCTTTGTCATAATCTCCTCAGGGGTCTGCTAAATCCATAGAAAATTAATGCAGGTGATTCCTACTACAAGAAAACACAAAGATTCTACAGGTATTTCTTTCTTAGAAACCTGAAAAGAATTACTACGAAGGTATTATCAAAGAGATTGCTATAGTTGGATTTTTATCCTACTAAATAAAAATTAAATTCTCTTACTATTCTAACCTTTCTTAATATTTATATTTTTGACTCTGTATGCTACATTTTGTATAAGCCCTTTATTTCTATTTTGTAATTCACGATTTTTTGACTGTGTTAATCATATTCAGTCTAAAATATATCCCAATTATTTGCTATATTAAATTTAAAGGGCATACTTCCAATATATGTAATTGATCTTCTTAAAACTCTACCTCTTCTTATGTTAATATGTCTGGTTTTTATTCAAACTTTTACACTACAATGATTTGTCTAAGTTATTTTTTGAAGCCAAGTAGCTTGTTGTAAATTATAGAGATATCTCAATTTCTCAAACCCACACTGTTTTATATAATTATTTCTAATAAAAACACAGTGGTAACTGGAAGTAATTTGTTCTATAATGAATAAAAAGAATTCAGGAAAGAAAAATTATTATGTAGAGCCTAGTTGTCAATCTCAATTAGGTATGAAAATCTTATACAAGAAACAGAATGAACTTCGTTTTCTTCCAATACTGATCCTGAAATTCAGTGATGTGATAACAAATGGCCTCTTCTTTAGGAAGTCTTTTTTAGGAGGGCCTTCATTTCCCATGACCACATATGGCTGATAAACTTCTACTACTATTTGTTTTCCCAGAATATCCTTTAGTCTAAAGGACTTTGGAAAGGGAAGCGTAGTGAGTAGATAGAATGAATCCCAAATCTGGAGCTTGCATAAATTATAGAATATAATTTTTAGGTACATATCAAAGATAGCATTAGATAAATTAAAAGTGAACTTAATTCTCAGAGAAATACTCAAGAATATCTAAATTAATATATACATTCAGATGAAGTTAATTTTTATAAATGCTTCCTGAATAGTTAACATTGGCCTGTTAAGTGTTTCTATGTGCCCATTAGTTATCATGTACATCCTGAGGAAAAGAGGTTATCTTCATTATACTTCATTGTAGAAGAAAAACTGAGGCTTATAAAACCCAACTCACTGCTCCAGGTCATATAATAACTGGCAGAGCTGGGATGTAAAAGTAGGCTCCATGACTTCAGACCCAGTCCTCTTTTTATTATATCTCAGGGGCCAGGATAAAAATATCAACCTGGTTATTCATCTTCGGTAATTTTCTACCTACCCTTGGAGTCTCTCTTCTACCTGTGATTCTTTGTCAAAATCCCCTCAGGGGTCTGCTAAATCCATAGAAAATTAATGCAGGTGATTCCTGCTACAAGAAAACACAAAATTCTACAGGTGTTTCTTTCTTAGAAACCTGAAAAGAATTACTACTAAGGAATTACCAAAGACATTGCTATAGTTGTATTTTTCTTAGAAGGCAAACAATTTTAAGTCTAAAGGCAATGGAAATATTAAAGGCAAACTGAGGCAACTTCATGTTTCACCTCCTTCCAAGATTTAGCAGCAAATGTCCAGGAAAAAAAAAAATAGTCCAAGAGGCAATTTGGCTCCTGTCAAAGGACACAATTTTAACAAATTAAGTTGTAAAAATCAAATAGACTCTTCTTAGCAGTTCATGGATCAGTCATCATTTCCTCTAAAAATGAGTAAGCTCACATGAGCTGAACAGAGGGGGTGGGCTTAATACTCAGAAAAGGCTGAAGAAATTGGAAACCAGGAACAAAAAGAGGACTGGTCTGTTATTGCTGAGTAGTATTCCATTATTTGGATGTGTGCTCCCGTTCTTTTTATTTATTTTTGTTTTTCATTTTTTTTAACTTTTAGGTTGAGGGGCATATGGACAGGTTTGCTGGATAGGTAAATTGCATGTCCATGGGGCTTGCTGTGAAAATTATTTTGTCAGCGAGGTCATAAGCATAGTACTGAACAGGTAGTTTATCCAGCCTCACCCTCCTCCCATGCTTCACCTTCAAGTAGGCCCTGGTGCCTGTTGTTCCCTTCTTTGTGTCCACATGTATTCAAAGTTTAGCTTCCACTTATAAGTGAGAACATGTGGTATTTGGTTTCTTGGAGCTGGAGGATAATGGCCTCCAGCTCCATCCATGTTGCTTCACAGAACGTTATCTCATTCCTTTTAATAGCTGCATAGTATTCCATGGTATATATGTAGCACATTTTCTTTATTCAGTCTACCATTGATGGACATTTAGGTTGATTCCATTTATTTGCTATCGTGAATGTGCTGTGATGAACATGTGCATTCCTGTGTCTTTATGGTAGAATGATTTATATTCCTTTCGGTATATACCCAATAATGGGATTGCTGAATCAAATGGAAATTCTGCTTTGAGTTCTTTGAAAAATCACCAAACTGCATTCCACAATGACTGAACTATTCATAGTTTATATTCCCACCGGCAGTGCATAAGCGTTCCCTTTTCTCCACAACCCTGCCAACATCTGTTATTTTTTGACTTTTTAATAATACCCATTCTGACTGGTGTGAGATGGTATCTCATTGCGGTTTTGATTTGCATTTCTCTAATGATTAGTGATGTTAAGCATTTTTCCATTGATACACTCAAGAAAATGGATCAATCTCAAAGGCATGCTGAGTGAAATAAGCCAGAAGAAGCAAAATTACAGGCACTAAAAACAGATCAGTGGTTGCTTGATGAAGGAATGGCCTGGCTGAAAGGAGCAGCACATGGGAGTTTGGGGGTTACATGGAGGTTCTATATTTTAGTTGTGGTGGTAGTCCCGTGAATGTATACTGTTGTCAAAACTCAAGAACTATAAACCAAAAAGCGTGGATTTTACGGTATGTAAGTTATGCTTCAATTTAAAAAAATCCTTAACAGATAAATAATGTCTTGAAATTTTAAATAAATAGGCTCAAACAGAAAAGGAAAAAAAAGGACTGATCATTTCAAAGTTACTTTTCTTTTAGAAACTCTTGTTCGCTCGAAGGATTTGGGTTCCATCTCTCTTCTGATTTTTTGGAATTTTGGTGGAATTTTTGTATGAGTGACCATTCAGGTGAGCTGTCTGTTAACGACCCTATCCTAGTGCCCACTAACGCTGGCCACTGTGTTCCTCAGAAGAGCAGTGCCAAGGTACTTTGGAAGTTTAATGAAGTTGCATACTCTCCATTACTGCAGGCTCCTAACGCTGAAGAGAACTCACAAAAGCATAAAGAATGTCTTGCCCTGAAATTTCCCCCCCAGTGAACCCAATGTGTATTTTATTTCTTGTTTGATTTTCCTCCTAAGAGAGGTACTTTTCCTGAGGTTTCTTATCAAATCCTATCTTGCCATTTACATTGCTCGCTTGATTGTAAAAGCTCAGTTAGATATAAAATTTAAAATCAGCGTAATATAGAACTGTATATATGACAAAACTACCATAGACATAACTGCCTTTTAGTTTATGGAAGCATAGGGTGAATATAATGGAATTAAAAGTAGTGTATACTCATGCTTCCACTAAAAAACAAAGATAATTTTTATATTATATATGTAATACGAAAATCGAGACCAGTTCCCCTTATTAATAATGTCCAGTAACATTTATAGTTGAAATATTGTGAATAATCAAATCCTGCAAACATTTATACACTTCAGTTCCAATTTTCCAAGGGATTTGGAAATTAATTTCTAAGTTAGTTTGACTAAAACTGCCAGGAGTTGCAAAGCCACAGGGGTAGTTAAGCACGGATAAATCATACATTGAAATTGATGCGATCTGACCAAATAGGAGTGGGTGGCCAGATCCCAAATCTAAGATAATAAGTTTGTAGTTTCCTTTCAGCTGACCGGGCTTCCCAAAATATTCCTCCTGATCTTTGCCCTTGAGTCCCCTGTGATTTCGGGTTTGTGGTCAGAAATCTGGAGCCCACTTTGAACTTGTCTCTGCTGACAGATTTCTCTTTACTTCTTTCCGGAATAGCCTTTGAATAATTTATTTAAACTACATTTAAAATTTATTAAAGCTAAAATATGTTATTTTCTATCACAAAGGATGAAGCTTAGGGACTTAATTGATTCATTTCTTGACCAATGATTTCAATTTATGGTAATGAGAGTCCTGGTAAGTTAGGTGACTTCCCCAAGTTAAAAAATAAAATAAAAACGACAAACACAAACATACAAAAAAGCCACACACACACACACACACACACACACACACACAGAGTAAAAAACAGAGCTTGTATAGACTAAACTTATCATCTGTTATTATTACTATGTTATTATCAGTCTCTATTCAATCCAGTCAAGCATCTAGTCTTCACGAACATCAGGAGAGCATTAGGAATGTTTAATCTTAAGTTAGATTTAGTTCTAAAAGATGTCAGTATTCATATAGCATAAAGATAATCCATTTTCCCACTCAATAAATACAAAGTTTAATTTGGTTGAAAAATTAATGGATGGGTGTGTGAAAAGTAATTATCTAAAAATATTAATATACCAAACATATTATGAAATTGATCCTTATGAGAATGCACAATTTACCTTACAAAACTGCATGATAAAGTGTAGGAGAATATCACCTCATCTCTGCAAACCTTAGTTGTATCTGTAACATGAAAAGAGTTAGATGGGTGACCTTGTAAGTCCTTTCTAGCTCTCACACTTTGCAAAAGGGTGACTTAAGCATGAGGAATACATTTCCCCAAAACTTCACATGATTCTCAGTTCTATAATATCAAGGGTAAAAAAGAATAAGAAAAACATGCACAGCCAGAAATAGTAAAGGTGGAGGTAGCTTTTATGCCCTCGGTACATAACTTGCCTGCTTTGGTGTATCTCTCATTCTTGGAATAATTTGCAAATTTGTGCTAGGAATAGAAGTAGAAACTTCTAGAATATCTTCTCTCTCCCTGTCATAGAATGATCTCAGGACTTGACTTTCTTTAACTTATACTCCTTTTAATTCCTTCTCTGAGTGAATCTTATCTCAATTATCTTTGGTCAATCACTCAATGATACCAAGCTGTAATCTAGCTAGCAAATAAGTTCCAAAGTATTTTATAAATAGCACAAATAAATAAATAAATGTGATATTAATCCATTTGCCATAAATCATTTCTGCACTAAATGCATGGCTATTTTCAACCTCATTTTGTAAACAGACCTTTAGTGTTGGCAAATGAGAGCACAGATATCCTGGAACAAAGGGAAGAATCAATTCTGAGGCTGAGGCAGAGCAGTTGGGAGGAGCTGCCTTTTCTTCCCAAGGGTGGAGTGCCTTCCCTGTTCTCACTACATCTGGCAGCACAGATGGCAGGAAAATTAATAGGAGGGAGACAGTATTGACCTCATGTGGATATAAACAAGTCCTGAGACTACACAGGCAGGCCAATCTGATAATATCCTTAGAAGAGACCTTGAAAGTTCATTGAGTTCAGCTCCCTGCTGCTGACAAAGCCGTGCTTGACAAAGTTCCATGTCCTGGGCTAGCATCCTTTAGGTCCCATCCACAGAGATGCTAGGATAGGTCACTGAGAAAAACCATGCCGTCCATGTCCCTAGGTAAATGTGGAAGTAGTATATGAACATCTGTTTCATATCAGTAAATTTTCTTGGCGATAGGGGTTTGGGAAAATGACTGCTTAACTTCTTTCTATCACATGCATTAAACCCATTACTGGAATCATCAGAAGCAGAAAGCCTATAGAAAGATGTTCATTCTTAAACACTTTAGTAGAGTTAATTCAACTGACTTGTTTCCAGGAGATGTTGGTAATTGACATGAATCACTAAATAAATGTCATCTATTGATTATAAAAGCATTGACCAAAAAAGTGATCTGGGTTTTGTAAACATTGTTTGTGGCAGCTCTAGACAGATATTTTTAGTGGGCTGACCTCAAATTGATTCCCACTCCCGTCTCTATCACCACCCCTCATTACAATTGCCTTTGTGTGACAGTAGGCCCTAATTCAAGGCCTGTTGTAAGATTTTAAAAATGGATTTTCCTTTCTGATTAAAGAGACACCTACATCTCATGTGGTATCTTTCCTTTTTTAGTTTTCCTGAACATGGAGTTGATGATACAGTCGCTATCCCTTATCCGTGGTTTCACTATCCATGGTTTTAATGTCCCATAGTCACTCATGGTCTGAAAATATTAAATGGGAAATTCCAGAAATACACAACTCTTGAGTTTTTAATTGTGAGCCATTCTATGTAATGTGATGAAATCTTTCACACTTCCGCTCCAACCTACCTGGAAGAAGAATTATCCATTTGCCCAGTGGTTCTATGCTGTCTAGGCTTCCCACATGTGAGTCACTTAGCTGCCTGGGTTATCAGATCAACTGTCATTGTATCACAGAGTCTGTGTTCAAGTAACACTTACTTTATTTAAGAATGGCCCCAGGCAGGGCGCGGTGGCTCACGCCTATAATCCCAGCACTTTGGGAGGCCTAGGCCAGTGGATCACGAGGTCAAGAGATTGAGACCATCCTGGCCAACATGGTGAAACCCCGCCTCTACTAAAAATACAAAAAATTAGCCGGGCGTGGTGGCGGGCGCCTGTAGTCTCAGCTACTCGGGAGGTTGAGGCAGGAGAATGGCGTGAACCCGGGAGGCAGAGCTTGCAGTGAGCCGAGATCGCGCCACCGCACTCCAGCCTGGGCAGCAGAGCAAGACTCCATCTCAAAAAAAAAAAAAAAAAAAAAAAGAATGGCTCCAAAGCACAAGAGTAGTGAAGAGTAGTTATGCTGGCATATTGTAATAATTGTCCTCTTTTAGTGTGTTATTATTGTTAATCTCTTATTGTGCCTAATTTTTAAGTTAAACTTTATAATAGCTATTCATATATAGAAAAAACACAGTCCTGTATATTGGGAGTTTGCTATTATGTGTGGTTTCAGGCATTCACTGGAGGCCTTAGAATGTATAACGGGGGGACTACTGTATATTGCAACCATGGAAGTAAAGCAAGAGAACGGCAAAATACTAATATTGCTAATATTTATTTTCAGCAACTTTCCTGGCAACAAGTTTTTATTATGTGAAATTAATAAACTTTAATTCTAAGCCACATTTAATTCATTAACTTTATTTGAACACACACCTAAGTGATGCACTTACTATTGTGTGAATATTCTTTGTAATATCTTAACAAAAAGTCTACGCCATGGTAGTCAGATTAATATTAATTTATCTCTTTAAGAATTACTTTCTCTGTTATATTTAGGTTTATAACCTGGAAAGCACTTTCAAACACTACATCCCCATGAAACTTTTTCCTTAGCCTTGAAAACTTTTCACTCCAAGCAATTTTACTCTATCTCAACTAAAGTGGCTATTCCTCCTGCATATTATCACCTCCATTTAAAATTAAATTTGAAAAAGGTGCTAGATAGTCATGCATGTCTGAAAAAATGTACAAAATAAAACAGAAGAGTAACTTTTTGATGAGAAAGGTTTAATGGTTCTCTCATTTAGTTTGCATACAAATCTTCGAAAAACCTTGATAAAACGTTGATATTTGACCCCACTTCCAAAAATGGATCCACTAGGTCTAATTGTGGAGTCTAGGAATTTACATTCCTAACCAGTCCCCAGGCAATCTTGATGTTGCTGGTTTCAGGACCACATTTTTTGTAGCACAGATATAAATAATTTCAAACAGTGCTCATTAACAACACCTGTTATACTCGCACTTCCTTCAACATGGGGAGGCCCACTGTCTTTGGGAAAAGTGTTGCCACATGGTATCTTAAAGCTATTTCTATCTAATATGACCAGTGCATTAAATTGGCAAAGTGCTAATTGAAATTTAGGCCAATAGTCTGATTTTCAAGACATACAACTCTCAAACTTATCGAAAACATGTATGCAAATAACAAATAAGTGTTATCTTACTCCAGTTCTGATAGCTCTTGTTTTAATGGGCTCCCACCATTTCTATCTCTGAAAATCATTGTGATCCCTGCCTGCTCTTATGATGTACAAATAATCCTTAAAAGCATGTTAATGCTGTAATAAAAGAACTTGCAGAGTTTAAAATTCACAGAAAAATACATGACCATGTTGTGGTACAATGACATTTTCAATTTTTATAAACATTTTTATTTAAATAAGGAAGAGTGTGTGTTCCTCACTGATCAGTATTCTTTTCTTCTATTTACAGTTTTAGTCACTCATACACACACATGTGCTCACAATGACAAGTTTTTTGTGCTGGTGGAGGCAGGGAAGATATCACTTTATGCTTGATGGAGAGGGCAGGCTGCTCTGATGAATTTCGTGCAGCAGGTGTCTGATAGACTATTATTTAATCTCTGCTTTGGGAAAGAGCAATCAAATGATAGCTGTTGGTATTTGTTTAATAAAAACTCCAGATGTTGACAGTGTTTCCCCGTGGCCATTGATATATAAAAATTTGCACACAGCTGCAAAAAAGAAAAAAAAAAGAAAAGAAAAAAAAAAGAAACCAACCATCAAGCCCAACAACTTCATGATTATCACTGGGAATAATTCTTTTTTCTTTGTGTGTTTTATGCACAGCCCTTATGGCACGACTCACATATTTTTCAAGTGTTAATTTGAGCAAGCTAAGTGAGATTTATTCGCATTTATTCTCTTATACTTTTATAAAGAGCTCTGACACACACGAATAGGGGGATTTTAATGGGACAATAGAATGTCATCATTTCAGGTCTCCAGTTAACCTGAAAATACATTATTATGTGGGGCAGAGTTTGGAAAAATTTCTGTTGTACGAGTATGTTTATTCAAATTTTAAAGACCGACAAAGATAATAAAGCACAAAAATGCTGCTGATTGGTTAAACAGTAATTCAAATTTGGATTCCCCAAGATTTATATTTTTCCCAGGGTATTTAAAAAAAATCTTTCCTCATTTTTATTATGTACTATCAGCTAAATGCCAGAAAGGGAAACATCCTAAATTTGTTCCACATCCATAGAAATATTTTTGGATCTATTTCTGAATTGCTTCAGAACTGATAGATGGTTTACACTGGAGAGAAAAAACGAGTATCCTCTGGATTTTGTAAGACACATGAAGCTGGCATACATGTTATAGGAATGAAAATATTGACAGAAATACATATCACGTACATTTCTTGATTACTCCTTTCAGTTACTTCATGGGTATACTCTGTTAGGAGGGTGCAGGTAATTCTTATCAGTTTTTTAGGGAATGACACTCCAGCCTGAGATGCCAGTGGCCAAGCTGCTCTGTGGCAATGCACATCGCCCTCCAGCTCAGTCAGAAGGTGAAATTTCTAAGGTATTCAGTCACCAGGGAGGCAGGGATTTAGTTCTGCCTGCTCTCCTGACCTTCGGAGTCCTTGCAAGTGATCTCACATTTATAGCAGGGTTGCCTGGCTTTTCTTTCTCTCCTGCAGCCCCATGCTTGTCACTGTTTGAATGTGAATGGCCACAGCTACATAAAGCAATACTGAAATCACTAACAAAATATGGTCGAAAAATTGCATTATAAACACTAGGTAATTATAAAATACAGTATTAGATGCCTATTGCTGCTAAAACAAATCACCATAAACATATTGGCTGAACACAAATTTATTATCTTTTAGTTCTGGAGGTCAGAAGTATGAAATGGGTTTAATCGGGTTGAAACAAATCTGTCCTGAGGGCTGTGACCTTTCTGCAGCCTCTGGGAGAGATTCTGTTTCCCTGTGTTTCCCAGTATCTGAAAAGGCATTTTTGGCTTCTGGCTCCTGTCCCTTCAAGACAAGCAGAGGACCATCCACACATTGCTCTCCAACTCTGACCTTCACTTCCCTTGCTGTGTTTGTTTTCTCACTCCTTGCCTCCTTCCCTCTTGTAGAATCCTTGTGGTTACATTTAGTTCACCTGTCCAAGCCAGCATAACCTTCTCATCACAAGATCCTTATCTTAATCACACCTGTAAAGTCTCTGTTGCTACGTAAGGTAATGAAGGACCCACAGGTTAGGATGTAGACATCTTGAGGTGGCAAATATTATTGTGCCACAAGTACTATAGAAATTACATACTCTCCTTGCAAAATTCAAATGAGAGAATTTAATTCAGACATGCTATGCTCTGTAGAGTTAATTATAGGGCATGGCCATTAAAAAATAGTTCTGTGATTTATATAGTTTCAAACTATTCTTCCAAAAATAGTATATACATATATACTCATAAGTGTATATACTCATAAACACAAAACCTATCTTTCTGTAGGTTGTCTGTTTACTCTGTTGATAGTTTCCCTCTCTCTCTCCATATATATATATGTGTGTGTATATATATGTGTGTGTGTGTGTGTATATATATATGTGTGTGTGTGTGTATATATATATGTATGTGTATATATATATATAGATAGATAGATAGATATATATACACACAAAAAATGATTAAATATAGCCAAGGCCTAAGTTAGATAACTTAAGAGGATGCAGGTAATTCTTATGAGTTTTTATGAGTAACATCACTATGAGCATATAAAATTATTACAATGTAAAATGGGAATATTAATGTATATAACTTAATATAAGCTGATTTGCAAATAAAAATATGTAATAGAACACGTGTAATTGACTCTTGTTCTTTAGGGTCTGTATTTTATTTACTAATGCCATTTTGATTTGATGGTAGAGGATAATTTGTAAAAGAAAGCAAGGAAGAACAGAATGTGGTGAGTGTGAAATATGGGACATAAAACTCTTGGTTATTCTGTTATCGGAGGGACAAGAGCACCATTAGGAACTAAGGTAAATACATGTGCATGTGGTGAGTTTCCTGTTATTTACTGTATTAATTTAAGTTCTATAATACCTATGGCACGGAGATGGGGTAAAGTGGTAACATAAATAGAGAAGGGGTGACCAAGTTCAAATATAGTGAAAGGTTTTAATAAAGATTAACTATGAAATTGAGTCACATCTTGGCTGCTGTGTAGAAACCTGCTGTCATTTACTTGGAAGTTGTTGGGTCCCCATAACACTGATAGGTGTGTGTCTGGGTGCTCAGTGAACCCAGCCACTTGAAATGCCCTTAATGTATTAGGTTGGTGAAAAAGTAATTGCAGTTTTGCCATGACTTTTAATGACAAAAATCACAGTTACATTTGTATCATCCTAATCGTTTCTACAGTTCCCAGTGTGACATTCAGAAAATCATTTCATATGTGGAAGTGAGGTATTTTTCTGTGGTTTTCCAAAATGCCAATGGTTGTGTATATGGAAAAATATGGATATTAAAATATGCAACTCCTTATTCATAAAGAAGGGCCACAAAGAAGCAACATTTCAATACTTTCCCTGTGGTCCCAAAATAACTTGAATATGCAAACTAGGTATCCATCTACAAACAAATTATCTTGGGTTCCACATTCCTCTTCCAGATTCTACCTTTCTGTTTTTTTTCCTTCTTATCTAACTTCACATTCATTCATCAACTCAAAGCTAACAGCATTGAAACAATTGTCAAAAGTCAAAAATGTCTTTGCTGCTTAAACATTAGTCATTAATTTTGCTGAGTTTCTCAGCAGCTGCCAACATGCTTGATGAATCTTCTGGCTTTCAAATATTTTCTTTGGCATTGGTGAAACACACTTTCATGGATTTTCTACTATCATTTGGCTGGTGCTTATCAGTTCCCTTCACTGGTCTCTGCTCTTCCATTCATCCTGTGCCACCTATTGCATAATCTTTGATCCTCAGCAATCTCCCCAACTCTCATAGCTTCCAATACCAACAATACACTGTTGATAGCCACATTTATATCTCTATTTACAACCTCTTTTCTCATCTCATATATAAGCAATGGTATAATAAAAATCAGACACATGGCACACACTTATTTTATTTAT
This sequence comes from Gorilla gorilla gorilla, assembly GCF_029281585.2. Classification (NCBI taxonomy): domain Eukaryota; kingdom Metazoa; phylum Chordata; class Mammalia; order Primates; family Hominidae; genus Gorilla; species Gorilla gorilla. The sequence goes on from NC_073238.2 coordinate 119,819,816, forward strand.
TTTTTCTTTCTAATGCTTATTTTTGATTCGGGGGTACATGTGCAGGTTTGTCACATGGGTAAATGGGTAAATTGTGTGTCATGGGGGTTTGGTGTACAGATTATTGTGTCACCCAGGTAATAAGCCCTGTACCCAATAGGTAGTTTTTCGATCCTCACCCTCCTCCCACCCTCCATCATCAAATAGACCATGGTCTATTGTTTTCCTCTTTGTGGCCATATATAGTCAATGTCTAGCTCCCCCTTCTAAATAAGAACATGTGGTATTTGGTTTTCTGTGCTTGCATTAATTCACTTAGGATAGTGGCCTCCAACTCCACCTATGTTTCTGCAAAGGACATGATCTCATTCTTTGTATGGTTATGCAGTATTCCAGGGTATATATGTACCACATTTTCTTTATCTAGCCTACCATTGATGGGCATTTATGCTGATTCCATTTTTTTGCTATTGTGAATAGTGCTGCAAAAAAATCGTATGTGTGCATCTTGCTTTTCTGTAGAATAGTTTATATTCCTTTGGGTATATACCCACTAATAAGATTATTGGGTCCAGTAGTAGTTCTGTTTTAAGTTATTTGAGAAATCTCCAAAATCTCCTGCTTTCCAGAGTAGCTGAAGTAATATAAAATAGATTTCTCATATTAGACTTTTGTAAGATATATAGTGTGCATTTTTCCCCCTTCTGTAGGTTCTCTGTTTACTCGGTTGACAGTTTATTTTGCTGAGCAGAAGATCTTTATTTAATGAAATCCCACTTGTCAATTTTTGTCTTAGTTGCAATTCCTTTTGGAGTCTTCATTGTGAAATCTTTGCCTGGGCCTATGTCCAGAATGGTATTTACTAGGTATTCTTCTAGAGTTTTTATAGTTTTAAATTTTACATTTAAGTCTTTAATCCAGCTTGAAATTGATTTTTGTATATGGCGAAAGGAAGGGATCCAGTTTTGGTCTTCTGCATATGGCTAGCCAGTTATCTGAACACTAAGTAGTCCTTTCCTCATTGCTTGTTTCTGTTAGCATTGTCGAAGATCAGATGGTTGTAAGTGTATGGCTGTATTTCTGGGCTCTCTAACCTATTCCATTGATTTATGTGTCTGTTTTTGTATCAGTACCATGCTGTTTTGGTTACTTTACCCTTGTAGTATAGTTTGAAGTCAGGTAGTGTGATGCCTCCAGCTTTGTTCTTTTTGCTTAGGATTGCTTTGGCTATTTGGGTTCCATATGGCTTTTAGAATATATTTTTATAATTCTGTGAAAAAATATCATTGCTCATTTCACAGGAAAAGCATTAAATCTATAAATGGCTTTGTGCAGTATGGCCATTTTTTTTTTTTTTTTTTTTTTTTTTTTTGAGAAGGATTCTCCCTCTGTCACCCAGGCTGGAGTGCAGTGGTGTGATCTCAGCTCACTGCAAGCTCCGCCTCCCGGGTTCACGCCCTTCTCATGCCTCAGCCTCCCGAGTAGCTGGGACTGCAGGAGCCCACCACCAGGTACGGCTAATTTTTTGTATTTTTTAGTAAAGACGGGGTTTCACTGTGTTAGCCAGGATGGTCTCAATCTCCTGACCTCGTGATCCGCCCGCTTCAGCCTCCCAAAGTGCTGGAATTACAGGCATGAGCCGCCACGCCCGGCTGGCCATTTTAACAATATTGATTCTTCCTATTCTTGATCATGGGATGTTTTCCATTTGTTTGTGTTACCTCTGATTTCTTTAAGCAGTGTTTTGTAATTCTCATTACAGAGATCTTTCACCTCCCTGGTTAGCTGTATTAATAGGTATTTTATTTATTTATTTATTTATTTGTGGCTACTGTGAATGGGATTACACTCTTGATTTGGCACACAAGTTGGAGGTTATCAATGTATAGAAATGCTACTAATTTTTGTACATCATTGATTTCGTATCTTGAAACTTTGCTAAAGTTGTTTATCAGATCCAGGAGCTCTGGGGCAGAAACTATAGGATTTTCTAGGTATAAAATCATATTGTCTGTGAAGAGAGATAGTTGACTTCTTTTCTTCCTATTTGGACGTCTTTTATTTCTTTCTCTTCCCTCATGTCTCTGGCTAGGACTTCCAGTGCTATGTTGAATAGGAGTGGTGAGAATGGGCATCCTCATCCTGTTATTCCAGTTCTTAAGAGGAATTCTTCCAGCTTTTCCCAATCAAGTATGGTGTTGTCTGTGGGTTTGCAATAAATGGCTCTCATTATTTTGAGGTATGTTCCTTCCATGCCCAGTTTTAACATGAAGGGACATTGAATTTTATCAAAACCTTTTCTGTATCTCTTGAGATGATCATGTGTTATTTTTAGTTCTATTTATGAGGTGAATAATATTAATTGATTTGCATATGTTGAACCAACCTTGCATCCCAGGGATAAAGCCTACTTGATCATGGTGGATTAGCTTTATAATGTGCTATTTGATTGATTTTGTTGAGGATTTTTGCATCTATGTTCATCAGGGATATTGGCCTGAAGTTTTCATATTTCTTGTGTCTCTGCTAGTTTTGAAATCAGAAGAATTCTGGCTTCATAGAATGAGTTAGAATGGAGTCCCTCCTCCTGAATTTTTTGGAATAGTTTCAGTAGGGTTGGTACCAGTTCTTCTTTACATGTCTTGTAGGATTTTGCTGTGAATTCATCTGGTCCAGGCTTTTTCTGGTTGGCAGGCTTTTTATTACTGATTCAATTTTGGAAGTCGCTATTGGTCTGTTCTGGGTTCATTTTCTTCTTGTTTCAATCTTAGGAGGTTGTATGATTCCAGGAATTTATTCATTTCTTCTAAGCTTTCTAGTTTGTGTGCATAGAGGTGTTCCTAATACTCTCTGAGTGTTTTTTTGTACTCCTGTGGGGTTGGTGGTAATGTCAGCTTTGTCATTTCTGATTGTATTTATTTGGACCTTCTCTCCCTTTTTCTTTCTTTATTAATCTAGCTAGTAATTTATCAATCTTATTTATTCTTCCAAAGAACCAACTTTTGGTTTATTGATCATTTTAATGTTTTTTTCTATCACAATTTTATTGAGTTTAGCTCTGATTATGGTTATTTCTTTTCTTCTGCTAGATTTTGGGGTTTGTTTGCCCTTGTTTTTCTAGTTCCTCTAGGTGTGATGTTAGGTTGTTAATTTGATCGCTTTCTTTCTTGCTTGCTTGCTTTTATTTCTTTCTTTCTTTCCTTCTTTCTTTCTTTCTTTTTCTTTCTTTCAGACAGGGTCTCACTGTATCACTCAGACTGGCATGCACTGGCATGATCACAGCTCACTTCAGCCTCAACTGAGCCCAAGCATCTTTCTAACTTTTTTATGTGGGTGGTTAGCGTCACACATATTTTAAACTAAACATATTCCAAACTGATAGAAGATATTTTGCCTCAAGCTTGCTTCTCCTCCAATGTTCCCTATCTAACAAAGAAGCTAATCTCCATTCCCAACAGAAACCACTTGCTAAATCCTGCTGATTTTACTTCCTACACATTTTGAAGCCCTCCTGCTTATTGCTACTGCCACTGCGAGTCTCCTGGTGCAAGCCACACTCATCTCTTCAACAGATAACCTTATAATTATTCTGTGCTCATATCTTTTTTATTCTATGCTCCACTCAGGAACCAGAATGATTTTTTAAAGAATTAAATATGATCTACAAGCCACTTCATACTTTCGGCTCTGTTTAAAACTCCAGAGTTAGGATCAACTTTATCTCTACCCTCCATACACTACTCTTACCCTAGTTCTAGGCGTTACCCTCTATTTGCACTGATCTTCTTTCTACTTTTCCAATGCCACGACACTTGTCCGTATCTCAGGACATTTGTATTTGCTATTCTCTGCCAGGAACATTCTGCTTACATACCACTTTTTCGTATACCCCTGTCTGGTCTCGTAGACTGCATTAGGCATAACTTGATAATCACATGGCATGTTTTATGTGTGTATATCTGAATTTATATTGCATGATTGTTTCATGGACCAAAATCCAGTCCATCGTTCCACTGCCATATCTAAGACCGACACTTCCCTAACACACAGTGATTTCATAAAAAGTTTAACATATGAATATATCAATTCATAGATGATATGAATAACTTTTTTATCACAGAAGCTGGGAAGGGTCAGTTGCAGATATAGCTAAATGAAAAAATTTCAAACTATGCTGTCAATAATATGAGATTTTCTTATGTAAAAACTGCAAAGTTATGCCTCCTGATGAAATTATAAAATAAATCACTGAAAAATAATACATGCAATTTAAAGAAATATTTTCAACATTTTGAAAGAGTTCATGGATTAGACCAAAACTAAAATGCTAAAATGTAAATTCTCATATGAAAAGTTAAAAGAAAATTAAAATACTCCAAAATAAAAATATTTAAAAAGAAAATAAGATTGATAGTTTAAATATTAAACTACAAAATTAAGAAAATAAAAAGCAAAACTACAAAGAGAAAATTTGAAACCAGAAAAATATAGTCAAGGTAATAAAAAAATCAATCAAATTATGCAAAGAAAATATTAATACTAAAGTATATTAAAGCATGTTTGAACTGGAAGCATTAGAAATAAACAGGCTGAAAGAATTACAATGATGTTTGAAAATTTACAGGAGCATGAAATGAATACAGATATAGGTAAATAAAATAAAAGTGTGGAAATATGGTTATATAAATTGAAATTCAAAAGAAAGAATTATAAACTGCCAGAAAATATACTATAACAATAGACAGCCAGTAGATTTTTATAATAAAGAAAAAAATTCTTAATATTGAAGAAAAGGCATAACCAAAAGCAAAAAAAAAAAAAATGAAAACAGAATCTTCTGAGATGAAATATTTTCCAGAGCACAGAGAACAGGATGAGGCCCTTAGAGGTAGAAAGAGAAGGGTGAGGGAAGGAGAGCAGCTCATCAACATTTGGGACAACTCACATTAGGCAGTTCAAACTGTCACCACCAGCTGTCCTTTCCAGGTTCACCTGGAAACACTGCTGTAGTAGTCTATTAAAATTTTAGTAACATTTTGCATAGAGTAAGTTTTTAAAGAGTATTAAAGAAACTGAAGATTGAGTCTACACTTGGATTTAGTATTTCAATAACTCTTACCTGTTCACAATTTTCACCCACCAATCATTGACTTTAAAATAAATCACATAGGACTATATATATATGAATATATATGGTACTATATTTATATATAAATATGGGTCTATATATATACACACTATATTTATATATAAATATGGGTCTATATATATACACACTATATTTATATGACTATATATAGTATAGATTTATATAAAACTCTCTATCTTATATATAAATATATATTTGTCCCTAATCGCAAAACACATTTGCATATAACATAGTTGAAATCAGAAAATAATATCTGTAGTTCGGACTTCCTTGATATTAATTCTCTCAGAAAAATTTTTAAAAACCTGGAAAATAAGATGAGAAGTACTAAGAGTACTAATTTCAACCTCTACAAACAAAGTATTTAAACCACACATTCATTCATTTTATTCACTTAAAAATGTTTTCCAATTATATGACTTCTGGCCATGTGACAAGCCTTGAATATACATGGCCAAGAAGCAACTGAAATCCTCTAGTTTCAGGAGCCTGCATTTCTTGTAGAGGATATATATTAAAAAGTATTTGATCTCATCCTACATGGTAACTATAATTATGAAGGAAGCGCAACGCACCTCAGGTAAGTATCGTAGGTAGACTCAACCTCGTTTAAGGGTCTATTTTGCCACACCAAAAAGTGACTTTTGATCTGAAGCCCACAGCATGAGACAGATTGCCTAGGCAAGCACGCCAAGGGTACAGAAGTAGGAGTGTCTTAAACAGAAGAAACAGCATATGGAAGTGGTTTTCCAAATTTAATATGTGTCAGAAACACCTGGAGGGCTTGTGAAAGTGTGGACTGCTGGGATCTGCACACAGGGTTTCTGATTCAGAAGTCTAGGATGTGACTCCAAAGTTTGCTTTTCTAATAAATGCCCAGATGAGGTTGATGCTGCTGTTCTAGGAACCTACTTTGAAAAACATTACCATATAGTATATTTTTGACATGAGAGAGCACTGATCAAGTGAGGGATGAAAATAAGCCAGCATTCTTAAAAGACGAAAGAAAATGGGAAGCAATCTCAAGGTGCAATTTCTAGGGAGATCAAGACCACGCCATCGAGCATCTCTTAAGCTTTCATTAAAGATCTTTATCTATAGGTATTGGAGAGGCATCAAAGGTTTTAAGCAGGAAGGAACAATTTGATGGGTTAAAAAAATTTCATTCTAGCTATGAATGTAGGTAGAGAAGGGTTGGATAAGCATACAGGGCTGAGAATATCAGCAAGAGCATGGTAGTTGTGATGGTCTATGGTGCTTAAGTGAATAAAAAAGGCACAAAAAAATAGGAGCTTGACAGGTTACTTGGAGTTAAAAACAAACAAAACAACTAATAAACAAAGTGGATCATTTATTTTAATGAGCCCAAATATAGCGCACTGATTTAAAAAGAAATAATTCTGAATTTTATCGGTCTCTTGGATAAGGAATAACAGAAGAAGGGGAGACTTCTGATTCCAATAAAATAAAGAAGTAGGTTACCATGAAAATCTTCCTACAAATAGCTAAACACTCTGGATTAAATCCAGCTTTTTAAAATAATGCTAGCGCTAAAATTGGCAGCAAAATCTGCAGGGGCTATAAGTTAAGAGGAAGCTAACAATCAGGAAACAGAGAGGTTGGCAATTGCTCAACTGAGCCCTAAAGTGATGAGAGGCTTGGGAAATATCAGACATTTCTGCCCCAAAGATTGGGAAGAAATCAAACTCATGAATGGGATGAACGCCCTGACCTTTGGCAATGCTAAAATCTCAGTGACAAGATAACTTAGGCTGCCCAAAACATGAAGTTGAGAGATAATATAATGATGAGGCTACTTATGTCTATATTGGGGGCTGAGGGTAAGGGTATTTTTCCAAAAAATGTTGAGTTCTCATGCTGGCACCTTGCTTTCTATTCATTTGATTTTATATTACTGAAGAGCTGTTTAATGATCCGGCCCATACGAATATAAAAATCAGCCCCAAGACAATGACAATCTAGTATAAGCAACAGATACAAACTCAAGGCCAACTTGGAGAATACTTCGAATAGAAATAAGTAAAGGAAAAAGGAAATCATATCTAATAAAAAGAAATTATCCACCATACAGAAAAGGAGCAGGCATAACAATAAGCAGGATTAATCTCCACAAAACTTGAGATAAGAGGAAAACTAAAAAAGTCTAATGAAATCAGTAGTCTTAAAAAGATGACATGATAGGAAGAGAAGTATTAAAAAAGAAAAAATAGGTATGAAAGAGAGTAACACATACCGGAAAAGGGATAAAATATATCCTTTGAAAGAACAAAGAGTTATTCAAATTGAATTCTTAATGAATTACTTAAACAGCAGATTAGATATTGTTAAAAAGAGGAATAGGGAATTAAATGATATATGTGATGATATTACCTAGTGTAACCATCAAAGATGTATTGCAAATTATAAAGAAAAAAATGTTGCCATGTCAATATTAATATCATAAAAATATACTTTAAGAAGTAAATAAATGCAACTAGGAATAGAGAAAGTTAATGAATAATAATATTTTTAAAAAAGTATAACAAGTATACATAAGATGTAATATCCTAAACCTGTGACACATACTGTTATAAGACCAAAGTATATGAAATAAAATTCACAAATTTATCCCCCAAAACCAACTAATGCACAACGTAATTAGGAATTTTAACATCTTCTATTTATAATAACCCTTTTTCAAAATGTTTTAAAACAAGTGATCCACACAGACATGAAAAGAATTAAAGAACATAAAAATATAATTAGCAAGGTGAAAGAGAGATTGTTACATCACATATAAAAACATGAATATAATTTTGAAGTGTAGATAGATAATTCCAATCACCAACATAGGGCACAAAAAAAGTCTCAACAAATACAAAGACAGATGATATATCATGCACACACCATAAAATTCTGAATTCATATTTTGAAAAATCACCAAAAGCATCATACTTTGGAAAATAAAAAATATATATTTAAATAGTTCATGTGTTATAAAACAAATAACAGAACATACAAAAGACATAATACTGATTAATGATAATATTAACAAATGATATCTCAAAACATGGAGGCTGCAACTGTAGCAGTACTTTGAGGGACATTTTCCATTTTAAAATTAATTTCCACAAAAAGGCTGAGAAATGCATGATAAATATTTAGTTCAGACAGTCAGATAAACAACAAAAGGGTAAGCACAAAAAATATTTGCGTAAGAACATAATCGATATAAGATATGTCTACGGAAAATATTTTTTAACCTGATTCTTTAAAAAACAAATACTGTTGATAAAACTCTGCCATGATGAATCAAGAAAATATAAAGAATATAAATATGGAAACACTAGAAATTAAAATAATGTAAAACAATAAATTCAATGGCTTAAAAATCAAAATCATCTAAATAGCTTTAAAATCTACATGGAATAGAAATTTTCAAAAAGTAAAAATTATTAAAACTGATTCAAAATGAAATGTAAGCCTCAATAAACTACTTGTAAAATTTAAAGATGTAGTTTAATTTCTCTAGTTTAAAATCTATTTAAGAAAGTTCTATAAAACCCTAAAAGAAGTAATCTCAAAATTATATAAACTGTCCCAAAGACTTAAAAGAGGCCAGAGAAGTGAGAAAGAGCTTCCAAACTCATTTTATAAGGCTACCATAGCTATAATAGCAAAACTAGGCAAAGATAGCCTGAAAAAGGAAAATTACAGATAAATCAAAGTTAAGATTAGATATGCAGAAATGTGAAGTGTAATATTGGTATCACAGCACTCTCATCAAAATTATGAAAGTGAATAAAACACCATGAACAAACTAGGTTTAACCTATAACGGCCATAATGGTATCATTAGCATTAGACAAACTATATGTTAAATTCTTACCATATTAACAGATTAGAGAGGAAAAGGTGATGTGATCATTTCAATTCATGTAAAAATAATAATAATTAACAACCAATATATCTAATGGAACCAGTGCATTCAGAAATTAAGGAGAGAAGATAATTCCCTTCATTTGATAGAAAATAACTATCAAACAAACTATCCAAAATAATATATAATGGTAAAATTTTAGAAGCAGTTCTATTAGATTATGAAACAGACAAAAGTTATCACTATTACTATGTGTGCACAGCGTTTTATTGGAGGTCTTGCACCATGGAACAACATATAAGTAGGAAAAAATAAATAAATAATTAGGAGGAAAAACTCAAACAGCAAAACCCTTGTTATAAAAAAAAATGAAAAATGTGATTCTATAATAGAATATTTGAGAGAATATGAGATGATACCAACATTAATAGCATTCTTATAACTGAGTAAACATGTCAATGTATAATAAAAATGAAGATACTGTCAAATTCTGCTGCATACCTGGAAGGGGGAAAAAAATCTAACCTATATGTGTATATTTTTGTTGGTTTGCTTTTCATTTTGAGACAGAGTCTAACTCTGTCGCCCAGGCTGGAATGCAGTGGTGCGATTATGGCTCACTGCAACATCAGCCTCCTGGGTTCAGGTGATCCTCCCACCTCAACCTCCCAAGTCGCTGGGACTACAGGTGTGTGCCACCACACCCAGCTATTTTTTTTTTTTTTTTGTATTTTTTGTAGAGATGAGGTTTCTCCATCTTGCCCAGGTTGGTCTCAAACTCCTGGGCTCCAGTGATCCACCTGCCTTGGCCTCCCAAAGTGCTGGGATTTCAGGTATAAGCCACAGCACCTAGCCTATGCTAGTTTTTAATAAAGTCAATTACAATAATTTGTCAAAGAACTTAAAAGTAAGACATATACTTTTAAAAACATACATGTTTCTCATAAATAGATAGAAGTATATTATTCAACGTATATATTTCTCAAATCATAATAACTCCATGCAATTCCAATAAAATTTCCACCAGTTTCTTTCTAATGAAACTGAAGAAAAAACGATGTAAGCTTCATATGGAGGAAGAAAAGTCCAAGAATGGCCAAAACAAATTGGAAGAACTAAATTTGTTATTTACTATTTAGGTAAATTCATTATGAAGCTACAGTAATGGGAGGCGGAGGTTGCAGTGAGCCAAGATCGCTCCACTGCGTTCCAGCCTGGTGACACAGTGAGACTCCGTTAAAAAAAAAAAAAAAAGTGTGTTATTGGTATCATGGTAGACAGTATACATGTTCTGAAGGAACTAACCATGAAGCATATGTACATGTAAAATTTTGTAAATGTATTGTAACTTTTTACGACAGGTGAATTTGCAAAGCAGCATGAAAAAATATGTTCTTACTGCACAGCCTACACAAATAACATCTATAAGGCCTCAAAAGAAAAAAAAACAAACTAAAAGCTAGATAATTTTTCTATATTGAAATAAACTTGTCCTAAATTGAAAGATATCCACATCTGGGAGATGATATTTTCAAAATACATAACTGAAGAAATGAGTAGCATACTGAGTATATAAATAATTAAAATCCTAATTATGCACAAGTTTAAAAAATAAAAATTATCAAATCATATAAACAAGTTATTCATAGCTTTCAAGACAAATGAATCAAAAAGAAGAAAATATGAAAGATAATTGTTTGTACAAATAAACAGAAAAATGTATGCTAAAACATAACTATCAAATTAGTGAAATATGCACAAATTGGATAACTCTAAGTATTAACAACACGGAGGAAACATCATACTCATATGCACAAGGATGTATGCCCTCTGATGCTTATAGCTGTATTATTTGCCATCAAAATAGAGTAGAAAGTTCTCTAATACTAGGAGGATAAATAAAGATGTTCTATTGAACAATGGAATGATAATCAGTAGTTTAAGTGTATTGGCTAGATACACATTTTACAGTCTTCATTTTGAATGAACAAGCCAAATGATCCATATAATAAGATACAGTTTATGCAAAATTTAAAAAAAGTAGAAAAGAAATGATACTATTATTTTTGTATATCTCTATCGTCTACCTATGTATCTATCTATCTGTGAACCATCTGTAGAAATTTCTATATCTAAACATAGCTATAGATATGTTAAGTCTAAAGTAATCTTGGATTATGATATAAAACAAGGGATACCACTGGGCCAGGGAGAAAGATCCTGTTTTAGGCAGTATTAAGAGCTGCATTTAAGGGAAAGAAAGAGAAAGTAAAAATCACAAAATATTAACATGTACTTGCTACTACTATTTTTTATACTTTTTACTATGTTTGAAATATTTTATAGTTAAAATGTTCTTCAATCTACCTTTAAAAAACAGGAAAATGTGTATTTTGTAAAATACTAAAGTATTGGCACCTTCTCAAAAAGCAGGGGCACTTTTCTTACTCAGAATTCTACACGAATCCCCACTAAGAGTCCATGCTTAATAAAAGTTAGCCGTATTTATGACACCACACAGAGGAAAGGAGAGCTTCTGGAAACAAAGTGATGTATTACTGCTACAGAGTCTGGGCCACATTGCCATAGTAGAGTTGAGATGCCACTATAAAAAGTCTTTTAGGGTGCAGGCAGTAGCTCTCGCCTATAATCCCAGAACTTTGGGAGGCCGAGGCGGGTGGATCACTTGTGGATCACTTGTGGTTAGGAGTTTGAGACCAGCCTGGCCAACATGGTGAAAACACATATCTACTAAAAATACAAAAATTAGCCAGGCATGGTGGCGGGCTCATATAATCTCAGCTACTCGGGAGGCTGAGGTCAGAGAATTGCTGGAACCGAGGAGGCAGAGGTTGCAGTGAGCTGAGACTGTGCCATTGCACTCCAGCCTGGGCCAACAATAGCGAGACTCCATCTCAGAGGAAAACACACACACACACACACACACACAGAAACAGTCTTGTAGTCCTTTGGGTATATATGGGATTGCTGGGTCAAACGATGTTTCTGGTTCTAAATCTTTGAGGAATCACCACACTGTCTTCCACAATGGTTGGACTAATTTACATTCCCACCAACAGTGTAAAAGTGTTCTTATTTATCCACAACCTCGTCAGCATCTGTTGTTTCTTGACTTTAATAATCACCATTCTGACTGGATAAAGAAAATATGGTACGTATACACGATGGACTACTATGCAGGCGTAAAAAGGAACAATATCATGTCCTTTGCAGGGACATAGATAAAGCTGGAAGCCATAATCCTCAGCAGACTAATGCAGGAACAGAAAACCAAACACTCCATGTTCTCACTTTTAAGTGGGAGCTGAACAATGAGAACACATGGACACAGGGAGGGGACAACACACACTGGGGCCTGTCAGAGGGGTACAAGGGAGCATTAGGGAAAAGAGCTAATGCACGCTGGGCTTAATACCTAGGTTATGGGTTGCTAGGTGCAGCAAACCACCATGGCACACATTTACCTATGTAACAAACCTGTACATCCTGCACATGTACCCTGGAACTTAAAATAGGAAACAAAAAAACATCTGACGTTACTTAAATGTCCATGGTCAGGTAACATACAAACAGGGTTGAAACCCAATTATTTAATTACAAGTTAATTTCTGAAAATGTGCCCAACTGGTTATGATAAGTAAGGCACAAGGCTTGTCTTGTTGCATTAAGTCTATTCAGGAGAAAAATCCTTGTTATGAGTGTGGTCCATGGATAAAAAGCATCAGCACCATCTGGGAGCTTGTTAAAAATACAGAATCGAAGTCAATTTCCTAAACCTATAGAATCAAAGTCTGCCTTTTAATGGACAGATGTATGTGCATTTGCATTTGCATTTGCATTTGAAAGGCATCGCTGTAAAAGTAGTTATTGGAATAAATCTTGATGCTTCCTTGAGGAGACACTTAAAAAGCACTCACTCATTAAAACATATCAATTGTTCTGCCCATTTTCTAAGGAGACAAGCGAAAAGAAAAACAACATACCTTCAGTAAAAACCACTTTCAAAAAGGCAATTTGTATCTGATTTATCTGAACACAGAAGATTAAAATGAGCTTGAATGATTTGTTTATTTTATATTCCATTTTCAATCAGGAAATAAAGTCAATTATCCAATGCCATACTTTAAGTCAAACCCCCAAGGTTTTCTGACAAATCAATAGAAAGCAACAAATTTCTTTTTCTTAAGAGATAGATAACAGGAATACTGTATTCTACTGTGACCTGTGTCCAGATCCCAGTTTGATGCTGAGTCTGATACAAAGTATCTTTATGACCAGAGGAAAATACAACAAAACAGAATAAACAAACTATTAAGCTTCACTGTGCCTTAGTTTGCTAATGTAAAAAAGAAAATATTATACAAACACCTTTGTGTTTTGTTAGACAAATGACTACATGCAAGAGATGTTTTTCTCAGTTAAATATTAATTTGCATCCATAATAGCATTTTTCAAATCTCACCCTCGTTCCAAAGGTAAATTTCCTGCCAACAATGGTTGACAGTGACTGGTTTTTTTTTTTTTTTTTTAACTTCAATTTTCTGTAGAAAAATGTGATGCTGGAGCCTATTTTATACTTTGCTTTTCATTTTTGGTGAGGTTTCAATTCTACATACTTTTCTTCTGATCTCTACAATGAAAGTTTTGTTACAAACCAAAGAACACCAGAAATTTGTGTGCAAAACAAGACATCCTATTCAGAGAGCATAAAATGTTTCATCTTGACTTTTGATGAAAAGCTTAGAAAACTAGAATTGATTCAGTGAAGCTGCACTTCACTGCTGAACTTCACTGTTTTAAAAGTTTCAATTTAAAAGGGAGAGCATACGTTGAATAATGAGTATTTTCCAGGCATGTGAGTTGTTTTAAATGAATCAATGTTATGTTTAGACAATTTCAGAAAACGTAATGCAGGATCATTGATATTTCTATTTTTTAATAATAATCATCCTCCTAAAGAAAACAAATATATTTAAAATTAGGAAATCACAATTACAACGTCTAGCTCAAAACCCTACAAATATCAGGGGAGGTTGACTATTCTGTAATAGTATACATTGGATCCCTTCAGTTATTTTAGCAAACTTTAGCTAACGAAATTTACATTATGTGTTAAACTATTTCACATTCTCTGAATAACTCAAAGATGAAAACATTGTATCTAATTTATTTTGTTAAATTATTCCTCTTATATCTTTGTACTGTACTATTGTTGCTCTTTCTGATGCAAGTACCAGGAAGACAGCTATTTAATTCTTGTCTCCCTTAGAAAAGTATCTGTGAATTAGCACTGACTTTAGCAGGAAAATTAAAAAGAAAAAGAAAATACAACTGTGTTAAAACTATAGCTGTGTGATTTCTATCAATAAAAAATAAAATTCAAATATGATTGTTTTTTCATGAGTGTTGTTGATAATGTCATGTGAATAAATACAGGGGGCAAATGTTTAAAACTCCTACCTAAATTCCGGGTTCAATTCCAACAGGTAAAGTGATTGGAAATTATCACTCTTACCCTTGTAACAAGAAAAAATACTTGACAAAACTTAAAATCAATGACTTTACTTAGACTCATCAGAAACTGAAGTTTCAGGGCAAATTGCCTGCCCCAAATCTGGAGAGACAAGAGAATACAGAGAACTATAGCCAAGATCGATCAATCAGTTTACCTACAGCAGAAGCCCCTGGAGCCCCACACTGGTAGGAATGCCTAAGTGGTAACTGATGAATTGCTGGAGACAGAGTGTAGACCAACATGAAAGCGGCCAAATACTTAGGAGAAGACCAACACTTCATAGGATTTTCCTCTAAGAAGCCAACTGGGTTTTTCATTGTGAAGAGGCAAGCAAAAACGAACAAACAAACCCCAAACCAATAAACAAACAAACAAACAAACAAAACTTAGTGTTTCTAGTGGGGAGGGGCAGAGAAGGAAAAAAAAATTGGAAACAAGCCCAGAGAGTTCTCCAGAACAAAGACCTACCTATTAGCAGGGCTGAGACTCTACAAGATATTTTTTCTACTTAGAAGAGAATTATCCAAAGAGGACATACTCCAGCCTTCCTGTATTATGAAGAAAGAGGAGAGAGATGGTGAGAAACAGTAGTGAAGTTCACATCCAAGGTGCACAGAACCACCAAAATACTGAGCTTAATCCTAAAATTACATGTTCTCTTCTCTCCACAATTCATCACATCAGCCCAGCTCTAGAATAATGATGGGTTATAGGTAAAACAACAAGGCAGAGATGCTAATTAAGAAAGAGATTTTAGGGTAACCTAAAGACAAAAGGGGATACAAAAATAAGTGCACAAGAGAAAACAGACACTTCTAGCCCCAAGAAGATGTAAATTCTTCATTACTAGTCACCTAACTGTAATGTGTCAACATACGCAAGGCAAAATAAATAAATTAAATAGTGAAAAGAGAAATAGAGACGAATCCACAATTACAACTAGACTTCAACATCCATCTTTCAGTAGTGTTAAGATAAAAATGTTATAGACAAATTAAATTTAAGTGTTGAATTGAGCAAAGAATGATTTCCAAATTGGGGAGAATCCCATCCAAATAGGTTCAGAATGACTCCTGAGCTGCCATGAGGTCAGGAAGGATTTATGAACAGAGAAAGGAAAGTGCAGAAAACAGAGGTGGAGTACAGAAATGGCTGGATTGGTTATAGCTTGGTGTTTGCCTTACTTGAGCATGGCTTGGAGAGTTGGTCACGTGAAAGGAAAATATCTTGGGCCTCCAAAATCACTAAGCTATAGGGAAAAGTCAAGCTGGGAACTGCTTAGGGCAAACCTGCCTTCCATTATGTTCAAAGTCATCCCTCTGCTCACTGAGATAAATGCATATCTGATTGCCTCCTTTGGAAAGGCTAATCAGAAACTCAAAAGAATGCAACCATTTGTCTCTCACTTACCTGTGATCTAGAAGCCCCCTCCTTGCTTAGAGTTGTCCTGCTTTTGCTTCAAGTTGTCCTGCCTTTCAGGACCGAACCAATGTTCATTTTACATATGTTGATTGTTGTCTCATGTCTCCATAAAAATGTATAAAACCAGGCTGCGTTCTGACCACCTTGGGCACCTGTCATCAGGACTTCCTGAGGCTGTGTCATGGGTGTACATCCTCAACCTTGGAAAAATAAACTTTCTAAATTGAGACCCGTCTCAAATCTGGGGGGGTTTATAGTCACCAGTGAGTGGGTGAAGTATGGCTACTGTGATTGGCTGAAACTTGAATACTTGTTACAAGAATAGGTTACTGTCTGTTTGCACACCTAGTTATGTTACAGATCACTACATACAGAGAAACCTTTAGACCAAACTAAAATACATAAGGAGGCAGCTTTAGGCTAAACTTAACTTCATAGTTCATAGATTAAACAGGTACAAAATCAGTACAAATATAGGGAACCCAAACAGCACCATCTAATTGAACTTACACACATTCACTCCACCACCCATTCATGATAGAAACTCTCAGCAAACTAGGAATAGAGATAAACTTCCTTAACTCAATA
Organism: Gorilla gorilla gorilla; assembly: GCF_029281585.2. Taxonomy (NCBI): domain Eukaryota; kingdom Metazoa; phylum Chordata; class Mammalia; order Primates; family Hominidae; genus Gorilla; species Gorilla gorilla. The sequence goes on from NC_073238.2 coordinate 119,836,369, forward strand.
AACAACATTAACAAAACCCCTACAGTTAGTGTCACTGTCCAATGGGTTCTTCCTGCCTGCTGCACAAATAAAGATCACAACATTGAAGTAAAGAAAAAGTTTAATTGATGTTAGGATGGCCACACCAAGGATCAGAGAGAGTTATTACTTAAATCAATCTTATCGAAGGCTCCTAGGTTAGGAGTTTTTCAAAGGCAGGTTAGGGGAAGTGGGGGGAGTAGCTAGCAATGGGTGCTTGCTGCTGATTAGTTAGGGTGGAGTTGAAATCATCATAGGGAGTCAAAACTGTCCTCTTGAGCTGAACTGCTTTGGGGTGGAGCCACAGGAGTGGGGTTGGCAAATCCAGGTGGAGCCGTGGGTGTTAGACATATGAAAAACCTGAAAACGTATCTCAAAAGGCTGATCTACAAAAGTAGTTGCATATCTCATGGCCAGTCCACATCTTGGCAGAATTCAGGTTCCTCTTCTCTTGCTAGCCGGATGGCCTTTCATTAGCTTTACAAAGCTGATTGAGTTTTGTAGAAGGGCTATTATCATTTAAATTATAAACTAAATATCTCCCAAAGTTAGCTTAGCCTAATTCCAGGAACAATTAAGGGAAGCGCAAGATGTGGCAGTGGGAGGTGTAGATCAGGTCTCTTTCACTGTTAAAATTTTCTAATTGTCATAATTTTTGCAAGGGTGTTTTTATTAGCAGCTTACTTAATGATAGGAAACTGGACACTTTCTCTCTAAGTTTGGAAACAAGATGAGAATGCTCCCCTCACCACTCATTCAGTGCAGTACTGGAATTCTTAACTAATGCAATAAGGTAAGAAGAGAAAGGAACATTTATGTAAATTGAGAAAGAAAAAACAATATTCTATTGCAGATGCCATGATTGTCCATGGAGAAAATCCAAAATAGGAAAATAAAATAAAATGAAATGAAATAAAATAAAATAAAATAAAATAAAAAGCACACTTAGAACTAATAAGTAATTATAATAGGGTCACCACATACAAGATTGATATGCAAAAATTAATTGCCTTCCTATATACCAGAAATGAAAAATAGATATTTGACATTAAAAACACAATACCTTTTATAATAATGCTGAAAATGGAACCACTTAGGGATAAATCTAAGAAAGAAAATACTATCTATATGCAGAAACACTGATAAAATAATCAAAAAAGTTATAAATAAAAGGAGAGATGTTACATGTTCTCAGACTGGGGTAGTATAATTTTTAGAGCAGTCTTAGGTTCACAACAAAATTAAACAGAAGATACAGAGATTTCCCAGATACCTACCACCCCTGCACATGAATAGCCTTCTCCACAATCAACATCCTCCACCAAAGTGGTACATTTGTTATAATTAATAAACCTACACCAACCCATCATTTTCTCCAAAGGTCCACAGTTTCCATTAGAACTACTCTTGGTGTTCTATATTCTGTCTTGACAGATGCATAATGGCAGGTGTTCACCATTATAGTATTATACAGAGTAGTTTCACTGCCCTAAAAATCCTCTGTGCTCCACATATTCACCCCATTAGTGCTCTCTACTAACCCCTTATAATTACTAATTTTTATACTGCCTCCATTGTTTTGCCTATTAGAGAATGTAATGCAGTTGAAATAATACAGTATGTAGACTTTCAGATTGGCTTCTATCACTTAATAATATGTATTTAAGTTTTCTCCACATCTTTTCATCACAGGACAGCTCATTTCTTTAACCATTAAGTGATATTTCATTGTCTGGATCTACCACAGTATACTTATCCATTTACATACTGAAAGATATGTTAGTTACTTCCAAGATTTGGCAATTATGAATACAGCTGCTATAAGAAATTGAATATAGGCTTTTGTGTGTACCCAGTTTTCAGCTCTTTTAGGTAACTAACAAGGAGCACAATGGCTGGATCCTACGCTAAGAATATGTTTAGTTTAGTAAGAAACTGCCAAATTGCCTTCCAAATTCACTCTACCATTTCGCATTCCCACCAAAAATGAACGAAAGTTTCTGTTGCTCTATATTCTCTCCAGCATTTGGCATTGTCAGTGCTCTGGATTTTGGCCATGCTAATGAGCATGCAGTTGTATCTCATTGTTGTTTTAATTTGCACTTCCCTGATAACATATATTGGGGAGGATCTTTGCATACGTTCATTTGCCATCGGCCTGTCTTCTTTGATAAGAGTTTTCAGCAATTTTTAAATTGGGTTTTGTGTTTTCTTATTGAATTTTGACAGATTTTTGTATGTTTTGGATAGCTCCTTTACTAGATATATCTTTCTCAAATATTTTCTCCCTTTCTGTGGCTTGCCTGTTTATTCTTTTGATAGTATCTTTCTCAGAGAATAAAACTTTATTTTTAATTAAGTTTAGCTATCATTTTTTTTTCTTTCAGTCATTTTGCCTTTGGTGTTGTATTTAAAAAGCAGTTGCCAAGCCCAATGTCATCTATGTTTTCTGACATGTCATATTCTAGTCGTTTTATAGTTTTGCATTTCAGTATACAACACATTTTGCATTAGTTTTTGTGAAGGGTGTAGAGTCTGTGTCTAGCTGCTGTTCCTCCATCACGATGGCCCTACCTTCATGACAAGATCAACTTCCCAAAGCCCTAGCTCCTAACACCATCACTTTAGGGGTAAAGATATCATTATATACATTTTGTCAGGGGCACAAACAGCTTAAAGCCCTCCTATTTAGAAAGGCAGTTGACTTTCATATGTTAACCACATATCCTACAACCTTACTACAATCACTTCTTAATTGTATTAATATTTTTGTCAACTATTTCAGATTTTCTATATAGAAATGTCTTCTGTGAACAAAGAAAGTTTCTTTTTTCTTAAAAATATGTATAATTTTTAATTTTTCTTTTATTGTTTTATTGCATTATTTAGGCTTTGAGTACAGTTTTGTAAAGCAGTAGTGATTTGTTGTACTGGATGTGGTAGTGCACATCTGTTATCTCAGCTCCTCTGCTGGGGGCTTCACGATGGGAGGATAGCTTGAGCCCAGAAGTTTAAAGATCAGCCTAAGAAACATAGTGAGACTCTTCTCAAAACAAACACCGAGGCAGTGGTGAGAGGGAATATCTTTGCCATGTTTCTGATCTTGGTGGGAAAGTTTTGGGTTTCCCACTGTTGAGTATGATGATAGCTGTAAATTTGTATAGACATTCTTTATAAAGTTGAGGAAGTTCTCCTCTATTCCCAGTTTACTTATGGTTTTTATAATGAAAGGGTGTTAGATTTTGTCAAATAGTTTTTCTACATCTATTTATATGATCATATGATTGTCTTCAATTCCTGTTGATGTGATGGATTATATTAATTGATTTTTTAATGTTGAACCACCCTTGCAAACCTGGGATAAATTCCACTGGTTGTAGTGCATAATTATTTTCAAATATTGCTTGATTTGATTTGCTACTATTTTCTTGGGACTTTTGCATGAATATTCATGAGAGATTATTTTACAGTTTTGGTACTTTGTCTGGTTTTGGTGTTAGGATAATGCTTACATCATATAAATAGTTACAAAGGATTCTTTCCACTTCTATCTTCTGAAAGTGATTGCAGAAAATTAGTGCATGTTGTTTGGTAGAAATAATTAGCAAACCCATCTAAGCTTAGATCCTTTTGTTTTAAAAGGTTATTAATACTGATTCAATTTCTTTAATATATATAGGCTTTTTCACTGTCTATTTTTACTTTTGTGAGATTTGGAAAATTATGTCTTTTAATGAATTGGCCTATTTCATCTAATGTGTCAAATTAGTGGACATAGGTTTGTTCATAATATTACTTTATTGTCCTTTTAATATCTATGGGATCTGTAGTGATATCTCCTCTTTTATTTCTTACACCAGAAATTTGTGTCCTCTATTTTTTTCTTAGCCTGCCTTGAGACTTTTCAACTTCATTGATATTGTTGAAGATCCAATTTTTAGTTTTGTTGATTTTCTATATTGTTTCTCTTTTAAATTTTATTGATTTCTGTCATAATTTTTATTATATCTTTTTCTCTGCCTACTTTTGATTTAACTTGTTCTTCCTTTTCAAGTTGTCCAATAAAGAAACATAGATTATTGATTTTTTGTTTTACAAATATATGTATTCCATGTTATGCTTTTCTCTCAAGCACTGATTTTTCTGCTTCTCACATTTTTGTAGGTGATATTTTAATTTTTGTGTAAAGAAAAAATTTGAAAAAACATTTCTCTGGAAATTTCTTCTTTAACCTCTGTGTTACTTGGAATGATTCGATATTAAGATGCCAATTCTTTTATAATTTATCTATAGATACATTACAATTCCCATAAAAAATTTTAGCATTATACTCTGTGGATATCATCAAACTGATTCTAATGTTTATATGGAGAAATAGAAGACCTAAAATACCCATGATGAGGCCAGGCGCAGTGGCTCACGCCTGTAATCGCAGAACTTTGGGATGCCGAGGCAGGAGAATCACCTGAGGTCAGGAGTTTGAGACCAGCCTGACCAACATGGAGAAACCCCGTCTCTACCAAAAATACAAAATTAGGTGGGCGTGGTGGCGCATGCCTATAATCCCAGCTACTTAGGAGACTGAGGCAGGAGAATCACTTGAACCCAGGAGGCAGAGGTTGCAGTAAGTCGAGATCGTGCCATTGCACTCCAGCCTGGACAACAAAAGCAAAACTCCATTAAAAAAAAAAAAAATACCCATCATGACAGCGAAAGAGAAGAACAAATTTGAAGGGTTTATACTACCTGACTTCAGGACTTACTATAAAGCTACAGAATCAAGACAATCTGATATTGGCAAAAGAACAGACAAACAGATAAATAAAACTGAATTGAAATCCTAATAAAAGACCCAAACAAATGTAATCAGCTGGTATTTGACAAAAGTACAAAGGGTATTCAACAGAAAAATATATAGCATTTTTAATAAATGGTGCTACAGCAATTGGATGACTGTGTGTAAAAAGAAGAAAATAAAATACCCTAGACCTAGATCTTACAAGTTTCACAAAAATTAAATTGAGAAATAAAAATAAAATCCTAAGCACCATAATCAACTGAACGGACCCCTCCCCCGCCCCCCCACTTGTCCAAAGGGACTTCAGAGAAACCTTGAAAACTGAATTATCAGCCATGACAGTTTGCGGGGATCAGATACACCTGGTTATACCCTCCGCCCTCACTAATCACCATTAGACATTCGTCCCTAAGGGTTAAACTGAAACCAGCCCTTTTGAAAGACTCCACTGCTGATATCAACAAACTGACTGGTGCTGCCCTGCCCTTTTGTGATTTCAGCACAACCACTGACCAGCATTTCTTCCAGATAAGAGACCACCAACCATGCAGTGGTTCTGGCCCAGTCTACGTAGAATGTGCAGTAAAGCATATACATCCTCTACTTCACCTTTTGACATCAGAGGGCTAAAAGTTCCACCCTTGGATCATACTAATGCTGCCATTTTTTGTACATGAGACCCTTGAAGGGGCATGGTACATGTGAATATTTTTCACTTAATAAATATTCATGACACATCCTACAGCTTATTAAATATGTGTTTTCTCCCTCCCTGCTCAGAATAAATTCTTGTTCACTTTTCACTTCCCTAGAAGTGTCTGTTGTTGGCTTCTGACTGGAGACTACGCTTCCCAGCCTGTCAGAACAGCCACTCTGAAGGCTGCATCCCTTTATGAGAAATAAAGCTCTACTTTACAAATGTATAAACCTTGTCATTCTTCAGTTGACAAATTTAAATGAATCACAGGTATAAATGTAAATAAGATACTATGAAACTTCTAGAAGAAGACGCGAGAGAGAATCTATGTGTTCTGGGCTTTGGTGATAAGAATTTAGATGTAATACCTAAAGCATGACCCATGAAAAGAAAAAGTGGTCAGTTTTATGTTCTTATAATTTAAAAACATCTGCTCTGCAAAAGACACTACTTAAAGAATGAAAAGACAAGCCAGAAGCTCAGAGAGAATATTTGTAAGCCATGTACCTAATCAAATAATTTGTATCCAAAATATACACTGAACAACAAGAAAACTTATGTATAAAATAGGCAATAGATCTGAAAAGACAAGCATATGAAAAAATGCTCAAAATAATTTGTCTTCAAGAATTGCAAATTGAAACCATAATATGAAATTCCTCTACACACCTATTAAAATGGCTAAAATCCAAAAAGCTGACTATACTAAATGCTGACAAAGATGTGGATTGACAGGAACTCTTATTCATTGCTGGTGGAAATGCAAAATAGTATGCCCACTTTAGAAGACAGTTTGGCAGTTTCTCACATATTTAAACATAATATTACCATACATCCCAGCAACTGTGCTCCAAGGCAGTTCTCCAGTTACTTTGAAAAGTTATATCCACACAAAACCTACACACAAATACTTATAATGTCTTATTCAAAATTGGCAAAAAGTAAAAGCAATCAAGATGGTATATAATAGGTGAATGAATTTAAAAACCTGTGATACATCCACACGATGGAATATTACTCAGTGATAAAAAGGAATAACCTATTAAGGAACAAAAATACTTAAGGGAACTTAAATGAATATGGCTGAATAAAAAAGCCTGTATAAAAAATCAACATACTATGTGATTCCAATTGTATGATGTCCTGGGAAAGGCAAAGCTATAGAGGAAGTAAAATAATCAATGGTTGCTAGTGGTTCAGTCTGGGGTAAGGGATAAGTAGGTGAAGTACAGAGAACTATTCTATATGATACTACAATTGTGGATACATGACAATATGCATTTGTCAATAAGAACTATACAATACAAGCAGTGAAATTAAATGTGTGCAAATTTACTTTAAAATAAAAAATAAGAGGTCAAGGAATTTTAGAAAGAAATGCAACATCTGAGGGAAGTAAGTAGGGGGAATTGGTGATCAAAACAACTTTTGAAGTGAGTGGAGTCTGTAAGACTAAAGACCAAAGAATGTGCAAATAAGCACTGTACTCTAGCTGATAAAGTTGTATTCCATTAGAGTATGTATTAGGGTTCTCCAGAGGAACAAACCAGTAGGATATGTTTAGAGAGATATATTAGGGAAGATTTATTATAGAAATTGTGTCAACAATTCTGATATTGCTATACATGTTTACTGAATTTGAACAATTAAGTAAATAAATGAATAAATGGCAGATTATGGGGCTAGGTTTCTTATTGTTAAAATTGGGATTTACAGGCTGGGTGCAGTGGCTCACGTCTGTAATCCCAGCACTTTGGGAGGCCAAGGCGGGTGGATCATGAGGTCAGTTGTTTAAGATCAGCCTCACCATCATAGTGAAATCCCGTCTTTACCAAAAATACAAAAATTAGCTGGGCATGGTGGCGTGCACCTGTAATCCCAGCTGCTGGGGAGGCTGAGGCAGGAGAATCGCTAGAACCCAGGAGGCAGAGGTGGCAGTGGGCTGAGATCGTGCCATGGCACTCCAGCTTGGGTGACAGAGCAAGACTCTGTCTCAAAAATAAATAAATTTTTTTTTTTTTAAAAAACTGGGATTTACACATAAACAAGGTGAGAAGACTAGAATGATCTATCTGATAATATATTATAGTTAGAGGAACCAGTATTAATTCATGTTTTACTTAATATAGATACAGATGGCTTTATAGGGAGATATTTATAAACTTGTGCATACACGTGAGGTGCTCTGTCAACTGACAGGGCTAAAATAAACGACATCCTAGTAGCAAAGAGCCCATCAGGTCTTACTTTCTAATGTTATTTTTCCAATAATAAATACCATGTCTCCTTGAAGAAATGGCTGATTCTAGGGTTGGAGGAAAAAAAAAAGAGAGAGAGAAAAAAAAGCCTAGAACATTATATAGTGTCAGAAATCACTCAGTAAAACTGCTATTCATGGGGTATGTTATTTTTTTTCCATACATTTGCTTACATTGAACCAGGCACTGTGCTAGGTTCTTGTAACAATTTTCTCTTTTAATCTATAAAATCAGCAATTGTCAGGCATGCAAATTAAATAGTTCAGCTTGCTTATTATAAGGTACAATAAGGTATAATTATAGGTTATAAAATAAAATCATAGCTCAAGTAAGTTATAGAACTAGAAATCAAAGGTCTGTTTAACTCCTAAGTTTACTTTCTTTCCAACTAAATCTGGAGATTTCTACATTAGAAATAACCCACTCACAATTATTTAGATATATCTATGATATCAGCAAGAAAAAGGAACATGTATACACTTAAGGAGCGTACTTTTTAAGTTATTAAAGTTAATCTTTTTGAGTTAAAGTTCTATTATTATTTTTGAGGCAGGTTCCATCTATGTAGTAAACCAAGATGGACTGACTTTTAGAAAATTCATCATATGATGAATAGTCATGGCATTAAAGTAGAGAACGAATAACTGCCAGGTCATTATAAGGAAGTATAATACGCATTGAAAAAAAATCAGATTTACTCATCCTGAGAGGCATATTGTCCTCATTCCTACCTAGGATTTAATGCTAAAGACATCAGTGACAAGTAATAGAAGCCAAGGTCTATGTCCATCTATGGCTTCTCGTAGACAATCAAGCAATTTTATTTACAAATGGACACTTGCTCATGAAAATTAATGATAATTACAAAATAAATCATTATTATAGCATGCAAAACTCCTACAGTCTTCAAATAATATCTAATATGTTGCCAACTGTTACTTGATGATAATTTTCAAAATATGGGAAAATAGTTTCACATAAGTATCTTTTAAAATATTTTAGACACTATAACATTTACTTATTCCCATATTTCTTAAATATAGTGAACTGGGAATGGTGACTACAGACTCATGGATCTCTATCTTCTACACAATTGATACATCAATGGGGACAGCTGTTTCTCTCCGGATTAATGACACCTATACAATTTTAACTGCATTTATGAATAGTGGTAAGCATTGGTGATAGAGGCTAAACCAAACTTCAAGATCAGTGTTTCATGCATAGTCACTTGAGTATTATAGATATTACTATTCAATGGCAGCCTTCGTATTTCCACTTAAAAAAATTATCTTCTTGGTAATAATTGTAGAGAAAGTATCTATCAATATTGAATTAGTCTACCTTGAAACAGGATATAGCTATATTCAGTTGAGTTGCATTTTATAGAGTGTAAAGTAAGGATTAATTAGTATGAAACTCTTATTAGACAATCACAATTCCACAACGGAGCTCGGAGGTTCTCTGGCCATGCTGGCCTCAGTGATATAATATAATATGAGACTATCAGATTTTTATAAAATTATTACTTTGTATTCAAAGATTATTGAAAAATATATGCATGGTGATATGTCATATGATAATTATTTTCTTCACTTTCTATAGGGTAGAGAATAAAAACATTATCAAGACAGGTCTAAATAATGCTAAGTGCAATATTCATATTGAGGGAAGGTTTGTAATTTGAATTTACTCACTGTCATCATCACTTTTTTCAAATAATTTTTAAGACTTTTTTTCCTATGTGTGCAGAATCTTCTTCAGACTGCTGCTTTTCTATATGAGCATTTTTCTTTTCCATAGATTTCAAACTAGAATTTCATGTATATTTTCTTAGTTTTTTAAAGGAAATTGTCTTTGGCCAGCAATCATAATGCTTGGAATGTTTCCAGGTGTCTGCGCTAATTTTAACTGTTCTGCTACACAATGTAGATTGTTTGAGTGATTGTTTGAGGCTATTGTTGGGATAGTTCAGATATAAAATAACCATTTTTTAAAACATAAGCCTTTATGATATTTTGTTTTTCATTGTTTACAATCTCTAATACATCACTATAGTAGTTTCTTACATTAAAAAAAGTAAACCACACACAAAAACTTATAGACTAATATTTCTCATCAAGGTTCTCTTTTTAAGGAACATTATGTTTTTATAAGGTATATTTTGTTGTTCTAAAAACGTTTGAAATTTGATGAGTGAGAAAGAACTCTCACGTTCATCCATAAAAAAGGTAGATGACCTATAATTTCTTCCATAGTGACTTAAGCAAACTAGGTCTAAAAACTAGAGTGAAACATAAGTTTAATCCCTTATAAATCTTCTATTTACAAAGTAAACAAACAGAAAAACTTTAAGAAATCTTTTAATTCCAGGAAGAATGCTTTTTTTTTTCAGTTGATACCTATGTCTTCTTTACTTTGTACTTATATTAAGTTCATTAATCCACTTATACAAACAGTCTAATAGCTATTTTTTGCTATAATTTTTGTGTTAAATATCCAGGTCAAATTACAAAAAGCAAAGCTCTTGGAGAGAAAAATCTGTGTATGAAGTTAGTAAGTAATCCGACCTTATGAAAACAGCACGGGCCTCACAGTGCTCCTTCACCCATAATTTATTTTCAGCCCTTCAGTTCTTTTGTTCCTTTTCTTGCTTTATTAAACTACTAAGTTGTAAGAAACCTTAGAGGAAGTAACTATACATTATTCAAAAGTGCAACCCCCACATGATCCATGAGAGTTTCTTAGTCCCAAAGAAAATATAGGCATTTCCTATTAAAAAAATATAATTAGCAAAATGTATTTTTTAAAAATCCATCTTTATTCACCTATGGAACCAGGTAATGAAGAAAAACTACAAATGGGAAACATTCAATTTTATATATAAAATTTTAAGGACTCAGGCAAGATTGTCATTATAATTTCAGACAGAGGAAGTTTTGGTAAATATAAGAACATGAGAAGTTAAACTGGATACAAGAACCTAATGCCTCTTAAAATAAATCTTAAAAACATTTATACCACCTACGTTACATTATAAGAGGTTTTCTATTAATAGTTATCCTCTTTTACAGTTCAAGTACATATTAAGGGCAAAACAGGTCAATATATGAAAGAAATATTTAAAAGAATCAGGTCATCAAAAACATTACGCTATCAAGGTTTCCAGTTTCTTTAAAAAACAACCAGAAAGTAACATATTATAAATCAAAAACTAATTATACAAAGAAAATTACAAAATATAACAGTAGATCTAATTGTGATTTATTTGGCATTTTTACTTTGATTCAGATAAAAGTTTCTTTTGTAGTTCTGATTAAGCATCACAAGATTAATGGCACACTTGGATAAGTACTTGAAAGTTCTTTCAAGCTGGTGCTTTTGGAAACCTGACTTTAGGGGCTCACTCATAAATTGCCCAGAACTGATCATAGTTACATAAACACTTAATAAATGCAATAAATGCAGACTTAAAGAATTTTCTCTCTTCTCTGGTCCCTTTTTTGTTCTCCCTCTCTACTAAACTTCCTTGGTGATCTCATTCTTCACAGAGTTTGTTTCTACTGCTGTCTGGCAGCTACAATACTATGCCCAACTTCACATCCTTAAAATAATAATTACTCACTGCATTTCCCTTTTATTTACCTAGTTCCTAATACATTTTCATATTAGGCTTTGCTATTGAGATCTATTGGGTACTCTACAGTGTAGTTTTCAAATCAATTTCTGCCCCAATTATCAAGCAAATTGTTATCCAATCATTTGTTGGTAAATAATTCTATTTTGAGACCTAGAGATCTTGGATCCAGAATTCTGATTTAGTTAATAGAATTATACTTGAGCAAAGAATCATCTCTGGATTTCACCAGAAAGCTGCATGTGGAAAGGGAAAAGATACAAAATATGTCACCCTTTCACCACTTATTTTTAATAATGTGGATCTGGTTTGAGCTATTCAAGCACATGGAATCATTTTCTGAAAAAGGACGATGTAGAATGTGGCAGGTGGAATCTCTTACTTGTAATTCCACTGGAGATATCCTAAGACAGAAGTTGCAGACCATAGATGCTAAGTAGAAACATGAACAAAATTTGAATTAAAATGCAATCAGTTCATTTCTGTTCAATATAGTAACTCATGGAATAATTTACTCTGAGTGCCTCATAGAATTACCATAAAACATACATGCTCTGCAAGGATTTCCATCTGAAGAAGTAAAAATAATAACACTATTCATTGTCGGCATGTTTAAGATGAAACCCTTTTCAAACAAGAAAGAATAATATACATTGATTATTCATCCATTATGTTATGGGTTGAATGTGTCTTCTCAAATATACATATATATATTTTTTTCAGGTCCTAATTTCTAGTATCTCAAAATGCAACCTTATTTATGAATAATATCGTTGCATATGTAATTAGTTAAAATGAGGTCATGCAGGAGCAGGGTGTGTGGTAATCTAATCTGACTGATGTCCTATAAGAAGGTGGCCACATGAAAACAGATACACAGAGAAAGCTCCAGGTGATGATGAGGGCAGAGAGCAAAGTTGTTCAGTTGCAAGTTAAGAAATTCCAAAAATTTGCTGGGTGCTGTGGCTCATGCCTGTAATCCCAGCACTTTGGGAGGCCAAGGCTGGCAGATCATGAGGTCAGGAGATCGAGATCATCCTGGCTAACATCCTGAAACCTCATCTCTATTAAAAATAAAAAAAAATTAGCCAGGCGTGGTGGCATGAGCCTATGGGGGGAACCCACCCCCGATATTCAACATGAGTCGTTTTCTATTTTTCCCAGGTGTCAGCTGGTCTGAGAAATAAAGGGAAAAAGTACAAAGAGAGAAATTTTAAAGCTGGGTGGCCAGAGGAGACATCACATTTTGGCAGGTTCCATGATGCCCCCTGAGCCGTAAAACCAGCAAGTTTTTATTAGTGGTTTTCAAAAGGGGAGGGAGTGTACGAATAAGGTGTGGGTCACAGAGATCACATGCTTCACAAGGTAATAAAATATCACAAGGAAAATGGAGGCAGGGCGAGATCACAGGACCACACGACCGGAATGAAACTAAAATTCCTAATGAAGTTTCAGGCACACGTTGTCATTGATAACATCTTATCAGGAGACAGGGTTTGAGAGCAGACAACTGGTCTGACCAAAATTTATTAGGCGGGAATTTCCTCGTCCTAATAAGCCTGGGAGACCAGGGCTTATTTCATCCCTTATCTACGACCATAAAAGACAGCCGTCCCCAAAGTGGCCATTTCAGAGGCCTTCTGTTAGGGATGCATTCTCTTTCTCAGGGCTGTTCCTTGCTGAGAAAAATAATTCTGCAATATTTCTCCTATTTGCTTTTGAAAGAAGAGAAATATGACTCTGATCCACCCAGCCAACAAGCAGCCAGACTTTAAGGTTATCTCCCTTGTTCCCTGAACATTGCTGTTATCCTGTTCTTAAGGTGCCCAGATTTCATATTGTTCAAACACACACGCTCTACAAACAATTTGTGCAGTTAATGCAATCATCACAGGGTCCTGAGGCGACATACATCCTCCTCAGTTTAGGAAGATGACGGGATTAAGAGATTAAAGACAGGCATAGGAAATCACAAGAGTATTGATTGGGGAAGTGATAAATGTCCATGAAATCTTCACAATTTATGTTCAGAGACTGCAGTAAAGACAGGCATAAGAAATTATAAAAGTATTAATTTGGGGAACTAATAAATGTCCAAGAAATCTTCACAATTTATGTTCTTCTGCCATGGCTTCAGCTGGTCCCTCTGTTTGGGGTCCCTGACTTCCTGCAACACAAGCCTGTAGTTCCAGCTACTCAGGAGGCTGAGGCAGGAGAATTGATTGAACCTGGAAGGCAGAGGTTGCAGTGAGCTGAGACTGCACCACTGTACTCTAGCCTGGGCAACAGAGTGAGATTCAGTCTTAAAAAAAAAAAAACAAAAAAGAAAGGAAAAAGAAAAAAGAAATTCTAAAAATTGCCAGCAACCACCAGCAGCTAAGAGACAAGGAAGAATTTTCCTAAAGATTGTAGAGGGAGCATGATGGTCCCGCTGCCAAGTTTACTTTGAACTCTGCCCTCCAGGACTATGAGACATTAAATTTCTATTGTTTTGAGCCGCCTTGTTTATGGCATTTTGTTAGGGCAGCCCTGGGGACCTAACGTATTTCCCTTCTTGTATTTTAAAGCAAACATTGATTTAGAATTGACTATGTGCATACCATTGCACTAGCAGCAGGTAATGCTACAATAGTGGTTGCTTAGGGCAGGAAAAGTAATGGAAGTTGACTGTGAACATGTGTGGGGTTTCTATTACAGGGAATAAAATGTTCTAAAATTAGATTGTGGTGATTGCATAATCGTGAGAATATACTAAAATTATTTAATTGCACCATATTAAGTGCAATATTAAGTGAGTGAATTGTATGGTATATGAATCGCATCTCAACGAAGCTGCTTTAAAAACAGTATAAAGAGACCCTCATTTTAAACAAATCACAATGAAGTTGAGGCCCATGATAACTAATTACAGCAATTTGTGGTTAACGGAAGCATGAAGCAGAATAAGTCAGGGAATCAGGTTGGAGAGTACCTCGCCAGGATGGAGGTCGCTGGGCGGGAGATAGTGAGGAGTGGAAAAAACAGATAGGATTCTCAACAACAATGGTAACAGGGCTGTCTCTAAGGATAAATGAAAGCCAATCATGGAAGGAATGAGAGAAGGGCAATCTTATCAGAGGAGGACAAGCTAACAGAAAGAGATTTCTGTCCTGTGATCCTGAAGCAAGAAGAAACCAAAGTAGTATCCACAGGTTACTCAACATTGAATCTTGATGAGTCTTTTGGAATGAAGGAGAAAGTAAAATAAGCCTACGGCAATCAGAAATATATATGTTCAAAAATAGTTGGCATTTTGGTATGTTTAATTTGATTTCAGAACATAAGGGTGCCTCTTACTAATCACAAATTTCCATATATTTATGTCTGTAAGCATATAAGATAGATAAACTTAGTGGGAAAATTATTCCTTTAAATATTATTTTAAATCTGTTGTCATGTATAGGATTATATCAAATGTATCTGGATATACTATTTTTCTCAGAGTCCTCATGAAGCATGTAAGTGGCTATTTTTCAGAGACATTCTCTAAGCACTTTTTGAAAAGATGAGTTATTGTTGTTTGTTTGGTGGGTTTGAATTGAACTTGAAAATTATGCCAACTGAAAGCTGAGGTTTTGTTCTCAGCTAATAAGATAGTTCAGCTTAGAAGAGGACACTGAGATTTTGATCAGTGCTAGAGTTTTAATATACATATCATGTAACTACATATGTTTGTGGGGTGTATAATTGTGGTATATGCTTATAATGGATTCATATTTTAGTGGAAATATAAGAATACAGATTTCAAAAAATCTTCTAAGTTAAATTTCCGTTATTTATTTAAAAATGCATATCAGAGACAGCATAGTGCAGAAATCAAGAACATAAATTTTGTAATTAGGAAAATTTGATTTTGAAATTTTGTTCCACCTGTTTCTAGCTGTGAGCATTTAAGCAAGTCTCCTAGTCTTTCTCTGCATGTTTCTTTATTCATAAAATAGAGATATGAAAATAACTCCTCCTCATGTAGTTAAATAAGATAATGATGTAAAGTGCTTGCTAATCACAGTAAAATTTTGATTCAGGTGAACTAATAAAAAGCTTTTTAATATAATTTTCACTT
The DNA here is from genome assembly GCF_029281585.2 of Gorilla gorilla gorilla. Classification (NCBI taxonomy): domain Eukaryota; kingdom Metazoa; phylum Chordata; class Mammalia; order Primates; family Hominidae; genus Gorilla; species Gorilla gorilla. Next base: position 119,851,879 of record NC_073238.2, read on the forward strand.
ATTTCATCTAATTTCCATTTAACAAAAAAAGAGAAACATACATCAAATCATATGGTAAAACACAAAAAGCTACAGCAGAGATGAGATCTGACAGCTGAGTATATTCAACAAGAACACGAATATGAATCAAAAAGAAGATAGAATTAGTTTATGTATTAAAATAAACCAATGATTTTCTATCCAATCATCTAGCCCAAAATTAATGTGAATTAAAATATCTATTTCAGAGTCAAAAACTGAATGGAGAGAATGTATCACTAGCTGACCTACACCAAGGGAGACATGACGGGTGTTTTCCAGACACATGGAAAAGAATCACAGAGGGAGGGAGAGAGTAAAGGATGAGGAACAACGAAATGCTAAACATGATAAAATATAAATACATAGCATATAAAAAAATAGCATACAATTGGGGAGGATACAGAAGTTTTAAGTTGATTGTAAGGCATTGCAATGCTTAAGAAGAGGATACAAGTACCAAAAGTATTAGATCTTTAAATGAAATTCTCCTTATTGTATAACAGACAGCCACTAAACTGTGCAAATAATAAAAGTACAGTTTGTTGAATAAGTAGTTTGGTAAGTAACCCATATAAATAACAACCTAATCAGAAAATAGGAAATTATCAGAATACAGAAGCTTCTAAAACATATAAGCTTCCTCTCTAACAGTAACCCTTATTATTAGATTAATGCTATATTAATATCAACTCTTAATATTAATATATGTATATAATTTGATTTTGTGTTTTTCAACTTTATACAAATAGTAATATGTGATATTTTATGTCTGGCATTTTACTCAACAGCAGCTTTGTCAGAAATATTCATGTTGATGTATTTTGCAGTAGCTCACTAATTTCCATTACTACGTAGTGTTCCTTTATATGAACATGCCAGAAAGTATTCCACTCTCAATGGATATTTTAGGTTTCCCCCTCTTTTTTTCTTGTAGGTTTTATCATTGTGGAGTCAAAATGTTGATGTATTTCACACTGAATCAGTGAATTTTAGGAAAATACAAATGTACTTAAGATATGCCGGAAATCATTTCAATAGAAGTTAATGTAAAAATATAGATGGACTTCCATAGCTCCAATCACTTACCTGTTAATTTAACTCCAAAACACAAACAATTTGGCCAGGCGCGGTGGCTCATGCCTGTTATCCCAGCACTTTGGAAGGCCGAAGCGGACAGATCACGAGGTCAGCAGATCAAGACCATCCTGGCAAACACGGTAAACCCCGTCTCTACTAAAAAAAAAAAAAAAAAAAAAATTAGCCGGGCGTGGTGGTGGGCGCCTGTAGTCCCAGCTACTCGGGAGGCTGAGGCAGGAGAATGCTGTGAACCCAGGAGGCAGAGCTTGCAGTGAGCTGAGATTGCGCCACTGCACTCCAGCCTGGGCCACAGAGCGAGACTCTGTCTCAAAAACAGAAACAAACAAACAAAAACACATACAGTTCTATTAAAATGAACTGCAGAAATAACAAAGAAATTTGAGTAACCTTTGTGAAATCTTTCTCATCAGAAGGTACTGTTTTTTATGCCTGACCAGAAAATTCTGGAGGGCCTGCTAAACTATTAAACGCTGAGATTGTCTAATGAGGTGGGGAGCCAAGCCTTGAAAAATCAGCCACGTCCAGCTCTGCTCACTCACTCTGTGCATTGTCTGGGAGGGGGATTCAGGTGGGTGGTGGGGGCTTATGGTTTACCGAAGTGGTGGCTCTTTCTTAATATGGTAAACAGAGAATAAAATTTCAACTCTTTTCACCATGAAGTAGCACAAGATAACACACTTGGTATCTGTCTCACGTAAAGTTTCCAAATAGCTGCCAATGATGTAACTCTGAAAAATGACAACACAAACTGTCTTATATAGGTGAACAAAGTAAGAAAAGCAATGTATAAAGAGTAAAATTATAAAGTGTGTAGACCATGTGGAGAGTGGTAGAGGACGTAAAGATGGCATAAATCATTGAAACAGTTTTATCTGTAGTTTTTTTTCTCTAAGCCTTGGCTCTCAGCATAATGGCATTTGGCCTATTAATTCTACACACACACATAAACTGCTCTCCACCAATCATTTGGTAAGCCTCTTAAGTATACATTTTATCTATCCCTTCTTATAAACCAAAGTTAATATTGTTATAAATACAGTAATAATTCAAATATTAAAATTTCTTGTATTTTGCTTAAAAAAACAAATTTTTATCATTTTTTAAATGTTGGGGAAATTGCAGACCATGTCATGTTTCTCTGTATTCCTAAAGTAAAATAGTCAAGTGAGTCCTGAATCATGTACATTTTATGAGAAAAGATGTTATTTCTATATTTTACCCACCGTAATACATATAGATTCTAGCATATTGTTTGGCATAATTAAACACTCAAAAAAATTTACTGTTTGAAAGAATGTAAGTGTTTATTCAATAGTCAATCAAATCATAGATGTAGTTAGTCAGGGGTGATTAGTACTGACTAGGTTATGATGCAGTAAGGAGTATCTCAAAATCTCATTGGCTCCTAACGAAAACATTTCTTTATTGTTTATGCTCCGTGTCCCATGCGGGTTGGCTGGGTGAACCTGCAATCATCCCACATAGCAGAGCTTCCCATCTTACTATGCATCTCAATGCAAGATGTCAAGGTTTGCCACAGAAGGAAAAAAGAGCATGAGTAATCACACATCAGCTCTGAAATGTTTCCACCTTAAAATGATCTCATATCACACAATGACGCCTAACTTCAAGAGGAATAGAAATAATAATCCACCTAACATCTTCCAGAAGGAAAAAAGAATCAAGAATATTGACAAGCTGCAACAACTTCTGTCTTGGCAAGAAACTACAATTACCATTATGTGTTTAATATAAATTTTTAATTGGGAGCCTCTAATAAATGCTAGTATACTATGATAAATTTTACTGGCAATGCCCACGGGGAATAAGGAATGTATGGGTTATTATGTGATAGATGATAGATAGATAGACAGACACATATATCCCAACATACTAACACAATTTTATTGAAAAGAGTCAAAAATCATAGATTGCAATCTCAATTCCAGCTCTTATCTACTAAGTGTCCATGGAGATATAATCTTTTAAAATCTTAGTCTTCTCCTGGCATTGAGCAAGGGATTGTAGGGAGGAGCAAAGTATCTTGAGCATGTGGAATATGTATTTGGATACTGAATGTGATACTTAATTCCTGAATAACTGTCAGTTACTTACAATAAACCCTTTGAGCCTCAGTTTCCTTAATTGTAAAATGGAGATGATAATATGCACTTTAACTGTTGCCATTAATACCAAATAAGATGCTATGTGTGTTTACCAATGTGTTCTGAATTTATGTAATTAACAATTAATAGAATTATGCCTAATTCATATGATTATGTGAGGCCAAAATGTATTGATAGAAATGATAATACTGGGGCAGCCCTTGGCACAAAATGGGCACTCAGTCTTCAGTGATCTGATATTCCAGATGCACCTTAACAATGCACTCCACAAGTAGTTGATTAATACCTGATTGATTCAGCAATACAAAACATGTAGAAGGGCAATGAATCCATATCAGAGTAAAAGGTAAAAGTAAAACAAAGCAAGAGCAAAAACCAAGATTTTACCCATTTAATTTTTGGAAATGGTTAGAAAAAGCACTGATAGAACTGATGACATCCATGTTAGTATGTTCCATAATTTATTGACATAATTCATGTTTAAGAAACAATAGAAAGCAGGCCGGGCGGAGTAGCTCACGCCTGTAATCCCATCACTTTGGGAGGCCGAGGCGGGCAGATCATGGGGTCAGGAGATAGAGACCATCCTGGCTAACACGGTAAAGCCCCGTCTCTACTAAAAATACAAAAAAATTAGCCAGGCGTGGTGGCGGGTGCCTGTAGTCCCAGCTACTCAGGAAGCTGAGGCAGGAGAATGGCACGAACCCAGGGGACGGAGCTTGCAGTGAGTGGAGATCATGCCACTGCACTCCAGCCTGGGCAACAGAGCGAGACTCTGTCTCAAAAAAAAAAAAAAAAAAAAAGAAAGCAAAGGAAATGTAGAATGATATAAAAATCACCTTGAATCCTTCCATATTGTGGTACAGTCTTTGATGCACGATCTTTTGAGATATTTATTCTTATATGTATAATAGCTTTCAAAGAAATGTGTGATCATATTATACATCCTATTATAAAACTTTTTTACACCTTTAAAAATTTTTGTGAAAAAAATTAAGCATCAGTAAATATTATTCTCTTTTATTATGCCAGAAGTTTTGAAGCACTTATAACATCCTCTGAAAAAGTTGAGAAATTCAGGCAAATTTTAATATCGAATTTATGGAAGTTTATCATACTCTCTTTTTTGCTTTCTTTCACAAATATGTTGGTCATTCTTTGGCTTTTCGTTTACCATAGAATCTAGGGAACTCAAAAGAGCCATAAGTTTTGCCTATTGATTTTCATTGCATATAGATATAGGAAAGAGGTTATAGTAATGATTGAAGGGTAAAGCAATTCTCCTCATTATGTCCCTAATTTCAACCTATGAACATTACTCTTCTAAGCACAAAAGTAAGAACTTGCATCTGGAAAATAAAAGTCAAATAACTGTTGCATCACGAAAGCATGTAATACTTATCTCATGCAAGACAGGATAGTTTTCCTCCATCTCAATTTAGCTAGTTAATTATACTTTTTTTTCCCAAAAAAATTATGGTATAAGTAGTCACGTATAAGAAAAGGTAATGTTTTCTATATTGGTTTTTACTCTTCAACTTGCATACATAGTCATTTTAAAGGGATTTTTTTTTGTGTGTAGTTTTCTCTTCCTTGTTTCCCTGCCCCCTAGGACACACTCGGTTTGACTTAGCTTCTCAGCCCAGCCACTTAAGGATCAGGGAGTCCCTTAGAAGGAAATGCCGCATCATTCACACTGCATGAGTGTCCCTAGTCTCCAGGGCTTGGCTCCTCAAGTCCTAGCAACCTTGGCATCTGTCTAATGCCTTCAGAGAGACTTTTTACAATCTATTTTTCCCATATTTTCTAGTTATTTTCACTGGGAGGATTGATCCATTTTTTTATTAAAAAGACAATTTATATTTATATGCAAAAATTTATTAATTCTCACAGCAACTCGGCCAATCTGATAATACTATTTCTAATTTAGTATGACATAACTAAGGGTTTCTCTATTTAAATGGTTTACTTTTCCAGTCTCAAGTAATTGGATGAAATCGCTGGGATTCGATCCTACTCTGTGCCAGTTCCAATACATCCTCACATTTATATGATGTGCCAGACAGTGTGTTGGGTGCTTGATGATGCATAATTATTTGAATTAAAGTGGCATCATAATAAGTGGCATTGTAATAAATTCCAGCATCCACGCAGGATTTGTTTCTTAGATTTCTTAATAGGTAAAATAATAATAATTTATTGACAATAAATTATATTAGTGTGTTCTAATAATATTTTAGAAATCAGTAAACTTAATCCATGGAAAAAGTGCCTGATAGCAAGCAGAAACAAAAGTGCACAGACAATGAAAATAACAATGTAATATAGTTTAATCCCAAATGATTTCTCTAAGATAAAGTCAAATGTAAATTTCTAGTTCTTCCATAATTCTGATCTCAGAAACATAATATTTAAACAAAACCAAACAGCATTAGTGTAATGACGAAGAAAGAACTAGCCATACATCCCAAAAAGATATGCTAAAGTAAGTCTCTTTCCAAGTTATTGACAATTACTCAAAAGTCATGTGTTTACAAGCTTAACTTAACCACTTGTGTGATTTTCCTAGGGAGTGCCATAGACGAGACTAGAAAATGTGGAAAACTGAGTATGGTCGACAGGGGAAAGATGGAAGAAGTTTACAGTGTAGTTGAAATTTATGATTCGAAGCACGCCTGCTTGAAATCTGGTCTACTTGCACGTTTTTTTCTACCTTACTTGTCACATCACTGTAGGTAGTAAATGACAGCAATTGCAGAGAAGCATTTCCTTGCATGTTTATTGATGAATACCTTAATAGAGGTAACCATAGAAGGGCAAAAGACAAAGGCTAATTCTCCTAGTGCTTTGTGGATCTGGGATTATTTGCACAAGGTGGACACCCGTTAGCATGCACAATGGCTTCCCCAAAGAGGTAAATGAAAGTTGGAATCAAAAAGTGTCTTTCTTAACTTTCTGGAAGTTTCAGGATTATAATAGAAAAATATATACCAAATGAAAACAAAAATCAAGCATCTCAGAAATCTCAATAAAAGAAAGAAATATCAGATGAGATAGGAATAAAAAGTGAAACTGATGGAATTGTAATGAGATAAAGGAATGAAGCAGGCAACCTAAGATTTGAGTCTACAGTATTCCCCTTGTTCATACTATTAAAGAGAAAGTAATAGTTTTGCATTTTGAAAGTGAGACTAAGTAAAATGAAATTAAAATGACAAATGATTATTTTAAGAGTAATCTTTACAGGTATAAGTGGGATTCCAAATATCTCAGTCCTCCACACATTATTATGAATTACTTAAAGGAATTTGGAGATGAATGTAATGCACTGTAATGATTGTCAGAGTAGGCAAGGTAAGGGAATATGTTTCAGAAACATCCTTAGTTAATTGTCATAATAAGAGGTATCAAGAAAATCAGAGACAGAGTGACGATCTCATCAAGAAGGATGCTTTAAGAGACGTTTATTCATAACAAATGTCTATGTTTAGAATTAGAAAGACTATGAGGCTGAGTTGCTTCTATGAGCTGTAGGAGTCTATTAGGAACAGGCATGGTGAATATGATAGCAATAAGTACAAAACACCATTATAGGAAGAAACAAGCTTTGAGATTCATTAGCCAAACCTTCTAAAAGGAATCTTGCTTTTTCCTTTAACCTTTCTGGATATGTCCCAATACTGTTTTCTTCTCAATATGTCTGACATATTAATACTTGCTGATACTCACAAAGCCTAAAGGAATGCATGTGAATGTGTACTGTTCAGTCTTAGTAACCCATATTATACTATCACTGAAATACAGACTTGAAGGTATGATCTTATAAGGATTTCTCTAAGCCCTCAGCTACCTCTTCATCTTGCCTAGACTGGCAATTGTGCCATTTCTTTGCAAGAGTGCAAACTCCTGGTAAGACTTGAGGGGAAAAAGAAATAAGCTTATTGAGGGAAACTTTACTCATCAAGGGTGCTACATGCCTGACAGTACCAGTCTTAATAACAAATCACTCTCTTTGCTGCAATTCATTCAGAGACCCAGCTGGCATGAACCCAGGATGATGTTGGATATGGGAAGTAGATTAATCACTACTGATCTATTAGGAACACCAAGAATCATCTGACACTGGGAGAAATGTCAAAATTATAGGTGGTGACAAATTTGAGGATAATTTTGCTTTTAGAAGCCATGCAAAATGTTAGGGTTCTGTATAGATTGGTTTCGGTGTATAAAAAGACACTTTCATATGTACACGAGCTGCCTATTTAATAAGAATGATAAAATGAAACATCAAGCAATTATTTAGTTTTGTGAACAACAAATCTAAAAGTTATTAAGTATTTTAAGAGACGATGAAAATAAAATGCTCCAGTAGTAAATCGGATGTTATTAAAAGGTATGAAAAAGACAAAAAAGTACAAATCAAACACCATAAACAACATTACAAAAATTAAAAAAAGTACCACTAATCAGAATAATATTATTAGATTAACTTTCTAAGGGTAAAAAAGAAATATGACATATATTATTTAGTTTAATGTTAGTAATAGGAAACTGTTTATCAACGATGTGAAACCATTCCTCAAAGAAAATATTGTCCTGATAAATAAGCTATTTAAAAGATTAATAAGAGCTAATGGTCAATTTTACTCTCAGTTGTCTATTCAAAGTTGGTGCAGATAATTGACAATCACAGGCAGTTGCTTTGTGCTGCTGTGTTTGGGGTATGTCAAAATGGCGATTTTCTGTCATGGGTACGTCCCAATCACAAATTAGAATTAACTTAGCTCCACTGGACTTGCAGAGGCACAGCTTTATAAATGTCATTCCCATTTAACAATAAAATGCTGTTGTGCACATCAAATTTGGTGGCTTAAGGATCATACAATAGCAGGTCATAGTGGGCCGTTAAGTTGCATAATCTCTTGGTTACCTATATCAAGTTGTCAGGTGCTCAATCTTAGGAACTAATTTTGAAATGGCGAATAATTGTAAATAGAATAGAACTAGTACTGTGATTCTCCTAGTGGGGCTTTTCAGAGTCTTCTCATTTGCCAATGATATGCCTAGGCCTTAAGTGAGAGGGAGGGAAGCTTATACTGTATCTAGGAACTGTTGCAAAATTGGACTTGGTTCAGGTCCTCTAAAATATATCAGCCTAACAGATTTTGGTCAGTGGGCCGAACAGTCTACCAAAATGTGGCTTTTTCTTCATGGTAGATAGTGCAAGATACAGAAAGTTATCTCAGAATATTTTTAAGATTCCCCGATCATTGGACTGCTAAGAACCCCTCCAATTTGTGAGGCTCTTGGATTTACATGAGCCTTGTATCTTTTCTCTGTCATATTCTCATCTTAAAGCCTGCTGCACTGTACTCACCAGATCCAATTAGCACAGTATCATCAATGAACAGAGAGTATGATGTTCTATGTACTATTAAGGTGACTGAGGGTCCTGAAATCTACATATTTCAGACAGCAGGAGAGTAGATATTATCCTGAGTTAAGAAAAGGTGATGGCACTGCTGTCCATGTCTCAGGAGGCAAATTGACCTGGCTGTCTTTGTCAAAGGCTGTTGGAAAGAAAGCACAGTACTATGTCGGTAGCTGCATGCTACATGCCAAATGTTAACACTGTTTGATCCAATAAAGATAACACACAAACTATTACAGTTGGAATTAGTGAGACCACCCAATTATATTTTTAATTATTCCTTTTCACTCTGCATTTCCCACCTGCCTTTCTCAACTGGCCATTCAGGCCAGTCATACAGAGACGTGCTAGGAAGACCCCTGTACGTCTTGATGGTGGCACAAAATTCTTCTGTGCTTTTATGGATGCAGTAATGCTTTCAGTTGGTTACTGTGAGGGATGATGGGTAAAAGGGGACAGTTTCAGGGACTCTGCTTGTCCTTTCCTAATATAGTAGCTCAGTTCACAAATACGGTAGCCAATGTGAAGGTCCCGCATGTCACTGAGTCTATCTACTCTCACTATGCCTTCTAAAACATACAATAACTACAAGATGGATTTGGGGTTCAGTTGGACCCCAATGAAATGGACTTAAGCCAAGAATCCATTTATCCCTTGACCTCTGTAAGTTCTTATTATTAGCAATGGATCTTGGTGGAAGCTCAGCAGATTAGTATAAGAACACACACAACATAAATCACAAATTCTATGTGCTGCCTTTTTACTAATAGACACTCAGGTAAATGTCTACAGGTACCTTTAGGAAGAGGTTTGGAGAGATATTCTCAGATACCACAGAAGGCTGTGATATAAGTTCTTCCTCCATTAAACTGGCTTCCTATCAGTTGAGGAGAGCCAGTTTTGTGAATTGACTTAAGCTAGTATCTTAGTTCAGGCTGCTATAACAGCACACCCAAGACTGGGTGGCTTAAACAATTGACATTCATTTCTCCTAATCCTGGAAGCCAGGAAATCCAAAGTCAATGTGTCAGCAGATTCTGTGTCTGGCGAAGGCCTACTTCCTGGTTTACAAGTGGCTTTCTTCTCCTGTGTCCTCACAGAAGAAAGAGAGAGGATTTCATGTCTCTTTCTCTTTTTTTAATGGAACTGATTCTATCATGAGGGTTCCACTTTCATGAACTAATTACCTCTCAAAGGCCCACCTCCAAATACTATCTAATTGAGAATTAGGGTTTCAACATATGAATGTCGGGGTGACATGAACATCCAGTTCATGAATCTTCACTACTTCAACTCAACTTGATTTCAACAACCTTTACCTTATCCTATTATATATGTCAAACAGTACCTAAAAGGGTTACCCATCTACATCTTTCCGAGATATTAGTGATGAATCAGAAACAACCACAGATAACTCAAAGCATATTATGGTAATTGGGGGCACTTTATCTCATAGCTAAATGTTACTATTTGACCTCTACCACTGTGGAACCACTGTTAAGAACACGTATCTCAAAATAATAAGAGCTATCTATGACAAACCCACAGCCAATATCGTACTGAATAGGCAAAAACTGGAAGCATTCCCTTTGAAAACTGGAACAAGACACGGATGCCCTCTCTCACCACTCCTATTCAACATAGTGTTGGAAGTTCTGGCCAGGGCAATCAGGCAGGAGAAGGAAATAAAGGGTATTCAATTAGGAAAACAGGAAGTCAAATTGTCCCTGTTTGCAGATGACATGATTGTATATCTAGAAAACCCCATCGTCTCAGCCGAAAATCTCCTTAAGCTGATAGGCAACTTCAGCAAAGTCTCAGGATACAAAATCAATGTGCAAAAATCACAAGCATTCTTATACCAATAACAGACAAACAGAGAGCCAAATCATGAGTGAACTCCCATTCACAATTGCTTGAAACAGAATAAAATACCTAGGAATCCAACTTACAAGGGACATGAAGGACCTCTTCAAGGAGAAATAAAACCACTGCTCAATGAAATAAAAGAGGATACAAACAAATGGAAGAACATTCCATGCTCATGGATAGGAAGAATCAATATCGTGAAAATGGCCATACTGCCCAAGGTAATTTATAGATTCAGTGCCATCCCCATCAAGCTACCAATGACTTTCTTCACAGAATTGGAAAAAACTAATTTAAAGTTCATATGGAACCAAAAAAGAGCCTGCATTGCCAAGTCAATCCTAAGCCAAAACAACAAAGCTGGAGGCATCACACTACCTGACTTCAAACTGTACTACAAGGCTACAGTAACCAAAACAGCATGGTACTGGTACCAAAACAGAGATATAGACCAACGGAACAGAACAGAGCCCTCAGAAATAATGCTGCATATCTACAACTATCTGATCTTTGACAAACCTGACAAAAACAAGCAATGGGGAAAGGATTCCGTATTTAATAAATGGTGCTGGGAAAACTGGCTAGCCATAGGTAGAAAGCTGAAACTGGATCCCTTCCTTACACCTTATACAAAAATTAATTCAAGATGGATTAAAGACTTAAATGTTAGACCTGAAACTGTAAAAACCCTAGAAGAAAACCCAGGCAATACCATTCAGGACATAGGCATGGGCAAGGACTTCATGTCTAAAACACCAAAAGCAATGGCAACAAAAGCCAAAATAGACAAATGGGATCTAATTAAACTAAAGAGCTTCTGCACAGCAAAAGAAACTACCATCAGAGTGAATCGGCAACCTACAGAACGAGAGAAAATTTTTGCAATCTACTCATCTGGCAAAGGGCTAATATCCAGAATCTACAATGAACTCGAACAAATTTACAAGAAAAAAACAACCCCATCAAAAAGTGGGCGAAGGATATGAACACACATTTCTCAAAAGAAGACATTTATGCAGCCAAAAGACACATGAAAAAATGCTCATCATCACTGGCCATCAGAGAAATGCAAATCAAAACCACAATGAGATACCATCTCACACCAGTTAGAATGGCGATCATTAAAAAGTCAGGAAACAACAGGTGCTGGAGAGGATGTGGAGAAATAGGAACACTTTCATGCTGTTGGTGGGACTTTAAACTAGTTCAACAATTGTGGAATTCAGTGTGGCAATTCCTCAGGGATCTAGAACTAGAAATACCATTTGACGCAGCCATCCCATTACTGGGTATATACCCAAAGGATTATAAATCATGCTGCTATAAAGACACATGCACACATATGTTTATTGCGGCACTATTCACAATAGCAAAGACTTGGAACCAACCCAAATGTCCAACAATGATAGACTGGATTAAGAAAATGTGGCACATATACACCATGGAATACTATGCAGCCATAAAAAAGGATGAGTTCATGTCCTTCGTAGGGACATGGATGAAATTGGAAATCATCATTCTCAGCAAACTATTGCAAGGACAGAAAACCAAACACCGCATATTCTCACTCATAGGTGGGAACTGAACAATGAGAAAACATGGACACAGGAAGGGGAACATCACACACCAGGGCCTGTTGTGGGGTGGGGTGGGGGGAGGGATAGCCTTAGGAGATATACCTAATGTTAAATGACGAGTTACTGGGTGCAGCACACCAACATGGCACATGTATACACACGTAAATAACCTGCACGTTGTGCACATGTACCCTAAAACTTAAAGTATAATTTAAAAAAAGAAGTTTTATGCATCAAAACAAAACACAACTAAACTAAACTAAACCAAAAACAGGAAATCTCTCCCAATAGAGAGAGAAAAATAAAAATAAAAACTTAAAGAATTGATCAAAAAGTAAATTGTTCTTTAAAAAATTTTCATTTTTGGATTTTGTAATGTTAGTTCTATTTGACAACTGTCCTTAAAGTTCCATATTTTGTGATGTTTTTCTATCATCATAAATCAATATTCCTTGTATTTTTTTGCATTGGTAATATTGTGCATTTTACTTGAAGAACGACTTCGAATTTGTAGCAGCCATAGGACTCACAAAACTTTGCTCAACCCCTGAGTCTACATGGATCGCAACATCAACCAATGCACCCATGACCTTTGCAGGAGAAATATTATTACATTTCTTTAGGTCCTGGTGAAGGAAAAGGTGTTGTCCAGCCTTACCAGAGATATAGCAGGGGAACAGGAGGGATGACAGCAGGTTCTTCTAAATTAATCTACTCCAACATTCCTTTGTGCTAGCGCTTTTTTTCCTTCCTTTAGTGCAGGGGCCAAAAATCCTTTCTTAGAGAGTACCAGACCACAAATATTTTAGGTTTTGTGAACTGTACAGTATCTGTCAAAACGATCTAACTGCCATTGTAGTACAAAAACATGCATAGATAAGGCATTACTGAGTTTGAGCATTTGTGTTCCAATAATACCTTATTTACAAAAAACAAGCTGGCTGGCTGGGATTGGCTCATGGTTTGGTTGATCTCTGATACAGAGTTTGCCAGAGCAGCTTTGCAATTCAACCCCACTGATTAAGATAAATCAGACTGAATTCACTAACTTAGTTAAACTATCAGTGCTGCTTCCAGCTACTTACAAAATCCTTGCTCCCTGTAGGGTATATCACCCTGTTTTTTATGCTTTTTGGTCTAACACTCTCAGAATCCACTCCAATATGTTCCCTAGATTCCTGTCAATTGAAATTGAAAAGATTCTGCTGCTTTTTTGGTGTATAGAATTTCTTTCTCCTACAGGAGTTTTTTACTCCTCCAACTGGGGTCTGTTGGAATCTGATTTTTATTGTGGGTCTGGGAGCCATGAAGGTGGTGAGCAGAAAAGACAAGTGCTCCAGGGGGAGTCACTGCAAGAGTTTCAAGAGAAGCCTGATTCTTTCACTCAGCAGAAAATCCTTACTTTACCAGATAAGGAACCTTTAGGATGACTTAAGGGTTAAAAGTTACTAGCCTTGCTTTTGTCTGCGGGGATATCTCCATCCCATATCTCAGTAACACCCACTCTTCCCTTAGATCTCCTTAGTAAAATAATTCTGGAGGGTCACATTCATTAGTGCTGCAGTTCTGTGACAACTGCAGTTGGGAACTGGGCTTGAATTTCAGCCACGTCTGCCCTGGAGCTATGGCAGATTAAGGCCATTTTTAAAGCTGTCTTGGCGGCCATCTGAGTTCCTCATGTGAGCCTTGAGTTGGGCTTACATTCCAGTCTTTTAGTTGGTTCATTTCCCTGGATATCCTTTTTAGAACCACCGGCAACAGCAGCCTGAGCTTTGCTTATTACACTTATCATTCTAGTTATGACTACTGAGTCACAGTCATCTGCTCTCCAAATGCCTTGCCCTCTACCTACCTTCATGATGCCACCATATGACACAGATCATCATATTCCATTTTCCCAGGCAAGGGAGATAATAAGTGCATTCATTAAATACGTGAATGATTTAATACCAGAATTCCAATCTAAGATTCTGTTTCCTCCAGCCAATTCTGGTGACAATTTCTATATCAGTCAAAGTCCTAGAAGAAATTGATGCACACTCAGGAGGTGAATTGAAGAGATTTAATAGAGTATAATGAGTAATTTATAATGGTGTTGGTTGTCCTGTGTTAGCCAACCATGAATAATAAGAACCCTAGTGTTGATAAGCATGGAGGCATTACTGCCCCAGGTCTGAAAGGGCAAAGAAAGGGAGCATTTATTGCAACACAGAAACCGGTAGCTGTAGCTGTAGGAGAAGACTGACCAGCAGAAGTTGTGCCTTATAAAAGGAATGCAGCCAAAGCCAAAACGTGCATTGTTAAGAAAGAAGGCAGAGGAATAAATACCCTTGCTGCTCTCTCTCTTACTACCATCTGATGACTGTTGGTGCTGTCTATTGGCTGACGCCAATCAGGAAACAGAATACAAAAGAGCTAAGTTTACATGACCCACAGAGGTAGCTTTCTGGGCCACAGAACAGGGAGAAAAAGATTAGAAAAGAGAGCCAAAGAGGCAAAACTAGAATATGCAGGACAGAGATCTTAGATTTTGGTCAAGCTACTTATCTTCTACTAGTCTCAGTTTCTTCATATGCAAAATAATTTTTATTATCTACTAAATAAGCTACAATATGCAAAGTCTATGTGTCATGGCAAGTATTCACTAATTTATAGTTGCTTATCTTATTATTTTGAGATTAAACACAACAGAAGAATAGAATGGTCCATAAGTAATGTCATTTGGTGCTTAAAATACCTTGAATGAATGCGAAAAATATTTTACATATTATCTGAAAAACATGTATAAGAAAAACTTATTATTTGCATTGAAAGACAACTATATTTAAAGACAGATTATGGAATGGATGTTCAATAAACAGTAGTTTTTCTTTTCATTACTTTGAACTCTACAGAAAGAATATTCAAAAGAATCTCTTCTGGGGTAGAATTTCCCAAAACTAAAATTCTTGTTACACCTATACAATAAATTGTCAAAAGACAATCATCATTACTTGCAACCAATGGAACTTAAAGATTAATTATGTAAAAGGCTACATAATTTCCTAGTCCCAGAGAACTCCCCAAAATTACTTTTATTTATTAACCATAGTAGCTAATATTCATTCCAAAGGGAAAAATATTTAAATGGCTACTTGCATATGAATTAATAGTGATTAGTGAATACCAAAGTAATTCTGCAGTGACCACCAAAACAGAAGTACCAATGCTAAAGATAAGAAAACAAAGGATGTTAGAATTAACTAAAAGATTTCCTAACACAACTGCAATCATCAGGACATACTGGTCTTGTGTAATCAGCTTTCTTTTTTTCTTTCTTTTATTTTTGCTTTACATATACCATGGCCTGCATATTAGCATAGTACCTGCTAATGCCAGCAAACATTTGCTGATGCTCTTTCTCTCTGATATCATCCAGGATGTTTTTTGATGTTTCATATGTTTTAGGCATGGAGTTTCTTAGAGGTAGAGAAAATATCCTTTATGGGCCAGGCGCGGTGGCTCATGCCTGTAATCCCAGCACTTTGGGAAGCCGAGGAGGGAGGATCACGAGGTCAGGAGATAGAGACCATCCTGGCTAACACGGTGAAACCCTGTCTCTACTAAAAATACAAAAAATGAGCCGGGCGTGGTGGCAGGCGCCTGTGGTCCCAGCTACTCGGGAGGCTGAGGCAGGAGAATGGCGTGAACCCAGGAGGCAGAGCTGGCAGTGAGCCGAGATCGCACCACTGCACTCCAATCTGGGTGACACAGCAAGACTCTGTCTCAAAAAAAAAAAAAAGAGAGAGAAAATATCTTTTATAAGAAGAGGAAACTTTTACCAAATTATTAACTCTCCTATTTATAAGAGCTTCACAGAATCGATTCCTGGTTTTCAGAAGGCTGTTTTCAGCTCCAGAAAAGTAACCCAGTGGGAAGGGAATTTCATCAATTGATTTTAGTTGCCTTAGATAATCCACAGGGGCAAGTAAGACCTGGACTACATCTCCACTGAAATGTGGGAGAATTTACAATTGGCATACAGCTGTTTCCTGCTACTGCCTTACTCTAGAGAGAGGATGACTTATCACTCAACTGAAGCTCCCAAAAGAAGAGCAGTAGGAGGCCTTATTACCTCACACAGCTGGCCAGACTCATAACCTGCCCTGTCATGATTGCTATTCTGGGGCTTGATCGATAAAGACTCGGGTGTTCTCAATTCTGTTCTTTTCTTTGCAATCGCAACACTCAACAATTTCTTGCTTGATAACTATATGCAGACACTGCCCTCACTTCCCCAAGGAACTGCACTGTGCCTGCACATCCCTGTCACCACAGAGAGGCAGATAATTTCCTCTCACTGGATAGGGTGCTATGTGGAAATGACGTGAAATCCGCTCAACCTGATTTCCAACATGTACGTTCGTTTTCTCCCTATTCAGGTCATAGTGATTCATGAGAGAGAGAGGCAGAGCGGGAACTGAAGTAGTTTCAGCCTCACCAAAGTACCTTTCCCCTAGTTCCTCTTACTGTGCTCATTATCCTTTCTTTCCTGCTTACCATACATCATTTACCAACCCTTTGAAAATTTAAACTACCAGGTTCATCTAGCTCTGGCACTGCTAGAACCGAGACTACAGAAGATGTCTGAGTCTTCCAAGCTATTTGGGTCAAACAAAACAAAACCACACACAGCCACCGAGTTGGGTTATTTTAAGGACTTAGAGCTAGAGAAGGCAATCTGTCAGTATCCGAGGCTGTTTCAAAACCACCTCCTCCCTCCGTGCTTGAGTCAAGAGCTGCAGTCTTTGTATCGCCCATAGCCATGCTGCAGCACTTCCTCAATCACCCTCTTCTCGCTGCACGCATTGACTTTCGGTTTCTTCACAGAGTCACTGACAGCTTGCAGCTTTGGCTTATCGATAGCCCCGTGGTTCTCTCCATCCATGACCTACCAGATGGCATTTTAGTTTAGTTCCCACCACTCACTGCCTTATTTAATTGGTATTTCTTGCCCCACATTTCCAAAGCAAGTCCGGTCTGGATTCTGTTTGGTTCAGCCATCTCGTGGGTCTCCAGCTGCTTCCCTGTCCTGTAGGTGGTCTGCGTGAGGCGCAGTTCCTACTTCCACGGTATTGTGGGGCAGTGGCTATTTTTACAGGCTATTGTGAGGCAGCAGAGGTAAAGTATGAGTTGAAACATACAAACAAAATGTGGCCCCTCAGCATTGTAGAACTTTTGCAGATAATGAATTTTAGAACAAAATAGAGCAGGACATTTGTTTTCACAGTGAGTCTTATGACTCTACTTAGAATCTTGTCACTCTGTTTTGCAGTCACCTCTCCAAGTCACTGTCTTTTATTGTACCCTTGAGAAACAATACTGTTTCCATTCCAACCACTTTACTAAGTATTTTTATTCAGTGGTCAGGTCACAAATAATCTATTAAGTTTTAAATTCAGTTGTCTTGTATTGCTGATTTCTCTGTCTTATTTATTATTCACTTCTTAAACTATTTCTCTTGTGGGTTTTTGGCACTATATTATCTTCTTTCTTCTATGATTAATTTTGTATTTCTTTCTTTTAAATCTCCTCAGCAATCACCACTTAACTATGAGCATTTCTCAAATGTTTGCACTTTTGCTCCTCAAATTTTATATTGTTCTAATCTGAAAGCACCCATGAAGTCACTGCACTGCATGGTTACCTAAGTGCAGATTACTCCAACATTTTAAATTTCATATATTGATTTCGTTCCAGCAGAACACTTCAGACTATCTGACTCAAATTTTCAAGAGGAGATTTCTTACCAGGGGATTGAAGTACATGCTCAAACTGCTTACATGCTCATATGTTCTGTTTCCACTTAGGATAAAATATTTTCTAGTCCAGTACTACAAAATCCTTCCTTGTATTTGACCCTTCACACAGATCTCAATACATGCATCTATTGCTATTCAAGTCATCATATCCATTGCAATGCAGAACGGTAAGTAATTTATTCACAGTACTGATTGATATTACAAACTTTTAAACAGGGTATGGCAAAAGCATTAGATATTGTATGTATTAAAGAAGCTGTTAACTGTTTTAACAGGTAACTAACTCCCAATCCCAGAATTGTATAGTGTAAGCCTAAAAGCTTACACTATAGAAGTTTGTATCTCTCCTTGATAAGATCTGCTCAGGACTCCCTGATCAGTAAGTGACTCTCTTCCGATGTCTGGTATTCTCACACAGAGACTACTGTGTATGTATTTAGACGAAAACAAATGTCTGTGTTACTGGGAACGGGAATTTTGACATGAGAAAAATAAATATATACTTAAGAGAGAAAAAATTTTAAAAGAACACCTGTATTATCAATAAAAATCAGATGAATGGCATCTCTTATTAGAAAAAAAAGATACCCTCGTCCGGCCCACGGAAAATGACTAGAAACACTGACCCACTCAAAAGGAAAGAGCACTACTGGTACCTAGGATCAGGACTCTTAGGGAAAAAGAAGGCATTATTCTGAAAACTTATAGAACAAAAGGAAGGAGTCAAACATTCATCTTGCATTCTCTTTGTAACCCCTTCTCCAGGAGTCAGTTTTTATCCATGACTGGTGATCTCATAAAAATAAACTGATATTGAGTAGGGTGCAGTGGCTCATGCTTGTAAATCCAGCATTTTGGAAGGCTGAGGTGGGAAGATCGCCTGAGCTAAGGAATTTACCAACCTGGGCAACACAGTAAAACCTCATCACTACAAAACGTTAAAGAAGAAGAAGAAGAAGAAGAAGAAGAAGAAGAAGAAGAAGAAGAAGAAGAAGAAGAAGAAGAAGAAGAAGAAGAAGAAGAAGAAGAAGAAGAAGAAGAAGAAGAAGAAGAAGAAGGAAGAAGAAGAAGAAGAAGAAGAAGAAGAAGAAGAAGAAGAAGAAGAAGAAGAAGAAGAAGAAGAAGAAGAAGAAGAAGAAGAAAAAGGCAGGCACACACTTGTAGTCTTAGCTACTCGGGAGGCTGAGGCAGAAATATTGCTTGAGGCCAGGAGGTTGAGTTTGCAGTGAGCTACATTTGCGCCACTGTACTTCAGCCTGGATGACAGGGTGAGATCGAGAAAGAAAGAAAAGAAAGAAAAGAAGGAAAAGAAAAGAAAGAAAGGAGGAAGGAAGGAAGGAGAGAAAGAGAGAGAGAAAGAAAGAAAGGAGGGAGGGAGGGAGGGAAGGAAAGAAGGAAGGAAGGAAGGAAGGAAGGAAGGAAGGAAGGAAGGAAGAGAAACTGATGTTATGTTCTTTAAATATGGGTACACAACATTATTACATGTGAAGAATTTTTTTACCAAAACCAAAATAAACTAGAAGACAAGCCATTTTTCAGCAACCAGTTTACAAAAAATATAGGGAACAGCTGAAACTGTTAAGTGACATGGCAGGGCTTCAATCAGTAAAATGCAGACTCTGAAAACTCTACAGGACAAACAATCCGATTCTTCAAAATACAAAATTCATGGAAAACAAAAAGACTAGGATGGGGGACCTAAAATATAGTTATGGAACACTAAACAATTACAATATGTGGACATTGCATATTTATTTGAATAAAAGTACTAAGGCCAAGAAATTTCAGCACTATTTATTTATGATATGAAAAAAATTATTGCTAATGTTTAGGTATAATGATATTGTGGTTATGTTTCATGTGAGTTTTGTATTTTAGGGACTGGCTTTCCTATGTTTGGAGATGAAATATTACGTTGTCTGGGATTGTTAAAAACAATTCTGAGTCAAAGAGAAATTGGCAGGGATTTAGAGGAAACAAAAACTTCCCATGATTTGATGATTGCAGAAGCTGAATAATTGGAATATATTTGTTCATTATACTACTCTATGTAGTATTTCATGGAGTTGAAAGATGTTATGAGACATGTTTTTTAAAGAAGTTTTGGGGTGGGAAATGGGTAGAAATGGAATAGTATGTGTGGTTGAGATAGGGGAAACTGAATAAGCCAAAAGGAAGGAAATATTTTAAAACCCAGAGGGCTATATACGTGAAAAGATAGTGTTTTCAGGCAGTAGTTTCCATTTCATACTTAGAAACAATGAGCTATTAGACTGGAAAGAATGTTGGGCCATATTGAAGAGCTTTTACAGATGTGCTGATAACCTTGGAGACAGGAGACAAGTGAGAAATGTATCCAAGTGTGGAGGCAAGAAACAAATATCTGTGTCATGGAGTAGGTCAGGGAATTGGGATGAGGGCACAATACATGAGAAATGTGGCAGAAACCCATCTTATGCAATGAATGAAGAAACTCAATGTGGAAGTAAAGGAGGAAGGGAGAGAATGAAGACGTTTTCAAAATTTTGGAAACTGGTGATGGGAGGAGTTTTGAAATACGACTACTAATAAAAGAGCCTAGGAAAGAAGGCTATTGGGATGTGTGGGAGATGCGAGGAAAGGGAAAATTCTTCTCAACTTCACCGCTCCCAGCTCATAACAAATTCCTTTCAAGTGTTTCTTCTAATTATCGCCTATGCCCATCATTTCCCTTTTTTTATTGACACTACGAATTTACTGGTAAAAACTGAAAGCTCAGACTGTTCCTTGTCCAAATTTTCTAAATCCTTCTTTTGAGCAAACCAATGTCTGCCTTATTCAAAATGCTATGATAGTTCCCCACTGACCTACAAACAAAGTCAAGAATTTTTAGTGTTATACTTTTATTCTCTAACTACTGCCTTCATCTCTAGGGCAATTTCCTACTAAACTCAACATGATATTAAATTTACATCAGGCTAGTCTTTTATCTGAAGTCTGACTTCATGATTCTTTCAATATTCTATTTTTATTTATGAAAAATATTCTCTATGCCTCAAGGCACAGCTGTGTTTCCACTCTCTCTGTATAGGTTGTTCTGAAAACTAAGCCACGATCAATTTTTTTTCCTATTTGAACAACTTCAGCATTACACAGAGATGCTATGCCCATCTATCCTAGTGTTACACAAGGCAGATTTGCCCAGTGTGCAGTCCACGTGACAACATGGGTCTGCATCTGCCCTTTCTTGGTCTGTGGCCTTGGGTTGATATCTTGACTTCTCCGAGTCTCAGGTCTACATTTCCAGTGACTTCTCATCTTATTTCTTGTGAAAACTAAATTGCTCGCCCAGGTCTGCAAGGGTCTAGATGATTTCACTTCCCTCGGAATCTCTAATTTCTTCCTCTTCTAGCTCCTCTCTTGCTCAGTTGGCTCCAGCATGAGGCCTCCTTGTGGTTCTTTGATCACAGTGAGCATTATCCACCCAAAGGCAACCTTGTGTCTGCTTGTCTGGCACTTCAGCAGGTGGTCACATGGCCCAACTCCTCCTTCCTTCATTCTCTGCTCAGTTGTCTCCTTGTCAAGGAGGCCTTCCCTAACCTTGCTCATTGATATATCTCCACCCCCCCAACCTACATACTCCCTCTTTCCCTAAGCTTAGTTTTTTTCTTTTCTTTCTTTTTTTTTTCAACATTAGCATCACTTTCCATGTTGTATGTGATGTGATTATTGACTTCCCTGCCTGGAACATGAGCTCTAGGAGGGAAGTTATTTTGCCTTTATTCACTGATCTATCAACAAAATTAGAACAAATAAATCATGTTGGGGATTGGCTCATATTAGGCTCTTTATTCTTTAAAATATTTTTAAAAATTAATACCTTACTATTTGTTGTGTAGAAATAAAGTGAGATAACTAATTCATGGTGCTCAATTAGTGGAAATTTTTAATAACATTTATTATCTAGTTTAGATGATTTTATTTGAAAAATATTATAAACCTATTGAGCATGGGTTATGTGTCAATTACCTTCTTCCTTTAATTATTTGAAGCAAGAGGTGAGCTTTTCTTGTCTGCTTTTTTGGAAGTATGGAAGAGAAAGAAGTAGCATCTATTTCCAAGTTTTGAAATGGTCAGATCAAGGAGAGGAACCACATGTAACTTTTATTATTTCCAGGACTTCAGTCATTTTTTCTACCTGAAGTATGGGATCACTCCTTTAAAAACTCTAACTTTTCTCTCTTATTTCAGTTTTTAGACAAATTTAGAATCAGAAATTTGTTTGTGAGTTTCCAGGAAAAAATGATGCCATGGCAAGAGTGTGAAAATGAAGGGAAGGCGTTTACATGAAAGAACAAAGGGGTAATTTGGACTATGAGCCTTGCCATGAGTCAAGTTCTGGTGCCTGCACATAGAAGAGAACAAGAACGAATGTTCAAAACAAAAGCAAATGAAGTCAGGCCTGTGGACATTGAATACATCCTAGAAAATACGGTATGCATTTTGTCTTCAGTAAATAGTTTAGTTGTTCTATAACTGCAATTGTTCTCACTACTGTTTTGAAGCACAAAGCTTATAGGCATAGTACTAGAAAAATCATTTGGGGAAATGTTTTCCCATAATTTAATCTAATATTTTCTGTAAGTATAATTTCAAAGCTAAACCATTCATTAGCCAGTCCACCCACTTCTAGTTCTGTGAGTAAATGTATTTAACTTACTTTAGGTGAGGGGAGGAGAGTAAAGGGCTTTAATGGGAGGAGAGAAAAGGGCTTTAAGGGGAGGAGAGGAAAGGGCTTTAAGGAAAGCTGATGACTCTAGATAGTGATAGGCTAACTAGGCGGCAGCAGCACCATAATAATGAACACAGCTTGATCTAGGAAGTATACAAATAGAAGATATTTTGTAAATATAAACAATTATATTTGTTCATATTTTCCAAAGTCTATAAAATAATTCATAATGCTTCACATTCTGCTATTTACTCAGCTACAGATTATGCTCAAGATTGTTTTCCACATCGTAATAATTTTGATAATCCTTTTCTGTCATTTCAATTTTTTTATTCTTACCTCTTGTAGATGTAATATAAGTTAAAAATGGTTGATTTGAAACAGAAAGTGTAAACTTCACTATCTTTCAAGGTTGAAAAAGCAAATGATTAATTAAACATTGATGCTATCACAAAGTAAATTTTATCTATACTTGCTTTAAATATGTACATACTGGAAATTAAAATAAATTATAACTATAAATGCTTTTTATTAAAATTTTTTTAAAAAAACAAATGACCTCTACAAATCCTTACTGTCCTCTAGTGATCTCAAATACCACCTGGAAAGGAATCCATATTTCTACTACAATAATTGTGTAGTTTGTCTTGAAAATGTTATTCAAGGACAGCTTCTACTCAGAAAATTATAATCAAAAATATACAAAAGCACTTCGGTTATAAAATAGATAAAAATATTAGCATGAATGTCAACAGGAGAAGACTGTATGAATATTGGCTTGAGTAATAAGTCTTGAGTCTCCATTCACAGCCAAACACTTCAGAGCTTTGACAAATGTATGCTTTTGGTAAATGTCTATTTATCATGACATGCATTGAACTAAACATTATACATAAGGATCTAACATTCTTCCATTCAAAAGCAAAACAAACAGAATTAGTTTCCAATGATTGCTTTGTCACTTATTAGCTGTGAGACTACAAGCAATTCACTTTAACTCTATTAGCCTGTTTTCCTATTTCAAACATTGTCATGATCAGTAATGTCCATCTTGGGACAGGCATGCAATGTCCATCACCATGACCAGTGGCATGTCAAGAGTGGTCAACAATCCATACTCTATGGTCACTGGAATTTACTCTGAGAGAAGGGATTCTTCTAGTCACCAGCTGAGTTATCCCAAATTTCTTCTATTTGCAAGATGCACAAATCAATTCTTTATTCCCCAAAGCCTTTTTGCACAAAGCTGCTCAAGGCTTGTTAACAGAAAGCCAATTCTGGGCCCATCAGTAATCAGTTGACATTAGAGTAAAGAAAAATGTCATAATTACAGATATGGCATAAGAATGACCACCAAGTATGAAATGGCAGTAGGAGCAAATGATAAATGTGATAACATATGTTCCACAATGCAATTCTATTTATTTAGAATTATCACTTGAACTTCTTGTTAAATAAAATCAATACATTTTTTAAGAAGAAGTACCACTGAGGCTGGCAGGTTTGCACACTTTTTTTGGGCAGATTTGTTTACCTCTCACCATATTCCATTTTTAATGAAAAGAACATGCTATATGCAAATAAAAAGCATATTGCTTTCCTTGTGTGATGATTTCAAATTCTCAATTATTCAGAGAGGTAAAAATTTTAAAAGTGTAAAAACAAACAGGTGTATTGTTATTATTTAGGAAATGATATTTTACAGAGGGCTTTAGTCACACTGCTTTGTCCTTGGAAGCTAACTTATATCATAGGCTTAAAACATAAAATTAATTTGGTATCATTGCTACAAGATTATTAATTCTGCTATGCATTAATAGTTTACTCACATAAAAAAATTTGATTTTATTTGCTATGATGTCATTGAATAAATTTCCTTAATCCCGACAAAAGATGTGTTTTTCTAACTTTGGGTTCTTACACCTACAGATATGGAAATGATTTCTCATATATTATTATTTGCCTTTTTAGGCTATTAAACAGTATAACCTTGTTTAGCTTGTTTCATCAAATATGCATGCTTTTAGCAATCTGATTCCTCATAATACCACTCACATTGTGCACTGGCAGCATTTTTGTTCCCTCTAATGTTTCTGTAACAGTCATACCACCAAGGAGGAGGCTGGGAGGAAGCATAGACTGCTGAAAATAGCAGCGTACCAGATTCTGTGAAGTGCTAGACCAATAATTTATATGTGGAAACACTACCAACAGTCTGGAATGCGACACCATGTTATGCAAGCAAGGGAAATATTGAAATTTATCTTCCTTTGAACAACAATGAAAAAGGCAGCAAACTGTGGCAAAGCAAGCTATGAGGTCACTGCAATGTCATTGTGAATGCAGCTAACACTTGTGTCCTACTTTCCGGCACAGTTAGATTTTGATACGCTTTTCTTTTACATATGCATATGTGTGTGTAGACATGTGTATATACCATCATAAATGTAAACATTTTCCTCAGGCAAATTAATACTCCTTGAATTGGCAGGAAGGAAATATCTCCATTGTTCTGAATATATTTGCCCTGTGTTTGATTAATCTATGTTGACAAAAATAATTATGTGCCTCCCACTCTTTTTGGAACTGAAATGTGTAGGTCAGGAAAAACAAGTACACATTTCAGGGTTTTTGGTGAATGATTTTCTCCTGTCTTTGTACTTGAGTCACTGAACTTTTTCAATGTGTCAGAGCTGCCAGCATCTACCTCTCCCCTAAATATTGATTTTGACAGCTTTTCTGCATCATCACTGGCATATTCTATGCAATGTTTAGTTACACAGTGAGGACCTGTGTAATCAAAAAATAAATTTAAATACATTTCCCTAGGTTCATAGAAATTACAGGCTGTGCTGTGCAGTGGGTTGCTGTGGTCAACAGAAACCAGTCAAGATTATTTACAAAGTAATTTATTTACTTATATATGCAAAATGCTCATTCAACAGATCATAGGTTGGAAAAAAATTAAGGAAAAGATGACTAATTTTTTGAAATATTTTCTTTAGGCCAGTTCTCTGCATTTACCACTCACATTATGGAAATTAGGCCATTTTATTCTTAGTCTTCTAACTTTGTAATCATAAAATATTAAAAAAAAAAAACTCAGAAAATTTGAATTCTAGTTTTTTTTCATCTATAACACATGAAACCATAAAATAGTGAAACTTTTCAGGATCTTACAAAATTAGCGTACAAAATGAGTGTTGGGGAATTGATTTTCAATGTATTCTTGTTAAATGGTATAATGAAGTTGCTAAGAACGTTGTTACAAATACTCCAAAAACACTGAAATTGTTTTGTACAAAGAAAGGGTAGAGGGGCTTGTTGCCTTGACTGCTTAGTCTGTCTCCTTAGCCTGTGGTACTATGAAGTGGAGAGCTAGATGACTGGACTAGATGGATTTCAAGGGTGTTTGCAACTCTCTAATTTTGATTCTCCAATTTTTGTAAATATCCTAAGGCCTGTGTTAAAGTGCAGAGATGATTAAAAGTCATGCTCTGACACAGTGATTTTGTAAATATAGACATAGTTTATAAACTTTGATTTTTCTTAAAACAAAGATGGAGTTAGAAAAAAATCTAAAATATATTGAAATATATAGGATGATTTCTCTTCAAAAGGAACACAAGATGTGCCAAAATTTTTAAGTACTTTACCAAAATAATATTTTAGGGGAATGAATTATATAATTATATGGATAATTTTATTGCCAACCTAGCCAAATGTAACCTTGATCTACTTTTGGTTATGTTAAGATTTTTAATTGTCACTTTTTATATTCTTAAATTTCCAGATATATTTAAAAATAAGGCAAAATTAATTAAGATAGAATAAATCACAAATAACTCATTAACCAAAATACAAAAAAAGTAGAGAAAATCTAGTTTTAATGAAACCCTAGTAATACAGTGATAGTTATAATTGACAAAGAACTTTTTGAAACATATTCCTGATTCCATTTCTTTATAAGAATACATGAAGTATAATTCAAAAGTTTATTTGATTTTCAATTCTTATGGGTGATATTTTAATAACTGTAATTTATTATAAGAAAAGGGAAATTTTAAAATGGTTTAAGTGATTGGCATAAATTTTGAAATCAGCAAATTTCAGCCCCAAAGGATTTAGGCAGTGTTTTTCGCCACCAAGCAAATTAAGCTATCCACTATGCATCATTTATTTCATATTAAACATCTCTCTGTTACAAAGACATAATAATATCTCTAGCTATTGTTGTATCAGGGAAATGTTTGTATTGATTGTATGTCAAATATTATATCAGGGAAAAGCATATCAGAGAATGTTGCCTCCATTTCCAACCTTCAATCTTTACTCCATCCTTCTTTACTTCTCAAAGTGTTACAATTTTACAACTCATAATGGGAGTTCTATATCCTATGTATTTAGATAATATTCAGACAGCTACCTTTTTTTTATTTTACTTTAAGTTCTAGGGTACATGTGCACAATGTGCAGGTTTGTTACATACGAATACATGCGCCATGTTGGTGTGCTGCACCCATTAACTCATCATTTACATTAGGCATATCTCCTAATGCTATCCCTCCCCACTCCCCCACCCCACAACAGGCCCTGGTGTGTGATGTTCCCCTTCCGATGTCCAAGTGTTCTCATTGTTCAATTGCCACCTGTGAGTGAGAACATGCAGTGTTTGGTTTTTTGTCCTTGCGATAGTTTGCTGAGAATGATGGTTTCCAGCTTCATCCATGTCCCTACAAAGGACATGAACTCATCCTTTTTATGGATGCATAGTATTCCATGGTGTATATGTGCCACATTTTCTTAATCTAATCTATCATCGATGGACATATTTTGATGTTTGTTCTTGGGATAGATAAATACGGTCTCATATTCACAGGTTTAGAAAGTTAGATACAAATTGAGCATTCCTAATCTGAAAATCTGAAATGCTCCAAAATCCGAAATTGTTTGAGTGCCCACATGACACCACAAGTGGAAAATTCCACACCTGACCTCATGGGACAAGTGCAAGTCAAAACAAAGACAGGTGTGCGACATTGAGAGTGTGGATTCACCAGCATCACAGTGAACACAGACCACCTAATGGTATCTGATTATGAAACAAGCAAAGATTTATCACAATGAAAACTGAAGAGAACTATGAATACTTAACAGCTTGGTTGCAGAAATCTAATAAAAAACACAGCATCAAATTTTTAAAGTTTTATAGTGGTAAATCATCTACCCATCATGAAGCAGTGGAGCATCTACCCATCATTTTCAAGTTTGCCATGGTCATCACTGATGAAACAACCCCATCAAAAAGTGGGCGAAGGATATGAACAGACACTTCTCAAAAGAAGACATTTATGCAGCCAAAAGACACATGAAAAAATGCTCATCATCACTGGCCATCAGAGAAATGCAAATCAAAACTACAATGAGATACCATCTCACACCAGTTAGAATGGCGATCATTAAAAAGTCAGGAAACAACAGGTGTTGGAGAGGATGTGGAGAAATAGGAACACTTTTACACTGTTTGTGGGACTGTAAACTAGTTCAACAATTGTGGAAGCCAGTGTGGCAATTCCTCAGGGATCTAGAACTAGAAATACCATTTGACCCAGCAATCCCATTACTGGGTATATACCCAAAGGATTATAAATCATGCTGCTATAAAGACACGTGCACACGTATGTTTATTGCGGCACTATTCACAATAGCAAAGACTTGGAACCAACCCAAATGTCCGACAATGATACACAGGATTGAGAAAATGTGGCACATATACACCATGGAATACTATGCAGCCATAAAACATGATGAGTTCTTGTCCTTTGTAGGGACATGGATGAACCTGGAAACCATCATTCTCAGCAAACTATCTCAAGGACAAAAAACCAAACACCGCATGTTCTCACTCATAGGTGTAAATTGAACAATGAGAACACATGGACACAGGAAGGGGAACATCACACACCAGGGCCTGTTGTGGGGTGGGGGGAGGGGGGAGGGATAGCATTAGGAGATACACCTAATGTTAAATGACGAGTTAATGGGTGCAGCACACCAACATGGCACATGTATACATATGTAACTCACCTGCACATTGTGCACATATACCCTAAAACTTAAAGTATAATAAAAAAAAAAGAAGAAAATCTGATGCCAAAACAAGTCTATAATGCGAATGAAACATCACCGTTTTGGTGTTCCCTGCCAAAATTGACTACAGCCAATGAGACAGCTCCTACGGGAATTAAGAATGCCAAGAACAGAACACCTGCACTGTGCTAATGCAGCAGGCATACATAAGTGTAAACTCACCATGATAGGCAAAGCTTGCATCCTCACTGTTTTCCATGAGTACATTTCTTACTGGTTCGTTACTATGCTAATGAAAAAGGATAGGTCATCAGGGGCAGCTTTTCTGACTGGTTTCATCACCATTTTGCACCAGCAGCTCGTGTTCACTGCAGGGAAGCTGGACTGGATGAGGACTGCAAGATTTTGTTATTCCCTGACAACTGTTCGGCAGATCCTGCAGCTGAAATTGTCTTTAAACATTCATGTTTATTTCATGTGTTTTCCCCAAATGTGACTTTATTAATTCAGCTGTGTGACAAAGGTATCCTTAGATCAATGAAAATTAATATAAAAATACTTTCTTGAATACCATGCTAGCTAGCATCAGTGAATAGTGGTATAAATACGAAAGTTTCTAAAAAGGAACTTAGCATGAAGGATGCTGTTTTGGCTTTTGCCAAAGCTTGGAATACAGGAACTAAATACATAGCTATGCATTTCTAGCATACCCTCTGGGTCTGCAACTATGCTCAGTGATGAGGATTAATAAGGTGGTGACTTTGAGGGATTCTGTGTATCAAGTGAGAAAAAATTGTTGTCCGACCTCTTTACATATGCAAAAAATATACCTTCAGAGTCCCTCAGTAAACTGGATGAAGTGAACATTGAAGAATATTATAGACGTTATTGATATTAAGGCTCAGTTGTTCACTCATTGACTGATGGAGAAATAGCCAAAATGGTTCAGAATCAAGGTGATCATGGTAATAGTGGCAATGAAGATGACATTGTTAACCCTGCAGAAAAAGTGCCTACAGAAGACATAATGAAAATGTTTAATCAGCTTATTGAAGGACTGGAGCAGCATGGATTCATAGAGCAAGAAATCATGTCAGTTTATAAAATCAAAGAGAGGCTTGTAAGAAAAAATATTGTTAATGAGGCAGATGACTGGAGGAAACACTTTAGAAGCCATCCAGCCGAATATGTCCTCTTCCCCAGAGGACCCACTTCCTAATCCCTCGACTGCTTCTGATGTTTCTTCTCAACTAAAATAATAATAATACAGTGTACAGTAACTTTTAAATTAAAATACAGACTCGTAGGTGGAGACTGGAAGCCTTCCTTTGTTTGTTATTGCTATTTTGTAACAGCTTGTTTATTGTGATGCTGCTGCTATACTGCTTAGTTACCCTCAACATATTATTTTTTATTGCATGAATGGTATGTCAATTTTTAACTGTTAAGTACTTACATGTGAATAGGTATAAGAAAATGATTGCTTATGTGTAGCATATAAAGTCAGAGACAGGAATAATGTTGGTGTCAAACAAAATATTTAAAATATTGTCTAAAATTACCTTCAGACTATGTCTGTAAGGTAGATACGAAACATACATTGATTTTGTGTTTAGACTTGGGTTCCATCCCCAAGATATCTCATCATGTATTTGCAAATATTTCAAAATTTGAAAGTGGTGTGTTCCCATGGTCTGTTCCATATCCTTGATTTGACCCTGGGTAAATAGATTCAGGTCCACAATCAAGTAGCCCTGATTTTGAAATTGAAGCTCTTCTTAAATCTTGACATTTCTCAGAGATGGGCCAATCTCATAAACAGTCTTCATGTCATTTCTCTAGTATCATTTGAATGCTCCGAATTCTAGTTCTTTGCTCAAAAAATAATGGATGCTGAAGGTGTTCACCCAAATACTGATGGTTTTAATGTGATTAATTAAGAATACATTTAGAAAAAATATACACTATGGTTTAATTCAATCATTAGGTTGTATGTGTTGAGAGCTGGTTATCAGCTGGTTATCTGCAGTGCAGTGTACTACATACTTGAAATAGGCATGTTTTATAGAAAAGAAACAGTTATGTTATACTTTACTTCACATAATTTTATGTTATATATGGTTGTCAAACATAAATATCTTGAAAACGTTAAAGCCTGATAACTTGAATAGCATTCTAGAGAGGAAGGTTTTGGCATCATTTGGCAACTGACCTTCGTAAGAATGAATTCCATGAGTAAATAAATACTACATATTTCTTTTTGCTTTGCAGTCTCACTGGTAGAAAGGGAATGAGTCAATCACTCTTACTTAGAGACGCAGGAGGCATGATGAAAAATGTATTTCAGCTCATTGCATAATGAGCAAAAGGCTACATCAAATAGTAATGGTACAATGCAAATAGGTAGCTTTGGACCTTCCAGTGCTCTGGAACATACATTAGTATATTTTCCCTAAAATTATTTTACGGTATATGCAGGAAGTTTTCCTCTACCCATTTTGAAACAAGAATATCAAATAATGAATTACACTTAACTTAGAGACATTGCTGGGAGATAAGATTTTTGCCTCTGGAGTCAAGGCAGCAAAGCCTAGTAGTTGATAATGATGAGATAATAAATAAAAGATAAATTTAGGTGAAGAGTAGGGGACTTGTCTCAATAACCTATGGAAATTTTGAATTTCATTTTGTGAAAAATGGAAATCATTGAAGATTTTGAATGAGGGAGTTTATAATGAAAGCTGCATGAAACAACCACTGTAAGAGGTTTTTATTATCCCAATTTTACAGGCAAGAACATTAAGGTTTAAGACTATATCATATAACCAAGGACACACAGAGAAGTGCTAGCAGATCCAGAATTCAAAACTAGGCCTGTCTGACACATCGATTTCCTTTTGCCCAAAGTGGAAGACGAAGAAAACTTAGAAGGAAAGAGGTGGAGGTGGGAGGTGGCTGGAATAGGCAGTTTAAAGATGGAAATGAATACTTTCAGTCATTATTGACATATGGGCTAAGAAGGAGAGACAGAGAAGTTAAAAGATAAATTTCATATTTTGAAATCAGGAAAATGAATCATTAATATGAATTACCACATTGCAGAAACAAAGCCTGGCATGAAAAGTCAATCCTGTACAATGTTATTTTAAATTATTTAAAAAGAGTGGTAGAAAGCATCTATTGACTGAAGGTGTTTACTATATTAAAAATGACTGACTTCTAAATATGATGTCTCTTGTTTAATTACTAAGTCCTTCATATAAATCATTGTATTTGACTCTCATAACTTCATGAAATGTACTAGTGATGTAGACGTTATGGCTTAGAGAGGATAGGTAATTTGCTCAATGTTATGCAGTGAGTACATGACAAAGTTGGGGTCATAAATTTTTGATTTCTCATTCCACATCCAAGATACCAGGAAGTTCTTATGGTGTGATAAATAGTCGTATGCATTTTCAACTTTCTTCAATCAAATGGAATACACATACATTCCAAACTAAATAGAACTAGTTAGCAACCTATTGAAATGGAGCAAGGGAGATTTAGATAAGTTTAAGGCAAGATGTCTATTTCAACAAAGATATAAATATCCTTACTAAGGCAGAGGTGAAATAGTCTTACCTTTCAAACTGTGATTAAGGCAGACAGCCCTCTGCCCTAACAAGATGATGTATGGTCCTGTTGAAGGCTGTGAAGGTGGTCTAATGACCTTGGCAATTCCATCCTATATCCTAAGTATGTAACATAATAATGAAAATGTAATTACAGTCTTCACACCTATTCTCATTTTTTTCTTTAATTCTATGATACTGAGTAAGTAGGCAGTCTCATTGCGAGCGAACAAATGTCCCTTTTCCATAGGCATTCACTTCATGTGGAATTTCAAGTTTTCCTTAATTCTACATTCCTTACTGCCATCTCATCCTTTTGGCTTTTTTTTTCTTTTTATTAATTAGAGAACCCGTAAAGTTCTTTAAGGATTTTTCTTGTAGAACACCTATAATAATATGTGTCCATCACACACAGAACACCACATCCTGACAGTATTGAAATAGGTCTGTCTTGAAGGCAATGAGTACGGCTCCTATGACAGAATGTTTCCTTAGAATCTCAAACTTGGTTTTCTGGAATAATAGCTTAAAACTCAGTCATTTAAGAGAACGTGATAACATGGCAAACTTTTAGTTAACAATTACTATGCATAATAATTAACAGTTATTATATATCAAACACTAATTTTTTTCAAATAAAATAGAGAAAGCAAGTGATATTTTGACAATCCAGTTATTTGATTAATCTTGGTAGAAACATTTTTTACAATTCATTTTACCCTTCTCAGACTCTAGTGGTATGACTTAAGAGAAATACCAAAATTCCAAAGTGTCTAGCAGTTCTTCCACTTGCTAACAGTTGGGACAGATAATCATCTAGGGCAGCAAGTTTATGAGGCTTTGATACAGCGCTATTTGTTATGCATTGAGCTGAAGGGAGGCATCTCAGAAGAGGACACAGTCTTAAAGAAAGAAGAGTTGCTGTAACTTCTCTGTTACACCAACTTTTAAGAACTCATTTGTTACATCAAAGATGGCTGGTAAGAATTGTCTTTTAGAGGCAAATAAATGGTTATGTACTGATTAATGAGCTATAGAACAGGGAAGCATATTGAGATCCAATAGATCTGGAGTCCCAGGAAACAATCTCAGAATTCTGAGAAATAAAACTGGGAAAAATTCCAGACACATGTTTCTTTCAAATTTCAGCAGATTGCTTTGTGGAGCAGAGAAAACTCTCATTTGTTTAAGAATGAATTTGTTTTTAATTTCAAAGTATACATTACCTCAGTATACAGCAGATACATGGGTTAGACATTCATTGTCTCTATAATGTCTCTATCACATAATCGTAAAACTTGGGAATATAATTCTCATGTTATTTAGTAGAAGGTTTAGAAATTCACATAAGAAATGCCCTCATGAATTAAATTAAGTCCAGAGAGAATGAAAAGAAGGGATAGTAGATTATTATTGCAAAATATATTATCAGGTATCAGCGGCTAATGAATGACATGGTGCCATCCAAGGAATATAAATTTGAAAGTCAAACATTTTTCCAGTGTATCTCCTTATTCTTTTCTAATCACCTAGTGGCCTCTCAGAAATAAACAAAAGAATTTTGTGAAAGGGACTCTAACACATCATTTTGTTTGATTTTAAAGATGTCTACTGTATTAGTCTGTTTTCATGCTACTAATAAAGACATACCTGAGACTGGGTAATTTATAAAGGAAAGAGGTTTAATGGACTTACAGTTCCACATGGCTGGAGAGGCCTCATAATCATGGTGGAAGGCAAAAGAGAAGCAAAGCCACATCTTACATAGTGGCAGGCAAGAGGGCTTGTGCAGGGGAACTCCCATTAGTAAAACCATCAGCTCTCATGAGACTTATTCACTACCATGAGAACAGTATGGGGAAACTGCCCCCATGATTCAATTATCTTCACCTGATCCTTCCCTTGATACATGGGGATTATTACAATTCAAGGTGAGATTTGGGTAGGGACACAGCCAAAACATATCACATACTGTAACAGAACTTTACGTGACATATATAAATGGTTATGAGACTTATTTTAACATTCTTATTTAATGAGAAAAGCATTATTTCTTTTTTTAAAAAAGAAAATAGGGAATAAACTCCAATTAACCAGTTAAAAATTATAAATATCCACACAATACTTTAACGGGGTTTGACTTTATATAGTGTTTTGTTTTGAATTGTACTTATGTCCTTAATATGTAAGTAGTAATTTATTACCCATGATTTTAAATAGTATCCCTCATAATTTTAACTGGATTTGCAGTATCCTTTTTTGTGTGTTATAATTTAATCAAAGTTTTATAACAATATGTTAGTTTTTTAAATACTTAAATATTTTAAACAATATGTTACATGTCAATTTCTCTTGCAGTAAACTCTTAGTACGAAATTTGGCCTCAAATGTATGCATATTCAAAGCTCTAGATACATTTTGCCAACTTGCCCACCATAAACAACCAATTTAAACTTCAGTGAAATGTATGACCATGTATCTTTACCACAGCCTTGCAAACAATGCATAACGCATCTTAGTTCCCCATTTTATAGGTAAAATGACATTTTTATTATTGCTTGAACTTACATTTTTTGCTTATTTTTCTACAATTTATCATATGGACTTTGGCCATTTGCTTCCTATTCTCAGCATCAGTTACATTCTTTGTCCACTTTTCTACTGGTGTAGTCAACTAGTTAACATTAGGACATGTTTATAAATCAATATTATATTAAAGTTATATGCTACAAATTATGTGCTGGTAGTTTTACTTTTTACTATACTGAAAATTCATGAGTGTTAAATTAACAGCTCTTTTCCTTACATTCTCTCTTTGCCTATTTTATGCCAATAGCATAAATTCACCTATGTTTCATTTCAGTAATCCTATGGTTTCATTCTTTATATCTGAATGTTTAATTCATCTGGATTTTATTAGGGTATATGTTGTGAGGTAGGGGTTTAACTTTGTTTTCTTTTTCCACACGGTTAGCCAACTGGACCAGTACCACATGTTAAATAATGTATTCGATTCTCTCACAATGTAAAATGTCATCTATCTCATACTACCTTCAAGTGCATGTACGATATACACTTGGCCTGCATATGGGCCATGCCCTTTACCATGCCATTTATTGGTCTGTGTAGTCCTGCAAACCCATTTGACATCTTAACCACAGGCAAGTTGGAAGACATAAGACCCAAGAGTTTCCTAAGGGTGGAGGGTGGGCAGAGTAGGAGGGGGTTGAAAATTGATGTCAGGAAATACCACAGAGGGTTTAGTCTGCAGAAGAATAAAAGTGCAAATTTTTGAAAAGTCTAAAGTTCTCCTTTCTCTTGACACAAAATGTATCAGAAAGAATCCACAGGAGGAAAGCGTTATCAGGAGGAGAAAAAAAATGAGGACAAGAACAAGAAATAAAGTTTATGTTTTTGTTGTTGTTGTTGTTTTTTCACTTTCTTTCCTACAGTCACCCCAGCTGAGGAACATGTAGTGTCATTCTGAGCTTCAAAGTGGGGTCAGCACACAGCTAAGGAGATGGAAGAGATGGCCAAGTTGTCTAAAGAAGCAGGAACAAGAGCATCAAGAAACTGTCTCATAAATGTGGAACAGGGTGATCTTCAATGTCAGTAGCAAATTGCACTCGATAGGAAAACTCGTTCTTTCTTTAGTTGTTGAGTGGCATGGGAAAGACTTTCCTAATTCCCATTACGGCCACTGAAAATGTTGCCAAATTTTTGCGTGGACATGTCATAAACATACACACATTTTTAATTCAATGTCTAATAGAAATTTTTGCCAAGAACGCCAGATAAGATATGAAATGTTGGAAAGTTGGAGAATTATGAGGAGAGTACCTTATTTCTATGTATCAAATATTCTCATTTGCAACTTAAATTAAATTACAATGTACATACAAAATCTAACCCAGGTCCTTTATGGCTATATTATCAAACACAAATGTTTCAAGTGGATTTAAATATGACATAAATATGAGGCATACAATATATTTTACATACCAAGAGCCTAGCAAGATATAGTTATCCCAAATGTCAATGTCTTTCCAGCTTTTGATATGCATTCCATAAATAGGTACCCTATGAGAATGGTTTACTTGATGGCTTGGAACCCTGGAATAATGGTGCCTAAACAAGCATAGAAACTCCAAGGGTAAAGAAGAAAGTGTAAATAAAATGCATTTTTAAGCATTAGAATTAGGATTGGTGTGTCTCTGTATCAGCTGCTTAGGTAAATTAAATACATTTTTTTTTTTTCTTGAGATGGAGTCTTAGTCTTTCGCCCAGTCTGGAGTGTAGTCACACTATTTCAGCTTACTGCAACTTCCACCTCCTGGGTTTAAGCAATTCTCTTGCCTCATCCTCCTGAGTAGCTGGGACTAAAGGCACACGACACCACGCCCGGCTAATTTTTTGTATTTTTAGTAGAGACGGGGTTTCAGCATGTTAGCCAGGATAGTCTCGATCTCCTGACCTCATGATCGGCCTGCCTCGGCCTCCCAAAATGCTGGGATTACAGGCTTAAGCCACCATGCCCGGCCTAAATACAAATATTTTAAAACCAGAAGGCCACATTATCAGTGAACACCTGTCAGCAAGAAACAAAGGTAAATTCATAGAGAATTCATAAAAAATGTGTTCAGGCCTCATACAGGTTCCCAAAACAACCTTCACAAGCATAGGATGGTTGTTTTTTTTGTTTTTTTTGTTTATTTTTTTTTTTTGATATTATTTGGTTTTCACATGGGAAACAAAATGCCTGGCTTAGTGCCAAGGCCTCTTCACAGTCACCCAGAGAACAAGCAGGAAGATGCCCAGCCACAGGGAGCAGGTGGCATTCTCAGCAAGCCTGCAAACCTACACCAGGTTTATACAGGAAGAGGGGCACAAGTGGTCCCAGAGCACCTCGCAAGACAGAGTGTGAGGATGAGCTAATTACCCTGAGTAAATTACCTCTCCTCTCCAAGGATTTACAGGCATATTGCTATCTTAGCACTTCTAGCTACACGTCTTAGGAATCATTAAGAACTTATTTCAATTTTCTTTGACTTAATCATAAGCCATAATTTCTCATTGTTTTTAATTGTTTAAATAGGATTGATTGTGCCTTTAGAAATCTTTTTTTTGTGTGTGATCAAAAACAGAGCTTTGCTTTTTCTCATATAGTCTCTTAGACATAGCTCTTAAGCAGGGAATTCATGTTCCTGTAACAGGTAAAATTGTTTCGAGAGTCATTTCAATGAAAGAGATGGTTATGTTTGTAAAGTAATACTTATGCATGTATTTTTAACTCGAATTCTTCCTCGTGCTAAAGAATATGATATACATATCTAAACAAGAATGTAGCGAAATTGTCCATTCTTATTCAAATTTTTATAAAATATTTTTCCATTTATACAATTTCACATTTTATTTAATACTTATTGGGTAGTCTAGTATATTGAAAACATAGTATAAAACAGTTAATTGATTTCCTAAGACAGAATTATTTGTGGGAAAAAAATGATTGGCAAGTGTCTCAATCATCCTAAAATATTAGGAATGTTGTCCTCATATTTTACTGGATTATAGTGGCTGATTTGATTGGAAGAAATCCTTAGGAATACGGACTTTGCTCTTAAGAGTTATTTCATTTTATTATTTTTATTTTGTTTTACTTAAAGAGCAGTGTAATAGTAGCTCTTAAGATTTAGATTTGACAAAATAAATTCTATACAAGGCTGTTCACACATGTTGTTTCTCTGCTTTTTTTACCCCATTAGTTTAATGGTGTAGTCATCTAATTACAGTAGAATGAGAGAGCACGTGCAGGCAACACATTTTGCTATTTCATGGGTAACTGCCTACTAAGAAGGGGGATCTGTATGTTCTAGTATCTTGTGTTCAGAGTGTGGTCAGTGGAGCATCAACATCCGCACTAATGGAAAACTCATTAAGGATACAATTTGTGAGCTCTGCCCAAGACAAGTTGATTCAAAACCTGCATTTTCACAAGATTTCCTGGTGAAGAATTCAGACTTCTGAGGTAATCTGAGAAAAAGCATGAATGAGAACTGGTAATGGGGAGGTGAATGTACAAGAAAACTGAAAGCTGCTGGGATGACTCCGTGGTGTGTCTGAGGGCTTAACTCTTTTACTGGCTAGTGCTAAATATGATCCTTTCCCCCTAATACTCAAATCTTTGGTAAAAACTTCTGCTTTCATACAGGTTTTGTGTTCTTTGGAATTTAATAGTGGATGAATCAGAGGCTCTGTGAAGAAATTAAAAATGGAAAGAGAGAGACAGAAAGAGCGCAAGCTAGCTCAGGATTCAAGAACTGAGATGGGCAAGGACTGAGATGTCCTAGGAGACAGAGCTAGGACAGAGAATGTAACAGAGGTGACAACATAAAGAGGTGAGCTTGGACGCCTAAGAACTGTGGAAACCCAGAGAAGCCTGTGGAAGGAGGAGGGCCTGGGACTCCAGTGTCGTTAGATCCTAATGGTCTGGTACAATTCAGCAGAGAACTGGATTAGACAAACGTAATTAATCGAATACATATCTCTAAAATTTTAAATACCTAAAAGCAGTTTTCTGAATATGCATATTTTTGGAAAGTAAGAATTGAAGGAAATCAATTTTCAGAAAGTTTATATTAGGCATCATGGATTTTAATGCTAGATTTTGTGGCATTTTATTGATGAAAGTGGTAATATTAAAAGGAGTAGATGATGCCTGCTTCTAACCAAGATAAAATGGCATGGAACAGATTTATCCTCCCAGAGAAAACCAGAAGTGGACAAAATATATAAAACCATTGTTTTCAAGAAACTGGGCATCAGACAAAGAATTCCAGACGTCTTTGATAGAAAAGAGACAAATTAGTTAAATCCTAGAACAGGCCTACCTTAATCCTAGAGAGAGTTTGCTAGTGATGGAGCAGAAATTGGGAATCCACGTGGGAGCCAGTGGTCTCCCTGGGTTGAGGAGAGAGACTGAGACGAAAATGTGGAGATACCAGGGTGCCTGGAGGTCATAGGAAAGAGAACTGATGAACAGGAAGCTACAAAGAGATGAAGTTCATACGACCTCAAGAAAGACCCCCTTGAGAATTCAGCTGGGCACTGGTCATGGAATGAATGGGAGAAAATTACCCAAGGCTGGCAAAATGGCAACCCAGAAAGGATTAGAAGAAACGGTCTCTGGAACACATACGAGTGACAACAGTGCCTGTTCTCAGCAGGCTGAGAGGAAAAACTTAGCAATTTAAGTAGAATACTTAGAAAGGTTTGTTTCAGTAGAGGCAAAACATAAGTTCTAGTCTAAATACTGCTTAGGTTTTTCCTAACAGTGGTTAAAACAATAATCTGAAAGGATCAAACTGATTCTAAGGAACATAAGCATGTTCCCGAAAAAAAAATCACTAATATTTATAGGAATACATATATAGTCAAATCCAAAATAACTTCTGTTAAATAAAAAATATTCAGGTACACAAAGAAGCTGGAAAATATTACCCATAATAAGGATTAAAGTCAATTCGTACAAACAGACCCCAGAAATGATACAGATGATATGGTAAGTAGTAAAGAATACCAGAGAGTTGCCATCACATTTCACTTGCTCAAGAAAGTAAAAAAGAGATGCAACTTGTTAAAAAGACAAGGAAATAAAAAAAAAATTCTAAATTAAACTTCTACAGAGGAGAACTATGGAAATAAAAAATACACTGGATTCAATTAACAACAGATTAAATATTGTCAATGAAAAATACAGTGAACTTGAAAAAATAGAAAATAATGAAAATTAAACATAGAAAGAGACTGAAAACGTATGAAGAGAAAATAAAGGAGCTAGTTCTGTAACACACATGCAGTTGGAGTCCCCAAAGATGGGTGTAGACAGAAAAGAAAATTGAAGAAATCATGGTCATTTTTCAAATTTGTTAACAACAAAACCCTACAGGTCAAGAAGCTCAGTGGACACCAAGGGTGGGGAAGACGTCACCAAAGCACAACATATACAACTTCTCAAATTCTATGATAAGGAGAAACATTTTAAAAGCAGCTAAGACCAGGGGAGAAAAAGAGGGAAGGAAGAAAAAGGTAAAGACATGCAAAAGAAAAAGACCGACCTTGAAGCTAGCCAGAATCACAGCACTGTGAAATCACATACAGGAAGTTTGCAGAAACACCATGTGCTTATACTGTGCTGTTCACCATATTTCTAGTCTCAGTCTCTGTTCCGCAATGCTCATAGCATGACTGGAGTGGGGAAGAAGCCTGTGAGCACCCATCAGCTATCTATCCTTATAAGTTGTTGAAAATATTCAAAAATTTGTAATAGCCTTGTAATTATTGGTAGCACTTCTAAGAGCTTAATATTTTCTACATATTTTATAACTTTAGCTATGAAAATAATTATTTGCTTTACAGCATATTAAAAGTTCAGTTTTACAGATGAGGAAATGGAAGATGAGAGAGGTTAAGTAATAAATGAGAATTACAGAGTATTAAGTAGCAGATCGAGGGTATAAGCCAGGATGTCTAAAATCAGATCATACAGTAATTTTCAGTATAAAATATTACCCTTAGTCAATTCTTAGCATTCAAAGAAGAATTCAACAAATCATCAAAAAATATTAGTCCTTCACTACAGATATCTTTTAATCCTGGATATAAATACCCAGTTTTCCACTGAGCTTTATTATTATATTTTCTTAAGTAGTCAAATTCAAACTCATCAGTTGATAGAAAGTAAAATTTACATCTATAACTCAGTTGAATTGCAAAGGATCTATCAAATGAACTATACTTAGCAGAGATACATTTTCTGCTTCTAGACAAGATGGAAAGAAAAGCAGACAAAATACATAATCAAATTGAGCTATAACTTCAATTCATTCTAAATAAAACATCCAGCAGGTCTTCACAGATACTTGCAAGCTTAATATAAAACTTATATAGGGATAGAAAGAGTCTAGTGTAGCCAAAGCAATTTTGAATAAAAGGCTAAAGTTGGAGAAACAAAACTACCTGAATTTAAGACTTGGTATAAAGTGATATTAATCTAGACATCATGCTCACTGAGTAATGACATAGACAGATGGATCAATGGAACAGAACAGAACATTTAGATATAGACCTACACATATATGGGCAACCAATTTTCAAGAAAGGTGCTAAAGCAATCAAATGGAGAAAAGATTGTCTTTCAAATAAATGGTGCTTGAAAAAATAATTGGATATCTGTTAGGCAAATGAAAAACAAAACAGAACTCTCATGTATACTTCACACCTTATGTACAAGTTAACTCAAAATGGGTTGTAGCCCTAAATGTAAAACCTGAAACTATAAACCTTCTAGAATAAAACATATGAGAAGGGCCTTTCTGACCTGAGTCGGGGGGTGGTGGTGGTCAGGCAACCATTTCTTAGAAGCAATGCCCAGTTTGATCTCTAAAAGAACACAGTGATAATTTGGACTTTATCAAAATTGAAAACTTTGATTTCTAATGGGACAGTAAAGTGAATGCAGAGTATAGGCACAATCTAATCTGATGTATATTTTATTTCCATATTGTAGTTTTCCTCTGTTGAAATTCAATTTAGATCTTTTTTGCATCGTCCCTGTTGCTTTTTAACATGTTACACCTCTCCTTTAGTTTCTTCTCTCTCATATACAGCCACGACCTTCTCCTTTCCTCACTCAAAACCCTACCATGGCTTTCAGTGGTCACAGGATTGGGCCATGACACCTTAACTTGGCCTTCAGAACTCTTCATGGTTCAACATGGCCTGTCTCTCCAACCCCACCCCTTAATACTCCCTGGGTTGCTGAAAGCATGGGCTCTGTGTGTTGCTGTGTGACCCTGAGCAAGTTATGTAACTTATCTGAACCTCAATTCCTCATCCATAAGTGTGAAATAAACCTCTGCCACAAAGGGAGCAGGGTTTCACTTGTGTGACTCCAGTGAGCTCATGCCTATACCCACTAGGCTGGGTACACAGTCATTGCTCATTAAATGCAAGGGGACATGTTTGTAAGTAATATATTTGTAATTGATGTAATTGATAAGCGGCTTGCATGTATAATACGGAAGGAATTCTCAAAAACATTAAGAAAACAAACAACCCAATAATAAATGAGCAAAAGATTTGAAAACACCTTTTACTAAAGAAGATATATGGATGGTAAACAACCAATGAAAGGATGCTAACCATTATTAATCACTATAAATGCAAATTACTACCACCGTGTGATACCTCTGTCTTTTAGAATGACTAAAATTTTAAAAACCTGCCCATACCAAGTGTTGGCAGAGATGTGGAGTATTTTACATTTGTTTAATATAGTTGCTGCCTCAGAATCCAATTTTAGGCCTGACATAAGGTGTTTGAAACACAGTCATACCCCATCACCTCCAGCCTGGTTAAAAGCTCCCCTCCCTGTGGCTGTTTGTAATATAGCTCAGTTGTTCTTCATCTCACAGACCCAAAACCTAACACACCCTGCAGGTGCTGACCACAATACAACTTAATAGTCAACATCAGAGTCATAGAAACAAGTTCCCCGCTGCATGCATGTTTTCTTTAAACTAGGTAATACACAACCATCACAGGAAACCTAAAGAATAAAGACCATGGACCTTAATAGCATAGTTCCCCAGGTTCTCTCTCTCTCTCACTCCCCCCCACCAACTGGGTAAACTTCCTGGGTCTACTTCCTGTAGACTTCTTGGCAGCCTCCCATCAGCACGCCTGAGCTCTCTGGACCTGTGAATGGTAAGTGTCCTCTGTTTCATGCATTTTGGTTTCACTTCATTGTATCTCTCCTGACACACACACCTGAACTTTATGTTACCTCCAGTCCAAGCTCTCTTAGATAATAGCTGTTCTGGTTAAAGGCCACTCT
This sequence comes from Gorilla gorilla gorilla, assembly GCF_029281585.2. Classification (NCBI taxonomy): domain Eukaryota; kingdom Metazoa; phylum Chordata; class Mammalia; order Primates; family Hominidae; genus Gorilla; species Gorilla gorilla. The sequence goes on from NC_073238.2 coordinate 119,895,111, forward strand.
CAGTGAGAGAACTCAGCACCAAATTAGGAAAAAACAATGATAACGTGGCACATAAAGATCTCTCATATGCTGCTAGAGGGAAGAAAAAATATACAAACAGATTGAGAGTTTCTGAAAAGTTTAAACTTTCATGTAATCTAATCATTTTATTCCTTCGTATTTGCTTGAGAGAAATAAACAAAATAAATGTATATATCCTTACAAACACTTATACTTCCTATATATAAAATTCTTCATAGCAATTTCATTTGAAATAGTCAAAAACTGGAAACAACCCAAATGTTCATTATCAGATGAAGGAATTTAAAAAATAGTTATACCTCTTAGTAATGAAAAGAATAAACTATACTGGCTACAGCATGGATGGATCTTAAAATAATTATTCCAAGTAAAAGAAGCCAGAACTCTTTTCCCACAGCAAAAAAAGAATTCACCTTGTATGATTTCATTTATATCAATTTCTAGAATTTTCAAACCAGTCTTGTAACAGAAGCAGATCCATGCTCCCTAGAGGTAGAGGAGGAAGTACCTCAGGAAAGACAGGAGAAATTGCAAAAAGGCAGCAGGATTCTTTGGGAGGTGATGGATGTGTTCATCATCCTAAGTATGGTGGTAGTTTTATAAATTTATAACCAGAAATACACAAACTTCAAATTGTATATTTTAAATTCGTACCATTTATTGTTTACCAATTATGTCTCAATCTGTTAAAACAAGTGGAAAACTGAGAATTCTATTTCTTTCTGCAATACTCACAGTGACTTCTCTTCATTCTGCCTTCTACTCAAGGACATTCCCAGTGCCCCCAGTTGGACCTTGCTTCCTCATCCTCTGTGTGTTCACTATATGTTGTGCACACCAGAACATGTTGAATTGCTTGTAAACATTTGACCGCATCTCTCTCTGATTATTAAGGTAAAACTCTGCAAATTCGCAGACCAAATTTTAAAGCTGTCATATGTGAGTGACTGTCAATGAATAGTGAATGAGTGAGATAACAGTGGCCCTTGCTTAAGGATGTTGTTAGGAGAATGAATAAATAAACAAACAAACAAACAAAGCAAAAAGAAAGACTAACCAGTCGGCCGGGTGCAGTGGCTCACGTCTTCAATCCTAGCACTTTGGGAGGGCGAGGCAGGCAGATTGCTTGAGATCAGGAGTTTGAGACCAGCCTGGCCAAAATGGTGACACCTGGTCTCCATTAAAACCACAAAAAACTTAGCCCGGCATGGTGGCTCACACCTGTAATCCCAGCTACAGGAGGTTGAATCAGGAGAATCACTTGAACACTTGAACCCAGGAGGCAAAGGTTGCCATGAGCCAAGATCGTGCCACTGCACTCCAGCCTGGGTGACAAAGGGAGACTATATTTAAAAAAAAAAAAAAAAAGCACCAAAAAACTAACTAGTATTTGCTTCGTAATTGTTGCAGAGTCTGAGACTAAGTGATGATTGACATTGCAAACTGATGAGTAAAGAACAGGGGCAAGTACTCTTGCAAATACTTAAATGCCATGTGCAAATACCAGCAGGCTAGAAGAACTCTTTAGACCAGCATGAAGAAACTTATCTAATGTAACAGGAGGTAATTAGATAAAATAGAACTATTTCAGAAAGATGAGCTTCTAAGGTCAAGTGCAGAACACTTTGGCTTAGATATTTTAGCCAATGTGAATAACATTTTTTGAAAAAGTTTTTCCCGAATCAAACATTTCTTTGCTGAGCAAACAACCAGAATTATCTACAAAGTCTTTGTAGTCATGAGAATGAGGATTTTATGAAACCTCATATGCATTTGTATATCTATACAAATGAATTAGGATTAGAATTCAGTCTAATCCTGCAAAAAGTAAACTCACATAAAATTTGAGTCTCTATTTAAGTTTACTAATCAATTTATATCAACCTAATAACTTAAGTTTTTATAATTTCTTTATATCTTTGCTTTTATATTTAACTACAGTATGTCACTTTAGAATTCATCGAAGACCACATTTTTTTTTTTTTTATGCAATAGGACGCCATCAACGTACTCAAAACAATGTCAACATCCTACACTTCAGGTCATTCAAAATGACTCTTAGAAAAATTTGAAAACATATTTGTTAAAGTATGTACTATCAAAGAAACACACTGACATATTATTTAAATTATAAGTCAGTGTAATATTGCCAAGATAATTGGTTGAGAGTATACTTTTTACCACGTTTTCCTTGAATAAAAAAGAAAACTGATAAAACTAAAAAGAATAGTTTCTGTGATCTTACTTCTAGATTTCCATGTGGGAAATATAAAATACCTATTCTTAACACACCCAGGTTTTGTGTTGAGCAATTTTACCTTTGAATTCTGTATTAGGGCCTCACTTTCTGGAGTGAAGGGACTTAATCTCATTATGATGTCAATCTCATTATGATGTCAATCTCCTTACTTAGGTGAAAGCTGGTTTTCATCTTCACTGCCACTGAATCTGAATTAAGTAGTTGAGTTCCATGATTACTCCTTGTTTCCCTCTCTGGGAATTCCTAGCCTCAAACAGATGATTGCAAACATTCTCCCTTTTTTTGTATTCTTTTGCTAGGGGTGCCATAACCAAGTACCACTGACTGGATGGCTTATACAACCAAAATTTATTTTCTTAAAAGTATGGAGGCTGGAGAAATAAGATAATGGACTACATTCTTGCCATCCTGAAGTTTATATTTAGTGGGGGGGACCGAGAAATTTTAAAAACAATCAAATATATATCATTTCAAATGGTGTTAAAGGCTATGAAGGAAAATATGACATGTAAGTGTGCGTAAGTGGTGGGGGTGGAGAAGATTGGCTCAGGGAGGAGACATTAAGAAAGGGACAAGTGAGCAGCATCATGACACAGAAAGAGCAGCAAGTGTCCATGCTCTGAGGTGGGAAGATGTTGGAAGAAACAGTGAGGGGAATATAATGTAACAGAGGAAAGCAATAGGTGAGGCAAGTAGGGAAAGGGCTTGCAGAGGAAGTGTTGTAGAAACTCTCTCTCGGCAAGATGGATGGACATCTTGAAGCAATGTCTGAGACAAGGATTTGAGGCTAAGTAGTTTATTTGGGACAATATTCTAGCAAATACCAGGACTAAAGTGGTAAAGTGAGACAGGGAGAGGAAGAGAACAAATACAGAGTTCATTCATAAGCAGGTTGCCCAGAGCAACTAGAATTATACCCTGTCAAGACCCTTTGGGGATGATACATCACATACCACAGAGTGTCTTGACCTGAGGGCTGCGAATACTGGAATACTTATCCACCACTTTCTTCTGTCCATGGTTGATGGTTGCTCCCAGGGCATTGAATGTTTCTGTACTTCTACCTTAACTACTCATCCAGTATTGTTCCTAGAGCCAGAGGAAATCCCTAGGAAAGGAGCTACAGGTGTTTAGAATAGCAGTTACCTGTAGGGCCTGAAATAAGGAGTGTTGAGAGAGGGAGTGAAAAGAGAAGGGGGCACTGGCAACATTTTGTCTTAGCCATTGGGGGGTTTGGAGCACAGAAGTGGCAAGAATGGATGTGCATTTTTACAGACCACTTTGTCTATGAGGATGGTAACTGACTGTGCATGGGCAGGATGTGGTGACAAGAGCAGAAACAAGTAGTTAAAGTTGGTAAAACTAACAAGGAATTAGTTCTGTCATCTGGGTGAGCAAAGCATGGCCTTAAACTAACACAATAGCTGTAATAGTGGTGAGAAGTAGAAATATTATAAACACTTTATGAAGGTAGAGCTAAAAAGATTTGTCAATAGATTAGTCGTTCAGTGTAGGACAAAGATCTATTAAAGTTGTCTCTAAGGGTTTTAATCCAAGGAAATGGAAGAATGCAGTTGTCATTTACTGAAATGAGACAGAGTGCAGGATAAGCTTTTATGAGGAAATAAGTGTGAAAACAATAATCTCGAGCCTTAAAATGCTCCTGCAATGCAAATATTACTATTCCCACTATGGAGATGAAGACAAGGTGCCCAGAAGCACCAAGAATTAGCTGGAAGATCTTAAACATATTAGTGTTATCTAGCAAGGGCAACCATGTTTGTTTACAAGGTGATAAAGGGTAATACCTGTCATGAATCTAGTACCTAGTAGGCACTCAATTAATAATGGTAATCTTATGCAAAACTCTCTGGAATATTTTACATATAAATCTGTATTTAGAACTTATGTTTATTCCTAATCATGGTGTTTAATATTCAGCAAATTTCTCTAAACAAAATAGCTTCCAATAAAAAAGTAGACTTTGACAAAATGAATGGAATTGTCATCTACCAAGAAGAATAAGGGATAAATTAATTAGAATTTTACATACAAAGCAAATAAAACTTCAAATAAAAGTATAGTCTTTGTAATAAAAACAAATTAATTTTAGTAAAACCACACAGGAAATATATAATTTGGTCACATTACAATAAAGGAACTATAATTAAAAAATTCTTGCTACTTTCCAAGAAAATGAGATTACTCAGTGCTTTCATTAATGGCCTCAATGTCTTAATAGTTACAAATATATTCAACTCTAAGTTATTCAGTGACAGATTAGTCAACATTCAGTTCACTCATTCACAGAATTCTGCTAATTACTCTTCTAAGTCTTTAAGCACTATATCTAAGTTTACCACTTTTGACTGTAAATGGCTGAAGGCAGAGGAAAATTATGTTGTAGAATCTGGCTGATTATAATTGTTTTATGAAGATATATGTAGAGAAGAGGTTGACACTTAAGACTTTCATAAGATATTTAAAGGTTACTTTGTAAATTATGGAAAACATAGCAAGCTATATTTTAAAATTATTATTTGAAATAGAAGATAGTGTTTTTGAAGATCAGGTATCTATGATGAAAACTAATTACAAAGTATGCAATTTCTCCCTGAACTTTCTTAAAATAAGTATTTTGAATTCTTTTTCAGGCATCTCAGAGATCTCCACTTCTTTAAGGTCATTTCCTGAATAGCTATTTTGTTCCTCTGGGGGTGAAAAAATAATTTTTGCCTCTTTTGACTTTCTAGTAGCCTTGCATTGAGGTTTATAAGGAGCAGCCACCACTTTCTGCCTTTTCAAATTGGATTTAGTGAGGAAAGATATCTGCCTGAGACTGGCTGCTAAGGCACTGGCTGGGTGTGGCTTAGCATCTCTGGTTCCCAGAAGGGCACAGTGGCTTGGTCTCTCTGCAGCCACATCAGCTAAAGTAAATGTTGGCAAAGACTCTGGGGGTCCACAACAGCCAAAGCTGTGAGTAGCTGTGACAACTAGTGCTGTTGGAGTCCTTGGTGGTGAAGGCTGACGGGTTTATCTGGTTTCCCCTTTCTCCTGTTGGATGGAAGTTCTAGCACTGGCATGCATGCAGCTACAGCAATTCTGCGATCTGGTGTGTAGGCAAGGTTTCCATGGCAGTGGTGCCAGTATTCAATGAGATAAAAGAGAACACAAATAAATAGGTCACACAGGCTAATATCCCTGATGAACATAGTGCGAAAATCGTCAGCAAAATAACAGAAAATCAAGTTCAACAGCACCTTAAAAGAATCAGACATCAATATCAGGTGGGATATACTCCTGGGGTGCAAGGATGATTCCACAGGTACAAACTAATACATGTGATATATCACAATAACAAAATGAAGAACCAAAAACTATGTATTCATCTTAATACATGCAGAAAAAGCATTTGACAAAATTCAACATTTTTTTAATAAAAGCACTTCACAAACTAGATATACAAATAATGTATTTCAACGTAATAAATGCTGTATATGACAAGTCCACAGCTATCATTATACTCAATAGTGAGAGCATTTTCTGTAATATTAGCAACAAACTCAAAAGGTCCACTCTTGCCACTTCTGTTCAACAAGGTAATAAAAGCCCTAGCCAGAGCAATTAGGCAAGAAAAAGAAATAAAAGACTTTCAAATTATAAAATATGTAAAACTGTCTTTGTTTGCAGATAACATAATCTTATGTATAGAAAATCCTAAAGACAAAAAAATTGTTAGAAGTAATAAATGAATTCAGTAGAGTTGCACAATACAAAATCAATATATAAAACTAAGTTGTGTTTTTATACATAAACCAAAAACTATCCAAAAATGAAATTAAGAAAACAGTCCAATTTACAATAGCATCAAAAAGAATACAATATTTTAAAATAGATTTAACCAATAAAGTGAACATCATATGTATAAAACATTGATGAAAGAAATTGAAGAAGATACAAATAAATAGAAATATATTTTGTGTTCATGGATTGAAAGAATTAATATGTTAAAATTACAGCTCTAGCCAAAGCAATTTACAGATTTAATGCAATCCCTATCAAAATATCAAAGACATTCTTCACAGAAATAGATCAAATAACCCTGAAATTTACTTTGAACCAAAAATCCTCAAATAACCAAATAAATCTTGAAAAGAAGAACAAAGCTGGAGTTCACACTTCTAAGTTTTAAGTTATATTACAAAGCTATGGTAATCAAAACAAAATTGTACTGGAATAAAAACAGTTGCATAGACCAATGGAACCAAATTGAGAAAACTGGATAGCTACATGCAAAATGAAATTGAATCCTAATATTAAATCACTCACAAAAATTAATTCAGATGTATTAAAGATTTAAATATAAGACCTGAAACTGTAAAATTTTTAGAATAAAACATAATAAAAAAAGCTCTATGATATTGGTCTTGGTAAAGAATTTTGGCTGACACCAAAAGCCAAACAAGAAATGCAAAAGTAAATAAATGGGATCACATGAAACTAAAAAGCTTCCGAACAGCAAAGGAAATGATCAGCAAAATCAAAAGGCAATCTTTGAATGGAAAAAATATTTGCAAATCATATATCTGATACCTGATAAGGGGCTAACATCCAAAATGTATATATAAGAAACTCATACAGCTCAACTGGAAAAAAGCCAAATAATCTGATTAGAAAATGGGCCAAAAATATAATTGACATATTTCCTAAGAACAATAAATGACCAACAAGTACACGAAAATGTGCTTGACAACCTCACCTATTATCAAGAAAAGGCAAATCAAAACCACATCGAGGTAACACCTCACACCGGATAGGATGGCTCTTATCAAAAAGAGAAATGATAACAAGTATTGGCAAGAAAGTTGGGGAAAAGAAATCATTGTGCACTGTTGGCAGGAATGTAAATTGGCACAGCCATTATGGAAAGCAATGTAGAGTTTCCTCAAAAGATTAAAAATAGAGCTACCATATCATCCAGTAATTCCACTTCTAGGTACATATCTACAAAAAAACAAAATCAGTAGCTCAAAGAAATGTTTCTACTCTCACATTCATTGTAGCATTATTCACAATAGTGAACATAATAAAACAATCCAAGTGTCCATTGACAGGTAAACAGATAGATACATGGTGAGATATATATATATATATATATATATATATATATGTATATAGTTCAGATATAGTTCAGTTCAGCTATAATAAAGAAGGATATCTTGAGATTTTGGAACAACATGGATGAACTTTGAAGGCATTATGCTAAGTGAAATAAGTCAGACAGAAAGCAAATACTGTATAAATCTTACATGTGGAATCTAAAAAAGTCAAACTCATAGAAACAGAGAGTAGAATGATGGTTTCCAGGGATTGGAGGATGGGAGGAATGACGAGATGTTAATCGAAGGTTACAAACTTCCAGTTATAAGATAAGTAAGTTCTGGGGATCTCTTGTACAGCATAGTGACTACAGTTAACAATACAGTATTGTATATTTGCAGTTTGCTAAGAATGCCAATCTTAAATGTTCTCACCACAAAACAAACAAACAAACAAACAAAAAGATAACTAAGTGGGATAATACAGATGTAAACTAACTTGAATGTGGTAATTATTTCACAGTATTATGTATATGTCAAAATTATTATACACATTAAACTTGCCTAATTTTATTCATCAATTAGATCTCAACAAAGCTGGAAGAGGGAAGCACCAAAAAGAAAGGAAAAAGCATGCCATATCTCTAATATAAATATAAGTATATTCTGTAAATCATGAAGAGTGATTATTTTCAGAAATCACAGACTTTCTTAAAACTTCAATATTCAGTGAGAAAAAAATTAACATTTTTTAGGCTATTGGAATTGAAAAATGAATAGATACTTAAATAGTGTATATATTTAGCAGGCATAACTTATGTCCTTTGAGCAAAAATTGTAAAAGCCACTATATATGTTACCAACAGTCTCCAATATTTAGGTTGCAAAACATAGAGCACGAGCTTTATAAACTTTAGTTTCCCATACTTTATATTATGTCTATTTTATCTTCTCTCCTTGCCTTACCCAGAAACATTTCTTAATACAATAATTTCAGAAGCTACATAAGGGCAAAAAAACTTAGACGTTTTTTCTCCTCCACACGGGAACAAGAGAACTCAAAGTATTGGTCACGTGGTCACATATGTTATGGTAATTACTCCTGCAAAAAATTATTGCAATCTGTTTTTCCAAAGAGTGGATGGCATTATTTGTCATCAAAATTGGGGGAAAAGTAACTTGAAAGCATAGGTTCTATGAAGATATTTTATTCCATTATACCTATATAAATTTAAATGAGTAATACATTTTGTATTTTCCAGTAACCAAGTATAAAGTAATGAACAACAAGATGTCAAAGGGTTATACCTTACTACAGTAGTTTTCTTGATTATTTATACGAGAGGATGATTGGATAGTAATGTGATTATTAAAAACAAAATATTGTTTGACTTATTTTGAATACAGCATCAGATATTTATTGGCAAAAAACATTCTATATTGTTCTTAAGCATTTCTGTTTAGTAAACTTAGTTTGCAGAGACTTTCACCATTCACAGTATGTGTATGTGACAAAACGGGAAATGCTAGAAAAATGTATTACTATTGGTTTGCGAATGAGTGTGTAAGAGAGAGGGTGCAGGATGCTGAAAGATACACAGCAAATTCAATAAATAAGCTGTTTATTTTAAATACTCCACTTATTACCATAAAGTAAATTAAGAAACATTGAAATAACCTAGCTGTTCTTACATCCTGCTTTTCTTAATGTATTGTCTCAATATCACTTTCAAATAAAGATGTTTGAAATAGTGTCTGCAATCTACATTTTTGATCTGCCTAAATAGCTGCTGGCTTCAGCAGAACATTAATGCAAATCTAATGTACCTGCTTGTATGATTAGCTGAATCAAATGATGGCATTTAAGTAACACCTAAATAATCTTAATTAGGATCTTCAACTCATCTTAGCACTTAGAACTCTACAGATGGATAGTCTTAATTATCAGCCTTTTGATTAGGATAACAGCCCTAATCAAGATGATGTGGGCCTGATAGACAGAGTATCAGTAAATTAATGACTGCTGTTAAATGGGAACATAAGCAAAAAATATAGAGCCGCTTTCTGTGAGAGACAGGATGATGTCTATGCAAGGAAATTTAAACTGTTAGCAAAAAGATCAGAGCAAAGAATTGTAAATTGGGATTAATGTTATTATATCAGATGTATTTGAGCCCTTATTTTCAACATGATTGTACTGCATGATTACATTAATGTAGCATTTTCATAAAAACGACAGTGCAGGTTATTTTTACAAATGTTCCTAAGTTCAATATTGGTAACCTGGTAAACTTCATAGATTTGAAATATGTTAACCAAAACTATTGGAAATAGATTTCTTGTGATAGAAATTATGAGATGATTAAACGAGATGCAGAAAAATTTTAAATATTTTTGCTTACTTGTTTCTCTAGAAATAGTATCTTTTCTGAATTTTAACTTTCCAAATTACCAACTGGCTGATTAATTAGGCATAAAGCACTATGAAAAAGTGTTTTCTTGTAGTCGGACAAGGACTCCTTGATTTTGAAGCTCTCCTAGTATTTAACACATGAGAAAACAAAACAAGCATTGTATTTACATACTTTGTGTGGGACTGTGAAGTGATGTAGAATTGATTTAAAGAGGGCCTTCACTTATTTTCATTAAATATGTGACCATACTAGATTTTCAGCATGAAGGCTGTTGTACCATTCTGGATTTTGCCAAAAAAACTTTCCTTAAGGGTCAGTCCCAATCCTCTGTGTCTGGTGTCTCATCTAAATTTCTCCTCCATCACCGCTACCTCCTCACTCATATTTACAGATCATTCCTGGCATGTTCCTCCTCCTCTCTCTCTCTCTCTCTCTTTCTCTCTCTCTCTCTCTCTCTCTCCTCCCTCTCCTCTCCTGTCTCTCCTCTCTCTTCTCTCTCTCTCTCCCTCTTTCTCTCTCTCTCTCCCCCTCCCTCCCTCTCTCTCTTTTCTGCCCTCCCTTCTGTCTAGCATGATTTCTATTTAGACTAGTGAATCTTCACAGACACCCCTGCCTTTCACTGAATAAACATTTAAGTTTAGATTCAGAATTCACATTTTGGAACTGGAAATGTTGATAAAGGTGACATCAGAACTTAGACACACTGTTATTTCCTAGTGTGAGTAAGTGAGGAGGGCTTGAGCCTATCCTTGGCTGAGAGGAAGAGAAAAGCAGCACATTGATTACTGTTCAGCATTATATGCATTAAAGATACATATAATGCATTGGCCGGGGGATGAAGAATTCACCAGGTGTTTGCAAACTGTGTCAAATAATGCAGGTTTCAAAGAACAGTGTTTATTATTTTGTGTTTAAATACTTTATCCTTATAATGATAATACTTTATCCTTATAAATAATAATAGTAGTAGTAGCATATAATAATTATGTGTGTCCGACCATCTGTTGGGCACTAATACATACAATGAGAGACTTCTCCATGCAGAAACACAAACACTTCATCTGCTAATTTATTCGCTGATTGATCTAGATTCTTGAGAAAGGAAAGCTGTAGAAACACTGTCTCAGAATCCAATGTCGCTGCAGAGTCTGGAGTCACCCACTTCTCTGACCTCAGAGTCTTCCATGTCATTAACAAGCTTCCTTTCATATACCTACCTACTAAATGTTTTTCGAAATTCTGCCCTGTGTGTTTTTCCTATGACAAAACTCTGCTTTCATAATCTCATCTCCTCAAAATAGTTGATAGTCATTTCTTTGTACCTGAGTATCTTCAACCCTGACACCTCTCTGTTTCCTCCACCTATACACCCAAATGCCTTGCAGATATTCCTATCTGGGTATAGTCTTATGACTGTAAATCTAAATGTATTAAATTTCTTCTCACCATTATGTTTCCATCATTCAGGTCCAGATCCATGCAATCTTGTTTGCTGTCTTCCACTCAGTTTATCTGCAGAAAATTACCAAGGCCTCCTAACTCTGTTTCACACTTGTTTCCTGTTTCTCTTTCATTATCCCCCATTGCTGACTGTTCATGCCCTGCCACATCATGTCTTCTTCATCTTATCTCTATCAAGCTTCCCCATGGTATTTTCTTCCCTGACCTGTCCTTCATTTAATAAAGTTCAACTATCGCAAATGGAATCAACCACCCCATATGGGAAAGGAATGGAATTTTTGCAACTGGAGCAGACAAAGAGCAAAGTTATCTTTGACTAAATCTAGTTCAGTACTGTCTGGAGACACTTGCCCAACACTGTCTGGCTATTGAGGAAGCTCATCTCCCACTTCCCCATTCCTCCTTATCTAGAGATAGGTCAAATTCTCTCTACCCATTTCTACTTCTGGAATGCACACTCAGACTTGGCACCCACCTACAATGCTCAACTCTGCTTATTACCAGCTGTTTCAATTCCATTCCAGTCTCTGGAGAGTCTCCAAGCTTTTAGGTGCCTTTCTGACCATCTGGTTTCGCTTTTGAATTTTGTTAGGTATAGCTAAGCTTTTCCCAGGATATTCTTATTTCTATATATTGTCTCTTTTTCAACTAAAGGCGAGAATATTTCCTGACCACCTGCTGCCTCAAGTCTGATTGTATCTTAATCGTTATGTCATTGGAGAAGTTATATCTAGTTGTGACATATCTGATGATATTTAGTCCTGATTAACTGCTATATTCCTTCACTATTTTCATTTATTTTTTATTCATGAGTTGTCTAATAAGAAAAGAAGACAGTAAACCAGTTGATGTTTTTAAACACATACATCTCATAAATAAAGGAAATGTACTATTGTAGACTTAAGAGAAGATTGTTATAATGTACAATAACTGTCAGCAAAGGATAGAGTTCAAGTTTTAGTGGATCTAGCAGGATGCCGGTATCTTTCCCTGCCCTTCAATTTCCTGGGAATTACTTACTGTCACCTATAGTCCATCTTACATCCAGCCAATAAAGGAAAATTTAGGGCTACTGTTTTTATATTTGTTGGTTGGGAATATCATGTAGATCTAGAGTTATTATCTTATCCCCTCAAATATATTCATTACATAAATTATTTGTAAAATTTCTATATTATTTGAAGGTACTAGGCCACCTGCGGATCAGCCACTTCAAGGAAGTGATATGAATTTTTCCTTTAGGCATAGAGGCTGGGAATGGTAAGCCTTATACCATAAACTAGTTGCACAGAAAGAGCAAAATTGCCAGCTGCCTTTGCTGTAGTCATCAAGAAAGTCGCAGCAGCAGGTACATACGTATGTTCTGGAAAGGGTAAGAGTCTAGCACTGTTCTAGAGTTATTGTCAGAAAGATACTGATTGTTTTTGAAAAAAATAGTGAAACAATGTTATTATGTTCATGTCATATTGTTCAATTAAAAATTAGTTTTGTTTTTACAGATAAATTAATTACATTTTAATAACTGGGATGTTCTGTAGGGTTCCACATAGTGACAAGAGCCTTGTTGATTGGTTCCTGTCGACTACCACTTAAGTAAGAACACAGTTTTCCTGCAATATTTTAAAATATATAATTTGAACATTATTGTTCACTCTTCTTAAATTTGTATTTTCCTTGTTATTACTTGTTATGTCTACCAAAATAGTTATAACCTTCAAAACTAGTTATTAAAACATAAAATACTAAGAAAATAGTAACAATACTATATCACACTATAAAGCAAAAGTAAATAATGAGCCAACTCCAGTGCAAATGCAGAGTGTGAACCCAATGGTGGGTTAAGTTGAGTCATTAAGTGTGACAATTTTATGCAAATATCTGGAAGAGTAAAGCATGGACAAAAGCATGGATGGCACATACATGAAAACTGGGCTCTATTGGTTTAGTGATCCTCAGTGCAATGTCTCTCACAAAACTTTGTCAAATAGAAATAGGAATTCATTAAAATGTTTATTTTCATCAAAACAAGCAAACCAGCTAAAATTTCTGAGAGCAAGTTAAAAACATTTTCTCATACAAAATTAATCTTAAGTTAGATAAGACAACAAAGCTACAAAAGCGCCATTTGCTGTCACAGTCTTAATAGTTTAAAAAGGCACAATTTACCATATTTCTGGTAAGTTAATGATGAATATATTCCATTTGAAATCAGAAAAGGAAAGCTCTTAGTAAAATCCTTTAATCAAATCTCAGTTAGACATAAACACAAATTTAAATTAATAATAAAATAATGGCAACCAATGCAAAAAAAAAGTACCATATTATTTCTTGTTGGCTTACATTTTATTTTAGATTCAAATAAAACAATATATATTCAGAATGTTAATCAAGTCCAGATGCATATATTTTGAGGAAGAAAGAGCTCATCAACTCTTTGCTCTAAAATTCTTTAGTCTGAAAATCTAGTTTTGTTTATTTTTTGTTATCACTCGTAGTGTGACTCAAGATTTATCCAATTTTCTGGCGCCATTGATAAAAATATCCTATATAAATGATACTGTCTCTGTCACTGATTGGCACCTATATTTTCTTTACATTAAAAATATACATTAGTGGCTTTACTAGTTTTGAATCATTTATTTCAATATTGATGGCCAATATGTATGATCCACTAAGTGGATGCCTAGATATTCGGAAATACTGACAAATTCTTTCTCTCTAACTTTTACTAATGAGTCTTTTTCACATCCATTTGACTTAGAATCAGGTATATTTTTCTGTTTATAAAGAAAAAGATGGTGAATGTCAACAACATTCAAACTGTCATCTATCGAGGACTTAGCGTTTCCTTACGGCTTCCTAGGAGTCTATACAGGCCTTAAAAAGAAGTGCATAATTGACATCGGTTTTAATTATTAATCTGATCATATCAATATTCCTGTTAAAAACCTTTTATAATTTCACATTCACTAACTGGTTGAACTTGAACTCAATCTAGCATTCATAGCTTTGTTCAAGACTTCGTCCCCACACTTTCTTCTAAGATTTATCTGCCATTGATCTCGCTGAGCACGAACTCCAAACTAGGCTTTCTTTAGTTTTTAAGAACATAACTAACACTTTTCCTCCTTCTCAGTCTTTCATATCATTTCTTTAATCTAGAATTTTTTTTCATTCTGTTTTCCTTTTTTTCTGGCTGAATTTAAGATCCACCTCAAATGTTCTCTTCATATGAATAATTTTCTGATGTCATCAAAAATATTATCTTCATTGACCCAGTAGCATTTGCAATCATATGTCTGAGTGGCATTACTTAATGACAAGGATACATTCTGAGAAATGCCTCTTTAGGTGCTGTCATTTTGCAAATATCATAGATTGTATTTACACAAACCTAAAGCGTTTAGCCTACTACACATACAGGATATATCATATAGCCCATTGCTCTGAGGCTACAAGTCTGTACAGCAGGTTATTCCACTGAATACTATAGGCAATTGTAACACAATGGTAAGTATTTGTCTATCTAAACATAACTAAACATAGAAAAGGTACAGTTAAAGTACAGTGTAAAATGTTTTTAAATGGTACACCTGTATATGGAAGCTCTATTATAATCTTGTGGGACCACCATCATATATGTGCCTCTTAATTGATGAAAATTCCTACAAAGCAACTTTGTTTAAAAGTGAATATTCAATATAAAAGTGGGTGAATTTCCCCAAAAAAGGTAAAATTAAAGTCACATAAAAATATTCAACCCTTCCAATAATCAAAGAACAAAGGAAAGCAAATTTATATATATGTATATATGTATATATATTTGTGTCTTAGATTACTAAATATTTAAATATCCCAAAAAATTTCATGTTGGTAAGCATTTGAGAAAATGAGCCTGAAGCTTTCTGAAGTAATGACAAAAATAACAACTGGTTCAAAGATTTAAAGAACACGTTTGCCACACTAATCAAAATATAAGCAGAGTAAATTAATGGCCAGCAACTTCTACGTTCAAGAATTTATCCCACTAAGATAAAGTCACAAAAAATGTGAAAAAAAAGTCAAAAAATGACCATTATCACAATGTTAAAAATATTGGGAAATTGTATAGAGCCTAAGTATTCATTGACACAGGATTCATTAAAGTATGGGATGTCTAAATAGTGGTAATTAGAAATGATTTTAGATTTTTAAAGGTGAAGGACATTTTCTGAAAGAATAAGGACAAACTAAGTAGAGCTCAGAATAGATGACTCAAAAATTAATACTACAAATATGTACAAGACTAGGTGGGGATAAAAATAAGTAAACTTACCGAATATTTACTGTGTCCGCTGCTTTCTTCTAACTTTTTTTTTTTTTTAATTTCCATGGTCATTCTAAGTGGGTAAATTGCCAGAGACTCATAATTACTAGTATCAAAACAAGATTTCAAATAAGTTCTATCTGATTCCAAAGAACATGTTCTTAGTACTGGGCCCTGGAGGGTTTTTTGTTTGTTTCTGCGTTTTTGTTTTGTTTTGTTTTTTGTTTTGTTTTGTTTTCTGGGAGACCTTTTTTCTCTCTGTGACCTAGGTGTTTTATATATGAGGCTGATGGCACTATGGGAAAGACAATTTTATGCTATTTTCTACAAGATAAACTGCCTTTAAATGTCCCATTTCCTTTTGATTTTGGAGTCCAATCCATATGTAAGATAAAAATCTCTACTGAATTATAACTAACAATCATCTGAATTAATACTGAAAGAAACACACAATATATTCATTAAAATATAAATTCAGGACACTGCAGATGGAGATATATTTACCAGTATACACTATTCAAATACTTTTCTATTATTTTAATCTCTATTTTCTACCTTTTCTGAAAATAGACATTTAGCATACTATAAAATATCTCTTCTTTCATGTGAATACTTTAGCTAGAGCTCTGTCAGTTTTCCTAAAGCGGCTGATAAAGAGCAACTCACACAGGTACTATTCATCCTCCATGCTTTCATTTTTTGGGACACGCTGCATTGATAATTACATTTATAAGAGGCCTGAAGAGAATAAGTGAGTTTTAGAATTAACAGTGAACTAAATAATGACAGTGAACTAATTTTGTTTTCTACTGGTATCATTAATGTTCATATGCTGTAGGAACACATATATTCACAGGAACAAGCAAACATTTAAAATCCTTCAATATTTAAGTGAAAAATATACACAGAATTATTCTGGCTTCTGAAGTATTGAAAATGTCAGAATGGCTTTCACAGAAAATATTTCAAAGATAAGTTTATAATAAGAACATATAAAATCTGTTAGCACAGGGAAATGTGTTATCCTGTACAGAAACTATTATTTTGATTTTTTAGCTATTTTTTGGTAAATATATTTATGATTCTTTGTTCTATTTGTGTCTAAAAATGCCTAAGTATAGTTGACACCAAAAATAAAGTCCAGGTCATGAACTTTAGAATATAATGGGTCATTATTCCAGTAACAACTTTTTTTTTTTAAATAAAAAACAAAAAGCAAAATTGCCAAATTCCAAGAAGTCCCCATCTTTTTACAACAAAAAGGATGTGAAAATAAGAAGTGGAAAATTTGTGACCCAAATGCACTCAGAAATCACCTATTGGTTGGGAATTTAATATACAGCATTGTGATTTCAGTTAATGTTTCTGTATTGCTCAGTTATAATTTGCTGAGAGATGGGTCATAAGTATCCTTACCTCACATACACAAACACACACACACATGCAAATGTTAACTAATTGTAGTGATGGATATGTTAACTAATTTGATTCTGGTAATCATTCCACATTTGATATATGTATATCAAAATATCATGTTGCACACCTTGAATGTATACTAATCTTATTTGTCAAGTATACTTCTATAAAGCTGGAAAAAATAATTAACTTATTGTATACATATTTATTGCATCCCTGTTATTAATATACAATATAGTAAGTAACTTATTGTATACACATTTATTGCATCCCAATCTGCTGTTATATGTCAGTCACTGTGCTCACCTCTAGGGAAAGTGAAGAAAGAAAAAGGAGAAGAAGAAGAATCTTCTAGATGTGTTTCAGCCACTGCAGAGGAGAATCTTCCAGATGCGTTTCAGCCACTGCATTACAGGTTTGCATCTGTCATTTCATTAAATTGCCACAACTTTTCCAAGAAGCAATACTAGGATTACATATTTTTACTAAATTTTAACAAATGTAGCGATAATAGGATTATATTTTTTAGTAAATGTAAAGTCTTAGAACTCTACATTGGGTGTGGTGTTGGTGTCGGGTCAGAGTCTACAACTTACTTTACAAAAATAACAAGTACATCAATGTGGCTGACTGAGCTTGTTCTAGGGGAGTATAGTGGAGAAGAAAGGTTACTCTCTCCAATCCCACTATTACAATTTGGAAAGAAAAGTAAATCAGTATAGTTCCTTATCCTTCCCATCATAGCAGGGATGGTTAAAAGGCAGGGATAGAGTCTTAGTGGGTTGGGAGGGGAGTGAGATTTATCTGAAGGAGTCTTAAAAATATATGGCTCTTCTGTGTTCACGTTTCCATTGCTCATTGGCTGTGGTTCTCAAAGTGGGATTTTGGACCCTTAGAGGGTGCTCATAAAGCTTTCAACGGGTCCATAATAGTAAACAGTGTTCCTAAAAAACACAGGGCATGGTTAAGACGTCGTCATCCTTTTTCACTGTGGACATTTACAGGATGGTACCACAGTAGAAGCTGAGGCCATGGCTCTGAGTGTGCTAACATCTATCGTGTGCTAACATTCCCATGAGAATGAATGTCCTGAGGAAGTCACACAACTTAGTCATGTAATTAAATCTTGAGCCTTATTGGCATGTCTCCTTTTCTGAAAGAATGTCAGCCCCTACAGCATGTGATGGTTTTCTTGAGGAAAAGCACCCATGCATTGTTGGAGCTGTGAGCTGAACTAGCTTCTTCCTTTTTAGGGAACACCACTTCTACTTGAAAGAACAACTGACAGAAATGAAGTTTCACCACATTTGGGCATTTGGCAGACTTCCTCAAAAATGAATGAAGTGAGCCAGTCACTTCGGGAAAACAACTGACAGTAGCTATTGCCAGTAGCAAACTCAAGCTTTCAAGGATTAAGTAGAAATTTGGAAAACTTATCTATCAAGCAAAGTTTCACAGTTTCCGAATACTTGAATGTGATATGTCTTATATTAGATAATAAATTATGCCAATGTTTTGAAGATTTCTATGTCAGAAAACCAATATTCTCCAAATGACCAATGCATGATGCTATAAAATTATTGGTGAGTAAAATATTTATTCAAAGTGCAAGATAGATTAGTGCCTTTTCATTAAAAAAGAGTACAAAAGTGTATTCATATTGTTTCAGATTACACATCACAAGAAACTTTAAAAATCCATTTGTAAAGCTTTCGGGTCATATGAAGAACAAAGGATATCCACAGTTATCTGCAAAGGCTTTTTCAACCATTATCCATATCTCTGTGAGGCTTGCCATTTTTTTCATATACCTTAAACAAAACAATGAATTGTGATATATTGAATGAAAAAGCTGACATGAAAATAAAGCTTATTTTATTAGGTGAGTCATTAAAGAGATAGGCAAAAATATTAAGCAACGCCATTTCTTCTCACCTGCTTTTAGGTTGTGGAAAATATAGTTATTTTAATGAAACTAATATGTTATCACGTAATGCACATTGTGTTGTCATTTTAATAAACAAACAACTTAAAATTTTTTGGATGATTTAATTTCTAATATGGTAAATATTGATCAATATAACTACAAAATCAAAAGGTCTTTGGAATACCCAATAATTTTTTTAGAACATAAAGATCAACTAGTCTGAAAACTGCAGCTCTGAAGCCGCCCTGTAAAGCATGAGACAAGAATGTGCCTTTCTTTATTTGTATAATGGAAATATAAGTACGTTTTGTTTTAAAACATCATTTAAAAGGCATTAAGGAGAAATAAATAAAAATTAAGATAAATGTACTCCCTTCCTCCCATTGTACAGTCAAAGCCTAACTTCCAGGAAACTCACAAGAAGCCAGATTTCCTCTGAGCACCTCCTGAATAAAGAGGCAAAGGCCTTCTTAACTCTTACAATTTACAAGTGGCTATGAGTGCTTTTATAGTTCCCATAATAATTTCTCCGTGTAGACTTCCTAAATAATAATTTCTCCTGTTTTATATTCTCTGTGCTTATGTTTATATCAAACAAGTTACCACTTAATCAAATGCCGATTTTCATTGCTCACTATGTAACTTTAATTTTCTTTGCCTCTTATTTTTGGATCTTAATTCTAAAACTAGATGATCATAAATTCATTTAGGAATAAGCTTGTGATCTAGCCTTCTTTTGAACCCCTTTGTGCTCCTCACAATATTTTTCTCGATGAAACAGTGAGCAACATTTGATCTATGATTGTTAATAGAAAAACACCAATGTCTCAAGTTATTGTAAACATAGGCCTAATTGACCTTTGGTTCTATAAATATGTTTTGTGTTCCCCAAAATACGTCTCCCTTTTATGTAATATAGCTGTCATTCCATGCGTTTATAAACTGCCTAGACGTCCTAAAGTTATTATTGTGAAATACCTATTTTATCTGAAAATGGATATTTTACTTAAAATGCTGGATTACTTTCAACTAAATAAATTTAATAATTTATTCAGATTATAAATAAATATTTTAGGAAATCATCCTTTTATTGTCTATTATAGAACCAGCATATAATTTACTGTTGCTTATATTCTTCAGGTATTTCTATGAAACATCTTAGAAATAAAAACTTGTGATTAAAAATAATTTTATTGTTAGCATGAAATAAACATGCTAATTTTCATGTCACTATTTTAAATAATGTGTATTTTTCTGAAAAATTACTTTTGGTTACAGATAGTAAAATGTAAATAAACCTGGATTACATACCTATTCTGATATATATCTCTCTTAATAATGATGGGTGTGTGTGTGTGTGTGTGTGTGACATTAAACGATGTGTAAAAATAGGACAGAGATATAAGGGAACCCTGGATGGCATTTTGATTGTGAAATTTGTTTCTCAAATTTCTTCTAGTTTGCCTTAGTACTAATTGGTCATAATAGTTATCACAGTAATAATATATATTGTCTGTCTGCTATGTTATATATAATTCAGTTTTAAATAGTTCAGTATGTCCAGTTCTATACATTTATATGCAGTAAATCACGGTAGTCTATAACCTAAGTACGTATGTTAGTATTTAAAGTGGCCTCATTGGAATACTACAGTTGGAAGGGTATATCCCAGAAATTTGTTATTGCATGTGCTTCGACTATCTTTATTTTGATCAATATGAGACGGCTTGACTGTTGGTAAAATGGATTTTAAAATGAATCACGGTGTTTAAGATACATGGGTTGATAGAAATATCTTTTAGGGAACCCAAATCTTTCATGAACTACATAAAAGCTATGACTCTACTGAGCACAAACTCTTACACCACTTAGAGTGGAAACTTGGCTTTGGGATTATTAAAGTCTTTATTATTATTATTATTATTATTATACTTTAAGTTTTAGGGTACATGTGCACGACGTGCAGGTTAGTTACATATGTATACATGTGCCATGTTGGTGTGCCGCACCCATTAACTCGTCATTTAGCATTAGGTATATCTCCTAATGCTATCCCTCCCCCCTCCCCCCACCCCACAACAATCCCTGGTGTGTGATGTTCCCCTTCCTGTGTCCATGTGTTCTCATTGTTCAATTCCCACCTATGAGTGAGAACATGCAGTGTTTGGTTTTTAGTCCTTGCGATAGTTTGCTGAGAATGATGGTTTCCCGCTTCATCTATGTCCCTACAAAGGACATGAACTCATCATTTTTTATGGCTGCATACTATTCCATGGTGTGTATGTGCCACATTTTCTTAATCCAGCCTATCATTGTTGGACATTTGGGTTGGTTCCAAGTCTTTGCTATTGTGAACAGTGCTGCAATAAACATACGTGTGCATGTGTCTTTATAGCAGCATGATTTATAATCCTTTGGGTATATACCCAGTAATGGGATTATATTAAGCAACTCAACAGAGAATCAAACTTACGTTAAAATGCTAGATAAATCCTGTTGCTAGAATACCATTGTCTCTTTTGAACGTCTCATACAGGGTACTTTGCTAAAATTTAATAGGCTTCCAACTGTCTTATAATGAAGGTGGGATAACAGTTTTCTTGCCTATGAGCTGCTAACATTTGTATGGGTAGTAGATTTTTTCTTAAATTAGCCTCCGATATAACTTATTATCAGCTATAGATTTTATATGGTAAAAGACCCATAACCTCTCTGATAGGAGGCTATAGATATTCGCCAAAAAGAGTAATTACCAATGGACAAGTCAATTTAGGTCAGTTTGTAATAATATTCTGTTTCTTCCAACATAGACTATAAGGCAGTTTATTTGAGCATATAAAAGAAAATGGAAAAGGTAAATAATGAAGCAAAGTCAGTATCTAAAAAAATCACTGAGCAATAAAGGGCAAAGAAAAAAGTCAAGGAAAGTAATAATAAAAATGCAGTATGTTAATTTGAAATGTCATATAGTTACAGTAATTCATATTGTATAGTGTTTTCCATAGGTTAATCACGTGTATTTATTTAACTTCATTTCATTAGTAGACAATATTTTTATTTTAAAACCCCAGGAATTTTTTGGCATTTTCCATGAACACGTTGTTGCATTGGATGCGTAATCAAATCACAATTATATAACTATGCATTTATAAGTAGTCTTTATGCACATTATAATTTCCTCATATATTACTGTGAGGATGAGTTAATTCAGAAGTAAAATAGATAGGCTAAATCACCTACGACTTTTTAAGTATTATTTGTAGAAATAACATCTAATTAACTCAATATTTAACCCCAAAAATGTTTTCCTTAGAAAGGTGGTGAATTCTTATTTAGGTAATTATACATTTATTGTCTGTGAAATCAGTAATTAAATGGTAACTAAAATGTACTTACATGTTTACACACCATAAAATTACGGTATTTTTAACATACAGTAATTAATTTATATTTAACATACACTTGTGTATGCTTGATTAAATGTCA